>NC_142091.1:34934059-36142496 GCF_054644295.1 Miniopterus natalensis
TGGACCCTGTTTTCTCTATAAGAAAGCTTGTCATGGCTGGCCTCCTGTCATTTATTCATTCACTCATTGTTTTCTAAAGTGACAGGCGGAGATAGCTGAATAGATTTTCTGGATTTTACTCAAGTATTAGAAATTTCTCAAGGCTTTAACTGTGTTGCAAACACCATCCTCAACTGCTTATTTCAGTAGCAGGATCTGCTTGCCAGACAGCGGTGAAATTTGATGAAATGTCTTTAGCTGACAATACTGGGCTGGCTGTGATTATGGCATATGGCAGCTATAGGCACAAGGAAGTCTTACAAGCTATGTGATGGTATGAACAAGAATCATAAATCCCTTAAAAATAATTGGCCTACTTCTTATTTTTATTGGTGTAGAAATGGATACAATAAAATGCCTTCAGAACCTCAAGCTATTAGTTAGATTCCCTGCCTCATTTCAGGCCTGTATGAGTTCATGAATGTACTGAAACCGAAGCCTCAGTTTCCAAAAGGAAAGTCAAAAAAGTTCCAAAGCCTTTTAAAATATATTCACCAATAACTACGAGTCTCTTTCAGTTTTGTTTTGTTTCTTTGTTTGTTTTGGTTTTTTATATTCCATATATAAGTGAAACTGTATGTTATTCGTCTTCTCTCTGACTCACTTCACTTAGCATAATACCCTCATCCATGTTGTCACCAATGGCAACATTGTACTCTTTTTTATGGCTGAGTAATATTCCATTGTATATACCCACCACATCTTTATCCATTCGTCTACAAATGGACACTTAGGTTGTTGCCAAATCTTGGCTATTGTAAATAATGCTGCAATGAACATAGGGGTGCATGTATCATTCCAAATTAATGTTTTCATTTTCTTTGGATAGATACCCAGAAGCAGAATTGCTGGGTCATATGGTAGTGATATTTTTTATTTTTTGAGGAATATTCATACTGTTTCCCATAGTGGTTGCACCAATTTGCAGTCCTACCAACAGTGTTCAAGGGTTCCCTTTTCTCCACAACCTCGCCAACACTGCTGTTTGTTGATATATTGATGACAGTCATTCTGACAGGTGTAAGGTGATATCTCATTGTGGTTTCAATTTGCATTTCCCAGCTAATTAGTGATGTTGAGCATCTTTTCATGTGTCTGTTGGCCATCTGCACGTCTTCTTTGGAAAAAATCTATTCAGGTCCTCTGCACATTTTTCAATCAGATTGTGGGTTGTATTTTTTTTTATGTCAAGTTGTATGAGTTCTTTATATATTTTGAATATTAATCCCTTATCAGATATACCATTTGCAGATATCTTCTCCCATTCAGTGGGTTGCCTTTTCATTTTGTTGATGATTTCCTTTGATGTGCAAAAGCTTTTTAGTTTGATGTAATCCCATTTGTTTATTTTTGCTTTGTTGCCCTTGCCTGGGGAAACATATCCAAAAATATATTTCTAAGGCAGAAGTGAAAGAATTTATTGCCTATGTTTTCTTCTAGGAATTTAAATGGTTTCTGGTCTTCCATTTAAGTCTTTAATCCATTTTGAGTTTATTTTTGTATATGGTATAGGAAAGTGGTCCAGTTGCGGGTTTTTTGCATGTAGCTGTCCAGTTTTCCTAACACCATAGTTATAGAGAGCAAACTGACGCTTGCCAGAGGGGAAAATGGGGTGGGGGAAAGGGTGAAAAAGGTAAAGGAGACTAAGAGGTACAAATTTCCAGTTATAAAATAAACAAGTCATGGAGATGTAATGTACAGCATAGGGTATATAGTCAGTGATATTGTAATAACTTTGTATGGTCACAGATGGTTATTAGATTTATGGTGATTACTCTGTTAGGCATATAAATATGAAATAGCTATGTTGTACACCTGAAACTAATGCAATATTGTATGTTAACTATATTTTAATAAAAATAAATATAATATTTAAAAGTATATATGTACCAATCAAAGTTAGGGAATTAAAATACCACTATTATGTATTTCTAAATGTATCTGCAATAGTGTTTGCTTGTCAGTTTTGTCCTGTGGGTTTCTCTGTGAACCTCTAGTCAGGCCATCTTCTTGCATCGTGACATGGGTACAGTCTCCCACACACCCCCCCCCTCTTTCTCAAGCACAGGTTTGGTGAGTTACAGTGCCTTTACATTATGATGATCTTTCCTCCGAAGCAATAGAGAATGGGGCAGAGAGCTCATTTAAGTCATGTTTTAGGACACAAAAAATTATGAGGAGAAAAAGAAGAGTAAAAAAAAAATTAATACAAATAAAAATACTATTCTTAAGGGTAGGAATACAACAAAATTTGAATTGTGGTCATCTTCACAGGTAAAACTATAATTTCCTTTCTTCTCTCAACTTTTCTGTGTTTCCTAAATTTCCCATGATGTACACTTATTACTTTTAAGTAAAAAGTTTTAAAAGAATTTTATATTAAGTAGCTGTGCTTTTTCAGTACTGCATGTTTCTGCTCTTCAAGTTCAAAGAGTCACTAAGAACATTTCACCGCCGAGACAGCAGAGTCTCACAGATGCTGTACCTTACTTTTAAGCAAGCAAAAAACACATTTTGTACACTGCTACTCCCATGGTATGGTGACAATAAACAAGCATGCTCGATTGGCTTGCCTTGACCTCAACTCTGGGTTAAGGCTTCGTTCTAGGAGGTTCATCCCTTACCCCTACTCTCTTGGGCCTGGCTCAGCAGCTGCTCTATGTGATGGGCTGCATGTGGAGCTCCTGGGGACCGGGGTCTATGTTTAGACGTCCTTGACGGGGCCTCCAACACAGGCTGCCTCCAAGTTTTCTTGTCTGATTTGTTAATAACACTTTGTGGAGGCTTTTTTTTCTGATTATGAAAGCAATGCGTGTTCCTTATAGAAATGTTACAGTGAAACACAAAGAAAAAGTAAAATATCCACAATACGTTATTTCCTCCACCTAGAAATAATCATTCTTGCACACTTGTGAATTCCCTTCATTTTTGCGTGTGCGTATGTATAGGATTCATTTTAAGTAGTTGAGTTATATTGTATATATGTGCATATATACAGGGTGTCCAAAAAACTGTATACACACTTTAACAGCAGATGGCTCAATTTTGAAAATGAAATGTATTTTAATAAACACTGCCTTTATAATTATTCAAAGTGTGTGTATACATTTTTTGGGACACCCTATGTGTGTGTGTGTAAAGATATATACACATGTGTATAAATATACGTGTGTGTGTGTGTGTGTCATGAGCATTTTCTAATGTCATTACAACTGTTTGTTTATAACAATTTTTGTGCCTGCATAGTAATAGATGAACCAAATTTACTTAAGCAGTCCACTTTCCTGGGCATTTAGGTCTCTCTCCTCCCTAATTTTTATTAATGTAGATCATGCTGTGATAAACATAATTCATACTCCCACCTTTGATTATTTCCTTACTCTAGTTTGCTAGAATTTGAATTAATGAAAGAACATTGACATTTCAGAAACTTTTTCTAGTCAAAGAAATGAAAAGTGGAACAGTAATGACAAGCAAGTATGCATGCATCAAATAGAAAAGTAAGGACATTTCCCATATGCTTACAAAGTTGGGCGTTGTTTTTCTTTTTCCCCTTTGAGGGATTGATATACAAAAATCAGTCCTTTGTTTTACATGCTTTAATTTACATTTGTTTGATTATTAGTGAGATGAAACGTTCTCATGTTTATTAGCCCTTTGTCTGTACTCTGCTGTGAATTACCCGTTCGTGCCCTTTGTCCATTTTTCTCCTGACTTTTTCTCATCTTCATAAAAGATCCATATCTACTAAAAATATCAGGCCATTGTCACTTCTATTAAAATATTTCCTTAATGTTATTTGCCTTTTATTTTTTAATAAATTTTTTAATGGGCAGACATTTAAGTCTTACCCAGTCAGTCTGCTGATATCTTTCATTGTGATTTCTTCCTTAATTATCCTTAGAAGCACTATCTCGCTCGGAGATCAGGTACTCCCTTTCAGCATTTTTGAGATTGTTTTTAATTTAGAAATAGAGCGCGAGCTGTGGCAAAGGATGAGCCCCGTGAATTTCAGCAGGTAGCTAGGGCTTCAAGAGGCTCTTTCCGCCTCTTGCATCATTAGAACAATTGAGCATTTGCTTTTGAGATGTGCCCAGTGTCTGGGAGGTGCAGACGCAGGGCAGAGTGGGAAACCGCCATCTACGGAAAACTTGGGAACAGGAATTTTGAGTAAGTAGGCGTGGGTGTTTCTACTGCCGTGCACTAAGTGTGATTTTTAAATATTAGCACCTGGGAAGGCGTTTGGCAGCAGGGCTCCTAAGTGCTGGTCCTGAAAGTAAGTCTCGGGGAGTGTGTCTGTGCGCATGGACAGGCCCGTGCTCTCCCATCGAGCCCCGGCCGCTGGAGCAACAGGGCTGTGGTCTCAGGTGGCAGATATGAAACTAAATGATTCTGAATTAGATCTTTGCTCTGGGTCACATCTGACCAACTCAATTTTCTCCTGTCATTTTGAAGCAATGGTTTTTCCCTTGGAGCTCTGGACCCAGTGAATTCTGCCTAGAGGAGGAAATCAGGGCGCCTGAGCAGCCGCTCGGTGGTGGTGGAAACAGCGTAGGCTTTGGAGCGCAACAGACCACAGCCTGACTCTTTGCTCGACTAGCTCCTAGCAGTGTGGCTTTGAGCCTTGTGGTCCTTGCCTATAAAATGGGGATAAGCGTCTGACCAGTGTGGGTCAGTGATTGAGCGTGGACCCAGGAACCAAGGGGTCACCGGTTTGATTCTGGGTCAGGGCACATGCCCAGTTGCGGGCTCGATCTCCAATAGGGGGCATGCAGGAGGCAGCCCATCGATATTTCCCTCTCATCGATGTTTTTACCCCTCTCTCCCTCTTCCTTCCTCTCCCTCTAAAAATCAATAAAAACAGCCTTAGCCGATTGGCTCAGTGGTTAGAGGTCAGCCCACAGACTGAAGGGTCCTGGGTTCGATTCTGGCCAAGGACATTTACCTTGGTTGCAGGTTCGATCCCTGCTCCAGTCGGGGTGTGGGCAGGAGCCAACCAATCGATGTGTCTCTCTCACATTGATGTTTCTCTCTCTCTCTCTCTTCCACTCTTTCTGAAAAGCAATGGGAAAAATATCCTCGGGTGAGAATTTAGAAAAAAATTCAAAGAAACCAATTTTTAAAAATGGGGATAAGAGTTGGCTTGCATGGTCACCGTGAGTCGTAACAATACTTCATACATGGTGGACGCTGGTCACACGGGAGCTTGGGAAATGACTCAATTTGCAGTTTGTCTTTTGGGCCCCACAATATAATGCAGAGTATTGTGTGAGTGCCAGGCTACCCAGGGGGCATCTCACGTACCACCAATCTACATGAATTTAATTTCTACAAGCCCAAATCAGAAGAAATAACTTGTTTTCTTCAAATTGGCGAACTTACACAGGGGTGGGCAAAAGTAGGTCTACAGTTGTAAATACACAAAACACAGAATTTATTCTCGTATAATTATTTATTAATTATTGTATTATTTATTATTATTGTTAACCTACTTTTGCCCACCCCATATATGTGAAAAACCTAACAAAGGTGTAAAGGTAGAATCACATCCCATTGTATAAAGATCTGCCTTTATTGAAAAAAAGTAAAATTACAGGAAATCAGAACTGGAAAAGCGGGCACGGCCTTATACATAGTGTTTAGTGCCCTTCACACCGGGAGCTCTTCAAATCTCCCAAGAAGGGGATCCTGATTTTAATTGATCTGCATCAATCATTATCTGAGTAGAGCTTGCACATGTTGTAATACTGAGTCAATGGGTTACAATAAAGAGTTACTTTTTTATGGGAGGCATTAATTATTAATACTTCTTTAAATTAATGTTTACCTTGTAGCTTTATGCATTAGGCAGAAATAAATAGGGATCTAATAATAGTAAAGTGAAGCTGTAGCTCTTGGTTGAGTAGTTACCGGGCACCGGGCAGAAAAAGGGGGTTGGGCGGGTGCTGGCAGGGAGAGAGGACGATCGCGCCACATCCGGCAGCTTGCCATTAAAGGGTTAAGTCATCCTGGGGAATAAGAGATAAATGAGACCATTTCAATGGTGCTGTCAGACTGAAGTAAAAATTTAATCCCCCACCTCCTTCTGAGTGCTTTAAGAAATAGTGTTACAATCTTTAAGTATTTATGAATTTGATTTATACGACATACTCCAAAAGCAGTAAATAAAATTTTAAAATCAAAATGACAAACCTTTTGTAGAGCCTCAAAAGTACAGGACCTGGAGGGGAGGAAGGGGGAAAGCTTCTGGAAGGCCCCCAGGTCAGCCCCCTTGTTCTATAAATTTGGGTGCTGGGCTTCCCAGGGCATCTCTGGCCTGCCTCCTGGGGCCCCTCGGCCAATTCAAAGCAAAGCTCTCTGTCCCTGGCTTCTGGTGGGGTGCCCCTTCCCCAAACCCTGGGCAGAGCGCCCTGGGTCCCCACCCTCCTCCGTGAGGGGCTGCGGAGTCCGCTGCAGATTCAGACGGGACTGACTTCAAATGACCAGCTCTTTGTGCAACCTCGGAAAAGCTGCTGTCTCTCTGCTCCTTGGCTGTCTCATCTGTAATCCAGGCTGGCAATCCTGGTGGGCACACATTCCAGGGATGCTATGGGGAGCAAATGAGGAGAGCTAGAAATTGAGTTACTTTTAAGGCACCGTTAAAATGACAAAGCAGGGGAAACAGAGTCAACCCCTCTGGTTAAGAATAATCCCCAGTCCTTCCAAGTTGTGCAGACAACTCCTCTGGTTTCTTTACATCTATATACATTTCTAAATAGCAAACTAAGTAGCGAAGTCCCTATGCAGTTGAGAGGTTCTTCCCCTGAGGCATTAGACCAATGTCATAAAAATTTTCAATCCAAATAAAGGGAGAAACATTGTTTGAGGAGAAAAATGGGTATTTCTTAGAACATTAAAAATACGTGTTCTGTGAAACAGGGATAATAATGTATCGTCATGCACTTTGCAGCTTTAGAAGCCCTTCGTTAGTTTGAAAATAGAATAATGCATTATGTATAGGTTTACTCATGAAATTATCATGTGGGGCATCTCGTGTTTAAAGGTACCATCTATTCAGACACTACTTACGCACTTAGTTACTTAATTTACTTTAAAAAATGCTCACAAATGGAGCTGCTGAACTGGAAGAAAGCTCTGGGCTCCCTGTTTGTGCCCTGTTGAAGAGCAGCCAGCAGAAAGAAACCTGAGCCCACCAGAGAGCGTGAGCATTTGTATAAGGAAAAAAAAACAAACCTGGTATTTCTGGATTTGGAGTCCTCACAAATGCTAAGCAGATTCGGAATGCACTTATTTTCACAAATGGTGAAGTGGGGGCAGGGTGGAGCGGGAAATTCTTTTCTGGAGACAATGTTTGCCATGTGGGGCGAGGTCCAATCAGCCTCACTCAAAAACCAGTATTTTCTTTTGACACATAGTTGCAAATCATGCTTCCCCCATCCCTCCGAACCCTCATCAGAAAATCGGGCTGTGTAGAAATGCTTCCATATGCTAGAAGCTGGCTTCTCTATTTTTGCTGATGGGGGAATAAGAAAAAATGCAGTGGAGTAGCCAGCTTGCACACACGAGGAAACAGGTTGCTGTAGTACACGTAGCTTGAAAAATAGCAGACCTCGGAGTTAGCCATAAATTACTTTCAAGCCTACAGACCTCAGCTCACTGATTACCGAGGCTTTGCCACAACATGGCCTATTAGCAGGAAATTAATTATAATTCACATGGGCTGTGGAAATAATATAAAATAGTGAAATTATGGCTCAAGAATTCTAAGTTTAGAAATCTTTAAACTGGGAGTCAACATATGGCAGACCGAACTAGGCGTCAGAAGTCTCGGAAGCTAGTCTAGGCTCTTCCACTAATGAGCTGGGTGATCTGGGATGGGCCGCTATACCTCTTTGGGTGAATTTCATCAATTAAATATGCAGATAATAATAATAAACATACCTACATCCCAAATTGCTGTACAATGAAATTGTTGTACAAGCAAATGAAATCAATTAAGCAGAAGTGTTTAGTCAACTGCCCAACATTAAACAGACACCCGTGTTGCTATTGTTGGTACAAAACTGGGGAGGCCACAGGTTCAGAGCAAGGAGCACTGGCTTTAGAGCCAGACTGTCTGAGTGTAACTCTCGACTCCACCTCTTTACATCAACCTGAGATTTCCTGGCTCTCGGCTTCCGTTCCTTGGCCTGTGACATGGAGTCGTCCACAGTGCCTATTTCTCATCGCTCAGGCGGTGCATGTGGAGGAATCTGGTAAACCGTGAACCGCTCCAAAGGGACCATGTCTGCACTTGCTCTCCATGCACAGTGGCTGGAACACTGTAAACACACAATAAATATTTGTACAGTAAAAAAAGAATGACTCTCATGTTTCACATCGTCTCAGAACTCGGGGCAGGGCCAGGTAATAAGGCTGTTTCCAGCCATAAACCTCTTTCCAATTCCAGGATGAGGCAAGTCACAACTTGTTCTGTTTTATCTCTGAAGGAACATGCAGCTTTTTCTGCCATTTCTGTTCTGCCCTCAGATTTGGGAATGTAATCAGGGAGGGGGGGAACTCTGTTCCCAGCCAGCCTCTTCGTTTGTCCAGAGACACACAGCTACTAAGCAGTAGAAGCAGATGTGGAGCTCAGGTCAGGCTAGCTCAAAGCGCTCCTCCTTTCCTCCTACTTGGATCTGTCTAACAACCTGAAGATCACTGTTATCCACACAGAAAGCCCACTTGCAGAATAGCAGCTGGAAACTCTGCCTTCACTTATGAGGGGAGTGCCCACTGGAGGCAGAAATGAACAGTGCTGTTGGATTTCCACTCTCCACTATTTACACTACACTCACGGAAATTATAAAAGAATGCCCGTTTATGCATGGTTGTAGGTAAAAAGCTGTCAGTGACCCAATCTTGGGAAATTATTTTAGGAGAAAGTAAAATACCCTGGCTTAACTATTTGAATAATTCTTCTACCATCATTTCCTAATCGAAAATGTTTATTGGTGGTAACAAGTTACCAGGAAAGAATACAGATTCATAGAGACGTTAGAAAGACAGAATTGATGAGAAGATTTCCCTTTCAACTCGCCCAACCCTGTGCCTTGCCCCTCTGCTTTCAATATCTGCAAGAGTAACCTGCCAGGCAGATGCTGCTCTCAGTTTGATACTTGAAAAGATTAATCTTAAAAGGAAATCATCGAAATCGCCAACTCCCTAGAACCGCACCCCAAAGTCCTTGGCACATGGATCCCATCTTTTCCCTCTTACCCCACCCCCCCAGCCTTCGACATCTTTACTGATCTGACTACCAGAGTCAAAACGTGTCTTTTCTTTAGACAGTCCTGCCAGCTTCCCCGAGGAAGCCTGGCTGTTTGGGATATTCTACACTGGCCCTCGGCAAGGTTTTCTTCTGCAGGAGAGAAAAAGAAAGTCATTTCCTGTCGCACATGAGTTTGCACTTAAAATGTGCTGCGTTATTTCACGTTATCTAATTAATGGCTAGCACAGACAAAGTTCAGCATTATGCTAATAATTCTGCACACACAATAATTGCTCCAGATCATATGTTCAGAATGTCACTGATACGTACAGCAGTGGAAGTTTTGACAATATTGTGTTTATAAAGCCTTTTAAGAATACCACGAGCATGTCTTTTTAAAAAGCAGTGCGAGATGAGAATTTTTAAACACTAACTGAGGTATAAAATACAACCGAGCATTCACCCTCGTCCGTCGTGAATATGGTATTACCTTAATCCTGTCGCACTGTTCAACCTTGTCTATTTGTTCATTTGTCTCAAAGGATAGTCAACAAGACAGGCACCCGCCCCCCTGGAGTTTTCGGAATTGCGGCAAAGACTAATATTGAATAAGCAATTACTGGTAATGCTTTGTTCTTTAAAAAAAAAAAATAGAGTCAGGTATAACAGTCAGGATTGAATATTCTCTTTTTCTTGTCTGTTACAAATATTCTCTGCCTAGAACATCCTGCCCGGCTTCCCCCATGACACTCAGATACGTGTCATGGTCCCTCCTGTGTTCCCTGACCCCAAAGGCAGCATCGGGGCTCTTCTGTACTGTGCTTCCAGAACGTGGTCCGAGCCCTTTTATTAAGAGGCTTTTAGTGCCTTTCAAGAGCTCTGGCCCTGAAGCCAGGTCCTTTGGGTTTGAATCTGGCAGGACTGTCTACCACTTACTAGCTGTGCGGCCTTAAAGAATTAAGTATTATGTAGACCTACCCAGTTTTGCTCAGTGGTTAGAGCATCGGCCCATGGACTGAAGGGTCCCAGGTTCAGTTCCAGCCAAGGCACGTACCTCAGTTGTAGGCTTGATCCCCAACCCTGGTCAAGGCAAGTGCAGGAGGCAACCAATCAATGTGTCTCTCTCACATCGATGTTTCTCTCTCTCTCCCTTCCACTCTCTCTGAAAAGCAACAGAAAAAATATCCTTGGGTGAGAATTTAAAAAAAAAAAAAGAATTATGTAACCCCTGGCCTCAGTTTCTCCTTCTGTGAAATGGGAATTTAAAATAGTATATAATCCTCTGGGTCATTGAGAAAATTAAATAAATGTATCACATACAAAGGACTGAAAACAATGCCTGGCACATACGTAGTAAGTTCTTACTAAGTGTTGGCTCTTGCTATAAGAGCACTAATCAATACTTTACATTGGGATTATGTGTGCAACATATCTGTCTTCCTCACTAGACCATAAATTCTTAGACTTCAGAGCCCTTGGCTTGTTTATCTATTTCCAGCACTTAGCGCACGGTTTGGCACACAGTAGGGACATAAGCAGTGTTTGCTAAACAAAGGGAAGAGTGGTATGTCCTCACAAACATGATGCACAGGACTCCGATCGGGGACATGTAGGCCAGAGTCATTCTGGGAACTTGGCTTATGCCCCCTCTATGACTTTGTTCCATTTCTTGGTGAAAAACCAGTAAAGAAAACCAAGTAAGCGCATCTTTAGGCCAACCCCTGGATGTGCTCCATGGTTCTTTTATTTAAATGCATGTTCTCCTTGGGTCCCTTGAACACCACAGACAATAGCTGACATTCTTCAGATCCAGCCATCGCAGACTTTGAATGAGAAGACAATATCATTCTCTCTTTTCTAATTATGCCCAGCCATAAGCATGAGAGCCATCCAACAAAATGCAATTTTATTTTGTCAAATGCCTTTCATTGCAAGCTGCATCCCTGACATTCAAGTTATAATAAATAATACAGCACAAGGTGTTTGGGGGGTAGGGAGGAGGGGAGTTAAAGGACCAAAACAAAGGAGGAAGGCTATGAGAACAGAGGACCTATAATAAGATTTAAAGGACCTCCAGCTCTCCGTCCAGCTGTGATTGCTCGGTTTCGTCTCAGACAGAATTACTGGGATGGGATGTAGTTGAACAAATGGCTTAAACAATGGCTTTGATTTCACGGTGATGACACAGTTGCACTGTATTTGTCGTGCTGCTTTGGAGCTCTTTATATACCATGCAGGGCTTTCTATTTAGAAAGGCGTGTCTCCCCAGCCTAATGCTGTCCCCCCTGTGTTGTCAGAGAGAATCAAAGCAGCCATGGGGATCTCTGATGGGCACTGGAGTCCACCCATGTCCAGCATCAGACTAAGAGGCCTAGAACTGCAGTGTTGATAAGTACATTTATTGGTACTCACTGTCTGCCAGGTATTGTTTATTGTAAGGGTTTCACATATTCTATTTCAGGGGTTGGTAGGCTATGGCCCAAAGGCCCAATCCACCCAGGGCCTGCTTTTGTACAGCCCAAGAGCTAAGAATGTTCACATTTTTAGAAGATTGGTTAAAAAAAAAGTAACACTAAAATGAGTACAAGAAGAATATGCAATGGTGATATTTTGTGGTCTGAAAAGCTTAAAATATGACTCTCTGGTCTTTTACAGAAAAGTCTGCTGATCCCTGCTCTGTCTCATTAACACGGTCAATGCAGCAACAGAGCATTTATTGTCCGCAACCTATAACTGGGACACTGCATCTTAGAAAGGACAAGTACTAACTTGATATTACCCAGCCAGTCAGTATACCTAATACCCAGGGATTGCAAACTTAACTACTTACAGGACTCGGGCACATAATATAGATGAGTAATATGGGCCTGGTAGGGATGGGGAAATGCAGAGGCACATGCCCCTTTAAATGAATGGCCACAGCGCAGTCCAGGCAAGAGTGGAGCTCCAAGAATGCGTGACCCATGTTCCAATTTTCCAATCTTTCAAGAAAAGCCAGGGAACCATATTTTTATATAAAATCTCCTAATTTTTAAAGGCTGGCAACCGATTCAAAGTTTTTAAAGGGCTGTACGGATCAAGCAAAACATGCTTGTGGGCTGAATGCAGCTCGAGAGCCTAGAGTTTGAAACCCGTGCGTGTTATGATGAGATCACTTGATCCCACCATTCACATTGCTGTGAGAAAACTCGGAATTGGAAAGGAAGGGTGAATTGGCTAAGATCACAGAGCTAGTAAAGGGCAGGACCCAAGTCATTTGATTGTACATTTTGAGCTCTCTCTACTGAGCATTCCTCTGATTTCTAATTGGTAGGACACATGGTTGGTAAATAGAAATAATTTCTTATAAACTTATCTAAGACCACTAAGTGTTCTAAGTAGATGACAGAAGGTGAAACATAACTGAAAAGTACAGCTTAAAGATCATCTGGATGCTCCCCTCTCCCTTATTTTATAGTTTGGAAACAATCAGAGAGGGTTACTGAAAAGCCTAAGGTCGCACAGCTAAGTAGGAACAGCAGTAGGTCTCCAGCCTCAGACCCCTGACTTATTTCAGTGCTTTTCCTCAGCCCCATGATGTGCTTGAATCTTTGAGATGCCTCTCCTAAGTCTCCTTTACTGTGCCTTGTGTTATGCATGGAGCATGGTTCTAAAGATCAGAGAACCTCTGGCTGAGATTCACACATAGATAGGTATGCCTGGCGAGTGAGTGGTCCATCAGCCCTTCCGCCCACGTTGGAAGCTGGCCTGAGTTGACTTGCTTGCAGGGTGGTGAATTCTAGGAGAGCTGGGAACAGGAGGCTAATGGGGGGAATGGGGATACAGAAGAACAAAAGCTATAATTTCCTAGATCCGTAAGCCTATAAGCGGCAGCTGACAGAGCTATTTTCACAAGGAACCTGTGGCATTCAGTGTTTCTGCTGAGGTCCAGGTGACTGAGTGGGAGACAGGCTTCTTCCTATTTGTGCAAGAAACACGGCCCAGCCCTGCTGAGGGCCAGGGAAGGAACTCAGGGCCTCACTCCAGCCGAGGGCCCTGTGTTTCAGAGCACCTGGGGCTGGAACTCCGGGCTGTGGCATGGCATGCTCAGATTAAACACTAGAAGCAGTAGTAACAGGAGCTACCCTCTGCTGACTTCAGAGGTGGTGGAGAGTAGTGTGTTTCTTACAGTCAAAGCAGTAGAGAGGACAGTGAGCACATGCAAGACTCACAGGGATTCCTGGGGAAGGTGGACGGTGGGAGAAGCGAGGATCTGGTGGCCCCGCTCGTGCACACCAGAGAGGAAGGCGGTGAAATGGGCACCGTTTGGTGCAACTGCCATGAGACCGAGCTCTGAAGCCTCACTGCCCTAGGTGCCGTCCCTGGGCCAGCAGCTTCAGGGGCACCTGGGAGCTTAGTAGAAGAGCGAAATCTCAGCCCCATGCCAAGCCTCCTGGCCTCAGACCTGCACTGTAACCAGGCCCCCAGGTGACTTGTGAGCACATGAGTTTGAGATGTTCTCTCTGGCCTTGGTATTGCGAGGTCCCATTTGAGATCTGCCCCATGTTTGTTGCATGGTATTGACCAAATGATTCAACGTCTCCACACCTCTATTGGCTTATATGTAACATTGTGAGTAATAATGGTACTATTTATAGGGCAGTGGTGATGTTCCACTGAGATAACAGGTAAAGCATAGTGATTGATTCATACATGTTCTTAGTATCAGTTATCATACTTACTATTATTACTTTTTATAATTCAGAATTTATCACCGAAGCATGTAAAAAAAAAAGGCTTCTCTAGCTCCCTGTGCATTACTTTCTTCCTCAGTAACCCAAACAGCTTTCGTCTGACCCCCAGCACAGCCTGCAGTAATCATAATATTAAAAATATAGCTGGTATTTATTGATATTCTTCAAAGGACTAGGAAGTAAACACACGGACCAGAGAGCATCTCAGTTACCTCATTATGCCCAACAAAGCAGGTGCTGTTTTCTGCTCTTCAATGATGAGGAAACTCAGGCTTCCACATTTACCTGCGGCCCTGGGTGTAGTGAACAAGCGCCACCCGCTTCCCTGGGATGGAGCTCGAGACTGTGGAAGTGCCTGGATGCCTCTTAAAGCGCTGGCCTTCAGCAAGGGTTTGGACTTCTGTTGCACATACACTTTTACACCCCCCCACTCCCTCCCATTCAGCTACCTGTGAAAATGATAGCGCAATAAATACAAGGCACAAAACCACAAAGAAAACAATGGGGAAGAGACAATGGTGTGGATGGTTGGATCTATAGAGCAGATGAACAGAAAGAATTGACTTAGACAGACCTGAGAAAGTAAGATCTCGTTGTGAAAGCCCAGAAGCTATCTCATTTTTACCACAGAGCCCCAGGAAAGCTGAGATACTGGAAGGTTGGGCCCTAGCGAAAGTGAGGGGTCTGGGTAGGGCTGAAAACAGGAAGATTGGTTAAACGTCTGAAGATTCCTCCTCTGTCCAGCTCTCCTGGGTGCCTACCCCCTCCGTCAGCAAGGAGGTGGCCAGAGATCTACTGCCTAGAGTGGATGAGCCACAGAATCTCTGGATGTGTAGAAATAGCAGAGCTAATGGTAAATACAGTGTGCTGGAAACAGGAACAAGAGGAATAAATGAACCTAGATAGAAATGGTGAGGCTACCTCCCAGTCGCTCCCCCATTAGGCATCTAGAAAATTTTCACAGTCAGTCTTGTCCTCCCCAGGGAGAGGCTGAAGGCTCTTTTTCTGGGGAAATGGAATGGCCTCTGAGAAAAGACTTACAGATGCTGTTAGGGAATCAGCAATGAAATGTCCTGGCCAGGTCATTCTACAGGGAAGCCAACGAGTCTTTCTTGTACACCCTGAAATTTCCAGTTAGTTTTTAGTTAATAGGCATTGGTAGCCATAGATCACCAATATCTGAGCAAAGGCCTTTCTGTGAAAAATAGGCACAAAAACAAAATAACATTTTTTTAAACCTCAAAAAGCATAGAGACAATGGAGGGAATACTGGAAAATTTTAAAAAATATATCACTAATATCTTTAGTTGTTTAAATATTTCTCTTTAAATAGTCTCCAGTTCTTGTTTCATCTACTTATATTTATCTCTCTAAGGATATTAATGATATATTTTATAAAATACGGCAGCAGAAGTAAAAATGTCAACAGATGGGTTGGTAGACAAAGCTGAGAAAATCTCTCAGAAAGTAGAACAAAGAGACAAAATATGAAAAA
This sequence comes from Miniopterus natalensis, assembly GCF_054644295.1. Classification (NCBI taxonomy): domain Eukaryota; kingdom Metazoa; phylum Chordata; class Mammalia; order Chiroptera; family Miniopteridae; genus Miniopterus; species Miniopterus natalensis. Next base: position 34,949,577 of record NC_142091.1, read on the forward strand.
TAGAAAAAAGAAGATTAAAAATTAGAACAGCTTAAGAGGTCCATTATCTGAATAAAAGGGGTCTTAGCCCTGGCTAGTATGGCTCGGTTGGTTGAAGGATCACCCCATACATCGAAAGGCCACAGGTTGGAACATAATGAGGAATCTCAGAGGGAAGGTGGGGTGGGCAGGTGGGGGGGGAGAGATTAACCAAAGAACTTACATGCGTATATGCACACCCCAAGGACACAGACAATAGTGTGGTGGAGGCCTGGGGGGGGGGGGGGGCAGGGGCGGGATGGAAGGGGCTATGGGGGAAAAAGGAATACTTTCAATGATAATACTTTCAATGATAAGGATAAATTTAAATAAATAAATATATATATTTTTAAAAAAAGGTCAATGGTTTGATTCCCAGTCAGGGCACATACCTAAGTTGTGGATTCAGTCCCTGGTCGGGACCCATACAAGAGGCAACTGATCAATGCTTCTCTCTCTCTCTCCCCCTCCCCCTTCCTCTGTCTCTAAAATCAACTTTTTAAAAAAACAACATATCCTTATGTGAGGATTTAAAAAAATTCTACTGGAGTCTTGGAAATAGAGGGCAATGAAATCAGCAATAAAATATTTCAAAAATATTTCCAGAGTAGAAGAGCCCAGAGTAGCTCAGCACAGTGAGAGAAAGAAGGCCCACGGCAATCATCATATAACTTTTGAACACTGGGGAAAAGAGAGGATCCTAAACATTTTCAGAAGGGGAAAAAAGGTCACATAAACAGGGTAGAGAGGCAAAATGGTATCAGACTTCATAATAGCAACACCAGAAGCAAGAGGACATTGGAACCATTGATGTCCTTAAAATTATAGGGAATTTTGTTTCCAACCTAGAATTCTATATCCAGCCATATCCAGCCTCTAAAACTTTCCCTGACATGTATTTGTTCTCCACGGGAAGAGTAAACCAAGAAGGAGGAAGACGAGGGATCCTGGAAATATAAGATACAAATACAGGAGTGAGATTTAATAAAATTTCCAGGAATATGGTAAAGGAAGATCCTTGAATGGAGCTGAACAGCCAGCCTAGAAAACAACCCGTCCAGACTGGAACACTTAGAAAAAGAGAAGTTAAATTCCTGTGAGAAAGGAAAGGACAGAAAAGAAGTTGACAGATTATTGGATGGACTGGAGTTTAGAAAGAGCAGGTTTAGAGTTAGGTACAGAGTTTGAGGATGAAAGAGCAATAGATACCCAAAACTACTAAGCAAATACGAAAAAAAGCTATTTATTAACTCAAGAGGAATCAAAAATTAATATAAGAAAATACATCGTAGTACACTAGATGGCTCAGCCAAGAATAATTTTTACACAGCCATAATAATAAAAACACTAGTGTTTAACCAAAAACTATGATGTAAGTATATGAGAGGATGGGGCAAAGGGAAGTATCTGTGTAAACAGGCAAAAGGCAGTTAAGTTATCACAGAAAGTACGTTGACAATATCTAACAATTAAAAATCCTGAAATTTCAGTAAAAACAGGTTATTTGGACATATGGAAATGGAAATCAGAAGAAACAGCTTAAATAGTTGACAGTGGTTGCCTCTGGGGATAAAGAATATGAGGTGGAGAGGGCGGTGAATTGTAGGGCAGGGGACAGATATTTGGCATGAAAATCCTTGTAGAGTATTTGACTTAAAATTATGGTAATGAAGCACTTTGATAAAAATAAATTTTAAATTGAAAAATGTTGGCAATTTTATGGGCCTCCAAGTCTCATGCTAAAGAAAGAGGGTTCTAAGGTAACATTCTAAGCAGCAGGCAGAACACTGCAAGGTCTTTTTGTCTTACTAATTGCTGTCATCAGTAAATCAACAAAAACGAGTGTTGGTGAGGATGGGAGAAAAGGGAGCCCTTGTGCACTGTTGGGGGGAATGCAGATCGGTGCAGCCACTGTGGACAGCAGTATGGAATTTCCTCAAAAATTAAAAATCAAACTGCCTTATGACCAGTGATTCCACTTCTGGAAATATATCCAAAAAAACCTCGAAACACTAATTTGAAGGAATATATGCCCCCCTATGTTCATTGCAGTGTTATTTACAATAGCCAAGATTTGGAAGCAGTCCAGGTGCCCATCAGTAGATGAGTGGATAAAAAAGCTGTGATACAGTTTCCACAATGGAATACTACTGAGCCATAAAAAAGAAGGAAACCTTACCTTTTGAGACAGCAGGGATGAATGTGGAGAGTATTATGCTCAGTGAAATAAGCCAGTCAGAGAAAGACAAGTACCATATGATTTCACTTATATGTGGAATCTAATGGACAAAATAAAGTAACAAACAGAATAGAAACAGACTCACAGCTGTCAGAGGAGAGAGGGGGTGAGAGCTGTATGAAAAAGGTGAAGTGATTAAGAAAAAAACAACAGCTCATAGATACAGATAACAGTATGGTGATCCCCAGAGGGAAAGGGGTGAGGAGAGGTAGCAGACACTTGACTTTGGGTGGTGAACACGCAATACAATATACAATATTATAGAAGTGTATACCCCAAACCTATATGATTTTATTAATCAATGTCACCCCAATAAATTCAACTAAAAAAAGAAAAAAAATGGTACTATGGTAACAATCATCTAGAGACAGATGCTATGCAGAGAGAGAACAGTGACCAAGAAGAAAGGAGCCCTGAGTTCTAGCCTTGATTCCATCATATGTGATCCCTTTTAAACCTTGATTTTCTTATCTTATAAGACATAGTTTTATCCTGTCTACTACTACATAGTGCTGCTGTGACAATCATGAGAGACAATAAATGTAAAATGCTTTGTAAATTGTAAAGCATTCCTCAGATGAAATAGAATATCACTAGTCTACCCACGTATAAGATTGGCAGACAGTTTACTATATTATAATTTATACCATCTGGTTTATTTTTCCTTTTTTGTGAACTTTTTCTTATGGCAAAAATAAAATGGGCTTATTATGAAAATTTTTTAAACACTAAAAAAAGGGGGGGGGAAGGAAAATAAAAATTGCCATTAATCTCATCATCAAGAAATAATCACTGCTGCCCCAGCCGGTATGGCTCAGTTGGTGGGAGGGTCATCTGACGCACAGAAAGGTCTCGGGTTCGATTCCTGGTCAGGGCACATACCTAGGTTGCAGGTTCGGTCCCCGGTTGGGGCATGTACAAAAGGCAACCAATTGGTATTTCTCTCTCACATCAATGTTTCTGATCTTTCTCTCAACTCCTCTCTCTAAAATCAAAAAACATTTCCTCAGGTGAGGGTTTTTTTTTTGAAAGTTCTTTAAAAAGTAATAATCACTGCTAACTTGCATATCTTTGGTATACATATATATGATTTACATTTATATGTGATTTTTCCATTAAAATAGATATTATGGCTGTTTTCCCAAACCATTGAATATTTTTCTATAGCATTATTTATTATTTGTGATGAAAGAGGGAGATACAGATAGAAGATTAAAGAAGTTAGGGAAAAACTGAATTAACAGCATTGGTATAGACTCATAGTTAATTTTCCTTTATCTAAAAAATATTAAATATCATTACATAGCTCCTAAACTTGCCCATTATAAAAGGCTAGAAACAATATGAACCCAGTAGCAATGAACAACTCCTAGTAGCAAGATTGTGGTTTCTAAATATCATTTCCCACTAAAAAGAACCAAGAGTCCTCCAAAACATAGATGATTTCATGTCTGGCTTAAGATAGGTACAGGATGAGCCTGGAGCATATTATCCCAACCAAAAAAAAAAAAAAGGGCCATCAAAGACTTGGTGGCAATAAGAAGATGTGCCCACTGGCCAACAATGGGGCAATTTGAATATCTATGTGAATAACAATGAAAATACATCAAATACAGTTAAATACTTGAGCTCAAAATGACAAAAACAAAAAAACAAAAAAAAAATTCATTGCTTACCTCTGGAGGATGCTAGAGAACTAACTTATTCTTTGGAAACCTGATAAATAAAAGGAAAGAATCAAACATTTATCCTGCCTTTTCAGTAAGCAAATCGTTCACGAGAGAAAGTTTCTTTTTATAGCATTATTCCAATTAAAAGAGAAGGAATGATTGAAGTAGGGTGTGATGAGGTTACAGCCTCTAGTGAAATGATGAATCCAGTCAAGAAGCTTTTCCAATGACTGCTAACATCACACACACAAGTGGTAGCGCAAATACCACTAGAACACAGTCTGGCCCCAAAGAATTAAGCCTGAATTGAGCTGAGCTTCTAGAACGACTAGTTTACAAGAAACCTAAGATGTAGAAGAGCATGTGAAACCAGAGGAGTGCAATCAATAAACTCAGATTACGGGAAACTCTACAGGACACACAGCCCAGTCTCCTTAACAAGTAATGTACAAGTGGGGGGAAATCGATGGAGAAAACCCTGTAGGGGAAAAAGGACCGAAGAGATACACCAACCATTGCAATGCATGGAGTTTATTTGGCTCCTGGTGTAAACTAGCTTTCAAAAAAAAGGGATATCTGAAACAATCAGGGCACTTTGAACAGTAATGGGACGGTTGATTACGTTAAGAGATTATTGTTATATTAAATATAGTAATACACTTGAGAGATATCTACTGAAATAATTATGGACATAATAAAATGGTATTTGAAATTTTCTTCATAATAATGGGGAAGGGAGTAAGAGGGGAGGCATACAGATAAAACAAGATTAGCCACAGTTAATAATCATTCAAACGAGGTGATGGATATAATCTAATCATCAAACTTTATATTTGTTTGGAATTTTTCATAATAAGTCAAAGAAAGGTCACAAAAATATTGTGAATCTTCTCCAAGTTCATTAGATAGTCCTCTACAGCATGCTCTATTATAAAGGCTGTATAATAGTTCTTTATTCTGTGATGTACCATAATACGTTTGGTCACTTACTAATTGGTTGGCACTTAGATTGTTTCCCATTTGTAGCTATTACCAACACTAAGACTCTTTTACAAACTTTTTTGGGTCTAATGATGATTATTTTATTTTAATTTATTCCATTAAATGTGGACACAGATTTCTGGGTTGACAACTCCACACAATGGAAAGCTTTTGGTAAGTATTGCTAAATTAGCAATATAGGGAGAGTAACCATTTCCTAGGTATGTCTTTGTTCTTTGATACTTTTTTCATTGGGTAAGCAAAGCGAAGAAACTCAATATTATTGTGATCTTGCATTTCTTGGAGTTACAGGTGAGTTACGTATATATCATATGTTTAGCTTTGTATTCGTTAGTAAATTAGCTTTCATGTCCTTTGACTACTTTTCTATTGAGATGCCTTTTTCTTAGACATTTACAAAATGTCATTATATATTAAGGATACTAGCACTTTTCAGGTATGTTTTAAATATTGCCCCAACAGTCTGTTGATTTTTGTCTTGATTTCATAAATATACAAACATTCTGTAATTTTCATACAGTCAAATTTTGACATGTTCCTTTATGATTTTTTTCCCTTACATGTCATACTTAAGACAGTCTTCTTTCTTTATCTCCAAAATTGTGTAAACTGTCACTTATGTTTTCTTCTAGAATTTTCAGATTTTTATGTTTAGTGTAAAAATTTTAAAGGGATTCTATAAGTGACAGAGATCTAAGTACCGTCTGCCAAAACAATGGTTTACACTTACCACAGCACTGTTAATAAAAATGTTCATCTTTCCCTGGCCAGGTAGTTCAGTTGGTTAGAGTGTCATCCTGATACGCCAAGGGACTGTTTCAGTCCCCTGGTCAGGTCACATGCAAGAATCAACCAATGAAAACATTAATAAATGGAACAACAAACCCATGTTTTTCTCTCTCCTTTCCTCTCTTTCTCTAAAATCAATTAAAAAATAATAAAATAAAATGTTCTTCTTTTCCTAACTGATGAAACTTCAACTTCCTCCCCTGGGTGGCTTCTTTTTAAGAGTCAACAGACTTGAGGATGATAATATAATTTAATTCACTTCTTTAACATTTTTGAGCAGCTATTATGTGCCTGATCTTATGTTAGTTGCTTGAGATTTATTTAAATAAATACAGTATAATCTTCAGGGGATTCTATGTACAATATCATGTCATCTACAAATAATGACAATTTTACTTCCTCCTTTCCTATTTGGATCCTTTTATGATTTTTTCCTGTCTGATGGCTGTGGCAAGGACTTCCAGTACTATGTTGAATAAGAGTGGTGAAAGTGGACAACCCCGTCTTGTTCCTGTTTTTAAGGGAAATGGTTTTAGTTTTTGACCATTGAGTATGATGTTGGCTGTAGGTCTGTCATATATGGCCTTTATTAAGTTGAGGTATGATCCCTCTTTTCCCACTTTGCTGAGAGTTTTTATCAGAAATGGGTGCTGGATTTTGTCGAATGCTTTTTCTGCATCTATCCATATGATCATATGATTTTTGTCCTTTGTTTCGTTTATGTGATGTATCTCATTTGTTGATTTGTGGATGCTGTACCAGCTTTGTATCCCCAGAATAAATCCCACTTGGTCGTGGTGTATGATCTTTTTAATGTATTGCTGGATCCGGTTTGCTAGTATTTTGTTGAGGATTTTAGCATCTATGTTCATCAGGGATACTGGCCTGTCATTTCTTTCTTTATGGTGTCTTTATCTGGTTTGGGGACTAGGATGGATGATGCTGGGCTCATAAAAAGACCTTGCGAGTTTTCCCTCCTCTTGAATTTTCTGGAATAGTTTGAGGTCCAACAAAGTACGAGTAGATTTGATAAGGTAGCTGGATACAAAATTAACATCCGAAAATCAATGGCATTTTTATACACCAACCATGAACTCTCAGAAAGAAACTAAAAAAAATACCATTTACCATTGCAACCAAAAAAATAAGATACGTTGAAATAAACTTAACCAAGGATGTAAAAGACCTATACTCAGAAAACTACAGGACACTGCAAAAAGAAATAGAGGAAGATTTAAACAAGTGGGAGAATATACCATGTTCATGGATTGGAAGAATTAATATCATTAAAATGTCCATACTACCCAAAGCAATCTATAGATTCAATGCAATTCCCATTAAAATACCAACAGTATATTTCACAGAGCTAGAACAAATATTCCAAAAATTTATATGGAACCAAAAAAGACCCTGACTAGCTGCAGCAATCTTGAGAAAGAAGAACAGAATTGAAAGGATCGCTTTACCGAATATCAAACTATACTACAAAGCCATTGTAATCAAAACAGCCTGGTATTGGTACAACAACAGGCATATAGACAAATGGAACAGAACATAGACCCTTGACATAGACCCATGCCATTATGGTCAGTTAATATTTGACAAAGGAGGCAAGAGTATACAGTGGAGTAAAGACAGACTCTTCAATAAATGGTGCTGGGAAAACTGGACAGCTACATGCAAAAAAAAAAAAAAAAAAAAATGAAACTAGATCACCCACTTACTCCATACACAAGAATAAATTCAAAATGGATAAAAGACTTAAATGTAAGTCGCAAAACTATAAAAACCTTGGAAGAAAACACAGGCAGTAAAGTCACAGACATCTCACATAGTGGAATTTTCACCAATACATCTCCTAGGGCAAGAGAAACAAACGAAAAAATAAGCAAATGGGACTACATCAAACTAAAAAGCTTCTGCACAGAAAAAGAAATCAGCCTCAAAGTACAAAGGAACCCCAGAGTATGGGAGAACATATTTCCCAAGGATGCATCTAATAAGGGGCTAATTTCTAAAGTACGCAAAGAACTCATACAACTCAACAAGAGGAAGACAAACATTGCAATTAAAAAATGAGTAAAGGGCCTGAATAGATACTTCTCCAAAGAGGACATACAGATGGGTAAGAGACCATATGAAAAAATGCTCAAGGTCACTAACCACCCGAGAGATGCAAATTAAAACCACAATGAGGTATCACTTCATATCTGTCAGAATGGCTACCATCAACAAATCAACAAATGACAAGTGCTGGTACGGATGTGGAGAAAGGGGAACCTTGGTACACTGCTGGTGGGAATGCAGACTGGTGCAGCCACTATGGAAAACAGTATGGAGGTTTCTCAAAAAATTAAAAATGGAGCTGCCTTTGACCCAGTGATCCCACTTCTAGGACTATATCCTAAGAATCCTGAAACACTAATCAGAAAGAATATATGCACCCCGATGTTCATAGCAGTGCAGTTTACAATAACTAAGATCTGGAAACAGCCCAAGTGCCCATCAGTGGATGAGTGGATAAAAAAGCTGTGGGACATTTACACCATGGAATACTATGCAGCTATAAAGAGGAAGGATCTCGTACCCTTTGGGACAGTGTGGATGGACCCGGAGGATATTATGCTAAATGAAATAAGCAAGGCAGAGAAAGACAAACATCACATGATCTCACTTCTATGTGGAATCTAAATAACTTAATAATCTGATGAACAAAATAGATTCAGTGACATGGAAGCATGGATCAGATTTATGAATCTCAGAGGGAAGGTGGGGGTGGGTGGGGAGAGATTAACAAAGAACTTATATGCATATATGCCCAAACCATGGACACAGGCAATAGTGTGGTGAAGGCCTGGGGAGGGGAGTGGGTGTGGGGTGGAAGGGGTCAATGGGGCAAAAAAGGGGACATCTGTAATATTTTGAACAATAAAAAAAAATAAAGAATAAACATATATATATTCCAAAAAAAATTTTAAAATACAGTATAATCACTGATTCCTGTGGCTAAATTTACATAGTGCATCCAGATAATGAAATAGTATGCAAACATAGAAAAGAATGTGGAGGCACTTATTTCCAAGATATACTATTAAATGAGAAAAGTAGTATGCACAACAGAACAGGATGTGCTTATTTGGGAATGAATATTAATGTTACTCATTTTGTCCCACAGACTGATAAGGGCTAGAAATTTTGTATTACAATCTGATTTGGGAGTAGTAATAGAACTTATTTATAGGGCTGTTATAAGGATTAAATATTTGAACATGTATGAAGCATTAGGTCAGTGTCTAGCATCACAATCATTACAATCACCATACAGAGGCTTTGGTAATTTAATGGAGGTCTTTGTGGTTACTTTTTTGTTTGCTTTGTTCGTTACATTCTTGATTACCTTTAGACCCATGGCTATGGCCCTTTGGACCAATATGCAGTTCTAAGAAAAGCTGCAGGCTTCCAGGACTAGGAAAGGGATTTGATTTATCTTTGTAGAAGACCAGTGCCTGCCACCTTATCTCCCCTTAGCGAAAAAGGCAAATCCACGCTAGTGGCAAAGAAGCCCATTAAGCAAATGATAAGACATAGAACAAAAACTGGCAGGAAAGGAGGCTCCAGCTGAACATACCCTGTTGGGAAAGTGTCACCTAGTGTTAAGCATGCAGGAGGAACGCTTTAGGAGAGCTCCTTTGGAGGAGAGCATTGCCAATAGTCTCAGAAAGAAAACGTTATGCAAGCAATGTCAGCCGATACAGCACCCCTCTGCTGTGAAAGTGGGGGCTGACCTAATCAGAGAGGATACTTTCGCTGTGGAATTTTGCCAACTCGTCACCTTTGACCACAACAGATGCTGCTATTCTCTGATCAGTGTTTTCCCTGCTATCCAGGAGCAAATGTCAGAGGAGGAGCAATCAGAACCATCTGAGTCTCAGCCTCACTGCCAGAACCACATGCCCTCAAAGGCAGAGAGTGTAGTGTGTCATGGGATGGAGTAAATTCATGTAGAACATCCCTTTCACACATGCATGTAAGAAGAATGGGAGCCCATATTTATTGATTCATTTCACAAATATTTATTGAACATCTACTTTGTGCCAGGCACTGTGCTAGATGCTGGGGATCACCACAGTGACCAAGACACTCTTGCAACTTATATCTTATATTGCAGGTTGTGGAGGTATTTTTAAAAAAGTAAAATAAACGTATACACAAATAATTGCAGCTTGTGAAACAGATAATGAAGAACATGAACAGGCTGCAATCATGGAGAGTAATGGTATGGCCTACTCTAGACAAGACTAACCATGCCATAAAATGTGCTGCAGTTCATGGAGAGCTCACCTCACTGCCAGTGTCATTAATTCTATCCATCCACCCACCCAGTACAGTATGGTGGCTAACAGCCTGAACTCAGAACAACCCAAGCTGGAATCTGGCTTTGCCATTTATTAATCATGTGACCTGAGACAAATTGCTTAATTTCTCCAAGTCTAAGTTTCCTTACCTATAACACAGGGGTAGTAATCATATCTGTCACATGGTGTTGCTAAAATTTAAAGGAGGTAATGCCTTTTTCTCAGTCCTCAGCACAATGCTCAATACATGCCAGCTATTTTGTTAACAGTATGCTTTCTTCACTCAGTGAAGAAATATTTACAAAGAACTCCTAAGTGTCAAATACTCTGCTAAGGATTGAAGTGGGGATGGGGAGATAGAGAAAAGACCCAACCATTTCTCTAAAAGAAAAAACATGTGAATCCAAGTAGACACTTGACCCTTCTTTTCTAGCAGAAACATTCAGAAGTCATTGTTTACCCCAATACCAGCTTTCCACAGTGGCTGCACTAATCTGTATTCCCACCAACAGTGGTCCCTATTCTGTTCATCAATCTATATCTCTGTTTTTATGCCAGTACCATGCTGTTTCAATTACTATGACCTTGTAGTATAGTTTCATATCAGATAGCGTAATTTCTCCAACTTTTTTCTTCTTTTTCAAGATTCCTGAGGCTACTTGGAGCCCTTTGTGGTTCCACATAAAATTTTGGAATATTTGTTCTAGTTTTGTGAAATATGCTGTTGGTATCTTGATAGGAATTGTGTTGAATCTGTAGATTGCTTTGGATAATATGGACATTTTAATAGTGTTAACTCCTTTCCATGAACATGGTACATGTTTCCACTTATTTGTATCTTCCTCAGTTTCTTCCTTCAGTGTCTTATAATTTTCTGAGTACAGATTTTTTACATTCTTGGTTAAATTTATTCCTAGGTATTTTATATTTTTGATGAAATTGTAAATGGGACTGTTGTCTTAGTATCCCTTTCTGATAGTTCATTATTGGTGTATAGAAATGCAATTGATTTATGGATATTTATTTTGTATCCTGCTACTTTACTGGATTCATTTATCAGTTCTAGTAGTTTTTTGGTGGCATCTTTAGGGTTCTGTATATACAGTATCATGTCATTTGCAAATAATGAGTTTTACTTCTTCCTTTTCAATTTGGATGCCCTTTATTTCATCTTCTTGTCTGATTGCTGTGGTTAGAATGTCCAATATTATGTTGAAAAGAGTGGTGAAAGCAGGCATCCCTGTCTTGATCCCAATAGTACTGGGTCTGGGGGCAGGTCAGCAAAAATGCCAAGGAATCCCAAGATTCACCCCTGCCTGCCTCCGCCTGCTGGCTGCCTGTTAGGCTCAGTCACTGGAAGAGCCTTTGGCAATACTCATTTACATGAGGTAGGTTCTCTGTGAGTCAGCAAGTGGGAGAGAGTGGTGTTCACCAGATTAATACAGGTTCAAACGTGGTGTCAGTACTGGGTCTGAGGCCATTCAGCAAATGTCCCAGGGTATACCCATTCTAGCTGCCACATACTGGGTGCTCACATACCTTTGTTGTGGGATGGTGTCTCAAGGAGTCATCAAGGTGAGGCCTGCAGAGTTTATCAGGCCCTAACAGCAACATTTGGTGAAGGAAAGACTTTGCACCAGCCAGGTGTTCAAGGGAAAAACTTCTACTGTCTTAGAGCCATGCAACTCAGTCCATCCAAAGTCTGCCAGGAGCTCAATCTCAGCAGGGTGGGACTGCTGGAAGTTGGGAGAGGGGGAGGTACTGGTTAAACTTGAGGGAAGGTGGGGGGTATGGACCCTGCTCCAGAGCTACAATACTAAGTATGTCCTGGATTCTGCTCAGACCTTGGTAGGGCAAAGCCACCAAGAGTTGAAGGGGTGGGGCAGCTGGGAGCTAAGAGTGTGGGACTAGTGGATCTCTCTTGAGGAATAAGTGCCAGTCAGGTTCACAGGAAAGTGGAGGGATTGGCCCTAACCCTAAGGCCACAACACTCGGTCACTGACACCCCCTGAGTCTGCCCAGACTTCTATACCCTGATCCAGGCAGCAGATTCCTTAGTAGGGCAAAAGCTAAGCAGGGTGGGGGCAACAGGGAGTTGAGAAGTTTGGGGCTATTGCATTCCCCCAGGCTGATGCTGTAAGGAGGAGTGTGCACACCAAAGAAACATGGCATCTGCAGTGCAGTAGAGTGACTCAGCACATGGGGTCCCCAAGGCTGCCCCCTCAGGTCTCTCTCCAGAGCCACAAACTTGATACTCTCCTCATGTGACTGGTCTGCTTTACCCTCCCTTCATTGGAGCTCAGGGTAAGTGGCTGTGAAGGAGATTTTGTGCATTGCCCTTTAAGAGAGTGCCTGTATCTCTAGCACAGGAACTTTCAACTTTTTTTTATCTCATGGCACAGAAAAATATAATATAACTACAAAAAATATATTTTTCACAGATAAGACAAAAAAAATAGGTATAATTTAAATTTATTCACACCAGATGGCTATTGTTGTGTTGGATGTTGTCATTTTTTAAAATTTATTGATTGGTTAGAGAGAGAGAGAGAGACATCGATTGGTTGTTCCACTTATTTATGCATTCATTGGTTGATTCTTGTATGTGCTCTGACAGAGAATTGAATCCACAACCTTGGCCTTTCAGGACAATGCTCTAACCAACTGAGCTATCCTGCCAAGGCCAGCTCCTGTCATTTTTAAATTTGATAATCTAAGAGAAAAGAGGTCAGTGCCCCCGACTAAATAGTCAGGCATTGTATGTTTTAAAAATTCTTGTGTCACACCAGTGTGCCTGCCATAGCGCACCAGGTAAAAATCGCTGGTCTAACAGACTCCTGTCTCTCCCTGGCAGAGAGAATCTCCACTGATTTTCACAGCCAGGTGTTATGTGGGTGCCTGTTCCTGGCTCTGGTGCTCTGGGTTGGGGACCTCAGCTTGGGGCTCAGATCTCCCTCTTCTCAGGGAGACCTTTGCCGCTGAGATATACCTCCAGAATCTCAGCACCCACTTGTGGGTGCAGGGCCAGCCCTTTCCAAGTCTCCACCCTTCCTATCAGTCTCGATGTGGCTTCTTCTGTATATCCTTGGTTATAAGCCTTTGCTTCAGCTAGTCTTTAGTTGGTTATTCAGGATGATTCTTGTATAATTTAGTTGTAATTCCAGTTTGTTCCTGTGAGGAGGAGAGTGTAGCTTCTATCTACTCCACTGCCATCTTCGATCCTCTCAATTCTAATTCTTTTGAGCCAGAACTACATGAGCCTCAGTTTACTCACCCTCCCAAGTTATCTTGAGGATTTGATGAGATGCCATGCCATGCCATGAAAGTTCCAGAGCCACACAGAGGGCTTTCCAAGAATGTCTCCTGTTTTTTCTTTAGTTCTAGCCACTGCTCTGCCCCTCTGGGTGCCTGTTCTGCCATGCAAACTGAAAATAAAAGGATCCTAGGTAGGGTAGGTACAAGGTTTGAGTGAATCAACAGATGTGTGCTGGCGGGTCTTTGACAAGGTGAAAAGGCTATGCTGTTTAAGGGGTTATTATTATTAGGTTGGGGAACCTATCCACTTAGTAAACATTTCTGTGAGGTGAAAACTCACAGATGCTGAGGGAACCTTACCAGAGAGCCACTTACAGCAGCCTTTCCAAGGAATGAAAACACCCCCTGGCTCTTGCCACTCCCCCCCACAATTTTGAACATTTGATGGCGCTTATCAGTGGGTATCCAAATCCTATGTAACCAGCTTGTGCATTTGATGTAGTATCAGACAAAGGGCACAGAGCATTGTCCCTTGCCCTTACTTGTGTCCTTACCTGAAATACCAGCTTTCTGAAACAATTTTATAGTAACTGCTGAACTCAAGTGTTTTTGCAAATAAATACATTTCCTAATTAAAACTTGCCCTTTAAAGACTCACATTTTCTCAGCCCCACTATACATTTTCTTTTTCTTGTAACATATCACAGAATCAATAAGGGCAATGCAAACATCTTTAATATATACAGTTTCAACAGCTCTAATAACATGTCTGCCTGTACAAGAACACCTCCCCCTCTCCAGCCCAGCTGATAATTTCCCCTGATTTTTTAAATGCCTTCTTATTTCACTCTCAAAGATACAACTTAAAAGGCAGTTAGTCTTCAGGGGTGGGGTAGGAAGGGTGGATTGAAAAGCAATGAAGTGGAAGAGGGGGTGTCACAGTCATTTTTGTGGGGTTTTTTATTATGGCTTTCTATTTTTGTCATGAACGTAATGAATGTTCATCGTGGCAAAGAGGATGAAAAAACCACGAAGAAGGCAAATATATATATTACTCATAATCCTATCATCCAGAGGATGATAATTGTTAATATTTGGCATGGGTGGTTGTTGTTTTTTTTTTCAGAGTCTTTTCCATAAGGATTTTTATCTAGTTAACAATTTTGAAGTTTACTTTTAAAATATTTTATGTGATAACACTGGTGTTTTACCATGGACTGAAAAACTACACAAAAGGCAAACTTTAGAGTGGCTGTGTAATCCAGCAAGGCAACCCAATTTCAGTTTTTCCCCATTAGTACAAATAATGTCCTGTACCATGCCCAATCTACTGAGTTTTTTGTTTGTTTGTTTTCTGGGTAATTAATATATGGGGCTGCCTGTTTGGAGGGTCTCAGGCCGAATTTTACAGTTGTTTCCTAGGGCTCAGAGCAGCCATACGGAGACTCTCAAGCTAGCTATAGAGTTAGATTATAGCATGGTAGCAACTGACCGTACCTTTCCCTCTAAACCTCCACTTCCTCCTGAATTCTCTTGACACTGAAGTAAACAGTGCCGCCCTCCACCCAAATACCCAAGCTTGAGAATTACAAGTTACTTTAGACTTCCCCTGCCTACCCCCATCCAACCAATCACCAAAATCTGTTGGTTTTATATCCTCAATCTGTTCTAAGTCTTTCCTCCCCTCTCCATCCTCACTGCAGTTGCCTTAGTTTACCTAAATGACCTACCTACTTTATCTAAATGACCTAACTGAGCATCTCTGGTCTTTCCAAGCCATGGTCTTCAATCCATTTCTCCACACCATTGCCAGATTGTTCTTTTCAAATACTCTTAAGATCGCATGCCTCCTTTAATACCTCTCTGCTCCCCACCCACAGCCGGTACCTAAGCTTTCGGGATAGTCAAGATCTTTAGCTTCCTTTAGGCCCTTCAAGGTCCAACTCTTCCTACCACCCTGGACCTCACCGGGCACTGCCTTCACATGCCAACTCTGTGGCCATAATGAGTGCCTCATGCTCTGTCTGTGTCCTTACAGTGTTACATCTACTTAAAAAGCAACTCCCCTCCCTTCATGGTCTAGCCAATTTCCTTGCCTTCAAGACTCAGCTTGCATTCCACCTCCTATGGGATGTCTTCCCCTCAAGGATCTGACTGGGCATCTTTTGAGCCTCTCTGCCAGTTCCTTAGGGAGAAACCCACCACATTGTGCCTATCCTTGAACGTGGAAATTGGCTTTATTTATCGTTTTTAAACCTCCAAACACTTCTGTTGTGTATTTCCTAAAAACAGGAATGGTCTCCTACATAAGCACAGTAATTATCAAAATCAGGAAATTAACATTGATACACACTGATATCTAACCTACGGACCTTATTTTAATTTTACCAGTCGTACCATTAATGTCCCAATCCAGGACCACATGTTGCATTTATTGCCTTGACAATGAAATGATCGCTTTAATTGGAGTTTTTCTGGAGTCTTTGTTTTTCATGACCTTGGGATTTCTGATGAGTCTATGACAGTCATTTCATTGAGTGGTCCTCAATTTGTGTTTGTCTGACGCTTCTTCATGATTTGACTCAAACTACTCATTTTTGGCAGGAATACCACAGAAGTGATGTTATGTCCTTCTCAGTGCATCATATCAGAAGGCACATGATATCTACTTGTCATATTGCCAGGGATGCTGATATATTAATTACTTGATTGAATTGACCAGGTTTTTCAACTGTAAAGTTATCATTTTTTCCCTTCGAAATTCCAAAGATACTTTGAATATGCAAAATATCTTGTTTCCCATTTACTTTCACCTACTACATTTAGCGTTTAGGGCCTCCATTTTCTCATTGGTCAAATGAGGTGTGTAAAATGAACATTGTATTCCAGCATTTTCATTCTCAAAGATCCCTTTATTACCCCCCATTCCATGAATCTCATATTTTAAAAGATTTTTTTCCACCAAACAGATGGTATTTCTCAAGGTAAATGGGACTCGTTTTCATATTACACGTTCATCAGACATGTTTACTGCGCTATACGCTCACAAAGGCCGGGCATCCTCACCAGTGGGTGCCCACAGCCGATCACAGCACCAACCACAGATAGGTGGTCAGCAAATATTTGTTGAAGGAGCGAAACTGACTGCCAATCACAGCATATGCCCAGCTCTTGATGTCTGCAGTAACAAAATTGATAAATGCTGTATCCAAAGGCAGAGACTTGATATTTTAGTCTCAGAGGCTTTGCCACTGGTTAGTGTTCAGTTATGAAGATTTTAAAAACAGATTTGACAGAGTGCAGGAAACCTCCTACCCACCTCTACCCCATCCCTGCCTTTCTGGCAGCCTCAGACAGATGCTGAAGGGGCATTCTAGCACCCCAAGCTTATAATCTCCGTGTCACCTCCGTAATCAGCAGATGGCAACTGGCTAGACAGTCTCCTGACCACACAATAGGCTTTTGAAGAAATATGTCCCAGACCTTGTTTCCCATGTATATGACATTAGCATTGTTACATTTTCTCCCTCATTTCCTTAAGCTCTTTTGACCATGGAGCTATAATGTAGCAGAAGGTCATGAAGGGAGTTTTTAAAAGGGATGGCAGGGGAGGAAAGGAGCATTAGTTGAGCATCTCCTATATGCCCAGTACTTTCCTTTGCTTTCTCTTTTAACCCTCACTATAACTGGTGAGGTAGGTATAATTATCCGTTTTACAGATGAGAAAACTGAGGCTTGCCCTAAGCCTTACAAAGGGCATGGGGAGTGGGGGAGAGGGCTGGAGGCAAGGGGGGAAATCTCTCCAGTCTCTTCATCCAGTCTCTTTACAAAGCCCTTGCAAGTAGCCCCTGCAAGAAGCTGCCTCTCCCATCATATAAACACGTCCTTCTCTTGGAAATGTGCTGGCGATCCCGATCCAGATATGCCAAGGACAAGCCTCTCTGGGGCCACGTTCACTGCAGCTATTTTCTAAACGATGGCTATCAGGACTCGGTAGCTGTTGCTATGGTTTGGGGCAAGTCGTCCGAGGAAGCAGAGCCTTTCTTTGGGCATCTTGCACGCCTGGGGCAGGAACTCAGCTCCTATTTACCTCTGGCTGTGCTGCAGCAGCAACCTGAGACAGTCCCTGGGGCTGTGGAATAACACGGGGGGGGGAGGCACCCGCCCCAGAAAGACCCCAGGACAGGCAAAGGAGGGGGGCAGAGATCACACAGCGCTGCGGAGAAACAGGGGAGAAAGCCAGAGAGGGAGGAAGGGGAACAAAAGGCGAGTGGAGAGGAAGTCCAGGGAAGTCGGGACAGGGGAGGAGAAAGTTTTAGAAAGGGGGTGAGAAAAAGCGAGGACGGTAAGAGGAGACCCGGGAAAACGCACTGAGAGAATTCGGAGAATCCGAGAAAGGAAAGAAAATAAAAAGGAGGGACGGCGCAGAAAAAGCGGAGAGGAAGGAGGGCAGGGGACAGAGGAAGGCACTGGAGAGAACAGAGACTCGAGTGAGCGGAGAGGCCGGCGCGTGGCCCCGGGAGAAGCGCGGCCCGGCGTGGCGCCCCCCCGCGGCGTGGCGCGGCTCTGCTCCCAGCGCCCCGCGCCCGGCTCGCCCGGCCGCCTAGGATTGGCTCCTGCCTCCCATTCATGTAACCTGCGTGCGCGTGTGCGTGTGTGTGTGAGTGTGTGTGTGTCTCTCTCGCTCGCCCTCTCTGTCTGTGTGTAAGAGAGCGAGTGTGGGGGACAGAGGCAGGCAGGCGAACCGGCAGGGAGGGGAAGAAGAGGAGGGGAGCTATTCACACACACACACACACACACACACGCACACACGCACGCACACACCCGCCCCAACCCCCCAGAAGCCTCGGGATTGCAGCTGTTTCATGTGGGGCAGCGGTGCCGGCAGGGACGCCGGCCGGGAGCGGCCGGGAGCCGGAGCCCGGCGTGCGCGCGGCCGGAGGCTCGCTGGGGCTCCGCTCCCCGCGGGAGCTATTGTTGGTCTCGTTGGAGCTGAGCGCAGAGCCGGGACCTGCTCCTTCCGGGGCGCCCACTTCGGGCTCGCGGGGCCGAGGAGCCGCGCCGCCGAGAGCTGGAGGAGCCCCCGGCGCCGTGCCTTGCCTGCCTCCTCCCAGCTTCCCCGGCGGTGGCCGACCGCAGCCACGGTAAGGCGGCGCGATCCGCTCTACGGTAAAGCGCCTTGGGGACCGCGGCGGCGCCCGGCCGCCTCTCCAGCTGCTCCGCGCGCGCTAGCTGTGGCAAGGTCCGGGCAGCTCGCGCGGATGCCAGGGGCTCCGGGGGAATCTTGCCTGCACCCCTGGCCCGCGCCAGGGGAGGAAGGGAGGGAGGCTGGGGCGCGGGTTGGCGGCCAGGCGATCCAGTCTGGAGTCCCGAACCTCCGCCGCTGCAGCCGCCTGAGCCCGCCTCGGAACGGAGCCTGGGGGCGAGGGTGAGAGAAGAGCGGGGTGGTGGGCGCGGGCTCAGGACTCGGGAAGGCGGGTGGGAGATAGGCGGCGCGCCCCGGGTTCGTCTGCCTCGCCGGGGTCCCCTTTCCCGCCCCGGCCCCAGCGACCGCAGCCCCTCTGCAGACCCGCCTGCCCCAGGGCTCGGGCGGGCTCTGGAGGAGCCCGCGAGGCGGCGCCGGGCTCGGGCGGCTGCAGCCCACCCTGCGGGGCTAGCGCCGGCTGCAGTGGCCCCGCGCGTGCCGCGGTTGGAGCGGAGAACCCGGAGACAGGACCCCCAGCCCCGCGCCCTCTGCGGCGGGCGCGGCGCTCGCCTCTCCCCGCCCGCCGCCTTGCAGCGGTGTTTATGTTCCCCTCGGATAGAGTTGAGGCTGCGGCGGCTGGGTGGACACTCGGAGCGCTCCGAGTGCGGGTGTGTGTGACTACTAGTACCCCCGGCTTCGGGAACTGTGCTCGGGGTTGAAATGTGATCACCGAGCTCCTTAGTCATTTTCTTCGAGATTTAAAAATGCAGTCTTTATATTGGTGGAGCAGACGGGAAGGTGGTATCCTGGTGTGTGTGTGTGTGTGTGTGTGCGCGCGTGTACATGCAACCAGGGGAAGACACAGCCAACTACTGGGGGCCACTGGAGGTTCAACTGGTGAGTCCCCGGAGGCGGGGCGGTAGGGTGGGCTCCGCTGGCGGCTGCCCGCCGGATCTTGCCCTGCCCCCGCCTAGGCCAGGTTGGAAAGTACTGGAAATTTAACTGCGTGGTCTCTAACTTTGGAACTTGGCTCCCCTTTCAGGGTGAGATGCGAAGGCGATTTGTGCATCCCGGTCCATGTGGACGAGGGTATTATTACTCAATTACTGACTCGTGTGCGGGGCCCTCTGCAGAACCGCGCCAGCCCACCCCCTGGTCCCTACCACCTTCCCCCTCCCAAGCCCTGGAGAAAGGGCTCGTAGACGTGCGGTTATCCGTAAGCGATCGGTGCCGCGAAAGTGGCGTAGAGCAGCAGCCCGGGTTTTGCCGGATCCCGCGTGCGCGCGTAGTGCCTGCCCGGCCCACGCGACCGCCCTGCTGCCCTGAGGAAGGCCGCGGCGGGCACGCTCGGCACCGGCGCGGGGGCGAGGGGTGCCCGTGTGTTCGCCGTGCGGCCGCGCACGCAGGGAGCTCTGCCGACCTGCGTCGCGGGCAGTTACATAAACCGCCTCCGTGATTACCCAGAAGCGTCATGCGAGCACCGGGTTCGCGAAAGACAAGCCTGAAAGTTTGCCTGCTTGGGGAATGTAAGTACCGGGGGCGCTCCCAGCCCGGGACCGGGGAGCAGGAGGACGCCGCGCGCCGAGGCGGCGCCCACGTCTGCCACGGGCGTTGAACGCTGCTGCTGCTGTCCCCAGGGAACCGGTTATCCAGGCAGGGATTGGGTGGTATTCGGAAGTGATCAGAGAGAAAAAGCCGGTCAGAGCTCAGGGTCCACTGAGCCCTCAGAGCCCGAGGGGGTGTTGGGAGGCTTCCAGGGAATGCTGTTTTGGGAAACTGACTTTGTGTCTTGGGAAACTGCAAAGCCCCAAAGCCCCGCTTCTCTGCCTCTCCGAGCGCCCCCTCCCCATCTTTCACACCCAGTGCCCTTTACGTGTCTGAAACCCGCCCCTCGGACCCTGGTGCCCCTTGGAGGTGCCAAGCATCCCAGCCTCCCGGGCCCACTCTGGCGGGGGGCTGGGGGGGAACGTGCTGGCCTCTGCCAGGGTCAGCCACCATTACGTGGCCAAGCCTGGCTTCCTGAGCCGGCCGGGCGCTAATGGGGACGGGTGCGGAGTATGGCTTCCTTCTCGCTTCTCTCCCGCGCCGGAGGCAGTTTCCTTCTGTTGCGTTTATTCGCCGCATCTCGCTCCTTCCTCCCCTTCGCCGCAGCCCGGAGTGCGCGGACGGTCCTTGATAGAGAAGCCCCAGCACGAGTGTTTTTCGCCTGCAGAGGGATAAGCGCCCCTAGACCTGGCGGAGCGGTGCGGAACGCCGAGCGGAGTCGGGGGACAGCGGCCCTGAACTCTCCCCCCGCGCGGCCGGGAGGTGGTGGTGTGCGGGGGGGGGGTGCTTTCCCCACATTGCAAGCGCCCGGAAACCCCGCATTCCCTCTCCCCGAAACCCCGGGTCTGG
Organism: Miniopterus natalensis; assembly: GCF_054644295.1. Taxonomy (NCBI): domain Eukaryota; kingdom Metazoa; phylum Chordata; class Mammalia; order Chiroptera; family Miniopteridae; genus Miniopterus; species Miniopterus natalensis. Next base: position 34,970,484 of record NC_142091.1, read on the forward strand.
CTCAGTGTGTTCCGCGCTGTGCAATAAGCCTTCCCTCTCGCAGACCCGTGGGGCCGTTCGGGTTCCCTGCCGCTGCCATGATCCTTAACAAAGCTCCCGCTGGCCGGGAAACCTCCCGGGTGCCGGCCGGCCGCGCCTTGACCTTGCTACGGCGCCTCGCGCCCGGCCGCCCGGGTCCGGGGAGGAGGCCGGGAGGCTCTGGGTCGGCTCCTGCGCCCCGGCGGGAGGAGGGTCGCGGCCCGACCGCCGCGGGGAGGGCGCGGGGCGCCGCGGCAACCTGTTTCCCGTGCGCGGGGGCGGCGCGCTCCCGCTGCCCCTCCTCCGCGCTCGCGGGGCGCTGCCCTCCCGCCCGCCGGCCTCCGGCTGCTCCCAGAAACCCCGGGCTGGCCGCGCGGGCCACGGCCCCTCGCGCCCCGGGCCGCGGTCTGCGGAGAGCCTGGGGCTGGGTGCTCCTCGGGGGCGGGGCCCGGGCGGGAAACCCGAGCCCGCGGCGCCTGGTTCGTTCAGGCCCCCTTCCCGCCCAGAGCGCCTTGAGGTGCGGGGTTCGGGCTGCGCCCCCCTCCCCTCTCCCGGCCTGGCCCGGGTTCTCGGGTTCCCGGCGCGCCCCGGGTGTCCTACCGCTAAGCTTGCCTGGGAGCTCTCCTTGCCAAAGTTAGGAGGGATGTTTGCACAGCTGGTGGCGGTGGAAGCGCGTGTGTGTGTGTGTGTGTGTGTGTGTGTGTGTGTGCGTGCGTGTGTGTGTGTGTGCGTGTGTGTGTGTGTGTGTCCTGGGGATGGAGGGTGTGTGGATGGAGGGTGTGTGTGCGTGTGTGTGTCCTGGGGATGGAGGGTGTGTGTGTGTGTGTGCGTGTGTGTGTGTCCTGGGGATGGAGGGTGTGTGGATGGAGGGTGTGTGTGCGTGTGTGTGTCCTGGGGATGGAGGGTGTGTGTGTGTGTGTGCGTGTGTGTGTGTCCTGGGGATGGAGGGTGTGTGGATGGAGGGTGTGTGTGCGTGTGTGTGTCCTGGGGATGGAGGGTGTGTGTGTGTGTGTGCGTGTGTGTGTGTCCTGGGGATGGAGGGTGTGTGGATGGAGGGTGTGTGTGCGTGTGTGTGTGTCCTGGGGATGGAGGGTGCGTGTGTGTGTCCTGGGGACGGAGGGTGTGTGTGTGTGTGTGTGTGTGTGTGTGTGTCCTGGGGATGGAGGGTGTGTGTGTGTGTGTGTGTGTGTGTGTGTCCTGGGGATGGAGGGTGTGTGTGTGTGTGTGTCCTGGGGATGGAGGGTGTGTGTGTGTGTGTGTGTGTCCTGGGGATGGAGGGTGCGTGTGTGTCCTGGGGACGGAGGGTGTGTGTGTGTGTGTGTGTGTGTGTGTGTGTGTGTGTGTCCTGGGGACGGAGGGTATGTGTGTGTGTGTGTGTCCTGGGGATGGAGGGTGCGTGTGTGTGTCCTGGGGATGGAGGGTGTGTGTGTGTGTGTGTGTGTGTGTGTGTGTGTGTGTGTCCTGGGGATGGAGGGTGTGTGTGTGTGTTTTGGGGATGGAGGGTGTGTGTGTGTGTGTGTGTGTGTCCTGGGGACGGAGGGTATGTGTGTGTGTGTGTGTGTGTGTGTGTCCTGGGGATGGAGGGTGTGTGTGTGTGTGTGTGTGTGTGTGTCCTGGGGATGGAGGTGTGCAGCGAGGCCAGACATCGCCCCAAAACGCCCTCTTTGTAGGCGTTATACGGAAATGTGAGAAAGAATCCGTTTTCTCTGGTTAGGGTGCGGACTGGAAGTCCTTCCACATAGAAGAACTGGACCGGCCGTAGCTGATTTCCTGGGATGAATGAGTGTCCCCTCTTGGCAGTGCCTTTTCTTGCAAATCTTTGGGGAATCGAAGGCCCCCATGTTCTTCAGGCAAGACTTAAGGACATAGATGTTCTTATAGTTTTAGGGAACTAATCCTGGGATGGTTTTATTCCCAGCATGTGTCTTTGAGTGGGGGCAGGGTGCTGGTTAACCCATGAATTAGCCATCTCCCTGGGTGGACAAGTTGTCAGGAATGGAGAGGTTCTGTTTTCCAGAGAGAGAGATCTGATTCATCTGCCAGCGTCCTGTTCTCATGAAGGCCTGTCTTTGGGGATGGGGGTAGAATGGGTGCAGGAAGCCAGTAAACCGCTCTGTGGACCATGGGGGAAGAAGAGCTAGCCTTGCTCAGTGCAGGCCCCAGGGGGCAGAACCAGTGCTCAGCCTGAAGAATCATCAGAGGACAGATCCACAGCGAATGGAATGATCTGGAACATGAGGTAGTGAGCTCCCCATGGAACAAGTGTTGCAGTAGAAGATTGGGCATTGTAGTAGTGGGCCAGTGGAGCTCCAAGGGATCTCGTCCAGTAGATTTGACTCTTGAGGTATAATCTCCTCACCTCTGTGGTTTTGTTGGAGTAAAGTTGATGGAATGTGACTTTAACCCCTTAATTTACTATGTGGGCGTTATGGTTGTGTGGCGGGCCATTGGCAAGCTATCTTCAGAACTTCAGTTCTCTCGTGAGTAAAATGGAAAGATACTGTCCAGTGTTTGCAACACTGTAAGGATTATTGTACATAAACCTGACACATTGTAGGCTATTCACAGGCGATCATTCCTTTCCATCTCCTTCATCCCTTTACAACATTGCCCATTTGTTGGGTGGGGGGAGAGCAGGGAAATCAACAGCCCCCCCAAAACCAGCAACATTGCACCCATAGTCTATTTAAAACCAGCTCAAATGCTCGAAACAAAAATATCTTCTCTTTTCTTAGAGAAGCCATTTCTAGTTTTGTTAGAATTTGTCCCTCATTGAATCCTTTTTTTTTTTTTTTCTGATGAAATTATATCCTTGTGCAGATTGGCATGTTATATAACCTGCTATTTCCAGATCAAAAGTTACAAATATGCGAAAGAAAGTGGTTAGGAATTTCAGATAAAGATTGTTGGGCAACACAAGCAAGGGACTCAAGATGACCACTCACACTCTTAAATGATCATAGAGGTTGAAGGAAAATGAGATTGAGTCAGCACATGGGGCAAATCCTCACCTGGGGCCTGGGTACTCGCCTGCCAGTCCTCACCTGGGTCCTGTACTTGGACCCAAGCCTTCTGTTGTTCCTGTCCCAGTATATTTTCCCACATCCATGAATCAAAACAGTGAAACAAAAGAACAATGGGATTTAAATAACCTCCTTGCAAATTTGATTCCAAGAGCCTAGCAGGGTAAATCAACCTCAATTCCAGATCTAAGTGGCTGATTTTTACGTGCCTTCTTACGTGGTCTATCAGCCTGGTTTATTGTAACTAATAGCTGAATCCATCTTTGCTTCGCACTGACAGATTGCAATGGGGCCACTTTGAAAAGTAACATATGCATCGGTTCCAAGGGAACCAAGCATACATGGATCTCTGAAGTTAGTTTTCCATAAGTGAAAGCTTCTAAAGAAATAGTATAAAGTCGATGCTTAGTTCTCTGTGGGTTATAGATTTATTACTTTGTCACAGTTTTTTCCAACTTTTGTCTTTATTTTATCTAATTACCAAATTATGTAATTAGATATAATACTAATTACATCTAATTATATCTAATTACGATAGTAATATATGTTCACTGTAGCAAAGTAAGACAATACAGAGAAAGGAAAAAATAAATTAAGTTTGACCACATTTTGGGTTGTACCTTGTGACTTTATACAGTAAATGTAGAAAAAAATGAGATCATAGTTATAATATTTTAGATGCTTATTATCTATCATTTAAAGATAAATCTCACCATGTTACAACTTTACCCCCATGGTGACATTTTTAATAGTTATATAGAACTCCAATGCTTTAATAATTTATTTAAATTATTTATTTAAACAGTACCTACACTTTGACTTTTTGTTTACTCTTAGTATTTTATTATTGTAACAAAGCTGTTATAACTATCCTTGTACACATTCTATTTTTCATATTTTCTTAAGATAAATTCCTAGAAAGAAAGATTTCAGGGTCAAAGGCAGATGCAATGCTGAGACTTCTGGCACACATGAGAAGCAGTAGGGCACACTGTGATTTCTGCTCCCTCTTTTAAACCAGAATATGGCTGTTTATGTTGCAATCCCTTGCCAGCTTGGAGTCTATGTAGTGGAGGGAGGGAGGGGTGGCAATCAAACCTCGAGCAGGGGGATTTGCATAACTTTGAGCTGTTCTGCTAAACTGATAGGCAAATCCTTTTTCCAAGAACATTTTTCCTCCCTGGCTGTCTTCGAATCATCACTCTGTAGAGCTTCAGCTAGCAATGGATTTGAAATATGTAAATATGTTCCTCTGTATTGTAGGTGGGCCTGGCTCCATGATGAATGACAAACAGTTCCTGGGAGAACTGTGTGTGTCTTCAGCCTTTGCCGAGGCAGGGGATTCCTCCCTCCCAGCCCTTCTCCTTTCCCTTTGGTTCAGAGGCCTTGGAATGGCCACCTAGGAAATCCTACAAAGGAAACAGTTGAGACTAGCCCACAGCAGGCTTATCCCCACCTGCTGCATGGCATTTTACTGGGGAAATCAGCCCAACAGCCTCTCTTCACGGTCCCTGGGCACAATAAACAAAAAAAATAAAGAAATTAACATGCCTACATGCTGTTTCCAAAGTGGAAGGAGTTGGGATCTGGTCCCATCCTTGCATGGGCCAGTTCAGTCAGAGTGTGTATTTGTCAGTCTTGCTCTTTCATGTGTCAGATTTCTGTGACCCAGAAAAGATTTGTTCCCTGTGGTTAGACGACTAGCCATCGGACAAAGAATTCAGCGGAGCCAGTGGAGGAAGTCCAGTCCTCCCATTTCCCAGGTGTCCTGGCGCTCAGCAGGAGGCATCAGAAAGTTTCCTTTAGATTGCATAGAGAGGTCACCTCGGGGTTGTTGGATGGGACGGTCACCAACGAGGAAACCCACTCTACTAGGGGCAGACTTTGAATCCTGACAAGTGTTTAGATACTGCCTTTGATACTGACACCACTCTGGTTTCACTAGGGAAGGTGAGGGAATGTTTTTGTCTCTTGTCATGTTCTGAACATCAAATCAGGGCTTTTCTTTCATTTGGAAAACAAAAAGGGAACAGGACATAAATGTAGCAGAATCTCAAGAGCAGCTGAGCAGTGTTCCTGCTCCCTGGCCCACCCCTGAGTCCTGTGCTTGCTTCCTGGATGGGAGCTCCGTAGCCTAGGCCCACAGTGGGATAGGATGTCGGATGCAATCAGTGAATCATTGTGATCCTCCAGAACACTAGGTTTTAAGGATGTTTTTCTCTTGTTCTGGCTGGGTAGCTCAGTCAGTTAGAGTGTTGCCCCGATATACCAAGGTTGTGGGTTCGATCTTGGGTCAGGGCACATACAAGAAGCAACCAATGAGTGCATAAATAAGTGAAACAACAAATCGATGTCTCTCTATCTCAAATCAATAATTTTTTAAAAAAGAATGTTTTTCTCTCAAAGAGCCAGTATTCATGCTGTAAAATGATTGTTGATTTCTAAAAGTCTGGTCTTTGAAACCCTTGAAATTCAAACAAAAGGGTCGCAACCAATATATTATCCTTTGGGTAAAATGCTTGCCCATTCCTGGAATGTTTCCCTCTCTATAAAATTAGGTTGAGAGAGGAGAGTGGATTTGATGTTTTGTAAGGTCGTGCTTCTCAAACTTTAATATACACACATTACTCAAGAGTCTTGCTAAATGCATGTTCTGGTTCAGTAGGTCTGGAATGGGGCCCAGGAATGTGCATTTCTGACAGACACCCCTCCCCCCAGGTGGTGCCATGCCGCTGGTCCCCTGGCCCACACTTGGAGTAGCCAGGTTTCAAGAGACTTCCTACTCTGACATTATTTGAGAAAGTGATTATAATGACAACCAGACGTCAAGAGGAGCGGTCTTATTTTCATAGATCAGCAGTGTAAAGGAAGGCGTCTGTCCTTTCCCTTTGTGTTTCCAGAATTGGCATATTCATTTCGGAAGACAGGGCAGGGTCATAGTCAATCGTCTTGTCCAGTTGTGGAGGGAGGAGTCCGAAGAAGGGCCAAGAGCAAAACAACCATGTGCCATGTATTGAGTGCCTTCTGTGTGTCAGGTAGCTGCTATGAGCCCCATGTTCTAGATGAGGAAACTGAGGCTCAGTAAGGCAAGCTGTGTGTCGAAGGTTATACGCCTAGCGCTAGCATTTGATCAGAGGCCTCTCTGTCTCCTGTTTTCCCAGAATGGCTACTTTGTAACTTTGAAACTGCCATTTAATAAAAACAGTGCTTAGCAAAGGGTTTGCCTTCACAGGTCCTTTTACTGGGCCTACTCTGAGAGTGGATCCAGACATTTAAAAATGTGCGTCATTATCATGCAAGCAATTAAAGTGCTTAGGAGCTTAAAAGCAATTTGTTCAAGTTGGTTAAATATCCGCCCTCCCAGATCTCGTTTGTAGTATTAATTTACTCATCAAATGGTGACATCAAAACCATTGCAAAGGTAGATGTCAGTATCTTCTGATTGGGGGAGCCGTTAAGATGAAAGCGGGTGGTGTTGATGGGGCCTCCAGTGGAAGGATCCAGTTCAGGGCGAGCCAGAGAAACCAGCCTTTTACTAAATAAACCCGGCCCTGCTTTGGCCTCTGAATGAGAATTGGTCGTTTAAACGTTTTATTAACGTGCAATTATTCTGAGAACCAGTCAGCAGTGCAGCTCTTTGCAAACATTAATTAGCTGATCTTCACATCACCCCCACATGGCAGATAAATAACATTAACCCTGCCTTCGAGTGAACAAGTGGACACGTGGAGATGAGGGAGAAAGAGGCAAAGTCTTGCCTTGTGGGAAGTAGGGGAGAGGTAGGTGGACTGAGATTGCATGAGTCTGTCACTTAGCAAGTATTTATTGGATGATGCACTAGATATTCTAGCACTGTGCTGTGCAATGGGGTAGTCACTAGTCCCAATTTAAAGGAAATTTAATTAAAATTAAATAAAAATAATAATTCACTTCCTCAGTTGCACTAGGCAGATTTCAGGTGCTCAGTAGAGGATAGTGGCTATGATGTTAGGCAATGCAGATACAGAACATTCCTATCATTGCAGAAAGTTCTGAGACACTGTTTAGAAGCTTGGGATAATCAAAGACTAGTGTAAAGATCCCTGCCCTGGTGGACCTCTTATGCAAAATTTCCTCAAATAAGAGCTGACGTGTAACAACCATTGCATAACCCAAGCTGTGGCTAGGTACATTGGGGCACTGGATAGGGAGCCAGCTCCTGAAGCTAAATAACTTGAATTCAATCCCTGGTCCAGCCACATACTGGTTATATGACTACAGGTAGGTTATTTAAACACTGCATCTTTGCAGACTCATGCTACTATTTCTTACTTCTCTTATTAACCAAGATTCTAAGACAATGTTGGGTTCTAGAGAGGGTGCTGGGAGACGGGTACTCTCCTTTGCTGCTGGTGGAAATGCAAATCAACACACCCTTCGAGGAAAGCAATTTGGCAACAACTGTCAGTAGTCCTTGAGACACATTTCCTTCAGTCCAGTATTCCGTTTCGAGCAATCTGGCCAAAGAAAATAGTCTGAGATGGGCAGAAAAGCTGTAAGAATAAATATGTTCATTGCACTGTTGTTTATAATAGTGAAAAAGAGATAAACAGTTGGATAAGAAAAGTATGGCAGAGCCCAACAGTGAGATATTACAAAAGATTAGATGATGTTTTTGAAACCGTGATTTTGTGGCATGGGAAAATGCCATGATAAAACTTATGCTTTAAAAAAATACTAAACACTATGCTGTTAAATCCCAAATATATTTTTCAGAGCAGGCTTTGTGAAGCAGGACTATAGGCTGGACACCGGGAAGTTACGTCCTGACCTTGAAGGCAGACGCACACTGAGTGGTCAGAGACTCCCAGCTGCTCCCAATTGGCCCCATTTGCAGCGATCTTAGAATTCTTGTCTTATCCAGCCTAGTGTTTGTCTATCTTCAAGGCCAGGACATGCTTCCTATTGTCAAACTTTAATCCCTCTTTATGGCCATTTAAGTCCGTTTCTAGTGCACTCTCAGGTGTTTCAGACTGAGCAGCGGTGGACTGCGGGGAGGAACATCAGTTTTGGAACCTGAAAGGACAGGGCTGAGACCCTGACCTCACCTCCTTGCCATGTAACTTTGCACAACCCTTCTGTATTTCAATGTCCTCATCTATCAACAAGGGAAGCAAGAGATCCCAACTCACACACGAGAATTAAGTGTTTACTTCAGTAGAACATCTGGCACATACAGGTAACTAAAGAAGCAAATGATTTCTAACGCCCTGTTAGACAGTGGGAAATGCCAACAGATGTTGGGTTGAATTCTCTGCATTGTCACCTGGTAGTTGAATGAATTCAAGCAAGTTACTTAGATTTCCTGAGCTTCCATCTTTTTTTTCCCACTTATAAAATGGAAAGTAGAAGTATCTACCCCCAAGGATTGTGTGGGATTTGCGAAGGAACTTGCACAGTGCCTACTAGGCAGTCTTCCATGTGACAGTAGCTCTTGGCTTTGCTACTTTTCCTGCTATTCCCTCACCCACTCAGCTCCTGGTCCTCTGACTCTGGCTTCCAGAGCCTAGACTGAACTCTCAGCACAGTTTAGTGGTGGAGATAAGTGTGGACGGGGGTCAGAGGGTCTAAAGGAGCCTCTTCCAGGTCTGAGAGGACCTCTGGCATCCCTGAGAAAAACCAAAGGGCTCTAGATTTAGGCCAGTGGATCTGGGTTCTGCCTCTGGCTCTGCCCTTTGCCACCCCAGACCAGCCTGGTCTGCATATTCTCTGCCTGCTTCCCGGAGCTGCTGTTAGATGCTAGGTTTTGAGTTCCAGCATAGTGCCCAACACAGTGGATCCCCACCCTGGCTATGCATTAGAATCACCTGGGAGCTCTTTGCAAAGACCAGCACAGAACCAAGCATCAGAACTCCGGAAAGCTCCCCAGGTGATGAAACTATAGTGCAGCCAGGACTAAGAAACCATGGGTACGAGTAGGGCCTCATTAAGTATTTGTTCCCTCCCTACTTTAAAGAAACATAGAGGGATCCCATGTTGAGTCACGTATGTATGAGGTGGGTAGCCTGATTTATTTGAGCCATGGGACACTGAATATAGTAGTCAAGGCTTCTTTCCTACCCCTTTCCTGCCTTCTGGCAAACTGAAGCGTCTGGGTCAGAAAAGTGGTCGCACTCAGCATGTCCCCCCTTCATACTAGCATAGTTGCATTCCAAGCGCTGGAAAAGGCCTGTCCCTTGCCTGGAGATGTCCAAATGTTCCTTTGACTTGGTTTTGCTCTTTTTAGAGTCCTGTTAACCATTCTTGCACAACTCTATGCCCAGCCAGCTAGGCTCTGGAGGTTCAGGGTTCCCAGTTAGAAGAGGGAATGACTGATCTCTGTGGTTTACTACAAAACTTATCAGATGGTGGTAGCTCTCCAGGGTTGGTGCCAGAGACTTGGCATTGCCCAAGGGCCTGGAGGCTCAACATGTACTTCTGAGTGGGTAGGTTGATTTTAGGTCTTTTAGATAATTAGCATTTTCTTGAGAAAACTTTCTACACAGTTGGCTGCTTTTTTTTTTTTTTTTTTGAGTTCACCTCAAGTTCATCTCAAAGTGGGAAAAAGTGTCATGTTCTTAGGGAGAGCTTTTAAAACTGAATGTGTTTAGGCACTGCCTGGGGACTGGTTAAAATGCACATTCAGTGGCTGGAAGGGTGGGCCTGAGATTCTGCATTTCTGACAGGCTCCCGGGAGAGGCGGATGCTACTGATCCAAGGCCCACAGGTTCTAAAACCTTGATCTCCCTTCCTGCTTCTCTGTTCTCCTTCCCATCTCCCCAGGTTCAGGAGTGCCAGATGTGGGGCGTCACGGAGCAAATGGAGCCAGTCAGTTTTGTGCATCCATTTATCAGTATTGTGGTGGCCCAGTGGTGGCAGCTGCAGTAAGGCGGTTATCATAGTGCCTCAGAAACACTCCATTCCAGGCTTCTTTCCCATCCTCACACTCAGCAAGCCTCATGGAACACTGTGGAATAGGTAGTGATTTTCATGACTAGGACAACTATTACTTTGAAGATTTTATAACATTTATTACGTTTTTAATTCATTTCTTTTCTTTTTTTATTAGAAAACTTAAGATAACCCAGAGAACAAATGAAAACAACCCATAATCCTGCCATGTAAAGTTAGTTCCTCCTGATGTTTTGGGTTTCTCTCCAGTGCTGTTTCCACCAGAATTCTATCCGCCCTCACTATTACCCTCCCCCCACGCCACCCCACGACCATTTGGGGCAGATTATATACATCCTTTTGTAACCCTCACATGCCCTGATCATTTCCCCATGCCATTACATTTTCTCTCCCATGTGACTTTTACTAGCCATGTAGTATTTCATCATAAGGATATATCATTATTTATTTAACCAGTTTCCTATTAGTTTCACATTTTCACCCCTGTAAATGATGCTGAGATCAACATTTTCATGTCCTTGTCTATTCATTTTCTTCAGCCCAAGTTTTTGAGTTGAAATTGCTTGGTCAAAGATTATGCAGCTTTATAGGGCTTTTGATAGGTGTTGCTGGATGGCCCCGCCGAAGGGTTGAGCCAAGTTCCCTGTAGTCTGCCAGGAGTTGGATCAGGGAAGTTGTCGATCTTCATTCCTATTTTATGCGGGGAGGTGTAACTCTCTAGGGGCACCAGGGTATCTCTGGAGAAACCCTGAGCAGACATCCCCCACTGGCGCCCCAGCGCCGGGCCAGAGCGTGCTGAACTGTGTCACTCTAGGTGAGATGGCCCTTAGACCATTAGGGTTGACGGATCTGTGAAGGTCTCTGTCTATTTTTAAGGAAAGAATGAAAGGAAGAAGACACGTACTCACAAAGTGTCTCTTAAACTTTAGTCTCATAATCACAATATATCCAGAACCTGAACACTTCTCACCATTGGCACATCCACCACCCTGGTGGGGGGAAGCCCCCATCCTCTCTCACCTGGATGATCTTGGTGTCTTCTCTCGCCGGGCTCCCAGCTCTGTCCTCTTGACCCCTTGAACTTTATTCTCAACACAGCAGCAAGACTGATCCTGTTAAGACATAAATCAGAACATGTCACTCCTCTGTGCCAACCCCTATACGGCTCCCATTTGTCTCAGAGTAAAGGTCATAGTCCTTATACAAGGTCCAAAACCCAGAGCTCTCCCACATCTCTGCCCATACCTCCCGCCTTCATCCCTCCCTCCCATGCTTTGCTGGAACTTGTCAGGCCTACTCCTGCCTCAGGGCTGCTCCTCTGCCTGGAAAGCTCTCCATGTCACCGAGCTCCAAGCCTTGACTCCAATAGCACCTTCTTAGCAAGGGTCATCCTGACATTCCTATTACACTGGTAACCCCCCTTCCCCACCCCCAGTGTTCAAGACCTCTCTTGTTCTACTCTATGTTTTCTTCTTCCCATGGTGCCAGATACTATGCTTTATAATTTAGTCAGGTCACACCGTCTGCTGGTTAAGAATAATCTGAGGGTGGGGTGGGGCAGGTCAAGGGCAGAACATACTACATAATTTATGTCTTTATTATGTTTATTAACTATGGAAATAAAAGAAGACCACTCAGATGAGAACAAGCAGAGGCTACTTATTCAGAGCTTGCTGTAACAGGGGAGTCAGCCACCATCTCTTGTCTTTGGTGAGACTCCAAGGCAGGTAGGAAAGTGGGAAAGCTTCATAGCAAAGAAAGGGAAGGCTTTAGGGCTGCTTTGATTGGCCCAAGGAGGCTAGAGGCGGGCTAACTGGCAGTGGATTTATAGGCGGTTGGTTTGGGAAGCAGACCTGGTCCTTTCTTACTGAACCTGAGGCGGAAGTGGGGGCCAACATTAGGAAAGTGGGCAGGTTACTGCCCATTTGGGCTGGTTGCTGCCGAGATTAGGGGATCAGAGTTCTGTTTTCATATATGGTCTGGCTATTGTCCGTTTGTCTGTTTAGTCCCTCCATGACCATTGTGAATGTCCACGACACAGCAATCTTTGTCCTTTATTGACTGAGGTAGTAACCCTAGTGCCTAGAGGAATGTCTGCCAATAAGAGGCTATTGATCTTTGTTGAATTGTGCTGCATTTGGCCCACATCACCTCATTTAGTTCTTACCACAAGCCCCATTTTCCAACTGGAGGAAGGGGGCTCGGACACCTTAGACATCTCACCCAAGGTCACCCCCCCAGCGAGTCAGGGAGCCAGGGTTCCTGCACAGATCTGCCTGACCCTAAAGCAAATACCCCTCCCCTGGAGCAGTTCACAGCCAGTGCACAGGAAATGGAGGGGTGGGGGACTTGCCCAGTGTACTTTGTGAGCAAGATATGCACCATCTTTAGATGGCTCTGAACTTGCAGCCAAAACTTTTCAGAGAAGACGTTTAGCCTTTCCCGATGCCTGCCTGCACTGATGAATGACACCGTGTAGCAAGGATTAATGTGGGTTCCTAGAAGAATTTCCCTTCACAACCTACCCCTGAAGGTGGGAAATAGGGTGGGAAATTCATTCTACATTAGCGTTTGGGTGGCGGTCTCAGGCATCAAAGAAGGTTTCTAAGGCAGCACATTTAGGTGCATGCGTGTGCCTATGATTTATAGCATATTCTTAGAACTTCTCAAGTTAAAGTGTTGCTATGGTAACTCTCCTGGTTGCCATTTCTTGATTTGTTGTTGTAACCCATCTCAGTTTCCCATCCCCTTAGTCATGGAATGAAACTCACTTGTTCAGAAGTGGACCCCAGAGACAGGCAGGCAGAGGCCAAAGAGAGGATGTGATGTGCAGAAGGCCAGCCAGCAGGTGTCAGAGAGCTCACACCAGAGAGGGCAGCCAGGTCTACATGAGCAGACCCTGCCAGCTAAGATGGTTAGGCCACTTGATCCCAACTGTGTGTTGAACTGCCTACTGTGTGCTGAACATAGCAACTCTGCCAGGCAGACTTGTGATGCTTCATCACCAGCCATAGGAACAGTGGAAGCAGGATTTGAATCTGGATCTCTCTGGATCCAAGTCTGTGTTCTTCTGCTTCACCATTCCAGGAGTCAGGAGAACGTGACCAGGACTTCAGGGCTGGCCTCGTAGGGGCTAACCAGCAGTCTCTCCACAAGGGCTCCAGAGGCTGAGGCAGGCCGTGGCTGAGTGGAGAGCTGGCTTCAGTTCAGCATCAGAGAGAGTATCCTACCAAGCATTGGACTGCCTGTCGGGGAGTAAGCTCCCCATCACGGGAGGAGTGCAAGCAGGACCTGTCAGGGTATTGGAAAGCTTCTTGTAGGGGGTGGGAATATGGACTCACCGTCCTCTTTAAAGATTCGATTACAGAATGCCTGGCTCCCTTGGGTGGGGCTGCTCATCTGGATCTTTGGCACCATTATTCAGTACACTGATTAATCGGTCAGTGAGAGCTTGCTGAGTGAGCTCCGCCCTGGAGTCCATGTCATTCAGGACAGAAGGGCAGGAGCGGCCACCCAGACCTCAAAGTGCTCATGATAGAAGTCAGAGATGACCAGACATCGTGAATTTAAGAGTCAAACTGACCTCAGTTTAAGTCCTTGCCAAGCCACCCCCTTTACTTTTAGCACCAGCGATTAGATAATTCTTGACCATCCCTGGGTGAGAGCCACTGTCCTGGCCTATATGATCTTTGGCAGATTAGCCAACCTCTGAGTCTTAGTTCCTTCCTCTTTAACATGGAGTAACAATACCTGCTTCCAGGATAAAATGGAGTGACGCTCATCGAGCTCCTAGCACAGAGCCTAGCATGAAGTAGACACATCAGACAAAGAGCCCCCACCCTCAGGTGGACTGGGGAGCAGGGAGAGCTTCGGAAAGAGAAGTGTTTGGAGCCAGGCTTGAAGGATGGGAACACCTTTTCAGAAAGGACAAGAAACGTTCATTGTTATTCTACCTTCTTCCTCTACGCCCCCTGGCTTCCTCTTCCTTGCTGATTGCTCCCTCTCCTCCCTATGAAGTCGGCCAAAGAGGCCCTCTGAGGCCCTCGGCCCCGGGAAGCAGTGTGTTTGGCCTTCTGTTCAGCAGTCCCTGTGCCTAGGCTCTGGCGCACACTTAGAGTTGCCCCCATGCCCGGAGCAGGCCGACAACAGGCCCTGTTTCCCTGTCTTGTTAAGTATGAATTGGAAATTTGTCTCTATGCAGCTCCTTTGCAGAAAATGCACTGAGTAAGCGTTCAGATCTGGCTCGGAGCTACAAATGCAGCTGAATATTTCATGAAGACCTTTTTGTGCCACGTGCTCTGCTCTTAGGGAGGGCACGGAGCAGAGAGCAAGGCTGGGGAATCAGACGAGCTCAGTCTGAGCCTTCAGTCTTTGGTGGATTTGTTGGGGGGGGTCCCTTAACTTCCCTGAGCCTCAGTTTCCTCATCTGTGAAATGTAGAAGCTTGCAACTAATTTGGGGTTTCTTGTGAGGGTTATAGGAAGTAATATGGGTCAAGTACCTGACAGGGTGCCTGGAACATAGTAGGAGCTTAGGAAATGTCAGTTCTCCAGCTGGAAGCTTCCTGTTCTCTTCCCTGAATCTGTACTTTTAGGGACAACATAGTCCCTCTGTGTGACCCAGGCCAGTTAGGCTCAGGGCAGCCTACCTGCCTGCTCCTTTGAACTGAAGTTTGGGCATCAGGCCCAGCATCCTTGGAGAGCTCACTGCTTGGTCTCCTTCCAAAGGCAGGACATACAGAATTCTCTGCTCCAGTAGCCCAGCTGAGCATGCTGTCAATTCAAAAATAATCCACCTATCTGAAGGTTTAAAATACAGAGGTGACAAGCAGATGCCTGCCTTGCCTTTGTACAAAGATGAGTAATTAGAAGAGCCAAAGTGGAAGCCTGATGAGGCTCCCCTGGCCCAGGCCCAGCCCCAGCCCCAGCCCCAGCCTCAGCCCCAGCCCCAGCCCCAGCCCCAGCCCCAGCCCCAGCCTCAGCCCCAGCCTCAGCCTCAGCCTCAGCCTCAGCCTCAGGCCAGACCCTAGCTCCTGTTCCTACCAGGGAGCCAAGGTTGCTGTAATGAAAACAAGAGGAGTGTGGTGTTTTGTAACTATTTTTATACCTACATCAGACTTGATGTTAGTGCTACTGAATTATTTAACATTTTTCTCTCTCAGCTGGCCTCTCTAAGTTTTTTTCTCGGACGGAGGGAGTTGTTCTATGGGAAACAATGGAGGCTGACAAACATTGGCTGCAAGGTTTCTGCTCTCCAGTTGGGGGAATGACATTATCAGGTACCCTGTTATGAACCAGGGGCCTCTTATTAAACTTAGGTGGCGTGTCCTTGTCTGCAATTTACAGACAGAAAATGGGGGCTCTGAGATGTTAGGTGACTTGCCTAAGGCCACACAGCAAGAAGGGAGGGAGACAGGATTCAAATCTGGGTCTTTCTGATTCCAGAGCTGATGCTGCTTCTACTGAGATGAGCTCTTTCCTCTGCTGTCCTTTACTCTGTGTGTGTGTGTGTGTGTGTAGGTCAAGGCCACATCATAGTTTACAGGACATCATGTAAAATCACACCCAAACAGTGTGGAGGTGAGTGGAGGTGGGAGGAAGGACCTCAGAAGCTAAGAAATGAGAAGCAGGGATGAGGGAGTTTCTTGGCTCAAACCCTGTATATTGGGATAGTGGTAAAACCGCCGCTGCTGTTAGCAAGCGGTCCCTTCAGTGCACTTTGAAGGCCCCCCTTCTGTCAGGGCCACCTTATGGGTCGGCACCCCTACCTCACAATCCAGCCATCCTCTTGAAGGTGGTGTCCGCACCTTGAGCCTCTTTGAAGCGGGAGATGATTGGCAGCTCTAAACCACCCCAGGCAACAGGAGGGAATGAACTCAACTCTTATTATCTGCCTCTCGTAATTAAGTCCATCATAGGCTTTTAATGGGCATTTTCAAGACATCCAGGCTTGAAAGGAATCCGACTGTAGATTGAGATCAAGTCTCCCCGCAGAGATACTTTCTCGCTGGCTGATAATCTGGTTTTATTTCGGAGCCAGAGAAGATTACTCCTTTTCTGTATCCTGTCCCGTTCACTCCTATTTAATCACGGTGTCCCGAGATGGCTCTTTCCAGCTTGTGAAACTCCTCATTTGCCTCCGTGAAAATGCTGGCGGAATGATTGGGTGGACTCTGTGCGAGACAGCCTTCTGAAAATTACCTGGGGATGCTTATTTCAAATGTGCCCATCCTTATGGTTTCAATAAAATACGCTGGGATAAAACAGTTGTTAGTAATGGTAACAACAGCTGTATCTTGATTGGAATGCACTTTATGACTATCAAGTCATATCACTTTCGGTTGCATAAAGTAATATTTGACACAGGCAGCTTCCTTGGTATTAAATCCCGAGTAACTGTGTGAAATCCTGGGTCTCCTTCACATCTGCATGTCTCAGAGCAGCCCTGCCAGTTTTTTTCCCTGACGCCTCTATTTATGAAAACATGCAGACCAGGTAATGGAATGACATTCCAAGATGGGCGCTTTTTGAAATAATTTGATTTAAAGTTTTATGAGCATTTTAAAAAATGACCAGAGTGCTTTCAAATGTCTCCACTTGTGATTTTGCAGAGAGAGAGGAGGGAGAGTCACATTTTTAACATACCTACTGCGTGCCAGATGCTTTTGCATTGCACGCACAGGCAGACAGGAGTGGACATAGCAGCACAGTTTTCACTTAGGGCAAAGCTGAGACTCTGGAGGGTTGAATAACATCCCTAGGCTGCAGGACTTGAGGAGCTGGGATTGAACCTGAGTTGCTCTGACTGGCTGCAGGGCATGCTGTTACCTTTGCCATTGTGATTCCTGGAACTGGGTTTCAAGCATTTTTTCTGTATTGTGAGGGTATGTGGGTGTGTGGAGGGGCGTAATTGCTTTTATGTTCCATGAGGGAGAAGACCCCCCCCACACACACGCACACACAAACTTGCGTGTGCACAGATAAGATCGAGAAATGCCAAATCGGACAGGTTAAAGTTCTGCAGTGTTCTTGCACTGCAGGACTTCTCAGAGCCTTTGCTATGACAGTGTGAGTCTCCAAGACATAAATACCACATAGAGTTCCCAAACTTCCAACATGAGATTTTACTTTTTAATGTTTGCAGAGCATCTCCTAATAGTAGGGTCCCTTCAAAAACTCTTTGGGAAGTCGACTCTGTGGATTAATGAATGGATAAGGTTATGATCGCTGTCCCCGTCTTGGAGAAGTGGTCAGAGTGGAGAGCAGGCCTGTACAAACTGATTGCTGACCTTCTCAGGAAGCTGCAGTCTGCCTTCTCTTTCCAAGGCATTAGTCACTCAGATAAATGGAGTGGTTTTCTGTTCCAACCCTTTCCAACCTATTTTATCGGAAACATCAAAGAATTTATATACAAAGACTAAGGATTTTGCCTTTTTTGTATGCTAAGTCATCAGGAGGGAGAAAACCTTTGCCTTGTATTGTGGGAGGATTTGCAATAGTTGAAACAGCTAAAAGACAAGGATAAGCTTTTAAAATAATATATGGAACAAAGAAAACACAGTGGTTTGAAATCAAAATATTTAAATCTGTCTTATTCCATTAATGGAACTAAAAGAAAATGGTTTTGCACTCATATTTTCTCTCTCATAGGTGCACATGCACACACACACACAGACACACACACAGTCACACAGGAAGTCTCATGTCCCAAACCCCCACACCTTGGATATAGAAGGGAAGAGAGGAATAATTTTCTCACCTATATAACTGGAGAAACTGAGGACTCAGGAAAGGAAGGGCCTTGGCTGAACCCGCAAAGCCAGTTAGTTTATGGGACATCAGGCCGAAGGATCAAGAGAGGGATGGTGGCTGACATGGTTTGAACTCTTACTATGTGGCAGAGCCTAATTTCTTCAGCTAGTCATTACTGACCTGGGAGCTGCAGGTTATCTTCACCTCAAAATGAGGAAACTGAGGCAATGTTTAGCGACACAGCCAATTTTTAACGCACTGTAAAGTTCATATCACATTTCAAGTCTAGAATGCAAGTTCCTTGACAGCCACTCAGATTCTACCATGGCCCCCTTCCCCCAGGAAAGAACTAGGGATTGACCTGGCTGCCTTCGAATGAGGCAGGAGGGACCCCGTCCCATCCCTGTGCTGTGGTTGCTCTGGGTGCGGTTCTTACATGGAGCAAAGGAGCCGAACCCCTACCTGTGGACATGAGCAGCTTGGCTTCCTTGCTCCCAAGCGCTTAGGTGGTTTATAAGCTGTGGGGTGACTCACCTCGCAGACAAAGGCCACTGACTCAGCAGGTAGAGGGAGGTGCCCTGGGTTCTTAATTCAGCATTGCCATGGCTTGCAAGCAAAGCCAGGTAGTTTTGGGGGTTTTTTCAATTACAGTTGACATTCAATACTATTTTATGTTAGTTTCAGACATACAGCATAACAGTCAGACAATTATATAATTTATGAAGTGATTCACCCCCCCTAATATGGCCAAGTAGGTTTTTATCTCCTCAACTGCTTTAGATGTATTTGTCCTCAAGGCAGGAGAATGGCTCAGCTGCCGGCCGTGAGCTTCTTTCCTCCTTATGCTTCAAATGTTTATAAGCTAAGCCTCTTATAAATATGGCCTGAGCGTAAACAATCCAAGGAGTCTGGCTTCCTTCAGAGGTGGTACCTCTGGAGGCCACACGTTTACTCAGGTGATGCTGACATTGCTAGACACAAGGTTGGGCTCCTCTGCAGTCATTCACCGACAAAATCTTTTAATTCATATTTGACAACCCCTGCCTTCAAGGGAGTCACAGTGTGTTGGAAGGGACGGCCATGTGAAGGAGTGACTGAGGAGGGATATAAATATACCAGGAGGCATACGGGAGGGTCAGCACCTCTGCGTGGAGGCAGTCAGGGAAGGTGTCACAGAGGAGTTGAAGCTTGAACTGTGTTGAAAGGTGATCAGAGTTAGGCAGGGGGACGGTTGAGGACATTCCAGGTGGCGGGAACAGCATATTCAGATATACAGGAAAATGTAAAATCAAGTTATTCCAGTCGGACTCAAGCAGAGGATGCTGCATTGGGTGATGGAATTGGAGAATAGATTGGAGAGGTTCATAAGAGCCAGCATTGACCTTCAGAGCTGGCTTATAACCACATTGACCTTCAGAGCCAGCTTATAACCACATTGACCTTCAGAGCCAGCTTATAACCACATTGGCCTTCAGAGCCAGCTTATACGCACATGGCTGGCTTGGTTGGCTGTGACTCATCAGCTGGAAGCGGCATCTTGCAATCAGTAGTATCCGAATTCCTGAAGTTCTCCATGTTCCCCATATTGCAATCCCTGTGTCTTTTGCTTATTTAAATATATCAATTGCACCTTAAAGAAGCAAGTTCACCACCCTTGAGAAGCCTTCCGCAAAGAGATACTCTAGACCTGTACTTGTCAGTAAAGTTTCTGCAGTGATGGAGAGGTACTATGTCTTTGCCCTCCCGTGTGGTAGCTGTTAGTCACATGTCGCTATTGGGTCCTTCACATGGGGCTAGAATAGCACTTTAAATTTTATTTTTATTTTATTAGGTTCATGTTACTTATATTATTTTGCATAATTATTTCTCATTTATGTTCTCCTATTGGGCAGTGCTGGTTAGGAGGGAGGACAGATAACCCATTGCTAATACAAACACTCCATGAGATATAAAGAAGGAAAGGGCCACCCTGGAAGAAGGCACCATGGCCGGGGAGAGTGCAGTTTACAGGGCGGCAAGATCTGTCTGGAGACCAACAGTGTAAAGCTTTAGAGAGGAGAGACTTGATTGATTGATTGATTGATTGATGATTGAATTTATTGGGGTTATACTGGTTAATAGAATTATATAGGTTTCAGGCGTACAGTTCTATAACACATCATCTGTATATGGTAGTATGTGTTCACCACCCCAAGTCATGTCTCTTTCCATCACCGGGTATCCCCACTTTAGTCTCTCCTGCTTCCTGCCACCCCCATTTCCCACTGGTAATGACTATACAGTTGTCTGTCTGTGAAGGTGTGTTGTTGTTGTTTTTGCTTAATTCCTTCACCTTTTTCACCCAGCCCCCCCACCCACTCCTGAGACCTCTGAATGGGCTCCAAGAATTGGGGAGATCTCCAAATGGGGACGTGTGGGAGGACTCCCTGGGCTGAGGAGGGAGCCTGAGAAAAGGGATGGAAGCTCTGGAAAAGAGAATCCACGGCGGGACTGGGTTAGAACGAGGTGACCTCTGGAAGAAGGAAGGACACTAGGGAGCTTGGACTTGTAGCAATGATGTCACATTTTGAGGATCAGCCGGAGAGTCAAGAGCATCCTCGAGGAGGGCAGGAGACGTGAAGACTGTTCTTCGAAGGGCTGCGTCACTCTGTAGACACGGAACTTAAGCACCGCAGCTCAGAGTTAAGGTTTTAAAGTCCAAATGCAACTTTGAAATGTCTTCTGTTTAGGTAGGGCTCTCCTGGTTACATTGTCACATTTCCTCCCACCCTCCTGTTCCATGTTTCCTACAAGCCTTTAAGTACAGACCGCGGCATCCCGGCACCGCAAGGCCAACGAGGGGGCGGCCTCGCCGGAGCCACCGGCAGCGCAGAGAATGAGGCCGAAGCCCAGAGAGGCTGGCCGGCCTGCTCACGGCTGCTGGGCCTTCCCGTGCGCCGCAGGGCTTTGCCCTTGCTACCACAACTTAATCTCTGGGCTAAAGACAACCCTAGGCATATAGCCAGCGCTTGCCTAAGAGTCAACAACATGAAATACACCTTCTTTTAAAAAGCAAAAGTAAAGTTCTTTTAAGTGATTTATGCAGCACAACGTAAATGTGCTAAACATCGACGTTCTCACGCCTGTCTTTAGATTTGAGGATCTCGGTTAACTACTTTCCAGATATCTCTTTTGCCTTTAATGTTATACAGTATTGATATATCGATCAGGGCTCAGCCACAGTGTATCTTGGCTAAACTGTCCTGTGTTCCTAGCAAATAGGGAATGACTGTGAGTGGCGAGAAAGCAGCAAGGTTACATTTGTGCGCCGTGTCTATCTTTTCCTGTGTTTTTTTCTTCCCTTGTCTGATATGCTCCAGAGTCCTGACTGTGCCTGAGATATAGGATGTGAGCCTTGCCCAAGAGCAGTGTTAACGGCAGGCACACCCTGTAGGTTATAGAGCAGAGGCCTGAAGTGGAACCTGGCCCTGCCACTGACTGAGACGTGGGTCATCGAGTCTCAATTTCGCCATTTGTAAACCTGGATCTTAATACCATCCTCATTAGGTTGTCATAAGGGTGAGATGATATGTATGTAAAACTCTTAGCACTGTATCTGTCACATGGTAGGGTAACAGTTTAATACATGGTAATCAGCACTGTTATTTTTGTCAAATTTTCATGTCATAGCTAAAAAAATTTTTTTAAAAATAAGCACATGAAAGGCTGCCTGGTATCATTAGTCATTAGGGAAATGGAAATTAAAACCACTGTGTGATATGACTTAAAACCTGCTCAAGTGCTTAAAAGTAAAGAGACTAATCATACTGAGTATTGATGAAGATGTGGAGCAACAGAAATGTAAAATGGTGCTTCTACTATGGAGAAAGGTTTGGCAGCTTCTTAAAAAGTTAAATATACCTAGCTTATGACCCAGACAGTTCACTCCTAGTCACTTACCAAGAGAAACGAAAGCATATTTACATGCAAAGACCTACACAGAAATGTTCATGGCAGCTTCTTTGGTAATATCCAAAAATTGTGAATGACCCAAATGACCATCAACAGGTGAATGGGTAAAGAAAGTGGTATATCCACAATGGAATACTACTCAGCAATAAAAAAGGAATGAATTCTTGATAAACCCAACATCATGGACCAATCTCAAAATAATTTTACTGAGTAGAAAAAGCCAGACCAAAAAAAAAATATGTGCTGTTTGATTCCATTTATATAAAATTCTAGAAAATGCAAAGTAATATATTGTGATATATGAAAGGGGACGAGAGTATGGGGAAACTTTGGGGATGATGGATATGTTCACTATCTTGATGGAAGTAATGTTTTCACAGTTGTATACTGATGTGAAAACTCATCAAGGTAAACAATGAAAACGTACAGTATTGTATATCAATTATTGCTCAATAAATTTTTTTTTAAGTTAATGTCCACTACAAGGAAAGACAGAGCATACTCATAAACCAGTGTTTGTTTACAAGATGATGGGTTATCTTCAGATGCTACCACAGTGGATGGAGTTGGACCCCTACTTTAAACATTTGCTGTGTCACCCTGGGCAAGTTACTTAACCTCTCGGAACTGTAGTTTTCTGTATGAAAGTGGGGGTGATGAACCTACATCATACTATCACTGTGGTATATAAAGCACTTAGTATAGAGTCTAGCATATGTGGATGCTCTTAATTGCTCTCTATAGTGATAGTGTTATTTACTGCTTTTATATATGTAAATACTTAGATGCAAACAGGTGAAAATATTTATGAATCAGGCTTAGTAAATACTGAAATGCTTTGTACTTCCTTGGGGCAGAGACATGAGTGTTTCCAACTTGCTCTGACACAGTTTGTTCCCTTGGGTGATTAAATATGCTTTAATTTCACAGATACCTGTTCCATTCAGCAAACATTCTTCAAGGGATTAGGAGGACTTTCCAAAGGAAGTGACTGGTCATAGCATCTTAGAATCAGGGGAGGTAGGAACAGCCCCTCATCCAACGCTGTCCTTTGACAGGAATGACAATTGAGGCTGGGGAAGGAAGGGGCCTCGTCCAAGGTTACAAAGAGGCGGGGTCTGGAGTAAACCAGGTCTCCTGGCCGCCCAGCTAGTGTGCTTCCCTGTGCACCACATGGTCTTTCCCTCTAAGCCAGCCTGCATTTCACAGATAGAACAGTGGCAAGGTCAGCTGAGGCCAAGTCTAAATCACCAGAATTAATGGATTCTGAATGAATGAGGTTTTCTGCCCAAGTCAGATTCGAGGGACTCAGGAGGCAGAGGGCCAAGGTTTCAGCATTCTTTGTCCGTGACCCAAGCAGGACTCTGGTTGGGTTCCATCTCTCTACTCAGCCCCTTTGTCTCTGCCGCCTGTTTCAGAACCATTTATGTAAGATTGCTTTGGGAATGTCTGTATTAAAAAAAAATCGAAAAGCCAGTTGTGTTTTTATTGCTTTGGCTATAACATGTAGGGCTAAAAGAGTTACATCTGTTTCCAGTAGCAAGCAACTCAGAAAAGGATATTCTAGGAGGCCCAATTCCCGAAGATTGACGCAGGAACCCTAGACAGAGTGTGGCTGCCCCTCCATGCCTTCAGTTCTTGGCGTCTCTTACTTGTGAACATAGGCAATAATAAGGAATATTCAGATGGTGTCTTTACAGCCTTTCTCCCCCGGGTGCTTGGACTAACCCTGTGGGGTTGGTGGGCATGATTATTATACTCCTGGGTGACTGAGGAAAGTGAGGCTCAGAGAGGTTCCATTGCCTCTCAAGACCACCAGCTCCTGTGCAGCACTGTTTGGACCCAAGTCTTCCAGCGCCGACTCCCAGCTCTTTATTATTCCAAGCCAGCTAGTCTGGGCTTTCTCTTTAGGCTTTGCACTCAAAGGAAGTTCTTTCCAGTGCGTGTATGTGTGCACATGTATGTGCATGTTTGTGTGTGCATGCATGTATGTGCATGTGTGGGGTTGGGGTGTAAGGCAGGGTCAAGGGATTTTTTTTCCCCATGCAGGGCAAAGTCAAGTTGAATTTTGAAATATGGAGGTAAATTATGCACATGTATCTTGTGTTTCTGTATCTCTCTTTTTTTAGTTCTCAATGTAAGGTTCATGAATAAAGTCTATATAGAGCCACAAGAAATTGATTTTTTTCTCAAAATATTTGCCATGTATGCCGTATTTCTGAGTGTATTCATATGTGTAGATATATATTTTTTCTCCAATTTACAGATATGATTTTTTTCATACATGCCTCTTCTAAAAATAAGTATGTTCTTCTACATAGCCACAATACCATGTTTATATCTAAGAAAAGTGATAATAATTTACAATTTGGTATCTAATGTCTAGGCCATATTCAGGTTGCTCTCACTGCCCAAAAATGTCTTCATATTGTTGTTTTTGCTTCTCAACTAGGATTCAGACAAATTTTATGCATTGCATTTGGTCGGCATGTTGAACCAACATTCTTAATAAGCAGTCTTTAGAGTGGAACGGCCTCGCCAGCTGAGGCAGCTGTTAGGGGCTGGCCTGGAGGATCTCCGGGGAACACTGGTGCCTTCCCTCTGATGCCCGCGGACCAATCCGTGGGAGGAGCTGGAGTCACTGTGTCACGGTGGAGAGTCTCAGTGAGCTGGGGAAAGGCAGAGTGATCTAGCCTCTTGCCAGAAAGTCTGTGGATTCCAAGGCAGCTGAAACTATGGAAGTTTCAGGAAGCAGGGAGTTGCCAGAGGAGCTGTAAACAGCCTGGAGTATGAGCCCGTGGCAGCAGGCCTCGGGAACAGGGGACAATTGCCAGGAGGTTTGGGAGCCGTATGTGAAATGGCAAATTTGGAACACCAGAGGCCTGGAATGTGTGTTTTAACTCTGATTTCTTTTTTTTGCTTCTCATTTCAATTTTTTTTTGCTTTGTTTTGTTATATCCCTTTGAGAATGAATGTGTCCTGTGGCATCTAGAAATGGTTTTTTATTTGCTGTAGACAGATTAGATGGTTTTTAATTATTGCAACATAATATAACTGATACTTCATCAAGGTGCCCACCACAGATGCCTCTAGCGCTTCACCCTCACCCTTGCTACATAGAGACCCTTCCCAGTCTCCCCATCTCTTTTGGACTGAATGCTGTCTAGAGCTGCCTCCTTAGTGCTGCTACAGGGCCTGGCTGTGGTACAGAGAAGATGCCCATGGAATAGAAAAGATGATCCTGAGTTCTAAATGCTACAATCAGGCAGATAATTGTGGGAGCACATAGAAGAAGAATGAATGACTGAATGAATGAATTGAATGAATGGATGAATAGGTGCTTACATGCAAACATAGTAATTAGGTATATTTTCCAAGAGATTAGCACTAGGAGTTATTGGGAGATGTGATGAGTACTTATTTATTTGACAAGTACTTACAAAGGGCTTATGCAACAGCACTATTTTAAGTGCTTTATAAATTAACTCATTTCATTATCTTACAATCCTATGAAGTAAGGGCTGTTATTTTTCCTATGTTATATATGAGAAAACTGAAGCATAGAAGGGTTAGGTGACTTGTCCAAGGTCACATGGGTAGTATGCAGCGGAGTCAGGATTTGTCCACTCTCAGCTACCTCACTATGTGTTGAGGGAGGTGTCCCAAGATCAGGGAAATCATTTCAGTAACCCAAGTCTGTTTATCATGGATGGCATTATGGATGTGCTGGGTGAGCAGAGAGCAGAGGGCCTGTCACCCAGCTTGGCTATCTTGAAAGAGCCAGACATCTTTGCCACTCCTGGGCCTGACGCCTCACACCCTGTGTGGTTTTCTTGAGAGGTAGGATTTTGATGAGTGTGGATGTTTCTTTACAATGCTCTTGGACTTTACAGGCTGGCTGCGTTGCTAGTAGAATTGGGCTGTGTCCTCTCAGGGTGTTCAGGAGGGCTCCAGAGCTATCATGGTGGCCATGCCCTTCCAGCTGTTTGTCTTTATAACCCAGCCTGGTGACAGGGCCTCATCACTGGCAGGAAGGCTGAGCCAGTGGAACTCTGTGGTGTCGTGATGGAGCCAAACAGGAGCTCTGCTCCTCTGAGCTTCCCTGCATGCCTATAGTCATCGGCTCCCACTGTCATGGGAGTTCCCCTTGAAGATGAGCATTTGTTGGTGGTTAATGATGCTGCTCAGTGGTTTGACTTCCTGCAAATACTTGTCTTGACGTGTTGAAAGAGCTGAAATGGGACAACCAGAGGAGGAGCCTTCCAGAGTTGGAAGGGAGCCAAAACAGCTTCCAATCAGCACCTGTTGAGGTTTTGATCACTTCAGTTGAACAGGTCTTCCATGACCTTGTATCAGGGGCTGGAAATGTCATGAAGAGGACCTCAGGGAGCTTGCAATGTCCTGGATGCTCTTATTTCCCGCTTCTGTGAAACAAAACAGTGAGAGGGAGAGGGGCTGCTACAGGAGGCACTGGGAGAGCCGCCGTCAAGAACGGGAGAGCCCTGGCCGGCGTGGCTCAGGGGTTAGAGCATCAGCCTGCCTACCAAAGTGTTGCAGGTTTGATTTCAGGTCAAGGGCAGAAATCCCTTGGGTTGCAAGTTTCATCCACCCGGGGGGGGGGGGGGGCGGGAGGCAACCAATCGATGTCTCTCTCTCCCATCCATGTTTCTCCCTCTCTCTTTCCCCTCCCCCCTCCCTCCCTCCCTTCCACTCTCTCTAAAAATCAATGGAAAAAATATCCTGAGGGTGAGAATTAAAAAAAAAAAAAGAACAGTGGAGAAGGGGCAGCAAGACTACACAAAGCAGATCATGTCTCCTAAGGGCAGCTTAGGCTGTGGAGCAGACACACCTAGATCTGATTCTTGGTTCCATTACTTATTCACTCTGAGGTGGAGAGCAAATTGCTTAAATTCTCTAAGTCTCAGTTTCCTTAACTATAAAGTGGGCTAATAATACCTATCTCAATGGGTTTGCCTAGGACAGTGCCCAGGACACAATTTTCATGAAACAAAAGCAAGAGGAGGGCTATTAGCACAGGCATGTATATTACTGCAAACCTCAGCAGGCCCTTAGGGCTTTGGTCACAGCCATGCGGTCTCTGGAATTCACTGGGAGCCTGTGAAAGGGCTGTGGCCTGGAGAAGATGGAGGGCTTGTCAGGCAGGCTCTGTGACCTACTGACCTACTAGCTCTGAGGCTTCAAGCAATCACCTGTTCTCTCTGAGCCTCATTTTTTCCTATCTGCGAAATGGCCAAGTGGCCTATAGGGAGGGTCAGGACCTGCCTGGAAGTGTTTACTCCATGGAGGCAGGTGGTAGAAGACAATACAGAATACGGCTGCCGGCTGTGTAATGCAGTGACTCGTGTGTGCGTGTGTGTGTAAAGGGACAGGGATGATTAGTAAGAGGGTAGGAGACAAAGGCAGGCTGAAAGAATCCCCCTTCTCTGTAGGGTGTGGGACTTATGGAGGTTGAGAGAGAAGATAAGAAGAAGAAACGGGATGAAAGGAACTCACTTGTTAAATGCACTCCATGTCCTGGCACTTTCCACTGCTAGGATCACAGCCTTCTTGTAAACCCATTAGGCAGACAATACTATTCCTAGTTTTGAGATGGTCTCAAGAAGGATCAGAAAAGGCAAATAATTTGCCCAAAGCCACACAGCTCTCTGATTTTCAAAACCCTTTCCATGAAATCCCTCTGCAGATTCATAGACGTGTGTTAGGACAGGACCATATTTGAGGAAAGAAAGGGAGTTGATATCAAGAGGTGAGAGTATAATCCACCTACCAACTTATCTCCTCGTTGGCCGTGGATTGCTTCCAGGTGTTTCTACCCTGCACCATGCGTGAGTTCCCACTGCCAGAGCATCCCCAGCAGAGAAATGCAAGTAGCTGACTTGAGGTGTGAAGTTTTATTGTGTGGAGACTGTTTATGGACGCTGCAGGCAGGTTGAGGAGATGTGTAGTGTCTGCTACAGATGGTGTAGTCAGAGATGCAGCATTTGAGCCAGGACCTGAATGAGAGGGTTGGCAATGAAGGAGCCAGGGGCAGTTATAGCCAGAAAGGTTCCTGCAGAGCTATTCTTCTTCCCTCCTTTGTAGAACCTGAAGCTCCAAGAGTGAAATCTCGTGGGCCAAGTCCCCGCAGATGCAAATCGCTAGCCAAGCTGGCTCTCTGCCATCCTCCATCCCTCTGATCCCTCTTTGCTGGGTCACACTACTATGCCTCACTCTCCTGTAGCCAAGGAGCTTACACATGGCTTTAGAAAGCCATCCCTCATCAGATGACTCAAGTCCTCCTCAGTCGCACCAGGATCCACCTTTAACTGTTGCAAGTACTCTCGAACAGCGAGGAAATGTACCCCACCTCTCTACTGCACCCCAGAGCCAATTTCCAGCACTTAATATATTCTGCTTTTTCTGGAAGAGAAGCTCGTAACAGGATCTGTCTTTGAGGCTTATTTTAAAAGCATTGAGAACACACACCACACACGTACACATGCACGAAGTATCCCCCACAGACCACACTTCAGCAATCAGGCAGAGGGAGATAAAAAGGACTCTTTAATACTCCCCATTTGTTCCATGCGACAGCAAAGTGCTTTACAAAGCCCATGCAATTATATTGTTATTTCATAATTATTAATTTTGCAGCAAGCTCCAAAAAAAGCCCAGGTGCCTTCAAACACTGCTGGGTTTGCCTTCGAGCCGCCCATGAGATCCACGCAATGCGATGCTCCCACGACCTACGCCGGGCGCTTCCAAAAGCAGCCTTCTCAACCCACTGGAGTGTGGCTTTGGTGGGTTTCCCACCACGGGGATCTTTCTTTTCTATCGGCCACCAGTTTCTAACATCTTCGTGCATAGAAGAGACAAACATGATTATTTGGGATGAAATATCACTATACCCCATGATGTGGTTTTGGTTCTTTCTCTTTCCAGTAGGACATTCAATGAAAAACTGAATGTGTATTCTTTCTTGAGGATCATTTTTAAAATGATATTAGTAGAGATTAATAATATTAATTTAGGATTAATAATAATAAAATAATACAAATAATATTTAACAAGTTAATATTAATTTATTGAATACCTACTATATAGCAGGTATTTGGCAGGTTATCACATAAATGCATTTAATGTAATCCTCACAGTGGCCTTACCCAGTAATCATGGTCTCCTTTACAGACGAGGAGCTCAGCCTCTGCGACTTGCCCAAGGGCACACATAAAGCAAATGGCAAAATCAAGATTCTCACCCAAGTCTGTCTAATTTTAAAGCCCTTGATCCCCAAACTGGGTAATTCTCAAAGCGTGGACTCCAGACCAGCAGCACCAGCATCCCCTGAGACCATGTTAGAAATGCAGATCCTCCCCCGGCGGGTGTGGCTCAGTTGTTTGAGCATGGTCCCATGCACGGAAAGGTCGCAGGTTAGATTCCCAGTCAGGCACATACCAGCTTTCAGGTTTGGTCCTGTCGGGGTACGTGTGGGAGGCAACCGATCTATGTTTCTTTCACTCTCTCTCTTCCCCTTCTTCCTCTCTCTCTAAAATCAGTAAAATCATATAAAAAATGCAAATCCTCAGGCTCCCCCAGACCTGGTGAATGGGGAACTGAGGGCCCATGTTTTAACAGCTCACCAGGCGAATCTGGAGTATTCCGAAGTTTGGGAAATATGACATCACCCATGTGTTAACTAGTAAATGGTTAAATTGGAGGTTAAACTTTGAAGGAGCTTTCAAATTTCCCCTCCTTTTTGTGAGTATATATGAAGTGAAGAAAATTCCAGCATTTATTTATTTTTCCTCTAGTAAGTATATCTTTCAAACTTTTTGTCCGCTATCCAGTTTGTATCTAAGTCTCATTGCCCATTAGCTGTGTGATCTTGGGAAAGTTATTTAACCTCCATACGTGTCAGTTTTCAAGTCTGCATATTACAAATAACAGTAATTGTTTACAGGATTCTTGTGAGGATTCAATGAGTCGGTGTCTGCAAAAGTGTTGAGCACAATGCCAAGTGTATCTAAGGATCTAGTAAATATTAGCTAACTGTCAATAATTACATGACTGTTTTTATGTTAGATATTATAAGTTTGTAGTATCTCAACTGTGTAATACTTTTATGATGTTTGAATCTTAGCAGTAAGTACAGCTATCAGAGTAACCGCCTAGAAGGGAGAACGTCTGTTCTCCCAATAAAAACCATTTATGGAAATCTGACACATAGTACGTGCTCATACATGTTTGTGGACTAATGAATTGAATGCATGATCACTCCACAGATGCCACTTCTAGTCCCAGCACTGCTCGCACACACTGTCACATTGGGGGATGGGGGCCGGACGCTGTCTCGTGTTCTCTACTATAGGCCCAGCACACGGCACAGGGTCTGGCACTGCAGTCGATGGTCAGTAATTACTCGTCGATTGAATTTTTTAAAGAAATGCTTATATCTTTGATCTCTTCTATCATAATATGTTTTGAGATCTTTCAAGCAATGGTCCAAGTAAAAGTATATTTTTCTCCCACGGCCCAACTTTTTTTAAAAATAAGGTTTTCAAAGAGTGATGAAATAAGACTTAGGAGCCAGGAGACCTAGATTCTTGGTTCTGCTTTGCTGCCAGGCATGGATGTGACAAAGGCCTGTCACTTAACTCTCAGCCTCTTTTATTCAGGTGCGTAAATGGAGACGATTGGACTAGATCAGAGTTTGCTAAGGGGGAGGTGGGGGGACTGGTACCAAATGGGGAAAGGGCTGTCTCAGTCCCTTCACAATCTTTGTGATTTCGTGGAAGAGGGAGCCTGACTGTGGTGCTAGGAGGTATTTAATGCTTCAGTGACACCGATCTCCCTTTAACAAAGGCCTGAGTCTGGATGAAGAGACGATGGTATTTACGTGTTTTGTTTTCAATGTTTATATTGTAAATTTTTTCTTCTACCCATGAAGAGGTGGTGTTTGTTAACCTACCATATTGAGATACATTTTCCCTTTTTGAATAAATTGATTCCAGAAACAAAAGTAAGCTAATTTTTAAAAATTAGGTTAATAACAGTGCAGGTAGCTTGGATGTGTGGCAGAAATCTAAAGGTGAAGCAGGAAGCTCGGAAGCTGGAGGAATTTCCATAGGCCTCGGGCTCTACCAGCCAGGAGTTAGTGCAGGGAGGAAGGGAGCCTTCTCTCCGGTCAAGACCACAGGTCTGTGCGGTCGGCCGGGAAGGGCGTGAGCGGCATCACCCCTGGCCAGGTCTCTAAGAGCAGGCACCAGAGTCGGCCCTCGCAGCCTGGAGATTCCGGTTTTAGCCCTCTGGTGGAGCCAGGGGTGTGAACTTGCAGAAACCTCCACAGACGATGTTCTTGCCAACCAAGGTTCCAGAGGAGGACATGAGGTCCAGGGCACATCTGGAACCCAAAATTCTTAGGACCGAACCAGAAATGCAGAGAAAGCCAAGACAGATATGTTCACTGTAGCAATTTTTATATGCACACATGACTGGAGATTGCTCACCTGCTCAACATTAAGATGAAAGTTAGTTATGACATCCCTGGGACAGAATATATATACAGCTGTTCAAAATTATATGTATGGGTTCTTGGAGAAGTGTGGGAAAATGTTTATGGTACAATGTAAGAGGGGAAAACTATACCTAATTGCTTTTCTAGTTTTATGTTAACTATGTAAAAGGCATAGGAACAATTAGAAGTAAATAATGTTAGATTGTTGTTAATAGTGGTTATTTCTGGCTAATATGATTATGAGTCTTTAGAAATACTTGTCTATATTTTAAGCCCTTTTCCACAATTGGAAACATTTAATCTACTCCCCTCCCCTTCTCAAAGGCATTAGTCAGACTTGATTAAAATCCTGACTGTCATTACTAATGTGTGACCTTGGAAAAGTACTTAACATTGTAAGCATCAGTTTCTTCACCTGCGAAATGGAGAGAGTTCCTTTTTCATGGGCTGTTGTGAGCATTAAATGAGATGATGTATATGAGACATTTCTGGAGGTGCCTGACTAATAGCAGTCTCTCAGTAAATAGTACCTGTCATTGTTTAATATTACAATAATGCGGTCGTTGTCATCATTGTTCTTAGAATGATTGTTAGATCTGGCAATTCTGGAAGGTGTAATATGTTACAAAACCCAAGAATCAAGCCATAAACATGTACTTCTGAAGGCTGCCCCCCCTGCCCATTGTACACACACATACACACACACATGCACACCCTTAGTGAGCAAAAGCACATGCACACACCCAGCCCAGGTGCTGGGCACTCACTGTGCAGAGAATCTCCGTCCACAGAGGACTGGCTTCAGCTCACACTTACTCAGGCCTCGTCTATCAGACCTCTGCTCAGCGCATGCAACGTTCCTCCCCAAACTTTTGTAAAATTGAGGTAAAATTCACAGCACATAAAATTCACCATTAACCCTTCTAAAATATACAATTTAGTGGCATGTAGTGTAGTCACAATATTGTGCAACTATCACGTCCATCTAGCTCCAAGGCATTTCCATCACCCCAAAAGGAAACCATGTTTCCAGTAAGTAGTCATTCCCCATCCCTCCCTTCCTGAGCTCCTGGCAGCCACTAGGTTCCTTTCTGTCCCTGCAGCTTTGCTTTTCATTTTCACTGGACCTGTGTGTCCAGCTTGACCCTTGCATTCTCTTGGTTGGTGCCCATTAGTCTTTCCCCTTTGCTTGTTGGTTGAAGATCCCCTGGGAAATGAATGAGTGGACTCAACCTCCACTTCCCTGAAACTGAAATGTCCCAGTGAACTTACGGAAAATACAGCTTTTTTTCGCACAAAGGATTTGGGCTTTGGGGGGCTTAGTCATAATGTCAGGTGATTTAGTCCACATGGGGGCCCTTTGCAGAGGCTTCGATCAGGGTGGTCACTTCCTTGAGGTCAGGTCCTATGGGCCTTGTTAGTGTTGAGCTGGGAGCTGGAGGGGGAGCAGACTCGGTCCTCCAGATGGCGAAGGGCTTCCTTGGAACTGCCCTACTGTCCAGGCACTGAACCTGGGTTCAGAGTCCAGCTCTGCAGCTCTCTGGGCACATGATCTTGGCCAAGCTAATGCATTCACTGAGCCTTATTTCTGCATTTCTAAAGGAGTGGCCACTGTGAGCTTTTTGTAGATTATAGGAGATAAGGGCTGCCAGAGGCTCCCAGGGATCTATTACCACATGCCTTTGCTTTGCTTCCTTGGAAGGGCCTGTGGGAAACAGTGAAAATGGAGGTCATGGAGGG
Source organism: Miniopterus natalensis (assembly GCF_054644295.1). Taxonomy (NCBI): domain Eukaryota; kingdom Metazoa; phylum Chordata; class Mammalia; order Chiroptera; family Miniopteridae; genus Miniopterus; species Miniopterus natalensis. The sequence continues at coordinate 35,003,410 of NC_142091.1, forward strand.
CAACTCCCTTCAAACCAGGTTCTTCCACTTCAAGCCCTGTGAGTTGGCCAAGTCATGTAACCTCTCACAACCTCACCTATGGGATGGGAATAGCAGGGCCTCCTTGGCAGGGCTGTTATGGTATAAAATGTGATCGTGCATGTGAAGTGCTGAATGCAGTTTCTGGTATGTGTGGTCCTGGACATGTGTTCATTTCCTTTCCCCACAGGTCATAGACTCAAATGTCTTCAGGGGCCAGACCGGTTAGTTCACAGCTAGGAGTGGCCAGTGGAGCGGGGCAGACGGTGGGCCTGAGGCGAGTGGGAAGGTGGGGGAGGCTGCTTCTTGAGCACTGGCAATTACAAGGCATGAACGTGCATTGGAATCTCATTGCAATTCAGTTTTGTTTTTCATTTGCAATCCATCTGGTAACAACAATGGGGGGGACGACTCAAATTTAACTGCTCAGTTGTTCCCCCTTGGGATCCCTTTCTTTAGGAAAGCCTCAGTTTCTTCATCTGCAAAATGAAGATATTAGTGCCTTCTCTAGCCAACCTCACAGAGTGGCTGTGAAGAACAAATAAGATTTAAAAAATGTACCTGAAAGCATTTTGTAAACTATAAAGTGCTGTGTAAATGTAACTGATTATTAATTCATTTAAAATTGTTTTGTTGGTATCTGACCCGAAACAGTGCTGATCCTCCTGTTGGGTCGGGGTGATGGCAGCCTTTTGTATCATGAGCGTGCATGGAGGGATCACAGGCTAGTGGGCATTTGCCTTACTCAAGTGGCCTCTGAGCTGGAAAAGATGGAGAATTCCTTCAACCAAAAGGCCATATCTTCTGAGTCTATTGACAGCATGTCATGTGGAACTCAGGATTGCCTTCATGGATGCAGATAGATTGCATCTATTAGTTCCTTCTTGTCATCATGACCTGTCAGAAGGGAAAATTAAATGTGCCTACAAATATTTCAATATTTATGCTGTGTGCAAGGTTTAATATTCATCTGGAGTGTGGAGACAGGAAAAAAATCCACTTTTTTTTTTTTTTTTTTTTTTAACTTTGGGTTAAAGGCATGCTCAGTTCAGCAAGAAATCTTTGAGCACCTACTACAAGCTAGGGAGGGCAGGATGTGTTAGGGTCTATGAAAGAAAGACACCACATTCTAATACTGACAGCTTCACATCTGCATATTGCTTCAGAAGCCGTGGAGAATCCGAGGTCATTCCTGTGGGGCTGATGAAATCTGCCCAGAGGTCAGGAAGAGGGAAGTAGTGAAGTGGACGGCAGACCAGAGCAGAGGTGTCTGCAGAGTAGTGGGGGAGGGAGAAGAGCGGGAGGGGGTCCACCGGAGGTCAGAAACCCACACCTGCCTGTTGGGATGTGGCCATGTGATTGCAGGTGGGACCAAGAGATAGAAATCTGTAGCTCAGAGTTATGACAACCAACCGAAAGGCGTTTAGCATTTGCATGGGGAAACATACAGAAGAAAATGACTCTTAGCAAGTGTATTTTTTTTCCAGAGATGCAAAAAATGGATTTAACAAGTGTATTGTTATAGCTGCGAAGGGGGGAACTTTACTAAAGGAATGGATGGAAAATGAAAATAAGTTGTAAAATATACGTTGTTAATATAAGAGAACGTTGATAATTTGTGTCACTGATAAGTGAAGTTTGGAATTTGCTGTCATTGTCGGTTTTATGTCAATGTGAAAATATGATTTCATAAGTTCACTCGTGACTTCATTCCCCTAACCCTATTTTTTCCCCAGTAAGGTCCTAAATTCCTCAAGCCTGACTTCTCCTGCCCCAGGGGTTTTCCGAAACCTGCCCCCCATGGTTGGCGAGGGACTGCTGTGTGGAAGTGGTAACTGCCCTCAAGGAGCTTACAATCTAGCTGGGGGTAAACGACTTGCACATGAACGCAACTAGACTGTGAGCTTCTAGAGGGCAGGGACCTTACCCTAGTCATCTCTCTTCTCACCCTGCACACCCTCCCTGAGAGATCTCCTCCATCCCATGGCATCGACCACCACCTGTGTGCAGAGGAGCCGCCAGGCCTGGACTCTGCCGAGTGCCACACGCTGCCCTCCGGCCACCCACGGCTGTGGGATGTGGGATGCTCTGCAGCACTGCTGACTCAGCCTGCGCACTGAACACAGCTTGTCATCTCTCCTCTGGGCCAGCCCGGGCTCCTGGGCTCGGGGGCTCTGGCCTCCAAATCAAAGATCCCAGGGTCACTCTTACGGACTGCGCTTGATGGAAAAATTCTGATGTTTCAATTTTAAGTAAAAGGGGGAAGCCTGTTGAATTGTATAGAACCAGTGAGCTCATTTATGTTAAATACACAGACTGAAAGATGAGAAATGCTCCAGTGGCTGCGTCTAATGGTGAGAAATGGTTAATGTTTTCTTTTTCTGGCACTGTTGCACTTTCCAAATCTCCTGCAGTAAATATGTATGACTTTTATAACCAGCAAACATACCTAGTAAAACTGGTTAAAAGGTCTCGATCTGAGTGTCACCTTCTCTTGGAAATATCCTAATTCTTTTTGTCTCATTTGGAGCCTGAGACTTTGGTAGCAGCAGCCTCAGCGTTTGTACTTGGGCTGTTGGGGGACTTGTCCCATTGTGTTCTCTTTATAAGCCCTCTCCCTTCTAGACTGTGAGCTCCTTGAGGGCAGAAACCTGGGCTTAGTTGTCTTGTATTCCTAGTGCCTAGCATGAGGCCTACACAGGTAACCACTCAATACGTGTTTGTTTTTTAAAAGAAAGGAAGAGGGAGGAAAGAGGAATGGAGGACATTGATATTCTCAAAAATATTTCTTTTAATATCATGGATACCATTTATTCTTACCCTTTCTCAAGATCCTTTGTTTATTCGCTTTTAATCTTTTGAACCAATGCATTTTAAAATCAGTGATTCAAATTTTTCTTTTTTTCATTAATCAAAGACAGTAAAAAGGCCCATCAGAGCTCCACTAAGGTAGAGTCTGGCACATCTTAGCAGCTGTCCAGAGCCTGACTTGGGCAGAGTGCCCCCTGCCTGACACCCAGGGCATGACACTCAGGACTGTTGAGTCCTGGAGCTGAATGTATTTTCTGGAGCTTCCCTTTAAGTGGGACAATGGCAAACTGTAGTGTCTATAGAAGGGGAAGGGCAATGGAACAGATATAATAGGAGAAACAACAATAGCCAACGTCTGTTGTGTGTTTACTCTGTGCCAGGCACTTTGCTAAGCATCAACATGCATTGTCCCCCTCAACCCTCCAAACGGCCCTACGAGGCATGTGCTTTTACTATCCCCATTTTGTAGATGAGGAAACTGAGGCTTTATGATGAACTACATGGGGAAACTGGAATTTGAACCATGGCCTGCAGATTGAAGAGCTTGAGTCCAACATCACTTTTCTCTTCTGAAGTTACGGGGAACGTGCTGGGAGGAGAGGAGGAGGGGGGCAGGGAAGCAGGGAGCAGCATCTGCACTTGCAGATCCTTGTTTGGTGAGGTTCCAGAGTAGCAGTGCTTGGCCTGGAACACACAAGCCCTTCACGAGGTCTGAGACGCCCCTGAGGTTGTTAGGCAATTGGCTCCATGTGTGTTCAGTTTTCTGGAAATTCTTCAAAGGAGTCTGTGTGGTTTAAAAAAAAAAAATCGATTAAGAAAGCAAAGCATGAACTAGAGAAGAGCTGTAGTGACTAGAGTCTGGCTCCACGCTGGGAAGGAATTAACCATTAAGTACCACCTAGTGGAGAGGGCTGTGGTCTCATTGCTAAAGCGTCTCTGAGAACTTGGAGAAATCATCATTGTGTGTGTGTGTGTGTGTGTGTGTGTGTGTGTCCCTGGGTGTTTAGAACAAACTGATTACCAATTCAATCAACAAATATTTATTCAAGTAGAAACCTGATCGCTCTCTAGTTTGTCAGGATTGTTTAAAGAAGGATTTCTGCCTTGGGTGGGAGTTTGGAGTAATGAGATAATAATAATTAGCATTTATTGAGTGCTGGCTGTGCGTCAGGCAGCTCTGCTGGGCACTCTATGCACACCAGTCCACTTAATCCTCACAACAGCCCCAGCCAAGAAGGTTTTATAACCCACTCTCCACAGGGGAAGACGCTCCGAGAGTTTGAATGTCTTGCCTAAGGTCATAGCAACTTAATCTATGTCAGTAGAGGAACCAAATTGGACTCTGTTTCCAAAAATCCACATCTTCTCCTCTTTTCCTTCTTTTTCTTAATGTGGGTATTTCCACCGGAAGTCAGATCCATTGAATTATCAGGTTAATAAGCGAAAGTTACTCAGGCAAAGACCTGGGGCCTGCTAATGGGCCAGGCTGTTTAATAAGGAAGCCTTTCCCTGGGTAACATGTTGAACTAGATCACCTCCCAGATCTCTTCTAGCTTTGTGCTCCCCTCTCGGATTCAAAAATCAAAGCCTTTCATTGTTCTGACAGAGCAGACAATATTGCCCTCCCCTCCACCGGTCCCTCCTCCCTGGCCGTGGCGGCTGAGATCAGAGTTTTTCTCTGTCTGCCTAATAGATGCAACCTTCTCCTTAAGTCATTTCCAGCGAGAGGAAAGTAACCATGTAAATATGGGAAACCGCTACTCATTTCAGCCGATTTTCCTTCCACGGGAAGAACGTGGGACCAGTGCATTTCCACTCACTGAAACAGTTGGAACCGAGGTGCCCAGGGCATTGGTTTGACTTCAGAAAATTGCTAGCAAATCACAGTAAGAATGGAAATCCTTTGGGTGGGTGAGGCTTGGGGCTGTCTTCACACGCCAGGCTGTGAAATGTCATGCAGGGCAGTTGCAAGATGAATACATCCTGTTCCATCCTAAAGAAAGTTGGGGGTCAGGTTTGGTGGGCCCACGTGGCTCCCGTGGCTCCTGTGTGGCTCACCACTCCTCACCGAATTTCCACACTTCCCTTGGCACACCATTCTGCTCAGACCCCTGTGACTTTGTCATGCTGTTCCCTCTGTGTGGAATGTCTTCTCTTTGTCCCCTTGGCCAAATCTTACTTGCTCCCCAAGACTCAGTTCCAGCGTCCCTTCATCGGCAGCTCCTTTTCTACCTGTCCCAGGTCCACTGTCCCTGCCTCCACTGTGGGCCCAGCTGTTCTAAACCCTAACACGCTGTGGTCCTCAGTTTTTTCAGTCTGTCTGTTCTCTTCATCCCAGCGCCAGATACTCAAGTATGTTTCTTGAATACAGCTGAATAATCCTGTAATCAGCCCTGAGCATGTTCTATTTGAGGTTACCTCCTATTGGGTCCATATTACTGAGTGCCGTCACCTGGGTGGGAATGGAAGTAGGCCTTCACACCTGCACACGGTTTAGGGCATACAAAGTGTGTTTATATCCCTGTCGCCCCCACACTCCCCGTAACACGGAGAGGTAGGCAGGGTGAGCACTGCTCACTCTCAAAAGCATCTACCCTAATTCTCAGCCCAGGTGAGACCCCCCCCCAGCCCGATTGTCCGCTGCTTCTGAAACATCAGACCTTTGCATCTTGAGTTCTATTTTGACCCCATGGGGCAGGGGCGAGGGCCTGGGGTGTCCTTGGCTAAAGGACACTTGGTGTGGGGTGCTGCTAAGCATGGGAAAGGGGGAAAAGCACAGGACTTGCGGAGACCTTGGGCCACGCTTTAGACTTTATACGTCTTGTCTGCACAGGACTCTTTCTAATTTTTCTTGCAGGAGTCAGGGTAAATGTAAATAAACACACATATGTAAATTCATTAATTTAAAAAATAGTCTCTCTGAGCTGTAATTTTTCTTCAGTAGGAATGATAACAATAATACTTTCTGTGCAGGTTGTCATGCAGATTTAATGAGAAGCCACATATAAATGGGCCCGGTGCGGTGGCATAGAGCTAGCATTTTTAAACGCTAGGCTGTTTGCTAAGTCTCTACCAGGCAGCCTCCCTCTGGCAGCATCTGTAGATTGATTTGATGATTGCTTGCAAGCCCGAGGAAGGGAAGAAAAAAAAAAAAGTCATATCTGCCTTCCCCTACCCAAGTACTGGGCCATTCAGGTGCCAGCTCTCCCTAAAAATCCTGAGACAAGTAGACCACCCTCAGCCGAAGTCCTGTGACCTCCAGAACTGAGTGGCCTCATCACTTCTACCTCCCTGGCTTCCAAAGCAGCCTGCACTCCCACTAACTCTTAGGCTGTATCTACTTACTGGGATGTCCTTCCTTCCTTGTTGGTCATGAGTGACAGCTGCCTGTGGCCTGGAAAGGAATTATCCAGATGCTAAATGTTTGAGAATAGCAATTAACTCCAGAAACAGCATCTGGAGAAGAAGCAGGATCAGAACATCTGTGCTGGCACCCAGGAGCCACGAAGCACATGGCAGAGAGGGCAGGCTTCGGGGTCACGCAGACCTGGATCCGAATTCCAAGTCTGCCCCCGACTGCCTTGCAGCTTGTCCAGGTTACTCAGCTCCCTACCTTCATTTCTTCCTTTGCAATATAGTGATGTTCATAACGAGAATGCCTATACCCTAGGGCTGTGTTGAGGATGAAATGAAATCGTGCATAAAAATTAATGAGCACACTGCCTGGTATGTAGTAGACAACCATGAAACTCATGACCACAGCCATGGCTAGCTGGATGGCCTGTGCCTTCTTCGCTCCTGCTTTTCCCTGCATCTCAGCCCTTTCAGAATCCTCCCCTGCCTCTTCAAGCCAAAGTTGGTGCCTTCCTTCTCTGTGCCTATAGGTCTGCCTTCTGCATATAAAGTCCCTGCTGAAACTTCTGTGTACTTGGCTTGGCTCTGAAGCACCTTGGTGCAGAACTCAGGAAAAACTCCTGCAGAGAAGGAATGAAGGGCAGAGACCCCCTCTGTCAATGATGATGGTCCCATCTCCCGCAGTCATTGTCCCTGGCAGACAGACTGGCTTTCCTCTGAGTGTGTCTTTCTGGGCTTTGGTGACTCACAGTTACTCAAGCTGTTCTCTCTTCTCTGCCTATGAGAGATGGTCATAGAGTGTGGACTAGAAAGGGGAGAGGTGTTGGGAGACCCAGCTGCCCCCATGCCTGAAGGTCAGAGGGATCCCTGCGCCTTAATGAGCTAGGGGCGCACAAAAGGAGAGGAGGCAGATGCCCCAGCCTGCCCACATGGGCTATTGTGTCCCCTGCCTTCCCTGCCTGCCTCCCAATTAGGGCTGCAATTTGGCAGCGATTTCCTACCCCCTTGGGCAGAGGGGCCCCTGCAAGAGTGCGAACAGCTGGGCTGCTTTGGGAGCCAGGAAGGCAGAAGTGACGAGGCCATTCAGGTCTGGGGATCACAAGGCTGCTATTGAGGAGGGTCCCCTTGTCTCAACTTTTGGGCAGGGCTGGCCCTGAGTGGCCCGCTAATCAAGGGGTTTTGTGTGGCTTTTTTTCCTCCCTTTTTGTGGGGCATGCAGTGATCAAGCCATTGGCAAACCAATCTACAGATACTCCTTGAACAGGAATGAGAGAGAAACACGATACAAAGAAGTGGAAGAGGCAAGGAGCTGGGATGGGATTAAGGCACAAAGGAAAGGAACCCTAATTGGACCGTACGACTGGGGAGATTACTGAGACTGGAGCAGTTAGAGAGGTCAGATTCCTGAGTGGTTAGGCTGGTCAAGAAAAGCTTACAGGATGACCGAGATTTGTCCTAAGTCCTGAAAATGTATTGGGCCTGGAGAAGCACGGATGAAAGGAGGGCATGGGCAGGGCAAGGTCTGGACAAAGACACAGGAAAATAAACCCATGAGGACCTGCCGTTTATCACACACCTGGTGAGTGTTCGACACTTATTACACACTTAATTCTCACACCAACCATAAGGTACTATGCCTTCATTTCACAGATGAGCAAACTGAGGCCAAGGACCTCTAACTAGCCCTTTAGCTGCTTGAGAGCAGGGAGAAACACATCTTAGTAATCTGTATCCCAAGTACCAAGCCAGAACAGCCCTCTGATAAATACTCGGCGATGTTAAAAGGCATATCGCATACGCAGGAGCACCCGCAGAGCCGGGTTCTCAATCGGATTCCCCAAGGCCCGTGTTCCCCGTCTGTTTGCCGGAGTGGGTATAAAGCGTTTGTAAAAGGGAGCCAGGCAGGAAGTGTCTAGAAAAGAGTGGGCAAATTCTGAGTAAAACCTAAGAGAACGGGACCCTATGCTGTGGCCCCTGGGAGTCGCTGGAAGTCCCGGAGCTGAGGAGTTCCCTGGTGCCCATGGCCTTTCAGAGCTTGTGGTGAGTTTGTCAACCCAGGGCTGCTGACAGACGTTGTGGGTCATGTTTTATTCTCTTGCTACGTCCCCTCAGAGCACCGTGCCCGCCACTTCCCAGCACCCGTTTCCTGCTCACAGTTTCTTGTTCAGAGAGCCTGCCCCCTAGACTGTAAACTCCACGCAGTCAGGGCAGGGGTGGGTGGCTCACCTCTGCGCCCTCAACGCCTGGCCCCGGGATGCGACAGGTGCTCACTGTGATGTGATGGATCAGTTTTAGAGAAGGGGGGTCGGGCTCATGGTCAGAGATGTCTTCCTGATAAGTCAGAAAGGATGGAGCCCAGGCCTGGGAGGCAGACGGCTGCAGGGAAAGCGATGGCAACGCATGCAAGCTCTTGGGGAGGGATGAGTCGCTCCTTTCTCTCTGTTGCAACACTTTGTTTTTCTAGGTGGCATGGCTGGTGTCATAGTTTCCTAGAGCTGCTGTAACAAAGTACCGCAAACAGCGGCTTAAAACAACGGAAATTTATTCTCGTAATTCTGGGGGCTGGAAGTCCAAAGTCAAGGTTTTGGGCGATTGGCTCCTTCTCTCCCAGTTTCTGGTGGTTGCCGGCCACACTTGGCGCTCCCTGGCTTGCAGCTGATAACTCTGGCCTCTGCCCCGGTCCTCCCAGGGCTGCCTTCCCTCTGTGTGTCTCTGTGTCTTCACGTCGCTCTCCTCCCTCTACATGTCTCTTCCTCATAAGGACACCAGCCGTACTGGAGTAAGGGGGCACTCTAATGCAGTTTGCCCTCCTCTTGATTTACATCTTGTTACATCTGCAAGGACCCTATTTGCAAATAAGGCCATAGGGCCAGGTACCAGGGATGAGGCCCTCAACTTATCTTTTGGGGGGGACACCATTCAATCCCCAGTAGTTGGTTATCACATATTAGTGGTAAACAGAACAAAGCGTGTATGTATATGGTGTTTCATAGTTCATGAAACGGTGATTTTTCCATTAAATTCTCACGAAAGTCCTGAGGGAAGGTGGTATAATCAGCCCTGTTAGAGATGCCGAAACAGGTTTAAAAAGCGATTTGCTCCAAGTTATACAAATTATATAGCTCGGAAGTGACAGAAGAAGGACATGAAACTGGGGCATCCCCTCAAACCTGGCCCTTTCCCGCTGACCTTTGGGGGCTGCTGGGGTTTTGCGGGCGGGAACCGTGAGAACCAAGTGGCTACAAGGAAAAGAGGCCAGGAGGGTGTGGGGCAGGAAGGACAGGGGAGTGGGGGGGGGAGTAGAGGTGAAGTCAGGGCCCCGCACTGACCAACGCTGGGTGAAGAACCATGGGACCAGCGTGGATTTCTCGCTAACTTTTCAGTCGTCTCCTCACTCAGTCACTGTTTGTGTACCTCTGTCCCTTCTCTGTGTTAAAATGCCGGGAATTCCATATTTCATTTGGGGGGAGAGGAAAGAAAGGGAGGAAGAAACGGCCGGCCCGCTGGTTGCAGCAGCTCAGAAGCCAAGAGGCGGCACCTGATGGGTGAGGAGCCGCGTGTAGGGCTCTGCACCCCGCTTCGGAGCCTGGAGCGCGGGGTGGGGTGGGGGGCTCTGTGGTCGCCAAGGCGCTCAGTGTGCAGAGAGCTGAGATCGAGACCCACGTCTCCAGTTGAGAGCTCAGTACCCTTTGCCCTGTGTGCCCCAGGGGTAGGGCAGGGAGGGGCAGTGGTGGCCGCCACTTCGGGAACTGGGGGCCCTGGGGGCAGATGGGGTGCTTCCTACTTTGTACCCTTTCCTTTGTGATCTGAGAGCACATCCAGGGTCAGGCAAAAGTCGGTTTACCGTTGTAAGTACGCAGAACACAGAGTTTATTCTTGTAGTATTATTTATTAATTGTCGTATTATTTTTCATGCGAACAATTGTAAACCTACTTTTGCCACCCGAATAGAGGCATCCCATGGGCGTGTTTCCTTCTGAGACTGTCCTTTCACTTAGCAAACAGCCCAGGCATCCTCCTGCTAATTCAGCCTGTCGCTCCAATGTCCCGAGGCTATTAGCAATTTACAAAGTCGGTATCTCCCAATTAGTCTATGAAGTAATTGTTCCATTTGCCACGCTCCTTCTGCTTCCAAGTTCACGGCTGCCTCTCTCCTGCCCGCTTCAGTGCAAGCCTTCTGGGTCCGCCCAGAACTTCCCCGGGAGCGAGCATCGTAAGGGAAGTGTCCTGGGTTGTGAGCCAGAGGATTAAGGCTTCTCTGAGAGACCCGCCTTCGTCTCCACACCCGTCCTGCACTGTTCCCCCGGGGCTAAGCCACAGAGACATTGGCTGTCCTTGACCTGAGGCCTGGATTTTTCTGTCTGAGAACAGTCTGATGGAGTCTGTGCTGGTTATAAGGTAAATATTTTTAGAAATATGAACTGCATAAAAAAAGGAAAGCTGATTTCTTTTCTTGGTTCTCTCTTGAAAACACCCCCTATTGATTTCTTTTTCAAAGAGAAAGAAAAAGACATTTGGTTATGGGCAAACACCAATCTTCTGTATATTTTGGTTGCAGGGCGTGATAGGAATGATCACAGCCGTCCCATGGAAATAATAAATGCGTGTCCGCAGCCCGTCATCCAAAGCTTTTGGGGTCAGATGTGTCTGGGAGCTGGGTGTGTTTTTATTTATTTACATATTTTTTAAAATGGTTTATTGATTTTTAGAGAGAGAGGAAGGGAGAAGAGAGAAACATTGATGTGAGAGCGCAACATCCACTGGCTGCCTCCTACATGCCCCCTACTGGGGCTTCAGCCCACAACTTGGGCATCTGCCCTGATGAGAGTCAAACCCAAATCGGCAACTTTTTGGTGCACAGGACGCCACCAACCAACTGAGCCACACTGGCTAGGGCAGGGTGTGATTTTAGATCTGAAAGGAACTAGGGTACGTATACTATATATTCTGTAATACCCCAGATGGATCTGGGGCAGGGCTCCTTAATCAAACCCATTAATTTTTCTACAGCAAACTGTTCACACTGAGTGGGAAAAATAAAGAAAATAAATAGCTTCACATCAGTTCAGATCTGATTTTGCCACCAAATGAGTTATTAAAAGAAAAATCTTTTAGTTTTAGAAATTTTCGAGGGCCTGAATTGATAAGAGCCTGTGGCTTTATGTGACAAATATTTACTAGGTCACTATGTAAACCCATACAGAGATGGAGATTGCCTGTGAGAGGCTGTATAAACTGCTGTTCATTACTCCCCAAAGATGCAAGGACCTTAGGCATGTGGGGGGAGCCTCACTCAACTCGGAATCCTGAAGGCTAGCGCAGGCCAGGCACAGAGGCAGGACCTGGAAAACACCAGTGAATAAGCCACCTGCAGGTTCACGATTGTTACAAGATCTGTTGGATTCTAGTACCTGGCCTCGTGTTAAAGTTACCATGGAAAATAAAAATAACTATAAGATAATACCAATAGCTCACATTTACAGAACATTTACTATTGCCAGGCGCTATTCCCAGTGCCCTGTGTATTTCAACTCACTGATTGCTCATGAGCGCACTATCAGGTAGCAATTATTTTTATGAGTGACTCACCCCGTCACACAACTAGTAAGTAGCAGAGCTGGGCTTAGGACTCCAGCATGCTGGAGTCTCAGCCCTCACTTCCCAGGTGAAGGAACTCGGGCTCAGAGCAGTGAGGACATGGCGGGGCCTGGATTTGAACCCAAGGCTGATCGGCACTGGGACCGAGGATCTCAGGGAGTGAGATCACAGGTGCTGGCCTCCAGGAGCTTACAAGGAGCTTCAGGGACATATGTGACACAGAGACAAGGAGGACATTCTGAGAACAGCTGGGGGCCAGACATGTGGCTTTGGTTATAATCAGCACGTGGAGGGGAGTGCTGAGGCTCCACATGGGCCAACGGCAGCTTCTCTCCTTTCCCCTATCTTTCTGTCTATAAAATGGAGGCAGTAACACCCACCCTGCCTGCTGTACTGGGTGGTACTTGGGGTTCAGGGAGTCAAAGGATATTATAGCACACTTCGGTTCTTTGTGCTTTTTTTTACTCTGCACAGATGTACCAGGAAGGGAACTTTCCCCAAGGGCTACAAAGAGCAAATGGGATCTTTGGAAAGAAGGGTAGAAGGCAAAGGGGTGCTAGTTGTCTCCCCTGAATGTGCTGGGACAATCCTCAGGGTGCCCCTCCCCCACCAGGACGGGGAAGTGGTGGCGCTGGCAGCTCTGTATGGTCTTCGGTGGTCCCAGGGTCATCTCCTGAACCTCCTGCTTGTCCTCGCTCCACATGTACATCAGCCACCAAGCGCTGTGCATGCCACTTCCTCTAACTTCCAAGATCCAGGCCTGCCCACCCCACCTCCATTGCACTGCCCTGGGTCATGCCACCTTCTCCTGGGCCAGGACTAACCCATGGCCTCCTTCTCCCAAGTCTGTCCTCACACAGCTGCCGGAGTCCTGTTTTAACAAACCTACCATGTTATTCTGCTCAACACCATCCCATACCTCCCCATCAGTTATCCCAGGGGTCAGCAAACATTTTCGGTAAAAAGCCAGATAGTAAATATTTTAGGTTTTGCAGTTCAAGAGGCAAAATTGAGGATATTATTTGAGTACTCATATATGAGAGAATACAAATATTCACACAGTTCTTATTAATAAAATTCATAACATAATAGTAATGAAATATTTTTTGTAACACAGGTGCAGTGATGAAAAGAACGGGTTTTCATTTTGCAGAAGGATAACATTTTGCTTAGCTGGGGTTTAAATTGGGGTTTGCTTAATTAGGGTTAGTGTTTCCTACCATGACTCAGCACGAACACTTACCTTAGTTCTGAAGCCCTACAGAGATAGGTTGAGCCCCAGGCCGTGGTGTGCAGACCCCTGAAGTGTAGCAGTGCTCCTCAACACTGTGCTTGCTGGGACAGCCCCAGGCGCTTCAAAGAAATGCTGGGGGAGGAGACCCAAGCCTGGCCCACTAAGCCACCATCTCTAGACATGAGGCCTGCACGTGAGTGTGCTTTGAAAGATGCTCAGTGGTCCTGATGTGCAGCCACAACTGAGAACCGTTGGCCTGCAGGACAGTGTCCATAGGAGGCCCACTTGGATCTCCACTGCCAACCTCTCCAGTCTCCTTCCTGACCCTCCTTGTCTCCACTCAGCTCCAGCAGCACCAACACCAACGTCTTGCTTCTGAGTTTTGCTCGCACTGTTGGGAAATGAAGATACCGTTTAAGCTTTAGCTCAGGTGGCCCCTTCCCTAGGAAGCTGTCCTCTCCTCGCCTCTCTGGTCCCTGTATTTCTCTGAATTTTAGCATGCAACACACCGCGCTGTGACTGCCCATTTACTTTTGGAACCTTCCCCAGACTGTAAGCTTCCAAAGGGCACAATCCAGGCTTCTTCTCCTCTAGGTGTCCTGTGTCCAGCAGCACAAGGCTGCCCACCATTCACGGTGCTCAGTAGGTGCTTGCTGGAGAGATGGGGGAGCACAGGCTCAAACTCCTGCCCACACGCATGGGAGAGGCCCCAGCCCCGACCCCCCCAGCATGAGCCGGGTCTGCAGGGGGTGGCGATGAACATACAGCAGTGGTTGGTTTCCAATTCCTTGTAATCACAAGTTTATTTTCTGAGAATCTCATGTTTTCTGTAACTTGCACTTTCTCACATTGTGACTTGGCACTTGTTTGAAGGAAATAGTGGTTTTTTCCTTAACTTTTTTTGTCTGTGAAGAATTTTGTTGCTGGAACACTCAGCCCCTTTGTGGTGAAAAGAAGAGAAAGCGTGGCTGCCATGTTGGCGGCATTGCCCTGCTGCATTCTTTCTGTCGTCTTGGAGCAGTCCTGGCTGGGCTGTTTCTGGGTTGACCCTGACCTGGGTGGCTCCTCGTGTCCAGCTCACAGCCCGTTGCTCTGAGGCTCACCTGGTTCTAACCTGAGGGAGGTGGGGATTGTTGTAGTCCACTGACTCTCCAAACATTTCAAGACTGAAAAGCCCTGTGCTATGTTTAATGCTCAAAAAAGCTTTTGTTTTGCCTTTTGTTTGTTTATTTTTGCAGTCAAATGCTCTGCCCCTGAGCTATACCCCCATTTGTTTATTTTCAAATGTGCAAAAGTAAAAGAGATGGTTTCTTTAGGTTCCAGATTGTAAGGGGCTACTATAGAGTTTCAGTGGGGAAGGGAGGAAGCTTATTTATGGAGTGCACACTCTGAGCACCAGGTGCTGTGTATGCATATACGCTTTTCTATTCATTTTATCCTGGCAACAACCCTGCAAGGTAGGTGGGGACTTACAGGAGAGGAAACTTAATACCAGATAGATGCAGTGCCTGGCCCAAGGTCACACACAGTTAAAAGGTGGAAGAGCCAAATTTGTGTGTGTGCCTGTGTGTAAACTTTTAATCCACATACAATATAAAGAAAAGCCCAGCACTTGTAAATATATAACTTGGTGAATTTTTCACAGTGAACATACCCATGTAACCGGACCCTTCATGATGAAATAGAACAGCACCACCTCCTGAGGTCCCCTCCTGCACCCCCTTGGTCTCTGTTTTCTCCTCAGTTCTGCAGGGAGAACTGCTCTCCGGACTTGTAATACTATAGGTTAGTTTCTCCTGTTTTCTATATAGATGGAGTCATAAGCAGGTACTCTTTTGTGTCTGTGTCTTTTACTCAGCATTACGTTAGTGAGATTTATCCACGTGGCTGTAATCATTCGTTTCCATCGTTCTGTAAGTATTGCCTGGTGCGAGTATAGGTAATTAATCCACTCTACTGCTGGTGGACATTTGGTTGCTTTATAGTTTGGGGCTGTCACAAATAGTGTTTCAAAGAATATTCTTTACATGTCTTTTGGCACTAACTTGGTCCTAGGAATGGAGTTTCTGGGTCATAGGATATATGTATGTTCTGAAGGGGTAGGCGCTGCCAGTTTCCTAAAGTGAGTATACCAACTTATACTCCTCCTGAAGTGTATGAGAGCCCTGATTGCTCTGTATGTTCCCTACCGACTGCCCTTCCCACTGTAGCCGTTCTGGGGGTTGTATAGTTGTATCTCACTGTGCTTCACTTTGCATTTCCCTCGTATCTAATGAAGGAAAGAACCTTTTAATACGGTTATTGGAACATTTGGATATCCTCTTTGGTGAAGTGCCTATCTAAGACTTTTTGTTTTTAAATGAGACTGCCTGTTTTTCTTTTTTATTTGTAGGAAGTCTTTATATATTCTGTTTTATTTGTAGGAACTATTTATATTTCATTTGTAGGAATTCTTTATATAGTATATTACTTATAGGAATTCTCTCTATATATATTTGTTAGATATTGTCAATATCTTCTCCCATTCTGTGGCTTATATTTTTACTCTCTTAATGGTACCATTAGATAAAGAGAAGTTTCTAATTTTGATGAAGTTTAGTTTATCAATTTTTTCCCTGTTTTGGTTAGCACATTTTATGTTTTGTTTAAGAAAGCTTTGCCTACTCCAAGGTCATGAAGAGGCTCTACTGTGTTTTCTTGTAAAAGTTTTATTATTTTCACTTAGATCTAGAGTCCATCTGGAATTGGTTTCTCCGTAGAGTGTAAAGCAGAGGTCAAGGTTCATGTCTTAAACATGGATAACCAGCTGACTTAGCCACGTCTGTTGGAAGGACCACCTTTCCCCCACTGCACTTTTGTGTCAACTCTCAGGTACCCACACATTTGTGGGTCTGCTTCTGGACTCCTAGAGCCAAATTTTCAGGCAGAGTTATCTGATTGCAAAGTGGTCTTCGTTTCATTTTTTTCTATACTAGAAAGAATTTGTGTAAGTGACTTTGAAACAAGCTAACAATGAAAGGACATAATATACCATCTTTGAGAGAGAGTATTCTGTGGCGATCTAATGGAGACACATTAGGTACTCAGAGCCCCAAAAGACAAATGGCAGTTGTTTGGCTGGGGATGTGGGGGACCTGGAGGGAGGAGTGACCAGGTTACATATTAAGAAGGGGATGTTAGGGAAAGTGCCGGCAACAGGCTGAAACCCATAAATCAGGACCTTAAAAGAGGTCTGGGGCGATAATCTCAAAGACAGGGAAAATAATACATTTTCTATAGTTATAAAGGTAAAGCAAATTACTAGATAAGAGATTATTTGTTGAATAAGTGGAGTTTGAACGAGATTTTAATGAGAGTACATAATTTGTGCTTAGGGATTATTATCTCTTCAAAATCTTGTTCTAACTGGGTTATTAATTACATTTTTGATTATAAAAATTAATCCATATATGCTCATTTTGATAGGTGATTATAGTTTCATAGATGAAGCACAAGTAATGGAGAATGTTTAATAACCTGGCTTCTTTTGGGTTTCTGTGATTAAAAACCACTTACTTCCTGAGACTAAAATGCATGTTCCAAATAGACTTTATTGACCATCTGGTGGATGTTACCCCAAATGTGGGCAGTGAATGTTCTCAGTTGTTTCCAACCTTGGCTTTACATTTGAATTACAAAGAGAGCTTGGGAAAATACTGATCCCCAGGCAGCAGCCCTGATATTCTGATTTGATTGGTGTTGGGAGCATCCTGGGCATTAGGAGTCCTAAACACTCTTCAGGTGGTTATAGTGTCCAGCCAAGGTGAAACCCACCAGGCTCACTCTCAATGGGACTTGCCTTCCAGTGACTTCAATGCCACTTTGGGCTGCGACTCCAGCTGTATCTTTCGGCAGCTTTCTCTTCCTTTCCCTTATCATTGTTCAGTGACAACAAGCTTTGGGCTGTGCAGTGATTTTTTTCACTATGGGGGTTCTTCCTGACCATCCACTCAGCTGCCTCATTGAGCAGGTGGGAAATTCGAGGATTGGAAAGAGGGAGTGGTTCATGTATGTTCGTGTAGCAGGTGAGTCAGCGATGGGCAGAGACTGAAATCCAGGCCTCTTGAGACAAATCAGGAGCCCAGGGCCTGGGGGTGTCAGCAGAGGGGCGAGGGTGAAGAGCAGGACGGGGAGTGGGCGCCCTGACTAGATGGAAGGACATGGAATGAGGAAGCTCTGTAGCCCAGGGGGCAAGTGCCAGGCTGGGCACAGATCAGATGCTCCATGACCAGTGTTAAATGAATCCACGAGGCCTGCCTACAAAGCCTCATGTCATTACTATTATGTTATTACTCTTTTCACTAGAGAAACACTGACTAGGTCCTACTGAAGAAAGCGAAGGAATTGTGTGCCCTGGGTCTCCACTGTGGGCACATCCTATTTGTCACTCTACTGCCTGAGTCTAGAGCACTGCAGATTAGCATTGCTGTGGCACTGGGAGAGGACTCCAGGCACCTGGCTGAAGCGTGTGTGTGCCTGCATGCGTGCGTGTCTTGCTAGACAAAACCAGAAGGGAGGGAAGGACGGGGCAGGTTACCTTTAGTCTACTCCAGCAGGCTTCCTTAGTCGCTCAGCAGGGACGTGGGGTTCTGCAGTCCACAGTGCTCACGGGTGGAGACCGTGCCTTAAGCAGCTGTTCATTTCTGTACCACAGTTTCTTACACAGGCCTTGACACACAGAAGGTTCTCAAGGCAGGTTTGGTGAGTGAACAATGAATTGAAATATCTCTATTACTATTCCTAATATTTTGTTTACCAAGGATTTGGGTAATGTAGTATTTGCTGTTTTAGACTAAGATAAAAACTAGGATCATATATATGGTATACATATCTGGACATACATTCACAGCAAGCAGGGGAGGAGAGGAGAGAGAAACAAGAACAGGTGCTCCTCCCCGGCTGGGGGACACCCTCCTTTGGCCAGCACCCCTGTATCTCCAGCACTGACACATGGCATCAAATGCCAAAACACGCCAGTGAGGTGGGTGGTGACTGAGCAGGTTTATTCCTTACCAAGTTTGTGGCATGGGTCTGAAATATTGCAATTTTCTTTCTGATACGCTTATTGTCATATTCCCATCAAAAAATAGATTGCATCCCAGATGGTTCAGCTAAAGAGACTTTAATGCAGGGTCTACTTAACATAAGTGAGACAGGCAGGGTTGGAAGAATAAACCAGAGATGTGGAAGCCAAAACCATGTGAGGTCTGAAGGGGCAAGGAGAGACAGTGGTATTTCTGGACCCCAAGGGGGGCCAGGAGAGCAGGGACCCAGCTGAAGAGGCCATGGGCAGCGGCGATGGATGTGAAGGGTGCAGCACCAGCATCGGGAGGGAGCAGGAGAGAGGCCCTTTGCCTGCCCTCCTCCAGCCCTTCTATCTCCTGCTAGTGCCCAGAGGGAAGGGGAAGCAGCCGCAAGGCAGCAGCTCACTGGTGAAGGGAAAAGGCTGTAGGGGCCGAGAGGGACCCAGGAGACGAAGGAGCAGATCCATAGGCAGAGTGTTCCTGCCCTCTGTCCCCGAGGAATGTGAGCTGCAGGGAAGTAATTAGATCATATCCAGGAATCTCATCCTGCACCCATAATTACATGTACAGGAATTTTTTAAAGAGTTGATGGCAGTGGTTTTAATGTCTCATAAATATTCCTCTAAGGATTCTCCCACAAGAAAGGGGTGGTTTTGTTTCTCAGGCCTGGAGCCAACCCCAAGGCTTCGGAGATGAGGCTCCCAGGCCCTTCTGGGAGGACATCTCGCTGTAGCGCCTCCCTGTGCTCCCCACCAGCAGCTCCACTAAGAGCTCAGGCACTGGGTTCCAGGAGCTCTGGTCCTAGGAACCCCTTGGATTCTGCCTAGAGGAGAGCTTCCTTCAGGACATCTTCCTGGGAGTTGGCAGTGGAGTTACTCACGCTGATCTCGGTGCGGAGAAATGTGGGTGCTGGTAAAAACTTCTTAGGGAGCTCTATGTTTGCTCATTTTGACTCAATTCTGGACTGCATCTGCATAAGTAGGAGGCTTTTATTCCACCAAAAGCAAAGCATGCATGAAGCAGAGGGAAGAAATGCAAGGCAGAGGAAACAAGAGCCTATGTGCAAAGCCCCCAGTTAAAGAAAGATGTTCACCAAGACCATCGCCTTTGATCTTCAGAGGACCCCCTCATGGGCACCATTTGCTCAGCTGAATCAGCTCAGGAGCTGCCTGCTGAGTGATGCCTTAAGTTTGAATCTCAGCCCTCCCTTGGTGAGATGTGTGGCCTTGGGCAACTCCCAACACTTCTCTGACTCTCTAGTCTCTTCTTTATAAAATGCATAATTGTGTCTCAGTTGAGGTAATTTATGCAAAAGTCTTCTACCCCATTATCTGGCACATGCCAAAGACTCCCTGAATGTGAGCTGATCTTGAAGTTTGGAATGAACCAAAGCCTCACCCTTCCCTTTGTTGTACAGCTTTGTTCACAGCTCTGTCCCAAGGCTTACCAACCACCAGCCTACTTTCCCCACTAGATGAGCAGGTCCTTGGTACCTGATGCCTAGGCCCGTGCTCCATCCAGAGAGGGGATCAGTCAAGATGTGTTGAGTGAATGATTGAGTAGTGAGCAAATGGTGGGGACTCTTGAATGCAGGGCTGGGTCTTGCATATTCAAGCCATCACAGAAGCTATAGCTTCAGTAGACTGGGAGCCCTGGGAAATTCCAGAAACCTAATGCATTTAGAAAGCCTTGCACATGGACTTTTTCCTCCTGGAGCTTTTTCAGGGCATTTAAGCTGTGGGGCATGATTGCATCGTCAGCTACAATTACCGCCTGCCCCAGAGGGACTTGTTTTGAAGTCCAGGTTGGACTTCGCTGCCCCATGGCTGACCACATGAGAAGCCTGGTAATGATGGGGAAGTGGGCCACCTGAGGAGGGCTGTTGCCAAGGGAAGGCGGAGCTGGCATAGCAGGGAAGTCAGCAGGGCCCTCTAACCCACACAGGTCACATGCAGAAGACTCAGGCCTGCAAGGAGCCTGCCAGAGATCTCAAAACAACTAGAGAGGCCTACTGTGTGCTAGTCCCCTGCAGCTGGGCCTTAGCATAAGTTATCTCCTTTAATTAACTCTGTGTTCTGCCTTATTCTTATCCTCAACAGACAGTTGAGACACCAAGATTCAGGATGGTTCGTTAGCCTGCTCATGGTCACGCAGCATGTACTTGGCCCCAAGCCTTACCACACAGCCTCCAATATTCAACACTCCCTGCAGGACTTCTGCTCACACACACAGGAACCTTCAACATTTAGTACTGAGTACTGTCTATTGCCTTTCCCTTAAGAATGAAAGGGATTAGATAAACATCTCCCCAAATCTGTTCCTTGGAACAGTTGTGCAGGGAGATGCTTGGCTAAAAAAGTGCTCTGTGATCAAATACAGCTGGGAAATTCTCCTCCTTCTTGGAAAGTCACAATGCACATTCCCAGGTTCAAGATGCTGAGAAGTCCTGCAGTAGAGAAGTCGTATTAAGCCAGCTTTTCTCAAGCCTTCATGACCAAGAACCTGTGTTTTGTTAGCATTTATTAGCATCCTATAGAGCCAAGTAAACACTGAAATCGATGTATCAGTCTTGTTCCCCACACCCTGATTCAGCATATGGGCCTCAGAGTATGGAATCTTCCCCTGATGCTACCCCTGTCCCTGAAATAGCTTTGTATTCCTGCCCCCAGGATCCAGAAACACAGTGCAGCCCTGTGCTGTCGCTCGTTTCCATTTGTTTCCACACCATCTTGAGAAAACTTAAAAGTCTATTAGATAACTTTGATTTGCTTTTCTTATTAAATGTTTACTGCCTTTCTGAGCATGTCTACCATCCTACCTCCTTTTAGAAAACGACATTGGGAGGCTCATACCTCTATATGTTGGGGAAAGAGGGTCATGTAGATAGAGAAAAATTGTCCTGGTTCCCTTTGCCCCACCACTCCCATTCATAGAGCTCCCTCCACCACTTTTCAGGGACCAGAAGAGGGGCGAGGAGCCAGTGAAGGTGACTGGACCTCCACATGTCCAAAACAGAGTTCTTGAACCCTGGATATCCTCCAGTCGCAGTCCCCCTACCCTGCGCCCCATGACCCAGCCTCTTCCTCAATTCATGCCCATCTATAAACAGCACCACCATCAGCCCAGTTGCTCATGCCTACATCCTGGAAGCTATCTCTTTTTGCCTTTCCCTCGACACCTTCGGCCCATCTACTGTCCAGGCCTGATGGAGTAAGAGCAGTTTGTTGTGTGGGCTCTGGAACCCAATGACCTCAGCTCAGATTCTGCCTCTACCACTTCCTAACTCTGTGGTCTTGGGAAAGTTACCTAACCTCTCTGGTCCTCCGGGAGGATCACATGAGATAGTGAATGCTCAGTGCTTTATGCAGTGCTGGACAGTGCTTGCGTAAGTGTCAGACATTACCAGTACTCCTTTGGAACCTGCCCGTCTCTCTCCATCCGGATTGTGCCACTCTGGCCCAGTCCACCGTTGTCTCTTCCTGGACCCCTGCAGTAATGTCCAAATGGGACCCCATTTCCACACTGGGCTAGTGCAATCTCCGCACAGCAGCCAGAGTGATCTTTTACCAACACAGATATGACATCCTCACCCCACAGCGTAAAAGCCTTTAAAGTAGGTTTCCACCACAATTAAAATGAAATTTTAAAGGCGACCTGGCTTGTGAAGTAGCTCCTTGACCTTCCTTGCGCCATCCTTACCCTCCTCATGCTGTTCTAGGCACCCTGACATCTGCTCCGTTCCTTGAACCCCTCCTACCCCTTTGCCATAAAACAATTTGCTTATTCTGTTGGCTCATCCTTGGTCAGTGCACCTGGTCAGCACCTCGCAAAGCCTTCCCCTTGACGGTCTCATCAAAACGTGAATTTCCTCACAGCTTGTAATTATCTCAGTTTTTCATTTATTGTCAGGCACCCCTACTAGCCCTGTAACCTCCACGAGGACAGGGCCTTTGGCTTACCACTGTGTTCCCACAATGAGTGCAGAAGGAGGGATAAAGAAGAAGAAAATTATAGCCTGTCTGAGCCATACTTCCCCCATCTTCCTTTTATTGTCCCCATTTTATAGATGTAAAAGTTGAGTTCTATTCCCAAGGTCTCCCAGTTCATCAACGGTAGGACTAGGATTCAAACCCAGGCAGTCTGGAGCCTGCGCCCACCGTTTAACCAAGCTCTTCTGCCTCCTTTGGTAGTGGAAACTGATTCCAAACTTCAGGTGAGGTGAGAAAGTGGTTTGCAGCAGGAAAGGCCCCAATGTGAGTGTCATTTATTTTTATTTTTATTTTTTACCAGTCTTACTTGTTCTCATTCATCTACTTTTGTTCCTCCCCATGTGCACTGTGGGAGGGCTTGATCCCACATCCAGACTGCGAGGCCTCGGATGGAGACCTGGAGAAGGAACCAGACGGCCTCCTGGCCCAGGGCTCCACCTCCAGCCTCCAGTTGGCTCCAAAAGGTGTGGGACAGATTTAGAGATTTGGTAGGTTTTCTTCACAGTCCAGGGCATGGGTGAGAACTGCCATAGGAGAGCAAAGTATTAGTACTTAGGGAGAAACAGTTATTTTGTTTTGTTTTAAATTCTCACCCAAGGATATATTTATTGATTTGAGAGAGAGGGAAAGAGAGAGAGAAAGACATCTCTTGGTTGCCTCCCATACTCACCTTAACCAAGGATCAAACCTGCAACCTAGGTATGTGCCCTGACTGGGAATCGAACCCGCCACCTTTTGATGTACAGGAGGATGCTCCAACCAAGCCACCTGGTGGGGCAGAAACATTAATTTTTTTTAGCCCCTAAATTTGTAGGCGATACCAGCAGTTTTCTATTTTTATTTACTTTTTTTCCTTCATTTTAGACCAATAGGTCTAGAAAAAGTCAATTCTCAAGGAAGGCATAGAGAGTAGAGATGACTTGCGTTTCTTTCTGGGACACTGTACCTTTTCAGTAAATCCCATTCTGTCACCCCACTTTCCAGGAAGCACAAAGCTCCTCTCTTTTAGGGGCGCATTCAACCCTTCGGGCTCCCCTCTTGGAAATGCTGCTCAATACGTCCTTCTCGAGTGAAGGCTTAGCTCAGTGTCTAGCACAGTCAGCGCTTTGCCAGCACAGTGACGGGTGCCGTAAGCCCAGAAGGAAATGCTTCAGTTCTCGAACACGCCTCGAACATGCCCCACGGCTTCGGCTGAGGACAAGATCCTGAGGCCTAGCTGTCGCTGGCGATCCCTCGGGTTTCGAACATTTCAGAACTCGAATGGTCTTCCGGAACAGATTCCATTAGAAAACCGAGGGGCCATTGTACTAGTATTTTCAGAACAGAAGTCACCTTGATGGCTTAAAACAACAGAAAATAATTCTCTCACAGTTTTGGAGGCCAGAAGTCTAAAATCAGTACCACAGGGCTGAATGAAGGTTTCTTCTGTAGCACTGTGCTCCCTCTGGAGGCTCCAGGGGAGAATCTACTCCTTGTCTCTTCTGGCTTCTGGTGGCTGCAGGCATCCCTTGGCTTATGGCCACATTGCTCCAATCTTTGCCTTTGTCTTCACACCACCATCTCATGTGTATGTCAGATCTCCTTTTGCCTCTCTTACAAGAACATTTGTGATGGCATTTAGTGCCCACCAGATAATTCAGGATAGTCTCCCCATTTTAAGATTCTTAATCACATCTACAAAGATCCTGTTTCCAAACAGGGTAACATTTATAGATTCCAGGAATTAGGACCTGATGTCTCTGGAGGCCATTAGTCAGCCTACCACCTGGCTCTAGGGTCTGCACAGAGAATTTGCACGGATCGTCTTCTGAGAGCTGACACGGATGGGCAGGAGGCGGGGTGAATGTGAGCCACTCCGAAGGGACACACTGCCCCAGCAAAGGCAGGCCAAGGAGTTAGCAGGGGATCGTCATTCTTGGGGAGGGAGGTGCACATTGGCCAGCTTCTAATGAGCATTAACTGTGAGATGTTGGGACCACAGTTCATTCATTCATTTATCAAAAAATTAGTGGGCAGACATTGCATACCCAGCCCTCTGGAGTTCACACTCAGACAATGGACTAGGTCAAGAGACTATTGAATGTATTGTGGCAAGCGCTGGGCTGGAGGATCGTATTGGCAAGGGTATTTCAGCCCTGCCTGAGAAGGCTTCCAGGGGGAGGCAACACTGGAACTGGAGGCTACAAGATAAGGAAGAGTTAGCCAGGCAGACGCAGGTCAGGGAACGTGCTCCAGCGGAGCAGCATTTACAAAGCTATGTGGTTAAGACTGAACCTGCCTTTGACCTGCCGAGGCTGCCCAATAGCCACTGAGATAAATCTTGGCTGAGGACACCTAGAGCCAGAATCTTGTTTTGCTTTAAGCGTACCTTGTTGTTGTTGTCAAATGTGTCCAGTTATCTTTCCCCCTCAGAGCCCCTCCTTATGGGTAAAGCCCACCAAAGGAGGAAGGGCAGGTTCTGTGAGTCTCTGCAGGGCGACAGGGCTTGTCTCTTGTTGGACAGTTGTCCTGCTGCCTTCTACAGGTGGCCTGCAGTGGCCAGACAGGCAGACTGGCCAGCCATGAAATCCGAAAGCACACTGGCTGCTAATTAGAGACTTGTCAGGTCTAAGGAATCCAGTCCCCTGGTGTCCTCAGCGTTAACATACCTTTCTTTGAAAATGTAAAAGCACATCCTGTGTTTCTCACAGTGTGAATGGCTTTTCAATGTGCTTAGTATAGAGTGACCAGCAGTGCGCTTTCTGTCCCTCCCACCGTGCTCCCAGGATACGGACCCTCCTTCCTCCAGCCGCCCCACTTGCCAGCCTGCTCCCCTCCGCTGGAACGCACTCGCTCCAGCCTGACTCCGCCATCCCCCACCAGCCTTCCTGCCTCGGCCTAAAGGGCACTACTCTATTTGCATTTACACAGCTTTTTTTTTTTTTTTCTTTAATATATCTTTATTGATTTCAGAGAGAGGAAGGGAGAGGGAGAGAGATAGAAACATCAATGATGAGAGAGTCATTGATCGGCTGCCTCCTAAGTGCCCCCGACTGGGGATCAAGCCCGCAACCCGGGCATGTGCCCTGACTGGGAATCAAACCCTGATCGCCTGGATCCTAGGTTGATGCTCCACCACTGAGCCACACCCGGCTTGGCTACATTTACACAGCTTTGATTAAATATGTGTGTTAATTGCTTAATATTTTTCTTCCTGAGGACAGGGGTCTAAGACTGTTTTGTTGGCCCAGTCAGTACCACACAGCAAGCGTGCACTAAATATATGTTGAGTAAATGAAAAGACAATAAAAAAATCAAAGCAAACATCAGAAGTATTTAATGAAGAGAATGATTTAACATTCATGGTACATGTTAGGTAAAAATCTTTAGCCTTAAATATGTTTTGGAAAGATTTTTTTAATCAGACAAGTTTATAATGCTGAATGGAAGAAACATGATAAAAATCTATGTACAGTCTAACCTCAGTTTTACAAAATTTCATGTATATTTTCTAGAAAATAAATCAAAAGATTGGCTATGGATTATGAAGTTAAATGATAATTGTTTTTGTTTTACTTTTTATTTTTTCTAAGTTTTCTTTAATGAGAACATACAACTTTTGCAAAAAAAAATTAAAAAAAAAAACAACAGTTAAAACATCGGTGAGGCTCCTTTGAGCCATCTGGTGTCTCGGCCCTTTCTTGTATGCACCCTAATCTTTTCCTTACACATTACCGGCTTACTGGGAATGAATTGGAGGGCCCCACTAGAATGATTTAACCAATTAACTTATTCATTAACTGCCATGGCATCTTATATGTTCTGGACAAAAGATTTAGAATAATCCTTATTATGGGCTGGACAAAGGGAATATTTGAAATCTCTCTCATTGCTTTCCAGCCTTTCTCATGGAATTCCCACAGCGACTAAAGCCCAGAGCAAACGAGTAGAGTGGCTTTAGCGTCTTTGAAAGGGGAATGAGTTCCCAGCGAGCCGTAGTCGCAGCCGGAGCAGAGTTCCTATGAAGTGTGCGTGCGTTTACAATCATCCCAGGCTTTCAGTTGCATTGTCTTTCTTTCTCATGCATGCTTAGAGTTTGTTAAAATTGTATTGTTGCATTACATCTTCTTATATATTACAGCTGTTTTAGAAATTAACCTGTCTTCGCTTTTTCTATCAAACTACCAAAAGAAGATTTTAGTATTAATTTCTATTAGTGAGTCTATGACAAAAGTAGCACCCTCATCTAGAACAAATCATCCTGATCCTTTTGGAAAACTTGTAGACAAAGTTTATACCCTTGACTCAATGATGCCATTTTGAACTCTTACCATAAGGATACAATCTGAGATAAGACAGAAAAAAATATTTCATACATAAAGGTAGTGTTACACTGTCAACTACAGTAAAGTTGGAAGCAAGGTGAAATAAATGACAATAAGGCAGTGGGGTATCCAGCACTATGGGCTCTCTGTATCGGTAGGTTCTGCATCTGCAGATTTAGCCAACCCCAGATCAAAAATATTTTTTGAAAAAAATGTTACGTTGTTACTGACATGGACTGTGTAGTTAGGCCTATGGTGACTGCATCTGTACTGATCATATAGACTTTCTTCCTTATCACTAGTCCCTAAACAATACAGTATAACAGCTATTTTTAGCATTTATATCGTATTAGGTAGTAATCTAGAGATAATTTAAAGCATATGGGAAGATGTGTGTAGGTTATATGCAAATGCACCCCCATTTTATAGAGAGGACTTGAGTATCCTCAGATTTTGGTTATCTATGGGAGTGGGTGGGGTCCTGGAACCAATCTCCCACGAATGCAGAAGGACCACTGTAATTGTTTTTACTCAGTGAGCTAAATGCAGCCATCTGAAATGATGGTTTTAGATAACTGGGGACAGTACGTAAAATGTTCATCACCTTAGATTCAGTTTCTACATTGGTGTTGTGGGTGTCTGTAAATTTATGTGTAAAGATTTATGTGACAAGTGACTTTGTCACATAAAGACAAAGATGTCCTCCCCACACCCACTCTGATCCTTGCAAAAGTGCACAGGGGACCATTCTGCTGGTATCAAAGTTATGCATTAATAACCACACGTGTTGGAGGTGATTTAGAGGGGTCAATGCATCACAGAGTTGGAATGATTAACCTTGGAAGATTCCAGCCCTCAAGGAGTGTCCATCATTTCCCCGAATTCTGTTTTGGTAAATCATCAGATGACCCTTGGCTCTGGCTTGATTCACTTCATGGAAGTCGCCGTCTCTCACTCACCCATCGAGTTTGGTGGCTGATTGTTCCTAATCCACCATCTCTGGCTTATTTGTGTGTCCCTCCCCTCTCCGACCTACCCCCATGCCCCAGCCTCTGACAGCCCTTCGCTCTCAAACACTTGCTTTCCTCTGCCTGGAAATTTGTGGAATTGAAAGTAATCTCTAGTAATCAGGCCCTTGAGCCTTGAAATCAAGATCTTTGCCTTTGCCTTAATGGTTCCTTTGAGATTACTTTGAACTCCACGGTGTGTTGGGCCTTTATGTAAAACAACTATTTTAGGAATCATCCACCTCGCCAAATTTTACATTTCAGGTGAGCCAAATGGTTTTTATTTTATTGCTGGAGAAAGTGCAGAAACTTGGTGATCGCGTATGCTCTCCCTACCTCCTGCTCCTCCGTCACTGTGTCTACCTGCTGATTTCTGCCTCACCTCTCTGGAATGTTCCCTGATCTTCCACTCACCCACTCACCCATTCATTCACACCTCTATTCATCCACCATTCATCCATCCATCCCACAGATGTTTATTGAGCATCTATTATATATCAGGTACTCTTCTAACCCTACAGATACAGCAGTGAACAAAAAAGACAGAAATGTCTTCCCTCCTATATATATTTAATGTCTTTTATTATACATGTATTTGAAAACAATTTTTTAGAAAACTACCCTAATGAATAAAAAATCAGAAACTTCCTGTACTAAGCATTCAGCAGGTGTCTCCTCTGTGCTTTGAGAACGCCTCCATGAATATACTTCATTGGCTGCACGGCTGATTCCCTGCCAGACTGTGGAAGCAGGACCCCTGCCCGAGTCAGTGTGTTTCCACGATGCCAGGGCTCACCATCCGCCTCCCTCATGTATAATGCAGTAACTTAATTTGTCGGAAGGAAGGGACTGATTGGAACCTGATATTTATTGAGAACCTACTGCATCTCAGCCCCATATTTTCATGAGCTTGTGTATCCTGCCAAACAAGCATTTTGTTCCTGTTTTATAGCAGAGGAAACTGAGGCTTAGAGAAGTCAAGTGACTTGTCTATGACAGTCTTCTGCTTACATTATTGGCTCTGAGAAAGAGTTTCTGATTTCACACGTGAATGATTAGCAGCAGAGGGATTGACCCTATCTCCCTCCCCAACACCTCTGCTGATTTCCTATAGGAACCCTGGAAAGGGAGAGGCCAGGGCTTTTTGTGGCCCTGATACAGCAAAGCGATCCGCTATCCTCAACATATAACGTTAACCTCCCTTTCTTGCAGATTCTTGCATTACATTTTATTGCAAAAGAAAATGGTCCTGCCATCCAAATCCCATCCTACAGGTCCTGATTTTATTACAAACCCTGGGATGTCCATCTATTAAGTATTGGATTGACCTTTCAAAACGGAGATTGGAAAAAATGAAAATAAAATCACCACTCAGAACATATTTTATAAGCTGAAAAAATGATGCAAAAGTCAGTCTGTCTCTGCCGGACTCTTTGTGACCCTCTGAAAGTCCAGGATGTTCATCTGGGCATGAGGGGGCAGAGGCAGAGCAGGAGCCCTGCTGATCTGGTTCTCAGGGGATTCACTGCCACTTCCAAACCCAGGTGCTACCCCTGACATCTCAGGGCTCTTCCTCAGTCAGTGGCAGCTGTCATTCACAGCCACCTCTCATCCCTGCATGCTTTCCAAATGCTGCTTGGAACCATTTGCCCCAGTGGTCAGGATGGAAGTGCAGCTCTGAGCTCAGGGGGTAAAATGAAGTCTCTTTTCTTCAGAACTGCAGGGGCCCGGGGCCCCTGGTGATCACAGGTGCTGTATGCATCCTCCAGAGGCTTCTACCTTCACTGGTAATAACCACCATCCTATTAGCAGCTCCTGTTTCCTTTGTGCCTTTTCTTAAGGAATGTAACAAACTTGGGGACCACGGTTCCCTAGCTTGTCTGAAAGTACCCCTCAGGGAAGGACGTTGCTAGGAGACAAAGAGCAGAGACCTGGCTGCTGGGAAGGGCAGACGCTACATGCAGATTTTCTCCTTCTAGACTGGAGGTAAGAAAGCCCCTGGGGGGCTAGGAGTGAGGCTTAGCAGAATCAGAAGCCAACTGTGAGCCCTAAGTTTAAGGGCACGTTATGGTCTTGTCTTGGTGGTAAGGCCCATGCCACGCTGGCAGAGGTGATGTTTTCTACATGTCAGAGCCCTAGAGCTGAGACCAGAGGGCTCCCAACCAGGTGACCAAGAACAAGAGTGGCTCTTACTGGCCCCGTTTCTTGGAGGTATTAAGTGAACTTGGGACATGAAAGCACCTTGGAGCTGTAAGGTGACTGTACAGTGTGATTATCAACATTCTCGTTCTTGGTGCCAAAGGGCCAGAACACCACCCTTGTTTTATTGACCAAGTCAGGCACTGTGGCCTGGCAGGGACAGGCTCTGCAGCAGGGGGCTTAAGGCCTGTGTCTGCTGCTTCATCACCGGGTGATCTTGGGCAGGTCGTTTCCCTCTCTGAGCTCTATTCCTGCATCTGTAAAACAGAGGCCAATTTTGAATCTTGCGGTTTTTGTTTGGATTAGATTAGAAGATGGGAGGGAAAGTGCTTTGCAAATCGTAGAGCTTTATCTGCACTCTCATGAAAAGATGGAGAATATTGTGAGAGGCATTTTGACTGTTCCCTGCAAGACTTATTATTTAATTAAATCAATGAATGTTTGGGAAATGTAGTCACACACACCCCTTCATCTCCATATACCCTGCCCTTGTTGTCTCTAATTGGTCAGGGCTCAGTCCTAACTTTTCAAATAGAACCCATCCCTGACCCCCCTTCGGTTCTCTATCCCTGTTTTATTTTTCTCCGTAGCAGTCGTCATTCCATGACGTTGTGTTTTACCCTCTTTATCGTTTCTCTGTGATCTTTCCCCATTAGAGCTAAGCAACAGCAAAGGTGATGTCTCATTTGTTCACTGCTACCTCCCCAAGCCTGGAAGTGGATCTACTGGTATACAGTAGGTGCTCACTTGTGGAATGCAAGAGTGTCTACATGGTTGTTCTGCCCTCCCTAAGAAGCCTCACTCTGAGAGGGAAAATGATCCACCAGTAAACAAGGCAGAGCCTGGCATAGAGAGGCTTAACCTGGGAAACTCACTGAGCTCATGACCTACAGACAGGAATGGTGCTGGTGGCACACACGGTCCTGCGCACACCCTTCCCACTCTCAGCCTAATTCTTGAATGAACTTTACTAAAGTGGTAAATTGGTTGTACAGTCTGTGTAAGTCTGTGAGTTCACTACTCTAAGCCCCTGTTTCCTTACCTACCAAGTGAAGATCAGACTACCAACTTTACCATGTCTTTATATCACTTAGACCAGGGACTAGCCTAAAAGAGAGCAGTAATCGTGGTGGTTAGTAATGGGTTCTAGGTCTTTCTTGAGAGGAGGGTTGGCTAGGGGTGGAAGGTAGGGAGGATGTCATGAGGACATTGGACACCTTAGAGCTGATAGAACATCAGGTGCCCCGTAGGAACCCAATTAGAATCTTACAGTCACTCAAAGAGGGTGGGGTCAGTGCCCCATCTCACAAGGAGGCCTTAGAGAAGGTTCCGTGGCTCAGCTGAGTCCCATAGGTGCCGTATCACAGAGGAGGATCAGACACCAGGCCAGTCTGGTTTCTGGACCCATCACAGTGCCCTGGGTCCAGGAGCTTCCATGGAGCGTGGCATGGAGGCTGTGGCTTCTGGGAGTCGGGCTGTGCTGCAGTCTCAGCACAAGCCTCTGCCCCTGGTGGGCGAGAAGGTCAGGGCCACAGGCACGCCAGTGAGGCTTGGGGGTACTCTGCTGTGTGTAGACCTCGGGTGCTGAAGGCTGAGTTAGACCTTTTTGGAAATATCATCATAGGACTATGCGAAGCCTGCTGTTCTGAACTGTTGATTCCCTCTTATCCCAGTTCCCCACTCTTGTTTTCCTCTCCCGAGTATTTGAAGTTAAGCCTTTTGTTTATGTGTGTTCTTTTCAAACAGGTATTGTTTTCTGTTCAAATATTTTTAATTTGCATTGATGATACTGTGCTATAGACCTCCTTCTCTTTCCTATTCTTTTCTTTCAACACTTTGTTTTTAAGACCCATCTGTGTTGCTGTGTATACAGTTTAGCCCGTCATTTCTAACTGCTGAAAAATAGTCCTTGTGTGCATTCACTACACTTTACGTATGCGTTTCCGCAGAGGCACCAGGAAAGATTCCAACCCCCTGCCGGTATACACAACACTGCAGTGGATAGCCTCCGACAGGCCCCCAACAGACCTGGGTGAGAATCGTTCAGTTGTGTCAGGCTCTAAACCTGGTGGAGAGAGCACCTGTGCACTTGACTTAGGTCCAGATTGCTCTCCCCATTCTGTACTCACCCGACATGAAGCTTACTGGTCCTCTGTCTCCTCATAGCCTCTGACACTTAGGGCAGATATGTTCATTTCTACCCATCAGATCAATCAGATGGGTGCAGGCCTAGCTTTTTTTTTAATTTGTTTGTTTTTATTTACTTGACTATAAATAGGTTTGAATGTCTACATAGTATGTTGGCCTTTTGGGTTTCTCTTTATTGAATTACTTCTCCATATCCTTTGTCCACTTGTCATTTAGGGTTCCTGACATTTTCTTGTTCCCTGGAAGGAGTTACTAGTGTGGTCTAAATATTAACCCCTTGCCACTTTTAGACAAGTATCTTCTCCCAAAATATATGCATGTATTCACCTTGTGAGTCAAACACTTTGATTATGGGATTATCAAATGCATCACCTTTTCACCTTAGAATTTGTGCATTTGGGGGTTTTGAGACGTCCATTCCCATCAGCAGGTCACAAACATATTCTTCTATATTTTCTTTGAATGACCCACAGAGGCAGAGGGGGGCATCGGCCTTGTGCTCCTATTGGCAGAAGGTGCAAGTTTATGGAACCCGGGCTGACATGAAGGGTAAAGAGTTCTGTTTCCTTTCCTTCAAAGAACCCCATACGTCAACAGGAAGGCAATTAGGCAGAGAGGCTTTAATTAAATTTTCCCTTTTTTAATTTTTCTGAACTTCAGGGGTGCTCTTACCTTGGATCATGGGGGCAATAGTTAATGAGCAGAGGTGTCCCTCAGGAGCTCTGCTACTATAACATCTTGAGATGAGGAGGCTTGTGACCCTCATCTCAAGTCTGATAACTACTGGTGTTGGGCACAGAGGTGCCTGTGAAATTCAAAGTCATTGGAAAAGAGGGAGGACACAGGCCTGCCCCATCTTGATAACGCCGTGATGGGTCCATCTCTGCATGGAAGGCCACAGTGGGATGAGAGCAGGAGCCTGGCCCAGCGAATCATGCGACCTCTATCATTTGCTGGACTTCACTCCCAGGGCCCATTGCTTATTCACATTGGTTCTACATGAGGGTGAATTCTAGGAAATCAAAGCAATATAGGGGGAGTTTGAATGTCACCATGTCTGGCCTCCTTACCTTACTGATAGGGAAACAGACCCAGAGCGAGGAAGTAGCTTATTGAATATCACACTGCTTGTGAGTTGGAGACTCAGGGCTAGAACCCAGGCTTCCTAACCCCAAGCCAGAGCTCTAACTACTCCACTTGGGAAGATCTCAGGCTTTGGAGACAAATAGTCTTGGGTTTGAAGCTAGCTGTAATGCCTGTTAATTTAATAATTATGTAAATAAGTATATTTGCCACTGTGGTCAGTGCTTTAAATGAGATATACTCAGAGCTGTGAGATCTTGGAGGAATTTGACTTAATCTCAGATCAGAGAAGGTTCTAGAAGTAAACGGGCTGAAGTCTACAGATGAGTCCAACTTAAGCTGTAGAGAGGGGGGAGCTTGTTGGTTGGATGGATGGATGGATGGGTATATGGATGATGGGTGGATGAATGAATGGATGGATGGGTGGATGGATGATGGGTAGATGTTATGTATGGATGGATGTATAGATGGATGGATGGATGGATGGATGGATGGATGGATGGATGGATGGATGGATGGATGGATGGATGGAAGGATGGATGGATGGATGGATAAATGGATGGGTGGGTGGGTGGATGGATGGGTATATGGATGATGGGTGGATGGATGGGTGGGTGGATGGATGATGGATTGATGGAGGACTGAGAGCCTGGGTTTAAGAGGTTGGCTGTTTTCCCATCCTTTCCTTTCTGATTCTCTCCCAGGGAGGCCTGCAGGTAAACTACTAAATCTGACAGAGTATGAAGAAAGGAAGGTCTCTTTCCTGACTATCAATCCTTTGAGTATTTCACTTAAAGCTGAACACTTGTTCCATTGAAGCATTCACCTCTGTCCCTATCTGCTTCTTTGAACCCCACCCCTGATCCTTGGGAAGGGAAAAAAGGGAAAGACTGTTAATCACGCTGCAATGTGAAGCTCCTCGCTGAACCTCCGAAGATGGGAAATTATACATGTTGATTTCACCCGCTGCGTAGCACAGGGGGTGACAGGCTGCAACTGAAGAGGCTTCGGCGGGTTAAGTGCCATAAACCTTTGCCCAGGGTCTTAAGCCTCTCTGGGAAACCTCCGAGACTACTTGGTAATTTGGTGGCGTGTTTTGAGTGCCTCCTTGCCCTGCTAGCCACAGGGACAATTCCCAGTCAAAAAAAGATTTCACTCCTGGGTAGGATGTGGCCTGATCTTTTGTTGCCTGGGAACTGTTAAGAGAAAAGAGGGTGGGGAAGAGATTCTGCAAAGAAAGAAAAGCAGGCAAGAATGGGCTTGGCGTGCATTTCAGATGCTGTAGCCCCTCGACAAAGCTTGTGACCGGAATCGGGAAAGAAAGGACAAAACCTAACACTAACTTGGCGTTTACTCTGTACTAGGTATTTGTCATCCGTGAATTTGTTACTCCTCACATCTCTGGGAGACAGATGTTGTCATTCCCATTTTGCAGATGGGAAATTAGGCTAATTAACTTGCCCAATATAATGACGACGATGATGATAGCAGTTAATATTTATGTGCCAGACTTCATTCGAAGTCGTTCCTGTGTATTAACTGATTTAATGCTCGCAATAACCCTGTAGGTAGGTGCTGTTATGATCTATGTTTTTCAGATGAGAGTAAGGCATTGAAGATTAAGTATCTTGTCCTTAACTAGTAAATGTCAGAACTGGGATTAAAACATAGGCAGGCCCGGCCAGGTGTAGCTCAGTAGTTGAGCATCAACCTATGATCCAGGAGATGTAAGTTCGATTCCCAGTCAGGGCACATGGCCGGGTTGCAGGCTTGATCCCCAGTATGGGCCATGCAGGAGGCAATGGCTCTCATAATTGATGTTCCTATCTATCTCTCTCCCTCTCTCTTCCTCTCTCTGAAATCAATAAAGATATATTTAAAAACAAAAACAAAAATAAACACACAGGCAGATGGTCTCCAACGGCTGTGCTTTTAACCACACTGGAATGGAGGTTGGAAAGCAGGTCTGACATATGCAAAAAATCCTTGCCTTTTCCACCACACCCTGCTGCCCTGCTCCTTGATGAGGATATTACTGTTACGAATAATAGTACAGGCGACCATTGATTGCCGGCTGGCCAAGAGCTGGCGCTGTACTTGTTGCTTCACATTTCTGTTTTTAATTTTCATTGTCTCCCATTGAGGGAGGTGGAGACTGAAGCTCAGAGAGGTCAAGTGATTTGCCCAAGATCACACTGCTAATTATGGCTCTGGGTCACGTTCTAGATGGTTTCACTTGCTGGCTCACTTTATAACATATATAAAACCCTTCTTGCAGGCTTGATCTGTTGGATGAACAGCGGCTCCACAAGCAGTGAGGGGCTTCTCTTGGCTGCTCTGGGTGAGGCTTGTGCTACAGGGGCAGACATGAGACCTGCCCAGTAGTCCTGCCCTAGAGGAGCCCCTAATTTTGAGGTGGGGGATGCTCTGCCCTCCCCACACAGGACACAGCAAGCTGGAAATGGCAGGACTTTTCCTCTCTCAACACCATGCTGGCTCTCAGCAGCCTCCACCTGCTTTGGTCAGATCCAGTTACAGCCAGAGACTCTCTCTATTATTATTGCTATTAATCTGACACAAAGGAGGTTTGAAACTCTTGATCCTGAGAAATGAAAGACTCCACCCCCCAAAAGAAAAGAAAGATCAATAACTGTCCAAATTGTCGCTTTCTGCAGGCTTCAAGGGAAAAGTTGTTGGGTTCTTTCTTTTTTTTTTCTTCTTTTTTTCCTTTTGGTCAAAGCAGGCCATTTGAATGTCACATTTGTTCTGTCTCCTTGTACTTTTTCTTCCAATAATTTGGATCAAAATGCTGATGAAATTGCTCCATTTTTAGGTGATTTCAGCAGGCCGTTGACACATTGGATTAGCACAAATAGGTTATTTCCAAAGCCTTAATTCATATAGCCAAGAAAATTATAAGCAAATAATTATACGTATATATTTTTTTCACAAGTAGTTATTGACATAATGATGGCAATTTTTCCATTGTACCTAATCAATAACAGATGTGCACCAGGGAAGGTGTGATATGTATTAACTCCTGGCAGGAGGATTAGCTGTTTAAAGGAACCATTTTCTTAGACACTCCTGGAGCAAACAAGGGAAGGAGGCAGGGAGGGAGAAGGAATGAAAATAATCGTGCACCATGCTGTGCAAATGCCCTCTTTCTGGCTGACTCACGGGAAGTAGCTGCTCGCATAGAAACCCTCCAGTGAGAGCATGGGGCTTCTAGCAGGCATGCATATATTAAGGTCAGAAGGAAGAAAGAAAAAATACAACATTTATTGAGCAGAGATTTCTTTGCAGATGTTCACACAGAGATTTGCTCATTTTATCTTTCCAATTTTGCTAAGCTAGTTAGGCCTTGATTCCCTCATTTTCCAGACAAGGAAATGAGGACCCAAGGCCCACGGAAAGGCTTGTCTGGGGTGATCCCACCTATCTGTCTCAGAATCAGGCTGTGAACCCAGGTTTAAATAAGTCCAAAGTGTTATTTCTACCTTTTGTGGTAATTTTTTTTTTTTTTTTTGCCTGAGCTATGTAAATGTACCTATCTTATTACTATTAATTTTGATCCAAGAGAGAAGAAAATACTGATGTCTTAGACAAGAGCTGTGAGTAGGTAACCATTTGTTGACTGACTTATGGCCCAGTGTCTCTGGCAGAGCCGTGGAATGAATGACTGGGTTTTTCTGTAGCTACTTGTATCATTCATTCATTCATCAACCATTTACTATAATGCGATTTCTCCTGTATTTAGATATATTTCAGCTGTTGGCTATTCTTACTGGGCCTAGAGATACCAGGAGGAATAAAACACATCTCCTGTCCCTCAAGGAGCTTACAGTGAATGGGGTGGGGCAGGGAAGTTGACTGCCAGGCGCAATACAGTGGAATAATGGGATGGGATTAACATCTAATGTCAGGGCCAGAGGTGAAAATTGCCTATAGGTTACAGTACCCTTGAAAATCCCTTAAATTGCCCTGGAAGCAGAGACATGATCATATCATGAGAAGCTTGAGGGAACAGTGGACTTACATTTGAGGGGTATGTGCATGGTCTCCAGGGGCTGTTCTATAAGTGTAAAATACACAGCAGATTTCAAAAACTTAGTACCCATTAAAATATATATATAATTTATCCCAGTCATGTTTTTATATTGATTACATATTGATAAAATTTTAGATACATTGGGTTAAATAAAATCTCTTATTAAGTAAATTTCACCTGTTTCTTCTTACGTTTTTAAATGTGGCTACTAGAAGATTTTAAATGACTGATGTGCCTCACATTATATTTCTTTTAGACAGTGCTGATCTATACCAGGATCTGCAAATTGTAGCTGAAGGGCCACATTTGGCCCGCCACCTGTTTGTATATGGTCTAGATGCTAAGGATAGTTTTTACATTTTAAATGGTTGGGGGAAAAAGTCAAAAGAAGAATACTTGTGACATGTGAAATTATATGAAATTCAAATTCTGGTGTCCATAAATACCGTTCTGTTGGAGGACAGCTATGCTCGTTTGTTTACACATAGTCTGGGGCTGTTTTCATGCTTCAGCAGTAGAGTTGAGTAGTTGTGACAGAGTCTGTATGCTGCAGCTACAGACAACTCACTCGTGTGCCCTGGGAGTCCTGCTCTCCCCATCTCCTTACCTCTGCTCACACTGTCCCCTCTATCTGCAGTGTCCCCACGTCCCAGCTCTCCTGGTCCTTTAAAGCAGAGCTCGGTGCCTACTTCCTTGGTGCTCCCAACACTCATAGGTGCTTGGGGAAAGTTACTCAACCCTTTAAAGCCTCAGCTTTCTCATCTGTAAAACAGGAATGATAATGCCTACTCTGGTGAGTACTAACAGGGACTAGATCATGTATAGTGCCTGTCACAGCGAGCAGTCCATAGGTAGTGTAGCTGTTGCTGCAGTTCTTGCTATTACCATTGCCTGAATGTATCTTAGGGAATGGGGTACATTCTGAAAGTTGCATATCCTACCATGACCTAGAATAATTTTGACATGGCCTTGTTCTCTTTGAGGACATGCAGACCACCCTCTCCCTTCTGTATCCTCAGCCTGGGCTTCGGAGGGGCTTGGGAAATATTCGTGAGGCATTTGAGTCAATCTCTCCCTTTTATCAAAAACAAATGACAAACATCCCTTCCTTTTCTTCATCCTCACTGGCACCGTCCTGGTCTCAGCTGCCCTCCTTTCCTGCCGAGCTTGCTATTCCACGCTGGTGTACTCACTGCCTTCTTTGTCCTCCCAGCAAGTGGTACTCTGGTAAATATTCAGCAACTGGTTTTTTTTGAGGTGGGGGTGGTGGGGAGAGCCCTGATTTGTAGTGTAAACACTCCCGCCGTGGTGTAAACTAAGGTCGCTATTCCCATTTCTGTGGTGTAAATACTCCCACCGTGGCCAATTTCATGCCACAACGTGATGCTACTGAATGAGGAGCTGGAAGAGATGCACACGGCGGCTCTCTCAAGCTGTGCACGCCGACTGCTGCACACCACTGCCCCCGGGCCCCGTCCACTCACTGCTGTGGCGCCCTTTCACCATGGGCTCCCCTGCTTAGAGCCCATCAGTGACTTCCCATTGACCTCAAAACAAAATTCAAAGTCCTGAACTCATTTTCAAACCGTGTCTGACCCAGCCCCCACCGCCTCACCAGCCTTATCCTGACACACTGGACGTCCTCACGTCCCTCAGACACACCGTGATCTCCAATGTCGCTTCCTCCACAGGCCTTCCCAACCCCCCGAGACCTGGCGGCGCTGCCCTTGTTCTTATGCCTTCCCAGCTCTTCCTCCTTCTCTCTGCACTTGTCTCTCTTGTGGTAGATCACTAACCCCCGCAGCTGGTTCTTAATGCTGTCGCCCCTGGAGTGTTACCTCCAGGGGACAGCAGCCCTGTCCACCCCGTCCATCATCCTGTCCTGCACCTGGCCCAGAGCTTGACAGTGTGTATGGAACGGATGGCGGAGTGTTGAGAAGCCGCTTAGAAGGCAGCGCGGGCCAGCCTCGCGTGGGTGTCTGGCTTGTGTGTCGGCCAGGATTTTCGATAACTCCTCGGAATGCATTTACGAGGGCAGCCCCTGAGGTTGAATGCTGAACTGACTGACCATGAGGAAGAAGTAAAAATGTCACAACTCCAGCCCCTCCTCCTGAACCGCATTTTCTTTGGGACAGAGAGCACGTCTTGAAGCACATTTGGTACATTATTACGCTTCCAGTGAATAAGTAGGGATAACATTTTAACTGCTTTACTGAGATGTCTTGACATACAAAAAGCTCTAGATATTTAATGTATACAACTTGATAGTGAAACCAACCTCACTATCAACACCGTAAATTTGTCCATCACTTCCAGAAGTTTCTTCCCATCTGTCAGGATTTAAATACCCAGGGTCTTGTTTGCTTTAAAATGTCAAGGTTTCAAAACCCTCCCAATAAAAAGAACCTGGAATAATTCGTAATGTAACTTGCTGCTGGGAGCTCTGAGGCTGGCGAACTAACTCATGAGAGGCTGTGATGGGTCTAAGAAGGAGGCAAGGCCAGTGGGCTGGCTTTTTACTTCCTCAAAGGCCATGCAAACGCCTCTCCCAATTCTTGGGCTGAAGTTTGGCACAACAGAGAGGCACTTACCTAAAGTCTAATGGGTATTTTGGGGCCAGATATAGTGTTTAACATCTCAGCCCAAACCCTCTTGATGCCGCAGTTTTCAGTGCCAGGAGTTGAAAAACAATTTGTTATTCATAGTTTGCTAAATCTTTGTAATTACATATATTTTCCCAAAAGCCTGAGTGGCAATCCCATATTTATCCCACAATCAAAGCCATTGTGGATTATCAGCTAAATACCTCATTAGGAAGATTTTGAAACAAGTCTCCCAAAGGTTTTTGTTTCCCCTTAAAAACAACTAAATTTTAAAGAAAAAGCAATGTATCTATTGTATTGCAAATGTCTCCAGCTGAGTAATTTTGAGTATCCCTATAAAATCCACTTGAGAGAAGAGATTTACAAGGCGGTAAATTACAGAGAGTGAATTTTTAAGGCAAACAGAGGACAACTAGTATAGTAGGTAGGACCATTGGAATGAGATTCAGACTAGCCTGGGGTTAGACTCTCACTCTGGCATTTGCAGCTGTGTGATTTTGGGCCAGCGTGTGATCTGAGCCTTCATTCCCTTATCTATAAAGCTGTGATTGTCATACTTACTTTGGGGGAGTCGTTCCTGGATTAAGTGAGACAGTATAGTGCCGACTAAGTAGCAGATGTTTCATAAGTGCTCATTATTTTTTGTCATTGTCATTAATATTATCATAGAGTAATTCAATGCCCACTAGTTGCCTCATTCATATGTTTACTATACCTTTTAAACACCTATGAGGACTTTAGTTAGATATATATGAAACTTGATGTCACTTTTGATGGAGATCACTAGAAAAAAAGAAAGACTTGGTCAGAGAAAATAGGGGTAAGATTGATAAAGGGGGAGGTAGAGAGAGACAGACAGAGAGGGATCTCTCTACCACACCTCCAAGGCCTTGTCACCGGTGACGGCCCATGGGGTAGACAGAAGGCAGTCAATAGAGGACAGTGCATGTGATTCATGGGCACAGGGACCATGTCTGCCCCCTTCACTTTTTTTTTTTTTTTGTATCTTTATTGATTTCAGAGAGAGGAAGGGAGAGGGAGAGAGACAGACAGAAACATCAATGATGAGAGAGTCACTGATCAAGCCCACAACCCAGGCATGTGCACTGACTGGGAATCAAACCCTGATCGCCTGGATCCCAGGTCGATGCTCAACCTCTGAGCCACGCCCACCCTGGGCCCCTTCACTTTTTATATCCAGTGCCCAGCAACTGCACAGTCTGGCACATACATGTAGGCATAGAACATGTGTGTGTCTAGGGAGTAGAGTTTCCATGACCAGAGTTAAGATTACACAGCCTTCTGTTACATGGGTGGTGTTTGGAAAATACACTCTTCAACAATATCACTTAGATAAAATATGGCTCCCCAAACATTTTCAATCTCAATCAGCAAAGTAACCTTTCATTTCAGAGAGCACAGTGGAATTTGGAAGATGGGAGCCGATGGCTCCAGGTGAAAACATCACAATCATTCAGGTGAAAGACCAGACTCAGAAAAAATTCCTTTGACTTATGTATTATTTGCAACTAAGCAAACAAAACCATAGACATCTTGTTGAAATACTGAGGGAGAAAGACCCTGACGTGTTCCTAGCTGGCAAAGACTGGTACATGAAAATGAAATATATAGGGCAAGGTAGGTAAAAATAATATGTACAAAGTATCCTTTTAATAAGTGTCATCTATCATTTCTAGTTTAAAGTAGTGAAACAATATGAAGATATTTCACAGGTTAATCATTACCTTGGTCCGGCAGCTCTATTTTTTCCGAAGTAATGATTATGATCATTACATCTTCCTGAGAGTCAGCTGTGTCAGACCCTGTCCTTGGCACTGTGTACCCATTGTCTCATCTAATCCTCATACCAACCCTGGGAGATAAGTATGTGATTCCCTAATTTTCAGATAAAGAAATGTGAATTTCAGGGACAATTCAAAGACGAACTGTGCCAAGGCCACACAGCTGTGCAGTATCAAAGCTATAAGTCAAACTCAGGTCAAATTCCAAAACTCATCTTCATTACGTGATAAGTTGCCTGCTGATAAAGTCTTACAATTCCCACACCCACATTTTTCTACCTTCAGGTTGGGGGAAGAAAGCTTCACATCAGAATGAGTCCCAAACTCAAATGCCTACAGGAATCGGGCAGGTGGAGCAAGTGGCCTGGGTGGGGACCATGGCAATGGAGGAACCACTTCTAAAGAAGGCCACTGCCATTCAACTCCAGCTCACTGT
Organism: Miniopterus natalensis; assembly: GCF_054644295.1. Classification (NCBI taxonomy): domain Eukaryota; kingdom Metazoa; phylum Chordata; class Mammalia; order Chiroptera; family Miniopteridae; genus Miniopterus; species Miniopterus natalensis. Next base: position 35,045,110 of record NC_142091.1, read on the forward strand.
GGTCAAAAGACAGTGCAAATATTTTGTCACCATACCTTTTATTGCCCCCAAAAAACTGGAAATGCAGATTTTTATGGGAAATGTTATGATTTTAATTTATTATCAATTAATTTGATTTAAAGGGGAAAAACCTGTAAAAAGCTGACAAAATATGTCAGGACTGCACTCTGAGAGCCAGTGTGCTCATTACAACGGTGCCGCCATGGCTAACATGTGAGAACCCTCCCCTGGCAATGTTGTTTGGAATAAGACAATGGGCCACCCAAGGAAATCAGTCTAGTAATGGATAGAGCTCATTGACTGCTAAGTAAGTGCTGGTGCTTTACCTACATTATTTCATTTAGTATCCTAGCACCCCTATGGGACATTATTATCCTTCTCTTACTGTTGAGAGAACAGATTCGGAGAGTTAAGAGAGACTTAGCCGGAGTTACGGAGTTACAAATTAGCAGAGCAGGACTTGAACCCAGGTCTGTCTGGCTTCTCAGCCTCTGCGATATACTCTACTGTCTTCCACAGATTCTATTAATATGAAGAGCTGCTCCAGGCATTTCTTTGTTCGGTGCCCACTGTTCCCCAGGATTAGATGTCAGAAAGTATGGGAACTTGTTCTGGAAGTGAACACCTTGCCTGGAAAAGTATCGTCTTCCACATAGAGTGTTTTGTGCATTGTAGCACCTTTAGTTTTGCTCCATTATATTTCAGGTCCATGCGGGATAAATTGCAGTTCATGCCTTCCCCCTGATGAAAGCATCCTATTTTTGTGTGTACAGTACCTATTAGATGCTACACTTTGTAGAATTAGCTCCCTGGTGAACAAGTATTATTTTCCCCTCTGCTGACGTGCAGCAGCTGTCTGCACTCAATGTGTTCAGGACTGTCTGCACCTGAAATTGGGATGCTGGGGGAAATGGTGCAAAACTCAGCAGTCGCATGTCTTGCTTTCAAGTTCAATGATGTGTGAGACCAGGTCCTACTGATTGTGCCCCGTTTGCTACTTATTAGGTGAAACTAGACAAACCATTTAATCAGTCTGGGCCTCAGTTCCTTCATCTTTTAAATGGGAATGATCCTTTTTCTTAAATGAATGTAGGTATCTGGTTCAAATGATCTCTTGAGATACATCTGTTTTTGCTCCAACTTCTGTGATTCTTTGAGCCTCTGAACATGTGCTAAGCGTTGAGTCATTCAGGACCTAGTTTTTTGACTTGCCTTGTAAGTAAGCATATGTCCAGCGTGTATGGTATGGGTTTTCTTTTTCTACCTGGCCAGCCACTTGAACAGGCTCCCTTTCTCACTGTTTATTTGAATTGCCACTTCCAGCAAAAGCCAAGCCTCACACCTGCAAGGCCTCTGATCCCCTCTGCGGATATATTGCTTGTCTCCCCATTTAGAACACACTGTTGAAATAACATAGCTTGATATCTGGAAGAGTAACCGTCCATTTCTCATTCTTCTTTTTCAAAGTAGTTGATTTGTGTCAGTCAGGGTCTCAGCAGGAAATCAATGGCCCATTCAAATGGGGTGACTGAAGAGGGTCTAATGAATGGACTCCTTGCAGAGCTGTGGGCAAGGACAGGGCCCCATCAGGCGATGGTTAAGTTCCCAGCAACTGGCAACAGCAGGGAGCCGTTACCACCCGAGGACCAGGGGTGAAGGGTGGACACAAGTCCTGGAACCCAGAGAAAGTAGCTCAGTGGGTGAGGCCATATGAAAGGGACTGAAGCTGACGGTGGCATGGTTTGGTTCATGCTTATAAGATATGGGTGTGGGAGCAAGGCCAGCAGAGGACTGGATCTGAGGCTTGGGGCAAATGGACATGCTAAACTCATAAATCTGATAAAAGTTAAATCTTATTCCAATAAATGCATAGGACCCATTTTCAGCTAAAGATACCAGATGAGTCTGGGAGATGATCATTGAGTTCAGCTTTTCAAGCTTCCCCAAATTCCTCACCGTGCTAGCACTGATATGCCTCTCAGATCTTATCTTCCTCCCATAATACTGCAAAAGTCCAGCATAATTGCCTTAAACATCATCTGGATCTGACATCGGAGCTCTGAGATCAATGCTTTTCATGCCACAGGTTGCACGATAATTTCTGGGCCTCGTGCAAGAACAGTCACGAGCAGCTCTGCACTGTGACCAGGCTGTGGCGTGCCTGGCAGTTTGGTCCGCTGCATCAGAAGGCCTAGGGAGCACTGGGCGGGACAGACCTGATGAGGGCTACCACCCAACGGGGGTGAGTGCCACTCTTCAACAAGGCTTACAAGACAAAGAGATCAGCTGGGGACAGTTTTTAGTTCATTGGGGACAAGGTGGGTGTGAGATTCCTACAATACATCCTGCAGTGCAGGCATTAGAGGGTTACACTTAAGAGTGATCATCCTCACTTTAAGATTCTGTCTCATAGATAATGAGAAGGTCTCGTTTTAAGGTTTTTTATTCATAAAAGATACCCTTGAAGTCTCAAAAGCACTGGGCCTTCTGGCTAAAAATCTAGCAGTCCCTCAAGCCACTCAAATCCCAGAGCCATTCAACTTAATCATTGTCGTCGGGATTTGCTTCTGTAACTAACTGACAACTTCAAGTCTCATTTTATTTCCTTGATTCTGAGGGGGAGTGCGTGGTATGGTGCAGGTCGGCATCCGCATTGGTGATTCCATTGACTACAAAGTTGGCCTCAGACAAATTCCTACTCTAGCCGCGAAGGGAGAGGTTCTTTGTGTAAGTGGAAGCAACACGCTGATCCGAAGCGGAAAGAAATGCAAGTCTGCTTTTACATTTCATGTACATTTTTTTTGACCTGTGAGATGTTATTAAAATTTTAAGGGAAACATTTTAAAAATGTATGAATTGTACCAGGATTTGGTGAAATCAGTTTAACAAAGCGTTCACTGTATGTCCAGGCCAGTGTGAGGAACTGGGACTCGGGAATGTGGAGATGTCATTTCTGCCCTCCTGGAGTGAGCAGAGAAGTGAGACGCATAAATGAACCATAATGTGGTGGAATAAATACTATCCTCAAACTGCACAGAGTATAGGGGAGCCCCACCGAGGAAGTGGCTGAGTCCTGTATGGAGAACTTGATTAAAGGAGGGATTTGTGTGTGTGTTTGAAGAAGCTTTGATGGTGATGGCAATTTTTATCTAAATGAGGAAGTAAAGAGAGGTTAAAAAAATTTTGTTTAAGTCCAATCTGTAGTCTTCTCTCCCTTCTCTCTAGGTGCCTACTCTGCTTTTCTTCATCCCTACCCCCAACTCCAAGGCCTCAGCTCTTCCAGCAAACTTGCCTCATTGATTTTTATATGATGTTTTTGTTTTGTCTTTTATTTAGTTTGGAAAATTTCAAATTTATGCAAAACTGGAAGTTAGTATAATAACCCCCATGTGCTCTCACCACCCAACCTTAACAATTATCTATATCTAGACACTGGATTTCTTTGATCCAAAATTCCAGACGTCATATTATTATTTTATCTAGAAATATTTCAGTGCATGAGTCTAGAAAATTTAGATTTCTACACCTTAAACAAAATACTCAAACCATGATCATGTGTAACTTACTGCCAGTAAGTCCTTAGTAGAGTCAGCTATCCATCCAGTCAGAATGCCTGTTTCCCTGATTGTCTTAGGGTTTCACAGCCAGCTATTTTTTTATGTTAAATGTTTTTAAATTTATCTTTATTGTTGAAAGTATTACAGATGTCCCCCTTTTCCCCCCCATTGACCCCCTCCACCCTGCCTCCATGTCCTCCCTCCCCCGCCAGGCCTTCACCACACTATTGTCTGTATCTTTGACAATTATTAATATTTTTAGTAATATACTTATTTTTATGCTGAAAAGGAAAAATATACCTTTTTCTTTAAAAAAGATAGCTTGCAAAAATACAGCAAAGTGCAGTGAAGGGTAAAGGGTTTTTTGTTTTGTTTCTACTACATTATCGTCAATATCTAGCACAGTGCCTGCCCATTAGTGGGGGTCCAGTTAGTGTTTATTCAGTGAAGGGAGGGAAGGAGAAAGAGAGAAAGTTAGAAAGTTCCGATGGAAGGAAGGGAGGGAGGGAGGGAGGGAGGGAGGACAGGGGAAGGGAAAGAAGGGAGGGAGGGAAGACATGAACCCCTAGCCTCACCACCCACATCAATTTTTTGAATACAGCGTTTTGCAAACGCAATATCTGGTATCTTGAGATCATACTGTGTGCACTATTATGTATTCTGCTTTCTGTGGTGATGCAAACATTTTTCAGTGGGTCCATGGGTGAACGACAGAAACCTGGCAGAACTTCCTGCCCCTGCGTCCTGTCCCAGCATCCCCAGTCCCGACCACAGCCTCTGCCCCATCTGGCCAGAGCTCCCTGGGGGAGACCTTCCCCTCCCAGGCTGCCCCATAATCATAGCTTCCCAGGCCTCGGAGCAACACGATGTAATACTGGCATTTACACAGCTGGCACTATGCTAAAGGTCACTTTTAAAATATTTATCGTTTAATTTCCTGAAAGTGTCAACCCTGTGTTGGAAGGGGAGCGGTTTGCTAAGCAGATGAAGAGCTAGTAATTCTAAGGCATTTTGGCGGATTCATCTAGCGGGACTGCTGTGATTATGGGCCCGACTTTACCAGAACCCAGAGGCCTTAGAATGGGAACGCTGCGAGGGAGTGATATTTCTGGGGTAGCCCCAGATCATGGTAAATCAGGCTCTGAGCACGGTAATTACTGTGTTAACATTTCAAAGTGGAAACATTTCCATTCCATTTAGTCTATTTCTGGCTCTCAGTTAACCTAATGCATCGGATACAGGAGCTATTTTCATGTTCCAGGAATTGAGTGTCTTGTGGTGTATCTTACAGAGCTGTTTACCTATAAACACACACCACACTCGGACACATTAAACTCCGGTTGTTGTTGGTGTAAGTGGGCAAGAGAATTTAGGGGTTATCAACCCAAGTCCTAAATTTGACCCCCCAAAGGTCACCAGTTACATTTATTTCCCCCCTTTTTCTTTGGGAAAGATGGGAGAATTTGGTGTAATGTGATTGTTTCTAGAATGATTTAGTGCCAGCTGTACAACAGGTAGCATTTCGTGATTGTGCCATATCAACAGTCACTTGGCTCTTTGAAGTTTCCCCCTTAAACATGCTTCGGGAACTGCCAAGGCAGTGGACTGTGGTCAGGGTGGTCAAGGGCAAGAGTGATGGACTCCGCCCTGGATAAAGATATGTAAGCAAAGCCCTGGGTCCTCAAAGTTGTGTTGAGCTGAGGTGCTCGGTGGGACTAGGGACATCTCCAGGTGATATTTAGAATGGCCTCAAGTTATTGCCTGGGACCTGGCTTGGGACTGCCCTCCCTAGTCCCCACCAGGCCTGTTGTGTCTCTTCTGTGTATCTGTATCAACAAAGCCATCTCTAAATTCAGGCTGATGTCAGAGCTGGTGAAGAAAGTGGCCTCAGGACAGAGGGAGAAATATCCTGAACCAGATCTGCAACATGTGCACTTTTGGGAACACTTAAAAGAGTATGTAGCCTGGCCAGTGTGACTCAGTTGGTTGAGTGTCGTCTTGTGCACCAAAAGGTTATTGGCTCAATTCATACCTGGGTCGCAGGTTTGATCCCCAGTAAGAGAGCGTACAGAAGGCAATAGATCGATGTTTCTTTCTCACATTGTTTCTCTCTCTCTCTCTCACTGATTCTCTCTCTCTCTCTCTCTCTCTCATGTCCTCAGGTGAGGATTTAAAAAAACCAACCAGGAAAAAAAAAAAAAGTGTGTGTAGCATTTGAAAACATGCTATTTCTTTGGAAACTTCTAGGTAAGAGACTGCAGCCTCAGCCAAGGCAAGTGTGAGTTACTGCCTTGTTTAGCAGAACATTTGAAAGGGGGTTCCTACCATGTGGAACCAGCACCTCATCTACTCTGTCTTTTGACTTCGGGGGGGAGCAGGGAAAAATAGTGGGGAGGGTTTCTCCCTGAGGCCTGAGGTAGCTTTTGTTTGTTTGTTTTTTGATTTTTGGCCTGTAAACTGAGGATAACACCTTCCCCCAGCAGCATTCTGATGTCACAGAAGAACAGTCTCTTTCAGGGATACAGCAGGCATCAAAAAAAAAAAAAAAAAAAAAAAAATCTCTCTCTCTCATTATAATACCTGTTACGGATATATAGTGTGGAAATGATTGCTGAGAACAAGAACCAGATCATGAAACAAAGGACTCATACACAAAAAGAACAAAGGACATTGTTCTATCAGATATAAAAATGAATAGTGGTGGTTCTACAGATTATTTCCTTACCCAGTACAATAACGCTTCATCTTTCAGGACTAACAGTAGTGATGGTAATGACCTTGATTCATCTGTGAACACCACTTTACTGTTTACAAAGCCCTTTCACATCTATTATCTTACTTGACCCCACTAAAGCAATCTTACAGGGATTAGTGTTTCCATTTGACAGAGGAGAAAAATAAAGCTCTGAGGGCTTATGTGGCTTAACTTGGGTCAAATAGTGAGTAGAGTCAGACCCTGAACCTGAGCAGCCCCAGAAGGAGGCTTTCTCTTACATGTACACCAATGTAGCCCTGCAGGGTGGTGGTGGTGGTGGTGGTGATGGTGATAACTACCACGTATTGATAGTGACTCTGCACCAGGCACGGGGACAGTATTTCTCATGCATTCACTTATTTGGTCCAGACAGCAACCCAACAGGTAGGAACATTTATTATCCTGCTTCAGTAGATGAAGAACTTGAGGGAGGAAAAGGTTGTCTCTTGCCTAAAGTTACCTAACTAGTTTGAGGACTTGAATCCAGAACTCCAGAGTCCCCTTTAACTGCTACCTGACACCCTTGCTGAAAAACAGAAGGAAAAGTTCTTTCTTCTCCTTGGATCCATGTCTAGAGGCCAGGCAGGGAGCAGCTGACACACCACACCTTGCACTTGTCTTGCCCAGATGATGCTGGCCCCCAGTGACACTCACTGCCCAGGAGGCTCACAGTGCCACCCTCCCTGGGTGCACTCTGTGGGTTTCCAAAGCTGCAGATCTAAGGAATATGAAAGACCTGGACCCTTCAGACTCCCTGGGATAGAAAATGCTTTTTAATTTTTTTTCCTGCAAGTTTTTTACTCTGGCTGCTTAAAGGATCAGAGTAATTTTCATTTCTCAACTTGACACACACTCAGTTGTGTAAATTTGTTCTGCCGAGGCCCTGTGATTCATCACTGTTGTCTCAAATGACTCAGGTTTGAGCCAAAGCTCTGGTTATAGCCGGCTAGCCATGTGACTTTGGCTGAGGCACTTTTCTAAGTTTGTATTTTCCTTCTCTGTAAAATGGGAGGATATGACATGTCTCACGGTCCTCGTGTGGGGTTTTTTTTTACACTTCTATGAAATTTTTTATTACTTTTCTGTGGGCTTTACTCTTTCATTTTAAATCTTATTTATGTTATTATACATTTGCATCATGTTATTTTTAACAGCTTTATTGGGGTATAATTAACCTAAAAATTGTATATATTTAAGGTATAAAACTTAATATTTTGATATACATATACCTTATGAAATGATAACCACAATCAAGCTAACATATTCATCACCTCTATGTATTTACCATTTTGTGATGAGGGGGACATAAGATTTATTTTAAGAACTATTCTCTGTCAACCCTTTGCCCCAGTTGAAGGCCAACAGGAATCCCCAGTTAGGGGGCCAGGTGAAGAAGGAAACTTTATTCAGTGCAGATAGTTCAATTGTGATACTGCACAGCTGCTAAATAGCACCAGCTATAAGGAGTCCCCCCGGGGCCGGGCCCCCTTCAGCCAGGCAGGGATGCTCTCCTCTCTGCTGGGCCGCTCCCGTGGCCTGACTTTGATGCAAAGGAAAGTAGCTCCCTGGGCCCCCGGGGAGGGGGCTTATGCGGCCACAAGTCCTCGCCCCTGGCCCCTGGTGGGATCCTACTCATGCAAAAGAGGAGTCCACAGGGTCGCAGTTTGATTGGTCCGAAAAGCACTGTCCTCATTGGTCAGAGTAGAGCCGCTCTGATTGGTCAGAGCTGCACAGTTCTGATTGGATGGGCTGCACAGTTCTGATGGGCCTCGGTCCTATTGGTTGAAATAGGATTCGGGGAGCTCTTCATCAGGGCTGGCCCGCGGCAGACACGCGGGGCAGGCGCGCAGCCTGAGGGAGCCCTGTGCGGAAATGCGGGGTAGGCTCTGATGGCTTTGGGTTGGTTTGTTTTTTCATTTGAGCCAACTTGCTCAACCAGGAGCCCTTATTAGTGGCTGTCTTTCTTCTCCTCAGGGTTCACACCGCTTAGCAAATTACACGTATAATACAAGGTTGTTAGCTATCGTTACCTCGTGTGATTTTTTGTGAACATTAAATAAAAGCATCTGGAAATTCTCTATAACTCACCGATACGCTGCACACATAGCACAGTATTTTTTCATGTCAGCTTACCTTTAAGACAGACATAAACTTTTTGGAGTTTGATTTTTGTTGTTTCTGCACATTTCACATTGAGAATTATCACGTATCCGTGAAACTTGAATTTTCCAGCAGCATGCAATCAGAAGAGAGAGCGATGGTCCTGGTTTTGTCCTTCGTAGCTACTGTAAGTTAGGGCCCTTCTGTCCATAGAAAGGCTTAAGAATTTGGAGGCAGGCTCCGGTGTCACTACTAATTCTTTTTCTATGTACGTAGTCCCCCTGTTTTCCTGTTTTGCAGTTTTGCTTTCCACGGTTTTAGTTGCCCACAGTCAACCATGGTCCAAAAGTATTTAATGGAAAATTCCAGAAGTAAACAATTCGTAAGTTATTCTGAGTAGCACGATGAAATCTTGTGCCGTTCCATCCCAGTCCACTCAGCCGGGGATGTCACTCATCCCTCGTCCAGCGTCTCCACACTGCAGACGCTCCCCACACACCACCTAGTCAAGGAGTAGCCGCCCTCTTTGTTATCATATCAACTGTGAGGTATTGCAGTGTTTGGGTTCAAGGAACCCTTATTTTACTTAATAGTGGCCCAAAGCACAAGAAGAGTGAAGCTGGAAATTCATATATCTCAAAAGAGACGCTGTACAGTGCTTTAAGTGAAAAGGTGAAAGTTCTCAACTTAGTAAGGCATTTTATCTTATAAGATATTTTAAGAGAGAGAGAGACCATATTCACATAACTCTTTTTACAGTATATTGTTCTAATTGTTTTATTTTATTATTATTCATCTCTTACTGTGACTAATTTATAAATTAAACTTTATTGTAGGTATGTATTATAGGAAAAAACATAGTACAGCAGGTTCTGAATACTGTCATTTCCTTCAACATAGATTTGTTCAAGGTTGTTTCATTATAATGTTGATGAGATGCTGCAGGAACTTAACTCTAGTTTATATCAATTAGCCTATGGTAAAATTGTTTTCACTTAAAGCTGTAGAACCTATCCACCACGTCAAGTGAGGACTTACAGTACACAGAGGCTTCGGTAGTGTTGGGGGGTTCAGGCACCCATTGGAGGTCTTGGAACCTATTCCCCATGGATAAGTGGGGGGCTACTGTAACATGCCACCAGCTCCTTCAACCACACAAAATAATGGACTTAGCTTTGAAGCTGACAAAGCTGGGCTTGCATTCTTTGGCTTTGTATAACTTTGTGTGACCTCACTGAGCCTCAGCATCCTCCCTTGCTAAGTGGCACCAAGTTCTTATGGGAATCAGAGATGAAATAATATCAACTTGCTGGAGAGTACCACTCACTCAATGTTCATTTCTCGCACCTTCCTTTGAGATTCCCCAGAATTTAGTTATCAGGACTCTGAGTACAGTTTGTCAACCGGCTCTGCCTTCCCTGAACTGCTCCATCTCCTGGAAACAGCATCTGCTAAAATAATGTTGATAAAACGAAGATATTAAATGAGAGCTTCCTTTGGGCCAGACAGGGTGTCAAGTACTTTTATGTCTCCTTTTTTTAAAATTTAATTATCAGTCTGGGAAATTGTTTTTATAGACCCAGTTTGTGAGTGGAACAACCAAGGTCACACAGAAAACAAACAACATGTGCTGAATTTGGCCTCAGCCAACAAAAAGTGTTGAGTCTAGGTTGTGTTTCAGAGGCGGGATAACTTCTTCTGTGAAGACCCAAGATGATAAATATTTTAGGTTTTGCAGGTCACAGAGCTTCTGCCACAAGTGTTCAACTCTGCCTTGTAGAGGAAAGCAGCTCTAAATGAGATGTAAAGAAAGGGATGTGGCTGTGTGCCAATAAAACTTTATTCACACAAACCAACTAGCTGGATGGGCCAGAGATCTCCAGCCCCTGCTGTATACCATTGCACTACACTGTGCTCTCTTTTTTCCTCTTTTTTTTTTCTGGTTCTTTTATTTTTAATTGTACATCTCTCACCTGTTGATCCCGAGTGTTTCCTTTGTAACTTTTCCTTGGCAGTGGGTACATAACCTATAAACTATTTTTGCAGTGTTTCTGATTTACCTGATTGATTATAAGTGTTTTTCATGTACCAGGCAGCATGTCAGGCTCATTTATAAACCATGATGCATTAGAGATCGTCAGAGCTCCAGGATGGCACGCTTGTGCAGTGAAAGATGAAGCTTAGGAAGTCTAAGCAATTCACAGAGGCTGGTGTGCCAGGTTCAAGGCAAAGCCTATTTTTTTCTTACCACATTAAGAGTCAGTCCAGAACGAGATTGCTTAGGTCAGAAAACCTTCCTGGGCTTGACCATCAGAAGGGAGACTCTCCCTCTCTACAAATCATCAACCAGAAGCCCTCCCTGTGCAGTGTCTTATCAGGTAGATTTGAAGGGAAGAAAAACCCCCAAAGAAAACAAATTTAAAGTAAAGAAAACTAAACCAAAACAAGGTCATGGCATGTCAGAGATGATCTGGTCTAGGGAGGGAGATGGTTTTCAGTTTCCTCCCACCCTCAGCGAGCCTGGCTCCTTCCTGCCTTCGTGCCAGCTCACCTTTGTTTTCCATTCCCACGAGGTGAAAGTATTTAGGACGCAGATTGCTCAATGCTCCTTCCTCTTCACTAACCTCCTACCTCAGAGAGAGGTTTATCCCAATATTTAGGAGCTGATCTTGCCCAGACATTGCCAGCCTGGCCAGAGGGGGTACCCACGTTCCTGGGCTGTCCCACCTCGCTCTCCGGTCCACCGCTCTTTCCCTCAGGTTGCTTTTTTCTTTCCTACTTCTTGGGAGAGAACTTGGGGCTGGTGCATAGTGAATGCTCAGAAACCTTAATTCACTGTGTGTCTATTTCTGTCTGTTTCCCCCTCTCTGCCTAATTCTTGCTCCAGTCCTTCATTCTTTTTTCTTCCCCTTCAGTCAAGTCCCAGAGGCCAGACTGGGCGGCTGCTGCGGGACAGTCCCGCAGGCCGGCCGAGAGAACGGGGCAGCCTTCCCCGCACCTGCCTCTCTGCGCGCCCGCCCCACTCCTGATCTCCCGCGGGGCTGTGCACATCCCTCTGTCAGCAACTTGCACAAATCAATTAGCTGCAGGCAGTCATGCTCCATGGCTCTCTCTGTTCCCACAGATGTCACCCAGGCAGCGGTGTGAGGAGCCCATTTGGAGAGAGGAGGCCGGTTGGGTAGGGGCTGGGCATGATTGGGGCAGAGTAGACAGGAGGAGGGAGGGTGCTCTTGGTTCTGGGGGCGCCCACCTGCTCTGTGGCCCCAGAGAGCTGTGGCCTTACCCTTGCGCACGAGACTCCTGGTAGCGTGCGAGTTGGGCATTCAGCTAAAACCAAACGCGTGCTGGCAGTCGGGTGCCCCAGCCATACGCCTCTCTTTTGTGCCCCTCCGTGCTCTCTGCTCCTCCAAGCACTGCCTCCTGCTTCAGCCTGGCAGCGGCAGGGCTGGAAAAGAGGGTGAGAAATTGGCATATTGGGAGATATCCAGGAGCAAGACTCTCCAGAATTCAGTGCAGCATGAATTATTTTTTTATTAGGCATCTGCTATGTGGCACATATTTTTCCTGGAACCTTTATATATGCTATTTCATTTTATAAAATAGGTGTTGTCTTGATTTTACAGATTAGGAACTAAACTGAGGTTTACTTCGGATTTGAGGACTAAAGAGGAACTAGAAGTGACTCCAGGTTTCACTTTATTCCCATGGTACCAATACAGGGTTGTCCCCTCCTTGGCTCCAATCAGGGCTTCTTGAACTATTGCCGCAGCCAGGGGGAGGTCATGCCACCAACCAAAAAAAGGATAGCCAAGGAGAAGGGAGTTTGAGGTGAGAAAAGTGATTGGTCTCTGTGTTTGTTTATTCAACAGATATGTATTGTGCACTTTCTGCTTGCCTGGCACTGTCCAGGCCACTGGGATATAAACACATCAGATAAAACTCTGTCCTCATGGAGCTTGCATTCTGGTAAGGAAGACAGACAGACAGTAAGCAAACTAAGTGCGTCAATTATACCAGCTACGAGAATGTGATAAATGACAGGCATTAAAAACGGGGGATTTGGAATGTGAGATGGAGATGAGGTGGAGGCTGCAAAGTAAAAGAGTGAGATTTGAACAAAGATGGAAAGGAGGTCAGGGAGCAAGTCTTGTGAATCCCTGTAGGAAGAACATTCCAGGCAGAGAGAAGAGCCAGTGTCAGGCCTGAGCTGGCCCATGCCTGGTGTGTGGGAAGAAAAGAAAGGATGACAAGAAGCGAGGAGGTGAATATTAAGAAAGGAAGTCCTGGCTGTAAAATGTGGCAGATCAAGGAAAGTTCTGCAGGCCAGTTTGAGGATTTAGCGCTTTCACTCAGAGTAAGTTGGGCACCATTGGAGGGCTCTGAGCAGAGGAAAGCCAGACTGAGAGAGGTGTTAGGAGGATCACCCTGGCTGCTGGGTCGAGAACATACTGAAGGGGTGTGTTGGCCGGGGCAAGGGCAGAAGCACTGTTACCGTATTCCAGGCAAGAGATGATGGCATGGAGTCGGGGGTGCCTGGGGGGGTTGGAGATACACAGGTCATCCATAGCAACCGTCAACCTGCAGTCAGCATCTAATACATGCTTGTCGATTAAAGAAAATATCAGGAAATTGGAGAGCTTTCTCTTGGTGTGTGCTGGAGAGGCAGCCCCATTCCCCAGGGCCTGGGAGAGATACACGCTTTGTAACAATCGGGACAGTTAATGTGAACTTGTCTTACATTCCTCATAAGCCTGGAAGCTCTCTGAGGGCAGGGATCACATGGGCTTCCTCTTTTTAAGTCCACTGCCCATCCCACAGGCCAGCACACATTGATAGCGTGGGCAGTGTGATTGGATGGGACACGGGAGATTAATCCTCAATGCAGACTGAGTTCACTCGTCCGTGGGTCTGGCTTCCTGGATCCAGGCATGAGATTTGCATTGTCATAGGTTGGAATGGACAGAATATGAATTCTGTTCCTGGTCCACCATTTACTTGAAATGTGAGTCTCGCCCATGTTTTCATATCTATAAAATGAGGGTCCAGTCATTCCTTCAGCAATATCTACAATCCCTGTCCAGACTGCATCTTCAAGAAAGCTTTTCTAGCCACTTAAAATAGTTCCCCAACACTCTCTCCCCTTCTCCCCTTGCCAGTATCTGAAAACATGTTATTTATTCACTTACATATTGTGCCTTTTTCCGAGGCAGAGCACAAACCCCATGAAGGCAGAGGTCTTGGTGCAGCCTTTTCATTGCTCCCTGTGTCTAGAATAGTGTCTGGTACATGGAAGGTGCTACATATGTATTTATAAATAAATGGGAGGGAGGGAGGGAGGGAGGGAGGGAGGGAGGGAGGGAGGGAGGGAGGGAGGGAGGGAGGGAGATAGATTGTGGCTACTCAACAGTGTATGGAAACATGCTTTGCAAACCATAAAGGGCAAAGTCGATGAAAGGTGTTCTATTATCATCAATGTGCTTCACATTCTAGCACAGTTGTGACTCCTCCTGCAGCATTTTTCACCGCAAACATGGGTGAAATTTGTCCCCTCTATGTGGATTTTCTTCAAAGAGAAGAATGCCAACAACCTAATTTAAGAGAATTTCCAGGTGCAGAATTCAGTGAGGGCTCCTCATCTCCTAGCAACCTCACACAGAAGCCACTCACCCTGTGAGAGAGGTGACAATTTCAGGTGGATGTGCTAAGTGTCAGGATGAGCACAGTGCCGACATGGGTGATGAGGAGAGAGGACCAGGCTTTCCCAGGGCAGTGAAGGAGAATATACCTGGAGCAGGAGTAAGACCCCAGCATAGATTCTCCCTCAGTTAGTGAACCTGGGCCAGCCGTTCCCCTCTGAGCCTCGTCTCCTCCATACAGCAAGAGGCTGACAAGATCCCTTCCAGCTCTGTCATTCTGTGATTTACATTCCCAGTTGGGCACACTGAGGAAAATAACTACCATTTATTAAGCAAGTCCCTGGGCTAAGCATTTTATATCATTGTTTTCTCTAGCCTCACTTCAACTCAGTGTGATAGGGTTTTAATTGTGCCCATTTTCCAGATGAGGACACTGAGGCATATAGAAAATAAGTAACGAAGACTGCCATAAGAAAATACCATATGGATGGCCCAAACAATAGAAATATATTTCTCACAGTTCTGGAGGCTAAAAAGTCCAAGATCAAGTTTGGTTTCTGGTGAGGGCTCTCTTCCTGGCTTGCAGATGACCACCTCAGGGCTGTGTCCTCACATGGCATTTCCTCTGTGCCTGTGGATAGAGAAAGATAATCTCTCTTATTTCCTCTTCTTAGACCTTTAATCCCATTTTGAGGCTTCACCCTCATGACCCAATCTAAGCCTAATTACCTCTTCAAATACCATCACATCGGGGGCTAGGACTTCAACATATGAATTTTGTGTAGGGGAACATAATCATTGAGTCCATAACAGTCATGTAGCTAGCAAGAGGTAGAACCAGAATTTAACTGCAGCCGTTAGCTGGCCCCTCATTCTGGTTCTAAGGCATCTTGCATGATCTCCTTGCTTTGATGCGAGGCATCAGTTAGGGAGACTGCAGGTTTGGAAGGGTCCTCCGGGAGACAGTGAGTGCTTGCTGTTCGAGCTCCATGAGATGGGAGATCATGCTAATGTTGCTCATCACTATATCCTTAGCATGTAGCCTCATACCAGTGCATGAGAGATATTCAATAAATATTTATTACATAAATGAATGACTCTGTTAAAGACTGATGACTATGGTTGAGTAGAAAAAGCTCAAACCTGGTTTTGTTCAGGTATTCTGGGAAGACAGGGCCCCTTGAAGTCTCCCTAAGGGAGGTGAGGGGAATAGTAATTATTAAACATCTAATATATGCTACATTCTTCCAACTGCTTCTCCCATATTCTACCTCATGAACTCTCACACCAACCATGAGATACGCCTCTTTTTATAGGCCGGGAAATAGAGGCTGAGAGAAGTACAGGGTTCCAGGAGCTGAGGGGCAGAGAAGCAACTTGCCAAAGTCATACCGATATCTGGAGAGTGTGGCTCTCTGGAGGTGACGCCCGAGTGCCACGAGAGTGAGGTCCTTCTTGGAGGAGGCGCTGAGGCCAGCTCCCAACCTCCTGCACCTTGTTGAGTGGGGATGAGAGCCTGAAGTCAGTCGCTTCAGCCTTTCATTACCTTTGAGTTCATCATGGTGAAGTGATGAGTCAAAGTTCACCTTATATCTTTGTTCTCAGATCTCAGCATCTTAGGGGTTCCTTAAATTGTTGTTTAGAAGATGGGGAGGAAGCCATGAGGGTGTGATACCAGGTGGCTCTAGAATCTCTCAGTAGGACCAGTGGAGGCCCCACTATGGTGGGCCGGAGTGGGAGAGGGTGGGAAAGAGGGCCGGAGGAACTGCCTGGAAGCTTCATGTGCACAGCGGGCTGGAGTGGGGACTAATGGAGTTTTATGAAGGTTAAAGCATCCACCCACCATCCCTCGATAATGCCACCTGATATTTTGGAAGAGGAAGGGCAGCTTCTAAGAAAGGTTCATCTCCAGTAACAAACAAATTGGTTTGAAGGGGAGAGAGTAAAACCCAGGACGGAGCTTGCAGGGGGCCTGTGCAGCAGTGGAGGCCTCTGCCAAAGCAGGTGGCTCGGTGGGAAAGGGAGGAAAGGGGAAGCCTGAGAGAAAACAGGAGAGCAATCGGGATCAGGGCGTGGGGCCGAGGAGGAAGAAGGGAGCACAGGATTCTTTTACGTCCGTCCAACTGGCATCGTGTAGCCCTGTGGCTGAAAATCGCCTTCAGATGCTCTGTTTCATGAGCCCTTCACTCCCCCGCGAGGCAGTTAGAGGAAATGGTATCATGTCCATTGTATAGATGAGGAAAGTGATATTGTCAGTGGTTAAGTGGCGTTCCCAAGAACGTTACTAGGAGACAGGAAGAGAAGTTGAATATTTTCATTCCAACTCCAGTTCCCCTTTGTCTCTTCCATAATGACAGAAGGTGACTGACGCTTAAGGATTTGGCTTTGGGAACAGGGACTGGGTGGCAGCTGCTCCAGCCGCCACCTCCCGTTCCGTGTACACGCATTATGACTATTACTAGGGCTGTTGCTGCCACAGCCATGACTGAGTGCCCACGGTGTGCCAGATGTCACACTCGGCACTTGTCATCTGTCTTCATTAATTTTCAGAGCCCTGGAGGGAGGTGCTATGATCTCTTTTTACAGGTGAGGTAACCCCGGTGGAAAGAAGAGACTCACCCAGAGTTTGAGGGAGACGTCTGAATTACATCAAAGAGACGTGACTCAGACTCTTACCTACTTGAATCAACAAATGGCATTGTTTTCATCACGCTTAATGATCATCACTATGGGGAGGAGGGTAAGATGCTCTCTGGAGGATTACAGATGCTTGCATAATGGAATTAGTCAGAATGGACTTTGAGGTTTTATTTGAGAATGTCTCCTCTTGGCTTCTTTTTTTTAACATCCTTCCGGTTGAAACCAGGTAGTCAGGACACTTTGGAGGGGGAATCTCTTTTTCTACCAACTCCACAGAATTGTTATAATTAAACTTTTTCTCCCTGGGGAAGGACCTAAGAGTTTGCATTTTAGTGGGTTCCCAGATGATGCTCATGTTGCTGGTTTGTGAATAACACTTTGAGTAGTGAGGGTTTCAGTTCTAAGGTCCTGCCAGTTCAGTTAGTCTATTTGGAAGTCCTAAATAGACCATATTAAAATTCAGTCATACCTGTGTGTGCTGTGGTCCAGGATCTGGCTGCATGATTGGAATTACTGATAAGGTATAATAACAGATAATTCTTAAGTACCTACTATGTGCAAGTGACTTCCCAACAATATGTGATTCCTTTTGTATTGGTTTTATCCATTTACAGATGAAGAAACTAATGTTCAGAGAGATAAGTGCACCTACACTCATATTGTTAATAACCGATGAAACCAGAATTTGAAGCCTATTTTCTCCACTCTGAAGTGTATGCTTTTTTCCATAGATCCAAATTATGAATACGAAACTCCCCAATAATGGAGAAATGAAGGCTCTTGATACACTGGGCCATTGTTTCTCTTGTTATTATAGAGATACATAGGAAAATGTCTCTTGCAAATTGTCAGGCCCCTTTGTTGGTGTCAATTCTTATCATTAACAATCAGATAACAATAATATGAAATTGAATGACACCAATACATAACATTTGAGAGAGGGTAAGCATGTAAATCGGTGTTTAAACAAAACATAGCATCTGTAACAATGCCATACAAATACAGGAGTAGGAAAGCCAAGGAACAATGAATATCCATTGAGAAAAAGCCCATGGCATTAGAGAAGAATGAAACTGAGAACAGAACACCTGTGTTGCTTGACTTTGCTCCCTCCCCTTTGGGTTCAGAAAATAGAATTGAGACAACACCAGAGGGGGTGGGTGAAGAGTTTGAACAATGAATGCACATTACCAGCATCAGCTGGGTATCTTGTTAACATTAACCTGATGCATTGCAAGCGAGCTGCAGTTAGAACAGTAATTACAGTAAATAGAATCCATTTGGAGTCCTCAAGCAAATATGAGCAGGGAAGAAAGATGGGCTGAAAAAAATCCATTACCCTTTGGAAGTTATGGAAGCTTTGGATGGCAGTGATTTCTACTGTGAATTGCATCCGACTAAGAAGCGGCAACTTGAATGAATCCATCTCAGCTCTCAAGTGTGTTTAGATGGTACATAAAATGAATTACCCAACCATTCCAGCCAAGTGCGGTTTCCCGAAATATTTGTCTTGGTAATTTAGGTAGAATTTTAGGCAGAATTGAGAAGGTGGCCTGTCTATTCTGCTTGCTGCCTGGGGCTGATGGTTTTTCTTAGAAACATGAAATACTGCAATTAGGGAACCGTCAAAAGGAAGGGCCATGGTGGAATGGGAGGAGGTGGAGAAGGGTGCCGAGACTCTCAAAGCGGCCTGCACCCTTGAATGTTGGTCAAGGAGAAGTTTCACTTTCAAAGCCTCCAGTGCCCGTCCAGTGTGGCCAGGCCTTTGCCGGCCCTTCTGTGGGTGTCTAAGGACAGCCCTCCCCTGTGACGCGTTCCTGAGAGCTCCTTAGTTTCAGCCAGCTCAGCCGGGGCAGGAGCACAGGGGTGAGACCCTCTCACAAGTTCCTGTTTTTTTTCATTTTCTGGTTCTACTCTGAGCCCCTTCCCCTCTGCCTGGGTGTCAAGTGCATGCCCAGGTCAGACTCTTCCCTAGCTTCCTGACCCGACCTTCCCCGGCCTTTGGGGAAGCAAGTCTCTTCTTGAGATTCAGGTTCATGGACGCCCCATGCTCTGAGCAGTCCCCA
Source organism: Miniopterus natalensis (assembly GCF_054644295.1). Lineage (NCBI taxonomy): Eukaryota > Metazoa > Chordata > Mammalia > Chiroptera > Miniopteridae > Miniopterus > Miniopterus natalensis. The sequence continues at coordinate 35,063,864 of NC_142091.1, forward strand.
TTGCCATCCATATAATGACTGAAAAACGCGTGGGGGCTAAGTCTGTAAATTGGGAGACTTGGGCAGTGTAAGTGAGTTTGAACGCTTTCAGTCATTCGACAGATATTTACCCTGTGCTAGGCACTTAGGTTTGAGAACATTTGTAACACATTTCCTTATAGTGGGATCTGGGAGACAGACTTAAAATAGGAAGAAAATGTTGAATATCAAAACAGAGAAGCAGTAATAGCAGCATCTCTGAGTGCAGCGGGCAGTGTCTAGGGTGCCCAAGACCTCACGTGTGTCCTCCGTGCCATCTGAGGGCAGGCAGGCCCTCGAGGACCCAGGCAGCAGCCTGGGAAACAGCCCTGCCTCCGCTCTCCCCCCAAGCACCCCAGATGGCCAGCCTGAGACATCTTGTTATTGATTGGATGCCAGGACAGAAGCTAATTAGCGTTGTTAACAAGCTCACTAGTTTTTCAGAGAGCACGAAGAAGGAAGAATCAAAGTGGAAATGGGAAAAAAGAAATACTCTGGTCTCAATCCATTTTTTTTTTCTCTGTCAAACTTGGCTATCCTATCTCTTCACACCACCTACACATTAGCATGGAGTCATTTTTAAAAAAGCAAATTAGGGCCATTTTTATCAAGCATCTGCTGAATGCTAAACACCCTATTTGCTACTTTATACATAGGTTAACATGCTACTTTTTTAATGCTCACAGTAACCCTATGAGGGAGGAAGTAATGCTATCCCCATTTTACAGGTGGGATCTGGAGTCAACAGGCCTAGGAATGGGACCTGGCTCTAATATTTCCCGTTTGTGAAAACTTAGGCTAAGTAACTTCACCTCCCCAAGTCCCTGTGTTCTCATTTGTGGAAAACAATGACTTCAGACATCTGCTTCATAAGGTGTAATAAAGATGAACTAACTAGCACGCATATAAAGCACCTAGTGCAGTGCTGGGCACAAATCAAATGCTCAGTAAATGCTGTTTCTTTCTCCAGGGGCCAGTAGGAAGCAGCTCTCCATTCCTGTCCCCTTGTCCCCAGGTCACTCATGCTAGGGACCAGGCCCAGAGAGGCCTCAGTGATGCGGAAAGTGAGCTGGGAGTGCCGAGGCCTCAGCAGCCCACCCCTCCCCAGCCCCCACCCAGTGCTGGGAGTGTCTCAGGACAGGGCCACCAAGCCGTGGAGACTTTGTGTAGCCTGCACAGGGAATGAGGCTGTTGGAACCTTATCCTCAAACAACTGCACAGACACCCCCCACATGCCTGGTTCAGGCCATGGACAGGAAATGAAGTATCAGGTTCAGGCAAAACTGCAGGGCTGGAGGGCTCGGGTGGGGGAAGGGAGGCATCTGGACAGCACTGGGAATGGCTGAAGGTGGCAGCCAAATTGGAACCCGGATGACTGCAGGGTGGCATCCTGGCCCTGGCGCCAGGGCCTGGAGCAGAGCCTCTTAGCCTTGCCCTTACTTTGGAATCACCTGGGTGCTTTGACAAATACCTGGGTCCCGCCTCGGCAAACCGACTTAATTGGACTGGAGCATAGCCTGAGCACTGGGATTTTGGAAACTCCCTGGATGATTCTTCTCTGTAGCCAGGGATGGGAGCCCCTAGAACTTTTAGCTCCTAGTCCAATGGAGGCCCTGGAAGCTCCTTATTTCCGTGTGGCCCCGCTGTTTTCCCAGGCACCCACCCTGCTCCCCCCACCACCACCACCACCTTTCTATCCCTCTTGACCAGTCAAATCCCAGGTCTTACAGGACCCTGTGGCCTTGGCCTCAAACCCCACTCTCCCACATTCTCAGAGCCTCCCCTTTCGACTGGGGCCTTCTCTCCTCTGTGCCTTTGGTCAGCCCACATGCCCTCCCTCAATGCCCTCCTCTCTCCATGGCCCCTCAAAGTCACACCTGTCTTTGACAGTCACAGTATAGCTCCCTGGGAAATTGTCCCATTATCTCAGCCCAAGATGACCTTTGTCATCTGCCTTCTGGTGGCACCTAGCTTGGACAGCCCCCCCTGGGACTTAGGTCAGAAAACCTTATGCTTTGTAGCGGAGTGCTATAGCAGCTGTGGAACCTCAGTTTCCTCATCTAAATTTTGGGAGTAAGGCCAGTGTTGCCGCACAGCTTTGCCTCGAAGCTTCGAGGACAAGAGCAGTGTTCACAGACACCCAATGTTTTGTATGCACATCTTTGTTTGTGCTCACCAGGGCCATTTCCAGCAGTGGTAATATTGTGTCCATTTTATAGATGAAGAAACTGAGGGGTAGGGAATACAGTTGCGGGAACTCATCTGGAGGTTTTTTGACTCTAAATCCTGTACTCCCTCCCACTTTACCACTCCACTCAAAGGAAAGCGCAGAGAAATTGCACAGTAATAAAAAGTGTTTTATGTTATTGTTACACATAATCTAGCTTGATTAGAAGTTTTAGTTTCCAAGGGCATATATCCATCTTCTACATCCCTCATACAATGGGGTTCAGTGAACAAAAAAATAGCTCTTGGATAGGATTAGGAAGCCCTGATTCACATGTTTACTCACCCATAGTTGTTGGAGCCTCTATTAAACCAGGCATGGACCAGGCAAGGGGGACTGAGGGACAGTCCAATATCTACCCTCTAACCCTACTTTCTAGGCGAAGACACTTAAATATGCAATTACCAGACAGTAAGTCCTGGGTTCAAGTTCCAGCTCTGTCACATACTGCCTGCATGACTTTTTAGAAAGTTGCTTAATCTCTCTGGGCTTTAGTTTTCACATCTCTGAAATGGGATAACAGTACCTACCGGCAGTGGTATGGTAAATTTAGTTAATACCTGTGTGGCTCTTACAATAGGCCTGGCACACGGAAAGCACTCCATATATGTTATCTGTGAAGAGCTCTGGGGGAACTCCAGGGAGGGTGAACCCTGCTCAGGTGTATTAGTTTCCTGTTGCTGGCTTAAAACAATGCAGATTTATTCTCTTACAAATCTGGAGGTCAGGAATCCAAAATTAGTCTCACTGGGCTAACGTCAAGGTGTTGGCAAGGCTGGTTCCTCCTGGAGGCTCTGAAAAAAGAATCCTTTTCCTCGCCTTTGTCATCTTCTAGGGACTGCCTGCATTCCTTGGTCTCTGGCCTCTTCCTAGTGTCGTCACTTTAGCCTCTTACTTCCCAACTCCTGCTACAGACTCTGATCTTCCTGCCTCCCTCTTATAAGGACCCTCGTTGTTGCATTGCGCCCTCCTGCATGATCCAGGATAAACTCAAGATTCTTAACTTAATCCCGCCTGCAAGTCCCTTCTGCCATGTAAGGTAACATCGTCATAGGTTCTGGGGGTTACACGTGGACATTTTTTTTTTTTGCAGGGGCAGGGCATTATCCAGGCTACCGTTCCAGGGGACGGAGATGAACCGTGCCCGGGGTAGGGAGGTCAGGGGGTGCATTTCGGCTGGTCCTTGAAGAACGAGTCAGAGTTTGCAGACCCACAGGCAGTGAGGACACTGCAGACAGAGGAGCGTGCTGCAGCCAGGGCACCGGGCGTGGAAGGAGAGCCTGCCGCGGGTGGGAGGAGGTGAGAAGTTCGTGGCCACGGAGACGTGGGTGTGCGGAAAGGAACAATGGGTGGGCAAGCCTTTTATGCTGTGACCCTAGCAGCAAACATGCGTGGTATAGCAGCAGCTGCCGGAATCCTCTCTGCGCTGCGACGTCCTGTCCAAGGAGCCCTGACATTCCACTCGGGCCCGTCTAGCTGGCCTCAAGGGTATCATGTTCCAGCCGGGCGGCGTTTGTGTCTGGCCATCAGGAGCTGGTGGTCCCTGGGGCTGTCACATTTGTCTCCTTTTCACTGGCATCCCCTTCAGCCCCCAAACCCTAACAGAAAAGCCCCCAAACCCTCCCTGGCCCCACCTCCCCAGCTCCCGAGATGAGACGCAGAGCAGAGGATCAGCTCCAGGGACAGAGGACGAGACCCAGCCCCCTTTACGGGAAGCCAGTTTCCTCCTCAATGTCTTCTAGAGAATCGGACCAGCAAAGCGACATTCCCACAGAAGTAATTTTTCAATTTCTTCTAATAGGACATAAAAGTCGGCCTGGGGAAATTGATTCTATTCCGAGCTTCCTTTGTAGGACGCTTCATCTTCCATTGAGGCCTCTGTACTTCAGCAATTCCTGAAGCTGGAGGAAATCTCCTTGAATGTTTTCTCACCACCCCGGCAGAAGGCTTTTGTAGCTCAGCTCAGTGGCTCTGCTGACCTGTCACTTCCTTAGGCCCAAGGGTGGCTTGGGGGGCGCCGTGAAGCCCACGCCCACCCACCCATTGGAGCAGCTTCCAGCTTCCCCACTGTGTCACTCGAGCCTCGGATATGAAGGGGGATTTATTCTTGTCCTTTGCTCTTTCTTCCCCACCCCTCTTCCTCCCTCTCTCTTCCTTTTTTAATATTGGCTTTCTTTAATTTTTGTTTTTTTCTTGCTCTTTTGTTTCTCACAGCCCCCCTCTGTTCCAGGGGTTATATCATCACTCAGCAGCCATGTGGTTCAGCAGTGTACTCAGGATCTCAGCTTCTTTATCTGTAAAATGGGGTGAATATCCATTTCACAGGGTTATGAGAAGGATTCCATAGCTAGGTGTTCAATAGACCCCAGGGAGAGAGGGATATGCAGAGGGGAACAGAGTAGATGTGAGCCTTGTAACTGTACCCAGGAGCCCCTGAACTTGGCGCCAGGCAAGGAGCATGCAGAGCTGCTTCCAGACTTTGTGATAAGACGATACTTATCAAGGGAGTAGACTTTTCAGCTGACCAAGACTTTCCTGACCCGTTGCCATGTTGATCTTTATGGCCATGTTTTGATGGAGATTTCCTAACTGGTGTCCCAGCCTGCTCTGCAGAGGAGAAACTGAAGCTCAGGGAAGGCGAGTTGATTTGTCCCGTGTTGCCCAGCTGGTGAGTTGGCACTGGCACTGCGCGCCCACTGAGACTTGTGTGCTTTTCTCTGCTGGGCCATGGAATAGGGTGGCACAGTGGTCTTGTCCAGCTCCCTCCTGCTTGGCCTTCTTTCTCCTGACCCTGGAGTTGGAGTCTGGGGAAGACCAGGCTATCATGGATCCTCCCAGCACAAGCCTAGCTCTGCGACTATGTTGTGTATGAGACTGGAAAAGGGTTACAAAGTAGGCGCCATTATCTCCCACTTCAGTGCCCAGCTCCGAGCCTGTGGCCCCAAGGGGAACTGAGTCTGTCAGCAGTAAACCTGGCTCCCATGCCAGGCTTAAGTCAGCAGCCCATTTGAATGCTCTGAGCAGACAGATGTTACTCTCTGCCACATGGTATTCTTCTTCCCCAAGGTATGAGGAAACCGAGGCTCAGCTAAACCTACTTGCCCATGGTTCAGCTGAGACGAGAACCCAGGTCTCACCAAAGACTTCAGACCCTTTTGGTTTCAGGGACATCAAGCAACTGGTTCCAGGTCACCCAGCAACTTTGGAATTCATGCCTCCCTAGACTCATTCCAGAACAATTTTCATTCCATACTCCACTTATGATAGTTTACAGTGCTTGTATGAGACCCTGAGGCCTGGGGCCAGGGCCAAGGGGAAAGAAGTTACAGTTAAAGTCAACATCTTCCCGGCCAGGGTGGCCTTCTGGTGCAAGGGACTACCCCGATCCTTCTCTTCCCAACACGGCAACTTGGGCAGGGGTCGCTTGTTAGAGATGCTGTGGTGGCAATTCCTGCATCCGCTGTCCGGACAGCAGTCAGGGGCCAGCCCATTCTAAGGATTCCATGGTCCTTCGCCATCCCTTACTCCTAGAACTGACCGGGAGTTGAACCCAAGCTGACGGCAGCTGCTTTTCACAAACAATTCCCAAGGGAGAAGGAAGGGAAGAACCTCCCCAGCAGATTCTGGAATCCCAAGCGAAGCAGCACTTCTTGCCGTCTGGGGGTGAGAATATGCAAACCTCCCCAGTTCTCATCATGGCCAGAAGGTCCTGGGGCTGATTAATTGGTTCAGCCATTCCTTTGACAATTTAAAGCATCTATTCTGCAGCTAGCCCTCGTCTAGGCTGTGGGGAGACAGCAATAAATAAGATAACACTGTCCCCACCCTCTCAGCGCTTACATTCTAGCGGTAGAGACAGACGATAAACAGACTGTCACACTGTCTGTCTGGTATCGTCCCTTCTTTCCTCTGAGACTCAGTGGGTAGTGACAGAGCTTCTTATAGCCTGAAGAGCACAGAGGTCCAGGGGAGGGAGAACAGAGCTTGCGTTCCGAGAGCCTGGCTGGTCTGGACATGGGATAGACGCTGATCTAGCTGTGAGAAGCCCACAAACGGCAGCTCCTCTCTGTGTCTCAGGTTCTTGGTCTGCAGAGTGAGGGTCATGGTCCCTACTTTGTAGTGCCCTGCTCAGGGTCATTGATTGTAAGAAAGAGAAACCGACTCAAGCTAATTCATGGAAAGGGTGGCTTGTTATAAAAGGTAACAGGGATCCTTGGGGGGGAGTCCAAAGGCAAGAATTCCGATACAGTCGGGCCCCATAAAAACCAAAAATGGGAAGCTCTCAGGTGCTGAGGAGTCCATGGGGTCCCTCTTTTAGTGGCCCTATTCCTCTCTGCATTTCTGCTCTGTTTTCCCCACCCAAAGGATTGCTTTTTCATAAATTGTAGTCCTGCAAAGCTTTGACTTGCAAAGACCCACACTGGCCGTCCCGCCTTTCTCATAACCGACAATTCTTTGTAACTTCTTATGATTTTTCTTCTGCTTACTCCCCAGTCTTTGTTCCCCAAATCCAGTTCCCAGTCCTCAAAGGAGGAGTCAAAGTGAGACAGATTGCAGGTGGACCCTCTGTGGGACAGGTGCCCACCCCGTCCAATCAGATGTGATCATAATGGGACATGATCATATGATATAAAACATGGCAGGTCACATGGTGCACACCATGACTGGCTGTGGATGGTGGCATGGTGTGCAGTCACCATAACACATCTGGTGCACACCTGCTCCTCTCAGGCTGCCCGGACCAATCAAATGAAATGTTTAAAGAAAATGCCTAGCCTGTTGATTCCCTGTACACTGCAAGGATTTATTGAATGGATAGTGTTTGCAGAGGCCTGTGGTAAATTGTAAGGTGCTGTGCAGATGTGAGGTGTGGGAATCACTGTAGACTGTTGATAGAACTTCAGCGTTACAAAGGCTGTCTTGGCTGGCTTCAGGCCAGTTGCTTTAATCGGGGAACGATTAGCTTGGTAACCTCCTTGTTCCCTTAGCTATTGTATTTCCCTGGGGCCTGGGGAGACTGTGCTTTGAATGTGGATTTCTCAAAGTGGCTCCATGCTGTGTCCCTGAGTGGGGCTAGGCCTCAGCCTTGGAAATTACAGTTTGTCTCATCCCGCTGGGCATGATTGAGTAAGTGTCGCCATGCGTACTGGCCAATCCCAGCAGCTGGGGGCTTCCTGGGCAGCTAGCCAGCAGGAGTGACAGGCAGCTGGCAGGCTGCTTCTGCCTCCCAATGGTTTTAGAGAGAGGGCAGAAGGGTGCAGAGAAACTCAAACATGCTTGTTGGGCCTGGATCTTCACTTACCTTAACCTATTTCATCTTTATAGGAATATTATCAAGGGCCATTATAATCCCCATTTTACAGATGGAAGTAATGAGGCTTAGAGAGCTTAAATAATTTGCTCAAAGTGGTAGAAACCAAGTGGGAACCCAATCCTGTCTCTCTGGGCTCCTCAGTGCATTGCAATAATAGTTTACAAGCATCCAACAAGCCGGTTCTTTCTGAGCACATACTGTGTGCTGAGAACTGCATCATGTGTTATGGTTTTTAAAGCTCTCTTCCCATTTGTCATCTAATACCTAGGGAAGTAAGTATATAGGATGGCTCTCGTTATCCCTATTTAACAGATCAGAAGCTAGAGGCCCAGGGGAAGACAGAGATTTGCTCAAAACAACAGAGCTAGTTAGTAGCAGAGCAGGGTCTGGAACCAGATCCCAGGACTACATTGTGGGGTTCTATAGAACAAACCATGCTTCCCTCCCACCCCTTAAGACACTCTTCCATATAGGAGGGGGAAATCTCCAAAGATTTGAAGTTGGTTTGCTTCCTAATTAGGTAAGATTTAGCTGCCCTGGCCGGTGTGGGTGCGGCTTAGTTAGTTGAGTGTCGTCTCATGCACCAAAAGGTGTCACTGGTTCAATTCCTGGTCAGGGTACATGCCCAGTTGCAGGCTCGATCCTCTGTAGGGAGCGTGTAAGAGGCAGCCAATCGATGTTTCTCTCTCATCAATGTTTCTCTCTCTCCCTCTCCCTTCCTCTCTCTCTAAAATTAATAAAAACATATTTTTTAAAAATTTAGCTAATACTATAGCATATATATTAGTCAGACGGGTTCAGTTCCTGGCCTGCCAATTACTTTAAGTGTGGTCACTGAGCTTCAGATTCCTCATCTGTAAACCAGTGATAATCCCCAAGATGGAATCTAGCACACCGCTCTGGGAGTTTAGACACGGAGGCAGCAAAGAAGGCTTCTTGGAGGAAGTGGCTCCTAAGACAGCTCCCTTGAAAGGGAGCCAGCAGCCTCCTGCTTGTAAGACCTGATCTCGTAATAGTCTAGTGATTCCTACTTACTCATTGAAAGCCCTAGGAAGCCTCTCCCAATCTTCCAGGCAGAGTGAGTCACTCCAATGCCTGGGTTTTTATCACTGAGACTCAGGGGAGGGAGTAGCAGGTACCTAGAGTTCCCTCCTTCTCTGGAACATGAATCTTTCCCAGACTGTTACCTCCAGGCTACTCTCAGGCCAAGATGCACAAGGTTCTGAAGTGAAAGACTATGGTGGAATTAAGTACATCCCTTCGTGGCCTCGGTGTTTACAAAGTCACTGCCATGCTTCGCTTCCAAGCTCTTCTCAGAGTCCTCTGAGAAGCATTCGCAGGTCTTTAATCCTTTAAACTTTGCCTTTCCACTTAAGCTGAATAAGAAATTGATGCAAATGTGCTGATGGCTGGTTTGGGCAGAGTGAGAAGACACAGCCACTTCTTAGTTTGTGTCTTCTCCGCAATGCTAATTAACAGCAAACAGCAAATAAGCTGTTTCCTAGCAACACCAGTGATGTAGCAAGATGGCATCTATTTTAAATCCTCTTGAAGTGACCTCTTGACTGTCGGTGAGAGTGGCAGCCATTGCCTTGAGAGCATGTCACCTTGCCAAGGAGAGGGGATCCCCTAGTCATGGTGGCTGGATCCCTGGCAGGGTTCTGCTGCTGGGCCAGGCTGAACTGCACCCCCATCATGAATATGGACTTGTTCACTTTCTCACTCATTCATGGACTCCCATCCCATCACAGAATGGGTGCAGACCACTGTTCAGGAACTGTGCCAGACGCCGGTGTCTCTAGAGAAGAATCAGGCCTGGTTTCTGTCCTTGGGGAGAGACAGACTTGTGACAAGTCCTATGATAAGTGCTATTATCAAGGCAAGAACAAAATCAAGGCTGGAGTTTACAGGAATATTTTTCAGAGGAGTTGTAAGCTGAGCCAGGCTTTGAAGTATGAATAAGAGCTTTGTAGGTGGTGAAAGAAGAAGAAGGTATTTGTTGGAGGATACAGCATAATGTCGTCCCCTAAAGGCATAAAAGACACAGTGGAAAGTTGGTGACATCACAAACTAATCGAAAAATCTTTCCCTTGGGACTTTAATGGGTGTTATTCAGAGAAGGAGTTCTGTCACCAAATAAGAGATTCAGGTTTAAAGTTAAGTAGATCTTTTCATAACAGGACTTTTTAGCCATGTGCAACATGCTAATGTTTGTTGTTATTTTTCAAAATTGTAAAATTGTAGCATTTCCTAGACGTACTGACTTCTCAGGACACTTGGACCATCTTTTGAGAGTAGGGTTTTTGGAACCTACCCTGGAAAATGCTAAGCTACAGAGCAGAGTTGTTTCCTGGGGATAGTTGGACGCATGCAGAGCCACCTCCTCAGGGGCCTCTGATCAGCATAAAGTGAGGATGGAATTTTACCCTGAAGGTGATGGGCAGCCAGGGGGAGATTCTCAGCAGGGCCCTGTGTTAGAAAGTACCGAGGGCACAGAGGGAAAGTGGGCCAGGAAGGGGAGCCTGGATGCTGGGGTTCCTGGTTGGAAACCATTGTGATAGTTACTCTTTATCTCCTGGCACCAGGCCCAGGTCAGGGGCATTAGCCCCAACCCAGGGCAGTCACATTCAGAGACACTGTGGTCAACCTCCAGACAGGACCACATGGAGGTCCCGCTGAGTCCTGCTGGACTGTGTGTGACACTGTAAGGCATTCTCCCGGTAGCAGCAGCTCGTTACTTGGAAGGCGCTGGGAGCTGCTCATTGGTTCTGGTGCTTGTTTTTGTTAGGGCTGTCATTCTGTTTACTTTCTGCCACAAGCCCAGTTAGGTAGTCAATGGAGTTTACCGTGCTCAGCATTGATGTGCTCGGAATCTATAGTTGACTTAGACTGATCATTTTTTGTGTGCTAAGAAAGGCGGAAAGAGTTACCAGGATATTGGATCAAAGACAATAGTCCAAAGCTATAGTGCTGTTCAAAGGAGAGAAAATTTAACAGGTATGAATGTGAAACCCATTGGAAAAAATATAAGCCCTGGAGCCAGACAGCCATGGGCTCATGCCCCAGCTCTATGGCTTACTGGCTGGATAATCACAAGCAAGCCACTTAACCAAGCTGAGCCTCACTTTGCTTGCTAGAAAATGGAAATAATAATAGGAATTTTAGAGTGTTTATAAGATATTTAGCACATAAAATTGGCTCAATCAATGTTACATATAGTTCCAATTTTCTTGGGTCTTTAAACTTAGTATCCCAAGACTAGACATGGTTTAGTAGCAGTAGCTGTGAAAACAATTTTCATGGTTTTGGTTGAAATGTTGCTTGTGGGAGAGCCACCAGAAAAGTAGATATGAGCATAAGCTCCATCAATAAAAGGAGAGAGCTCAAGTCAGGGAGGGGACATTCCCAGTCACATGCCTGTTCAGGCTCTGTTCAAAGATTGCCTTCCAATTTGGGCAATAACTATACTAAGGGTGTTCATACCAATAGGTCAGGGAAGAAGCTGGTCCTAGAAACTGACCACATAAAGGTAAGATGAAAGAGTTCAGGTGGGTTAGCCTAAAAAATTTAATGGTGATGGGAAAAGCTATGGTAGAGTGGAAAGTTGTATCCTTCTGTATCCAGAGCATTGCCTAATACATAGTAAGTTCTCAAAAAATATTTGTTGGATGTGTGGATGGGTGGATGGGTGGATGTGTGGATGGATGGATGTGTGGGTGGATGGATGGATGGATGGATGGATGGATGGATGGATGGATGGAAGGGAAAGGTGGCCATGGAATCAGGTAGACCTCATTTTGAATCTCCTCTGCGTCATATACCGACTGTGACTATGGGGATGGTATTCATCCTCCTTGAACCTTAGTTATACATGGCGATAGGGAGCCTCCTGCGCTGCGCCCTTTTGCGGATTCCTTGGAAACGTGTGCTAAGCACTGAACGCTGGGCTCACTGCCCGGAAAGGGCTCGGTGAGAATCTTGCTTTGTTCCTCGTGCATGCTCGCTGTCGGTGGTTGGCGAAGCCGGTCACGTGGAAGGGGAATTGGGCATACCTCCAGAGCTCCACAGGGGGACGGGCAGATTCGGGTGACTTTCTCATGATTGGGACTGTGAAAAGTGACTCAGGTTGCTGTCCTAGGAGCGATGTCCCTGGCCTTGGAGGAAGTGTGCATGCTGAGGTTGTAGGATACGAAAGGGAAATGACATAGCGAGACATACTCTATCTTCGAGGTCTCTAATAATCAATAATTTCCAAACTGTTAGTCTCAATTTATCCATCTGTGAAATGGGGGAAGAGCAACATTGGGTAGCTAAGCAAAATGAGGCAATAGGTGTGAAGAGTGCTGCTGAACTATAAAGTAGATGTTGCAAACTGCTACCCCGTGGCCACAGTTGGCCCCCAGCTGGATTTTGGTGGCCCTGCGTAATGTTGGCCTATTGTTTGTTGTTGGGTGTTTTTTGTTGTTTTTTGAGATTTCACATGAAAGTTCAGGTTGTTCAACTTATTTTGAGAAAAAGGTGAAGCTGTGTTGACTGGGCCTCATTTCCACCCGGCCACATAGATCTAAGATATGACATTCTTCTACAGTTTGCCGCACTCCCTACCACTTCACTCTGCCTCTTTGAAACTGAGGCCAGACCTGCTTTCTGGCCTCTGAAGACATCCGGTGTGTGCCTTCAGCCATCTATGTTAAATTCAGGGTTCCTAGCCTTGCAGTCTAGTCTGTAACCTATGAATAAACCACTCAAGCACCAGAGGAGACAGCCAGGAGTGATAACTGAGGTTTGGCTTTCGGTGTTGTGCTGCCTTAGGTCACATCCCAGCTCTGCTACTTACTTGCTGTGTTGATCCTGATGTGTTACACCTCCCTGATCTCATTTGTTTAGCTATATAAGAGGGATGTGTGAGGATCAAGTTTGTGCCTGGCACTGAGTAAGCCCCCTAGCAAATGGCTTATTATTGTTAAAGCAAAGCAGCCTGTTATAATGCAAATCATCTCTCCTCAGGCTGATTGGATTTTTTTTTTTTCCAAATATATCTTTATTGATTTCAGAGACAGGAAAGGAGAGAGACAGACAGACAGACAGAAACATCAATGATGAGAGAGTCATTGGGGATCGAGCCCGCAACCCGGGCATGTGCCCTGACCGGGAATCGAACCCCGATTGCCTGGATCCTAGGTCGATGCTCAACCGCTGAGCCATGCCCGGCCGGGCAGGCTGATTGGATTTTGTTGTGCAGTGAGCACCTGAACCCGGTGCTCCACAACAGGCAACAATGGTTTCAGAACGCTGTCTCTTCTGCATGTGTAGCAGAGGCTGCTGGAACCAGAACTGGCTTAGCTGAATTCTGCCTGGAGCCCCACCTGCAGTTGGTTGAATGGGGGGGGGGGGGGGCTGTGAGGCTCCCATGCCTGATGACAGGAAGCACTGTGATTTACTAGGGCCATCAGCTTCCTTCGGAATCACAATCCATAGCCTTCCTGGGTGAGGGACATCTGATGTGTCACTTGCATTTGGATAACACTTAAAAGGGAGTCTATGGGATTCTTTTCCTCCTGCCCAGGCTACTTGCTCTGTGTGTCCTAGGCTGTGGGGCATGGGAATGCCTCTTGATGTGGTTTGGGTCCCAGATCTCCTCCCACCCTATCTGGTAGGTCCCCTCAGTCCTCCCCACAGCCCTCTGAGGTGAGATTCTGGTGTGCCCCATTTTACAGATGAGAAAGTAAAGGTGCAGGGAGCTTACATGAGCTACTTGAGCTCAGAGTCCGTGAGTACTAAGAGTGAGGTCTAACTGCTCAGGACCCCAACAACTGGTCTCCTAGATCTCTATCAGCCTGGGAAAAAAATTTTGGCCATGCAAAGGGGTAAAAAAATCCACTTATCAGTCAGGGACAGGTCAGCCCGTCTCCACCAGCGGAACACACTGGCCATTGTGCTGAGCACAATTAGGGCTTTTTCCATCAGGGCAGCCGTGCCTCTGTCCCTACTCTTTCTCTCACTCCAAATCATTCATCCAGAGCAGTGCAAGAAAACGCTCCTTTGCTCTGGGTGGGCCTCTTTTTCCCTCCTTCCTTGTCAGGAGAGGAAAAGAGCTGGTTCCCAAAGCCTGCCTGAGTTTTACTTTATTCATGTTTCGCCTGCAGCACTTGACAAAGCAGGGTGGATGACGAGTGCTCCACACCCTGTGTGGCCCCTGCTGTTCCTGGTGAGAAAGCTGAAGCTGACCAGCCCTTGGCTGGGGTGGGCCCAGCAGCCTAGAATGTCAGTCTGACTGCCCCCGGCTGTTTGAACCCTGGCTCTGCCACATATTAGCTCCGTGGGTTTGGACACATGGCTTAATGGATCTGAGCTTCACTTTTTCATCTGTTAAATGGGGTAGTCAAATGTCACAGAGTTGATGTGGGGATCGTGATGTAATAATGCCTGTGGGACCCTCCGCTCTTGATTCTGGCAGCTATGATATTACTTCCCATTTGATTCTCGCAGTTACCATTGGAGAGTGTTGCCATTCCATTTTGCAGATGAGGAAGCTGAGGTCACTCATGCCAGCATTTGTCCTTCATTATGTTCCATCTGTGCACCAGACTGAGTGCTGGGTGCCAAGGAAACAGGGAGGACTGGGCCTGGGGCCAGCTCCGAGGGAGCCCAGAGCCTGGTGGCATCCTCTTTCCCCAGAGCCTCCTGCTTCTCAGGGACCCGGAGGCCAGGGAATGGACAGGGGCCAGAGATTCAGGAAGTGTCTTCTTTGTTCTTCTGGTCAATGGAGTCCAAATTCTAGAAGTCACCCTTCATTCCTCCAGGGCAGGAGTATTTACACCAGGGAAACTGGCAAACAGAACTTTTTTCCCCCCTGAGAGCCTCTCATTAAACATTTATCAACACACTGTTACCCAAATCTCTCCACCTTCCTTTATTCCCATTTCTACCATTTTAGCCTAAGCCATGTTCATTTCTTACTCAGCAGGTTCTCCTCAGCCCCCTTGCTTGCCCTTCTGCTATCCATTCTCTACAAGGCAGCTGGAGAGATCTTTAAAAATTGTAAATCAGCTCCTGTCACATCTTCCCGAGGCTTCCCAGAACACTCAGAATAAAAACCAAATCCCTTGCTGAGGCCCGCACAGCCTACTCTACCTGCCCTGCCAACTTATGATCTCATCTCCTTGTCTCCCCTGCTAACCCCACCTCGGACACGCTGGCCTTCTGACTGTAACTGGAAAACGCCAACCTCTCCCTGCCTCAAGGCTGTGCTCTTCTACTGTTGCAAGTGCTCTACCTCCAGGTCTTTGCGTGACTGGGATCTAGTTATCCAAGTCTTCATTCAAGGGCCAGCTCCTCTGAGAAGTCTTCCTTGACCACCCCTCACCCCCAACCATAGACAGATCCTCCAGTCTACCTACCCCTGCCCTTGCCAAAGTCACTTTCAATGGTAGCTCTCCGGGTCTTCTATTTACTACTTAATTTGTCATCTCTCCACCAAAACAAAAGCTTTACATTGCCTGTTACGAAGGTTGGGAAGTACTTAGCAAATATGTGGTGAAAGAATGAAAGTCTCAGTCTCCCAAGAGAAGGCACACCATGGAAGGTCTCTCTCATCACTGCTGAGCTGGGGCCACTGCAACAGAAGTTCTGGCTCAGTGTTGGAATGGGTCTGAAAGGGGAATGTTTGGTTTCCAGAAAACAAGGGGAGGAGAGGTCTTGTGAAAGAAGCTTTTCAAATAATCTCCCCAAGCTTGCATACCCTGGGTTCCCTCAGAGTGAAAGGGGCCTTGATCAGGCCTTGTGGCTGTCGCTAAGTGCACAGAAGCATCCACTTCCTAAATTGTGGCCTGGAAGCATTTCCTCCACAGTCCATGGGCAGAGCCTGAACATCTTTAGTTCTCAGGCACTTTCCTATTATAGTGGCATTTAAAAGACAGTGTGAAATCGTCTCTGTGGAGGTACACAGAGGCCTCTGAGGTACCTGGATGCAAACAGCTAGGCTTAGATTCCTTCCCCAAGCTGGTGTCTACCACTATCCTTCTTTCATTGGTTCCTTAAGTAGGTCTGGTTTTTCACAAAGGCCATGGATGGGGAGGGGGAAAGGGCAAAACATCTTATTTCAAATTCTGACTCTGCCTTTACCAGACATATGAATGACTTTGGGCAAGATGCACAAATTGACTAAGATTCCGTTTTCTCAATTTTCTCAACTGTAAAATGGGAATGATAATAGTTTGCTTAACTCATTTTGAATGCAAACTGAGATTGACTTAAACTCAGTGAGCTAATCTATGTGAGAGTGTTTTATATAGTGTTTGTTGTAGTGGTGATGTATATACTGATAAATTATAAAATGCTTCTTTCCAAGGTACTTTTGCTATTGGCCCTAAAGTTTCATTTACTGCATAGGAATGAAATGAATGGTAATTGACTTGTGGACCTTCCTCATTGATTCAAATTAAACTTTACTATCATTCAGTGGTGAAACCCGTGGCCTCCACCTCAATCACAGTATTTTATTTCTGTAGAACTACTATATCCATTAAAATTATCTATTTCTGTGGCACTTAAAATTGTCAACATAGTCTTTTTGCTTCACCTTCAGGCTGACTTATATAATTTCATTTTGCTAAGGCTGAGGGGGAAATGTGTGAGTGCTTGTGAAGATTAATGTTCTGTTTTAAGTATCCAGATCTGAGCAGAGCCACCTATATCTTTTATTGAGCATCTGCTGTAGCCAGAGCATTAAAGGGAAGAGAGAAAACTAAGTAAGATGGAGCCCCTGCCCTTAGAGGTTTACTGTCCATGATTTTTTCCCCTTTTTTACTTATTTATTAGGTTTTTTCCTTAATTTCTTTCATGGTTAATAGATAGTTCCAGAAACCTACTATATATGTAGCACTAGGTTGTAGGGACAGAGATGTATGAGACCTGGCCACTTCCCAAAAGGAGGTGTCTGCCTCATTAAGGACACATCCAGGAACATGAAATAGCTTCAGGGGTTGGGAGAAAGAGAACAGGAGGTTGAGGCTGGGTATGGGATGGCCAGCTTCAGGTGTCCCAGTCACAGTGCTGGGGTTCTGATACGAGAGGGGTTGCTTGTAAATCCCACGCCTGGTATGTGGTTGCTGTTGGAGAGTCTGACCTGAATGTGGTAGTGAGCAGAACAGGAAGAAAGTATGAGAAGCATACAAGAAAGTGACAGTTTATCATATAATACAATACGTGACAAATGAACTGAGAGCTAAGGACTTCAGGCGAATAGGGATTACTGTAGACTAGGGACTCTAGAGTGGCTTGGCAGGAAAGGAAGCGTTGGAGGACTGGGCGGACCCTGACAGGCAAGGATGTGGATCGGGAAGGCAAGTGGAAAGGCGATTGGGGGCCTTAGTCATAAAGGACTTTCATATCTGTCTAGTTTGTACCACGTTCTTCAGGCCTTGGAGAGCCCAAGATGAGTTTTCAGCCAGGTTCTACTTCAAGGAGGTGGGACTTTTGAAAAACTTCTTGGTTACACTATACTAGGAAGTCTCCCCCCTCCCCTCCACAATATGTTTCTGGGACAAGGCACACGTTTCCTCTCTGAGGGTGGTGGTTAATAATAGGCACACGACCCAAAGCGGGAGCAGAAGCACGCGGAGATGGAAGCAGGCACAGGTGTAAGGAGTTCACGAAGTGATTTTGTTTCCTAATTTTCACATCCTGCTCCCACACCTCCCCCACTCCCACCCCCACCCCCACCTTGGTGAGAAGATTCCCTGCTGGAGCTGGTGTCTCAAGCTCCCTTGAGGAGGGCGGGAGCTGCAGGGTGTGGTGGTGTAACTCCTGCTGCTGGGGTTGTGGAGCCCACTGAGTGTGTTCTCATAGAGACCTGCAGGCAGTTCACTGAATCACCCATGTCTTTGACCCAGTAAATTAGAAGGTAATGACAATAACCTCTATTGACTGAGTGCCCACCAAGTACTAAGCAGCATTATCTCAATTCATACTCCCAATGTCTCCGAAGGCAGACATTGGACAGAGGCCACTGCTGTTTGGAGATAGTGTGTCCCCTCCTATGCTCACACAGCTAGTAACAAGTACAGCCAGAATTTCACCAATCAAGCATTCTAGTTAGAGCATAACATGAGGAAAAAGAATAAAGCAGAGGGAAATGTTCATGATCTTTCAATTTAGCTGTGAATTCCAATCCCATCTTGGCCACTTTGCTTCTCTCAGTCTCCTTGTCTATAAAATGGGTGCGGTCATTCTCTCTTCCTAGTTTTCTTGACAAGACTAAGTTAACCTGTGTCTGGACCGCCACATCAGGCATCCACAGATGTTAGCTGTTCTTGGGGTCATTATATATTGGGAAGCTGGGACCCTTACTCCCCCTGCCTAAGCCAGTACTCAATTTTCAGGAACAGGACAAAGTCAGCTTGTAGGTGTCCCTACCCACCTTTCCCTGTAACCCTCTCTCCCCGCTTCCCTTACATGCCAACTTTGGGACATCTCAACAACTTATTCAGACACTGATAGATGAGGCATGGGGGTTAAAACAAATCAGTGTCCTTCTCCGAAAACCTGTCACTGGCCATGTGGCAATTTACATTTTCCAGGACATTCCCTGAGAGTGGCTGATGACAGAGAGGTGGAGCCTGTCTCCTGAGAGTGGCTCCTTCTGACCTGACCCCGAAGACCCAACAGCTGATTCGTCACACTCATGGTTCCGGAAATTCCCTTTCCCTAGTCTCTGTTTCCCTTCTGCAGAACCTGCAGACAATCCTGGGGAAAGTGGCAGTGTTACCTATTTAGAATAATCAACAGTTCTTAGTCCCTATATAGAGTTCTCTGCAGGAATAGAGCCAATAGGATGAATATATCTATTTCTATATCTACATCTATATATCTATCTATTTGTATTTATCTATATCCACATTTATAAATATACCTATATATATCTATTTACCTACATATCTACATATATGTATGTGTGAATGTGTATATGTGTGTGTGTGGAGAGAGAGAGAGAGAGAGAGAGAGAGGAGAGAAATTGAGATTTCTTTTAAGGAATTGGCTCTCACAATTGTGGGGCCAGCAAGACTGAAATCTGTAGGCCAGGCCAACATGCTAGAGATTAGAGTAAGAGTTAAGTTGCAGTCTTAAGTCCAAAATCTGCAGGGAAGGCTTGAAACTCAGGCAGTATTTCTAGGTTGAATCTTGAGGCAGAATTGCTTCCTACTTGGGAAACTTCAGTCTTTGCTCCTAAGGCCTTCAGCTGATTGGATGGGGCGCACCCACATTATGGAAGGTAATCTGCCTTACTTAAAGTAAATGTTAATCATATCTTAAAAAATACCTTCACAGAAACACCTAGTGTTTGACCAGACAACTGAACGCCGTAGCCTAGCCAAGTTGACACCTAAAATTAACCATCACAGTCCCCGAGAAGCCTTGCCATAGAGTGTAAGGCACTTGTCTGATGAAGGACTCACTTTGCCGCTGAATCCCCAGACCCAGGGAACTATCACCAGCCATGCAGCGGAGAGAGTGGGTCCATGTTTCTGAGCAAGAGTTCAGTGCTGGAGTGGAAAGAGCTCTGAGTAAACTGTTAGAAGTTCAGTTCACTTATTCACTTATTCATTCATCTAGCCGTCCAGCCAGCTACTTGGCCACATTTACTAGATGCTGATTATATGTGGAGCCTTGGCTTAGGCCCTCTGGGACCGGAGGTAAGAAGGCAAAGGCCACTGCCTTAAGGAGATGGACCCCATACACACGTAATTCCATTACAGTAAGTTCTCAGTACCAAATTGTTCCGACTCGGTTGGATCTTAATCCTTTGTGAGTTGTGAGCCCATCAGAAAGTCCAGCACAAGCCATGGAACTTTCTCCCCAAAATAGTGCTTGTCTCAAATGTCATGACTTAGGAAGTACAGATACCAGGCTAATGCTCCTCAAAGAAATTTCATTTCTTCTCAATGTTGAGAAGAAATGCTTTTATCTCATAAACATGGAAATGTGTGAGTAATGATGTCTCATTTTCCCTGTACACTGCTAGGAAGGAAAGGCCAAATCTGAGGAGGTCCTGCTATGAAAATTAACTTCATTCCGGACTCAATTTTGTTTACCTGTCTTCCTTTTAATTTCCTTTTTTTTTTTTCTCACCTACTACCAATTAATGCCAAATTGCTATTTGTTGTGGTTGTGTTGGAATTTTTTTTTTTTGCACCCCTTTTAACTGTTTAAATACCCTATTTTGGGCAGCAAGGTATGTGGAAAGAGACAAACAACAGAATGATGATGGGTCCCACCACTGAGCAACCACAGCGGGGAGAGCGCCTGACTCAGTCCCTGGGGTGGGAGCAGGTCAATCTCGTGATTTGTGGGACCCAGTGCAAGTGGGAAATGCAGAGCCCCTTTGAAAACTATGGTTGAGGATTTAAAGACAGCGACGGCAGAACATTAAACCAAGCATAGGGCTCTTCTAAGCACAGGCCCTGCAGCTTGCAAGCCCATGAACCCAACCCTGGTGTGGGCCAGGAGGCTGCCCATGTCAGGTGACACTTGAAAAAGCCAGAGGGAAAGGTAAGACTTTGCCAGCAGAGCACAGCAAGGGGGACCATTTAGACAGAGGGAGAAGCTGGTGCTAAGACACAGAGATGTGGGAGTTAAGTTGTGAGAAGGGATGTAGCAGAAGGAGATGCAGGGAAGGTAAAAACAGGTGAGGACAGCAGGATTTTATAAATCATCAATTCCAACCCCAGAGGGTCCACATGAAACTATTTTCCCCTTGATTTCCAGGCTCTGCATAGTCACATTTTGGCAAAGACCCAGGACATCCTTACCTGCCCTTTCCCCCTCCCTCCCAAGCAGCCTCATATTCCCACCATGCACTGGGACAAGCCAAATGGTCCTTGTTAATGTGAAATCTGTACAGAAGCCTCTTAATACCTCAAGCTCCTGGTTGCCCCAAACTAGCTCCTAAGATGGGGAAAGCACTGAGACACATTTCCCACTCAGTGTCCCAGGTTTTGTGTGACTTTGAGACATCCACAGGCCCTGTGACTTCCTGTGGGTTCATTCAGCATCTCCCAGATCATCTATTTCATGCCGTTCCCAGCTGGTTCAGAAAGTCATCGGAGGCGGCCCCATGAAGAGTTGTTTGAGCTCAGACAGATTGCCTGCTCCCTGCCGGAGGAGTCTGCTGCCTCCTTCCCAGCAGGAGCCGGGCAGCTCACCCCCTGCCTCTTCCCTGCGATGTCTTGCTGCTCTTTTACATCACCTTCTCTGATAAATCATTAGGGACGCCACGCTATCAACAGCCTTGCCTTAAACCCTTTCTACAGATCCATAAACGAGATCACACTCTGAGGAGAAGCATTAAGCAGCGATTTGGGAAGCGTTTGAGGCTGTTTATTTGCCTGAAAACGTAACAGCCAGGGTGGTGGGGAGGCACGTGTGTTGAGTCTGAAGGTAGCACTTTCCCCCTCCTCTGGGCTGAGAGACCGTCTCACATAGGTCATTCCAGCACCAGGGGTCCTGAGGCATCCAGGCTGGAGGGATGGAAAGGAGGCCCCTGGTTAAAACCCCTCACTGTCCTCACGGGTAAACTGAGGCCCAGAGAGGCCAAGCAACTTGTCTGAGAATGTATGGCTAGCAAGTGGTGAGCTGATTCCACGCCAGGTCTCCTCCTACTCCTGAGATGCAGTCATGGCTGGGATAAATTCTTCCAGCCTCTTAGCTGTGTGTCCCCGAGCCAATCGCTTAACTTCTCAGAGCCTCACTTTCCTCATCTATGAACAGGATACCACCACCTTTTTTAAAGATTGGCAAGAGAATGCCAAGGGAAGCATTTATGCAGAGGCACCTGGTTTAGTCACTAGCCATATGACCTTGGGCAGGTTGTACAATCTCTCTGAGCCTTAGTTTCCTCATCTCTAAAATGAAGACTTTTTGGGGGGATTTAAAAACCTGAATTTCAGCAGTGCCTGGAGCATTCTAAACCCTACGTAAATGTTAGCTGTTTTCATTATCATCATTACCCTCCTCATCAGGATGGAGTAAGCAAGTCCTTAGTAATTATTTCCCCCTTTGGGGTAGGTAGAGTTGCAATGTGCCTAGAATAAGGGCTCTGGATATTGACAAACATGAGCTTAAAATCTGGTTCTGCCGCTCACTGGCAGTGTGACACTGGACACGCTTCTCTACTTTTCTGTGCCTTTGTTTCCTCACCCAAAAATTGGGATAGCAGTAGTTGCCTTGAAGAGCCACTTGTGAGAACTGGGAATAACTCACCTGTCACATCAGTTGTACTCAAATATTTATAGTGGTTATTATTTCATTCTCAACTGCAATTTTGATTGGTTTCAAAGTAAAATCCTCCCAGGCCACGAGCCAGGCAGCCCTCCCCACGTTCCAGCCTGTTGCTGTAGGAGCCGTTGCCCACGGTGTGGGTGGTTTGCATCACGCAGCTGCACCTCCGTGTTCTGTGCCACAGAGGCAATGATGAAAAAGCAGCCAAGACGCACAGCCCAGGGAACTTGCCTGAGCAGGTGACCAGAACATCCGCAGGTAAACACCGAGTGCAAACTCTTGCATTCGGTTGCAATCCTCGCATATTACTAGAGGCACAAGACTGCAGAGAGGAGAGGAGGGGAGCCAGCGGGCTGTGCCTCTGCCAGTGGGCTCTGGGCCCTGCCTGCCCCACCCAAGGTGGACCATGTTCTTCCTGCCCTGCTGGAACCTTCCATCACAGGGGAAGGTAGGTGGGCAGTGCACAGAGGGAGTTAGCTAACCTTCAGGCCTGTTGATCACTGGGGGAGCCTCCTCTATCCGGCAGGGACATCTTATCAGCCAACCACATGCTCACCTCGTGTGGGCTCAGGGACTAGGGACAGAGCCCCAGGATGGGTTAGGTTGGAAGGCTGGCGGCTTCGTGGGGACCGTCTGCTGTTTCACTGAACAGTAGAGAATGTGGTGGTTGGTACTGGGCCTGCGCCTTTATGATACGGAGATACGGGTCCTGCTCGTGGTAGGTGTCTGGTTTGGTTGTGTCGCTCCCCCGGTACTATCCCTTGGATAAAGGAAAGAGTTTGTCGTTCGTTAGTGCAGAGACTCAGACTGGGCTGCGTGTTGTGTCTAAATTAATTGTCCATTCAGTGGAAAAAAATTAAGTTGTAGATTATTGGACTTTTTTTTACTTACGAAGATGGTGATTTTGTATGGATGTACTTAACTTCAGATTTAAGGTATTTGCTTATTGCTATGAAAGAAAGGAAGGTGCTGTTCAGTTAAGCACTTCCTTTGTGTGCTCTTGGCTGACTCTCCCCTGCGGGGTCAGGGAGGTTCATAAACCAGTGGTACAGTGCACCTCTCACAACGTCAGTGTAACGTCCTGGCTTAAGGAAAGATTTGGAGTCAAGCATTTCAACACTGCCACTTACTATGCTGTGACTCCAAGCAAGTTACTGAATATTTCTAAACCTCAGTAGCCTGATGTGTAAAATGGGGATGTTATTAGTCCCAATCTACCTTATGGGGCTTTAGTCAAGGTAAATGAGAGGATGCACACAAAGCTCTTGGCATTGTCACTGGCACACGGTAGGGAAAGAAGTGCCACCAGCAATGACACTGCAGTGGTGGCTGCTGTGGCCTGAATTGGATGAGCTTAAAGACGTAGGTAATCACATCCATGACAAATGGCCACCGAGCCTCTGATTGCCCACCCTCCCCCATGGTGAAGGTCCTGTGGAGTTGAGGAACCCCCTTGTACTGGTTTATGAGAACTGATTGTTAATCTTTCAGGGATTTTGTGAGACAGTTAATAAGCACACTATTACTAAAAATTAAATTATATAAACTTAGGCTTAAATAAATTATAGGATGGGACAAAAGTATGTTTATAGTTGTTTATATGGAAAATAATACAATAATTAATAAATAATAATACAAGAATAAACTCTGTGTTTCATGTACTCAAAACTATAAACCTACATTTGCCCCACTCTGTATATTAAAGAGAAAGGGCAGGAATGCCTGACACTCACCACTTCCTGATTATTTTACTACATTAGAGGTCACTCCTGGGGTTACTTACATTCATTTTATCTATGCGGTGGAAATATTCCCAGCTCCACTTTCAATGGCTCCGCTTTGAGAGCTCAAAATCAGCCATGGTAGGAGAATTCACAACACAGAAATCAGAAAATGCTACAGATCAGGGCTTTTTGTTGATTTTGTTTTGTTTTCCTGGTGAGTCAGTTGTTAAATATTTACCAGCTCTCCTTTGGGTAAAACTTACTAATGGCTGTTTCATTGTTCAACAAATGCTGATGGTCAGAAATTTTTTTATTACATTGAAATGTGTTCTTTTTAGCTTGATTCTGGTTAAAATTTCCAGTGTTGTTTTTTTTTAACTAGTAGAAAGTACCATAAATAAATACCCTGGTCCAAGTCAATGTCTTCGTGCCTGTTTTTACCCACTGGCCCTCTTCATGGCGTGTGGAACATGGTAAGCCCTGGAGAAATTACTGTTGTTAAATTGACTGTCTCTGCATTCAGATCAGGATTTTTTGAAATGTGATTTCTCCGATGGGGCTTTTTCCCTCTAAGCATTAACCAATTTCAGAAATGTTTAAATTGTGATATTGAAGAAATCCAGCCTCAAAGTTGAAATGTACTTAAATTTCCCACTTTGAGTATATATTGTTTGACTGTTTCTGAAAAGCACTGACTGAATAGAGGGGAAGCAGGTCTCACTTTGGGCCACTGTGGAAAGCCAGTCCCTTTCCTGAGATCTCTCCCTGTAAGTGACTAGCAGCCCACACTGGATGATTCCTTCAGTGTCGGTCAAAACCTGGAGTAATGTCAGCCTGCTCAGATACAAGACTTGCCTTGGAGAGATGCAAGCAGCAATTTGGGACAATAATCCGAAGCCTGAGGGAAAGAAGGTCATTGTAAAACACGGATTTCTGAAAGTGAGGCAGAAAAGCAGCTGAAAAATTCATACTTGGTCAACTTGGCTGGAGCTTTGAAGTCAGACTTGTCTGGAGTTCAGATTCTGGTTGTGTTGATCTGAGTGGGTTGCTCTGTGACCTTGGGAAGGTCACTAACCATCTTTGAGCTATCATTTTACCATCTCTGAAAATAGGAATTGTAATATTCATCCTAATGTTTGTCAAGTGGATTAAATAAGATAAAGATATAAAGGCCCAGGAACATAGTAATACCACTAAGTGTTAGCTATCCACTTTTCATATCAAGGGTCATGCCAACTGCCCTGGCTGGTGTGACTCAGTGGTTAGAGTGGCAGCCCTGGCACTGAAAGGTCATGAGTTCGATTCCCAGTCAAGGGCACATACCTGGGTTGCTGATTTGATCCCTTGCTCCAGTCAGGGCATGTGTGGGAGGTAACCAATCATTGTATCTCTCTCACGTTAATGTTTCTCTCTCTCTCCCTCTCTCAAAATCAATGGAAAAATATCCTCAGGTGAGAATTAATAAAAAAAAAAAAAAAAGGGGGTCATGCCAACTAACTTAGGGTTTGAGGCACTTAAAATGCCCCTAAAATATCAGGTACCCTATCTACGTCAAAAACAATTTGTCTTTATAGATTGTAGATATGCATTACTTTGTCATTTGCTTATTTAAAAAATAAAATAAAACTGTTCAAGTTGTACTTATAGCTTATGACAGGGGAATTGGTTGCCTTGATTCTGCTACTTTGCAGAGCAAATACAAGTGTGGGCACATGGACTTGTGTCTCCCTAGAAGCTGAAGCCACGTGTGGGTGTTAACAAACTTTGTGTCTCACACTGTGACCTTCATGTAGAATTTCCCGAAGTGGGAATATTAAGCTCAGTGTTTTTTAAAACTCCACTAGCCTGGGAGAAAATTATTTTAAAAGTCACTTTTTGTCATCTTCCATTAGACACCAATTTCCTAGGCAAAATGGAATGTAGGACACTGTTGAGTAAATGAAATCACAGGCATGTGGCAAGAGGTTAATAACTCCCATTGCTGATTTCTGAAAGAAAGAAAAAGCACCGGTGTCACTTCTACTGTTGACATTTTGTTCTGTGTCACCCCTTGAAGCAAACAAAATGTCTGTGCATTTTTAAAAAGACCTCTTTTCTTTCTTTTCAAAGTTCTTCAAAATTGTGCCTTGAAACGATTTGGTTGATGGAAACCTGGCCTTGGTGAGGGGCCACTGATTGTAAGTCATGGCTGTTCCCCTCTCTTTTCCCTCCACCAGCTTCCCTGGAAGTGGTAATAGCAAACCACCAGAAAGCTGAGGGAGTTCTCAAGTACAGAAAAAATCAACTGTACATGTTGAGAAATATGAACTCACTACTAAGGGTGGTATTAAATTTTCCAAAATTTCATTGAAGCCCTGACCGGTGTAGCTCAGTTGGTTGGGTGTTTTCCTGTGCACTGGGAGGTTGCTGGTTCAGTTCCCAGTTGGGACACATGCCCAGGTTTTGGGCTCATTCCCAGTAAGGGACGTGCAGGACACAGCCAATCTTTGTTGCACTCTCACATTGATGTTTCTCTCTTCTCCATTCCTCTTTCTCCAAAAATCAATAAATGACTTTTTTTAAATTCATTGAAATAAAAAGGAAAACCAAGAGCACTTTAAAGTAAGTCTACAGACAATAACACCCAAATCTGGTCCCCTTTGCTATCTATTTACTTACTTACTGGCTGACTTATTTTTACCTTCCTCCATGATCTCTCAGCATATGCATCTTCAGCAGGCCCAGTCTCAGTCTCTCAGTCTCTCTCTCTATGATCTATAACCCTCTCTCCTCCAACACTCTGCTCCCTCGCCTGGCTCAGAATCCTGGGAGATACTGGATGGAATCACCCATGTCATAGGATTAGGAGAAACAAGCAGTGGCTTACAGGCTTTGAAATGCAACTAATAGGAATAACTACTTAGATCCTGGTCAGTAGACCCCTATGTGTAACAACAAAAAACCTTGCTCTTAGGAAGAACCCTGACTTTTTTTTAAATCCTTACCCAATGATGTGCTTTTATTGATTTTAGAGAGAGAGGAAGGGGGAAAGAGAGAGAAACATCGATCCGTTGCCTCCCGTATGTGCCTTGACCAATGATCGAACCCGCAACCTGGTGTATGCCCTGATCCGGAATCGAACCCTCAGCCTTTTGGTGTACCAGAGACGCTTTAACCAACTGAGCCACCTGGCCAGGGCAGAACTCTGACCTTTGTGATTCTTTTCTGTTCCATTCCATTCTGTCCTTTAAAAATACCGTTTCTAATGAGCTAACTTAATTTTTCAACTCCTGAATGGGATGTAACCTACAGCTTGGAAACACCGGCCTAGAGCAGTGTGCCTCAGACTTCAGTGTGCACTCAGGTCCCCTGGGGACTGGATAAGGGGCAGGTTCTGTCTGAAGGTCTGGGGTGGGGCCCTCAATCCTGCAGTTCTAATCACCTCCCAAGTGACGTTGACACTGCTGATCTACAGACCTCACATTGAACAGCCTGGTTCCCAGTACATGGACTGTTCAGCACCATGGACAGGAGACCAACCCACCAACAAATCAACTTTTGAGTCACACTGTCCTCTCTGCAAGGGGGCTCAGGGGACACTTTCCAGAGGCTGCCTGACCATGTAGAACTCTCTCCCTCTCTCTAAGTGGCGGAGCCCTCGGAACAAGGGACACAGAGTTTAGGGCTGGGGACTCCGAGGAGCTCTGCTCATAAGAAATAGTCCAGCTTTTTCACTCCCCCCCTGGTTTGCTCCAGGTCCTGCCTGGTGACTCCCTGCAGCTCCGCCTTTATTCGGGGTCTTCCAGAAAAGGCTCAGGATGCCCTTCCTTCAGACCCGCCTTCTGGTGAATGCCTGCGCCGTTACTCAGCTTACATGATAAGGCAGCATCTTTCCCTGAGTGTGCCCCTCTCAGCCTTGGTACACAGCTCTGTTGGAGACCTAAGCATATATTATTAAAAAGCTCTCTGTGTTCATATCCTCCCCCCCAAAATGGGCCAGTCTTTCATGGCCCTGGTCACATTAGGATCACCTGGGGAGCTTCTGCAAAATGCTGATGCCCAGGCCTCACCCCAGACCAATTAAGCCAGAATCTCTGGGACTGGATCCTGAGCAGCAGTATTTTTTAAGTTCCCTAAGTCAGGACTGGGAATTACTGCATTAGTCTGTGAGCTCCACGAGGATACAGACCGTGCCTCACTCACCCTTTCTTCCCCTCCCTTCTCCTCCTCTTGCTCTTTCTTTCAGTCCAGTGTCCTGGACTGCTTGCTATTCAGTGACTAATGAGCCAGTAACTGACATAACGAGCTAACGTTTCCTTAGCACCTACTATGTGCCAGGAACTAAAGGCATTTTCCCTGCATTACCTCATGAGGACTTGCAACAGACCTATAAAGTAGACCTTATTTATTGCAGTTTACAGAGGAAGGAACTGAGGCTTAGAAAGGTTAAATCATGTAGCCAGGATGACACAGCGAGAGGCAGAGCCAGAGTCTGCACTTGATCCAGGGTTGTGCTGAGCTATTTGGAACAGGCACCCCAAGGTGCTCCAACTCCAGCACCTGTTGTCAAGGGGGAACACAAAGCCACAGGTGAACAGAATTCATTTCTCTCCACCATCAATTTTTCTAGAGTTTTAGGGAAAATATAGAATTCTCATTAATGTTATTATACTACTATTTTTTAAAAATAACAAGACCCCTTATTAATACCTTCTGTTTGCCAGGCACTGTTTCCTTGCAGTTAATATCCATCACCTTCATTATCCCCTGGAGCTTCATGGCAACACTGTGAGGCAGGCATTATTTCCACTGTGCAGATGGAAACATTGAAGCTCAGAGAGGTCAAGGGGCTCTTACAAAGTCACCCAGTCTGAAAGTGGTGAGTCAGATTCGAACCCAGGTTTTCCTGATGGCACAGACAGCCCCCCTTCACGGCTCTGCCCATTCTGTATTTGCAAAATAAACACTCCGCGTGATTATCTCATTAGAGTCTCAGAGCTCAGCAGAGAGACGGGTGAAGTGATTGGAAGGCAGGCTCGGGCCGCAGGGTGGAGGGTGAGGGATCACAGGGATTGGCCACCTGGGAGAGGAGAACATAAGTGGGGGCTCCACAGACCAGCAGGGCTTCACACCGAAAGTGGAAGTGGCTCGGCCTGTGCTCGCCTCCCGGAGCTCCCAGCATCCTTGGTATCCCTCCCAAGAGGGTGGGGGAGGCGAGTCCGAGGCAGGGCCATCACTCTGCCTGCCTGTGGAGGGAAACAGAGAACCCTCTGTTGCTGCCCCAGGAGCTCCACAGTGATAGATGGAGGGCCATTTGTCGAGCCAGAAGCCATCATTCATGGAGGACAATGGCCCACTGGGACCCAACACATTTGGGGAAGAGCATGAAGCAGACAGAAGCAGGATTATGGGAAACAAAGCCAAAGGAAATTTGTTAGGAGTCTGATTTCCAGAGCCTTGACATCAGCAGGAACGAGGCTTTTTCTGTGCAAGCGTCACTAGCAAATGTATTCAGAGCCGAGGCAAGTTCGCTGGCTTCCTGGTGTCCATTACCAGCAAACACTGGAAATGATTGTGCAGGACTTAGCAGAGGATTATCCTTTTAGAAAGCATTAACTGGGGTATATTTTGATAGGGAGGGAGGGGCTGGTGCATGTAATTTATTGCACTTTCTGGGGAAGCACTGAAGCGGGGACACCTGGACCCATAGCTTCAGAATCATCAGCTGGGGTTTTCTTTGTCCAGATTCCTGGTCCCTTTGCACAAGGTCTGAGAATAAATAAGCCAAACGATGAATTTCACTTGGCCTTGGAATCATATTGTAAAGTACTAGGACCCCACCTTCCACTTTGTAATCTGTGGAAAAGTTAAGATTGCAGGTATGGAAGGGGGCTTACAGTTGTGAAACCAACCGAGGTGAGGAAAGAACGGCGGGGCGGGGGCGGTCTACTTCCTCCCTCCTAGTTTCGGGTCAGGGAACATCATCAGCCATGCAAATGGATTATTTCCGACAGTGCCTAAGGATGGGGTCTTCTGAGAGACAAATCGAGTGTGTAGAAGCCTTAATGGATGTAGAAATAGGTGGGCAGCCAATCCCAATGGTAATAACACGCACAGCCTCTAAGTCTAGGCTCGATGCTGAGAATGAGTTTGCTGGCACCGGCAGAGAGGGCTGAGTGGGGTGGGGCTGGTGCATCTCATTGAGAGAACAGTCCACTGCAGAATGTGTTTGTGGCAGGCTTGGAGGGACAGCATCCACTCCCCAGGAGCCCTTCGCATCTCGCGTCTCTCCATGCCTGGTGGCAGCCTTCCAACGAAGGGGCATTGGGAACACTTGCTAATTGAGTCCTTGCTGACTGCCTGGTTCTTTGCTAGGCACTGAGCATATGACGATGAATTCATTCAAGGTGGTATTGCCCAGTGGTTAAGATCACGTTTGCTAGAGTCGAGTGGCCTAGATTCAAGCAGGAGCTCGCCACTTGCTTGACCTTGGGTATATTATCTGATCTCTCTGTGACTCAGGTTCTTCATCAGAAAAATGGGAGTCCTTGCAGGAGGCTGTGAGCACGCAGCAAGCTAATATATGTACAGCATTCACAATAACGCACAGCAATAGTCAGGGTCATGTCGTGTTTTCTGCTGTTATTGTTATTTTTATCATTATCATTATTTGACATATATTTACTGAAATACACTCCATGTCCAGCTCTGTGATGTGTGCCAGGGAGGTGGCAGTGAGCAGGACTAGGGGCCTACCCTCATGCACCCACAGTGCTGAGGAGCCGGCCACATAAATGAGTCCATGGAAGGAGGCGATATGTCCTCTGAGAAAGATGCAGATGGAGTGCTGTGGGGAGTTGGAGGCGGGAGAGATGAAGACCAGCCTGTGGACCAAGGAGAGCTTCCTGGAAAAGGGAGCACTCATCGTGGGCGTTGAAAGATGGGAAGGGATTGCTCACGTAGAGTTAGCAGGGTGAGGTTCTGGGCTGTCCCTGCCTTGGAGGAGCTCTCCTTCTTGTGAGACTATGTGGAGACCTTGAAGGTTCAGAGACTCACTCAGGCCCTGCAGCCAGTAATATATTCATCGGCCATGTAAATGGATTATTCCCAGGGAAGAAGAAAACCCAAGTGGGCTGCTACTCAGAGCGTCATGGTATTCAGAGGAGGGAGACATAGCAGGGGCTTGACTTGCAGGCAGGTGCTTCTCATGTGGGTTAGGGAGCAGACACTGGAAGGGTTTGGATTGTTCCAGAAGAGGAACAGCATGAGCAGAAGTGCAGAGGCAGGAATGGGCATCACACGTGTAGAGAAGGGTCAGCAGACCTGAGTGCAGGCCACCAAGTGATGCGGGGAGGGAGGGTGGCCAGGTTGATTACAGAGAGCCTGGGAGGGAGGTTAAGCTCAAGTGGGCACTTTAGTCTTCAGGAAATATAGTGGCAGATGAATTTGATTTCACTTTGAAGATTGTTACAGGTTCATAAAAACTTTATATTGTGGGCTTGTAAAATATTAGCCCAATCCACAAGGTAGGATTAAATTGCCTGCATTACCCGCCCTGGAAGCGTCTCTGTTTACCTGGATGTGCTCTGAGCACAATTCAGGATTATTAATAAAACAAGGCAGCCGCGCAGCAACGAGAGGGGAGGAGCACAATTTTATGACCACTGTCTCAGTTTGGGGGACCTTGGTTGCCCTGTGAGAATGCCTACCCTGCAAGGGTGCTGTCTGATCTCCAGGGCCAGCCTGGAGGGATGGGGAAAGGACCCCCTTGGCATATATGGAAAACAGCAATTTCACCTCCTTCCCTGTCTATGTATCCCAGGGGCTGCAGACTGACAGCCTACAGACATGTTTTGGGGCTCACATCCTGTTTTAAATATCAAGATATTTAACATAAAAACCAAAACGCTTGGCAAAAAAATATGGATTTTCTTCATCTCTTAGAAAGGCAGATTTGGCAACACTAGGCCCTGCTCTGCCTACTTTGGAGAGCCACCTCCCAAATGCATAATTCTCTAAATCCAGTACCCAGGACCATCATGTCACTTCCCTGAGCCTTGGTGTCACAACTTCTTGTGATACTGAATGGCCTCTGCTCCTTTCAGAGGGCATGAGTTCTTGAGTTTGCCACAGTTCCCACCCCTCCTTATTGTTTACTGCTACAGGTATTTGGGTTTACCACTCTGGACCTTCCCCTTCACTGAAACCCAAAGTTCACATGCTTAGGTTTCTCATGAGGCATATATAATACTCACAAGTTACTGATTTATACAAGCCCAGAGCACTATGCACAGAACCAGGCCCTTTCCTATTCCTTTTCCCATCCCGTTGCCACAGCAGCCTGCAGAGGTGGGCATGATTGTGCCCATTTTACAAATGAGGAAACCAAGGCTCAGGGAAGTAAACAACAGTCCTGTGTAGAGGGTTTGGAGAATCAAGCACTTGGGAGGCAGCTCTGCAAAGTGGGCAGAGCACGGCTACGAGGCCTCTGCCCCTTCAGGGACTCCAGTTTCCTCCTCTGTAGTCAGGTTGCTGCCCTAAATCAGAGGTTCATAATGTGGGCATGCGGCTGGGGAAGAAGTTAGCATTTTCTTCCATTGTGAATATAGGCAATAAGCCACAAAAGCATTAGAAGCCTCTTGGACTTTGTTACCAGGAGGAATCAGATATTTTTGTAAATAGCATTTACACTCATTACTACTTCAAGGTTATGAGAGTTATTAGACCTGCCTCTAGATCTTGTTATAAATCTTGATTTATAAAAGAAATAAAAATATTAGTGCATCACAAAGTTATCAGTTTAACATTTTGATAACCATTTCGATACCACTGGTTTCCACTGTCATCCTAGGGATTTTATTTTATGCATTTAGAAACATTTTTCTGGGAAAGGATATGTAAGTTTCAAGAACCTGTCAAAGGGGCCCATGAGACAAAGCGTGCCCCAGATGCTTTCTAGGTACTGGAATACCCAGGACTCCTGCATCCATGAGTACGAGGCCGGGGGCACTCCTGTAGCAGCCCCACCCGCACTGCGTCCACACCTCTAGCAGTTTCAGGGGCAATTCCCCGGACCCTGTGCTGCCTGATTGGTATGTCGTTACATCAGACCAACATCTCCCAATTTGTTGTTGACTGAAGGTGTCCAAGAAGGCTGGGACAGGGCCAGAGGAGCAGGAATGGAGCCCCCAAGGAGACTTCGTGCCCCCTGAGGCCTCCTGTGTTAGGAGCACTGGGTGCTGGGTTCTTTGAGTCTACAGATCCCCAGACTCCATCCACCCACCTCAATTCTTCGATGCAGATCCTCATGCAGAAACCCCAGACCTAGGGGCCTGGGCACTTCTTGTCATTTTGCAGGAAAGGAAGCCAAGCTATAGAGAGGGCAAATGCCTGACGGAGGGTCACATAGCTGTCAGGGTCACAGGGGGGACCGGAGCCCATCCAGGCTGATGCCCATTTCCTGGAACATGTGACCCTTGGGGGCTCCCTTTTCCTGTGAAGATGAACCTTCAGTTAGTCTTTTCTTGTACATTCCTTCTCAGCAATTTTCTTCCCAGAGCTTACCTTCTCTTTTTCTCCTCTCCTTCCTTCTCTATTATTTCTTTTTATTTCTTTAACAGTTCAAATTCTCTCCTAAGCGTTCAGTGTGGTCCCTGAGGAAGCTTCACTTCTGAGTTTTCAGACCCCTTCCACACATTAGAAAAAAGAATGTAAATTAATAGGCTATTTCCTGAAATCTCTATAGTAACCATTGGAATTTACATTTCAGCTTGGGCCCTGGAGACAGAGGTAAGGCCCAAGCTTACAGCCTCATCATATTGATTATTCTTGCATCAAATATTGACTGAGCCTTTGTGTTAGGAATCAGGCTGAGCAATGGGGATAACAAGATGACACAATCCTGCCCACATGGGCTTCTATTCAAGACAGACATTGAGCAGGTAGTTCAGGGGTACAGATTGTAACAAAGAAGAGCAGTGGACCATATGGAGAGCCGAGTGCCTAGGGTTAGCCAGCAAAAGCCTTCCAAAGTATATGCTATTTAAGTTAAACCCAGAAGGTAAATAGAAATGAGCTGGGGAAGTTCTAGACATCAGAACAGCATGTGCAAAGGCCCTGAGGACACCATGGGTGTCGATACAGGAAATAGAAGAGAATGAGGAGAGAAGCAGACAGTGAGGTTAGAGGGATAGAGAAGGCCCAAAGGTGAAGACTGTATACACTAGGTGGAGAGTTTGAATGTATCTGAGGATAGTGGGAAACCATAGCACTTTTAACAGAAGAAAGATATGACCAGGTAGCGTCTTTTAGGACCAGGCTTGGTGTAGGTGCAGGAGAGGACTCAGAGTGGGGAGAGAGGTGAAGCAGAGAAACTGCTAAGAGAGCCCTGCAACAGCAGCCATGAGAGATGATCTTTTGGACTAAGGTGTTGTCTGATTGGTAAGGACCTGAGCATGGATTTGAAAGCTCTTCAAAAGGTGAATTAAGTGACTAATGAGCAGGAAAAAGTGAAGCCCAGAAAAACTCTTCCCTCTCCTGGTCTCCTGAGTTTCTGTAGGTAGCCGAGGCTATGACCTCACCCTGGTGGGACAGGCAGCCCCTCTGTGGCTGCCAAGTCCCCGTGATGCTCGGTTGTACCAGCCCTGTGTCTTCATTGCTTGGTGCCTGAAGTTGTTGGGAAACCTGAGCAGTACAGACAGAAAGGTGGGGAAAGCAGCACTGGCCCATTCATTTCATTTGTGCATCACTCAGGTCTTCTTTATGGAGATTTGATGTGACAGAGAGGACATGCAAAATATTTAACAACCTGAACTACACGTGCACAGGCCTCAGGAGGAGTTGGGAGCCTTCCACATGCCATGCCTTAGCCTCTGGTCCTGGAGAGGAGCTCAGGTCATAATGGGAGGCATCCAGGAACTTGGGCAGTGACTACTTAGCAACTGGTGTGGAAGTATTTCCATATTTTAACCACAGGCATAACTGTCTGGTGTGTACCTGCTGACCTAGACTGGGAGTCTGGGAAGGCTTCCCGGAGGAAGTGACATTTGAGCTGAAATATGAAGGAAGGGCCTGCTAAGCTGGGAGTAGTGGTAGAAGAAACAGCTTGTGTAAATGCTCTGAAACAGGACAGACAGTGGGATGTTTGAGAAAATGAAAGGGGTGGGCATATGGTAAGAGGAGGCAGAGCTACCAGCAGAAGCCAGGCTCTCTGGGCCCTGGAGCCATGGGAGGAATGGCATTTGCTACAGTGCAGAATGCAGGGGGACCAGTTGGGAGGCCACTGCAGAAGTGCAGGTGAGGGATGACTGAGGCTTGGACTTGGGTAGTGCAGGCAGAGATGGTGAGAAGTGGACAGGATTGGGAGAGTTAGAACCAGCAGGGTTTGATGATGGATTAATATGGGGGTGAAGTGAAGGGGTGGGGTGACAAAGGGTGGCCTCGGTATCTAGTTTGTGCTGCTGGTGGAAAGTGGCATCACTTACCGAGGTGGAGACTAGCAAAAGAGGACCCTTTGGAGGTCAAGATTAGAGATCATAGTGAGCTTGAGGCTGATGGGTCAGTCGTAGTGCCGAGACACGTTCCTCTGGTTCCTGTTCCGCATGGTTGGGGCAGATCACTTTGCCCGCGTGAACTATAAAACTGGGGAAGTAACGCCTGCTTTATAGGGGTGTTGCCAGGTTATTACGGACACGGAGCGGAAGCCCCTCACCCATCGTAAGCAGGCAGTGACCACGGGCAGCCACTGGAAGCAGTTGATTTTAATTAAACATATATGCTCAGGAATCTTACAAGAGACTGTTATAATGAGACACATCTGGTCCATTTTCTCCTTCCCGAAATAACATTCCGAGTCCATGACCATGGTGGTGATGATGATGATGAAGATGATGGCGGTGATGATGATTCTGTTTCCTCGGCTGTCTGACGCATATTAAGCATCTGCCTCCATCATTTAGGGAGCTGCTGCTGTGTAGGGGAAGGATCACTGGGCCCCGATTCAAATATTTGGCTCCACTCCTGCCTTGGGCGGTCATGGGATCTCTCTGAGCCTTAGTTTCTTCAGTTGTGAAATGGGGATGGTGATCAGATGCACCTCCCAGGATGGTCATAAAATTCCAACTGAATGGCTTTGTATGGAGTTAATGTAACGCCCATCGCCAGATGCACAGTGGTGCTTAGAAGTTACTGCTTTGCTCTTCCTTATGTGACCATCGTTCTTGTGCCTTAGGGAAGTGAAAAGTGGCATCAGGCCCCTCCCAGGGCGACCGCAGCCCCGCTTCTGCCTTGGCCTGCCCTTCAGCCCCTGTGGGCCAGCCACACGGAGGCAACGCCACTCCCTCCACACGCCCTCCCTCGGCCTGGAATTCCCTTTCCTACCCTTTGCCAGTCAAATGCCATTTTCATCTCCAGGGCCTAGGCAAGGGACATGGGTCTCATGCAGCTTTTCTGATTCTGCAGAGGAGACTCAGTGGCTCTGTCTTTTCTGTCCCCACAGCTCTGTCACGTTGCCCTCTTCTGAACACACCCTGCACTCAGCTTTGGATTACAGCTCAGACCTGTGTCCTGGACTCTAAACCTCTTGGGCCCACAACCTTGTCTGTTACAATCTCATACCTACCCTCAAAGCCGAGCCCAGTTTCACACACAAAAATCATTTAACTGAATAGAATTGAATTAATTTGACTGATTGAGGCTGGGGCAGCTCCTGAGACAGATTGAGGATTGAAAGGCCTGCAGCAAAGGATGCTCTGGCCCAGCTGAGTCAGAAAGAACCAGGTTTTGGGTGGATGATTTTGTATTTGATACCTAAAAGGACCTTTGTCAGGGCAGCTCCATGGCAGCCATGCCCACAACGTCCGATAACTGGGCCACTGGAGTCATTCTGCTGTGAGGAGCTAGGCAGGGGCAACTAGCAGCTTCATGAAAAAGTTAGGGACCCTCCCAGTGGGCCTGGGCCAACCTTGGCTCTGTGGCTCCCCCTGCCCTGGCCTCACCCCTCCAGTCTATCCTCATGGCAACCAGAGTGACTTCTCTGAAGGACATGCCTGGCCGTCATTGCCCAGCTTAAAACCTTTGATGGATGAACCCATTACCGGAACGGGGTCTACGAGGCCTCCAGGCTCCTGCCCTGCATCCTTCCTAGTGCCTGTGCTCTCAGAGGTTCCACTTCCCCTGCTGCTGCTCGCTCTTCTCAGAATAGGTCCATATGTCCTACCCCCTACCATGGACCTTTCTGTTTTGCACACACTGTGCTCACGAGTCCTGTTTGAAGCCTGTCATACCCAGTCCCATCCTAGTAGACTTGACCCCTTCCTGGCTGGATCCCGCTGTAGATCACAGTCCCTGCCCCCGCCTCCAATGCTACCTGTAACACGTGGTACCTGTTAGTGCCAGGAGCATGTCTTAGTCACCATCATTGGCAGTGGAGATGATAAAAGCAGACCATGCTGTTCTGGACTGACCTGCTGGCCCAGGCTAGTTTTTGAGAAATGCTATTCCACAGAATTCTCACTACAGCCCTGGAAGGTGGGGGTAAGGATCTCCATTCTGTAGATGAGGAAACTGAGGCTCAGAGAGGTGAACTCCCTTTCTCTGTGTCACACAACTCACCTGAGTCAGACAGAGCTGGGATTTGAACAAGGGTCAGGCCCATGCTATTTGCATCTTCCCAGCCACCCGTTCCAGTACAGATCTGGCCCACAGAGGAGGCAGCCAGCGATTGCTAGTTGATGAAAGGGTGAGCCTGAAGCTGCTGGGTACAAAAGTTGATGTTTCAAGGAGAGCTGACTTGCTTGGTTTATAAATATTAAAAAGGCTTTCTCATATGGTTCCATGGGTCTGGTTGAAAACAAGTGAGGGTATCAGGCAACATCTTGCATCATTATTGGACTTTCTATGTTTTTAGGCAAATAATAAAACCCATCATTATCTCTACCACACAACACAGAAAACTACCTCGTTCTGAAAGCAACTTGAGTGTCCCTGGCTGGGAGACAACTTGGATTAAGGGGCCCAGAAGATATGGCCAGCCTTCTGAAGGCCGCTAAGGCACTGGGATTTCACTCTTCCTCCGCCAAGCCATAAGGGTTAGGTTGTTTGGGCCAAGGCCTTGTGACAGAGGACAATTTCCTCATCCTAAATTGCTTCATGCCACCCTGATCTCACATACAAAAATGAAATCTGTCCAAGAAGGAGCGCTAAAGGAAAAATCTTTAACTCTGAACGACCCAGAAGAAAGCTGAAGTGAGCAGGTATTGAGAACCTAATCAGCAGCTGAAGTTCAGGAAAAAAATATCTACTCACTGACAGTGATCAGACTGGAAGTTACATACCATGATGCTTCAGACAGGGGCAGGACCAAGACTATTTATGGCCCTGGTCTTGTCTTTGCTACTGAAACCCAGTCTCCTCTAGGGCAGGAGAGAAGCATTTATTCTTCTAAGCCTCAGGAAATCCCTGATCTGATGATTTCCCTCCACCCCCTGCCCCAGTACGTTCATGTCCAGGGTTGACCAAAGTAAGTCCATGAACACCTTATATACAACTGAACATTGTTGTCCAAGGAACTGCTCCATGTTAGCTGGAGAAGAGTCCAAATTAAGCCAAGGGAATGGTGGCTCCACACCCTGGCCTGATCTCTGGCTTCCGTCCCAGAAACACCCTGGGAAAGGAGAAGGAATACAGTTTCACTAAATCCAGTGCACTGAATGCTGATTTGAAGAGCAGAAATACTCAGCAAGCAGGGCAGAGATGTTGCTGCAGGAGAGCTGAGACTCTGTTTTTTAATTCAGGAAAATAACCTAAGAGGAAATAATCATAAATGTAGATATTGATCTACAGAGGGGAAAACCATCAAGTCACTAATGCCAGATAATGCAGATTTATTTTAAAATGTTAGATAGTAGAGAAAGCAATGAATTAGATGTAATTGCCATATAATTTGACATGAAATTAAGTCCATTTAAGAGACATTCATTGAATGTTCGCAAAGCACAGAGTGAAGAGAGGAGGGAGCTATAGAAAAGCACAGGACATTGCTCTTGCCCTTTCGATGCTTCCACTCTAGTGACCTTGTAGTGATCAAAGCTGAGGCTTTTAGTTTTTCACATGGAAAGATATGCGACAGTGCTTCATGATTAGGTTAATTAAACCAGAGACTGTGCCCTTAAACGCAGGCCTGGTTTTCCACCTCATGTGCTTTCTGTATGGTGACCCACATTCATTTATTCTTAAGACCTAGAGTCCAGTGCTTGGTCCTTGAAATAGGTCATTTAAATTATTTTAATTTGAGAAAGAAATCAATTCAGTGAGTGTTTGCTGAGTACCTCTATGTGCCATGTGCCATGTGCCATGCGCCATGCAGAGCTCTGAGCAGGCAGTGCTGGCCAGTGCCACGTCCTGCCCTCATGGAGCTGGCAGCATGGCACTCATGAAACAAACGCCGAGCAGTGCTTAGTTACAGCTGCGAGGTGTGCCCGCTCCAGTGAGCAGCCAGAGAAGCTCACTGGTCAGGGCTGCAGGGCCTCTCTGAGGAGATGGTGATGAAGCCCAGAGGACTGGCGCGTGGATCTGGATTAGCCAGCAGAGAGGAGAGCGAACAGCTTGCCACGGGGAGGGCACAGCACGCCCAGGACCCTGAGCCTGGAAGAAGTAAGAGCCGCCTGAGGACCCGAAAGGAAGCCAGTGTGGCCCGGCACAGAGACTAAAGGGGAGGTGGGCGTGTGCAGAGACCCAAGCAGTGCAGACACTGGGTGCTAGACGCAGCCTTTAAGGCACAGGGACGGTCACCGTGGACTTTGGGTGTGATCTTCTGTGGAACAGGAGGCTGTTAAAGGGTTTTAGGCGGGGGAGATGATCCAATTTGCATTTATAAAAATCCCTCTAGCTTCTGGGTGGTGGGAGAATTGGAAAAGAGGATGTGGAGAGAAAATTGGAGAAGAGAACTTTGGAGAGGAATTGGAGGAAATTGGAGAAGAGGGTGTGGGAGGCCAGTTAGGATGCGCCGCGGCCCGGGTGAGAGGATGGTGGCTGTGCAGTGGAGACGGGGCACGTGAACAGAAGTGAGGTCCGCTTAGGAGGTGGGACGGAGAGGACTCGGTGGCTTGTTGGCTGTGGGTTGTGACATTTGGAGAGAAGTCTAGGGAGTTGGTTTCTGGTGTGGCTGCTGTGAAACGGTGGTGCCATTCACTGTGATTAAACATGCCGGAGGAAAACTAAAAGCAATAATCAAGGCAAAAGACAAATGGCAAACCCTGTGTACCAAACAAGAAAGAAATTAACTCCTGACTGAGAAATGGGGAAGGGACAGTGAACTTGAAGTTCCCAAAAGAGGTAATGCAAATGGCCGGAAACCATAAGTAAAAGGTGTTCCACTGATATTCAAAACAAGGAGATTAGAATATCTAGGCTCCATTTACCCATCACATTGACAAAGGAAGGAAGGGAGGGAGGGAGGGAGGGAGGGAGGGAGGGAGGGAGGGAGGGAGGGAGGGAGGGAGGGAGGGAGGGAGGGAGGGAGGGAGGGAGGGAAGAGGCCTGCTAACACCTGACATTGATGAGAGCATGAGGAACTGGGGTGTCCGTATATTGCTGGTGGAAACTGAAAATGATACAGCCTTTTGTGGAGGCAGTTAAACGTTAAGCTGTATAGTACAAGTACGTAGCCAAATAGCCACACAAGGATATATGTACACAAATATTGGAGTATCTTTATCAGTGGAGAAAAATTGGAAACAACCTACATGTTCATTAGTAGGGGATTAATTGTGCATCTGTGTAACCATTTAAAGATAGATTAAAGTTAGTGTGTATAGTATAATCCCATTTTGTAAAGTATCTGGATGTGTATGTTTGTGAATGTCTGCGGGGGTATTTATACAAGAATATTTAGAAGGAAATATATCTAAAGTCATATTGTGAGTGGGTAGGTGAGTTTTTACTGTATTTAATGTACTTGGGTAAGTTGAAAAAAATAATAAAAGAAGAGAAGATAGTAACTGCACTAGAACAAAAAACTGTAATGAAAGTGTGTAATTAAAGGTTGGGTGTGACAAATGCTGACTCTGGTTGCTGGAGAAGGCTTCCTGGAAGAGGTGTCATTGGACGGAGTATGAATAACCAGGTTTCTGTTTGTTTAGTCTTTCTGTTTCTGCACATATTCAGGGAGATATGGAGACCTCCACAGAGAGAAAGCCTGAGCCAGTTTTGCAGGCCTTTCAATATGTTTGCTCTCTGGTCATAAAAAATTCGTGCCAATTGATTTTAAACCAGATGACAAGAAAGGGTAACTTAGAGCTCTAGAAAGATACTGAACAGCAGCTTCGACCAATGTGCAGTGCAGTCACTTTGCCACTTTCTCCAAATGCTCTGACCTGGTTGGGATTTTATACTCATGGGCAGTGGCAATGGCATTCCTGGATACTATGCTATCAGCCCTTTCTAGTTCCTTGGTTACTATCTTGGATCTTTGACTAAAGAATCCCTTTTACTTCACATTTTCTATTCTTGGTTCTAGTAATTATGCGGCTTCTTACCAAAGTGCCCTTTTGGGAACTTAAATATGCATTGATACGATCTACTTACTGTGTGGAAAGCCCGATGACCTGACAGAACAGAATGACCTGCCTTGATTGGGAAACAGAGCTTAATTGGTGGCCTGATGCCACGGAATTGCAAAAGTGCAGTGTGATGAGGGCTGGAAGGGAAACCAGGTGCACTCACAGAGCGCAGGGTCAGAAGCGGGCAAGTGGGCCCGCGTCCCAGCTCCTTCAGTTATTAGCTGTGTGACCTCTGGCAACTTTCTGAACATACAGTAAGCGCTATGGGATTTTGCTGTTTCAGCTTTGAAACATGATGGACTTTGGTTATAAGATCCGGCTGCAGCATAGTGAGGGACCCGAGACCAGTCTTTCCAAGAGAAAATAGGGACACCGCTGGGTGCAGGGTGGTGTAGGGATGAACATTTAAGTTTCAAAAGTTATTTATTTTAACGAGTATTAAAAAATATATATGTATGATTTCATAGGTCGTTTTGCATAGAATAACTGTGATTAAAAATTTCTTTAAATATGTTAGGAACCATTTTGCAATTATAGAATCTATCTTAGTGGAAAGGTTACCTTTCATTGGAGTATAGAGAGAAGTAGGAGACAAATAAAGAGCTGCAGAAACTTTAAAAACATCCGTTAAAAATAAAGCTAAGCAAAATGAATTGATTTGGAAAAAATTAAATGATAGCAGAGGTAAGACATCAATATGTGAAAATTGTAAAAATGCTTCCAAAATGACCACAGCAGGCCTTGGATGGGTGGCCGAAACTCAGTGAGTGGCAGCTTTCTCATTTGTAATATCTCCCAGGGTGGTTATGGGGATCATGAGATAATGTCTGTAAATATTGTTGGCTCATTAGCAGTCACATAGTAGGGACTCAAATAGATGAGTTTCCTTCCCTTTTTCTTAGCCTTCCCTTTTAAGTTAAAAGTGATCTCTCCAACTGGCCAGTCTGGTTTCCTTATTTTCCAGATGAGGTAACTGAACCCCTATTGGGGAAAGACCAGCTGAGGGCTCCCGAAGTCACATGCTCCTCCCCGGGCTGAAGTGTGCACAGTGCCTGCCGGGGACCTGAAAAGTCTTAGGGAAACTGACAGAGGCATGGGAATAAAGATGAGCTAGTAACACAGGCAACAGAGACAGTAACACAGGCATAGCACTGGAGCAGGGAGGGGAATCGCGACCGACAGGGTGCTTTTTAGTATAGCGCACCTTCATCGCCCCCCTCTGAAAAATGATAAAGACTATGTGCGGAAGAAAAAAATCGGAAAAATACCCCAGAATGTTAGATGTGAATATGTACAGGGAGTGATATTTGTCTTTGCTCAGTCCTCCTGGTACTTAATGGTGTTTTGCATTTTGACATCTATGAAAAATAAAAATGAGTGCCAGAATGACTGTGAGGCCGAGTTTTCCGTATCCAGAGCTGGGCACCATTGGCACGATGTTTGTCACATAACTATTAATCAGCACACTTCAATTTTGATTAGCACACTTCATTTTTGAAATAATTCCCTTCTAATCCCTGACCATTAGCAATTTCCCCATTTACCTGGAATCCTAAGTAGTTGGTAACCAATATTAGGTGTAAATCTATGATGCATTTGAGTCCACTGGTCTCCAGGGATTAATTGTAATTGTCTTCTTGTTTTGCAGATGGAAAAATTGAGACCCAGAGAGGGTTAGTGATCTCTGCAACACTCGGTCAGCAGGTAAGTGATAATGCTGAAAGTGAGCCTGAAACAAAATACAGGTCTGGTCCCCAATCTCTGCAGGCCCATTGTCTCGATCTTGTGACTTTTCTGATGTGTGCAATTCAAGTCAGGAAGTAAGATGAGTTGTTTTGAGGCATTTGGGTATCATCTGCATTTGCAATTTCTGTTTGTTCCCACTGCGAGTTGGAATGTTTAACAGGTGAGTTTGTGAAGGCCTCTTAGGCATTGCCTGGCCCAGATCAGATCTTTCCCTGAGAATGGTAGAGCTCATTCAGACCTGGCCCACGTGCCTAGAGTGACATCATTGAACCTTAAATAGACCCAACTGTTCAGTGTGCCTAGAACAAAAAGCCCTAGACTAGGGGGTCAGGAGATCTGGGTTCCAGTCCTACCAAAAGCTGCTCTGTGACCCTTAGCGAGCCACTTAACTCATGGTGCCACTCATTTTTCATTCTTTCTTTCAAACTTTCCCCCCAGAGTATTTGGTGCCAGACTCTGTGCCAGGCATGGGGGATAACAAGTTAAATACTACACAGGCTTTGCCCTTGAGGCACTTATTGCTCAATGGATGAGCTCTTCCATTTCTTCATTATTGTCTCATCGTGAGAATTGTTAACATCTGCTTTGGCGTTTACAATCTGTAGGACATTTTGTGATCTTCCCCAAAACTTCATAAGATGAAAGAAGTTGTTGCCATTTTGTTTTGTTTTGTTTAAAATATTATAGATATCCCTTTTTCTCCCCAATGACCCATTCCACCCCGTCCCCCCATCCCCCCGTCCCTCTCCCCACCATTGTCCGTGTCCTTGGGTTGTGCATATATGCATATAAATCCTTTGGTTACTCTCTCCCCCTCCACCCACCCGCCCTCCTCCATCCCTCTGACATTCATCAGTCTCATCTATGCTTCCATGTCATTGAATCTATTCTGCTCATCAGTTTATTAAGTTCTTTAGATTCCACATATAAGCGAGATCATGTGATGTTTGTCTTTCTCTGCCTGGTCTGGAGAAAACTATGCTAAGTTGCCATTTTGCAGAGGCGAGAAGTATGGCTTAGAGAGTTGATCAAGGCCACATAGTGAGGAAGGGTTAGAGTTGACCTTGAAATCCAGATGTACTGACTCCAAAGCATTTGTTTCTGATAACAGCAACTGTTTCACCTGATGGTTTCAGCACTTGAGCAGGCGTTTTAGAGGCTCTAATCCTTAGCAGTGCGTAAATGTTGGGGCGCTCAGTGCCAGAACAGCCCCCATACCTGTGGAGGAATCCTTTCCTGCCAGGGGTACTCTCCTGTGTCTGATGGATTATTCTAGAAAGCAATGTCTTCTCTGCAGGAGAGTGGAGGCAGCCTTGGGCTGTAGGTAAGCTGATAACCAGAGGAAAACATGCCCTGAGGCCCAAGCCCAGGGTTACCACCACCCCTGGGGGCTAGGATTCAGCACATCAGAAAGAAACTGCCCCAGGGCTGGATGCACAACCCCGTCTGCAGTGATCCTACTGCACTGCTGTGTTCCACCAGAGCTTAGTGATCCCGGTAGCTTCTGCTGGAGCAGAGTTGCCTGGCCTCAGGCAAGACGCAGAGAATGATACGGATTAGAGGCTGTGCTGTTTGTAGGGATGACAACTGCTTGAGCCAGAAGCTCTTGGGCTCCCTCAAAGTCTGGAACTTCAAAGGGTCTGAACAACCTCAGAGACTGGGCCTGGTGTTCTGTTTTGCAGTATTACGCGTGGTGTGAATGTGGCCATCCGTGATAATGTACCTCCATGTGTGGGATGTGTGGGATTTTGGGGGAATGTGTGTGTGCATGTGTGGGACGTGGGGTGGTTGGGGAGCATGTACGTGTGTGTGTGTGTGTGTGTCTCTGTGTGTGTGTGTTTAATCTCTATGAAGCAATTCTTATGAAAAAAAGAAAACACTTACGGGTGTAATTTTTCAATAGGACCCAGAAATGGGCTTTTAATAAGCATCATTAAACTCTTTGATTACAAGGGGAAGCCAGCCATCCTTTCATCCCGGCTTGGATCACACAGCTCTCCCTTGCCCTGTTCTTTGGGGTCAGATAAAAACTCCTCCTTTTCCTACTGGTCTCTCCAAAGCCCCTTCTCCCCTTCCTGCCCTCCCCTGCCCCTGCCCCTACATGGAGCTTGTCTGATCTCCCCACTTGGACCT
Source organism: Miniopterus natalensis (assembly GCF_054644295.1). NCBI lineage: Eukaryota > Metazoa > Chordata > Mammalia > Chiroptera > Miniopteridae > Miniopterus > Miniopterus natalensis. The sequence goes on from NC_142091.1 coordinate 35,108,840, forward strand.
GGACACAGACAGGGCCGGTGTCAGCACTGACAGATGATAGCTGCGGGCGTGCCTGGAATCTGAGTGTCCTGTGTCTCGTGTTGTCCCAGCAGGAAACTTTAGGGTCTTTGTTCGGGTGGTGCTCAGAGCTGAGAGATCTGGGGCTCCTTCCTTTCCCCAAGGGTCACTTACAGCCACCGACACCCTGCAGGACTGTGTGTGTGCAAACCCTTTCCTTTATGGATTGGGTTTCCCCTTGTCCAGCACGGGAGGAGGAGAGGCTCTGCTGAAAGGCAGGTTTCACTCTGTACTGAAAGCATCCTGCCAGGTCTGCTAAGGAAGCTGGTTCCCAGAGCGATTATCTTTCCAGAGCTGGAGCGAGGCACCCGGGGCAGGAAGCTGGGCCTTTAGCAGCAGGCTTATCAGGCGGCGCGACGAGAACGTTCCCTCATGTAAACAGGCCTGGGTTTGTGCAGTTCGGCTCTTCTCTGTGCACTGGCTCAGTTCTGTGGCCGGTGTGTTCTGATCTGCATGGTTCCTTCTCAGGGTCATGCATTCGTGAGACGTGGAGTTCTGCCTGCGTCGTCCCGGTTCGCCCCAGCATGGGGGTACCCGGCACGGGGCCGAGTGTACAGGAGCGGGCAGCCAGTGTTGGTGGTCTACACAGACGCCGCTGCCTCCAGGCAGCACACTGCCCCAGGTGTGATCCTCATGCCCTGTAGAATATAGCAGGTCTGCGTTTAAGTCCTAGCCTGGCCTCTCACCGCACCACCAACTCAGTTTCTCTGTGCCTTGGTCCTGGAGGGCCTGCCTAGATCTTGCCAGCGACTCCAGTGGAGTGGACAGCCTCTAGTCCCCATGGCTCCAGTCGTTGGCTCAGAACTGGCGACAAACCAGATAGGCTGCTCAGCATCACGGTGCTGAGACGTCCCAGGTGGGCAGGCTGCCTTGACCTTGAGACCTGCTCAGACTGTCCAGGGCTGGGGACAGGAGCCACCAGCATCGGTTCTCCAAACACCCTTAGTCACTGCTTTAAAGACATTTATTAAGCCCTACTATGTGCAAGGCACCATGGTAACATCTTAGGTGTATTATTTTCTAATTTTTATATCCATTTTTCAGATGCGCTAACTAAGTTTCAAGGAAGTTATCATACTCCATAGTTTCAAAGAGGTTATCGTGCCTCAGAGGACATAATTATTCAGTGAAAATGCCTGGATTTGAACCCAGGTGTTTGGACTAGAAAGCTTATGCTCTTGACCTCTATAAAGCAAGTAGCACACAATGGCTTGCCATAGTTCCTTTTAAGGTAATCATTAATAAAGTACCTACCATATGGCACCCTGGGTGTTGGTTCTTCTGTGGTCCTCTCCCACTGGATGGTGAGGTCCTTGAGGCAGAAACTGGACGCCCCAGCCCCTAGCAGGGTATGGGGTTTATAGCAACTAATGAACAAATGTTTGAATGATTAGCAGTAACATTAATAAAGGCTAATTACTGATCCCTGACTATGTACCAGGCAAAACACTAAGCGCTTTATATGTATTATTTTGTTTAAGTTTTTAACCCTGTAAGATAGCTACTCTTATAACTATCTTACACCATAGAGGCTTGAAGAGTTTTGAGTAACTCCCCAGCGTACCCAGCTGGTAAGTGACAGGACTGGGAATGGAATCCCAGCTGACTGGTATGAGAGTTTGGTATTCGATTGCGATGCCCTGCCCTGCCCGGATGTTCATAGCTACAGTGATGCCCATGGTTCCTCCAGTGAATTCCTGTGCAGCTATCACTCAAATCCAGTGCCTGCTTACCCAGGGCTGTGTGAGGTTTCCATCCAAAAGGAAGGAAGCTGGAGAAGGCTGGGAGGCCATAGTCGTGCATGAAAGACAGAAGGAGTCACTAACAGAATTAACAAGAAAAGGGCATCCTTCCTGGAGAGGAGACCCAGTTTATAAGACAAAAGTTGGGGCAAAGTCAGTGTCAAGCAGGACAATCTTTTAGCTCTGTGGGTAATAGTAGTGAAGTTGTTTCACTGATATTTCTGGGGGAATTTCTTGGGCTTGGCAAGTCTGTTTCCACAGACCGATGGGTGGGTGAGGCCAGGCAAAGGGAAAGTCTTGGTGCATTGTTCTCAAGGGAGGGCCTTTCCTTCTGCTATCTTCCCACAAGACCTCAAGGACCAATGACTGGTTTCATCATGCGGAGCTCCATCTTACGCAAGACAAAGAAATGGTGCTCCAGCTTCATTGCCACAAGATAATTGACTCCTTATGACTTTGTCCAAAGGATAGCAGGAGCATGTGCTTTTAGTGAAAATTAAGCAACAGAGAGGCAGATCTGAACTGGGAAAGAGAGGGGCTTCGAGCAGCTGTGGGGGCTGCCTGGGCAGGACTAGGATTCTAACTGCTGGCTCCCGATGGGGCTGGTCTCACTTCCCGTGAACCTGGGCTGTGTTCTCCAGTGAGGTGTGCTGGTGCCTTCGTCTAAATGCTAGAGCAGAAACAACTGCTTTAGGAGACCACAAATGAACACTCCTTACCTGAGGGGAAAGTATGCAGATTGACAGCATGGTGACATATGAGAACATTCCTGGACATGTCTTTGGGGGGACTTGGGGCTTTGCTCTTCTGGAGGCTGGCCCTGTGCACCCCGAAGGGAGTGGCAATCCTGGGCCTTGAAGCTGGACCTTGAAGGCACTTACGTTTTCCCTCCCAGCAGTGGTTTTTAAACTGTGCTCTGTGGCGCCCTGGAGGTTTAGTGGAATTCTCTCTGGGACTTCCTTTGGAGATAGACAGACAGTCCTCTGTTGGCTCTTGGGCTCCCACCTTGCTGAGCCTCTCCTCCTCGATTGCACATTGGGCTTCCTTGTCGCCGAGACTGGTGTTTGGCTGGGACATGCTCCCATGGTAGTGCTGTTTGTTTAAAGCCACACCTGTGCTCATTGGCCATTGTGTCTGTTCTGATTGGTTGTCGCCTGTGCCATATCAAGGGCTAAATATTTTGAATTTTACTCCTGCTTGCAAGCCTTCTCTTGTGCAGAACCGGAAGCCACTGCCCCCTACCACCTGCATCTAAGCACAGGCACATTGCCCAGCGAGCAGCCTGCAGACCACTGCTGCGCAGAACTAAACCGCTTCTGCTGTTTTCGAAAAGTGCTGTCTGTGCTTTTTCATCCATCCGAGGGCTGCAGAGCTACCCGAATGTCACCAGCCCACGTGGCCAATTGGGGCGTGGTGATTTGTCTGTGTTCCCCACTGCCACCAGGGCAGAAGCCCTGGTTTTATTGCGGTGGCAGACCTGAGAGCAGAGTTGGTGTTTTCTGTCGCCTTGGGCCTACCAGCTATCCATTCATTTAAATCCAGAGATGTTCCAATGGCGAGGAGCCTCTGGGATCACAGACTCGCTCTCAGAGTCAATGGGCTAGGGCTAACACTGGAGCCAACCAATGGCCTTGTTATGGCTCTTGATGAATGAGACTTTGTTCAGACTACCTGGCCAGCTGCCAGAAGTCTGGCAGCATCATTGGAGACCCACCTAGGCCTCTGTGCAGAATGCCTGTGCTCCGCTCTGTCACCCTTTTTCTTCAGGGAAGATGCATTTGGTAAAGGGAGGTCTTCTACCTTTAGCTGGGAGTCAGTTCCATCAAAACCAAGGGTCACTTAGGCTGTTGTTAAATACACCTGTTGAGGCACCTATTCTGTGCCAGATAGGAAGCTAAGCTGTTGGGGATGGACAATAACACCAGCGTCCCACCCCTCACCTTGTGATGTGAGCTGGTGACTCTTCAGTGTTGTGTAAATGGAAGACAGAGCTCTACAGCCTCCAGACGCCGGGAGGCTTCTGAGCTCTCACAGTAAGTTGGTTCTGCCCTCGGCCTTTGACGCTCTGGCTCTTCGCACGGAGAGTAATTTAGAGTCCTCGAGGTGAGTGAAAAGGGAGGCTGATTTGAGTCCTCACTTCTGTCTCTAATACAGATTTCCTGTGTCGCCTTGTCAGAGCCTCTCTGGTCCTCAGTGTTGCCTCAGTGTCCGTGTAGAAAACGGCCACTGTCACGCCTTAAGCGCTTGCTGTTGGGAAGCACCTTGGACAACGCCCTGCACACAGCAGGCACTCTGTAAATAACATGTTTTGCATCCCCACCCCCAGTTCATTACTTAGCTCAGTGGAGAAGTGTTTACTAGACATTGCTGACCTACCGACCATGGGTATTTCCTCCAGGAGTGCAGTAAGTCCTTTGTGGGATCACCCAGGGGTGAGGAGGGTCTAGGGTCTCCATCCGGCACGCTTTCTCACCGGGCCCCACGGGGGGAGCTCCTACCAGCCCTGACTTGGAGAGGACCCCTCCACCCCATTTTTCTTCCTGGCGGGATGTAGCCTCTGATTGCTCTGCAGAAGAGGCGGCTACGACAGCGTGAAAAGGGTCCTTCCCCTGGAGCTGCTTTATGAAAGCAGAGCACTCCCTGGACCCTCCGAGGCCCCGTCCTCCCCCTTATACAGCCGGGCGGCAGTGCTCGCCTGCCGGCGCGCTCGGGGGCTGCCTGTGATTGCACGCGTGGGCGCCTGCCGGAGGGTGCCCGATGGATTGTGGTGATGGATTCTTTCTTCTGTGAGTTTTCATTTCGTGGACTGGCCCCTTCACCAGTAGCTCTCAGTAGGAGTTCCCAAGTATGTCTGGTCTGGGCGGTAGCTTGCTCAACAAGCAGTTTGTGACTGTGTTTACTACGAGCCTTCCCAATGAACTTGTTTTAGGAATGGGTGTGCCTGTCTTCTTTACTGAACCCCAAGACTTTAAGAACAAGGTCCCATCTTCATTCCTCTCTATCCCCAGTATGTCACAGAGGCCCATCATTATTTGAATAAATAAAGGACAAAAGGAAATGAGCACTGCAGGTATCTACTGTTTATCTGCTCTGGGTATGTGGGTAGGTCCTCGTGATATCCACCCGCAGCCCTATGGCGGCTGATAGTATTCCCACTCCCAAGAAAAGTAAATTGAGGCCCAGAGAGGCAAACCCACCTACTCAAGAGCACACAGCAGAGTAAGGGATGACCTCCTCAGAGCCCTGGACTCCAAAGCTACTGCTCGTCTTCCATACTCTCCTTCTCTTTTTTTCACATTTCATTGCACCAACTGCAATAACAGGGAAAAATAAAACCAACTTCCATCTCACCACTTCTAGCAAGTCAGCTGTTTGCACTCTTCCACATTCCCTACAGTCTCTTTCTTACATGTTTTTATAACAGCATCGTTGAGATTTGGTTCACATGCCATAAAATGGACCCTTTTTAAAATTGTACAATTCAGTGTTTTTTAGTATGGGGACAGAGTTGTGCACCCATCACCACTATCCCATTTTAGAGCATTTCATTACTCCAAACTCCATACTCATTAACACCCACTCCCCCTCATTCCCTACCGTCCGCAGCCTCTGACAGCCACTCATCTACTTTCTCTCTCTATGGATTTGCCTATTCTGGACATTTTATATAAACAGAATCGTATAGTATGTTGGCTTTGTGTCTAATTTCTTGCACTTAGCATGTTATCAAGATTTATCCGTGTTGCAGTATGTGTCAGTATTTTGCTCCTTTTTATGGCTGAATAATACACACAACACATTCTGTTTATCACTCCTCAGTGGATGGGTACTTGGGTTACTTATACTTTTTAGCTGTTAGGAATAATGCTGCTGTGAACACTTGTGTACAAGTCTTTGTGTGGACATATGTTTTTCATTCTTTTGAGTATAAACTTAGGAGTGATATTGCTAGGTCATATGATAACTCTATGATTAACATTTTCAGGAACTTCCAGTCTGTTTTCAAGAGTAGCTGCACCATTTTACAATCCCACCAGAGGTATATGAAGTTTCCCATTTTTCCACATCCTTTCCAACACATTTTATTGACTCTTTTATTTTAACCATTCTTGTGGACATTTTTAGATAAGGGATATCTCATTGTGGCTTTGATTTGTATTTCCCTAATGACTGATGATATTCAGCACCTTTACATGCACTTATTGCCCATTTTTTATTTTTTTCTTCAAAGAAATGTCTGTTCAAGTCCTTTGCCCATTTCTTAATTGGATTTTCTTTTTATTGTTGAGTTATAAGAGTTCTCTCTCTCTCCATGTACATATGTATGTGTATGTATGTGTGGGAGAGATATAAGATATACATATGTGATACAAGTCACTTGTTTAATATATGATTTGCAAATATTTCCCCCCATTCTATGAATTGTGTTGATAATATTCTTTGAAACACAAAAGCTTTTCATTTTGATGAAGTCACGTTGATCTGTTTTTTCTTTTGTCACTTGTGTTTTGGGTATCACATCCAAGAAACCACTGCCTAATTCACAGTCACGAAGGCTCACTCCTATGTTTTCTTCTAAGAGTTACATAGTATCAGTTCTTACGTGCAAATCTGTGATTCACTTTAAGTTAATCTTTGTATCTTGTGTGAGGTATGGGACCAACTTCATTCTTTGGCATGTGTGTATCCAATGGTCTCTGCACTATTTGGTGAAAAGACTCTTCTTTCCCATTGAATTGTCTTGGTACTCTTTTAAAAAATCAATTGATCATAAATGCAGAGGTTTATTTATGGACTCTCATTTCTATTCCATTGATTTATATGGCTATCCTGATGCCAGTATCACACTGTCTTGATTACTGTAGCTTCGTAGTAAGTTTTGAAATGGGGAAGTGTGGCTCCTCCAACTCTGTTCTCTTTTTTCAAGATGGTTTTGGCTATGTTGTGTCTATTGTAGCTGTATATGAATTTTAGGATCCACTTATCAATTTCTAAAAAAAAAAAAAAAATGTAGCTGGGATTTTGATAGGGAATGCACTGAATCTGTAAATCAATTTGGGAGTATTGCCATCTAAACAATATTGTATTCCAATCTATAAATGTAAGATGTCTTTCCCTTTACATAGTTTTAGAGTATTCAATATTATATATATAGTACATGAAGACGTCTGGCATGTGTAAAGAAGTTTTGTACTTCTTTTTAAATTTATTCCTAAATATTTTATTCTTTTGGATGCTATTGTAAGTAAAATTGTTTTCTTGATTTCATTTCTGGGTTACTCACTGCTAGTATATAGAAAACGAAATTATTTTTGAACATTGATCTTATATCCTGAAACCTCACTCAACTGGTTTATTAGTTTTTAATAGTTTTTGGTGGATTCATCAGGGTTTTCTACAGACCAGGTCCTGTCATCTATGAGTAGAGATACTTTTAGTTCTTCCTTTTTGTCATCTGAATGCTTCCCGTGCCCCCTTTTTGTTGTCTAATTTCCCTGGTTAGAACCCCCCTCACAATGTTGAATAGAAGCGGTAAGAGCAGACCTTGTTTCTAAGCTTCCAGTCTTTCACCACAAACTAGTGTTAGCTGTGGGTTTTCAGAAATGGCCTTTGTCAAGCTGAGGATTCCTTGTATTTGTAGTTTGTTGAGTGTTTTTGTCATGAAAGTGTGTTGGATTTTATCAAATGCTTTTCTGTGTATATTGATAGGCTCATGAGGTTTTTCTCCTTTATTCTCTTAATATGGTGCATTATACTGGTTGGTTTTAGTGTGTTAAACCAACCTGCATTCCTGGGGAAAACCCCATCTGATCGTGGTATATAATCCTTTTTATGTTTGTTGGATGCAGTTCAATAGTATTTTATTGAGGATTTTTCTGTCTATACTCATAGGGAATATTGATCTGTAGCTTCAGGTGTGTGTTTTTCTTCTTGTGGTACCTTTAGCTGGTTTTGGTGTCAGGGCAATGCTGGCCTCATTAAGTGAGCTGGGAAGAGTTCCCTCCTTTTTTATGTTTTGCAAGTTTGTGGAGGATTTGTGTTAAGCTTGCCTCTTTATTTATTTTGTTATTTATTTATTTACTGGAGAACTTTAAAAAGTTGTGATGAGGAAAAGGCTTACAATAGCTGACAGTTATGCCTTATCATGTGCTTGTACGGGATGAATTTCTGAACCCAGAATCTTGACATTGAGTTGAAGCCTGAAATTTCACCTATGAGTAGGACAGGGAATCTCCTGCTGTTACGCCACACAGCTTACTTAATACTGGGAACAGACAGACATGGTCTTGCCTTTATTTTATTTTTCCAGTTTTAAACATTTTAGCACAAATGTCTGGATCTCTACTCCACTGAGTGAAACTTTCTTCTCCGAAACAGGTAATAGACTGGCCTCTTGACCACGTTCCCAAAAAGACCAGTGCTTACCACACATTACCCCCTGGAACTGTCCTCCTAGAAAATAAAAATCTCCTCGAGTATTAATAATAGCTGGGCATCTGGGTTACCCAAAGAGTTGTGTGTTTGTTTTTCTTCCTTTTGAATGTGTAAAAATAAGGAAAGACTATTCCTGACTGAAATTGCTCAGAACAAGAACCAAGAGCCCGAGATGGCAACCTGAGAGGTAGCATATTGCTGCATCACAGTACAAATAAAGGTGATGCTCAATCCCTGCACATTCATAAAGGAGAAAGCTTTCAAACTAGGATTGTTCGCTCGTTCCTCAGTCACTTCATGAATTCGTTCAGCAGTTACACATTAACCTTTTCCATGCCAGGCCCTGCATGAAGTGTCAGGCCACTCACATAGGAATCCATATCAGCCCCTGTGTCCGAGGAACACCCAGCCTGGTGGGGAATATCAGACTCGAAACAGACAGTTGCTGCCAAGCATGATCATCGCCATAACACGGACATTAAAGACCCTGGAAATGTGGAGGGAGAAATTTCAGGGGAACAGCATCAGAGGAAATGTGGTCCATGTGGAAGTTTGAAAGGTGCAGAAGAATGTGCCCGGTGGGCCTGTGGGACAGGGCTGTCCGCGCCCAAGCACAACCAGGAGGTCAGTGAGAGCAGGGTCGATGGGCACATTCAGTCATTCACAGGGGCTCAAAGGAACAGAACTGAAAGATGATTTGGAAAGATCCCAGGAGCTGATCTTAAAGGTCTTATGTGCTTTTTGAAGGAATCTGGACTTTATCCTGGGACAGTAAAGGTTTCAATGACTCAGGACCTTTTCTTCAACAGCAGCCCTAGGGTAACAGAGAGGCAGAAGTGAAACAAGATTTGGGCCCTGGCCAGTGTGGCTCAGTTGGTTGGGCGGCATCCCGTGCACCAAAAGGTTGCTGGTGTCCGTTCTGGGTCAGGGCCCATTGCCCAGGTTGCCAGCTCGGTCCCCAGTTGGGGGCATGCAGGAGGCAGCATAACATCAGTGTTTCTCTGTCTCCCTCTCCCTTCCCCTTTCTCTAAAAATCAATAAACTATTAAAGAAAAAAAAAGTATTTAAAAAAAAAAAAGAAACAAGATTTGGTAGCAAAGGTCAGGTTTAGACCTTGGAGAATTGTCCCTGAGTGGAACGCAGATCTCCTAGGACCTTGGCATTGAGCATCCCTAACCCTTGGGCCTTGTCTTCTCTTGGCCCTGGAAGGGTCCTCCCAGCTTACTAGAAGCTCAGAGTCAAAAATCGTGAATTCCGGTCCTGAGTCTCATTTCCAAATAGAGTGGATAACACTGAGTCTCAGTTGCTCATTGGTAAAACAGGGACATTGATGTCTACTTCCTAGGGTTGCTGTGACCATGAAGAGAAATAAAATTTTTGAAGGTTCTCCAAAATCTTCTAAAAGGTCCACTGAAAGCTAGATCAAAGATGTGCCCGGTCATTATGGAAGTAAGACGGTCAATGTTGGGAGCTACACAGACCTGAGTTCAAATCGCAGTCCAACCCGTGGCTGCTTAACCCTGGACAGGTCATTTAACTCTCTGAGCCTCCGCTTCCTCATCTGTGAAATAGAAATGAAAATCCCTTCCGTCTGGGGTTGCTGTGTGAAGGAAGTGGAATGATGTCTGTGACATCCCAGGCATATTCAAGGTGCTGAAAAATTGCCTTTTGAATCTGAATGTGAACAGAGAAGCTCTGCTTTTCCACTAACCTGGGGGCTCCTGGAAGGCTGGGCACACGTCTCCCTCATCTCTCCGTGTGCAGAGCCTAACACCACGCCTGGTGTGTAAAAATACTCAGATGTTTCTGCAGCTGAATTTACTTCTACCTCTTCCACCTTTCCTCATTCCGGGTTTCTGTCCAGTTGAAAAAAGAATTGACTCTGACCTTTTAGAAATATAAAGAAATCGATAAAGAAAACAAGATTTTAAATCATCTCATTTTATATGTTTATTTTGCTGAGTAGGACAAGCAGGCATTAATGAATGTGGGGCCTCCCCAAGGGAGCAGGCAGGGCCCACAGCTCCTGCATCCACTGACCCAGCCTGGCTGCCCCAGTTTCTCCAGCTGAACGGCAGAGCAGTCTCTCTTGTGCATGGGGGAGTTAGAGAGTTTAACCTGGGAGAGATGTGTCTTTAATGCTGTTTTGTACCCAGAGGCCTCCCGAGAAGCTTCGGGAAAGTTAAGTGGGGAAGGAGGCTGCATGGGCCACACGCTGGGGGCCAAGGGCATGGAGAGATGGGAATTATACCCTCAAATGCGCCCTGGGGGAGGGAGGGCACACATGATTGTGGCTGTCCTGGAAGCAGATTTAGTATAATCTGTGCCCCAGAATTGCTTCTTCCGTCTGGTTTCCATACTTGGCATCCACTGCTTCTTATGTTCCTACCCAGAGGGGGCAGGGGCTAGCTAAGGGACTCAATAAAGCCCAGGACCAGGCCCTGGAGCAACGGTACCCACCTTGCTAGGTCTCCTTCCAGTGTCACTTACTGGGTGCCCAGCTCTGGGACAAGCGAGGCAGGGCTCCCGGCCAGAGCTGCTCACCCTGGGGAGGCAGCCATGCAGGGGAGAAGGAAGGTTTCCCAGGACCCTTTGGAGGCTGCAGCGACTCTGACCGGGAGGAGTGGGTGGGAAGGAAAAGATGGACAAGAGCTCCAGGAAGGGAGGGCGTACCTGATGTTCATCTTGAAAGAGTTCATGGACAGAGAAGGAAGCAGTGGGTGTTCCTGGCAGAGGAAAGTTTGCACAAAGCCTCAGACCTGGAAGGGCCTGGTGTTCTGGAGAAATGGGGAGAAGTTCGACAGGACAGGAACAGTGAGTGAGGGGCAGACGTGGGGGAGGTCGCTGGGACCTGAGATGGGAAGACAGGCCCTGGCTTGGTTGGGAAGGGCCCTGTAGGCTGGGCTATAAGGAACGTGGACTTGATATTCTGGCCAATGGGGAAGCGAGAGAGAGACCAGTCAGGTCCGCCTGAAACAGCCCTGCGTTAGTTCGCCAAGTGATCGTCTGTGCAGCACAGCCGAGCGCTCCCACCTGGCTGGGCTCTGGGGATGCAACAGTTCAGAAGCAGATTTAACCCCGAGGAAGCTTACATTTCGTCTCCCTGCCTACCTTTCTCTCCTCAGCATCATCTTGTCTGCTGCCCCTGAGATGTTCCACTCCCTAGATCTGTTACTCACCTTCTGCCTGGTGCCCTCGATCCAAGATCTTCAGGGCAGGAGGTGATTAGGAAAGAGCTGTGAAAATGAACCTATTGGTACTGTAGGGAGTTCCCTGAGATCGTCAGAATGGACATCCTCTCAAAGTGGTGCCTAGCCAGGGCGCCCCTAACATGGGGGACTTTCAGCTTGGAGGGACCATGCTCCCTGGCCCTAATGCCAAAGCCTAAGGGCGCGTAGAGGGCTGAGCTTCACATGTGTGCCTGTGTGTCTGGGGGCTCGATGGGTGCAGAGGCATGTGCACGTGTCCACTCTGCAGGCATGCACATCTGGCCCCTGCATGTCTGTGTTGGGGGCATCTGCGTTTCTGGGCCCCGTGCGTGTGTTTGTGTGGACCTGGCCATGTTGGCAGGCCTGTGCGAATTCCCTTTAGGCCCTGTCTGTTTCTGTATGGGTACAGAGCCCCTGTCTCACCTCAAACAATCCTGTTGTTTGTGATTTCCTGATGGTGACAGTGTCACCACGCCCGCCTGTCACTGGTACACAGGCACACACACCCCCAGCACCACTCCGGAGCCGCCGGCTCTGAGAATTCCCGAGAGACCGCCACGGGCCATTTCGTGGCTCGCTTTCTTCCTCGTAGAAATGGTCCAGGAAACATCTCTGGAAATGAAATTTCAGTGTTAGTTTAGCTTCAGTAAAATACAACAGAGATGAAGTGGTAAGGATCTGGGGACTTCCTCTGACTCCTGTTGGTGGGAAGGCTCCTCCAGCAATTGGAGTCTGGAGAGAGATTCCTTCCATGGGGTTCTCAGGAGCTTGCAGGCAGGCCCTGGTCTGTGGTCCTGAGCCTGTAATCAGAATGCCGACAATCAGGCTAACTGCCCACAAAGGGGCACCTCTGCAGCTGCCAGGGAGGAATGCAGTGGGCAGTCACGAGTCCCTGTGTCTGTCCAGTCTCATTTCCACGTGGAGACAAGTGCATATAACTCCGTATTTCTGCACTGACCTTACTCCTTTCTGCGTGAATGGGGTTGCCATCATCTTAAGCATCACCAGATCCTAAATCCCCCTGCCTTAAATTCTCGTTGGAACAAAATGGGAAAATGAACAATTGAATGACATCAATACCTACTGTTTACCCCATGTTATTACCGGCCATTCACACTGTCTCTCAAATTTGCTTTCTCCTTTCCTCTTCTCTGAGTGCATTTGAGAAACCAAGAGGACCTTTTCTGCACCATGCTGTTTCAGGCAGAATTAGCTTTTCTAATTCCCTTTATTTTGTAGAGACGAGTTGCCTCCTGGTCAGTAACACATTCAGTTTTTTCTCTGCCCCCACCTCACACCCCACCATGCTCTTTTCAGGTTGCATTTCTGGGCTGGGCTGGGCTGGTGAGAACCGGAACCCACCCAAGAAATGTAACTCAGCCTTGAAGTGTCAAGGTTAAAGCGCCTTTGGAGACCCTTCACCTGCTGCACCCCTATTTTCCAGATGGGAAAACCAAGGCTCAGAGAGTCGTAACCAGTTATTCCAAGTTCGTTTGACAGGGGCAGGTCCAGAGTTCAAGTCCTCTGACTCCAATTCAGTGCTTTGCTTCTCTGACCCTCACTGTGGACCATACAGAAGGAGCTTACTCAACTCCATTTTCAGAAGATTTTCTGCCATTATTGAAGCAAATGGACCCAACAGCACGAGTTACCAAGACCCGGGTCCAAACCTCATCTTCATGTTGACTAGCTGATCGTCAAGGGCCAGTTCCCTTCACCTCTCTGAGCCTCGGTGCCCTCGTCTGTAAAACAAAGATAACAAACCTATTCTTCTCATGGGGCTGTTGTAATGATTCCATGAAATCAAGTATTTGAAATCCTTAGTAGTGTCCCTGGCTCAAAGTAAATTATCAACAAATGTTAGTGCCCCTCCATCTGGAAGCTGACAAATTCAATTAACCAGAACCACTCCCACCCCCATTTCCCAAGCCTCCCCATTCACAGAATCATAAATCTTGTGTTGGAAAGGAGCCCCATTAATCATCTGGCTCAGCCCCCAGTTAGCGGAGCTCTCACTGTATTTGGCTCAGTGTGGTCCCCAGTCTTTTGCTGGCTCAGCCCGCCTTACTGTAAGCAGAATAATTCCCACCAGCACAGCCAAAAAAAGGGACTAATGCTGTCGGTGGAATCCACAAAAAGGGCTAATATTAGCTGGGCAGGAGGATGGGGGATGTGTCTATATTTAGAATCTGTGTCTTCAGCCCTTTCCTAAAGCAGCAGAAGTTGGGGGTTGGAGGGGAGGTGTGGTTGCTGCCAGCTGACCCTGCCAGGCAGGCAGAGCAGCTGGGCTGGTTCCCCTTCCTTACATTGGTTGGCTTCCTCCCCTCTCAGAAAGTTGGGGAGCAGGAAGAAGAGCCATGGGGAAGGAGTCTGTTAGTGACAGAGGTCTCCGAGGGTTCCTGTCACACCAGAGTGAACAGAACAGGGTGGTGGGGTGGCCCAGAGGGGCAGGGTGTGTAACTCATTCCAAGATGCTGTCCACTAAGGGTTTTCCTGGCCTGGTCCCCCCAGTGCTGCCTGAGATTGGGGCTCAGGTGCCACAGGTGCTGGGCCCAGGCCCGCAGAGAGGTGTGTGAACTCTGATGCGGATCCACCCCTAGCAGTGGCCCCCTTGCACATCCCGCCTCCAAAGAGTGTCTGCTCTCCCTTTCTCTGCCTGATAAATTCATCCTGGGGCCTGGCTCCAGTCTTCCCCAGTGCACACATCCTGCTCCCTGGAAGTCCTGCCAGCCCTTGAGGCACTTCTGTGAGAAACAGAATAAGACGCCCTCTTCCAGGCAGACAACTGCCCTGCACCGGGCACACAGCTGGGCGAGCAGAGTGAGAGCCAGGTTTGAGGTCTCATTGACTCCATGGTGGCTGCCCTAGTGTAGGACACAACCTAAAGAAACCACACGTGGCAGCTTGATGATCCCTCTATACACAGGTACTGTGTCCCCACATGTCCTATCTTAGCCCCATGCTCTGTGACCAAGTGAAGGCCACAGCAGGGAAGTCGAGCCTGGGAAGCTGAATAAAATTGCCAGTGGCCTGAGGCTAGACTAATTGTTTTCCTAAAGCAAGATGATTCCCAGCAAGGAGCTTTTCCACACGGGGTCTCAGTCTTCCCATCCTTAAAATGGGTCAGATGAACTAGATGCTCTCTAGGATCTCTTTCAGCTTCTCAGTCTATTTATCTGCTCAGTTTTTGGTGGCATAGTGAAGTTATAATCAGAAAAGCATGTGAACTCAACTCGCTGCCGCAAATAAAGCCCACATGATCCAAAGAGAAGTAGAAATTATTTTGTATTTATTCACGGCCTGCCTTTCCTTTCATTTACTCCCCTCTTCTGGAGTCTGAGACTGGACCAGAAGGCCAGTCTCTGCAGGATGCTAAGGATTCCCCATATCCCAGGGAGACCAGCCTCAAATCTGATTTGCCCTCCGGCTGGGTCTACAGCTGTGGACTTGGATGGGCTTCCGTCTGGAAGTTTCACCCAGAGAGCCTTTGGAAATTTTACAAGTCGGCAGCCTCTTCAACACAGACTTTCTAGCATCGCATCGCCGTCTTGAAATGGTTACTGGGCTGCATTTTTATCTTTCTTTTTCCATCTTGGAGAGACAGGCAAGAATCAGGGAAGGCCTGGGGGATAGAGGCAGGGCCAGCAGGAGAATCAGAAAGCCCAGGATGTGTGTGGGGACCTGCCTGGAGAAGCTCTGTTTCTCTCCATTGGTTTCCTTGTTTGCAAGCCACGGGGACAGCAGTGTCTCCTGCCTGCAGAGTGCAAAGCCCATTGCGGGCCCTGGGCACAGACACATGCTTGTCCCGCTCTGCCTGCAGGCGCTTTGTGCTCATAAATAACTTGAGAGCAGCCAACTTTCCAGGTGAAATGTTTGCATGTGGTTTGTGTCTGAGAAGCAGAGGCATAAAAAAAAATGTAGAAGGATTAAACACACACACACACACACACACACACACACACACACACACACACAAGCACACCGCTCACACAAACGGCACCGCGAGACTTCTTGCAGCATTATTTTTTCCCACAAATAAGTTGCAACTTGGCAATTTTTAGAATCAGAGAACGTTGGGGCTGGAACGAATGTATGAGATTATTTAGTCTGGCGGATTTCAAACTTTTATTGGCCACAAAAGCCTGTCTTCAAAGGAGATTTTACAGGGACCCAAAATGTCTAAAGTAGAGGAAAGCAGGAGTGTTCTAGAAGAAGGGGAGGGGAGAGCTTAGGATTCCCTCCAACACAGTGTGGAAGTCACTGAGCTCTCCCAGCTCCATCGAGGAAACTGAGGCCCAGGGAGAAGTACCCTGGCCAGGGTCACATGGCAAATGAATGGTGGGATGTAGAAGGGAGCCCAAGCCAAACCATGGCAGGGGGTCACTTCACAGCCGAGCTAAGATGAAAATTCTGTTTTCCTCAGGGACCCAAAGCCAGCCCTCTCTCCACTACATCAGGCTGCCACTGTTCTATGTTCTTTTTTATTTTCCCCTAACTTATAGCAGAATCATCGGCTGCCACCGCTGGAAGTACCTGCTCAGTGGTTTTCAATCTCTGTCCTGCCCTGTGCTGGGGTTTCAGCTGAGAGTGGGAGGGGAGAGGTCTGGGGCAATAGGTGGCCTGGTTAGCCCTGCCCTCCACTTCATCAGACCAGCTTCTCTCTTACCTGTTTTCCAATGATTTCAGCTGGAAAAGTAGAAAGAGATGGAGAGAGCTACTTGAAACAAAGGAAAGTCCTGAGGAACTCATTAAGTACAGACTTTCTTGGGTAAGAACATAAGCGACCCAATTTAGCAGACTCCATGGACAGAGGCTGAGCTTCTAAGGAAACTGAGTTAAAGGAGCAAACCTCTGTCTCTCAAATCTGCAGGACCAGCATCTGTCCTCTCGGCTTCAGCAAGCCTGACAGAGCAGGAGTCCTGCTACCTCCTGCAGAAGACCCTCACACCAATTTGGGAGAGAATTTGGTCCCTCATGGCTTATAGGACCTTCTGCCTTTTAGCCTTTTGCCCTTTGCTCCTGTCACCAGCTAGGTGTTTACATTTGACCTGGAACTTTCAGGCACTTACGACTTCAGGTGGCTTCCCCACACTTACAGCCTCCTCTCTAGCGACCCCTGACCGCCCCCCCTCACCTCCCACTGGCCATTTCAGTCCCTGGGACCCTTCAGCATGCCTCCTCCCCCACAGCTGGGTGTTCTTGAGGACTGCCGAAGCTTGCTGATGCTGTAGGGAGGAGGCCGGCGTGCTTTCTTCCCTCAGCTGGATATTGGAGCTAGCAGAGCTGTGCAAACCCGAGGCTCTGCCAGGCTGCCGCCCCTGGGGAGGGAGGCTCTGCTCCTCTGTCAGATCTTGGCAGGGGTCTCCTTAACCTGTTGTTTGTGAGGTTTGTTCCTGGCATTAAATCTAATAAGCTCATGCCTGGCGGTTTGATCTTGAGCTTCTTTGAGGAGCTCAGGGCCTTTACAGAGCATTAACAAGATGCTGCTGACAAGACTGTGGGAGCTCCCATCGGCCTCCGGAGCCCAGGCCTTTAGAAATGGCTTGGCTCACTGGAGACAGCAGGGACTTCTCATGGCACAGGCCCCTGGTCCAGTCCAGGCTCTGCCCTGTGCTAGCTGGGCAACGTGACCTCTTGAACTGCAGTTTCTTCCTCTTAAAATTGAGGAGCATACCAAATAAGATTGTTTTGAAGGATAATTAAAATAATGTAAAGAGCCCTGGACAGGTGGCTCAGCTGGTGAGAGTATCATCCCATACACCAAAAGCTTGCAGGTTCGATTCCAGGTCAGGGCACATACCTAGGTTGTGAGGTTCAATCCCTGGTCAGGGTGCATCCAGGAGGCAACCGATCAATGTTTCTCTCTCTCCTCACCCCCCTCTTCCTCTTTCTAAAATAAATTTTAAAAAGTTAAAAAAATAAAATAGGAAAAGAAAATGGCTGGTCCATAGTGGAGCCTCAGTAAAGTCATTCTTCACCTTCCAGGGAAGCCCAAGTCCTGGGAAGCCACATCTTCAACACAAACCAGAGTTCAGCATCTCCTACCTAAAAGTGCTGGTGGGTTACTCACCAGGGGGGAGGGGAGAGCATTTATCAAGCGCTGTCCTCTTAAAGACATGCATAATTCACCTTGGCCGGTTTGGCTCAGTGGTTAGTGTGTTGGCTCCCAGACTGGAGGGTCCCAGGTTCAATTCCTCGGTTGCAAGCTCGGCCCCATTCAGGGTACCTGCAGGAGGCAACCAATTGGGGTGTCTCTCTCACATCGATGTTTCTCTCTCTCTCTCTCTCCCTTCCACTCTCTCTGAAAAGCAATGGGAAAAAATATCCTCAGGTAAGGACTAAAAAAAAACACAAAAAACATACATTATTCAGCATTTAAACATCCTGGGATTGGGCTGCATCTTACATGTCATAGCGACGTCACAGTTTAACTACATTGTTTGTTGTTGGGGCTTTTCCTCCTTTTTTCAGTGGCTCATAATGTTATGATGTATCTTATGGCTGATGCAGTTGTAATTGATGACATCTCAGTTTGATGAAATTAGGTGTTAAGGATGCACCACGAGTCGGGTGCTGTGCTAGCCCACTTTACATCAGTTGTTTAATCTGCGCAACAACTATGCAAGGTAGGGATTAATAGCCCCATTTTACAGATGGGGAAACTGAGGCTCTGAGAGGTCAAGGGACCTGACCAGGACATGAATTCGTGAAGGGGTAGAATGAGTATTTGGACTGAGGTCTGCCTGACTCCAAGGTCTGTACTCTTTGGGGGGTAGATGTGCAGAGAGAGGAAGTCGGATTTCTTTGCTTCTTAGGCTCAGCCTTGAGAGGATCTATGTCCAGAGCCCGAGGGTGCTTCATTTTAGGGAGCAAGTGCGTATGCATTTACCAGGCATCTGTGATGTACTGGGCACATCCTAGGCATGGGAGGCTCCGTGATAAACAGGTGTATATGGAGCATGACGTGCAGGGAACCCAAGCAGCTATAACCCATTTAACACAGTCTTAATGGGCCCCTACAGAATGCTGTGGGAACATGTAGGAGGGGCCCTTACCCTGGGCTAAAGGGGCCAGGGCGAATTTCCAGGAGAAAGTGACCTGATTGGGAAGTTAACCCAGCAATGTAGGTTGTGGGGGTGAGGTGGAGGGCATGCTCCAGGCAGAGGGGAGCATGTAAGAAGAGGCTGGAGAGTGTGAGGCCAGCTGGAGGGACTGAAATAAGGTCTGAATCTGCACAGTCCACTGTGATAGCCAAGAGCCCCATGTGGCTACTGAGCACTTGGAATGCGGCTAATCTGAATGGATATGTACAGTAAAATACACAGTGATGCGGGAGACTTAGTATGAAATCATAAAGAATGTAAAATAGCCCATTAGTGAATTTCTTATATTGATTCATGTGTTAAAATTATGTTTCAGATAAAGAATATACTTATAAAAAAGTACACCATATTGTTATAGTTATTGTCACTTATTTCTTACTACTTTTTAAAAGTGTGGCTACTAGAAGATTTTAAATCACATGTAGCTTGCATTTGTGGCTCCCATTATATTGGGACAGAGCACACCAGGAAATGGGAAGCCACTGAGGGGCTGTGACCTGGGGAGGGTAAAGCTAGGAGATAATTAGGAAGCTGCAGAATTCCAGTACATTTGCTATATTAACTCATTTAATCCTCAAAATGACTCTAGAGAGAGAGATTTTTAAATTCAGGTGTCCAGGTAAAGAGACTGGAGCCGAGAGAGGCAACCTTAACCAGGGTTCCCCATGTGGCCCTGCTCTGGGCATGGCCATCTATAAGCAGCTCAGCGCCCACGGCCCAGCAGTGTCAGGGGCATGGCGAGCACCCATGTCTTCTGAGTCCAGCCTGGCACCCTTCCCCTTCTCTCCATCCTATCTCTGCCTCTCGGCCTGAGGGTGACCGTGGGGCATAGGACACAGAACCTGGGTCATCTGGATCTAAGCTCTTCACACCATCCCTGGGATTGGGTTTCCTTTACAGTTGCTTTCCCAGGTCCCTGACTCCAAGCAATTAGCCAAGATGTGATACCTGGCAGTCGCTCTTCCTGTAAATGAACTATGATGCCTGTCTATTTCCCCAGCTTCATTTGGGTTGTTTAGATCATAACTGTTTTCAAAACATGTACATTTTGAAAGAACACGGAGCACTCCTGAACATTCATCACCACTTCTAGAAAGATGACTCTGTGCCCGCCTCTCACCCACTTAGCGTGAACAGCCCGTTCTCCATTTGCACTGCATCCTATCCACCAAAACCCGCAGGATTGACAGGTAGCTGAGCAGAAACCTGGGAGCGCTTCCAAACTCCCCAAAGGACAGCGTCCTGGGGAGCAAGACTTTTTTTTTCATTCTCTAAAATCAAAGATAGCCTCCCCAAAGATGAGAAAATAAAATAGTGCAGAAGTCCTGTGAAAAGCAAAGCCCTTCCCGAACCCCAGCCCCCGTCCCCTGAGGCAACCACATTTAACTGCTTTTGTTTTTTAGTTCTTCTGGTGGTTGCTTCCATGTCATTAAAGAGTATTTGCTTAAATTGCTGCAAAGTGATGGATCAGCTTTACACAGTATCTATTGCCTTCCTGCTGGGTTAAGTGAAGGCTTAGCTGGCTGACACCCACCTCTCCCACCTCCTCCCTGGAGCACTTACAATTAGGAGTCAGTATGGATCAGGTTTGCAGTTCCTGCGCTGCTCACCTTTGTAACTCTAAGTAATGCACTAAATGAGAAAGGCCTTGAGGGCTCAGTTCTCCTGAGCGCGCCTCTCCACAGCTTTTCTCTTCCAGTGAGTTAGCTTTCTGCAGGAAGGCTCCTTCATAGAAAGAATTGCTCTTAATATTTGCAGGTGGGTTGCTTTCACTAATTCTTCATCACACTTTAGTGTGGGTATTGATGTGGGAATCAAAACTGGCACTTCTGCCTTTCTGCTGTCAGGAGAGGGGTGGCTGCAGGGCGGCTGGACAGCACTGGATCACACCGTGCCCAGTCTGAGGTCGTGGTTACAAAAGCTTACTCGTCTCCCTCATTTACAGAAACACCCAGATGCTTCACCAGAACCTCAGAGGTCCTCTGACCTGAGTCACAGAACAGCAGAGCTTTAGTTGTAACCCGAGAGTTGAACTTTTCTTTTGAAGAGCTAAGGTATAGAGAGATTAACAAGATTTGATTGAGTTAATGAGCTGCTTCAAGAAAGAGCAGGGCCTAAAACCCAGGTCTTCCAAGTGTGGGACAGGAGTCTCTATCACATTCCATCAAATACGCTGCTCCTCACCTGGCACTCCAGAGCCATCTACATGCCACACGGGCCAAGGGTGACACCACAGACGATGGAAATTAAAATCGGCCTAGGCCCAGAGTTACCCAGGGTTATAATAATTTCTTTAAAATAGCAAGGAAATGTTCGCAATAACAGTGCTGCCTTATTCTTTGTATATATGGGTGTAAAATCATGAATGCTTAACTGTTAATAAAATATTTGTCTTAATTTTTTAGAAAATAAAAAATATTCTTCATTAGGTACCTCTAGTATAGGGCACCCTGCCGAGCACTGAGGATACAGGAATGGTTAAGATGTTTAAGATGTTGCATATTTGATATAATTTTAGTAAGCAATTCTATATGCCAAGTGCAGCGAGGGCTCAGAGGATAGAGTGAGAACCCTGGCCCTGCCTTCAGGAGGGCACCGTCTGTTCAGGGCTGGACATACATCCACAGGAGGGTACAGATAACCATACCAGGCACAAGACCCTAAGGATGGGGACTTGAGAGTCAGGCACATTCTCTCTCTGGTGCTCACGAGCTGAGTGACCTTGAGCAGTCGTGACACCTCTGTGACTCCTTTTCTGTGTCAAGGTAGCACCTGCTTCCTGAAGTAAGTAGTGTAAGGTCAAAGTGAGATTAGAAGATACAGTTATACAAAACCCCCAGCCCGAGGCCTTGGAAATAGTAGACTACATATAAGTTAAGTCCCCTTTTTTTACCCCAACCCCCAGATCCCAGACCTGCTAGAGGAATTTAGAGGAAAAGGTGATATAATGTGTCCCTGCTGGAGGGGGGAGGCTGTATTTGAACGGGACCCTGCCAAGTGAGAAAGAGAGGAAGAGCCCAAGGAGTGGGAAGGGGCCGGGCCAGGGTTTGGCAAGATGATGCCTGTGACACACGGAGAGGGAACTGTAGGTATTCTTAGGACCAAAATCAGAGGTGGACTTAAACTCTCCAATGAATTACCTTTGTTTTGGTAAGGAGTCTTGGGAAAGCGGGATATTATTTGCGCCAGGGAGTTACCTGTTCCCAGGAAGCCTTCCCTGAACCTCAGGTATAATGCAATGGTGTGTCTAGCGAAGGCTTTGCCTTCCCGCTGACCTGGCCTAACAGCAGGGTGACCACGGACATATGGCAAAATCACTTTGAGTCTCAAGTCCCTCTGTCTGAAATATGGGGGAATGACAGCAATAGGATGTACCTACAGTGTTGCTCTGAGTATTTAGCATAAAGCCTTCAGAACATGCCTGGCCTACAGTATGCGCTCAATAGGTGCTAGTTTCTTTAAAAAACACACACACACAACCTTTGCCTTCCTCCCTAGTGTGCACCGCTTCCTGCTGAGATGAAGGCTTCCACCTGTCTCCCAAGTGGCCTGTCGCTCTGGGAGAGCAGGACCGCATGCCTTCATTCTCTCTGACCCATGGACCTGGGGGTCACCTACAGTTGGCTCTCAGGAAAAGACTATTGAATGGGCCTTAGCTGGCTTGGCTCAGTGGTTAGAGGGTCAGCCCACCGACTGAAGGGTCTCGGGTTTGATTCCAGTCCAGGACACACACATGGCTGCAGGCTCGATCCCCAGCCCCCAGTCGGGGCGAGTGCAGGAAGCAACCAGTCAATGTGTCTGTCTCACATCGATGTCTCTCTCTCTCTCTCTCCCTTCCAGTCTCTGAAAAGCAATGGAATAAATATCCTCGGGTAAAGATAAAAGTTTTTTAAAAAGACTATTGAATGGGACAGAATTTGCATTGGCTGGACCTTGTTATAAGTGGGATCAGAATGGAGTGAGTCAGCTCAGGAGACCAGGGGACATAGGTGGTGAAAAAAAGCACCCAGGCTTTAGAGTCTCGAGTCTGAAAATCCCTATTTTGATATTTACCCCTTGGTCTTAATTTTGTCATCTGAGAAATGGGGACAGGACCTATTACTTCCAGGGGTGGTTATGGGAACCAAATGAGATAACCTGTGTTAATCGTGTTACTTGGCTTTGAGCCCTTTGTGCGTGTCTGACAAGGTTTGTGGTACGCAGTTGCTGCTCAATACACAGTAAACTTATATACACTTCCCCTTCTCCCTCTCCCGGGGTTGGGAAGAATCATGACCGGCTTCCTGGAAGAGGCGATGCCTAAACAGAGCCTTGAAGGCTAAGTAGACATTTGTCAAGGAAGGAGATGAGAAGGAAGGTGCTCTAGATAGAGAGGATATGAAGAGCAGGCAGAACTAGAATCTAAGTGAAGAGAGTGTTGGGGTATGTATGGGAACTGTAGCCAGTGGGGAGCAGTGAAAAGAGATAAATTGGGGAAATAGAAGGACCTAGAACTTGAGGAGTTTGCCCTTGATCTTATACAAATGATACGAAGTCACTTAAGAATTTTGAGTAGGGAAGTATGGTAATTAGATTTTTAAGTTACCATACCGGTTGTTCATGTGGAAAAAGACATGCAGGTTATGATTATTACAATAGCTTTGTTAACTCTGTGTTTTGTGTATTCAGAACTGTAAACCTAGTTTTGCATACCCTATAGCAGATTTATTTGGATATAATTCACATACAATTAGATTGTGGGACTAGAAACTAAATCACAATGGCTACAAAGTGGCAAAGAGCATGAAATCATTGGGGACATTCTATGTTGTAGACAACCCAGGCACTAGGCACCAGTTACACTCCCTGGCTCATTGCTAACAATGGAAATATGCCCTGCATGCTTCCAAAAGCCGCTTGGGGAGAAGGAACCTTCTGAGTCGGGAACAGCTGAGGAAAGCAATATGAGAGGCTCCTGCAGGTGGCCAAGCAAGAGGAGATGCTGGCCGGAAGGGTGGCAGTGCTGGGTGCTGGGGACAGGGAGCTGTGGGGTAAACCCAGGAATCATTGGGTGGTCCTGGCTGGCAGGGCTGTTCGGGCCTTTACTTCTCTGTGAGGCCCAAGAAAGTCTGGAATAGAACCTGCTGGGGGGAGAGGGAGGAAGGAAAGTAGGGAGAGAGGACTCCCACAGAGCCTCAGGGAGAAGAGGCAGCCCAGAAGCAGTTAATCCTGCTGGTTGAATTGTTTTTATAAACGACACTCTAAAATCAAATAGATGCAATAAAAACATAGTGGCCTTTTCATTAAACATGCCACAGAGGCCCCTTGTTCAGCAGCCGTTGTCAATCAGATCTGGGCCATTGTCTCTTTCCTAACCCCCCATAATTGGCATCTGTCTGGTAGTAAACAAATAAATACCCAGGCTGGCATTTTAACTAGGGCAACAAGGAGTGGGGGTGCTGCTATTCAGAGGCTGCTGAGCCATCAGGACAAGTGAGGCTCCCGAAGAGGCCTGTCTCCAGGAGGGGTTCAGCTGCAAAGCCTCAGCAGGTGCAGCTTCCTGCTCCCCTCTGGAGAGGAGCTGCTCTCATCTTTGCTCAAAGCCACTGCTCCGGAGAGCGCTTATTTCTGCTTTCTGCCTGCAGAAGCCCCTGGGAGATAGTAGGCAGTAGGAAGGCTTTATTTTTGGTATTTTGCCCTCAGGAAGTCAAGGGAAAAAGCTATGGACACATTCTCTGGCTGACTCTGGATACAGCTACTTAGTAACAGCAATACGGCATTCTTGTTAAATAACACCAACAGAATTAAACCAACACGGTTAATTAGTAATAGCATTATTGCAACATGAGGAGGTAAGACTGTTGTGAGTAACTAGTAATAACAGCATAGTCACAGCATGTTACCAACTGAGTTTGATCACAGCATTACTGTTAGCAGCAACTCTGGACAACATGTTCATATACAGGCGAGTCTCATTATTCCTGGGAGTTACATTGTATGAAATAGCCCTGAACACTGAATTAGTGATTACTGAACTATTGCTCCTAGAAAAATACAGAGTTAGGTTCCCATGAGCCTCTCTGGTCACAATATTTTCATCTGCTGATCAATACATAATCTTTTTTCAGGTGTATTTATGTTTAAAAGCTCCTTGTTAAATATATATTGTTGATGCGTTAACATTGAACTCCCAGCCAACAGTGGTGTAACTCCTGCTGAACAAAGCTTATCTAATGCACATATTTTCTCCTGAGGCACCTCACAGCCTTCTTGCTTAGGAGCCCTAGACAGCACTTCAGCACTGTGCCCGGGGCCATTCTAAACAGCTAAATCACCAACAAAAATGTGAAATGTGACACTAAATAGGCCACGAAAAGAATAGTGTTTACAGTGTGAGAGCTGGAAAAAGACCACGTAGCATTGCCTTGCTCTCACTCGGTGGCAAACACGGGCATCAGGAGACTCTCGTTTCCCGGTCCTGTGCGTGTCTGTGAGAGACCGCAGGAGTGCAACGAGTATTGGTTTGGGGGTTACAAAGACATTTTAGTTAGTAGGCAAATTTGCAAATGTCTGTTCCACAAATGAGGATTGTCTATACTTTTTTTCGTTTCGTTCTCACAGAAGGCAGTAACTCCCATCGTTTGGTATGGAAAACTAGGTTTCAAAGAGGTGAAGTGACTGTTCAAAGTCAGACAGCTGGGGTGCGGTTAGGACACCAGGGGTCAGATAACTGCAGCTTGTGGGCCAGCTGCCAGTTTTTGTAAATAAAGTTTTATTAAAACACAGTCATACTCATTTGTTTACATATTGGCTATGTAGCCGCTTTTGGGCTGCAATGGCAGAGTTGAGTAGCCAACAGAGATCATATTATAGCCCACAAAGCCTGAAATATTCATAACCCCGCTCTTTGGTGAAAACATTGCTGGCGCCTGGATTATCCCAAATTCTCTCTCTGAGTTCAAAGGGGAGAAAGGTCTCTCTGGTCCTAATACCAGAATAGGTTGAGCTTTTCCTAAATGTTTTTTCTCTTGAACACCGGTAATTACATACCTGATTATGTTTCCTTCTTTACATTGATGTTAAGAAGCTCAACGCCGCCCTGGCTGGTGTGACTCGGTTGGTTGGGCATCATTCCATGCACCCAAAGGTCGCCAGTTTGATTCCTGGTCAAGTCACATGCCCTGGTTGCAAGTTTGACTCCCCTCCCAGTAGAGGGTGTGCAAGAGGAGCCCATCGATGTTTCACTCTCACATCGATGTTTCTCTCTCTCTCCTTCTCCCTTTCCCTCTCTCTAAAAATCAATAAAGAAAGAAAAAAGAAGCTCAAAACCTAAAAAAGTTGGAAATTCCTGTCACTCACATGATAGGGACAGAAAGGATCTTATCATCTTGGTTCACTAGAAGGAGTTAGATTATCTGAGCTCAGTCACAAACGTGGTCAATTTTGAGACGGTTATCCAGGCATCTGGGACTTTCCAGTAATGAGGTGTTTCATCTGGGGATTCTATATGAATGGTAGTCTTCCCCATGGAGATGAAGACCTACTATGTGCAAATAATCTTTTCAGCTAATCCCCATTTGAGAATTTGTGCTAGATACTGGGCTGAGTGCCACACACGGCTTATATTATATATTCTTGATGGTGTATAATATGAAGGCAAAGGAGTCTAAATGTGGAGCTAAGTATGATTATCTCTTTCTACAGATGTTGTTACCTAATTTGAACAAGGATGTTAACTAATTTGTCTTTGATCACAAAGCAAGGAAATGACAGACTTGAGATTTGAAGCCAGGTGTGTCTGACTCCCAGACTCATTCCCTGTACTATAGCCCCTTATTCTAGATAGTGTACCCAGTGTCAACCGTCCTCCTTCCAGCCCTCAGGATTAGAACCATGGGCTGCAGAGTGAGGCATTTCTGACATTCTTCTCAAGTTAGGATAGTCATCTTTGGATGTGAACAGGGTAGGTGGCCTCTGCAGAACATTGGGGTGGGGTGGGGTGGGGACCATGTCAAGAGCTGACACATGGAGATCAGCGAGGCTTTGCAATAGCCTAGGTGTGTGATGGAGGTGGGCTGGCCGCTGGTGCCGGCAGCGGGGATGGAGAGATGTGTAGGAAGTGGAATTGACAAGATTCAGTAACTAACAAGATTCAATACCTGACAAGACTCTGTGCCTGACCACATGTGGATGGTGAGAAGGCAACAAGGTTGCCTCCCAGTTGCTTGCTGGGGTGACTGTGTAGATGGTGGGGTCATTCTCTGAGATTAGAGAGCAGAGCTGGTTCTGCACGGGCCGAGCCTGTCACTCCCGCAAGATATGATGGCAGCCTTTGTACCACCCTGGTGTGTATCTCATAATATATGTCTCTCCCACAAAACAGTACTACAGAGGGGCAGAGAGCCTTCGTTTCATGAATGCAATGGTGCCAACTTTTTTTTTTAATGGTTACTCTTGCTAGATTATTCTGAAAGTCTTACCAATCTCCTTGGTCACTTCTGCTGTGCCTGTGAGAAAAGCAAAAAACATGCTTTGGTCAATTCAGAGCCTCCTCTGTCTCTATCAGAACCAATAAATACCTGCTGTCACACTGTTATTGCACCTCCTAAACCCCTGAGTACACCACCTACACGAAGGGTTGTAAGGACTCCGTAAGGAAGTCCCTGGTGAGACCAGTAGCAAGAAGGGCCTGTGCCCTTCAGAAGGATGGGCTCTTGGGGCACAGGAGCTCATCTCCCTTCCTTTCCCTGCCCTGTCATCCCTCTTCTCCAGCAGCAGCGTTTGTGAATATTTGTTGAACATCCGGGCATCAGGACGATGCAAGGCCCTTTCTAGCACTAGCATAGAAGCCCCTGAGAGCAGCAGTTACGTCTGCTTTGCTCACTGCTGAATTCCCTGTGCCTAGACTCTGCTGGTATGCTGGATACGTAGGAGGCGCTCAGAAAGTATTTGCTGAGGAGATGAAGGGCTGAGTAAAGACACTTCCCTTTGGTGAAGAAAATCCACCCAGCAGGCCCGGCCGGGCGTGGCTCAGCGGTTGAGCGTCTACCTAGGATCCAGGCGATCGGGGTTTGATTCCTGGTCAGGGCACATGCCCAGTTGCGGGCTCGATCCATGATCTCTCATCATTGATGTTTCTATCTCTCTCCCTCTCCTTTCCTCTCTCTGAAATCAATAAAGATATATTTAAAAAAAAAAGAAAGAAAGAAAATCCACCCAGCCGCTCATCCAGCATTTACTGAGCATGTGTCAGATCCTGAATCAGGCCTTGGCAACCCAGAGAAGAGTAGGCCAACCCTGTGCTCAAGAAGACTTGTGAAAGAGACCAACTGGCCGAAAGATCACCAGCATTCCCTGGAGCAGTGTTGCAAGAGCAGCGCGAGCCGAGCGCGGGGAGAGGCGAAGGGCTCACTCCTGCCCCCGGCGGGGAGATCAGGGAGGGCTTCAGAGAGGACGCAGCATCTGACCTGGGGCTTGAAGCATGAGGGAGAGCTCCGAGTGGGAAATGAGAAGGGCGTCCAGACAGAGGGCGTTTCGGGGGAGGGGCTGAGACAGTTGCTGTGGTCATTTACGAAGAACACCTTGGGCCGAGGGGAGGAGAGGGGAACAGGCAGCATATTTTCAAGCCCTAGAGAAGGACGTTTTTTATCTCAATCCCTCTTCCCTCGCTGTGTCTCATGGTATCATTCTACTAGAAGGTGAGAGGAGAAGAGAGGAGGGTAGATTTTATTAGAGAAAAATGTTGAAAAAAGATCAGATACAAGGAAGACATGGAAACATATGAAAGAAAAAAGAAAACACAGTGGCTCAGCGCTCAGGGCCGCATTTTAAAAACAAAAGATTCCGGTGACGTTAATTTTAATAATATATTTTATTTAACACAATATTTTCAAAATATACAATTTTAACAACTAATACAAACATGTATTAATGAAAAATTTACATGCTTGTTTTCACGCTCATTCTTTGAGATGTGCCGTGTACTTTGCTCTCACAGCACGTGTCAGTGTGGACCAGCTGCATTTCGAGGGC
This sequence comes from Miniopterus natalensis, assembly GCF_054644295.1. NCBI lineage: Eukaryota > Metazoa > Chordata > Mammalia > Chiroptera > Miniopteridae > Miniopterus > Miniopterus natalensis. The sequence goes on from NC_142091.1 coordinate 35,137,397, forward strand.
TCAATAGCCACCCGTGGCCAGTGGCTACTGTTTTGGACATTGCGGGCTGGACTCCCGAGTTCTTCAGTGCCCCGTGTGAAACTGAAGCTCAGGAATGCCCGGGGTTCACCCATTCCCTGTCCATACTTATTTGTCCACCCATTCATCCCTCCACACAGCGTTTATTGAACGCCTGCCCTGTGCCTGTGGCTTCTGATGTGAAGTCAAACGAGAACCGGCGTGTGTCGCGGGCAAGCGTGCCGTTTCATGAATCTCAGGCCAGCAAGCTAGCCGTCTACAGGGACTGGAATTGGTTTATTTATTAGGGGTCTCAAACTGGGGCCTGCTGGAGATGTGTGCTGGCAGATGCTTTGGATTTGGCCATTTGAATTTTCCTGGACAGCCTCTTAAAAACAATATAACCTGGCAGGTTGTCATACTTAGTCCCAAGACACATTAGCATCTTTGCTCCATACCTGACCCACTTCACTCCTTAGGTTACCTGTGGGTGCACTGCAGACGTTTGTGTTTGAGAACACTGGCTCAGAACTCTCTAAGCAACCCCATGCGCTGATGAGACCAAAGGTAGAATGGCCCTAGAGAGCAACCAGGTCATGGTTGGCAATCCCCACTTGCGTTCTAGAATCTGGAGCACTTTTTTTTTTTTTTTTTGGTTAACCCTCACTCAAAAATATTTTTTCCATTGACTTTTTTTAGAGAGAGTGGAAGGGACGGAGGGAGAAAGAGAGAGAAACATTGATGTGAGAGACACATCGATTGGTTGCCTCCCCCATGCACCCGGGGCAGGGATAGAACCTGCAACCCAGGCACGTACCCTAGACCAGGAATCGAATCCATGACCCTTTGATGCCCAGGCTGATGCTCTAACCACAGAGCCACACCGGCCAGGGCATGAAGCAATTTTAAACATACCATCTCCTGGGCCCCACCCTCAGAGACTTTGATTCAGTTGGTCTGACATGGCGATGGAGACCAAGTATTTTTTAAAAACTCTCCTGGTGATTTTAGTTAAGTTTCTGACATCCTAGGCTGTTTGTTTTGGCCAGGGTCACAAAGTATGCCAGCCTCCCACTCCCAGTCTACTGCTGTTTTTCCCAAACGACACTGAGGGCAGAGGGGCCCTCAGAACCTTCCTGAATATTCAGGAGGCATCCTGTTTGGAGCAGGGAGCAAGAATCTGTAGGCGCTGTGTTGCCTCTTGAAGAACAAAGCTCTTGTCGCTTTACCACTCTGGGAAGATTGCCAGGCTCAAGCATTAATAATAATGTCTTTGTTTTTTAAATGCCTTATAATTGCATAAATAAAGCTTACTTTCTCTTCTTTAATGGTAAGGAGGCTTATGTGACTGATTGGTTGATTAAATATAAGTCCTCTGCTGACAAAACAGGAAGGCCCAATGGCAGATGCTGGGTCCCAGTGGCTTGGGGTGGGAAGTAGCCATCCCAGCCATTTTTCAGCTGCTGCCCTGGTGTCTCAGGGAGATGAAGGGTGAGCACTGCTTCTCTGCAGTCAGATACTGATAAGTAAGGCTATAGTCAACTGGAGGAAGCTGGCCCTGCATTTTCTTGCAGGGATATCCCTGAACACCTTTTCCCCCCACACTCTGCAGCGTCCATCCTTTGAGGACCCGTGGGAGATGTTTCTCTCGGTCTCACTACCAGTAGCGGTTGCACTTGGTTAGTATTGTGCGCACACCTGTAGACACCGGGAATGGTGAAGCTGATCCTGTGTTTGCAGCCTCTCACTGGCTGCTGGGAAACTCAGAGCCAAACTTGTGTCTTACCAACAACAAGCATGAAGCTCTCAGCATACAACTGGTGTAATAACAACAGCTCACATTTGTTGAGCATTTACCATCTACATGGATTCCTTGTACCTTTCTGCAAACTGCATGTTCCTGAAAAACTAGATTGCGGGTTTCCCTTTTCTAAATCAAGTAATGTTTTCAATGCCCTTGGGCAATAAGGGAACTCGTTTACATCAGAGTTCCCTGTAACAGAGGTCATGAATAATGACCTCCTTACTCCACCGTGGTGTTGGCAGTGTCATTTGCTGGTTACCAGACTCTCTCTTGACCTACAGAGGAGGCCGGCTAGACCTCCAAATTGGCTGTGAACTTCAGCTTTCCTTTCCTGAGCCCAGAAAAAATACCCTGCTCTAGCTGTGAATCACAAGGCCAGAGCACAGCCCTGATGGGGCCCACAGTTGTGGATGGCTTTGCACTGTCACTCACTGGCCCAGAGACCAAGGGGAACAGGAGGACTTTTATTGGTCACCTGCCTTCTTGCAATGGGCTCCTGATAGATAGCAGATGGAGAAACGTGGGAGTTAATGAGGCCGGCCTTCAGGCCAAGTGCTTTCCATCTTCCTCTCATCACTGAGCCCGCTGGAAAAGAATGTTGTGCTGGGCAGGCAGGTCAGGGAGAGCTAGATATGCTGAGCATTCTTCACCAAAGATGTTGGGGTTGGAGGGGTGGGGCGAGGAATAGTATACATTTCTATTCAACTCAATTCAGTGAGTATTTATTAACCACCTTCTATATTAGTCACTTTATGTATCACCCATGTTTTCCTCAAAAATACCCTTCTGTATGGTTATCATAATACCTATTTTATGGCTAAGCTTCTTAAAGGACCTCAGAGATGTTAAGTAACTTGGCCAAGATCACACAGCCAGCCTAGGAATTAGCTAGGATTTGAATCTAAGTCTCTCTTTCTTTCTACCTAATATACCCAGCCGCTTCTCCAAGCAGCTCTGCCACTCGCTGTGTTGTACATTCCTCTGTAAATTGTTTTCAGAGTTACATCTTGAGGTCTCACTTCCTAAGCATCTCTTTTTGCTGCAGTGAGGAAATGGGGGTGGGAAAGAGACTGATCTTCAAAGCATTGGAGGAAATGGAAGAAACGAACAGTTTACACTTATAAAATTTGTTTTCAGTTCTAGCCAGGGGTAGCAGTAATTCAATTGTCAGGGCTGGCGTCCACTTCCTTGGGGGCTCCCTGCCCTGAGCCAGATGTGTTTTGTTGAATCTGGTAATTTTCAAAGAAAGGTCCAGATTGGAGTGTCGGACCAATGGCTGGTCTCCGTGAACTGAGCTCGTGGAAGGACACAGGAAACCGCCCATAAACTGTGCCACACAGCACTGTCCAGCTCCACAGTCTCCGTGCTCTCTCCCAGCAGCGCCATGAGGCAGGCCTCAATCCTGGCCCCACTGTATGGTGAGAAAACAGCACTCCCAGACCTTCCCTTGTCCAGTGCAGAGCTGGGGCCCATCTTGTCTACAAAGATGCCAGCCAGGTGCCTGGCACATGTGGGCACTGACTCGCAAACCATTATAACGTCAGGTCCCTAGCTTGGAGGCTGTTTTCTCCCATCACACCATCTCTGCCTCAAGAAAAAGTCAGGTGTCCTGGAGGCTATTTTTCTCAAATTATAAGAAAACCTTTGCTGGGCTGTGATCTCATGTTCCTCTACAGGCTCCTTTGGAGTCCCCACGGACCACACACATGACTTACTTCCATCCATCCAGAGGTTATAAGAAACCAAATGTTGGCAGCATAATGTCTTTCTCTGGAGGAGCATGGGGGCCTGCCCCAGTGTTTGTCTCTAGGGGTCGGGGAAGAAACTGGAGAGGCTATAGAGGAAGAAGGCACTGGCGTTGCTTTGTCAAGATCTGTGTCTTTTAGACAGTTTCATCTCCAAACCCATAGCATCCTTCCTTCTGAAGAAGAAAAAAACAAACAAATGTGTAAGCCACCATGTCCCATGGTTCCTGCAGCTCTCAATCTGTGTTTTTCCAACCTGTCCCCCAGACCCAGTAGAGCTGTTCCCAGGGGCTCAGGTGGAACTGAGGAAGGGCTAGGAGCTCAGAAACAAGCCACACCGAGAGGGAAGGCAGGTGGCACTCTAGAGAGACCCTCAGATGGTTAAGAGTATGTGAATTCCCTGCCCTGGCCTGTGTTTCTCAGTGGTTAGAGCATCAGCCCGCCCACTGAAGGATTGTGGGTTTGATTTCCAGTCAAGGGCATATTCCTGGGTTTCAGGTTCTCTCCCCGGCCCCAGTCGGGGTGCATGTAGGAGGCAACCAATCCATGTGTCTCTCCCACATTGATGTTTCTCTCTCTCTCTTTCTCTCTCCCCACACATCCCTCCATCCCTCCCACTCTCTCTAAAAATCAATGGAAAAAATATCCTTAAGTGAGGATTAACAACAACAACAAAAAGAGATGTGAATTCCAACAGCTGATGGGACATATTAGAGCAAAGAGCAGGGGCGAGGAGCTGGGTGGAGGAAGAGATCATAGGAGGGCATGCGTACTTGTTGAGTGCCCATTATATGCCAGGTAATTTTCCTACATGGTTTCCTTTTTTTCCCCCTCCATCAACCTTATGAAGTTCAAGATGAAGAAGTTGAGGCTAAGTCCCAACTACTTGTCCCAGGTCCATAGCTTGTCAGAGACAGAACTCAGAGCAGAGCCAGGTTTCCGATGCCAGAGATGGAGGTGGGGCGAGGAGGGCGCCGGGCAGGCTGACAGCTGCGAGCAGGCCTCGCACGCCCAGCCTGCTACATGCTGCGGAGTCAGAGGCGTGAGCTCTCCAGTAAGGTTGAATTTATTCAGATTCGCTGCACGTATTGTAGGCCTAGGCCTGTGCTGTCCAATGCAGTCACCACGGGCTATTTAAACTTAAATTGGTTCAAATAAAATGAAATTTAAAATTTGACATGTGCCACAGTTCAAGTGTTTAATTTTACTTATATGTGACTAGTTCTGCATTGGACAGCATAGGCTTATAGATCATTCTGTCACCTCAGAAGTTCTATTGGACAGCGCAGGCCTAGAGAGTTTCAGACCCAGCCAGACAAGAAGGTAAATGGTTTAAATCACCTCTGTGTGTGAGCCCAGCCAAGGCGTGCCCCAGAGCGGGTGTGAACAGACCCCTCCTCCAGGTGCTCCGACTCCTCTGACCTTGGTTGCATGTGTCCAGCACTTTAGTCTCCCTGTCTGGGCTTGTCAGTATTGGCTGTGTGTCCTGCAGCTTCCCACCGATGGGAATCCCCAATTTCCTGAGTCGGCTCCAAAGTCATATTTCATTCTACTGTGCCCTTTAGAACATTTAATTTCAGTTATTTTATCAGGAATGCGTCCAGAACAGAGCCTAGTATGAAAATCATAGGCATTAGTGAAATCATAGCTCTTTGAAGAAGACAGACAAGTAACCAGCCAGTACAGCCTTCTGATAAGTGTTTAATAGAGACATGCATTTATTCAATCATTAATAAAACATACAAACAGAGTGATGTTTAGGTGGGAGAGGCCATCTCCTGGGTAGGCAGGGTGAAAGTGGAGATGGAGTCAAGCATGAACATAGTTCCAGGGGAGCACAGTCCCAATGCTGTGTGGTCTGGGGGCTCCCTTGGATGCTGAGAATCATGAAGGTCATGGGTAGGGCCAGCGTGCATCCAGCATTCAAGGCCAGAGTACAGCCCCTAGTCCGTGATCAGAGTGGTGGACCAGGCCTTAGGCTGAGAATCTTAGGGTTTTAGAGCAAAAGGCAGCTTCAAGATCACCTCTTCAACCCTTTCATTTTGCAGATGGTGAACCTGAGGCCCAAAGAGAAGCAAGAAACACTGGGACCTAGTGGCCGTCCAGTCCCAGGCCACCAGCTCCCAGGCCAGGGCTCTTTCCATCCCTATGTTTTATTCTTAGTCCACATTTCGTCCTACTCTATAATCTGCCCCTCAGTGCAAGGGAAACTCTAACCCCAGCAGCCTTACAGGGATGGAAGGCACAGCAGAGGCAGAGGTAGTGAGACAGGATCCCAGGGAACCCATTAGACAGAGTGTAGAGTTTGTGAGTGTTAACTGAAGCCAAACAACCAGGGCTGGGGTCCCAGCTCTCCCACTTACTCACTATGGCCTAGGGTGAGTTAACTGCATTTCTCTGACCTTCAAGTCTAAATGGGATAATAGTACCTATCTCATAGGGTTGTGGTAGGGAATAAATAAGTTATGTATTATATCTGAAGCCTGTAGAAGAGTACCTGGCATAGTACAAGCACTGTAACTGTGTTAGGGTTGGATTATTGTGATCTGTCCCCCATCCAGAGCTGGACCTGTGATCTGACATGTGTATTATAGGGAAGCTGGGGCAGAAGGTTCTCATTCACAGAGCAACTTAGAAAACGAATCCATGATCTGCATGCGCTATTTCTGACAAACTTGGTGCTCCTGCTTAAATCTCTCATAGAGCACTCACCCTGTTCCTTCTCACATTTTAAATAATTTCGGTATTTGGCTTATCTTCCCTATTAGAAAATAAATGAGAGAAAACTGTGTTTTATTTAGTAACTGACTCAGACCTTGAGTTAGAAAATATGGATTAAAATAATTTCTCCTAGTGATACATCTTTTCCCCCGTCTCTCTCTCCCTCTCTCCCCCAACACGCACACACACAGAGCTTTAATGAAATGTGATTCACAAAGCATACCTTGTACAATTTAGTGGCTTTTAGAAGATTCAGTGTTGTGAAACCATCACCCCAATCAACGTTAGGACATTTTCACCACCCCAAGAAGGAACCCTGACCCATTTGCCCAGCACTTCATGGGATTGTGGGAGGGCCATTACCTGAAGGAGTACATGGAAACAGGCCTTAGTATAGGGCCAGGAACACAGGTGGTGCCTAATTAATGTTCGTTCCACAGACCCTGCCATACGCCTTGGTGCAGGTTTGCGGGGTGGAAGTCCACAGCTTCCCCCACCCCAGAAACATGAAGGCAGCTCTGTTAAGTCCCCTCACAAGAGCCCAAAGAAGCTCCACTCCCGTGCACAGATCCATTGCCAAGTATGGCATTATGCTCAGACTCAAGGCGGGGAGGGGTTGGGCATAGGGTCAGCAGAGGGAGAGGTATTGCCCAGAGAATTTTCCATACACAGGTCCATTCTGCATGGCTCGTGTCAGAAATTACCCACTAGACAGCCTCCCTCTCCATACCTGTCAGGTCAAGCCAAATAGGAACACCGGCCCCTGTGCCTTGGGCAAATTGTCGTTCATTTATAGCCACCTTAGAACTCAGGCAATTACAGACTACTTGGCTCCTCTCTAAAAGTGGCTTTATTTTCTCCCTTTTCTTTTTCTCTTTGAAGAAGTAGAAATGCCAGGCTCAAAAAAACATCATTTTTATAGCCCAGTTGTTCCTTGATCAAGGAGCTTTGGAGAAAGGAATAAAATGGCTGGGGGGGAGGGGTACTGGGCATTATCTGAGTTTGAGTCCCATGAAAAGCCTCAGGCCCCTCTGTGTAGGAAGCTGGGGGGCTCAGGGAGAGAGGGAGGGACCCTCTGGTCATAATGAGGGGCAGCTTGGGACAGCCTTGTGCCAGCACCAGGAGGTGAATTATCTGGGGAGGAAGAAGGGAGCTAAATTAAATGGTTATTCACTGATTCTGCAACTATGTGGCTGCTACATAAGGTGCTCATGGCATACTGAGCCACAAGGAGGACGCATCACGTGGCCCATCTTGAGGGGCTCTCTGATCAGAAACAGGTAGATCTGGATTCCATGGATTTCATGATTCTGTGACCTTAGGTAAATCATATACTTTCTGTAGCCTCAGTTTACTCTTCTGCAAAATGGGGCTAATCATATCTATTTTTGTAAGGTTATTGTAAAAGCTAAGATAATAGCTAGGTATTGTGAAAGCTCATTGCCAGGGACAAAGAGAATGTATTCGTTAAAGGGCTGCTCCTATTATACTGCCTGTGATGTTGAGATATAAGTGAGGCACCAGGAGTAAAATTTGAGGAGACACTCACTATCAGGGTTGTGCAAGTATAGAGTAGGCACTTGAGAGTGTGTACCTCCTTACGTTTTTCATCCTTGGTGCGTCACTCACCTTACCTGTGTTCCAACCCTGATATTATGTATGACTGAAAGTTTCTAGCAATTCAGTGATGCTCTTAATGAAATTATATATTTTTATTTGTCACAATATCTACTCTCGAGAAACAGATGTACAACTATATGAGGCAGAATATTTGTTCAGTCTACAGAAAATTCACAACCCTCCACATAAAGCCCCTGTGCCTTCCAGTCACCCACAGTCCTCCAATTGGTAGCGCTCAGCCTGTCTAATTAATCCGATTCTTAACCATTTCCTTTATCACAGGGGTGTTTAACTGGTGTATCTAGGAAGTAGCCATAGAACTGGCACAGAGCCATGGGTCTTGCCTGGGTAACGACAATGCATGACAACTAAAAACAGTTCTTCTTGGTTTTCAATTTTTTCCTAGTGGCTAGTGCAGTGGTGAGTACATAGTAGGTGTTTGATGGAAACTTGGTGATTGAATTAATGGGTATATAAATAGTGATGGATGGATGGATGCATAGATAAGAAGAGACATGGGTGGGTGGATGGGTGAGGTGGATGGATGGGTAAATAGGTAGATTTCATGAAAATGTAAGTTCTGGGAAGACAGGAATTTTCATTTATTCTGTTCATTGATGTATGTCCAATTCCTATTGCTTGGGGCGTAGTAGTAGACACTCACCAAATATTTGTTGTCGAATTGGGTGGGTAGATGGATGGCAGAGTATATGAATGGGTAAATGGATGAACAGATGAATGAATACTAGCTTACCTTTGAAAGTGCTCGAAACTTTATATCCTTTATCTTACTCAATCTTCAGCTAACCCATGCAGTGTTGTCTGCACAGGTGCATAAGTGACCAAACCCTCCTTGGGGCCATGCAGTTACCCTCACATGCCTACTTCTGTCCTTTTAGAACTATGAGCTCTCCCAAGCCGGGGAATGAATCTTACTTATATTGCTGCTACCGAGCACAAGGCCTCACACACTAGATAGTCTATATTTGTAGACCACAAAAGTTTGATCATAGCTATTTTGCAATGGGTCAGAGGTCATGCAACCATCCCTGGCCACGCATCTAGTGGGTGGTGGAGACAGGACTGAAACTCAACTTCAAATTGCTCATCTTGGGCATGTTTTAGGTCAGATGAGCGGTGAAGATGATTTGGCTGCTTAGAGAAGTAGGCAACTCACACGAATAAGTGACAGATCCATCATTCTAGGAGCTGAAGAGCGGATGGGGGCACTTGCTTAAAAATGACAAGCAGCATTCCCTGAGCCTGTTTGAAAATAACTGCATCTGCCTAAGCCCCTGGCTCTGTTAGCAGACAAGGATTATGTGATGTGTTCCAAAGCCAGGTCGTCTATTGGTATTTAATGGAGTCGCTGACAGTCAAGATTCCCTGGTGCAGGAGGCTGATAGGATTCAGAGATACAGGCAGGAAACTTGTCCATTTGGAGACTGGTGTTTGACAAGCCCAGGCTACTTTTGCTTACTACAAACCTGACCCTGGTGAAATAAAACCCTGTCCTGGTCCTCACCAGCCCAAGATGAAAAGTGTGGAGCTGTTGAAAGGAGTTGGCTTCACAAAGACTTGGGTTCGGATGTAGGCCCTGCTGCCTGCTAGCCTGGGGAGGCAGGAAAAGGGAAGGAAGTGAACACTTTCTGAGCACCCAGTTCGTATGAGGTCACCTGTGGTGTGGAGGTGCATCAGGTCATTCCATCCTTCCCAGAGCCCTGGGGATGTATAGTTGTTTGCATTTGACACACGAGGAAACTCATGTGCACAATGCAACACAATGCAAACATGAGGCTCCAAAAGGTTATGCATCACGACCAAGATCTCACCATTGGAACATGACAGAGAGACCTGGATGTCTGACTCCGAAACCTTTTCCACCTCGGCACCTAACAAGCCACCAAACCTCTCTCTTCCTCATTAATGCAAGGGGGATAATACCAAATTTTCCATCCCACTCAGTCTGTGCCACAGATCCAGGGACCCGCCACCTCCCAGGTGTTTTCAGGGAGAAGGCTGGAAGTCTTCCACCTGAGCGGCTCTCATTATGCACGCTGCTTGCACCCACGATGCTGCGGAGCCTCAGATGGCAAGCCTTTTGAACATTTGCCAGTATCTCAACCCTTCTAATTAAAAGCACATTATCTGTGATGGTTCTTAATGACAGCATTTGTGGAGCCGGGATCCTCTTTGGTCTCAAGTTGAGTTTAAAGTTTTCCCTCCTGAACAGCACATGCAGTGTGACGGGCAGGTGGAGGCGCTGCATGACCTGCTCCAGTAGCCTGTGCTTCCTCTTTTATTCCAGAAACCTCTATGGGGAGGCTCGGCCTGCCTGGCAGATGGTCTGGCAGCCCATTTTCTGAAGCCATGTGTCAACTTTCCTCTTATATTACTTCTATTGCATTAGCGATGTGCTCCTCGCCCACCACCCTTATAAGATGCCTGTGAACAGAAGCAAGTAGACCAGTGTTTGCTGGCCCTGGCTGCTGTCAGGCTGCAGGGAGTACCCCTGGCTGGTGCTCTGCCACCTGGCCTTGACCCCTCCACTTCCAGCTGAGGACCTTGACAGCTGCAGACTTGATGAGCTCAGGCCCTCAGTCCAATCCTGACTGGAAACTGGAGGAGATTAAGGAACAGCATCCTGAGACATAGATTTATAGGGATTCATTGAACTATTCTCCGTACCTCTGAATAGGTTTGAAAATATTCTAAGTAAGTTCTTTAAGAAAATGCCACAGCTCTTTGGGAGACAGCACCCAGTTCTTGAGGCCTGCTTCTAGGCTGGCACAGACCCTAAGCCTTAGTCTTATAACTTAGACCTATTTCCTTAGCACACTGAACAAGGTCCACCATGACTGTCCTTGTGTGCCTTTCCAGCCCACCTCCTATCACCTGGATATGTCCTGTGCTCCGAAACGCTGAACTTCTGGCATTCTCTGCACATCAACCTTTGCTCAGACTACCTTCCCTGCCTGGACTGGCCCTGCCTCCCTCACTGCCCTGCCTCCCATACCCGCACCACACTAAATTCTACTTGTCCTTTGTCCTTTAAAATGCACCGCAGGGACTGCTTTCCTCGGGAAGACTTTGCCACTGATCCTGGCTAGGTGAGGGGCCCTCTGCTGTGCTCACAGCCCACCCTGTACAGATCTCGTTCCACAGTGCTGACAGTCAGCTGTTGGTGTGTCTGGATGTCCTACCATGTCTCGCTCATCATGGCAACCCCACAGGGCCTGGAAGAGAACAGTCCACTAGTAACTGTGGTGTGATCACATGGGTAGAGGGTTGATTGGTTACCTAACTGAGCTTCCTTCTCACTCCCGAGCCCCATCCCCAGGAAGTCTGATAGCCCAATGGAAGTAATGAAATCTGAAGGTGGCCGCCAGTGTGGGGCTCAGAGTCTAGGAACAAGGCCGTTAGGTGTTGGAATCTTTGAGGCAAAGTAATGGGTAAAAGACAAGATTCCTACTAGTTCGAGACACATCTCTCATGGAAGGTCTCAAAAACCCACCCTTCTAATCCTTTCAACTTCAGTTAAAACTTTCAAATTTTTTTTTTTTTGCGGTTGGCACCATTTTGCAAATCTTCACTGATAAGTTTCTCCGCCATATAATCACGTAAGATCTCTAAGTTTTCGGGTTGAACAGTCCTGGCTTTCTTCAAGAAGAAGAAAGAAGCTGGTGCCAACTCACAGCCTTGCAGGAGGGGTGGGGGAATAAATACCTGCCTCTCTTCTCTTCTGCCCTTTGAGGCTGGCGCCTCCCGTTGGCTAAATCCAACTAGAAGTCAGAGGGAAAGGAATATTATTGAAAATAGCCCCAAAAGATCAGCCTCATGGGACACAAAACAGCATAGAGAAAGGAGGTCGGGGTCAAACAGAGAGTTTCTTGGCCAGCCCTGGCCTGACACACAGTAGGTTCTCACCTTATTAACAACTCAACCTCTATAGAAAAGGGACAGAAGAGAAGATTAAACAGGCCTGAGCATTCCTTATAGGTCCTCACAAGAGTGTGTCAGGGACAAACTTGAAATGGAAAGAAAGAATAAAGGGTTTTTAATTTTGATTATCTGTGGATGTTTTAATCCACCTTATCTAGTTCCACCAGCAGCTGGGACCATTGAAACATTGCTCTTCCCTAACTGCCGCTGTTCAAGGTGCTGAATGCTCATCAAAGCTGTGTTGTAAGGAGCTGGATGCTGGAGTTTTTAATTAATTTTAATTTTAATTTTAATTTTACATGTGATCTAATGGAGTTAAATGAATCTTGGTTGCTCAGCTATCACCTAACTGGTAAAATAGGTCAGCCTATCCAGGAGGCCTACATAAATAACTTCTACCAGCAGACCCAGGCTCTAAAGCATACCTAGCTGCAGTCTTGCCATGGATCTGTGTGAGACGCTAACAGGGTGTCAGGACAATGAGAGGCCAGACTGAGCAGATGGTGTTAGCATCCAATTTGTTTCACTAACGTGTCCTACTTTGTGCCAGGCATTGTGCTGGGGCACTCACTGACTGGTAAAGGAGACAGAGGGGCTCCCTTTGCTACTCAGCTTAGTGTCTAGTGAGAAAGTAAACGGGCACTTGAGATGTAAAATTGCAGGCCTCTTTAGGTTTCTTCCTCAACCTGCCTGACTGCAGGGGGGATTGGTACCATGCCAGCCCCTCCTCAGTGCCTAAAGCTCTCCTGTTACCCATGGGGCTGCTGCCCATCTCCTCAGCCCAGGAGGACCCCCTCATGGGCTCCTCCCACAGCTCTTTAAGCATCCCTACTTCTGTCTCCCTGTTGCCTAGGAAGTACACTATGCCTTTCCTGTACTATGAGACTTTGCTTCTGTCCCCTCCATGGTTTTCAAGGCTGCACATAAAAAAACCTGGCCCTGCAGGTGTGGCTCAGTTGGTTGAGCATCATTCCGTGCACCGAGAGGTCACCAGTTAGATTCCTGGTCAGGCACGTGCGGGATTGCGAGCTCGATCTCCAGTAGGGGGCATGCAGGAGGCAACCGGTCAATGTTTCTCTCTCATCAGTGTTTCTCTCTCTCCCCATTCCTCTCTCTCTAAAAAATCAGTAAAATTGTACTTTTAAAAAAATCTGTTCTACTCTGACATCCACTGTATCCCTTCCATCCCCCAAGCCTCAGTTTCTTCTTTTCTGATTGTCCCCAGGCAAGAACAACTCCCACATTCTAAAGAAACCCATGCAAAGGATTTTCTGTCCCTGCCATGTCCCTTTCTGTACATGGACCTGCTTCCCTTCATGTCGGTGCCTCTCCCATCTCCACTGCATCGCTCTCACCTCACCTGCCTGGCACTTTCAATGCATTGAATTAACACATAATATAATATGTTGGAACAGTTCTTAGATTTTTAATGGGTGTAAGGAAAACAAAAATGGCCTTTGATGTCACTACCCAGATAACTCCTGTTAAGTTAAAAAAATAGATGTGCACGGTCAGAAGTGCAGGAAGATAAAACAAATCACATAAGTCATCTTAGGTTCCTAGCTGCCTTTCTCCAAAGGCAACCACTGTAAAAGAGTTTCTTTTTATCCTTGAAGAAAAAAAGCATATAGACCCATCTTTTACTTACACCAAAGAGGCCATTTTATCCACTGCTTGCATCTTGTGTTTTCCCCTGAACAACATACCGGGGAAATGTTTTGCTCTCAGTCCCTGCAGAACTAACTCCCTCTGTTCACGGCTGCATATTTTTCCATTGTTTGAATGCACCATAGATTGTTAACCCAGTTCTCCATTCATAGATGCTGAACGACTTCTAGTTTTTTCTATTACGGATAACCCTTTAGTGAATTCTTACATGCCTATCTTAGCGTATTTGGGGATGGATATAACTGGAGAGTAAATTCCTAAAAATAGAACCAACATGTAGATTAAATTTTGGTGGATATTACCATATTGTCCTGCAAAATGTTGCACTAGTCTATGCTCCCATCAACAGCACGTAAACGTGCCCCTTTCCTAGCGGTAGACACTGGAAATGATCAAGCTTTTCCATTTTTGTTTGCCTGATGGGGGGAAAATGGTGTTTCATTGTTATTTTTATCTACATTTCTTTAATTGTCAGTGTGGACAAACATCTCTTCATATGTTTATTAGCTGTTTTATTTGCTCTTCTCTGAATAGACTGCTCAGATCCTTTGTCTTTTTTTTTCCTACTGGACCAGGAATAAGTTTTAAAATGTTTTGTGAAATCAAAAGCAGGGTCCAAATCTTGAGGATTTTAACTTTATCATCAATTCCATTTTCATTTATTTCAAGATGGTAAATCGCAGGGAGGAATGAGGATCTGAACGTCTTTATGCTCTGCTACTTGGACAGGGAATCCTCTGTCACCTCTCAGAGGGATCTGCCCCATTCCCAGCCCAAATAGAGCAAGGCATTTAATTATTTAGCATCCCAGTGGTTTGGAGGGGGAGCTGCACCCGCCAAACGTGCCCCAGCAGCTGCTAAGTACCATGCTCTAAGACACGGATCAGCTGTGGGACTCCGTGTCATCCATTTAGATGAGGCCTTCATTGACCGCCTGTTGTGAACCTCTGGAGGTCGCATCCTTGACACCGTCTGCTGGACCATGAAGAGCATCAGCATGCCAAGGAGCCTGACAGACTGTGATTATTTTCCACTCCAGTGCAGGTTTTCTCTCTTTTTTTCCCCCTGGCATGAAGGGGATGCATTTTCTGGGCAAGCTCTCTATGTAGCAGACATCTCATAAAAGAAAAATTAGCCTCTTTGGGGACATTGATGAGTTTGTCCTGGCCTTAAGATGGTCAGGCCTTGAGTGTGAATTTGGGCAAATGCAATTGATGCTTTTGGCCCCAGTAGATGTCTGCCTATTCATCCATCCATCCATCCATTCACCCAACAAACATTTGTTGAAAGCAGTTTGGTTTAGAAGTTAAAAGTTTGGGCTATACAGACACAATAACCCTCAGTCGTTGAACCTAATCTTGTGTGACACAGGGCAAGCTGCATTGCTTCTTGCTTCTCGGAGCCTCTCTGTGTCCTTAACTGTAAAATGGGGCAACAGTGCCTTTATCAGAGTTGGGAGGTCTGTTGAGATATATGGCAACTGTGTCCACAATCATGCTGCATTAATAAACCACTAAAAGATTCACTGGCTTAAAACAGTAATTTAGTCCAGTTTATGTACCTGGTGATCAGCTAGGTGTCACTTGATCTAAACTGGACTCATCTGGATTTGGCTCCACTCTGCAGGTTGGATGCATGAGTCTCTCATTCCCCTTGGATCAATAGGCAGCTTGCATAGTCTTAATTCTGCCGTTAGTGCGAAGTAATGAAAAGTTCAGGTAAAGGACAGGAGGTGAGGGACGAAGAATTAGGAACAACAATGCAATCTTCCACTCTGTATAGTTTATGGTACACAGTAGTTGCCCTCGTTTTCTGGCTGACACGCTAGGATATAGGAAAATATTATTACTTGATAGAGCACCATTCTCCCCATGAAGGATGCCAGGTCTTGTGCTTCTTTTAATCCATGGACTCGTCTTATTTCTTTCTTCTTTTTTTAAAAATTTTATTACTTTATTTATTTATTTACTTTAATTTATCTTTATTGTTGAGAGTATTACAGGTGTCCCATTTCCCCCCCCAATTGACCCCCTCCACTTCGCTCCCACCCCCTCCCCAGGCCTTCACCCCCTTATTGACTGTGTCCATGGGTTATGCATATATACATGTAACTTCTTTGATTAATCTCTTCCCACTCTCCACCCCCCTTCCCTCATTTTTCTAAAATATCATCGTCTGTTTCCTGCGTCAATGTCTCTGGCTCTGTTTAGTTCGTCAGATCCTTTTGTTCATTAGCTTCTTCTTAAAGAAGACCCTTCAACATTTCCTGTAGTGCTGGTCTGGTGGTGATGAACTCCTTTACCTTTTTCTTATCTGTGAAGCTCTTTATCTGACCTTCAGTTCTAAACGATAGCTTTGCTGGTAGAGCAATCTTGGTTGTAGTTCCATGTTTTTCATCACTTTGAATATTTCTTGCCACTCCCTTCTGGCCTGCAAGGTTTCTGTTGAGAAATCAGCTGACAGTCATATGGGTGCTTCCTCATATGTAATTAACTGTTTTTCTCTTGCTGCTTTTCAGATTATCTCTTTGTCTTTAACCTTTGGCATTTTAATGATGATGTGTCTTGGTGTGGGCCTCTTTAGGTTCCTCTTGTTTGGGACCCTCTGTGCTTCCTGGACTTGTAAGTCTATTTCTTTCCCCAGGTAGGGAAAGTTTTCTGTAATTATTTTTCAAATAGGTTTTTCAATTTCTTGCTCTCTTTCTGCCTCTTCTGGCACCCCAATAATACGAATGTTGGGCCTCTTGAAGTTATCCCAGAGGC
This sequence comes from Miniopterus natalensis, assembly GCF_054644295.1. Classification (NCBI taxonomy): domain Eukaryota; kingdom Metazoa; phylum Chordata; class Mammalia; order Chiroptera; family Miniopteridae; genus Miniopterus; species Miniopterus natalensis. Next base: position 35,153,656 of record NC_142091.1, read on the forward strand.
TCCTTATACTATTTTCATATTTCTGGATTCTTTTTTCTTTTTGCTCTTCTGGTTGGGTGTTTTTTGTTTCCTCATGTTCCAAATTGCTCATTTGATGCTCAGCGTCCTCTACTCTACTGTTGATTCCCTATAAATTATTCTTCATTTCAGTTCATGTAGCCTTCATTTCAAATTGGTATTTTATTATGTCATCGATTTTTTCAGTTATTTCCCTAATAGTATGCTTAAACATCCTTATAAACAAAATTCTGAACTCCATCTGTTAGCTTGCTTGGATCTATTTCATTTAGTTTCTTTTCTAGAGATTTCTTCTGTACTTTCCTTTGTGACATGTTTCTTTGCCTCCGCATTTTGGCTGCTTCCAAGTGTTTGTTTCTATGTATTAGGTAGAGCTGCTATGTCTCCTGGGATTTGTAGAGTGGCTTTGTGTAGTAGGTGTCCTGTAGGGTCCAGTGGCTCAGCCTCCCCAGTCACCTGAGCTGGTCCTTCTAGGTGCTCCTCTGTGCGGGCTGTGTGCACTGTCCTGTTGTAGTTGAGCCTTGGTTGCTGTTGGCATCCCTGGGAGGAATTGAGCCCCAGGCCAATCAGTTGTGAGGACCAGCTGCAACTACAGCCAGAGAGCTTCTGTGCTGGAGACACCCCTATGGAGCAGGATTTACTTCAGTGGAGCTTTGGTGTTCACCAAGTGCGCCCCTTGAGTGTCACTGGTGGATGTGGTAGGGTTGTAATCCAGCGTGGTCGAGTCTGACCACCAGGTGCACTGACTCTGGGGCCTCCCGGGAGGTGCAAAGTCAGCCTCTGCCAGTGCCTTGCCCAGGGCCACCCAGCATGAGCTACTCAGCAAACCGTAATTGGCCTCCACTTGTGCTGGGCTTGGAGGTGTCCAGGAGAGGCCAAGCTATGAGCCAATGCAGGCTGCCACTAGGGCCAGGCCTGGGGTCCCTTATTAAGACGTATGAGACACAATGCTGCTTGTTTGAGAGATTTTAGGAAAGTCTTAAGCTTGAGGCTTGAGAGACCACTTGCACAGAAAAGCCACTGGAAATGGCCCAGATGAGCCTGCAGGTGGGGAGGGGCGGGGCCTCCGGGAATCACGGGGCGGGGCCAAAGGCGTGAGTCAGGTGCTGGCGATTCAAATATGGCGCCTGCCTGCCGGGGGTTCTGCCTGGGAGGAAGCCGCCCCTCCACCTCTCGCCTGGATTCCAGGCAGGTGAGTTTCTCCCCAAGTGTCCCAGGTCCTTTCCAACTGCTGCCCGGAGCTGAGGCTCAGAGGGAGCACGTCTGAGTCCGTGCGCGGCCCTTTAGGAGGAGCTGCTGGGGCTCCCGCAGCCTCCGTGACCCTCAGCGACAGTCTCCGCTGGTTCCACAGCCCGGAGTTGTGGGGACGTCTCTTCCCGGCCCTGGAGCCCTGGGCTGGGGGCCCGATGTGGGGCTGGGACCCCTCCCTCCTCCAGGAAACCTCCACCGCTGAGATGCCCTCCGGGGTTTCAACCGCGGCACCGGGTGTGGGCCCGCGGCTGCTTCTCTGTGATTCAGCCCGATCCGCCCGCGTCTCCGCCCCTCCTCCCGGTCTCGGTGCTTCTTCAGCTCCCTAGTTGTGGGGCTTCTGTGCAGCCAGATCTCAGGAGGCTCTGCGTGATGGTGGTTCTGTATTTTAGTTGTGATTTTGATGCGGTTGCGGGAGGCGGCGGGTGCAGCTGTTACCTACACCGTCATCTTGTTTCTCCCTCTCGTCTTATTTCTTAATTCTTCAGCTTCCCAAAGATTGATCTCCTTGAGAAAACTAAAGGAAACCACTACTCAGAGTTTTTACAGTTTTTTTTCTTTGCCTTTACTATTCCATAATTTCATGTTAGTCATCAGTTTGGGAATATTCTCAGCTATTATTTCTTCAAATACCTACTCTTCCCCCTTTTCTCCTTTTGAAATTCCTGTTAGATGTATGTTGGATCTTCTGATTCTGTCCTCTTTGGTTGTAACAGATCTATCATTTTTTCCATCTATTTCCCTATGAGGAATTTCCTCAAACCTGTCCTTGAGTTCACTATGTGTCTCTTCAGCTACACTTAACCTGCTGTCACATTTAGCCTCTGAATTTTAATAACTGTGTTGTGTGGGGTTTTTTTTTCATTTCTCAGGTTTTATTTGGTTCTCTTTCGAACCTGCCTTTATTGTTTTTATAGTGTCTGTTCTTTTAATATGATTTTTATCTCTTTGTTTATCTTTTTAATCATTTAAATGTATTATGATTTATAGTAGCTTTTCGAGCGTGTTAACCCTCCTTGTTGTTGCCTGCTGTTGAAGGATTTTCTTGGGTGATTTGTAATTTTTTTAAGTTCATCTTTAGGTAACGTGGGTAGTGGTTGTTGTTGTTGTTGTTGTATTTTTCCAGTGGATTTCCCTGCATTCAAGGTTATGGAGGTGCCCTTACAGCATCTCTAGATTTATTTTGTGCCTGATTCAACCAAGCAGCAAAGAGGTTTCACTGGCCCTGGGTTACTTTTTACATTAATTTCTTGGTTTAAGATTCCTGAAACACAAACGTGGTATAAATTTGGACTCCATACTTGCATGAGAATAATTCCTTCTTCTTTTTTAATCTAAAGCCCTGAGCAAAAATAAGCTTCTTGGTCTCCTTTGTAGCTCAATAGGCAGAGACCTCATTCGTAAAGGGAAGAGACCCTTCTGAGATCCTGACCTTATGCAGGGGTTTCAGGGTCTCCACAGTATCTCCCTGCCTCACATGGCCGGGGTCTGTGGCTTCTCCCCCCACATAGGTGTTAAAAACCCCAGCCCCTAGCTGTTAAGATCTATGTCTATGTTTCATGGACTTCTGAGACCACCACTTCAGCTCTTTCACTCTTTGCTCTAGATAAATATTTCTTACTTATTTTTTTCCATTTTATTTTGCCCCACAGAGCTGTATGGTTTTGTAGGAAGAAAAGCCCATAAATTCAGTCTATCATATTGCCAAAACCAGAACTCCAACACTTAACTTCTAAAAAATAAATAAATAAATAACCCCCTAATGGGTCCTTTTATTTTAAACATCTTCCTAGGATATAGCCTAAAGAAATGCATATTCATTAGATTTGTACACTTGAAACCTGTATGGTTTTGTGAACTCATGTCACCCCAATACATTCAATTTAAAAAAATATTGTAGTAACTATATATGGTGCCAGATGTGTACTAGACCTATCCAGGAGATCATTTGGTAAGTTATAGAAAAGCCTAATCATTATGTTGTATACTTGAAACTAATATAATATTGTATGTCAACTGTAATTGAAAAATAAATTTTAAAAAAGAGAAAAATAATAATTAAGTAACCGGAAACTTATTGGAGTTAAAAAGTGATTCAGATTAAAGCTTTTGCCTAGCAAGTTCCTGTCTAGAGTGGCCTTCTATTGACTCCTGTAATAATTAGAATTTCAATTATTCATTTTCAATTAGAAGCAGGGCATAATGATCACAAGTGTCATTAACAAATTGAATTGTGTCTAATGTTGGATTGATAGAGGACAATATTTCCTGAGACCACTACTTTCTTTAATGCCTAGAAACCAGACAGCCTCAATTAGAAGAACATTAGTTATTGCAGAACTTTCAAAAGATGCCAGAAGGTATGTATGACAGTGGGGCTGGCCCTCAGTGACTCGGGAATGTGTGGCACTATTCCCCATTTGGGGCAAATGTCTCCACTCTAATTACTCCCAGGTGCAGGATTGGAAGTCACCAAATGTGTGTTCAAATTCTAGCTCTACCATTTTCGACCTTGTATTCTTAGCAAGCAGCCCCAGTCCCAACAAAAACAATGGCCCTATAGCCAGAGACGAGCCTTCAAGGGGCAGGGTCAACACTGGTTGTGTGGCTGCCCTGTGCCTGGCACCCTGCTAATCCTGTCCTTGGACTATCTCATTGGCCTCACAGCCAACTTCAAAGGCATATTCTTAGATGGAAATTGGTGCAGAGCACGAATAGACCATGTGCTGGGAATCACGGGTGCATAGTAAGTGTTTATGTCATGAACAAAGAATGCCGCAACTACTGCTAAGGACTGGATATTCAGCTCCTACTGGGTGTCGGTTACTGAAATAGTCACCTTACTTACATTCACCCATTTAATCTTCAAAACCACCTCCTGAGATTACTCCTATTTTAAATATGGGACACCATCTTAGAGAAGTTAGATAAACCACCCCACAGCTAGAGAGTGACACATCTGGAATTCAAACCCAGGTCTCTGATTTTAGATGACCAACTTATTAATGTTGTGTGTAGAGAAAATATAGAAGTTGAGGAAAATTTTTTAAATAAATAAAATGTGTGAGTGTTATATGTCTGGGTGGCTCATAGGCTTTTTTTGCATAACTCTTGTTTCTCAGAAGAGTTTCAGATAGTTGAGTTTGCTGGGTAGATAAATTCGAAATAAGATCCAGGACTGTGCCTGGCATATAGTAGGGGCTTAATAACTATGTAATGGTTCAATCATTTCATTAATGATTTAGTTACTGGCTGAGGGTTATACTGTCATTTCTTTCAAAAAGTACACTAGAAGCATGGTAGGAAATGCATGGACTAGATTTGGAATTAGAGAGGCTCATGTTCAGGTCTTTGCTAGCATACTTATTAGCTCTGTGCCTGTGGGCAGGTGAAGTAATCTCTCTGTTCTTCAGTTTTCTCATCTGTAAAATGGGGATAATCTTAATAGCTACTTGGTTCCTGTGAGTATGAAATAAGCTAACACATATAGTGCACATAAGACTACTCCCTGCAGATAGTAAATACTATTGTTTTTAGTGTATGCACTCAAGCAAATGGGAATTATTAACAATTGTTACTGCATGCTATCAGGGCTGTTGTTAATGATGCTAATTGGTGAAAAGCAAATCACTGCTGACAACAGATGAGAACACCTGGATCCCACAGGTGGCATCATCAGAAAGTTGTAATTCAAAGGACATTCTTCCCCTTTCCCAGCTTCCTAGAAACCTGGTTACCAGCTTCTGCTATCAGAGCCCTGGCCAAGGAAATAACAATTCAAAAGGAATGGAGCGGGGGAGGGAAAACTTGTCTTCCTACAAAAGGAACAAAAACATTATTCAAAGTCTCTGTTGAAAGGAGAAAAAAATATGTGTGCAGAAAAAGTTGACCATATTCTGCAGAAGATTCTGTAGTTTCCATGGCAATTAATGGTGTTAAGTGTACTTCATAACTCAAAGGTCTCTAGTGAAGATGGGGAAGGAAAAGAGAGAAAGGTGTGTGTGGTTTTTTAAAAATAGTATTTGATGATTTTTTTTCTCTGAAAATCTTTTTACTGCCTCTATCTGGCAAGAGTTTTATTTTTGAATCCTTGGAAAGATGTACAAAATGACTTTAGGGATAGAATTATAGATACAATTGAGACACCCAAAATAGGCTCTCCCTGAAACGTGGCAGACATTCTGAAAGAACCTCCATGCATTCGCTCCAAGCAGCCAGGAGCATGCCCTCCTCTGGCCACAGAGGGAGGGGTCTGCTCCTTCTAATTCTCAGGACTGTGTGGACTGTCAGGTAGGAGAGGTCTGCAGGACCCCTGCTCTAACTCCTGAATCAGCCAGGCCATTCAGGGAAAACTCAGTCAACAAGTATTTATCAAATGCCTAGTGTGTGCCGGGTACCTTGTGGGAGATTTGCACAGATATCTCACCTAATTCTGAGTTAAGCTTGGTAATATCTCACTTTGGAGGGTCTGGGCCTCAAAGAAGCTCAGTGGAGCTTCTCAAGGTCACCATGGAGCTCCAGAAGAGCCATACTATCTTGAGCTCCTCTATTTCTTTTTTTTCTTTTTTTTAAATATATTTTTATTTATTTCAGACTGAGGAAAGGAGAGGCAGAGAGAGAGATAGAAACATCAATGATGAGAGAGTCATTGATCAAGCCCACAACCTTGGGCATGTGCCCTGACCGGAAATTGAACCCCGATCACCTGGATCCCAGGTCGACGCTCAACCACTGAGCCATGCCCGGCCGGGTGAGCTCCTCTATTTCAACAAGATAGGCGGTTGGGTCCCGCACCTTTATAATGGGCCAGAGTCTGAGCCATCAGGGTGAACGGGACTTCTGTGCCGTCTGTGAAGGCCCAGCGGAAGGTACAGGGCACTCTGCAGCTCACTGACCTGCTCTTCAATTTTCTTACCTATAAAACAGGGGAGGAAGGATCATGTAACCTTAAGGCCCTTTAATGTCCAGATGCTCTGGAAGTCCAGAAGATTCCTGTGTTCTAGTTGTCTTTTAGTTTAAAAATAAAAATTTCTGAAGGATGTGAGTCTGGTGTGGAAGGAAGAGGCCGTGCAGATGGCACCCGGCATTGGCCTGGGACACACCTGGGCTGAATCCTGGTTCCATCATTTCCTGGCTGGGAAACACTGAAACTTTCACCTATTTTCATAGCTGCGGAATAAATTATTGATGGTTACATTGAGAGCTGTCATAAGGATTAGTGATCATAAACGTGAACACCGAGCCAGCGATCTGTAGCCACTGCGCGCTCAGGAGGCAGCCCCTGTGTTGACGAGGCTTTCTGCAGTGGAAAGGGAGGACCAGACCTGTGGGTCACTGCTCAGGGTCAGGAATCGGCACATTGTTCCGCTGAATTCAGTTCTGTTCCATCCTTAAGTGTCTCACCTGTAGACTAGGAGATGATATCCTGGAGTCTTACTATAAGATAAGCCTTATCTTTTTTTGTTTGGAGTTTTCTAATATTTCATTGTGGAATATAATACTCATATGTACTGTCCAACAAATAATCACAAAGTGAACACCCGTGTCACCACCACCCGGAGCCCAACTAGAACACTGATAACACTCCCTAAGCCTTCTCGGGCCCCTCCCCAGTCCCAGCCCTCCCCTCTCCCCTTTGCCCCACCCGCAGGCAGCCACTCCCCTGCCTTTGGTGAGAATCTCAAGCTTCCTTTTCTTTACCGTTTTCACAATATTGCTTAGTTTTGCCCGTTTCTGTATTTCACGTCAGTGAGGTCCTGTAAGAAGTAATCTTTAGTGCCTGGTCCTCCACTCAACATTATTCAGACTGCGTATAGTTCAAGTTTGTCCGTTTTTGTAGGTGTATGATATTCCATGGCACAACTGTCCAGAAATCATCCATTGGACTGTCGAGGCGTGTTGGGTTGTTCTAATATCTGACTTCACGCAGTCCCTGGCAGTGCCGCTAGGGACGTTTTTTTACATATCTCTTGGGTGTGCCTGTCTGTTGGTCATGGAATCGGCTGGGTCTTAAGCCTCATATCTTCAGTTTTACTAGACGATGCCAAATTATTTCCCAAAGTTTTCTCACTTGTCCTTTCATTAACTTAAGCTATGGGAGGACAGCTCTGCCAGTCTCGTGTAGAGAGGGCCCAGTTTCCTCATATGTAAAATCTGAGAAATAAAACTCATCTCACAAGGTGGTTATAAAGATGGAATGAACTAATGTTTATGTGCTTAGCAATGTCTCAAGCATAGCTAACATTTAATTGAGCACTCTGTAGAAGGAGTCCATTTATCTGGCCCCTCACTTACCCTTTCCATGCATTCATCTGTGTCTACTGAGCTGAAATTATATAAGAATTTAAGCTCTTATACTTGCCCCTCTTTCTCTAATTTTGGATCTCTTATTCTACTCACTGGGTCATTTTCCTCCCTCCCTCCTTCCCTCCCTTCCTTCCTTCCTTCCTTCCTTTCTTCCTTCCTTCCTTCCTTCCTTCCTTCCTTCCTTCCTTCCTTCCTTCCTTCCTTCCTTCCTTCCTTCCTTCCTTCCTTCCTTCCTTCCTTCTTTCCTTCCTTTTTCCATCCTTCCTTTTATTCATTCATTCTTTCAGGACTATGCTCTATGCTTTCCATGTGCCATCTGATAACTTTCTCAACCATGCCACAATTGTCAGTCCTATTATTATCTCTGGTTTCCCCATGAAGAAACTGGGGTGCAGAGAAGGAAAGTGACTTGCCCAAGGTCTTCCACTCAGTGAGTGGTGGAGCCGGGGTTCATATGCCAGCCTTCTGCCTTCAGGAAGGGCCCGCAGCCAGGACTCAGCGTGAAGGAATATATTTGGTACTAGTTAATGCCCTGTTGACATTTTCCCCACTGACCTGCTCCCTAGTTTGGGTTTTGTTAATTCAGCCTGGGCTCTTACAACATATGGCATTCCTCCATCAGTGTATGAAGTTAGACATGGAGACTGGGAAACTTCATAAAGCCAGTCAGTCAGTCAGTCAAGCATTCAGTGGTTGCAGGGCTCCTGCTGTACCGCAGGGACTATAGCACACAGGGTAGAGGTTCTGGAAATGAGGCTTGCCTGTGTCCTGCCAGGCCAGAAGGTTCATTGCCACAGGATAGCAGTCGTGGTCATAAATAGCTCACATATAAGAAGACAGTTTTCTCTGCTCAAAGAAAAAGGCAAATAAAAAGAGCCATGCATTTGAGAGTACTTTTGCTTGGAGAAATCAAGAAAGGCTTTCTGGAGGAGGCAACCACCAAGGACTTGCTTCCTCAAGCTCCCCCCTGCTCTTGGCTACTCAAGCCACCTTTAAAGGAGCCCTTTTCCCCAGGCAGACTCTCTGGGCTCTGCCTTCCTTCAGCTCAGAAAGTCTCTGGTTATTTAAGAAGGGTTCTGGGCAAAGATTTCACCCCTTGCTGAGTCTCCTTCCCTGTCCTCCCTTCCCCTCACCCCCACTGCTACGCTGCTGCTGATACAGGCTTGTGAAAGAGAAGACTGTTTGTTTTATAACAGGAGCTTAACATGATTCACTTCAGATTCCCCAAGGACTTTTGTAAAGTTTGGACTGAGTCATAATATATATATTTTTTATTAAACTCCAAGACCCAACAAGCAGGAAGCTCTGTTCGACAACATAATATAACTGATGTACTGCAAAGCAGGCTCTTTTATGGTTGAGTCCTCAAGCTGCCCCAGAAACCCTCTGGCCTTTCTTATCACCGCCTCATTCTGGAGGAAAACTACAAGGGCTTTTGAGACTTGTCATATGACTCCCAGCAAACACACACACACACGCACACACACACACACACACACACACCTCCTAATGCTGTAGCCAAAAGCTGAGGGTCTCAGACAAAAACAGCACCGCTTTGCAGTCCCACCTTCAGACCCTCCCAAGAACAAAGGCCTACTGTGTTCTGCAGAACACAGAAAGGCCCCCAAAGCAGCATGTAAGCAGGCTGAGAAGTGCTCCCCACCCACTCCAAGGGACCTATACTGTAGGGCAAGATGCTCAGAGAGTGGTACCCAGACCAGCAGCAGCATCACCTGGAACTTCTATAAAATGCAAGTTTTCAGGCTCTATCCCACACCTACGAAGTCACAAACTTTGGAAGTGGGACCCAGCAAGTTGTGTTTTAAGAGACTCTCCAGGTGATCTGAAGCTTGCTAAAGTTTGAGAACCACAGTGAAAGGTCCTTGTTACTCCACGTGAGGTCCGTCCCTGGACCATCAGCCTCCCTGTCACTTGGGTGCTTGTTGGAAATGCAGACTCTCGGGCCCTTCCACAGACCTGCTGGATCAGAAGCTAATTTTAACAGGACTTTCAGTTGAATCTCATCTGCATTAATGCCTGAGAAACACTCCTGTAGGGCACCATCGGCCCTGGCCCAAGCTGGTCCTGCGTCAGATTCTCACTCCGCCTCTTACTAGCTGTGTGATCATGGCTGGCCATGCGACCTCTCCCGCCTTTGCGCTCCTGGTTGTCCCACATTTATGAGAGGCCCCCCACAGGCCCGGCTGCCCAGGAGGCGCTCAGAGCCTCTCTTCCCGCCTCTCGCCGTGCGCACACTGCCTCCGGCCCCGCGGACGCTCGCCCTCCCTGCATGGCAGCTGCTCTGTTCTTGCAGCCCTCCCTCCTCGTGTGTTTCTGTTTTTCTCATGATTAAACATCCCCCACAGCGCTTGGTTAGAGCTCTCCGATTCTGCTGTGGAAAGGCTCACACGGCTGGCTTCCCCTTTGAAGTGCTTTGTTTTTTCTTGAAATTCAGCACTGCCCTCTGCGCAGGGCATGTCCAGTGACCTCTATAGTGTGAGTCAGAGTTTCTCCAGTGCTGTTCGAAACAGACCCACACCCACCGTGTGAGGATGCGCTTGAGCACAGGTTAGACTTGCGCAGCAAAGCTTCCTCATGCACACGCAGTCCTTTAAAAGGAGAAAACAGGACACCTTGAGTCTGACAAATTGCCCAGAAGTGCTAAAAATGACCTCAGAATCACAGACACCTTCCCCTCCCCCTCCCCCTACTGTGTCATGGATCCTTGAGGAGAACAGGAGCACACAGAGCCCTCTCAGTGTCCCCAGATGAAAGGCAATGAAGCCAGGCACAAGGGGAGGGGACAAGGGGGGATGGAAGTCCACTGACCCATCCTGGGACCACCACTGGGGAGGCAAGGGAATCAAAGCCTTCCCCAGACCCCAGGCCTCAGACAAGTGGCCACCTCCCTTCCCAGGGTATAGGGCTTAACAAGTGCATGGGACAGGGCTGCCTGCACACAATGAGGGGCCACACACACTGCCGGAGGGGTGGATATTGGGACTGCTGGTCAGAAAAGCAGTTTGGCAATAAGATTCCAGAACCTTAAAAAATTCTATACCCCTTGACCCAGTAATGATACCTCTGGAAATCTGTCCTAAGAAAACAGTCTGAAACACAGACAAAAATTTATGCACATGGTCGTTCCCTACAGCTTTATTTGTAAGAGTGAAAAATTGGAAACCAATAAATGCTCAACGTGAAGCAATTGCTTAGGTAAATTAGGGTTCATTCATAGGATGGAATATTTTGTAGCTGTTAAAAATGATGTTTACTAAGTTTTTAATGACATGCAGAAATGCTTATGGCATCCCATTAAATGCCAACGGCAGGATATAAAATCAGACACACAGTGTGATCTCAGCCATGTAAAAACAATCAGAGAAAACTTGCAGAAGAAAAATACACAAAAAACTGTTAATGGTGGTTGTCTCTGGGTGGTGGGACTGTGGATGATTTTTCTTTTTTTCTTTCCACCTCTCTGGGGTTTTTCTGCATTTGGAAATGATTGCACATCGGCTTTGGGAAATGTATGTATTTAAGCCTTACAGCCGACGAAGGGGAAAGTCACCATTAGTTTGAGGTCCGGTGAGGGCTATGACAGCTATTTATTCCTCCTATACATACATGGCTTTTGGAAGAAGAGAAGAAAATTAAATAGACATTATTTACCAAATTAAAATGAAATCCAAGTAAATAAATATGGCATCTGAGGCCCTATTGAGGAAGGCCTCTGCTGCCCCCAAGAAGCGATTGCCTGTTTCCAGCTTATCATTTTTCGGGGATCTTATAAAACCAACCACTGTGAAATTGACTTCTAACTGATCTTAATTGAGATGGGGCCCAAATGCAAGGATCAGAAATGAAATTTGGGAGGGCAGCCCCATGGGCTAGGCCATGGATGGGCCTGCAAATCCCAGGTCACAGACGAGCCCGCTTGGGGTGGTTCCATAGTTTCAGGTTCCACTCACTATCTTTCACGAATGACTCCAGGGTCTGGCTCCCCATTAGCTATTTTTTTTCACTAGCTCAGGGCTGAGTGGGGGTTGATTTTAGACTCCTCGGGCCTACAAGGATTCTTAGAAGGCTTGTGGTTGAACATTTCATCTTCAACCGTCCAACACTCCCCTGCCAACCACACACATTCCTCTCGTACACACATCTGTGGGGCTGCCTCTCTACATAAGTGTGTGGAGCACTTAGTGCTGGTGAGCAGTGAGCAGGCACCATGCTGGGCCTGTGACAGGCATCACCTGTGTAATCCCCACAGTGACCCTATGAATTATTATCAAGCCTCATTTTAGAGCGTAAAAATCTCAAACATTCTTCCTTCTGTGAAGCTCGTAGGATTTCAGAGCCTGGTGCTCTCACTGGGATTTCCTCCAGCTTTGAGTGGCCAGTTCTCTCGTGTTAAAGCAAATAGTCCAGGGCCCGACCCACAGATGCACGATGCCCAGGGCGCTCTCCTTAGTCCCCGCAGGTCTCCTTGGCCAACTTTTCCCTGCTTGCCATCCTGGCCCTCTCTCCCTGTCCTCCCTTTTGGGTCCCCCTGAGACTCCTATCCCAGGAATCTGTTGTCAGATTCATTCACTGCTTTCTTACATACAGCAATCTAATTCTTCTTTGTCTAAACCCAGGAGGCTCCCCTTTCGGATCCAAACGAGTCCATTATAGCACTTTTCCTCACCAAAAGAGTTCTCTCTCAAAGATGCAGTCTGACTTCTTTTCAAGCCAGGCAGATTGGACTGTGGCCAGCATTTTAAAATAATTTGGTGTCTGTGCACTTATTGCTGCAAAATAGATATAGCACTGGAAAACATCTAATATTAAAATGAGGAGAACTAATATATGAAAAAGGAAATAAAGCTACGGGTGTGATTTCAAATGCTAACAATACAATGCTCTATTATACTCTAACAAGTATGAAAATCTCCCCAGGCTGGGCTGCTTTCTGGGAAAATGTAAATTACCCAAACTGACTCAAGAAAAAGTAGAAAAACTTTAAAAAGGTCATAAGCAAAGGGAACACTGAGAAAGGTTTTAATGGAATGATTTACTTTGAAAAGATCCTACTTAGGTTAAGATGATTTATTGCTGAAATTTTCCAAGTATCAAAGCACATATGATTCCCATGTTTGCACAGTGGACAAGCTTTGGGACCAGATGGCCTGTGTTTAAATCCTGGTTTACCATTTACTAGTTGTATGACTGTGGATGAGTTACTTCATGTTTCTCAGTTCCAGTTTCCATAGGAATTCAGCAGAGGAAGTAGTCGTGGAAAGACAGTGGTCTAGGTGGGCTTCCTGGAGGAGTTGGCTTGTGATGGATTTGATTTACCAGCTGTGGTTACTGATAGCCTTTCATATTCTTGTTCAGACCCCTTACAATGAAGGAATGGACTTGTAAGTTGCCTGTCGAGAGTAGTGGTCAAGTCCATGTTATGAAAGAGCTGAATCTCCACAGATCCTATGATTACTTCTTGGATAGCTAAAGCAGTACTTCAAACACTGCTAATGAAGACTCAGGTGAAGCATTGCCCATGCCCAGACAGGATGCTAACTTCTATGCTCAGTAGCCCCCTTAATCCTAAAAACAACCCTGAGGTAGATGCTATTATCACCCCCATGTTAAAGATAGGAAAGCAAGATAAAATCACAGAGGTCACACTATTAAACACAGATGCATCTCTGTCTCTAAGTAACTCGTAGTCTACTATGGAACACAGCATGTGAGTGCAGCTAACATGGCAGCGATTGCACCACTACTTGTCCCCAGAAAGACTGTTCAGGCCCCCTCCCACCCATCAAGCCCTCCACCTTACAGAAGCCTTCCCAACCACTGCATCCCACGGGAATTTCTCACCTCTCCCGTGTCCTGTAGCCCTGATGCCCCTTAGCACCCCTTTGGTATTTCATTTGTATATCATGTCCTAACCTGCTTTGCATTTATCCAGTCTAATACTGTCATTTTCTGGCAATGAGATTGTCATCTTGAGAGAGGGATAGCAATACCACTGTCCTTAAACAGTCATCTTGGAGTCAGAATATGTGGGGCAGTACCTCCTCTCTATCTTTACACCTTCCTATCTTTACACCTGAGCACTCATGCCTCACTTTCCTTGGTCCTGGGATGGGGATAGTGATGCCTAGCCCACAGGGCCAGGTCGCGGATGAAAGAGGCAAGGCACTCAGCAGAGTGCCCCACGAGTAGTAAGTGCTGAGTGAATGTCGATGATCAGTATGATTGTGATCATTATTGTTAAATGACTGTTGCTCCCTTTGCTCTTCTTGAGCACAGAGACATGTGTCCTATTTTGCTGTTTGACGTCCAGTCCTTATCAGTGCATTGTCATACCAGAGTTAGTGAACGCCATGTGCACAGGACAGAACATGGATCCCACATTCAATGCATCTCGATCTCTGCCACCTTCCACATTGGCCCACACTCTATGATTGACCTCCCCGAACCTCAGTTTTCTCATCTGTAAAATGAGGATGATAACATCTTCCCCACAGGATACTTGAGGGGGTTAATGATGTCTGACTTAAAATAGGCAGCAGCAAATAGAACTTCCTTTCCCTCTGTGGACTGTATTTTTCATGGAACAGAGCCATGTTTTTGACAAAAAGCAGACATATTGCAGAGTCTCTGTTGTGGTTTTTTTTAGTAGGACATTTCAAGGCTGGTCTGAGGAGAAAGTGTTAACTGAGCACCTACTATGAGCACAGGGCTTTGTGGGGATACAGAGGAAATATAAAGTATACCCCCCATCCAGAGTGTCCTGTGACATTTTTCTGTGGCCCTAATGGGATCCGATTCTGGGGGCAACTAAAGCTGCCTCTGCAGAGAGTCCTCACTGGAGAGCACCCAGTTTGGGGGGTCCCATTCCTTTGCATCTGCACCTCAAGAACAGCCTTCAAAGAAATGTTTATTTTCAAGTAGAGAGAGGGATGCAAACCAGACAGTACTCCCAAACTGTTAGCTGCATATTAATCTGCAGGGACTAATATCATAACGTAATTAGTATAACAGTGCTCCCAGCTTAATTGAAAATGTTGCATATGAAGGGCAGTTAATGAGAAATGCAAGGTTTGATGATTCAGAACTACTGAGATTTAGCGGTTTAGTGGGCGTAGCAAGGAAGTGTTGGATTTATTTCCCTTTGCTATTTTCTTTGTACATCTGGACAGGAAGGGGTCTGAAAGGAGTTACTAACTGTGTATGGTTAGAGAACTTTGATTATCTGGAAGTCCCTCAGCTATTTGGAACGCAGCAGAGAGCCAGCCCGGCAGGAAACGGAAAAAAGCCTCTGTGGCGACAAAACACATTTTAATTTGTCTGTGCACCGCAGTCTTTTCGCTTTTCTGATAAGAAATCCTCTCAGTCCACATCGCCAGCTATTTGTTTATTCTCACCCCATAAGAGATCTTACGAAGCCGATTTCCCTAGCATTAGCAAAACAGCATCCTCCCCGTGGTGGGCGGGGCGGCGGGAGGTGCCTGTCTGGCCGTTCCCCTTATCTTAGTAGGTCTTAAAGACACAGGGTATGATTTAGCCCAAAGAGAGATGAAGACACATGAGACTCCCTGCTCTTAAGGAGCTTATAGTTTTTGGGTGGACAGATGTTGTCTCAGTCAAGCTTCTTAGCTTCAGACAGCAGAGTCTGCTCTGGCTAGCCCAAACAGAAAAAAGAATTTAGTCCGGGATATTAGGTGGCTTGCAAACTTCCCAGGAATGCCAGGCCCTAAGCTTGGATGGCACAGAACCAGAGCAGTGCCCAAC
This sequence comes from Miniopterus natalensis, assembly GCF_054644295.1. Taxonomy (NCBI): domain Eukaryota; kingdom Metazoa; phylum Chordata; class Mammalia; order Chiroptera; family Miniopteridae; genus Miniopterus; species Miniopterus natalensis. Next base: position 35,169,010 of record NC_142091.1, read on the forward strand.
ACTGCACAGACCTGTCATGGGATCCCCTTTTCCCCTCCCCCTTGGGACTGAAACTGCAGAAACAGACAGTGGAACCTACACTGCAGCCATCAGATAAACAAACACCGGGGCCCTGCCCGTCCTGGAAGCCCTGACTCACCTGAGCACAGCCACAGCCTCCCCAGACGGCGTTGCCCTCGTGACCTGGGGGCGGGGCAGTTTAGGAGAGCCCGGGTCTCCCCTCAGGGGAGGCAGGGTGTTGCTTCCCGCTATGCAGCCTCCGTGAACAGAAAGGCCCTCTGGAAGGGGTGGACATGGGTGTGCAGAGGGCCAGCCCGGTGCCTGCTGGAGATGGGGCCGGATACTTACGGCCCAGTGAGCCGTGTCCCATTGCGGAGTTGTGTTCCAAGAACTAACTAGCTGTCGGGCAAGGGCAACGCCAAGCACAGCAAGGTGAGCCCAACGTGACAGGTGGGTGCTGAGAGGGGTGACGCGGCAGAAAGAGAAAGAGTGAGCATAGATGCTTCGGAGGCATGAAATGCCAGGGCCATTTCGTTTAGGAGCAAATACCCCTAGAGAGGCAGCAGTCACCAAGCGTGTCCACGTCACGGGGCTGAGGAAAAGAATCGCTGTGCCTGATCCTTAGCCCTTAAGGAAAGTTTGGATGCATCTGGGAGACTTTGAGTAGAGAACAGGAAGGCTTCTGAAAGATTTCCACCCTAGGACTTCTGCCCCTTCGTATTTCTGCTACGGGACGGAGATGGAGAGACTTGGAGCTCTGCGTTTCCTGTATTATCATTTGTCACACAACCTCTGTTCCGCGTGGTGTCAGGGAACACAGGTACTGTGGCAGCCTCAAAGCCCTGCCATGCATCCCCAGAATGAGTGCTGTGTGAGGCAGGACCAGGAACCCAAGTGTCCTCACAGGAGGCAAGTCCCCGCAAAACAGAAAAGCAGGCATTTTGGAAGGCTAGCCCATGGCGCGCAGGGCCCGGCAGCTCCCTCCTGGGCCTGGTGTGAATGTAGGGAGAGGAGAGTTTCAGCCTCAGGCATGAGGGGTCAGAGGAATTGGTCTAAACAGGCAAACAAGCTCAGCTAAAAATAATAATAATAATTAATAAGATGAATGTCCAGGTCTTATCCCGACGCAGCAGATAAACCTCCGAACGCTGGGAGAGAGAGTGGGGAGGGGTCCTGAGGGAGGGGTGTTAGTAAGAGGAGAGCGCAGGCACGCCTCTGTTGCACCTGGCTTTGCTGTGCTCCACAGGTGTTGCGTTTTTCACAAATTGAAGGCAAGACCCTCCACCAGCACAGCGATTACAACTGGCTTTGTTACGGTGGGCTGGAATCAAACCTGCACTATCTCTACACTGTGCCTATAATTTCCACAGTGCCACAGGCCAATGATCAGGTTTTGAACATGACAAGCCTGCTATATATTTGTACATCTATACACTTATTTATAGTCATATGTTTATGTATTTGTATCTATAGAGAGGCTGCACTAAGGCCTGTTTCCCCCATCCCCTGATCCAATGTTTTGTTCCGAAGTCTCTGTCTTTTCAGATTCCTCTCCTGAGTTCCACTTGCTCCTTCATTAACAAGATCATTAGCAATAATGCTAACTCTTAACATGGTGTTATTATTAAGGTCCCTGTCTCCCTATCTTGAGTGTCAGACCCCACTACTAGAGAGGAGAGCAAGGGCCCCATCTCAGACCTCACTCAGCACTCCCCTCACTTCCTGCTCTACAGCAGGGCCCCCCTGCCTTTGGGACTTTAATTAGAATATTTGTCAAGGAAACTTTGCTGGGATTTTTAGTCTTCTGCTCCTAGTATCATGATAAGGCCGTATGGCTCCCCTGAACCCAGTGCCAGATAGTTGGTTCTGGAAATCTGAATGCTTTATCAGTTATTTCCCTCTTGCCTTGCCAGCCCTCCTGAGCCAGGTGCCCTGCATCCAGGGGGAAGCCCCCATGGAGCTCCATCAGCGAGGATGCAAGAAGGGCTTCAGGTGAACATTAGTTCTTTCCCTAAGGGAGGCACCAGAATGGGGGAATAAAGCTGCCTCCATTCCCACATAGCAATTATGTGCACAATTACATTTCCAGCAGGTGTCACTTACGAGGGTAAAACCCATTAAGTGTTCAAATGAAGGAGCAGAAAGGAACCCAGAGAACACCCGGGAAAGCTGCTCTCTGCAGAGGTGAGAGAAGCGAACACAGGACAAACACAGGACGTTTCCTGAGCATTTGTCACTTGCTTTCCCATAAGTGATCTCATCCTGGCCCGAGGACAGCCCTCAGGGCAGAGGTTAACAGACCCCATTTGAACCAGGGAAGAGACTGAGCTGGGAGCTGTGTAGTGAATTGCTGAGGCCACTTAGCCAGGAGGGATGAACTGACACAGGTGTGTGCGTCTACAGGGAATGGCATGCTCCTAGCATTCAGCGTTTTGTTTAAGTCCATAGAGGGCCAAACCCTTAGATTTTTTCCTAGCTCTCAGTGGCCAGCGTGAAGCAGTTACCCAGTAGGTACCTGATGGGCTTCTTTATGGTGTTTTTTCTCCCCATTGCTCAGGCTGAGTGAGGTGTCCAGGGGGAAAGGAGACCAAAGGGAAGAAAGTGCAGGTATGTGCAAGCTTCTCTAAATGGACATTTACAACCGAAAGTGGAAAGTATTGTCCACATTTTTCAGATGAGAAAACAGAGGATCAGAGAAGTGAAGGGACTTGGCCGAAGCTGCTTGGCTAATGAGTAGCAAATCTAGGATTCGAATCCAAGTCTGCCCAACTCCAAGTGTGCACACCTTGCACTACACTGAGCAGCCTCCCTTGGGACCCCTCATTGCAGAGGTAACTACACACTCCCCTGGGGCAGTGCCGTGTGGCAGCAAGCTCAGGACTGTTAGACTCTTCAGTGCAGCCGTATTAAAAGAGCCCCTTCCTCCTGGGAAGGGCCTAGACTCTGCTGAATCAGAAGGGCCTTCTGTTTGCTCTCATCACGTAAATCCCACCTTGGGGCCATCTTAACCAAGGCCTGCCACGGGAGGCTCGAGAAGGGCTACCTGGATGCAGGTACAGAATATGTTCCGGCACACCTCAGAGATAATGAGGCTTCGGTTCCAGACCACCACGATAAAGCCAGCTATAATCTTTTTGCTACTGGAGGGTCTTGCCTTCAATTTGTAAAAAAAGCAACACCTGCAAAGCCCAATAAAGCAAAGCTCAATAAACCGAGGTGGGCCTGTGCTGGAGCTCTGCCAGCCCCCAGGCCTGCGTCCATGCTGATAAAACCAGACTCACCATGTATTTTCCCCACTTGCCACCCCCACCCAGTGTGAAGATACACCCGGGTCTCTATCTCACCTAAATGCATCACACTCTGCTCCATCTGGAAACTGTGGGTCAGTCTCCCTGCACCGTCTCTCTCACCCTTTCTTCTCCATAAGCTTACCAGTTTCTACCAACTCTATCTAACAGGTAGCTGGAATCTGCTGCACCCTTTCCTCTCCCTGCCTCTGCCACGACCTGTACTATTGCACCAGCCTCTCCAATGACCCCCTTCATATCTCCCTCTCCACCCGTCTTCCATATCGTGAGCTCTGTAAAACGCTTATTTTACCCGTCCACTCTCCCATCCATCCAAAAATTATTTGTGGGATATGTAAGTATTTGCAATACTTCAGACTTCATGCTAGATTCGGGATGCAGAATTAGATAAGGAGCAGTCCAGTCTCTAGCGGTGGAGAGAAATAGGTAACTGTGCAGGTGAAGCGAAACCACAGCAATGGGTCTGACTCAGTCGGCAGCCTCAGTGGAGGCTTCAGGAGGAGCTGACGTGGAGTCAGGATTTTAAAAGGGAGATAATCCAGACAAAGTCACTATGCACATACAAAGGCCTGACACTGCGTCGCACATTTGGGGAACCACAAATACCTGGCAAGAATAGAGAGAAGGGTAATTGCTGGGAAGGCAAAAACTAAGTCACAAAGTGCCTTGTTCTGTGAACCTAGAATCTCACTCCGTTAGCAGTGTGATACCGTGCACGGTTTTAGGTAAGGGAGCCACAGGGGCAGAGCGCTCTTAGCAGGCCACCCTTCACCCCTCCGGCGAGCTGTTGTCCAGGCTCCATCTTCCAGCCGTATCACTGATTAGTCTCCATTTCTGGCTGGCTGAAGTTCTGCCTGAACAACACTTTCATTCCCCCTGGGCGCTGCTCTCCCATAAGAGCTCTGAATCACACTCAGAGAAATTCCTTTTTATTCTCTCTCTGTTCCGGACACAGTGTGTCTTGAATGTTAGCGCAGTTCACTGGGCCCGTGGCTGCCGAGTGTGTGGAGAATGCATTGTTTTGGGCTGCGCTCAGCATCTCCCGCCTCACTGTGTCTGCCCATCACTTAGGATGCTTGGAAGGAGCAGGTAATAAACAAGCCAGCTGCCCCCTCCTGCTTTCTTATCTATCAAAGAAATGGAAAGACCATTCTCTGTCATTGCTGGATGCAGAGGGGGTCAGCAAGCACATCTTCAGTTAAGGAGCAAGTAAGAGGAGGGGCTCAGGGTGTGGACCACCCTGCACAGGGCATCTGTCCCTGGAGAACCTGCCCTGCTTGCAGTCTTGGCTTCTTGGCTCCACCAGTCCCTCTCTCCTTACTTCCCACCAGCATCTGTACCACCTGAAGTGGTCCTCTCACCAGCCTCTCTCCAAGGCCCCTTACACATTCCTGCCTCTGCAGAAAGCATGATCTAGAACCCTGAAGAACTGGGTTGGAGCCCTTGGCTCTGTGACCTTGGGCAAGTAACTTCACCTCTCGGAGTTTTGGGTTCCACACTTAAAGCTCGCCACACGTCTAATGCTCCCTGCCTTGCTTAAGTCTCAGAGCTGGGTGAATCAAAAGTGTTAATCGTAGCTGAAGAGAGTTTTTAATTGTCACAACAAAGCTCAGAGGTGTTAAATAACTTGCCCAGGGTAACACAGGTAGAAAGTGGATTCCCTGGAGTATGATTCCTACAGCTAGGGATCATGTCCATTTTGCTTATCCAGTATGCCTGACACTGTAGCTGGTACGTAGTAGATGCTCAATAAGTACGTTTGAATGATTGGCTCCAAAGCATTGTGAAAAAAATGTACTAATTTGGGTACAATCCTATTTTTTTTTTGCCTCTAATTTGTATTTCTTTGATTACTAGAGAAAGTGAACATTATTTCTATGTATGTATTCACTTAATATACTTCTATAACATGCCCATGTCTGTTCCCAATTTATTTATTGGTGTCCTAAATTCCCCCCATTAATCTGCACCAGGTCTTTATTGAATGGATATGAACCCTCTTCTATCTTCTATGCTACAAATACGTTTCCAGCTTGATGTCCTTTTTACTTTATTTCTTGTGCAGAATTATAAAGTAAAATTAATTTCCATTCATGTGAAATTGTATAATCACTGTGCTAAAACCCCAGCTGAGGTTTGGAAGCCAGTTCCCCCAGGCAACACATACCTCTTCCCAACCCCAGTGAGTCTCAGGGGGTTGAAACAAGCATCAAAGGCAGCCTGCAAGGTAAACGAAATTGCAGAAGAGCATCCCTAAGCCCAAGGGCCCTGGTAGGCAGCCAGAGGGCACAGCTTTTGTACCATAAACATATGACTGGCTTATATGTGTGTTTTGCTGTAAACACTTGATTTTTATCTTAGTCCAAAAGCCCAGCAACTTGTTTTTAAAGTTTTACCTGGTAGCGCCCATGCCCCCCCGCTGCCCCCCGCTGCCTGGCCAAGTTATGGTGAGCCATACAAGGGGCGGGCTCGCATGGAGAGCCATTCTCTCTCAATTTCGATGGGCTCTTTTCTCTTTTGTCTCTCTTTCTCCGTCCCAGCTGGTGTCTGTCTGTTTATACTTTTTTTTTTTTTTACATCCAAATTCTTCCTTAGTAATGAAGGATGACGTCTCTTGGCAGTTCTCTTCTTTCTGGCTCCTGCGGCAGGGCCATGGGGCTCAGAGAACATGAGGCCTGGGTTAGTTGTTGGTGATGACAGCAAAAGTGCTTTAGATTGTGCTTTACAGATCATAAAGTGAGTTGCCATCCACTTTTCATTTGGTCCTCACAACAACCCTGTAGGAGTGGTGTAGGTGATAATATTACTTCCATCATTGGCCAGGGGAACTGAGGCTCATTGAGATTGTCCATGTCGCCAAGCTAGCCACTGGTAGAAGTTGGAGCCCTCTCCATGGATGTCAAAGCTGCTGCTGTTTCTGCCTTGTTAAGTTAGTTCCTGGGCATGATCCTAACCCTCCAACTCTGTTTTTCCACCCACACATTTCCAGCTTCACCAAGGTTGAAATAAGTACATGTGTCTGTGTGGGTGGGCACATGAGGTCAGAAAAGAAGGTAGGGATGCTGAGGTTGGGACCGTGTCTGTGCAGAAGACTCAGCACTGGTTTCCTTTCTGGGACCAATAGAGGTTTGCAGGGAGGTAAGGCATGTGGCAATTCATTAGCAGCCCTGCTGCTCCACACCTGGTGGTCCTCTCAGTTCCTGTGGGGGCCACTGGCCTGGGACACTAGATTCAGTCCATAAAAGGCCACCTGTGACAAGGGCCTGAGCAGAAGCAGAAAGCAAATGCATTGTGGACCCCAGAGTCCCCTGACTGTGGGAGGCTGACCTCTGCTAGGAAACTCACCCACCACACAAGGGGCTGGCTGTCGGGGAGAGCTTGCAAGCCATTATCCCTCGATTTCTGGTGGGCTCTTTTCTCTTTTGTCTCTCTCTCTCTCTCTCTCTCTCTCTCTCTCGGTCCCAGCCAGTGTCTGTCTGTTGATACTTTTTTCACATCCAAATTCTTCGTTAGTAACCAAGGATGCGCTGTCTCTCAACAGTTCTCCTGTTTTGTCCCCGCCCCCATCCTCTCTCAATAAAGGAGACTTTCCCCACCCTCTGAATTTGGAAAGATGGATGCTAATGCTTTACAGTTAGTTGTAGGTGTCCACACAGGCAAGACCCAAGCAAGCCACATCACAATAAGACTTAAATGTCTCACTAAATCTACTGAGAGGTGTCTTCTTTGGCCTGTCTCAGTCTCATTAAACTCCTGGCTTCCCTACAGAGACTCAAGACATCCTAACTGCAAAGAATTTTGTTTTACAACTGAGCTCCTTGGCATTTGCTACATTAATGATTGGCTTTTTCCAATCATTAGGTTAACAGCTGACACAAGAAGTCAGAGTCAAGCTGGGTAGACTTGTGAAAAAAAGCAAAAAAGCAAAAAAAAAAAGCAGAGACCTATGTGTCCCTACCCTTCTCCTTCTGAGACTGCCTCCCCAACCTTACCAGTGCCTCACAGATGCCCCTCCCATTACTTATTCCCTCTTGGGCTGGACTATAGTGGTCAGTTCTGCAGTTGGCCACCTATCCCAGCCCAAGCACTACCAGTCTTCATGCAGCCATTGTCCCAGGGGCTGCTGAGTGGCATTTCCACCTGCAGATTCTTCCTCAGCACCTCTGCCAGTCATTGTCTAGGCAGGAAAAAAGAAACCACTCCATATCTTTCAACAGAGGGAATTGAATGTAGGGAATTTGTCACACCGTTGAGGAAATAGCTAAGATTTCTGAGGCAGCCCAGGGATCAGCCACAACAGGGACGCACTATCACCACCAGGCTGGAAGGGGAAAGAAAGAAGGTGATGTTTTTAGAACCCAGAAGCAGAGGCTACAACTGTTATGTAGGTGCCTGTCAGGACCTGAAGCAACAGAGTTTATGTGGCCACTGCCAGGGATACTGTCCAAGACAAGCAAGAGAGGGAGAGATACCCTAACCTCTCTTCTTCTCACCTCCAATCATCTGCCATTGTCTTCCATTTGCCAAACCTACTTGCCCCAAAGCTGGTAAGCAAGGGAGCCTGAGCATTGCAGTTCCCTGTGAAACAGAGAAGAGCAGCAAGTGTGGGGAATGGGCATCCATTCGGCCCTCTCACCCCCACCACCCTTTCCAGAAACTTCCTACTCTTTTCTAATGTCTCTGATCAGGACAGCTGGCAACTTGATATAAGCGTCATATTTTTATATGATGCCCCAGATAGGACAAACAAGGGGGAAATCAGGATCCTCCTGGGCTGTAGGCAGGGGCAGTGAGCTCTGTAATATATGTAGTCATCCGGTCCTGCTCCCTAGTCCTTTGGAGGAGAGCAGCTACTCCGTTCTTTTGGAGAATCTTCAAGGTGGAATGGTTCTGCTCGTTCTTGCAAGGGTGACAGCCGCACAGACTTAAGTACACCTTGAACAATTATCTCCTCCTCTGTAAAACCAAACCCACAGCCCACACCCCGCTATCTAGCCGCATTCTGCCCATGAGGGCCTGCGTTCCCTGATTATTCCAGAGGGCTGGTGAGTTGCTTCAGGGACCTCCAGCTCTTGTCTGCGACGGTTAATCCTCTCCGTCAGATCGCCTCTCTCCCCCTCTGCTGGCTTGTTTGTGGCGTGGGAGCTCAGACAGAGGGGAATGTGGATAGGAAGAGTCCAAGGGCACTGCAGAAGAAACAAAGGCCCCTAAGTTTGTGCAGCCAAGAAAATAACATGAAACGAGATGAGGGATTTGGGCTGGACTTGTTTTGTTTTGGAGCATTTCAAGGGGCCAGGCCTGCAGTTGTGTTTGGATTGGGAAGAAAGGCATAACTGAGCAGAAGAAAATTCTTTTCCGATTTTATTTGGGCTGTTACTGGATTAAAGAAAACACCAGGAGGCTTATACTGAGTGAATGTACGAAGACTGTGGCACCCAGACAGGAGGGGACCCTGTCTCTTCCTGGGACGTGTTTGGACAGCATTTGGAAGCAGTGGGCTTGCTTGTCTGTCATTCACCAATCTGGTAAATTCAGCATTAGTTGGAGCCATTTACCTTGCTTTTCTTTCCTTTCTTTCCTTTTTCTTTAAATGTTATTTATTGATTAGAGAGAGAGAGATGAATTTGTTGTTTCACTTATTTATGCTGCTTCTTGTATGTGCCCGGGGATCAAACACACAACCTTGGTGTTTCGGGATAATGTTTTAACCAATTGAGCTACCCAGCCAGGGCTTTGCTTTCCTTTTCTTAACCTTAATGATAATTACTGAATATTAACAACAGTGTTAGTTAGGACTGTTGGTTCAAAGTGACAGAGACCTCAAAATTAACTTACTCAGAACAGAGGGACTTTTACTGCTGCCTCATAAACTCTAAATTGTTGAACTTTCCAGCCAGAGAAAATGCAGAGATACAGTGGAATTGGGATCAGGGTTTCACTGCTGTTCTGTTTAAATTTGTTCTGTCTCTCAGTGGCTGTGGTCTGCTTCTCTCGCACATGTGAGTTTCCTTTTCTCTCACCCAAGACCAGTTTTCTCACTGTATTTATTTGCTAGGGCTGCTGTGACAAAGTACCACACACAGAGAGCCTTAAACAGCAAAAATGTATTGTCTCAGTTCTGGAAGCTAGAAGTCCAGGATGGAGGCATGGGCAGGGCCCTGCTCCCTCTGAAGGGCAGGAACTCTCCCAGGCCTTTCTTCTAGCTCGGTAGTTCCTGGGCTTGAGGCGGTGTAACTGATCTTCCCATGGTGCTCCCTTCATATGTGTGTCTGTGTCTCTGTCCAAATGTTCCCCTTTTTCTAAGGACTCTTATTGGATTAGGGCTCACCCCCATGACCTCATTTTAACTTGATTACCTCTATAAAGACCCTATCTCCAAGTAAGGTCCCATTCTGAGCTGCTGGGGGTTAGGACTCCAACATATCATTCTTGGAGACACACTTCAACCCATCACACCCACATGGCCACTAATAGCTCTCAAGTTCTTCATGTGACATCTTCATTACTAGGGCTGCACTCTATTTCACTTCCTGTTTTCCGAAATCCCCAGGGGAGAGTTGTAACTGTTCCATTTTGAACAGGTTCTGCTCTCTGCATGAGCCGCCAGGGGCCCAGACTATAATTGACCTGGCTTCATTAGGGCGCCCAGTCCAAAGCCAATCAATGATCGCCAAGGAGGCAGGTCACTTAAGGAAGTGACAGTTCTCACAGGACCCACCTGTCAGATCAGCTAATTTATATTGGGTACAAATCACTCCCAAGTCATAGTGGCTTATAACAACAAAGGGTTTGTTTTCTCACGTAGCCTATGTCCACTCTGGGCAGTGGGGATGGGAGAGGGGACTATGTTTCTCAGGGTCCCCCAGAATCCAACTGACAATTATCCCAGCTGCTAGCCACCCTGCCAGTGTGAGCGCGAGTTCTAGAGGGTCCCGCATCAGTAATGAAATCTCCTACCTGGAAGAGGTACATTTCTGCTCACAACCCACGGCTCTAATTAGCGACAAGGCCCTTGTCAGGGTATGCCATTTCACCCCTGCCTGGAAGGCAGGAAGCCAGAAATAGCTGTGAAATAGCACCGATGACTTTCACACCCCACGTGATGGGAGCAGTGGAAAAGTGGTTCCCGGAATCAGGGAGCTGCTTCCCCAGAATAAAATGGGATATCACATGGTAAACTCCTGAGTGGGCACTCCCAGGCCAAGGGAAAGGGCAGCAGGGAAATAGTGAGCTGTTGAAAATGCCTGGGTCTGGCTGGAGCATAGAGTCGGAGGGGAGAGTGGCTGGGAACTGGGCTGGAAAGATGGCCAGGCTGGACAACAAAGGGAATTGCTCCCTCTGGGGAGGGGTTTGGATCTTGCCCCAAAGACAGTGGGTACCAACAAGGCATTCAAGCCAGGAAGAGCAGGTCAGGTTTGCATTTAGGAGCAGCACTGGCAGTGTGAGAATTTGAAGGAAGGAACTGAAGAGCACTGGGCCTGTGCAGAGATCAGCCACTCCCAGGGGCGGGTGGTAAAGCCCACTGGACGTGGCAGCTCTGGCACAGGAGTGCAGCTGTGGCCGGTGCAGCAGAAGGGGCCGCGTGGAAGTGCTGGCACCTGCACGGCCGCCCGAGGGAAAGGAGCAGCTGGTGGACCGGAAGGAGAGAGATGCGCTGCAGGCTGACTGTGACGCTGAGCGCAGACCTGGGGACCCGGCAGCACGGGGGGCTGAGAACAAGAATTTATGTATGTGCTGCACATTCAAACCCCAGAACTGTTGATGGTGTGCTTGAAGGGCTTAACAGTGAACAGTAGTTAAGTAAAAGGCAAGAGTCAGAAAATTGAGGAACCCCACCCCACTGATACCACAGATCTCATCAGGCTCCTTTGGGCACTTGTGAATATCTGAGAGCCATTTACCCCACTGTCCATGCTTCCTTCCACGCCATGTCTTGCAGGCAGAGTTCTTGTGCATCTTTGCAAGCGCGTGATCTTTCTTTGAGAGCCAGTGTCTTCATCTCACCCCCAGTCACTTGTACGCCGATGCTCCCACCTGCGCCACTCACCTTCTCCCTGTCAGACCCTGCAGCAGCTTGGATCCTCAGTCCTTTCAAAGACAGCTCTGCACGTGGTGAGGATCCAGGCAGCTCACACTGAGAACCACTTGTGAGTACACACAGCAAGCCACAAGAGAGAATACTCAGTGGGAACCTGGGTACAGCCTGTGGGCAAGAAAATGGCAGGTGAGCTCCACCCAGCTTCCCTGCGCAGCAGAGCCGTCGTCAGCATGGCAGGTCTGGCCGGGGCTGCTGGCCAACCCACCGAGGACCTGTAAAAAACCCTTTCGGGCCTTCCTGAGTGAGCACTCCCAGTTAAAAGTTCATAGGAAGATTACATAAAGCCACCTGCTGCCTTTATTTCTCCCGGTGTGCACTTAAAACGTGCAGCTGCTCAACAGGAAGGGCTCCGTTACACAGTGTGGCTCACGGGCTGGTCTTGGACTTGGGAGGCAGAGAGGAGGCGAGGTGTGGGGAGACATGGGGTGAGCACACCCTGGATTGCCCCCTGGATCTGAGTGTCTCCAGCAGGATATTCCAGATTTTTCTACCATGTTGATGTGCTCTCTCAAGGAGGCGTCGTTCTACGTATGTAGTTGATTCTGCCAGTGAGTTTGCATGCATGCATGCCTCTGTGTGTGTGGTTTTTTCTTTTTAATCGGAAAATTAGTCTTTGAGTTCACAAGCAGCAGCTGCAGCTGCCATAATTAAAATGAAATAACCTGCTTCTTTCAGTCCGTAGGGAGAAAAGCTTTTAAAAAATCCATATTCTAAATGGACTTGGGAATGTGGTGAATCTTTCTTCTCTTCTCTCCCTCTTAACTTGCAACAAGTTTTATGGCTTTGCTTTCCTCTAGAGTCAGAGGAAGAGAAGGGAGTTAACCTTGACTGAGCATTCGTCCCGGCCCCAGGCACCATGCAAGGTTGTCACATCTGCACAAGCCAGGCCTCGGGTCCAGCGTGGATGCCTCATTTTCTCCCCTCTGCCACGTACACGTTCAGTATCCTGTGAGACCCCAGATCTCACAACCTGGTCTGACTCTGTCTGGGGACCTGGGAGGTTTGGCATTATTAAGATGTTATTGGATATGTTGGCACATATAATTGGCTTGGATTAGAAACCAACGCTTTTAGCAGAATAACAAGGTTAAGTATGCCGCCCTAATGATTACGTGATAATGAGATGGTTTTCAGAGGATTGGACACGCTCTTGAAAGTGTTGCTTAAAAGTCACTCTTTAAACCAGGCTGGGGAAATAAAATCCCGGAAGAACTGCAGACGGTGGTTTTGTGTGGACCTCAGAAGAGGTAACGGAGGTAGGAGGGGACAGGTGCACACTGGCAGTTGAAGATACAGTGGACCCTGTCTCAGGGAGCCCCCAGTCCGGGGGAAAGCGAAAGACATTCAAACAAATTATTATAAGACACTGGTAGTAAGCATTAGGTCACTGGTGTGAACAGTTTGCTATCATTTCAGCATTTTTTTTCCTCCAAAAATCCATTTCTTCAGTCAGATTTTTGTAAGGAGGAGAGTAACATCACTGTGAGTGCAGTGCCCAGAATGTGGGACATAAAAAGATGACAAGAAACGATTGTATTTCTTTATGTATGTATAAGGGCCTGGCACGCACTCTCTCTAATCCCATGTTATCATTCCCGTTTAAACCTGAAGAAATTTAAGGAGCTAAGTGGTTTGCCCAAGGCCCATAGCTGGTTGCTGGACAATCTGTGACTCAGATCCATTCCATCCGCTTCCCACGTCCCCACTTTTGCATGGGCACCTCTGAGAGATCCTGCACCCTGTCGTTAGGGGGGTAACACAGCGATCACTATGTCCTGTGTTTAGAATGAGGAATTTTTTTCCCTTGAACAAACCAAGTTTTAAAGCAGGTGTCTTGACAGGAGTCGTTCATGATTATGATCTCTGGGCTGCAGGCGTGGCCATCCAGGTTGAGTGCACTGAGTCCTCTGGACAGTCCTCCCAAAGAGCGAGGTCAGCCCAGAGCACAGACACACTAGACCGTCAATGAGGAAACATTCCTGTTCCCCTGGGCTCCTGGGTCCAATATTCCTGTTGCCACGCCTTAGCTGAGACGGAAAGGACGGCAGCAAGCACCCCCAGCAGGGAAGGAGGGCGATCTCCTGCTGTCTTTGAAATTCTCTGCAAAAGACCCAAGTTCGTGTTGTTTGATACCCAGCTCAACACACTGTCTTACCTCCTTGATGTGTGGTCACTTTGGAGAAAGCTAGCAGAAGCAAAGGCACCTAATTCCACCCAGACCTCTCCAAATGCAGTCCAGAAAATGACCACACTTCCACCCCCCCTGGGGTAGGCATAGAGGTGCACTGGAGGGGAGGGTGTCCTGGGAGTGTCAGGTGTACAGGCATACACAGTGTCACAGCATGCTTTATGGCTCTCTTGGACAGGGAGAGAACAGGGTTCAGATCTTGTCTCCACCACTTCCTAGATGGGGGACGAGGGGCATGCAGCTTAAGTTCTCCCAAGCCTCCTTCCCTCATTTGCAAGTCTGGAAGGATAATGCTTGTCTCCTGCAGTTGTCTAGAAGGTTAAATAGAATCACCTATGTACCAACGGCTAACAAGCTGCCCGATGTTTGGCATACAGCTAGGAGCTTCCTACCCCAGGCACTGCCCCTTACTGTTCATACTGAGCAGGGCTCGCCAAATTCATCTTCCTACAGCAGATCTCCAACTATGTCACATCTCTGCTCAAAAGCCCTCAATGGCTCCCTATTACTGACTAAATAATGCCATCTTAGACCGGCATTCAGGGCCCTCTCTGTCAGGGCCCACACCTGTCAGGTGCATTGTCTTCTGTTTCCCTCTACACCGCCAGCATTCTGGAAAGCTGAGCTACACACTCATTCTTTGTCATGTTTTCCCCTCCTGTGCCTTTATTCCCTCATACAGAGCATGCTGCCCTGTCCCCATGCCACCCACCTGACTGTCCTGGTGCAAGACAGCTTAAATGATATGTTGCCCAGTTAAGGGCTTTCTGATTTGTCAGCCAGGGCAATCTTTCCATTTCTGTCTTCTCATGGGGTTTTATCATATTTCTCTTATAAAACAACCAAGCATTATAATTACTTGTGGCCATCTCTTATTTTTATTCCCAGCCTGTGAGCTTCCAGAGGGCAGGATTTGCTTGAGTCCTCAGTGTAACCTGTATAACATGTAGTATGTGAATGAATGAATGAGCAAGTGAATGAATGCCATACTCTTCTCCTAATTGGATTTCCCCTCTACAAAAATGCTATTATATAAATACTTCTAAAACCTTTGGTCAACCCATGAGTATTTTGGTTTTATAAACAGTCTTTTTGATGCTTATTAGAGGACCTGTGAAAAAGAGGGAATTCAGGGATATGAATTGAAAAGGAAATAAACAGAAGGAAAAAAGTTGAGGTTTTCCCTGAAGCCTCAGCAAAGATGAGGGTAGGAAACAAGTAAAACTACAGCTCTGCAGCTCCTTTAAGAGAGGAGGGGTCAGAAGGCACAAACGGGGATCTAAAGCCCAAGCTGTGGAGGCAGAGTGGACTAGTATCCCCTGGACAAGGGAGAGGGCTTGAGGAAGACCCTAAGTGTTTCGTTCAAGTCCCTGGGTGGAACTAGAAGCCCAGCAGGATCCTTGAGGGCAAAACCAGCAGCTCTGAGTCCTTAAGTCCACCCGGGGAGAGGCCCCAGCACAGAAGAAGTGCCCACAGTTACAGCAAAGCAAGTTCCTGCTGATCTCTGAAACTTCAGAGGCTAAACCTGTAATGAGAGAGGCATGGTGAATAGAAATTAGGAGCGCTATTGCCATTATTGACAACTCACCATGCATAAAATGATAGTCCTACCCTATATGGCGTACCGCCTATTTTTTATTTTCGCTAATATGGTATGACTTAGAAGGACGTTTATAGGTTTACCTCCAAACTTGCCTTGTTCCTTTTGTTTTGGTTGGCATGTCTTCTGCCCTGGGGGTGCGCAGGAGCCTGGCCCCTCCCCCCAGGGGGAGAAGGGACACTGCACTTGAGCAGAGCCTGCGAGTGTTCCTGCCTAATGCGGTTATGTTTTGTTAAGAACAGTGAGAATTCACAGTGAAGGAATATGTGAAATGCAGATGAAGCTGGAAAATTTCACACTTTGGAGAAATTCATTTTTAATGGAAATTACCAGTAATTCCTCACCTTATAATACATAATAGCGTCTTTTAGCTAGGATCCTTGGTATATTTGGCAAATATGTATTTAAGGAATTTCTTGAGTAATGACTTTTTGCCTCAGATACCTGAATGTATTCGTAATGCCTTGTTCTGCAGCCCAATGGTCTTTTACATAAGAAGGCATTTGGTGGTGATCTCAGTGGGTGAGTGTGCTGGTTGGTGTAGAGCAAAGTACCCACATCGTGAATCTCTGAGGACCTGTGTTCAGATGCCAGTTCCTCCTCTTGCAATCACCAAAGCAAATGACTTAAAACCTTTGAGCTTCCCCTCACCCTTCTTTGAGGGGGATAGGATTTATGCATTTCACAAACCTTTATTGCGTACAGCTATCTCCTTAGGCATTGGAGATCAGAGATGAATCAAATTCAATGTCATAAAATTCTAGGGACAGAAAGGACCTTACATGTCACCTAGTTCAGAGGTTTCCTCTTTCAGACGAAGAACCAGAGGCTCAGAGAGGGAAACTGATTTGCTAGAGGTTGCAATGCAATAAGCAAGAAGGCGCCAGGACCAGAACTGTTTTGTGTAAGGAACTCTGCCCAGGTAACTCCCAACACTCCCAGGTGGCCTATCGCAGGGATGATCAGCCCATTTTACAGGGCAGAACAGGAAGGCTCCAAGAGATTCAGTGATGGGTTTATTCTCCTGAATCAGTGATAGAACTGTTGCAGGGGCCAGTGCATTGGCCATAAGACTCCATCTCCCCCGTGCTGTGTGTTTGCCATGACTGCTGAGGAAAGATCTGTGAGAATGGTTGGGGGCATCTTTCCGCTTCACTCACTTGGGCCTGTGTTCTCTGCTTCAACAGAAAGGATCCCGCCTGGTCCTCCCTGATCCGATGGCCCACGGATACTGCTGACTCTTCAGAACGTGCTGACATGGAGCCAGGTCAGTCCCCTTGTCCACTCTGATTTTCTGCATCATCAACTGCAAGCCTGTGGTCTTGATGAGAGAGTCCATCTTGGAATCTGAAACTGTGATTGCTTTTTTGTTGAAGGCTTTTGCCACCAAGTAGCATGGGAAGTGGAGGAGGTCAGGCCAGAGTGGAGGTGGCCTTCTTGGGAAGCAGATGCAGTCGGAGGACTTGTGGGTGCTAGAACCCAACCAACAGCCAGCAGCCAGCTTGGTTGGAGGACAGAGCAGGCAAGGGCGAGGCATCCAGCTGCAGTGTGACAGGGGAGCTGGCAGCCAGAAGGCACCTTGCAAGCTCAGGAGCACAGAGGCAGCAGTGGCGATCAGAGTCAGCCTAGGATCCAGGAGACCACGGGCAGGGTCCTGAGATGGAGTGGAGTCAGAGGCATATAGAAAATGGAGCAGGAGGAGGTGAGTGGGAAGCTGCCCAGAGGACAGGTGGTCTGGGGGCCTGGTCCAGCTGGCCAGACCGGCTCTCTGGAGGCTTCTCTTTATATTGCTATGCAGAAGAGCAATGACAAAAACAGTAGGAAGCACCTGGGTTGAGAGGAAAAGTGGAAGGATGTTCCAAGCTAGAGAAGGGATATGGCACAGCGAAAGGTGGAATCGTAAATAGGGGCTGGAACACCAGGAAAAAGGCTGAAGAAGCAAAGGAGCCAGGACCCAGGGAGCAAGCCCTTTATTGAAAACCTACTATGAACCCCACACTTTTTCTTATCCTCCAAACAGTCTTGCAGGGGAGATGTCTGAGTCCTGCTAGGCTCAGTTATGCTGCAGTAACAAATTCACTCCCGAATCTCAGGGGTTTAACATGACAAAGGTTTATTTCTTGCTCATGCTACACAGCTCACTGAGGTGAGTGGAGGGCTCTGCTCTACCTAGTGACTAAGGAGCAGGCTGATGAGAGCTCGGCCACATTTTAGATGTACTGCCTGGAGCCTGTGGCCACCTTGGTCTCTGCAGCAGGGAAGAGATAACTGGGAGGCTGAGCACTGGCTCTAAAATGCTTCAGTCCAGAAATGACGTACAGCGCATGGGCCGGAACTAGTCACATGCTTCTGCCTGATATGTAGGGCTCTGGGAGATGTGGGAAGACCTGGCTATTTGATGAGTAGTAAGTGCCTTTACCACAGTAGGTATTGTTTCCATTTTACAGGTAAGGAAAGTGAGGCTCAGAGAAATTAACCATCTTCTCTGAGGTCTCCCAGCTAAAAAGCACTGGAGCCTGGACCTTACATTACCCGATTCAGTCATTTATTTAACTTATTCAGCAAAGACATATTGAATAAAAATGATAGTCCCAACACTATGTGAGGTTCTGGGGATATATTTAACAGGGAACAGAACCAAAGGTAGCCTCTGCTCTCAGAGAATGTATAGCTACAGACTGGGACATATGCTCAGCAGTAGAGGCATATGGTTCTCTGAAGACATCTATTAAGAGTTTTAACTTTTCATATAGAGGGACGGGTAAAATGGGCTCACGTTTATTGAGGCATTGTGCCAAGAACTTGGTTTATTTATAACTTCTATAAGTCCATGAGGAAGTTCTTACAACTCCATTTTTAAGATGAGAAAACTGAGGTTCACTCATCGAGGGAAGGTAACGAAGCAGAAGGTGACTCTTCAGTCCCATCCACGCTCACTTGTGATGATGTGAAGTTAAAATAAAAAACTTGAATTCTGTCTCCCCCACTCCATCTAAACCTAAGAAACGTGGTTTCCTCTTCCTGTTCTGAATCACCCATCTGGACTTCCTCCCACTGGCCCTCTAACATCTTGCAGGTGTCACAGTATGTGAGCACAGCGTTCTCTAAGAGTGGGAGCCCAGACATGCTTCCCTCATCCCTATGTTGGTGCCGCCCATACGGCTGGGCCCAGAGCAAGGCTTGTTGAACTCGAGGAGGGAGGGAGGACATTGCAGAAATATAGGTAGCAGTGTCTGAGTCTGGCAGGATGGGTTTGAATCTGCGTCTTGGCAAAGGTAGATCCTTCTGTCTAGAGTGTCTCTTTTCCCTCCAGCCTCCTGTCCCCCATTCCTCCCCTTACACCCTGTGCTGTATTTACACTGACCCCGTCACTTCTCTCCCCTCCTCGGCACAAGCGACCACCTCCTCTGTCCCCACACTGGTCAAAGCTGCCCTGTCAGACCTGGATTGTCGTGGTGGTGTCCTTACGGAGCTCTGCTGCCACCCTTCCCCCCCCAGGGTCTGGCATCAAGATATCTGTTAAAACACTAGTCAGTGCAGATCACCCCTCTGCTCCACACCCTCCCGCAGCTCCACATCCACACAGAGGAAAAGCCAAAGGCCCCACAGTGACCCACTAGGGACATTGGCCTCTTTGCTGTTCCTTGAACCATGAACAACCCCCCCACCCCCCGCCTCAGGGCACAAGGCATTGAAGCCTTGTTTCCAGTCCTGGGGAAGCTCTTCAGGCAGAGGGAACAGCAGTGAACGGACCTCTAAGTCTCCATCCAGGTGAGCAGGCTGAAAGGTCCTGACCGTGAGTGCGTTTCCTGCTCAGGGAGCATCGGGAAGCCAGTGGTACGAGCCAGGTGGACGTAGTGGAGCTGAGAGCAGGAGACCCGCCCTGACCACCCTGTGCCAGGAGCAGTCTTCCCAGTCCAGTCCTTCCTGTGCCCTTTTCCATCCGATCTTTTCTACATCACATGTATCTTCATCTGATGCATTATATGTTACATTGAAAGTTTAGTTGTCTATTTTTTGTCTTCTCCCATTGGAAACGTAAGCTCCACTAGGGCAGGGGCTTACTTTGTATTGTCCCCTACAGTGTTCTTATGCCTGGAGCACTGCCTGACACTCAGTAAATATGCACCAAATGAGTGAGCGGAAAACAAATCACTGCAGCAGATTCCTTGCTGTTCCTTACTGCTGTTGTTCCTACCACCCTGCCTTGCATCTCTGACCCCTCTTCCTGAATGCCCCACTGCCTTTCTCTCCACACTAACTCCCTCATTCTCTCCCGCTCGCTCTGCCAGCCCAGGGGGTGAAGGCCCTGCCCACATGGCACAGGCATTACCCATCCATCCCTGTGTCGCTGGGGTTTCAAGGGCAAGCACAGCTCCTGGTCTCTGAGCTCCCATGCCTGGTGCACAGCTGGGGGCCAGCTGCTGTGTCTTGTCCTGAGCCTAATGGACGAGAGCACCATCTGGAACTGCAGCCCAGGGGCCCCAGTTCTCTTCCTCTGCGTGTCCCCCTCACCCCCAGACAGGAAGCAGGAGCCCTGTTGCCAAGTCAGGCCCCTCTTGCTTCCTCGGAGATCAGGAAGATGAGGCAAATGGGACACTAATGAAATTCAGAGAGAAAACTAAATTGGGAGGTGTTGCAAACACCACGGAGGAGGGAGATGCGATTTAAAAGGATCTCTCCAGAGTGGGCGGGGAAGTGGGAGCGTGTAGACAGTGCTGGAGGTGGCGCCACACAGGCCTTCCTCTGATGCCTACATGTAGGGTAGCCTGTGGATCACGTTAGGGGCTTCACTTTACTAACTTTAAATCGGGGACCTTTTAATCGATTGACTCATTCATTCATTTACACCTTCCCACCAACTTGCCAAAAAAGATTTGAGTGGGTTAACAATTATAAATCGATTAAATAGCTAAGACCAAGAACATTTAATGCAAAATTAAGATAGAAAGTAAGGGAGAGAAAAGGGAAAGGGAAAAGAAAAAGATTATCAGGGCCATCCAGAAAAGGGGTTGTTGAGAAGTGGCCCTGGGCTTCTGTGACAAGCAGTTGGGGCTGTGAATGTCAAAGACCTTTAGGGATGGAAAATCTGTGGTCAAATGGTCGTAATGATGACCAGTGTTTCAGAGAACTTTCAAATCCATTGTCCATTCCTTCAGTTACAGGCATTGGCTGTGTGCTGTGTGCTGGGGAACCCCATGGGGTACTTTTTCCTATCTCATTGAATGTTCATACCACCCTGCAAGGTGGTCTTTTAAAGCTCATTTTAGAGATGAGGTGACTGAGGATCAGAGACACTGAGCCATCTCTTCAGCAAATGGTGCTGGGACAGCTGGATATGCACAAAGTCAGACCCCTTCCTCACACCATATACAAAAATTAACTCTACATGGATCATCGGCCTAAATTTAAGAGCTAAAACTCTAAACCCTTAGAAGAAAACATGGGCCTAAATGTTTATGACCTTACATTAGGCAATGGTTTGGCACCTGCAAAAGTGGGAAAAGACAAAACATGTAATTTTAAAAATCTGTGCTTCAAAGAACATCATAAAGAAAGCGAAAAGACAACCATGAAAATATTTGAAATCATAGACCTGATAAAGGACTCTTATCCAGAATATATAAAGAACTCTTACAATCCATTAATAAAAGGACACATAGTCTAATTTTAAAATGGGCAAAGAGTTTGAATAGACATTTCTCCAAAGAAAACACAGAAGTGGTCAATAGCATATAAAAAGGTACCCAACACTTTTAGCCATCAGGGAAATGCAAATCAGAGACCTTGAGTTATTTGTTTGGGCTCCGACTGTTTGACACCAAAGCCTCCTGACCACAGGCCTCCCTGGGCCTGGGAACAGGTCACAGCTAGGAGAGAAATGGGGCCTGAACAGCCATTGAGGGTTTTCACAGGAAGGGGAAGAAGAGGGAGGGACAGGGAGTAGGGGGCACAACAGAAATGTCCAGCCAGGGACAGACTGCCTGTGGGTCTTTTCCCAGCAATGGGCAGAAATTACCATCTGAGAAGGGCCAGTTGTACGCTGTGCCCTCTTCTGCCCAATTCACTGTATGCCTTAAAGCAGTGGTTCTAACTGTCTGGTTTCAGAGCCCTATTTGACTCTGCAAAATTATTGAAGACCCCAAAGAGTTTTTATTTACATGGATTATATTTATCAAAATTTGTTATGCTAGTAATTAGCACTGAAAAAATATTAAATTTGTTATTGATAGCTTATATAAAGTAATGACAATAAACCCTTACATTACCATAAGTAACACGTTTTTATAAAAAATGATTTTTCCAAAACAAACAGAAATGAATGAGGTTACACTGCTTTGCATATAGCAAATCTCTTTAGTAGTTGGCTTAATAGAGGCTATGTCTGCTTATGGAAGATTCCACTGTGTACCCCTAAGAGAATGAAGATGAAAAGGGTATAACATTATCATAAATAGTTTTGACCTCACAGATGTTCTAAAAGGATCTCCGGGATGTGCGGTGATCCTCTGGCCACACTTTGAAAACTATGGGTGCAAGAGGTGAGATCCTTGCTGCAGAGTGCAGCAGGGAGTGGGGAGATGTCACTGTGAGTCTAGAAGAGAGGGAGGTGAGGACAGTGTTCATGGAGAAGGGACGGGATTCTCCTGGAATGAGCCTCGCTGCCCTGGGATGTTGCAGATGACCTTCTCTTGGCCCAGAATGCGTTCTGCCGTCTTGGTCTACTTGTCAAAATCCTCCCCGCGCTTGCTTTTAGGTTTTTTGAGGTGTAACTGCCTCTGGAAAGCCTTTCTTCCCATCCTTCACATCCCCAAGGCTGGGAGAATCCCTCCTCCACACCAGCACCTCCTGTGTCTCACAGGCATGAGCATTGCAACAAAAGAGTGCTTGGGAGGTTGAGGCCTCCTGGGGGAGGCCTGAGACTTTCTGTTATTCTCGTTTACGAAATGAGAAGAAGGATATTGAAGGCTTTTGCATAAGTATCTCCTCGATGGTATGCAAATATGTCTGTACTGTGTCACCAACATGCAGATAAAGGCATCCGCTGCTAATTCTGATTCACTAGCAAGTAAAGTATTATTAGTTATCTAGAAAAGAAGGGGAAGTGAGGAAGAGGAGGAGGAGAGATATTAACAGCGAAGGGAGAGCACTAACTGTGGGCCAGGCATCCACCATGTCATCTAATCATCGCAGCCCTTAGGTGGTATTTTCCTCATTTTACAGACGAATAAACTGAGGCATCCCCCCACCAAGGATGCCTTGCTAGTAAGCGTCAGGGCTGGGATTCGAAAGCAAGCCATTCCTTTCCTCAGGACTCCACATGAGCTCAGCGCCACTGATTTGACCTAGAGTATTTACTGCTACACACCCTTAGTAAAATGTGTTTCTATCACATCTTTCTAAGTATACGTTTTAGCCCTTGGAAACTTGAACAGGAACACCAGTTATGCTTATTTGTTCCTCCCTTTTGAAGTCTGGCAGTGTCTCTGCACACACAGGATGGTCAATAGCCCTCACTTTTGTATTGCTTGCTTTTCATAGAAGACATGGCCACAATCAACATATTAAGCCCGAGTCACTGTTAGCTGGAGTTATTACTCCCTCAGGGATTATTGAGTGCTCAGGCCGGGGCGGGACTATCCGCCCTCGGTGATGGAACCTGGGTGGACGAAGGTCTTGGGACAGATACATCATTTTCCTGTGGGTCAGATTGGAGAAATAATCTTAACTGGGACACCCTAGTTCTTATATGAATATTAAATAAGGCACACAAGGCTTATGCGACTAAGACTATATTGTCACGTATGGTGCAATTGTGTCAGTTAAACATGGATAAATGAACATCTGTGGAACTCATACTATGGTTAGGACCTGATAGGTATATTGCATGCTTCACCCTCATTGGAAAGCCTATATGTTTTTGACTCTATGAGATAGGAATATCCCCATTTTCCAGTGATCAAGCGGACATGTGTCTTGCTCAGGGACATAGATGTCCTAGTAGGTGGTGCAGCTGGGGTTTGGAGCTAGGTCAGTTTGGGAACACTGTGCTGTCCTTCCAGAGGGAACATGCTGAGTCCTTCCCCGGCCGGGCGCCACACTTTGGCTGATGGGGTGCCGGAGCCTAGCAGTGCTTTCGTAGCCACGGATATCCTTGTGCTGGCTTCAGGCTCTTTTCTTCCCAGACCATTTGTCTGTCCTCTGAGGTCCCTTTTCCCTCCCTGGGTTTTCACCTTCATTCTTCACTCAGAGCACCCAGAATGCCACCACCCTCCTGTGCCACCATCATCTTCCAGCACCAGTATCTGCTTAATCAATGTTCCTGGGCTGAGTGAGCACATGGATGGCCTTAGGGAGGAAGAAGAAAGATCAGGGGACCTAAGAGGGTTCCCAAAGTGCCAGAGATTAAGCTCGATGTCCTTCCCCAGAGCCTGCATGGTTGGGGTTGGCAGAATGACACGACCACTGCTGTGGATGTCACTTCCCTTCTGACCCTTATTAACCTGTCCCCATCCTCGGGGTGGTGCTGCTATGTAGTCCTGGGAGTTCAAAATGATTGCAGAACCATTTATAAGCCTAATGCCTGGTTAATTTCCAGATGGGAAGGTCAATGTCATTACCCTTGGTAGATTCAATGACCAAATCTTCATAATGGTAGGATTGCTTCCTAATTGCATCTTCAGCTGCACATCTCAGTGGCCAGTTTTGCCAAAGCAGTCAAGGTCATGGCCTGAAGGTCCTTTTCTGAGTCTGTGGACCTCTCTCCCTGTATTGCCTTGACTTCTTCTGTGAAAGGGAAGCATTTAGATACCCCCCACAGTTTTCGTGAAAGCTCCCTTGGTGGAAAAAAAACAGTGAGTCAACATGGATAAGCTAAGCACAGAATCCTGTGCCTCTGTGGGTTCTAACCATGGTGGGAAAGCCGAGTGTGCAGAAAATGCTCCACAGGGGAGAACAGACACTTGTTGAGTATCTATTATATGTCAGCGACTGCGCTAGGCATTTCACAGCCCATTTAACCCTCACAACTACCAGTGAGGTAAACATGGTGATTTCTGATTCACAAATGGGGCCGAGGAGCCTCAGAGAGGGTCAATGACTTTAAGTCACACAGCTGGGAAGTGGGGGAGCCTGGAATCTGCTGCAAAGTGAACCTTCTTCCCACTGGGTTGAAAATAACAAAAATAACAGCAGCAAGAACTAACATTGATGGTGTGCGCATTAAACGCCCGACTTGAATTAGCTCACTTAATCCCTACAGCAACCCAATGATGTACTGTTATCCCCATTTTACACATGAGGAAACCAAGGCTCAGAGAAGTGCTCTAGGAATGAGAAATTTCCCAAAAATGGGTGTTCGGAAAGTGAGCCCCAGCAAATCTGTCATCGTGTGCTATTCTGTCATAAATAGCTCTTGTCTAAAATAAGCGCAGGCCTTGCCCATAGGAGGTACTTAATAATATTTGCTGTTGATAGTTAACTTCGTGATGTTCTTGCCGCTCCACTGGAATGAGTATTCTGGCTGCTATTAACAGCCTGTGCTAGCCACTGTGCCACCCCTGCTAGGGGAGAACTGCTGATAGTTCAGCGGATCCTGGGGCTAGAATCCCAAATGTTAGGAGTCAAGCAAGGTAGAGGGTACATGGTGCCGTGTAATAGAGCAGGCACTGGGATCAGGCCAATGGAGGCCAAGCCTTGCTTACCAGCTCTGGGCTCTGGAAAAGTTAGTTCATCTCTCTGTGCTTTAGTTTTCTAATATGTGAAATGGGTATAATGAGAGCCCGCCCTGTACCTCAGTGGGCTATTGCAAGGATTAAAAGATCATGTGACATGCCTATAATCAGGCTTAGCACAAAAAACCAGGCACACACCCAGTACATGTGATCTTTTGTATTATAGCATATTAGTTTATAGTATTGGACTTACGAGGTGACCTTGTTCCACCTTCCCATATGCAGATGAGGAAACTGAGGCCAGAGACAGGCAGTGATTGGTTCAGATCACACAGCATTTTAGTTCTTTGATTCCGATGCCAAGTTTCATTCTGATAACTGCCGGTCATTAGAACAACAGCCTCAAGAAGCTTCCTTTCTGGAAGTTTTAGTTGGTGGATCCTTCAATCTGCTTTATCTTTTTTGATAGTCTGTTCTTTGTTTATGCTTTCACTGTCCATATATCTATTTTAAATATTGTTCACATTTATTTCACTTCCTGAATCTGATCATCTCATTACCTGCAGTGTTCATAGGTATGATTCGTTTGTTCGTTGTTTCTGCTGTCTCTTGCTCATGGCAGCTTGTTTCCCCACGTGCTCTGTGATGTTTTTAAATTGCGGTTCACAATTGTTAAAACTCTCTGGGACTCCTCTGAGGCCTGAGCTGAAAATGCATTGCTCCAGGAAGGATCTGCATTTGCTTCTGCCAGGTGGCTGGAGGGCCACCTATGTGGGGTCCCTTTAAATTAAATTCTCAGTTTGGACTTGGGTTTTTTTCTGGCCACAAGGTAACATGTATTCAAGTTAGAGACCCACGTGAGGGCCAGTTTGTGATTGCGAACCCCTGTCTGCCCAGCCCCACAGTCAAGTTTTACCTTCTCCTTCTATAGGGTGGGATTTGGGTTTTTTCTTACTCAGCCTTTCATTGTGGAATAAATGTTTCCTTTTGGAGTCCTCGCCTTACATGAGGATCTCAGTTTGAATTCCACCTTTGAAAGGACTTTGACTTTGCTTCTTTTGTTGGCCTTGAACAGTAAAAGCTCCAGAACACCAAGGACTGTCACCCGCTCAGTGCTTGGGAACCTCTACGGATTCATGCTCTCCATGCTTATTGTGACCTCTGAAGGTTTCCTTCTGTTCCTGACAGCTCAGCTCTATATTAAAAATAAGTCTGTTTTTTTAATGTAGCATTTCCCGTGTCCTGCATTAGGGAATTCCTTAGGGTGAGTGGCAGCCATAACCCTGGAAACAGACATCTAAAGTGGCCACCGCTGTCCTTTGTTGGTGCGAACATGGGATTTCATTAGCTCGGATTTTCCTGGTTATTATTCCTTGGCAGTTTATCTTATTTTTTGCTTCAAGATCTACTCAGTATGCCAAGAGAGCTGAGAGGAAGTTTCCATGCCATAGGCCAAGTCCCTATCTCTCAGTGTTACCACCATCACTGTTCCAGCTCCTCAGCTTGCGTTTGTCTCAGCCTCACAGGGGTGATGACCAAGCACATGACCTATAGATATTGCCAGATGAAAACTCTGGTGTTGTAAAACATTCCCGGAAGATACCACATTCCGAAGGCATGCCTGCATGCTATTGCTGTGGCCCAGTCATCCCAGATGCAGCTCTTAACGTCATTTGCCCATTGGCTCATTCGTTCCACAAGCATTTACTGAGCACTTACTACATGCAATGTCCAAGTTAGGCTTAGGGACACAGGGATGGCTAAGCCACAGCCCTTCCCCTGTGTACAAGAACATTTATATGGACAAGGATCATTGCTCGGAAAGGAGGCTAACCCAACCTTGGTCGGGAGTTTCTAGGCAGGCTTCTGTCAATGTAAGAAACATTTAGACCTAGAGAATTTTTGTGAGTTTATTGAGCCAAACTGTGGACAATTGCCAGGAAGCAAAATCTCAACCGATAATGTTCCAGAGAATGGCAGTTTAGCACCTTATTTTATACATTACAGTCAAAAGAGCAGATGTAAGTAGGTTACATGGAATCCATTGGTGATAGATTAGGGAGGCAGGAGAAAGCAAAGAGGAAACCTCTGGGATTAGATAAAAAGTAAAGTGATTAGACACAGACTTCTTTTACTTAGGTGGGTGCAGGGTAGTTAACAGTCAACAATTAACTCAATAACAATGAGAGGATTTGTGGCCTCCGCATAGCAGTGTGTGTGCTTTGAGGGGTCCAGAAAAAGGAAAATTACTTTGACATTCCAAAGGTATGTTACCGTAGATGCGAAGCTACAGACTCAGTTAAGGTAAAGATTGACCTTTGTCAGGGAAGATGCCAGCCTAGGACATGACTACTTGCCACAAACTGCTTTTAGTTAAAAAGTTTTCATTTCAGACCATCCTTTGTGGTTACTTTTGGTCTTTGAGTTTGCAAGGCCACCATGCAGGACTTCCCTGAGCTAGTCAGGTTAGCATGTGGCCCCTTTTCATCCACATTTCCCATAGGAGTGGCAAGTGAATCTAAACTATAAGGAACAGATAGCAAATCCGGAAACTGAAAGATCACAAATCACCAGACCCTCCAAAGAAAACTTGAACACTCCACTCAAGAAGAAATGGTCTGACTGCATTTCCTTTCCTGGTCTTGGCCTGTGGGTGAGCACTGCCCTCTTTCACTCTGGGGACACCACTTAGAGAACCACTGGTATAATATATGCATTTCAACAAGGGCACTATCTCAAGGAGGCAAAATTGGTTTTGGGGGCTTGGGGGTGAAAAACATCTTAGTTTTTATAATGGTTTGCGATCCTCCAAAGGGCCACAGTACATAAACGGATATACTGTATATTTTCAGTATTAAAATTTCATAGGAAAGGGGAGAGATTTGGAAAAAATGTCTATAAAGTTTCTTTGGCAGAGGCGCAGGGTTTGAATGGAGTTATAATGAAAGGAAAGGCTGACAATCACAGATGTAACTGAATGAGCAGTAGCATTGGAGCTAGATAGACCTAAGTTCAAAGCTGCCTCCTTCATTTAACAGCCTGTATAATCTTGGACATATTAACCTCTCTGTGACTGAGTTTTCTTATCTGTAAAATGAGATAATAACATCTCCCCTCACAAGGTTGATCTGAGGATTAAATGAAATCATACATGTAAATACATACTGGCACTTGTTGGTAATCAATATTTTTAGGTGTGAGATCCCTGCCCCCGTCCAGCCTGCACACACCTGTACAGGAGAGGGTCGGGAGCTGATGACTCCTGCTGAAGGAGCTGTTTTCAGGCAGTCGTTCCCTGAACACCTCACGTAGGAGAGTCCTCCTCTCTAGGACCATGTGAATATGCAATGTCTCAGGAGCTCTTGGAATTATCTCAGAGAGAGATTGGGTGCTCGATCCATGTGAGTTTTCAAAGACCACATTTTCTGTTTCTGCCTTCAGAGACACAGTTAATATTCAACCTGTTTGGAGCAGTTAATGTCAAGAAAGCTGGGACATCCAAGCGGAGTTAAATCCTACTAGTGATTGTCTCTTAAGGGAGAGCGGGGTTTTGTCCCATGAGGTGCAAGTTAATTTGGGGGCCTCAAGTCAAGTTCCTGACCTCTGAGGCTCTGCTCTACCATTTAGGGAAGAACCCGCTGGCCTGGGACCAGCCAGGTGTGGAAGGGAGTAACCTCTGAAAGGAGGGGGCGGAGAAGAGCCAGGAGAGCCGGAAAGGAGGGTTGGGTGGCTCTTCTTTGTTACCCTGACGCTCCATGCTCCCCTTTCTCAGCGTCCTCACTTGTGTCCTGTGAGAGCCTGCATAGGTTAGAATAATGCCTGGCCCATGACAGGGCTTCATTTTATATATGTGCAATGATTAATTTACACCCCCCATAATGATAGCTAACATTATTAAATAATGTGTTAAGTGTTTTACTGCATTATCACACTTAACCCTCACAACTCAGCTATTTTCTGCATCATCATCCCCATTGTATAGATGAGGAAACTGAGGCTGGGAGACGTTAGGATATTGCCCCAGATGACTGAATTCAAGCTCACCCTGCTTGACGTCCAACCCTGGGCTCATGTTCCCTCTGCCGTTACTGGATCTTCCTAGGGCCAAGGTCAGAGGCTGGTTCAATTTGAAATCTCAGTACCTGGCACGAGGAAGGGAGGGAAGAGCCCTGCTTTCTAGCAGTGGGCATGGCTGTCGCCCTCCTCCCACCATCCTCCCAGCACCACTGCTGCCCCAGCTCTTGTCTGGGCCTATTCAAGTCAGGTGTGACTAGCATGTCACCACCTCCATGTCGCTGACACACAGATGGCAGCACCCAACCCAGTGAACCAGGGAGCACGGCTGTGCTCTGCGGAGCCGGGCAGGGCGCCTTGTCTCTGACACCTGCCCTGCTTCCCACAAGGCCTGTCTTGTGCTGTGAGGGGCGGTGTCTGAGCAGGTTCATTATCTCTGTTCAGAACATGTCGGGGCACAAGCCTAGCAAATCCAGACGTGGTCCGGAGAGATGCTCCCCAGCTCCCTCACCTCCCGCAGCTCGGACTCCCACCCCCCATGCCCTCACCTCCCCCACCCCCTGCTGCCAAGGGAGACACACACATGCAAGCATGCGCACACACATACGAAAGGTGGTCAGGAGCCATAGGTTATAAAATACTAAGACAACCCCTCGCTTCGTGAAGCACGTGGCCTTGGCCGGGGTTTTTCTGCATGTGCTCTCATGGTTGCAGGCACGGGGGGGGGGGGGGGGAGGGGAGGGGGGGCGCGCCATCCCAGCTGGAGAGATGAGGGTGTGCTCTGCCCACCCCCTGCAGTTTCTCCGGGAGGGGTCAAGGGCGAGCGGGACCTTTGATATCTTCTCCTTCCACCTCCTCCCGCCCTAGGCCAAGGAGGCACCCGGCTTTTCGCAGCTCACACGGGTGGCAAGTTGCAGAGCCAGGGCTTAGATGGACCCA
This sequence comes from Miniopterus natalensis, assembly GCF_054644295.1. NCBI lineage: Eukaryota > Metazoa > Chordata > Mammalia > Chiroptera > Miniopteridae > Miniopterus > Miniopterus natalensis. The sequence continues at coordinate 35,198,831 of NC_142091.1, forward strand.
CTGACCACAACAGCTGAGTCCTTCTTCATTGTGTGGGAATGTCCCGGAGCGGGACAGAGGCCCTGGACAGCACTGGGCCCGGGGCCACGGGGAGAACCCAGGAGCCTCTGGGAAGACCAAATCCTTGTTTGGAGAAATACCAGCCACCGATGTTTCATTGCACTTGGTCTTGGAGGCCATGGGGTGGTGCTGATCCAGCTGTGCCGGTGGACGGTCGCGTGGTGAGACGGAGCAGGAGTGGACGCTGTGGAGTTCAGCGGGTCTGGAACACTCTGCAGAGAGAATGTTTCCTGTGAGCGCTGGTTTAGAAACCTCACCGGGTGCCTGCAGTTATGGAAAGGGGCATTGCCTAAATCTCCAAAACAAGCTTACTATTAGCTTGCCAGAATAGAAACATACAAAATAAGGAAGCAGCTCAGAAGAAAAATGATAAAACCAAGGAGTTAGGCCTTCAGAGATGTGGAGGAGGGCGCTTGTGCTCAGGGTGCCCTCCGGGATAGTGTCCCTAAAACAGAGGTCTGCTTGTGACCTAGCCTTCTTGGTGATTTCTTAGGGCTTCCTTTTGCCCTCTAGAGGAAGCCCAAATTTCTTACTGTATCATAGAAGGCCCTGTATTATTCTTTTCTCAGAAGAGTTTATCTGCAAAGAACTGGGTCTCTGGGTTCAAATCCTACCTCTCCTCGTTTCTGAGAAGTGTCATCTGCAGCAGTGTCTTAACCACTCTGTGCCATGTGACGTCATGTGTAAAGGTGATATGACCATCTGCTGTTGTTGGGACACAGTGATATGTATGCATAAAGCTCGTGGCGCAGCGTCGCCCGTAGTTCCTGCTCTTGATCGAGTCGTGATCGCGTCATTGGCAGCAGCAGTGTTGGTAGCTGTATCATGGTTCTTCTGGCCCCTGGGCTTGCACAACCGGCTCTTCCCTCAGAGTGGGAGCCCTTTGGGTACTTTGAACCTGTCAGAACCTTCCCCATTCTCCCAGGCCCATCTGGAAGGTGAGCTCTGCGGCAGCCTGCTCTGGCCCAGCCGTGGCCTTGCTCCGGTCTCTCTCCCACAGTGAGGGGCCACAGAGCCCCCACCCGCTTCTCAGCACACAGTGTAGCTCTCTGGGCACGTGGGGACATCTCTGACTGTCCCAGCTGAGACCTCTGGAGGGCAGGGTGTCTGAGGGACAGGCAGACCCCAGTAGATGTGTGTAGCATGAATCTGTCATTGCCCCACGCTCTGCCCAGAACTAAGAAATTCATAATGGGTGTTTACAGGGATTTAGGCAAAGAAGGTTAAGCTCTGTGGGCAGGAGTGTAGGAGGCACACAGGAAGCCAGGGCAACAGCTGTCTGCCCTGCACCTGGCAGATCGTATCAGGGCCTCATTATCCACCCACCAGCCACAGAATTCCCACACAGCGTCAGCCTCAAGGAAGGAGAAAGTGCCCAGTCTTTCCTGTGGCCTTCCCGGGCATTCTCTATTCCAGCGGTTCAGGCAGCCACTTTGCTGCGACTTTGAATTTCATTCTGTCTACTTGAAGCATGACCTCCTTTCCTTCTGCCTTCTTTGTGATTTTCATTTGGGGGCAGCCCACCCCCACGCCCAGACTTCAGAAAGGGCTCTGCTACCAAATACGGATTCCCCTAAACACTTTACGCACAGGCTGAAGGACTTGGATGGGCTTTTCTGTGCCAATGTGAGGCTTCGGGCCTCCAAACAAGTAGGTGCCCCAGCTCCATTTCGTAAGCACCAGACCTGCCAGGGGCCCAGAGCCTTGGACTCAGTTGTCCCCCTGAGCTGCGCACGCTGGGCTTCCTTCTCTCCAGGCACACTGGGCTGCACAGTGGGCCAGAGGGAGTGGTACCTCCTGCCTCCTCCCTTTCTTTATTTCAATTATGAAATATTCTTTGCATCAAAAGTAGGAAAAATAATACATCAGAAATCCAAATACCCACCACACAATTGAAGAATTAAAACACTGTAGGATAGTATCGTTTGGTATGTTGTTGAACTTTGTGATCATTGTATTTTGTTGGATTTTATGCCCTGTGTATAATCCATTGTATCACTAGCAGTTTATCAAGTTTTTCTCTTGCGAATAAGCTTGGTTATTTCCAGTCTTCCGGTGTGAGCTGTGTGGCCATGGACCTTCTCGCTCATGTCCTCTTGTGCCATGTACAAGAGTTTATCTAAGTAATACCCTGGGGTACATGGAGTGGCTGGATCATAGGGCACATGTATCTTCAATTCTACTAAACACTGTTGAACTTCTTCCCAAATTATACCAGCATTCTTATGCTCCCTCAAGCAGCGTATCGGAATATCTGGGACTGTGCATCTTTGCCAACGTGGTAATGTCAAGCTTGAAAATTTTTGCCAACCCAGGTGTGAAATAGCGTTCTCCTATTTAAGTTCCTTTGGCTTCTTTGCCCATGTGTCATGATTATCTGTGCTCACATCTCGTCTCTTCCATCCAGATTAGGGGCTCCTAGTCAAAGCTCCCAAAGATATGTGCCTGGCACATTCTAGGGGCTCAGGATTTATTGAAGGAATGGAAAGAATAATAATCCTAGATGCTTTCACTTGGGAAGATCGTGGTTGTTTTCTTCTTTCTTTCCTTTTTTTAATATTCAACCATGGGCTTTTAAAAAATAACATTTTGATATGTAATTCATGTATCTTATAATTCACACATTTAAGGTGTATAATTCACTGATTTTTAGTAAATTTACAGGGTTGTGCAACCATCACCACAACCAGTTTTAGAACATTTTCATCATTTTCCCCAAAATGCCCTTACCCATTAGAGTCGATCCATATGTCTCCCTAAGCCCAGCCCTAGGCAACCACTAAACTCTTTTCTGTCTCTATGAATTTTCCTACTCTGCACATGTCATGGAATCGTGCAATATGTGGCCTTTTGTAACTGGCTTCTTTCACTTACCAGAATGTTTTCAAGGTTCACCCATGTCGTAGCATGGTACTTCACTAACTTTTTTTTTTAATCATCACCCAAGGATATGTTTTATTGATTTTTAGAGAAAGAGGAAAAGAGAGAGAGAGGGAGAGAAAGAAACATTAAAATGAGAGGGAAACATTGACTGGTTGCCTCCCCATACATGCCCCTACGGGGGATCAAACCCGCAACCCAAGTATGTGCCCTGACTGGACTCGAACCCACAAGCTTTTGGTGTCCAGGATGAAACTCCAACCAACTGAACGCCCCAGACAGGGCAGTACGTCACTACTGGTCATTGTCAAAGAATATTCCATTGTATGGCTATACCACATTTTATTTATCCGTTTATCAGCTGGTGGCTGTTTGGACTGTTTTGACTTTTTTACTATTATGAATAATGCTACTATGAACATTCAAATTTCTGTGTGCATATATATTTTTATTTCTCTTGGACATATACCTCTGTGAGGAATTGCTGGATATATGGTAACTCTGTGTGTAACTGTTTGGGGAACTGCCGCACTGTTTTCCAAAGTGGCTCTAGCATTGTATGAGAGTTCCAGTTTCTCCACATCCTTGTCAACATTTATTATCATCTGTTTTGTTTTTAAATATAGCTCAATCATGGGCTTTTGAATTAAGCAAAATGGTCTAGAATCCCAGTTTTTTGTTTATTAGCTGTGAGATCATAACTTTCCCCTCCATTTTATTCCTTTGTGAAATGAGATTAATAACACCCACTCTTTAGGACAGTTGTGAGGATGGGCTAAGTAAAACAATTGGCTTCATAAAGCCTTTGGTACAGTGAGGGATGCAGTCCCTTCTCCTTGGAGCAAAGTAGCAGCGATAGCTTATCATTATGAGCCTCCTCTAGTCCATGCCTTTCTCCCTGGGGTGCTCTTAAGATCACCTAGAACTTCTTGACCACCTCCTCTGAGCTGGCTGGGAGCTAAGATTTGAGTGAAAGGCCCGGAGAGCTGCCCTTCTTTAGTGCCCAGAATTCATGCAGATGCCATAATAGTTCCATTGCAGCAGCAATTCCCAAAGCCTCCAGGGGCCACCACTGTGTACTGTCCCACCCTGGCAGGGTCTTACAAGTCACCTCCCCACCCTGTGGAGGTCTGGGGGCAGAGAACTTTATCAGGCTTCAGTAAGGAAGCCTCAAATTGGGTCTGAACCACTTGAGTTTATTTAAATAGGATTTTCCCCTCCTTTTCCTTGGCAGGAGCCCCAATTTTCATGCCATCATTTGTGTAACAATCACAAACATTATCTGCACACTCAGGCATTGTATAGAGGGAGTAAAATGATGATTGCTTGCTGATTGCTGTTGTTCATTTTGGAGTTGACTCCACGGATGGGAAGGACGCAGCTGCATGTGGGAGGCGCAGAAAACCACAGAGCTCAGTCATGCCAGGGCACGGGGAGGGAGGACCGGGGGAGGTCCCTCACAGTGAGGGGGACCTGGCAGTGAGAGTGGCAGTGGCCCTCAGGGTAAGGTATCTGTTCCTGGCAGCGTCACAGTCTGTGGGTACAGGAGGCACAGCCTCGTCATCTCCACTTCAACCCCTTCCTCAGTACCCCCATCTTAGTCTATGATCCAGAAACTGGGTTTCCATCTTGATTCTGCCACCTGCTTTGTCCTGTACCTCTCATTTCTCAAATGCATCCACTTCTCTCCAAGATCTCACTGTTGGACCAAAGCAGCAGCCTCCGCACTGTCTTCCTGCCTCTCTGCCTCTAGCCTTGCCCACCCTGATGATCCATTCTCCAGCCCACATTGATCTTCCCATAAAACAAATTAAGACCCATTCACTTTCCACCTTAAAACTCTACAATGGCTTCCCTTTGTCCTGAGGATAAAGTCCACTTGCCCTTCCTCTTCTCTATTCTTCTACAGCTGACTGTGATCTCTGCATCAACTATGTCAGTGGTTCATTTATCTGACTTCTCCATTTACCCCAGGGTTCTCTGAGGTCAGCAATTCTGTTTTATTCATGTCAGAGCTTCTGACTCATCGTAGGTGCCTATAAATGTTTGCTCCCCCTTACATTTGAATAGTCTTTACAATTTCTACAACTCCTTGGCTTTAAAATACTCTTTCACCCTCACCACTCTGAGGTGCAAACAGTAGTTGTTATTCCCATTTTACAGATAGGAAACCCAAGACCCAATTGGTAAGTGATGGTCCAAGGCTCCTACACAGCTGGGGAAATGGTAGCACTGCACAGGCACACAGGCCTTCCAAAGGAGCCATCACCAGAACCCCATGAAGAAGGCAAGGCAGGGTACCCATGCCTGTGGTTCTCCAAGTGTGGTCCCTGGACCACCAGCATCAATATTGTTTAGAAATGCAAACTTTGGGCCTCACCCACAAGATGATAGAATAGCAGTGGCTAAGCCCAAACTTTCCAGCCAAGATTATAATCTTTCTCTTGTCCAATGTTCTGCTTCTGAAGTTACTCGTGTCCTTGGGCCCGAGCAATGGTCTCTGCTGTACCAGTTAAAATGAAAGCTCTCCTTCCTGCAGACCAGACCAGACCATTCACAACATGGCCTTTCTCCATAATCAGAAAGCTTTGTGGGGCATAACAGTGCCCATCCTTCGAGCTTACTCCCTGCCAGGGCTGATTCAAACAAGTCTGACAAGCATGTCTCCTGGGCAAGACTGGGTGTTGAGGCAACCAGATTATTCACCACTTGTAATGCCTCAGGTAGAAGTATTTCCAAGGCAGGATAATCTCCCAGTATGGACACAAACTACTATTGACTGGCACAAAGTTCAGAGATAGTGCTTGTGCCTAGAGGAACAGCTTTGTCCTCTCCTGCCCCCACCTTGACTTTGAAGCATTCTGTCAAGAATGATCAGCCTAGAACTGAAAGGCATCCATGTGCCAGCTGAGCCAGAGGGAGGAGGAAGGAAAATAGAAGTTGTCCCCAGTGATTTTGTTGGAGGCTCACGTCCCTCAAGGGTACCAAATATGGCCACACAGTGGTGATAGGTAAACCTGGAAGGCCGGGCCTTATCACTCTGATGAGTGACCTTGGGTGACCCTTGCTCTCTCTGGGCCAGATTTGCTCTAATGCTAAATCCCCAAGACCCCTTCCAGCACTGATGTGGCTTCTGTGCCATGTTCTTGGGGGACACTAGCTGCTATGGGAGTCTGGCCAGCTTTCTCCCAACTTCACAATGGAGAGTAAGCTTATCCACAGGATACCTGTCAACCCTAGCTGTCCCAGCTGAAATTGTGTGGCCATGGCCTCTAAAGGAAAAGCGAAGAGCAGAGGGAGAGATCAGTGTCCTCCTGAATCCCAGCGTCTCTGGTTCTGTTAAAGGTCAGCTCGTCCTTTCCAATCTGCCTGTCCTTTCCTGTCTCCTCAAGCCCACTGGTTCTCAGACTTCTCTGTGCACCAGAATCACCTGGAGGGCTTGTCAAACACAGGGTGCAGCTTCTGATTGGGTAGGTCTGGGGTAAAGCACCAGAATTTGCATTTTCGACAAGCTCCCAGGCGATGCTAATGCTGCTGCTCCCACATCACAGTGAGAACTGTTGCTCTGTAGCACAGGACCCATCAACTACCCTACCTCTGCTCTTGTGTGTCCTGGGAGAGGCGCTCCCCCTCCTGAAGCAGCACTTCTACCCTCGGGCAGCTCCTTCTTGGATGGAGTTTAAAACCTGTCTCTCCTGTAGCTTCCACCCACTCTTCATAAGTCTTCCCCTTAAAATGCTCAGCAAGATACTTGAAGGTGAGAAGGATAGTTACCTCCTCTTGCCAGGCACTGGGCTAAGCACTTTATATACAATATCTCATTAATTCCCTTAGCCAAATGGGAATAAACATATTCTTCCTACCTCATGAAGTCACTCACATGTAAAACTCAAAAGAACCAAAAAATATGAAATTACTTTGAAACCGTCTAAGCTGTTCAGTTTGGGTTTTGTTTTAAAGCTTTGTATTAGTTCAGGCTGCTATAACAAAATAGCATAAACTAGATGGCTTAAACAACAGAGATTTATTTTGTTCATAATTCTGGATGCTAGAAGTCTAAGATCAGGCTGCCAGGAGGTTGGGTTTCCTCTGAGGCCTCTCTCTATTTGGATTCTGGATGGCTCTCTTCTCACTGTGTCCTCATTTGGTCATCCCTGTGTTTGTGTTGTCCTAATCTCTCCTTCTGACAAGGACACCAGTCATATTGTATTAGGGCCCACTGACGTCCTCATTTTACCATAATCACCTCTTTAAAGGCCCTATCTCCAAATATAGTCACTCTGAGGAGGGTGGAGCTTCAACATGTAAGTGGGGTGCAATTCAGCACAATTCAGCTCATAACGAGCTTCTGACTGCAGCCTGACTAATAACTGTGTGTGACTACAGACAAGTTACCTAACCCTTCCAAGTCTGTTTTCTTCATCAGGGCCCAGCTTGTAAGACTTCTAGGCCCAGTGAAAGGATCTGAGTGTGGAAAAAGCTGTTTAAACCTCCTAGGGAATTGGATTTGGATGGAATCTGGCTGAGAATCAGAGTTGGGCAGTGGGGGGCTCGTCCAGGCACCACTGTAGGTTGGAGGTGTGGGCCCTGACTCACACATGAGGAGGAAGCTGTAGAGGGAGCCCGGCATCGCTGCATCATCCCAGAGCTCAGTGAGGCTGTGTGGACGGGAGAGCCCAGTCTCCATGGGAGAGCACATATGTGAGGCTTTGCCGGCTCGCACCCTCCATTCTCCTTTTACTAGCGAATCTGCAACTAATCCGCAAGGTCGCCAACCAGGGTGCTGCCATCAGAGCCCTCTGTGAATTCCAGAACTTCCCAGAGGGAGTGGTGGGAGAACACGGGTGTTAGAAACAAGCTAAATACTATCAACAAGGGAATCATTAACTCAATTATAGTTCAATAGAGTTTGTTCATTTGTTACACACATGCACTGAGCAGTTATTAGAAAAGTACCACACTTTATCTTCATAACAATCACAGGATGGATACTGTTGTTGACCCCATTTCATAAATGTGAAAACTGAGACTGAAAAAGTCTACGTGGCTGCCCATGGCCACAAAACCCATACGTTGACAGAGCCAGGACTTGAACCCAGATCTTTTTGAAGCAACGTTTATGTGCTTAACCTCTATGTTATACTCGCATTAAAACACTGTGTTGTGGAAGAATACTGAGTAACACTGGAAAATACCTTTGATGTGATAGTCTTAAAAAAAAAGCTATAAAATGCGCTATCCCAATTCTATAAATAAGATGTGTGTGTATGTATTATATAGAAAGGGAGAGAGGGGAAGAATAGACTAAAATTAGTGCTTATTTCTGGATGGTGAGATGACCTTTCGATGTTTTTTATAATACCTAAAGAAATGTATGTTACTTTTAAAGTAAAAGGAAAATAATTTTTTTTAAATGGAAACAGAGCAAAGGATTTGGAAGGAGACAAACCTGGGTGAGAACCTAGCTCTGGCTCCGCCAGCATCTGGAGCTGCCGCCCTGTCTCTGGGTCCCGAAGGATTCTGGGACGGGTGGGGAGAGACCAGGAGCGAGGAAGGGCACCTGATGTGGGTTCTATTTTTGAAGGAGGCCTGCACTGCATCCCCAGAAACAGAGCACAGTGCATTTCCCTGAATAGCCACTGCTATTTTTAGAGGGCACCAGTGAACTGTACCCAAGGAGAGAGGGGGAGAGGAGAGACTGGATGCTCAGAGACCCTGCGGGCCTTGGGCTGGATCTCGGTCTTTTCCTTCAAAGGCACCTCCCTAAGAAGTCGCTCATCGGACTCCCTGGGCTCTGTGTTGGTCAGTGCAGGGGGCTACTAGTGTCCTTTATGCTGTGAGGGCAGAGACGGCTGGGACCAGCCCGAGGTGACCTCTTCACACACTTGAAGAATGTGCTCTTTACAAATGTTGTCAGCTCCTGGGGCACAGGAGGTGTCTGGACTTGATGTCTCTTTGCCACGTCAGGAGAGCAGGCAGGAAGGGATTGCTGTGTGGGAGCAAAGCTTCCAGGATGTGCTCATGGAAATTTTTAGACGGGCACAAATCGTTGGAGATTAGAGACGGGAAGAATCATGGATTCTTAGAGTGCAAGGGCACCTCGTCCAGCTGCCCTGCCCTGCCCAGCCCTGAGTTGCACACCTGCAGCGAGGGGGCACCTCCCCCGAGGGCGCCCCTCCCACTCCTGGACAGTAGGTTGGTTGCAGATTTGTTCCTGGAAATGCCATAGCCTCTGCCCAGCACTCATGATGATTAAAGATCGATAGTGGTGGCGGCGAGCTGGGCTGCCTGCTCACCGCGGTGTCAGGTAATGCAAGTATTCTACCTACACGTGCTCGTTGGACCTTCACAAAAGCATTCGGAGTTAGAGACATAAGTATTCCTGTTTAGCTGGCGAGGGGCTGAGCCAACACCTGGTGCATAATAACCACCATAGCAAATATTTGTACGGTTCTCAGTGTGTTCCAGGCTCTCTCCTAAGTGGTGTACGTGAGTTAACTAATTTCATTTTCCCCTGAGCTCTTGGAGGTGGACAGTATTATCATCACCTCCAGTTTGGAGACAGAGACCCTGAAGCACAGAGAGATTAAGTATGTAACCTAAAGTCGCCGAGCTTGCCCTGCTGGTGTAGCTCAGGGGTTGAGCGTCGACCCGTGAACCAGGAGGTCACGGCTTGATTCGCGGTCAGGGCACATGCTCGGGTTCGAGGCTCGATCCCCAGGAGGGGGTGTGCGGGAGGCGGCCGATCAATGCCTCTCTCATCATTGATGTGTCTGTCTCTCTCTCTCCCTCTCCCTCCTCTCTGAAGTCAATAAAAAAATTTTTTTTTTTAAGTCACAAAGCTTATAAGTGGTGGAGGCAGGATTTGAACCCGAGCATTCCAGCTCCAGTGGCCATGCTCCTGACTGCCAAGGCCACATTCGTGAATATTTGTGGCATGAATTTCCGACCGCTGCCTGCATCTTTACCCTTGTCCTGGCCCATCCTTACCCCTCTCCCTCTGTTCCACACACATGGGCCATCTTTGGTCCTCTAACTCAGGGATTCCCACAGACTCTGTGCCCACTTCTCTCTCCTGCCATCCTTCAGGTGACAGTTTTATTGTCACTTCCTCTGAGGGATGCTCCTTCTTCAAGGTCCCACCCTCATCCTGTCCACTCAGGGTGGCAGCTCCGTGAGGGCAGGGCAGTGCCACTCTCAGCCCACTGCTTCCCCAGCAGCCCGCTCAGCGCCTGGCACAGAGTAGGTGCCCAATAAACGCGTGTCCATGACGTGCATGGAAGCTATGAAATGGGGCAGCACCAGCTCTCTGGGAGGCATGGCTGTGACTGTCAGCACGCTGCATCTGTGCCCATCAGCTCACCCCACTTTACTGAGAGCGCATCTGTGGTCCTCTCAACGGGCTGGGGATTGTCTCCTCGCCTAACATCACCTATGTGAGCGGGGAGGCAACTGAGACTCTGAGAAGGGAAGAGTGAGGGAAAGAATTAAGCAGAGGCTCAGCTTTAGCAACCACCCCGGCCTGGGGCCATTGGAGCCAGAAGTACTGACGGTGGGGCCTGAGCCTCAGCACTTGTTATGTTTTCTGTTTCCTGGGCCTGATAGACTGTGTTTTGGAGGCCACGCCATCAGGAGAGTTCTTAGAGCAGCCCATCCCGGCCTCTGTGAGCAGTGGGTCCTCTGCACGTCGTCTAATTGAAGGGCTTGGCCTTGCAGAAGCCAAAGATTAGGGCTGCGGTTGAGTAATAATCATCTTCAGTGTTTAGTAATAACAGCTGCTATTTTTTTGAGTAAACAATGTCTGTGGGGGGCCTTTTGCAGGCTTCCTCTCACCTAATCCTCATGTGCCTGTAACTCAGGGAGGTAGTGGGGGGAGTGCTGTTTTCCAGAGGAGGGTGCCCAGGTGCAGTTCCTAGCCAAGGTCACATGGCAGGGGCGTGACAGAGCCCAGGTTTGCACTCAGGTCTCCGTGATCCTGACCCTGTGCTCCTGGTGACCTGCACAATCTGTGGCATGTCAGGCCCCTGTCCTGCACGGGAGCACAGTGTGAGGGCAAGGTCTTCTGGGCCTAGTAACTAACAAGACTCTGGAAAAAAGCCGTGATTGGAAGCCTGCTGCATTGTGTGCTAGGATTTAGAAGAGAGAAAGGCACTTTCCCCAACACTGTCCCCCAGCAAAACAATGCATTTTAAATGGCTCCCAAATTGCTGAGCTATTTCACTGCTTCGGAGGAGAAATAGCTTGGGGGAAGCTGTTGGCCCTTTATGCCCTGAACATCAAAACAAAATGCCAAATGGGAAAACTCAATCACCAGGGGTTGTGCGGAGTGACGGGGATTACATGGGAATAGGTTTCTATTGGAGGCATAGGGGGAGGGTTGAACCTGGATTCTGGGTGGATCCCTGGGAGGCTCTGGAGTATGATGGTCATGAACCTGGGCTCTGTGGTCAGGTGGACCTGGGTCAAGCCCCAGCCTAGGACTAATGCTCCGAGGGTGATGTGCCCACAAGGGTGAAGTGTAGGTAAAAGGCACCTCTTGGGCAGAGGGTTGTGTGATGTTTTGGAAAGTGCCGGGGATGGCCCGGGCACAGGTGGTTGGTACACCTCCCAGGTAAATCTAGCGAACACCAGGGCTGAGAACCTCTGCCCAGCTCTGCCTTCCCCCTTCCAGAATCACCCTGTCCCCTTCAGAGTCCGGTTTCCCCCCCTCTGATGTGGCTGTGATGTTTTGTGAGGGAACAATCCCTAGATGTTTCAGTGTGACTCAGACTTGCTCTTAATAACCTGGTGAGTTGTTGGGGACAGACCCATTTTCAGTCATACCTTTGCCCCAAGAGGGACCAGTGCCAGCCCTGTTTTCTAGCTGACACAGGAAAAAGCCCGGGAAAAGGCCCGGGTTGGCGTAGGGCACTGGCGTAGTTGCTGAAACCCATCCTCGCTGTGCATGGCATCTGTGAACACGTGCCACACACATAACCTGGCCCTGGGGGAGGCAGCGCACTCATTCCCAGGACCGAGGCTACTGACCCAAGGCTGTCTCCATGAGGCTAGCTGGAGGTTCTGGAAAGGTAAGGTAGACTGTTGGTGAGGTCTGTCACAGCAGAGAGATAAATTCCCAGGTCCTGAGGAGACAAGAAAAATAAGTTTTCCAGCCTCCAGAGCTTTCTACTTGTTGAGCAGCCTGGCAGGGTGAGATGCCCAAGAACAGGTGTGACCAATGCCCCTTTAGGGAACATGGTGAACAATTTCTGACCTTACACCTGTATACACAGACCTTTGCATGTGTGTTCATGAGAGCAGTGGCTAGGCTGTGATTGACCATGCACCAGTCAGGGACCGACTCCTCAGACAATGTCACCCTACTCCCTGCCCCCCACGTCGTCACCACCACCACCACCACCACCACCACCACCACCACCACCCACACACACACACACACACACACACACACACACCCCACACACACACACACACACACACACACACACACACACACACACACACCCCCAGCAACCCTGGAAGACAGGGGTGAGGATTCTGATTTCATAGTCAGAGAAACTGAGGCCCAGGGGACACAGAACTAGTAAGTGGTGAGGCTCAGGCTTTTGAAAATTTTTAGCTGCCCCTTTCAGACCTGTTTTCTCACTTGATCTTTTCAAGAGGCCCATAAGATGGGCCTTGGAGAGGTTTTCTCTATTTTAAATATGAGGAAAACTGAGGCTCAGAGGCACACAGTGATTTCTCCAAGCGTCACACAGCCAAGCAGCGACGTGGCCTAGGCTTGAGGCCAGGCCTGTTGGGCTCCGTTGGGCGCTCCCTCCCCGCAGCCAGGCCTGCAGTGCTTCCCGCTGCCCGCCAGCCACGTCCCCCTCTGCGTGCCTGCCTGCCACGCTGCCCCCGCTCCGACCGCTCCCATCCTTCCCACCCGTCCCGAAACCCACCCCTTTTGACATTCTCTTGCTGTGCGACCTTGGACAGGTTGGTTACGCCCCGACCTCCGTGACCTTTCATTTTCCTGCACGGTAGGGAGAGGAGAGCCAATCTCCTAGGGCTGCTGTGAGAACAACTGAGGTAAGTGTCCCAGGCCCCATCCCCACACAGGGATCCCTGGTGGGCGCCGAGGGACACTTGCTGGGCTAGATAACTTCACCTGTGGGGAAATTCACACAGAAGTCACCCAGCCCAGCCTGTCACTCACAGAGGAAGAAACTGAGGGCGAAAGCAGACAGTGACGACCAGCATCACACAGCAGGATGGGGCAGGGCCAGCCAGTTCCCAGCCCTTGCTTCCCGATTCTCAGTCCAGCTCCGTGTGCCACACCGTAGGACCTAGGGGAGAGGAAGACACAAGGGACTGAATCCACCAAAGATCCCGCCACTTTAAACCCCTAGTACCTGAACTGTCCCCAGGGGCAGGAGCGTTTCACTGGGGAGGAGCCTCGATGTCCCTGTCGGACACCCAAGTCCCAGCCTGCCCTGCACTTCACAGGGCACTAGCCCTCGGGGCGAAGTTTCGAGTCTATAAAATAAGGGCTGGGAGGGCTGCTCAGGAGATGCTACCCGTCATTCTGAGGCCCTGAACTCCTCGTGTCCTTAAGGAAATGGTGGCATTTGTGTTTGTGGTGGGAAGCAGGTGAGACACCTTGCTGTTCCTGGCATCCAGCTCTCACTGGGGGAGGGGGCAATGAGCAGATCAGAGGGAGCCTGTGTGGCTCCTGGTGCCTTCGGCAACGTCCCCTACCTTGCTTGGAAAGAGTCACAAGCGAGGAACTTGTTGCTGATGGCTAAGAAATGTTTTCGCCACTGTCTCCCCGTAAAACAAAATAACCACCTTCCCTGGATTACTCTCCAACACTTTCTCTTTTATGCCTGAGACACTCCAATGCAGACTCCATACTGAAATCTGTTTTTAAACTGTAATTATAATTAAACCTGCTTTGCAACATGAAAAAAAATGCTCCTAGAATTGTACCACCTGTTCAGGTTATTTACATTTTTATGCGATTCCTTCCACGTTTGTTCTACCGCGGGCTGTATTTCTGTTTGGAGGGGCAGTCCGTGTCCAGGTCTTCAGGATGCTTGGTGGGAAGGACTGGGGGCAGCATTGTGTGAAGTCTGACTCTCATTCATTCATTCTGAAAATAAGTCCTGAGCGTTTATCCTTTGCCAGGCTCTGGACAAGGTCCTGAGTGTCTTAAAGAAAAGTAAGACTTGGCTCTGCCTTCTGGAGAGAGCAGGGAAAGGAAAAAGAAAGGTTTGCATTTATGCACTTTGTTCCCTGTGAGCCTCTTCCCAACTGGGAGGCAGGGCATTCTTATGCCCATTTACATAAGGAAGCTGAGATCGGGAAGGTAGAGTCAGCGCCTTGGGCATTTTAACTGGGAGCTGACAAGGGGCAGAAGTGGGAGCTTGTCCTATTTACCTGGAAAGCATGATCATCTTTGTAAATGCCCTGGTGGTCTCGACCAGGTAAGATGAACATGCAAACAGTGAGCTATCCTGGAATGGGGATAAAGCTGGGGGATTTTTTCTCTCCAGCTGGAGTAGGAGCACAGAGAAGGGAGAGATCAATGTTAGCTGGACTGAAGGTTCTAGAAGGCTGCCCAGAGGGAATGCCCTTTCACTGGAAATCATATCTAGCTAAACCCTGCTCAGGGTGGGGAAGCGAAGCCTGTCTCCATTACCGTGAGTGACCGGCTGCCTGCCGGAGCATGTCCTCTGATGCACAGTCCCTGCAGCTCCCGCAGTCCTGTGCATCTGACGGCAGAAGCAGAGCATCCATCGAGTCTGCCCAGACAAGCCTGGGCTTGGCAAAGCCGTGAGGGCCGAGCAGATTCTTAGGCCTCTTACACTCTTAGGCCTCTCCCTCTCTCTCTTCTATTATTCATGCCACCTATGGAACCCAGTCAATATTAGCTTTGGTTCTGTTTCAAATCAAAGTAAAATCCATTTGGCAAATATTTATTGGGGCCCTGCAGCTTTTTTACAGGCACTACTTACCCACGGTATAGAAAGATGGATAAGACCAAACTTTGGACTTCGAGGGACTCTCATTGTAGGGGGGAGGGGAGAGCTAATTACTATTGCAAGAGCTGTCACGGGGTGTTTGAAAAAGCGTCTGGAAAAGTGTCTGAATTCATCGGCCACTGTCTAATGAGCACTTATCCTGTCCCAGCATACTGCTGGGGCCTGGGAGTCACAACAGAAAAGAATATGGTCCCTTTTCTTAGGAAGTGCTCACCCTGCTTCCTGCAAATCAGAACAAGAGACATGCATTTGAGGAAATGCTTGTGAGAAGTGGAAAAGTGGACTGCGGGAGCCGGAGCAGGGCTGACTCCCCTGGAAGGAGGAAGGGGGCCCGGACTGGTCCAGCCCCTGCTCACTGCTGGTGGTTTCTCTGTTGTTCTTAACAGAATTCTTTTTATAGGTTTGGGAATTCAGACTTGAAGAGTTAAAGTAATTTGCTCAAGATAACGAATAATGAATATATAAAATTTTGCATTCTACTCCACTGTACATTCATATTTACATTAATATAAAAATGTTTTGAAGGGCTTGCTAATCAGTAAAATTTGTGCTCCACTGAGATTCACCATATGTACCCACTGCTCCCTTGTCTATCCCCGGGTAGGCACTCAGTTTGCAAAAGAAACATGAGTGTAGAAAACAAGATCAGGAGGAGATATACAAGAGCCCTCAAATGTATTTTTGCATCCCTTACAAGTCAACAAGAAAGAAATCCCACCCAAGGACCCAGGCCAGTTACACCTATTTAAATACCTGTGGATTTCAAACTAATCGTTTCCACGAGTGCGAGAACTCTTTCGGATATTCCCTCCTTCACAATTTCAATGAGATGTTTTTCTCGAATGCTTGCAGGTAATACATGTGCTAGAACTTTCCCACGGCTGCACCTCCAAGCACGGCCTGCCTTTCTCAGGTCAGGGCTTGGGTTTGCCACCTGCCATTCCTCCCGCTCTCGCCTGGCTCGGACCAGCCACAGGCAGAACCCAGCCCTCTTGCCTTCTCCTTCCTCCCTCCTCTCACCTCCTATTTTTTCCCCTCACTCATCCTTATTGTGCTCTCCTCCTTTCTCCTCTGTTATTTCCCCCTTCCTTCTTCCCCTCCATTCCCCCCCCCATCTTTGTCTCTCCCATCTCCCCTCCTCCGACCTCCTCCCACCTTCCTCTCTTCTCCCTGCTTTCTCCCCTCTCATCTCGCCTCTACCCGGACTTCACTGGAGCCTTCTACTCTAGGGGTTTATAAGCTGGGGCCCTTGATTCCCTATGGGATCTGTGGGTGAGTTTCAACATGTCTATCAGCCCTGGAAAGAGAATTCAGCATTCTGGGTGTGTGGACAGCTTTTCCTAGGGAGAGGCTGGACAGCTTTGACGAGATTCTCAGATTCCTGGACGCAGGCTCACCGCTTCTCTCTTCCATTCATAGCCTCCAGTTCATTGTTTGCCTAGCTTCTCACAGCAGGTGAGACTCACAGTTTACTTAGAATGGATTCAAAACAATATGTAAGCATTGAAAAAGCAAGTGTGCACAAAACCTTTGTACAGAGCTCACGGTTGGGGATGTCTGAGTGTCCCCTGCAGTTGTGTGGATGAAACGAGAGCTCGTGGGTGAGTGTTCAGCAGGTAGGAAATGCTAAACAACAGTTTCCATCCCTCCCGATCTAGATTAAAACCCTGGTCTTTATAGATGAGTAAAATTGTTTATTAGTTTGCTAGTGCTGAACAACAGAATATCATTTTCTTCCAGCTCTGGAGGCTGGAAGTCTGAGATCAAGGTGTCGGCAGGGTTCATTCCTCCTGAGCACCTCTCTCCTTGGCTTGCAGATGGCTGTCTTCTTCCAGTGTCCTCCTTCTGTATGTGTGTGTCCCACCTCTTCTTAAAAGGACACTTACATATTGTACTAGGGCCCACTCATAGGACTTCATTTTACCTTATTACCTCTTTGAAGACCCTATCTCCAAGTAAAGTCACATTCTGAGGTACTGGGAGTTAAGAATTCAACATGTGAATCTGGAGGGATAGTGAAATTTGGCCCATAAAACATTAGGTGGAGTCCCTTCGCTCACCAGTGTCCTGCCTAATGAGGCAGGCACAGGGAGGAGAGAGGTGCTCAAAGCCAATCAATTGAAAACGATTGCATTTAGAACTTGGTCTTAATTCAAACCACTATTGACAGAAGGTTGTTTAGGAAGCACTTTCTGGCTGAGCAGGTCCAACATTAATTATTGAGGACCCATTCCCAGGCCGGGCCGGAGTTGTGGACACCACCTGAGCGAGCAGCAGGCCCACGTGGTTGCCTCGTCTTCCTAACAGATTGGAAGAAGCTGTGTTTTATTCATATGCTCAATATTCTTAGTCTTTATCCCCAGTGGAAGGGATTATTGTAACTACTCTATCTTGAACCCCTCTCATAGTCAGATTAATAGAGGGGGTTCAGGTCATTGCCCTGCAGTTCAAGAGCCAAGGGACATTAACCCAGATGCATTATCAGGTCATTAGAGCTGTGTGCGGAAAAGTTTAACTTCAGAACGTGAGGTGGAGGGAAGGGTGGGAAGGGGTGGGGGCAGTGGAGCTGAGAAATATGTTTAAGTTTCATACCAACATGCCATTGTCCTGTGAGAGTTTGTTTAACGAAATTCGTGTTATAACATCACCTGCAATAAAAATACGTGATCAAGGATAATCTTTCACTGAAGCCAGTCTCCGGAGAGTCAGGCTCCAAAGGAAGGGCTATTCCAGATGCAATAAATTAGAGCTGTGTGCTTAATAACATACATTGGATGTGGGTGAATCAATAATCTCAGTGCATTCAAGTATAGATCCAAAGTCGTTTATTTCAGGAACAGTAGCCCATGCTATTTATTTGCATAGTTTTATGACCTTAGGCAGTTTTTAAAGAAAATTTGAGATGGTGAGGGTCTCTCTTCCCTCCCTGTCCCTTCCCACAATCCAGAATTTAATTTTGCCGGATTGCCTACCTCATGGCTAGTAACCTCATTTATGACCTCTGCTTTTCTCTGTTAGGTAGACTGGCTCTGGTTCCTGCCATGAGACACTATAATATGAAGAGGAGAGTGTGCCACCAACGAGCTGTTTTGCTTTGGCATGTCATTATCTTTCTGAGCTCATTGTAAAATGAGGGTGATATGCCTGCTGTAAGGAATTGCTGTAAGGCTTAGAGACAAAGCATGTGAAGCCCTCTCAATAGTTGCTTGTATATCAGTTACTCAAAAAACAGATGCAGTTGTTATTATAAGGTTCCGTAGATGGCTTGGGGAGGTAAAAGGGGTGCTCAGGGCAGGCAGTGCCCTGGATTCCTGTCTCCTTTCTGTTACCCAGGGCACTTCCACTCCGAGCCACATCTGCCAGCCTAGAAACTGAGGCTGTCACTAGCTTAGCTAACCGCCAGCGTGGGGCTTGGCAAGATGACAGTACTTACCCAAGACATGGAAGTATTAGTAAAGACAATGTAGTATAGGAAAAAAGAATATAGTTTTCCCAGCTAAAGAGATCTGGATTCAAATCCCAGCTTTGCCACATTTACCTTTACATTACCTCATTTCTCACAGGCTCCATTTCTTGATGTTTAAAAGTGAGATAAAACTATTTGCTCAGAGAGATTGTTGGGACAATGAAATTAAACTGTCTACACATGTAAAGTACCACCTTCAGTACCTGGCACAGAAAGGCACTCAAACCTGGTAGCTGCGTTGTTATCACCGTCATCGCCATTGTTACCAGTATTATCTCGTTGGCAGCTGTTTCTGGAGATTGTGGGAAACTATCAGGAGGAATTTTGAAAAAGGAAAGGATCTCTGCGGTGTTAATGTTCTGTTCTGTTTTGTTCTTCCCTAAGCCAGTGCACATTTTCTAAGGACTTCTCAGGTTTATTATTCCATCAGAATAAAGAATTTGGTAATGGGCATGAACAGTTGCACCCCAAACTTGGGCAATAATATATCTCCCTTTACTTTCACATGGTCCAAACATGTGAAAATCAGATGGTGTATGCCAGTACCAATGGTGAATAGGCTTTCTATAGAAAATTCCACATTGATTGTCTCCTTCTGGCACCAAGAGTCAAATGGCACCAAGCCAGTTGCTCGTGATGCAGAATGAAAATTGGCTGGCCATTTAACTGGATGCGGTCAGCCCGTTGGGCACTGCCTCAGATATGAGGGCAGAAACTTTTATTCTGTCACTTTTCAAGTCATGGGCCAAGAAGTAAAGACTCTCCAATTTTTTTATGTATTTTAAAAATTTTCTTTTATTTCAATGAAATTTGTAGATTGGTTTGGCCAGAACATACAGGGTGGAGCAAAACTAAGTTTACAGTTGTTCGTATGGAAAATAATATATAATAATTGGACATTTACACCATGGAATACTATGCAGCTGTAAAGAAGAAGGATCTCGTGCCCTTTGGGGCACTATGGATGGACCTGGAGACTATTATGCTAAGCGAAATAAGCCAGTCAGAGAAAGACTAATATCACATGATCTCACTTCTATATGGAATCTAAAGAACATAATAAACTGAGGAACAAAAAAGATTCAGTGACATAGAAGCATGGAACAGACTGAGGAATCTCAGAGGGAAGGCAGGAATGGGTAGGTGGGAGGGTGGGTGGGGACACATTAACCAAAGAATTTATATGCATAACCCATGGACATAGACAATAGTGTGGTGAAGGCCTGGGGTGGCAGGGTTCAGGGTAGAAGGGGTCAATAGGGAAAAAAGGGGACATCTGTAACACTTTCAACAATAAAGATAAATTTTAAAAAGAAAATAATACAATAATTAATAAATAATAATATAAGAATAAGCTCTGTGTTTTGCATACTCACAACTGTAAACCTCCTTTTGCCCCACCCTGTTATAAGATATAACCTGTATCTATCATTTGTATCTTAGAAGGGTCTTACTTATTTTTAAATTTTTAAAAATGTACTGAAATAGACAGAGGATAAAATTCACCATCTTAACCATTTTCTAGCCTGCAGTATCGTGGTGTTAAGTACACTCACACTGTTGGGCAGCCATCACCACCATCCATCTACAGAGCTCCTTCGTCTTTCAAAGTGAAACTCTGTACTCATGAAGCAGCAGCTCCACTTCCAGTCCTCCCCCAGCCCCTTGCAACCACTGCTGACTTTCTGTCATGTGAACTGGCCTAGGTACCTCATCTCAGTGGACTCTTAAGGCACCGTCCTTTTGTGACCGACATATCGCTTAGCATGTCCTCAGGGTTCATTCCTGTTGCAGCATGTACCGGAACTCTCTTCTTTTTAAGGCTGAATAATATTCCAGTGTGTTATATACTATATCTTCTTTCTTCATTCATCTGCTGACGGACACTTGGGTTGTTTCCACCCTTGGGCTGTAGGGAACAGGGCACCTGTGAGCACAGGTGTACAGCTGTCTGGTCAGGCACCTGCTTCTGGTTCTTTTGGGTATGTACCCAGAGGTGGAATTGCTAGATCACATGGTAATTCTGTGTTTAACTTTGTGAGTAATTGCCACACGGTTTTCCATAGCAGCTTTGTCATTTTACATTCCCGCCAGCAACGTACCAGTTTCTCTACATTTTGCCAACATTTGTAATTTTCTGGACACCATCCTAATGAATGTGAAGTATGAAGTCTTATTTACTTCCTTTCTTTCTCCTTTTGTAATGAATAAACTTCATTTTTAAAAGCAGTTTTACATTCACAGCAAAACTGAGTGGAAACTCTAGAGACCTCCCGTTTGCTCGCTGCCCCTACGCGTGCGCCACCCCCCACTGTCAAAGCCCCCACCACAGTGGTGCACGGGGGCAACCCATGGACCTACGCGGCACGTCATTGTCACCCGAAGTCCATAGTTCACATGAGGGTTCGCTCTTGGTGATCTACATTCTATGGGTTTGGACAAATAGATAATGACATGTATCTACCATTATAGTATCATACAGAACAGTTTCACTGTCCTAAAAATCCTCTGTGCTCTGCTTATTTATGCCTCTCCTGCCCTAACCCCTGGCAACCACTCATTTTTTTTTTTACTGTCTCCATAGTTTGCCTTTTCCAGAACGTCATATAGTGAGGATCATATAGTATGTAGCCTTTTCAGATTAGCTTTCTTTAGTTAGCAGTATGCCTTTAAGTTCCCTTCATGTCTTTTCACATCTTGATAGCTCATTTCTTTTCAGCCCTGAATAATATTTCCTTTACCTGGATGTATCACGGTTACTTATCCATTCAGCGTCTGAAGGACATCTTGGTTGCTTCCAGGTTTTGGCAGTTATGGACAAAGCGTCCCTGTGCAGGTTTTGCATGGACATAGCTTTCAGTTCATTTGGTAAATAGCAGGGAGCAGGAGGACTGGGTCATATGCTAAGGGCGTGTTTAGTTTTGTGAGGAGCTGCCAACTGTCTTCCGAAGCGGCTGTCCTTTGCACTCCCATCAGCAACCAGTGAGAGTTCCTGTCGCTCCACATCCTCGACAGCATTTGGTGGTGTCAGTGTTCTCAGAATTGGCCATTCTAACAGGGGTGTTATCCTTGTTGTTCTAACCTGCAATTTCCTCATGACATGTGATGTTGAACATCCATCTTTTCATATGTTAACTTGTCATTTGTGTATTCTCCTTGGGGAGATGTCTGTTCTGGACTCTTCCTGTTTTTTAGTTGGGTTGCTCGTTTTCTTGTTGAATTTTAAGAATTCTTTGTATATTTCGCATTACAGTTCTTTATCAACTGTGTCTTTTGCAAATATTTTCTCCCAGTGTGTGTCTTGTCTTTCTCATTCTTTTGACATTGTACTTCACAGAGCAGAAGTTTTTAATTTTAATGAAGTCCAGTTGATCAGTTATTTCTCTCGTGGATCCTTCCTTTGGTGTTGTATCTAAAAGGGCATCACCCTACTAGGTCGCGTAGGTTTCCTCCTATGTTATCTTCCATGAGGTTTAGAGTTTTACATTTGGATCTATTTTGAGTTAATTTTTGTGAAGGGTATAAGATCTGTACCTGGATTCATTTATTTGCATGTGGGTGTCCAGTTGTTCCAGCACCATTTGCTCCATTGCATTGTCTTTTCTTTTTTATTAAAGACTGGTTGACTATACTTATGTGGGCCTATTTCTAGGCTCCCTACTCTTTCCAGTTCTCTATTTGTCTATTCTTCCACCAATACCACACTGTGTTGATGACTGTAGCTTTGTAGTAATTCTTGAAGTCAGGTATTGTCAGTCCTCTGACTTTCATTTTTAGCATTAAGTTGGCTATTCTGGGTCCTTTTTCTCTTCATATAAACTTTAGAATCAGTTTGTTGATATCCACAAAATAACTTGCTGGGATTTTGACTGGGTTTGTGTTAAATTTATAGATCAAGTTGGGAACAACTGACATCTTGACAATATTGAATCTTCATACCCATGAAAGTTGAATATTTCTCCAGTATTTAATCATTTGATATTTTGATCAGAGTTTTATAATTTTCTTCATATAGATCATATATATATAATAGAATATATATAAAATAGAAATAAATCTAACCATATATATATATATAATAGATCATATATATATAATAGAATATATATAAAATAAAAATAAATCTAACCATATATATATATGGTTAGATTTATTTCTGTTTTATTTTTTGGAGGTTCAAATGTAATGGTAAAGTGTTTTTAATTTCAAACTGCCCTTATTTATTGCTAGTATATAAGGAAGTGATTGACTTTTGTATACCAACCTTGTGTCTTGAAAACTTGCTTATAATCTGTTATTAGTTTCAGGAGCCTTTGTGTGTTCTTTCAGATTTTCTACATAGACAATCAAGTTATCTGAAAACAAAGACAATTTTCTTTCTTTCTTCCTAATCTGTATACTTTTTATTTCCTTTACATGCCTTATTGCTTTAGTTAGGACTTCCAATATGATATTAAAAAGTTCTGGTGAGTGGGAACATCCTTGCCTTGTTTATGATCTAGTAGGAAAGCTTTTTGTTTTTAAAAAATATCTTTATTGATTTCAGAGAGAGGAAAGGAGAGGGAGAGATAGAAACATCAATGATGAGAGAGTCATTGATCAGCTGCCTCCTGCATACCCCCGACTAGGGATCGAGCCCGCAACCCGAGCATGTGCCCTGACTGGGAATTGAACCCTGATCGCCTGGATCCTAGGTCGACACTCAACCGCTGAGCCATGCCCGGGCAGGCTGGGAAAGCTTTGAGTTTCTCACCATTAAGTATGATGTTGGCTGCATCAAGTTGAGGAAATTACCCTCTATTCCTAGTTTACTTAGAGTTTTTATCATGAATGGGTGTTGGGGTTTGTCAGATGTTTTTCTTCATCTATTGACATGTGATTTTTCTTTAGCCTGTTGGTGTGATGGACTTATTTAATTGATTCTCAAATGTTTAACCAGCCTTCCGTACCTGAAATAAATCCTACTTGGTTGTAGTGTAGAAGTTTTTTGTACATTGTTAGATTTGATTTGCTAATATTTTGTTGAGGATTTTTACATCTATGTTCATGAGATAATCAACAGTAACATTCTTTTCTTAGAAACATCTTTGTCTGATATTGATGCTCTTGCCTCAGAGCAAAATGAATTAGGAAGGATCCCTTATGCTTCTATCTTCTGGCAGAGATTGTAGAGAATTGGTTTAATATCTTCCTTAAATGTTTGGCAGATTTTACAGCTCTATATCCAATGTCACTTCATCAGAGAGCCTTCCTGCGACCTAACTGTTTGAAATAGACCACTCACATCACTCTCTTCCTTCCCTATTCCCCTCTATGTTTCTCTGTAACGTTTATCATCACCTAACGTGCCATGTATTTGTTTGTTGCCTGACTTCCACATCAGATTCCAACACTTTGAAGCAGAGGTTTGTCTGTTCAGTGCCCTGAGCCTAGAGCAATACTTAATAGGTGCTCAGTGAACCTTTGAAGGGAAGAAAGGGGAGGGGAGGGGAGGGGAGGGGAGGGGAGGGGAGGGGAGGGGAGGGGAGGGGAGGGGAGGGGAGGGGAGGGGAGGGGAGGGGAAAGCGGTCTGGTGGAGGAGCTAAGCACTGAAGTATTTATGTGTAGGATGATGGGTGTCCTAGATCTAGAAACCGTGGAACTAGAAGTGGGCTGCAACCCCTCAGTCTTACTTTAATTAGAGCAATTCTTCTTTTATCTGTTTATAAACTGAGTGCATATATATATATACATATACATATATATTATATATATATATATAAGTAGTTAAGCACTTAATTAAGAACAACTGTTCCAGGCAGTGCAACCATCTGAGCAGGTGGGTGGCTTGATTATGTCTGCGGATTGTGAGGAGCCTGGCAGGAGTATCGGCGTACGTGGAAAGGGAGAGAGAGCCAGAGCAGAGGCCAGAGCAGCAGGGGCCATGGCGGGCCCAGGCTGAAGGGGCTGCCAGGGAAGCAGAGGCGCCCGGCAAGTTCCCACGCCTCTCTCCGCTCTGGGAGACTGATAGAGCGGCGCCCGCAGCGCAGGTCTTCTCTGCCCGGGTGAGTGAAGGGAATGTGATTGTATTTGTGTGCACTGCATACTCTGATTCTTACAGATACACACCGCAGGGTATGCCTCGGTACGTGCTGAACGCTGTGGCCCCGCGCAGGTGCGGGAACTGGCCTTCAACGCGCGTGAACGTGCGTGCGGCCTCGCGATGGCTGGTTTCCCCGAGTCCTTGGAGAGGGGGGCAGAGGAAGGGGAAGGAATAAACCCTTAGGTGTCAAATAGTTAAAAGTACTGTCAGAAAGAATGCCTTAAATATTTTTAATTGGGGTTTTAATATGACCGACTCGAAAAGTTACCCTCAGAAGATGGTGTTGGTTGACAAGCTATGTAGTTATGAGTAACATGCAGTCAGTCTGCTGGGAATATGTATGTTAAGTGTCCAGGAGAGAGCGGGTGCCGAGGGCTTGGGCAACGGGGTGGGGGATAAGACCCCCTGAGGGCCTCGGTTCTGCGTCTCACTGTGGAAAGGTCAACACGTTGAGTGAGACCAGAGTCTTCAGTTACATGACTGGGCCTATGGGCAGTACATTCAGCCAACAGTTGGTAATGAGACTCCTAACCAAAATCTTAGGAATGCCACGTCTCTAAACGTGTCTGGGTGACTTTAAAAAACAACAACACACAAAATGTTTCTTGTCATATTCACTCATTTAGAAATTATGCTTACTCATTCTGAAAAATTTAGAAACTACAAGTAAGCAAATGGAAGAAAATATAAAGTACGTATTACCCTGTCATATTAAAATAAATGCTGTTGCTCTCTCTGATCTGTACACACACATGCACATGTACACACACACCATCTTTTTTTTTAATTTCTAAAAATAGGCCTACATTCCATATTGAATTTTGTGATCTGCTTTTTTCATTTAACAATACATAATGTACAACTTTCTATGTCATTAAATGCTCATCTGCAGAAAGAATCATTTTGTAAGACTCCATAGTATTTCATCACATGAAATGCCAGAGTTTATTTACATTTCTCCTGCTACTAGGTGTATAGGTTGTTTCCTGCCTTTTCTTCACTCCACTTAATTTTGCAATAAGTACCCAGCCAGTCGGTACTGACACAGCCTGTCATGTTTCAACTGGTGGGTGATTGTAACCATCTTTAAATATTTTTAGTATTACCCTAGAAAACATATTTACACTTCCATGGATTCTTTTTAGAACTATTAGAATTTCTAGGTTATTAGAATTCAACATTTTTATAGATTTTTGCTATATTTTGACAGACCTCCAGAAAATAAGTACTAGGTAGTACCAAGTTGGACAATCAGGAAGCCCTTCTGAGCTCAAACTGTCTTGGGCATTTGTTCAGGAATTTTCATGAGGAAAGGAAAGCTCAATCTGGAGTGGAATGAAGATAGGCATAGATATTGATGTAGAGCTACAGTGTATTTATTAATCAGGTGCTGACAAGAAACAATTGCATTTCAGATTAAGAACAGTGTGGCGAAGGGCCTGTTCTCAATGTGTGGCAGGATTAGGGGCAGGGACCCAGGTTGGTTTAGCACCCCCTGGGTTTAGCCACAGCTGAGGGCTGTTAGCACCCATAGGCCTGATGGAGCACAGGGAGGGAGCAGGTACAGGAACCTGGAGAGGCTTTTAGCTATGCTATAACTCTAACAAAAGGCTGCCCCAAAAGAGATAGGCCCTCCCACACAGGAACACAGCCACTACCAACCCACGGCCAAGCCGGAGGAAGATTGCCAGCAGAATAAACAGCCACCCTCCTCCTCCTCCCAGCCTTGACCTCCTGCCAGGGCTCCCACTGGCTGAACCCTGCAGGCAAACAGGGAGCCCACTGAGGCAGGTTCAAGAGTGGCCTCCACGTGCACCGAGCAGGCTGGACAGGTTTGGAGACATCCAGCTGGCACAGCCCTGGACATAAATCTTTTCTTTTCAAATCGGTGTCTGAAGACTAAAGGACGAATGCATTAAAGTAAAAGAAATTAAAGATGGTGAGAAACAAACTTGAAATTCCAACCCAGTCTTTTGCCTGCTGTTGGAATACCCAAGACACAGGGAGGTATGAGTCAGTAAATGTCTCCCAGGGGCATCATGAGCTGGGTTTCACCTTGCCACCCCTCGCGAGCCACTCCCAGCAGTTTTGAAGGTTTTCAGCAGCACCCAGGCAGGGAGCAGACAAAGGGAGGCTGAGGTGGGAAGGGGGGAGGAGCCACAATAATCGTATGTAACTTCCATTCTTATGAAAACTCATTTTGCTCTTATTTTAAGAAGTGCTGTTTATGAGTCCTCCAGGGGGTTAAAAATCATAAAAGATGTTTTTTGGGGGGAGGAGGTTTGTTGTTGTTGTTTTTCTTTTTTCTGTGAGATGTCAATCTCTTCGCTCCCGGAATAAATGATGTTTTTGTTCTGGCTTTCTGTTTTTCAGAAAGGCCATCTGTTTTCATAAACATAAATGAGAATCTCTAGCCACCTTTTCCCTCATAACCCTCTGTCTCTTTGCACAAATGACAGTATTCCCTTCGTGATTCATTCCTGAAGACATTCTTCTGGGCTAAATGCTGATGCTAAATTTGTACTTCAGTTTTCACCGAGTCCCACATGATCCGCGCTCAGCCAGCAGCTGCACTGCTGCAGTTTTCATTTCTCACGTCCCAGATTGTTATACCCTTGGGTTGCCGGTGGCTCCATACCAGGCTGTATGCATCTGATTTATCTTATTTTTCAAGGGATGTTTGGGGTCTTTGAGGGAACCCATTAAATAGCGCTTTTATTTCCACCTGAGTTCTGGACAAATCAAGGGTGGCAGATGGAAGCCAAACTATCGTGCTTATTACTGATAATGAATAACTTGGCTTGGCATGAGAGCCCAATCAACTCGATAATGGGATCCCGGATTAGGCGGACTGACCTGCTTGGTCATGGGCAGCACGCGATGGAGGCAGAAGAGCCGGCCCTTGGAGAAGGTAGCAAACAATGTTGTCAGCTGCCAAGAGGAAAAAGATCGGGGCGCCACTGAGCATTGGTCTGTTCTCCCTCAGTGTACCACGCATGTAACTCCACCCATGTAACTCCGCAGCCTGTGGGCACAGAGGCAGAGAGAGGCCAGGAGGGACACTGATGGGGTTCCTGTCACATGGAAATAAATGTCAGGAATTAGGATGATTCCCAACAGTGACGTGGGTCACACAGAAGCCGGAAGACGTGCCTAGCGTGAGCCTTGTACATAAAATATACTCAGCAAATACTTGCTGACTATGTGTGTTCCTTCTTCTAACAAATATTTATTGTGCAAAGACACAGAGCCAAGGCAAGGAGTTTAGCTTTTTTATTCCCAGTATAGAGAGCTGCGAGAAGATCCTGAGCAAGGGAGAAACGTGGTCTCATTTACATTTTTGAAAAATTACTCCGGTTGCTTTTTGGATCATGGATTAAAAGGACAAGCGTGGAAGTGGGGGGATGGATTAGAAAGCTCTTGCTGCTGTCCAGGAGAAATGTGATAATGCCTAACTCAGACTCAGGTGAAATCAGGACAAACGGGGATATAACGTGCACATAGAGTTGGCAGGGTTTGCTGATGGATTGACGTGGAGGAGGGGTGTCAGTAAAGGAAAAAGAAGACTTGAGAGTCATCTGTGTTTTTGTTTGAGCAGCTGAATGGATGGAAATGAAGTAGACAGGGAGGGGCCAGTTTTGTGTAAATGAATGAATGAAGCCTCTCTAAGATTTCCCTGTCCCCAACTTATCCTAAAACCAAGGACATTTGCTCAATCCACATCCCCCATAAAAAGGCCTCTCAGAGTCCCCCTCCTGTATTAGTTTCCTAGGGCTGCTGTAACAAAGCACCACAAACTGGTAGCTTAAATAACAAAGTTATTGTCTGGAGGCTAGCAGTCCAAGATCAAGGTGTCAGCAGGGTTGGTTCCTTCTGAGGGCCAAGGGAAGATCTGTTCCATGCCTCTCCCTGAGCTTCTGGTAATGGTTTGCTGGCAATCTTTGGCCTTCCTTGGCATGTAGAAGCATCGCCCTAGTCTCTGAATTCATCTTCACACCTCCCTGTGTGTGTGTCTCCAAATTCCCTCTTTTTATGAAGATACCAGTCATCTTGGATTAGGGGCCCACCTGCTCCAGTAGGACCTCATCTTAACTAGTTGTAGTTACAATGACCCTATTTCCTTAGAAGGTCACATTCTGAGGTTTGGGGGGTTACAACTTCAGTATATGAGTTTTGGGGAACACAATTCAACCCATAATACCTCCCCAGTATGGGAAACTGTTTGCTTCAACCCACCACTATAGTTACCACCATTTACTGGCCCTCGGCCGTCTGTCCACTGTTGGTCTCTCAATGCAGCAAGGTCTTGCTTGGCCGGCTTCTTACCCAAGCCTACATGACCATTGGAAGGAGAGGGATCTTCTTGGTGCTATGTATTTTCCTTGATGTTCCTCACTAGACTCCTGTGTCCAGTAGGCTCCTTGGCACCATTCTCCTCCCCCAAACTACCAAGGTCCCACCATCTCAGAAGTGTTCAGAACAGCTGGGCAGGAAGGGCGTATGCGGGTGTAATCAAGCCAGCCAACTCTCTTGAGGGGCAAGGATCCTCAGACATCAGAGAAAGTCCTGTTCCATTCTTCCTTGGAATAGGGGGGGGGACTTACATTTCTTCCAAATTAATGTAAAGGTTCCCTGCCCTACACAAGATGGCTTTCTTGTTCTGTCAACAAATAGGAATACAAGTTAAGCTCCCCCATGAGACATCCGGCTACAGTGCATGCAGTCCAGTAACTGGGTATTGAGCAGTTACAGTGCACTGCATTCATTGGATTCAAAGTTGCACACCCCGTGGTTCTGCTCCCAAACAATTCATGGTCCATGTTTTAAATAATCATTTGACTCCCCAGTGTGCCAGAGAAGGTCAGTGACTTGCCCAAGGTCATAATTACCTCTGGTAAGAGGTTTATTAGCTCCTTGTTCATGCTCAAAGTCTGTGGCTTTCAACCTGGTGTCAGGAAGTTCTGAACACGTGTGTCTGGCCTGATAGGCCCTGCCTTTGCCCTGGTCTCTGAGCACGGTGGGCCTGGCTGCGGCTTGTGGTTAAGTGTTGGTCTCATCACCTCGGATGAGAGGGAGCTTATCACATGGTCTGACACTGGATCTTGTAAAGAAAACCATCTCAGAGAGCCAGAGCATGACCAGAGATTTGTTAAATTAACAGTCCCTGGGGGAGCTTCAGTTACTGCAACACAAATGTGCCGATTAAAGCAGCAGCTTGGTGGAAGGGGGAGGGTGGGAAGGCCTGGCTCTATATTCTATTGCCAATACTCACTGGCTCTGTGACCCCGAATAGGTTACTTAACCTCTCTGAGCTTCAGTGCCTTTCTCTCGTGATCCACTCAATGCCATGCTCAAGGAGAGGGATCTAGTTGTTTCCCAACTGATACTTAGGCCAAGAACCTAGGCTTCATTCCCAAATGTACTCGTGTATCTGTTACCTATTTTCATATAAAAAACTACCCAAAACTTGGTGTTTTAAAACAACTATCTATTCCTGCTGGCTAATCTGGGGGTCAACCGGGCATTTGTGCTGATCTGCATCAAGCTTGGCTGAGCCCATTCATACATCTGAGGTCAGCTTAAGGTGACTGGCTATCCCCATTTGCCTGGGACTGAAAGGGTTCCTGGGGTGTGGGGTGTTCAGTTTTAAAATGAGGAAAGTCTCACGCTAAAGGGGATGAATTGGTCACTCAGGACAGCAGGTGGATGGGCTGGGGGCTGGTTGTCATGCTGGGCAGAGGAGATGTGGGGAACTGGTGCATGACATGCCTGTTGTCATCCAGCACACTCGCCTGGGCTTGATCCCCCAGCTTCTGAGCAAAACTCCAAGAGAGCAGGAAGGCCTGAGCAGAGCTTCTTAGGTCCTAAACTCAGAACTTGTACATTGTCATTTCGCCTCATTCTGCTGGTTAAAGCAAGTCGCAAGGTCAGCCCAGATTTAACAGACGGGGACATGGTTGTCACCCCAGATGATAGAAGTGGCAGCCACTGCGGATACAGGGAGGGAAAGAACTATGTCAACTTTCTAGTCAATCTACTGCAAGCACTAAGAGCTCTGCTTTCTGCAGCAACCAGATACCATGTCTACCAGCCCCTAGGCGACCAGGAGCTGCGAATGTGCCATGAAACAGAGCAGGCTTGGGTCCTCCCGAAGACTGCCCTCTCTTTGTCTCCTCCCCTCCACCCATGTGCAGTACCCTCCCCTCCTCCTTGCCTAGCCAACTCTTCTCTTTTGGAGTGCAGGTTGGTAGTCACTTCCTCCAGGAAGCCTGCCCTGCCCTCCCAGGCTGGTTTATCATCGCCCCACCCCCCAGGAGCACCACTCCATGTTCCCACACCCTCTGCACTTCCCTGTAGTACAGCACCGCTCACCAGCACCAGCATCTTGGAGATTGGGAGCTCCTGATGTCAGGGTGGTAGGATTCGTATTGTCGGATTCGGTGGTCGCATCCCAGCACCCCACTGAGAGCACAGCACATGGAAGTTGCTCAGGAGATGCTTCCTGAAGAGGTAGCTTAAGGTCATCGCTTAGTAAAGGTCCAGCTGGAATGGAAGCCCAGGTCTTTCTGAGCCCCAGAGTCATTGCTCTGCCCCCTCCACTCAGCCCCTGTCAGCAGCAGGCGTCAGCATCGCCCGGTTCCCGTCTGCCAGGCAGAAGACAGTGATCTAACCATGGCCCCAGCTCTGCAAGCGAGTTCGTGCTTTTTTGGGCCTTGGCCTTGCGTAGGGCGAGAGTCTGTGCACAGAGCAACAATAATGATGTGTCAGTGTGAAGTCAGGCCTGCATCAGGCTCTGGCTGCACAGGGGTGTGACTCTTTTTTCAGAATCCCTGCAGGTGCCAAGGATTGGTGCATAGTCCTGCAGGCCTTGAGGACACAGGAGCTTGGCTCAGGGATGGAGAATGTCCTGGGTTCCCTTCCACTCACCACTCACCCTGGACCCCACCAAGTCCCTGACCACTTCTTCTCCCATGGCCACCACCCTTACATGGACCTCACCCCCTTCACCCAGAGGGTTCAAACACCCTCGGAACTGGACTCCCTGCCCCCATAGTCACACATTCACCCTGCAGTCAGAGTGCTCTTTCTAAAATTCAGGAGGTTAAGAGCAAGACTCAGGAGGCAGACCACCCAGTTTCTGCCACTTCTGTCTGCCCACTGCCTTAAAGCCGGGAGGGAGACTTCCCAGAGGCTGCTAGCCAGAGCCTGCAAGCCCCACAACCAGACCAGAGGGGTGACTGAGCAGCCAGGCCGGGTGGAGGCAAAAGACTCGAGGGGCTACCACAGGCTCCCCATTTCATCTCTCTCAGACTTCTTTTCCTCTTCTGCAAAACACAGCTAATGAACAGATTAAGTGAAAGCTCCGTTGGGGTTGCAGGGGAGCCAGAATAACATCCTTATTTCTGGCCTAAATTCAAAATTAATTGAGATGTAGAAGAGTCAGACAGATAATAATAGCGAATATTTATAGAGTTCTCACTTAATGGGGTGGATGGCTTCTGCAACTTTTTTTTTTAAATATCTTTTTATTGACTTCAGAGAGAGGAAGGGAGATGGAGAGAGAGATAGAAACATCAGTGATGAGTCATTGATCAGCTGTCTCCTGCACGCCCCCCACTGGGGATGGAGCCCGAAACCCGGGCATGTGCCCTGACTGGGAATCGAACCCCAATCTCCTGGATCATAGGTCAATGCTCAACCGCTGAGCCACACTGGCTGGGCCACTTCTGCAACTTGAAGTGAACCAATATATAATAAAACCAGTTTTACCCCAGACCAGTTGATATAAACAAGAGTTAAGTTCATACAGCATCTCATCAATGTTACAACAAAAGGACATTGAAAGAAACAATGTTATTCAGTTATTCTAAGGACTTAGCACTTACTTTTTGTCAACCTCTGTTCTAGCACTTCACAGTATAACTAAATTTAAACTTGTACAATGTTATAAGGGAGGTGCCGTTCTTCTTCCCATTTTACAGATGAAGAGACCAAGGCACTAAACGTTTAATTTGCCCCAAATCACACAGCTAGGACAGGGCAGACCAGGATTTACCTGACCACTACGCTGTACCAGTTACCATGGAGAGTGCGCGGTGCGGTTTTAGCTCTGCAGCCAGAGGGGCTTGCTGCTCTCGGCCTGAGACTTAGCTGATCCATGCCCTGGAGGAGGAAGGTCTGCGTCCTGTAGGCCGCTGGAAGGTAGAGGGGTAGGGGGCGGTTCTCAGTGAGGCAGGTCCGGGTCTGTCTTCCAAACCCAGCAGTCCAATAGCTGTACTCCTTTCAGGGCATGCTTTATTTCCTAGGTCTAGTGCAACAAATCGCCACAAAGTTGGTGACTTAAAAAAACAGAAGTGAATTCCTCCACAGTTCTAGAGATTAAAAATACAGAATCTAATTGTCAGAAGGGTTGGTTCCTTCTGGAGGCTCTGAGGGAGCATCCGTTCCACGCCTCTTTCCCGGCTTCCTTGACGTTCCTTCGCTTGCACGTGTGTCACTCCAATCTTCACCTCCATGGGGTGGTCTCATCTGCATCTTCATGTGTTCTTTTCTGTCTTTCATAGGGGTATTCTCATCGGATTTAGGGTCTACCCTATTCCCATATGTTCTCATCTTAAACTTTACCTTAGTTACGTCTGCAAAGACTCCAGTACCAAATGAGATCCCATTCTGAGGGGCCCAGCAGACATGAATTTTGAGGGGACACTAATCAACCTGGACAGAGAAGATTAAGGGAGGGAGCCAGAGAAGCCAAGCGTGTTCCTCAAGGAAGTTTCTCCAGAAGGAAACATGATACGGAAGAGTCCTCGGGTATTCGTAGACACAGACACAGGCTTGGCTGACCTAACAGAGATCGAAACAGCGGTGACCAAAGCATAGCAGGTGCTCATTTCTCTTGCACGTAAAACTTCAGCTGGGGGGATAGAGAAGTTTTGCTTCACAAGCTTGTGCAGGGCCAGAGGCTTCTCCTGTGCTGTGCTGCTGTGCCCTCAGCCCTAAGGCCGAGATGGCAACCGGAGAGGGCTGTGCTATAGCCCGTAGGTGGTGAAAGAGTATGTGGTGACTAGGCAAGTAAATAATCGAGAACGTTAATCCTGAATGAATGAATGAAAGCGTGACTTTGAGTAAATGAAGATGTGAAAATCTGGGGGAAGGAATGTGAATGAATGAGCGAATACTTGTAAATGAGTAAAGAGATGAATAAGTGATGGAATAAGTGATTGAATTAATGGGTGAGCAAGTCAGCAGCTGAGTTACTCTACTAGGCAGACAGAATTGGCGGCAAGACTGGAATTGTAGGGCCGGACTGGAGCCTGATCTGGCTGGAGGCCCAAGATCAGGGTCAGCCGTGCTAGCTCATAGCTCCGATATTCATCCAGCTTCATCCGAAGGGCACAGTCCAGAAGTTGCATGTACCAGCTCCGCTCTCACCCACTGGGTAGGTCTTACCAGTCACACCTTGCTGCAAGGGAATCTGGGAAACCTAGTCTTTTGCTAAAAGGTCATGTGACCAGCTAAAACTCAAGGGATTCTATTTCTTTATTCTCCTTTTTTAAATTGCTTTTTAGGGGGTGGGGGGAGAGAGAGACAGACAGAGAGAAACATCAACATGAGAGAGAAACATGGATCAGTTGCCTCCCGAACAAGCCCCTACTGGGAATCGAACCCACAACCTGGGTATGTGCCGTGACTGGGAATCAAACCTACCACCTTTCAGTGCATGGGACTATGCTCAAACTAACTGAGCCACACCGGCCAATACAGGGGACTCTATATCTGAAAGAAAGGCTGGGAGATTGATCCCAGTCTTCAGGGACAGCTACCATAAAGTATGGGAGATACCTGGCACATGGTAGGTGGTCAGACAGTTATGATTTTAATCTTCTACCATGACATTGCTAACAACTTCCGGTAAATCTCTGCCTTTTCCATTGACCCCGTCACCTGTCATCGCAGTAACCTAAACCCAGATGGATCATGACTCCATAATCCTGAGACAGGCCACTCCTTTCACACCCCTGAACCTGGCTCAGCAAGTCTAGGCCTGCTGTCCAGGCCTGCCTCCCTCTCCAGCTCACCCTTGGGCCCTAGGTGACAAAGCCCGGTGGCAGGGAGGCTGTCCCAGGCCCCACAGCTCTGCCTTCCAGGAATCCGCCAGTGTCCCGGAACCCAAAGCCCTAGTACCGCACGCCCTGCTCGGGCTGAGTGGCTGCCTCGCCGCATGCTGGAGGAGTTTGTGGAAAGAATTTTCTGGCATTAGAGGGGGAAAGTCAAAACAGTAATTACAAGAACATCTGCTTCTGAGTGGAAAGCATATCCTCTGCACACCAGGACACATGCCTGCACAGTTCAGCAAGCTGGAAGTTAAGATGGGAGAGGATGTTCTGGGAGCCAGGACTAATGGACCCCGCCACGACGCAGGCTCTCCCGCCTGGTAGGGTGCTGTGCTGGGGAGCTGGGAGCTGGGCGGGTGCGGGAGAGGGGCCGAGAGCCCGTGCGTGAAGGGAGCGAGTGAACCGATCAGCGAGCGCATGGAGCAAAGAGTGAGTGAGAGGGCAGATGAGAGAGTAAGTTAATGGTGAGCACATGAAATAAATAAGCAATGAATGAGTCAGTGAGTAAGCGAGTAAATTAAATGAAGTCAACCAGTGAATGAATGAATGAAAGTGTGACTTTGGGTAAATGAGTAAGTGGAAATTTGAGGAAATGAATGTGAATGAATGAATAAATATAAATGAGTAAAGAGGTGAAGAAGTAGTGGAATAAGTGATTTAGTCAACGAGTCAGCAAATGACTTCTGGGCAGGTGAGATTGGCAGCAAGGCCGGAACTGTAGCTCTGGACTGGGCTGAAGGCTCAAGATCAGGGTCCGCCATCCTAGGTCACAGCTCCAATGTTCCGGGCCCGCGGGGCAGACTCCAGACCCAGCTCCCCAAGCGGCCAGCGGAGCGGAGCCAGAGCTCGAGCCCAGGCCCCAGGCCCCATCCCTCTGCAGACTGCATTGCCTACCACCTGGCCTTTTTCCTGCCAGGTGAGTGCCTTGAGGCAGCCCTTGTTTCCACTGTCGCAGTTGCCTACACTTTTCAGGTAACTAAAGCTCTCCTCCTGTAGGAAAGAATTTAAAATGATTTTTAAAACTTAAACATTTTTGAAGTTAAATTAGTCCCCTGGCAGGCAACGTGTAGGTAGGGTGGGTTGGCTGAGAGGGGTGAGGAGGTGGCAGATGGAAAGGAATGATGGGAGTCAGGGCATCCAGTCAGGAGGCAGTTCAGAAACTCAGGTGTGCCTCCCAGATGCACACCTGCAGGCTCCTAGCCCAGATTTCAAGAAGAAAATTAAGGCCAAGATATTCTTAGAGCAGAAAAGAGGAAGGGAGTTGGGGAAGGAGCACGTTAGTGAACTCTGCTTGGAAACAAACCTCAACTATTACTTAAACATCAAATATCATTAGAGAAAAAAGCGGCAGGTTTCTGGAGTGCTCCGGAGTCTATCTGGGTAGGTTGCCTTTGCTCGGGGGTTAATATGAGGAAATAGCGTTCTTAAGTACCCATATTAACCTGTTTGTTGTTCTGTGGACTGTGACAGCTGCATTTTACATCTTAATGGCTAACCATTTATTTCACACACAGCCCCAAAGGGCATTTTGTAGCCCATGAAGCAGGTATTCAAGGCCAGAAGCTTTGTCCCCAGAAACAGGTGTTAAGGCAGAAGCTCCAAGTGGGCTCCAAGCGGGCACCCCAAGGAGCCCCTACTACATGCCCCCTCTGTTTATCTTGCCCAAGTCAAGATCCCCATCCTTAGCTGCAGACTGCTTTGCGGGGAGATCTTGCAAAAGGCGAATGGACCTGCCTCTGCTGGACTCTGTAGACAGAAACTCAGGGAGACAATGTTCCAGGTTTCCCCTGCCCTGCTCCTGGCTCCCTACTACAGTGTTTAGAGTGCTTTGGTCAGAGAGTCTTCATCAGAGAAGCTACTTTGGAAATTTATTCACTCAAAAAGAATCTCTAGCATTCGATTACAAAACCCTTTTCTCCCTTAATCCCTCACTTAGTCTCGTGAGGTAGTTACTCATTTATCAACACTTTTTTAAAGGGAATCGAAATGGTTCTTTTTCATAACACACATAAAACAAAACTCCAAGAGGGACTCTCTCTGACCCCAGTCCAGTCTTCTTTCAGTCTCTCTCGGTTCCATTGTCTAATACTGGCTGCTCAGAGACATCACAGCTGACTTTCCCCTGCCCTGGCTGTTTCCTGCTCATCAGAAGGGTGATTTCAAATGTGTTCCTGGTCCCTGGAGGGATGAGCATGGACCCTTTCGCAGTCATGACTCCTGGAAGTCATACTTCCCAGGAAGCCCGGAGCTCAGAGTTGCAGCCCCTTCCCTGTGGCACGTCCACCAGACGGCAGATGGAAGCCAGCCAGCATTAAAACTGTTGCATCCGAAGGGGCCAGAGGAATGTGGCTGGCTCCCAGCCTCTTATTTTCTGATTCCACTGGAAGGTCGTGCTCATTCGAGCGTTTAAACCAAAAATAAATTATTGTAATCCATTTGCTAATTATACCATGCTGAAGTTCTAGACGCTGTAAATTGCAGCCGAGATATATCTCCATGAAGTTTCTGGGGGGTTATTTTTAGCCATTCCAAGAGCACTCAGTTTCCTAGAGGCTTCATTTGCAAGTCTAGGAGGGGACAAGAAAAGTACATCTGCACAGCCCTTGCCCTGTGACTGGGATGGAGTCAGTTAACCTCTCCGCCCTCCTCTGTAGAAGCAGGAGGTTGTGGTGCTCGATTTGAAGCCCTGGCCATCTTCAAAGCTCTAACTCTCATTTCCTGGCTATGGAAATCAGAATGTGTCCCAAACAGGGCCTTTCTCTACTGCCTAGTTCATCCTGCAGAACATCAAAAACTATTACCCCAACGTGCGTGCGAACCCTGGAACACAGACCTCGGCAACCTCAGCCCCAGTGGATTCATGCTGCCCAGTTTCTGATACTTGTTTTTTTGGTGGGTGGAGAGAGGTAAAAGGATGTCATGTTTATTAAGCACCTGCTGTGTGCATCACACCCGGCTAGCTGTTGGCACGGGAGTGGGTTTTGGACGGCCACCCCCACTCAAGGCCGGTGTCATGCAGTTTCAGTAGGTCGGCTAGTCATGGACGTCTGTGTGCCAGACACCGGGCTTGGTTCTGAAAACACCATGGAGATGAAGTGGATGCAGCTCCAGCCCCAAGGAGGCCAGGAGGGGAGATAGAGAATAAAATGGATATGCGAGGTGCTTTTTCAAATGTAGAATTATCCTCAGATGATGAAAGTGCTGAGAGCCATCAGAGGTATGTCACAGATACGCTGCAGTGGGGCTCCAGGTTCATTTATGCCTGTCGGGGGAGGAAAATCGAGGAAAGCTTCAAGGATAGAGAGGTGTTTGAGCCGGCTTGATGTATAACTAGGATGTAGAAATGTGGGGATTGGGGAAGGGAAGCCGGACAGACCTGGTTTGGTAACCTTGGAAACCTCCCTGGGCAGATCACAGGGTGGCTGTCCCTGACCAGCCGGCTTTCACCAATGCGTAGCAGACCACATTCCTTCCCCACCCATCACGACCTCTGGCAAATTCTCTGCAATTCTCACAAAAGTATGATGTATTTTTTTCAAAGGGAGAGCATAAGAAAAATATTTGAAACAATTCCTTTGCTTGGATGCTTCTAGTATGTAGACTTCTGAATAAACAGCCTTCTACTGTGTAATTCTTGGGCGGATGGTGGATGTGTGGTCAGGTGGATGGATGATCCAGTGTCCTTTTACGTGCAAGGAGATGGGCGCAGTTCAATTGAACAGGCTTGCAGGTAGCTTTATGGGAAGAGGGACATTGGGCCTGGAACAATGAATAGAATTTTCTCAGCACACAGTGCAAATAAAGACCTTTCATTCAGAGGGAAGCCAAATGGAAGCATGAAATCCATGGCACCGTGGGAGGATGGTGAGTCACAGGGGTCAGGGGTCCGGGGTCAAGGGGGTGAGATAAGTTAATGAAGTGGCTGAGAGCACAGACTTTGAGTCACACAGATTTCGGTTTAGGTCCCAGCTCCGCCACACAGTAGCTGAGTGATCTTGGGCAAATAATATTTCTTTCCTTAGCTTCTCCTTTCTTATCTGCAAAATAGGAATAGTAATAATACTCACCTCGTATGGTTGTAGTGAAGATTAAGTGAAATAAAATAACGTTTAGCACAGCGATTAATATATGCGTAATAAATGGTGGTTTATGATGCCAATTTTATTGAAACAATTCTGATTAAATTATGAAAATGCCAGTTTAAATCACAGAATTTAAGGATGGAGAGAAGAGAGGGCTCTTTCTCTTTCACATTTAAGGGTGAGGCAGAGAAAAAGGGACCAACAACTGAGACAGAGAAAGTCCTTGGAGGAAAAACAAAGCAAATCAGGAGAAATTGGTGTTATGGATGCTGAGGCAGGAGAGCTTCCAGAGGAGGCGGTGATCCTGCTGGTAGGTGACCCAGAGGGGCCACCACAGACTGAGAAGTCTCTGGAATTTGCAGTGACAACATCATTATGATCTTAAAAAGAACATTCTGGGAGCCACATTGCAGTGATTTGCGGGGGTCCTGGGACTGGAGGAGGTGCTGCTTTAGATGACTCAGGAATTCTTTCTGAGAAGGAGAAAAAGACTGAGGGTGCCAAGGGACAGGGTCCTGGGAAGAGGTTGTTAGATGAAGACGATTTGAACCTGGTTAGCACAGCGTGTCTCTACCTTTCTAAACCCCTGGCTCCGTTCGATAGACATAAACATCACTCTTCCTTCAAGATTCTGTTATTTTGGCACCCACGACCCAACGCTTACCCTCAGCTCATTTTTGGGAATCAAGCCTGCCAGGAAGCTCTTGTCTGGATTTACTCCTCATAGTTGTATTTTAAAGAGAGTAGGAAGTTAGTCGTCTGTTGGAATAAGGCAGGTAAGAAATGATGTAGGGTGGCTGAGGGTGATAATGGGGATGGATTTGTAAGACAGTAAGTAGACTACACTGAGCGGATGGGGGGGGGGGAGTCAGGAGGCCCCGGGGCCTGGCTCGGAGGAGGAGGACCGAGTGAGTCAGCACACCAGCCGCTGCACCCCCTCCGCCACGTGGGTCCTCACCTGCGCCCGCCTGGGCGACCCCTCACCGGTTCCTTGAGCGGAAGAAACCAAACGGCACATGTGGTCATCGTTTGGAAACTTTCAACCTCTTTATAAATTTAGAGTATTATTATTAATATTGTTATAAGCAAGAAATAGCACATCTGGCTCTCTTTCTCATGTGCCTCGCTCTGTTTTCATCTGCACAGCCTTTCTGCCTCTAAGTGTCATTCTAAATGGCACTTTTAGATAGGGAAGTGGAGGTGATGGGAGGGGTTAAAAAAACTAATCCAGGATTACACCCAGCAGCTGGAGAATCCACGTTCTTTCAAGCACAATGGAACAGTCACAACAATTGACTGCATCCTAGACTATAAAATATTTCTCAATAAATTTCAAGGATCGGTATCCAACAGACCACATTCTCACATCACAGTACAGTTAAGGTAGAAATAAGTAAGAGAAAGAGATCACATATACATATAAAGATATTATACATACATATATATATATATATAAATATCTTACTGATTTATGAGCGAGATTTACAGAAACACTTCTAACTAACTCATAGGTCAAAAAAAGACATGATAATAGAAATTATAAAACACTTAAAACTTAATAATAAAAATAGCAAATATTAAAGTTGTGGAATATAGCCAAGATAGCACTTAAGGGAAATTTATGAACTTACATGCTTGTATTAGACAAGAAAAGGGGCTGATAATTAACGAGTGGGCTGAGTATCCAACTGAAGAACAGCCGTAAACATAAATAAATAAGCTCACACAGGGTCGTGCAATTGTAAGCGGTAGATCTAGGATTTGAACATAAATATGACCGGCTCCAGAGCCCTCCCTCTCTCCACTACATCAAGAACTTTCCTCTGTGCTACTTTCCATAATGTGCCCAGTGCCTAGAAATTCTGTTTCTCTGTGAGAGTCAGAGATGAACCTACCAGGTGACTCCCTGCATCAAAGGTTGATGAGAAATCTCCCTCATTTATTCATCCATCCTTTCTTAGTCATTCATTAAATATGTAGTGAGCGTTAGCTATGTGCCAGGCTCTGCGATCGCTCCCTTAGTTGCCTTTGCTGTGAGGCTTCCAAATCCAGCCCTTGGCCTGGGGACAAAGCTGCTGCTGCTGTGGCTGATGCCAACCCCTCCCCCACCCTCACGCTGCCTGAATCTTCTCTGAATCTTGTCAGAACAGCGCCTCATCAAAAATGACTGATTTCTCTCTTGTCTCTTTCAACAGGTAGACTGAAATTACCGTGTGTCCAAATTAAAATTGCACACTTCAAGGATTACTTGAAGGACTATTCTTAGACCCTTTTAAGAAGATTTAAAGAAAAGTGAGTTGGTTGTTTTTTTTTACACTTCAGAAAGTATTCATGATTTAAGTTAATGTTATGGGTGGTAGTTTTTTTTCTGCCTCTTTCTTAAAGATGCATTAATAGGTAGTCTTTACCTCCACTTATTTTATAACACGTTTTCCCCCCTAAGAACAAGGAGCAGGGAGTACAAGATTACCGCTTGTCTTCCCTGTGAGATTTTAGTACATTTCAAAGCTCGTGGAATCTTGAGATCTTTCAGGGACTTGCAGGGTCTTGCAGGGACTTGGAGGCGTGGACCATCCAATGGATGGATGGACGGACAGACGGACGGACGGACGGATGGATGGATAGAGGGATAAATATAGATTACAGATACTTGGACTGGGCTTGGAAACATCCAGGGGCTGATGGGAAACTTGGTCGCTCCCCACATTGAGGACTTTTGCAGAGTTCTTCCCTATTCAGGATTTGAAATCCACGCCGCCCCATGTCTTGCCAACCCTCTCTTCTTCTTTCCTAGATAGTCCTAAAAATGGTTGAAGACAAAGACCAGGTCTCTTTTAGAGATTTTTCCTTACTCTTTGTTCCTCCAATAATTGTTCATAAGTTGGTTTCAAAAGCAGTCCCTGCCCTGTTCTCCTTCTTTCTAATATTGTAAATGTCTCCTTAAAAAGAGGCGTCAGCCTGGAGCACAGACAAAGCTCTACCAGGGTCCTTTATCTCAGGAGACCCATGAGAATCCAAGGAAGAGGGACCCAAGCACCAGACCCGGGTTTCAGTCCCAGCTCTGCTCTTGCTGTGCTCTCAGGAAAGTCCTTTCATCTCTCTGAGCTCAGAGAAAACACGGAGGGTAGGACAGAATGGTCCCGAGGTGCCACCCACCTCCGTATGGACAGTTTGCTGACTCCGAGTAAAGAGTTACTGCTCCTCACTGTCCCAGGCACTGGAGGGGCCAAGACTTACGAATCAATGGGACCTGAGTCCAATCCCTGCCCTATCACTTGCTGACTGTGTGATCATAGGACTGTCACTTCTCCTCCCTCAGTGTCTCTTTCCTCATTTGTGAAATGCGCTTACTAAGACACGTGGTGAAGGATTTGTGTGAGACGTGCTGTGGCAATGTGCATGGGGCACTCAGCGCCCGGCGTGCTGGAAGTGCTCGATGAATGCTGGCCTGGTAGTGACAGAGCGCTTCACCTTTAGCCAGAGGAGAGGCGGGAGGTGGTGAGGACTCTAATAAGGGGGAGAGTGAGGATGTGGGCATGCTTATTAGGGATGGGGGAGAAGTGTCTACCTCCCACAAACGCTTCTGCAAACAAACACAAGCCGCTCCGGGCTAATGCTGCTGTGGGTGCCACTGGCCAGAGACGCCCCTTTGAGGGGTGTTCAGATCCCAGGAAGACTCCATAATCATGTACTGCAGTGCTTTTCAAACTGTGGGTTGTGATCCGTTAGTGGGCCATGAAATTAATGTGGTGGTTCAAGGTCATTATGTATGAAAATTAAAGAGAATAACCCAGTAACCCATAGAGTGTGTGAAGATATTTACCTTATATGTATCCAACAGAGGTCTCATATCGAAAACAGATATATATAATAGTAAAAAAATAAGTAAGGAAACTCCTACAAATCAGTAAGGAAAAGATAAGCAACCTAATAGAGAAATGGGCAACAGGCTCAATCAGCTCACGAACGAGAATATCCAAATAGCCAGTAAACGTGTGAAAACATTAGTTACCAGAGAACTGCGAAACAATGCAGCCCACAATGAAATGCCACCGCACACCCGTGAGAACGGCTGAAATGAAAAAGGTGGACGATACCTAGTGTTGGCAAAGATGCGAAGCAACTGGAACTCTCATCCACCGTGGGCTGAAGTACAACTGGGTGTCATGTCTGGAAAACTGCCTGGCAGCATCAGCTAAAGCTCTGCATGTGCGTGCCGGCAGCCCCATCCCCAGATATGCGCCCAGGAAACAGGCACACACGCGTCTTCCAGAGCACTCAGCCATCGGCAGTGGAGCAGACAAACTGTGGCTTACCCACGCAATGAAAAGCTGCACCCCACAGTATCAGGTGTCCCCCCCCCACACTGCCGAAAGAAAAAGCCAGGCATGAAGAAACTTTATTACTATGTAGAGTAAGAAACAGACAAAATTAATCGACAGTGTTAGCAGTCGGGATGGCGATTGCCCTTGGGGGGGAGGT
This sequence comes from Miniopterus natalensis, assembly GCF_054644295.1. Classification (NCBI taxonomy): domain Eukaryota; kingdom Metazoa; phylum Chordata; class Mammalia; order Chiroptera; family Miniopteridae; genus Miniopterus; species Miniopterus natalensis. The sequence continues at coordinate 35,242,024 of NC_142091.1, forward strand.
GGTCTGACCGGAGGGGCCATCAAGGTACTGGTAGCCTCTGTTTTTTGGTCTCAGAGCTGGTTTTCAGTTTGTCAGAACTTACCGAGCTCTTCATCAATGGCATGGCCACTCTACTGTACTCATGGCGTGTTCAGTAAAAGTGTATAAAATGAATAGAGAGGATAGAAAATGTAGCCGGTAGCAGGCGCAAGCACTGTGACGTGAGAGTGGAGTTACGTGGGTGTTATATGTGTCAGAGTCCAAACAGTTGAGAGCCCTGATCTAGTCCAGCCCTCCCGTTTGAAGATGAGGAATCTGAGGCCCAGAGAAGGAAGAGTCAGGAGCAAACCGGAGAAGACCTAGGTCTCCTTCTGCTGATTCTGCCTCCCCATTGCGACCCCCAATGGGTGGGATGGCGCATTCAGTTGGGTAGGCTCCGTCTGGCACCTTAAGCTCTGGGAGGCAGCCCTGTGCTGCTGGTCCAAGGGGAGCGACTGTTTTCCCACCCACAGCCGGTTCAGTCAGAGGCCCAGACACCCCTGCAGGGGCCTGGCTCCAGCCCCCCCCCCCCCCCGCCTCTTCTGCCTGATCTGCTCCCCTCAGAGCTCCCGAAGCACCATTGCACTCAATCCTGTTTTCGTTTGTGCGAAAGGACTGCCGTGCCAAAGCTCTTCTAGGATTGTAGAAGTTAGAAAACTGTGAAGAAAATACAGTAGGAGCAGGAGACCCGACAAGGCATGCTTCAGTTATGGCTTCGTGCTTTTATCTTGTTACAAAACTGCGAGCCCTTCAGCAGACGCTCCTGCGGGAGCCGGGCTGCAGGCCCCGAGGTGCACGGAGAGCAGGCTGCACCCCGGCCCCGCGTCCCTGCCGGGCGGAGCCGCGCAGTGGAGGGGACTGCTGTGTGGGTTTAAAAGGCTCAGCACGAGCCTCCCACAGGGCCTGGAACTATCTTAAATAGGTGGGTTACATAACAGCAGTGGCTTCCCACTCTTTTGACTACAGCCCACAGCAGAAAACACGGGCATCTTCACTCCGGACACATGCCCACACCCAGGGAGACGGGCATGGTTCAGGATGTGATACCCCAGGCAGCCCAGGAGGGGCATCTAGCCCAACCTTGGGCGTGGGGAGGGGAGCCAGGGGCAGCCTCAGAGGAGGTTCCATAGAAGCCAAGAGGTTAGCCCCAAGGATTAAAGAAAGGGAAAATGCACAGGCTAGATTGCGGAGGACCCAGCCCACGGGACCCTCATTTGAAAGGAGCCCTTTTGCCTTCCAAGCTGCATGTGGCTCTGCTGGGTCACAGTTGAGGGAATGTGTAGGGAGTGTAGGGGAGGATCCAGAAGAGGGTGGCAGGCCGGGTGGGGAAGGGCCTGCTCTGTGCCGGACAAGGAGTGTCCAGGGTGAAGAGGGAATATCGCCTGAGATCCATTTGGGCAAGAAGTGGCTGTAGCCTTGGAGACAGAAAAGAGATGCAGACACAGCTATGAATGTTGGTGCTGCGCCAGGATTTTGTTTACAGGGCTCACTTGTGCCATCTTCAAAAACAACTCTCAGAGACTTCCTCCCATCCAGGCCTGGCAGAAGGTGGGAGCTGGAGTAATGAGTAAGACAAGAGCTCCCAGCCTCCAAGGCTTGCCAGTTGCCTGATGGGTCAGAATTGAACACAAATTTGACAGTAGATTTTTCCTGCTTCTTTGGGCTTCTAATTTTTAAACATAAAGTGGCAAATTAAGTTTTGCTTTTAAATAAAGAATTTGAAATCTAATTTAAAAAAATTTTTTTGACCTAGTAGTTATTTTTCTAGGGTAAAATGTCCCAAACCTTGTTCTGGCTTACATCTGCCTGCAAAATAAAAATAAAAAATAAATTAAGGAGCAGGATTTCCTTTTGAGTGATCTGAGAAGTATACTGTATACTGAGTCTCTCCTGGTAGATACCACTGCCACTGGCACTCTAAAGGCTCTGAGAAGTCCTGCAGTGAGAGTTCTAGCCTAAGGTTTCCCAAACTTATTTGCATGTCTATTCAATGCCTCTGTTTTTCAGAACTTATTTTGGAAAATTCCATCCTAGAGAACGGCCTGAGGCTGGTTGGGAGCTCTGAAGGCAAATGAATGGGCTCTGCCTGCGAGAGGAGGGAGAGCTTCCAAGCGGAGGGAGATTTTGTGTGCATTCTGTGAGGCCCAGTCTGAGCCTAGCACAAGGTCTGGCCCCCAGCACGTGCTCAGTAAATAATTAATAGTGAAGGAATGGCTACTGTGCTTGCTGGTGAGAAGAGCTCAGGGTGCTCAGCAGAGGCTGGAGGCAGAAGGTACACGATGGTGCCCTGAAGATGTGGCTTTGGCAGTTAATGTAGTGTCCCTCTTCTCTTACTTGCCCCTTCTCTTGACTATTTTGGAAAAGGCAACAAGCGGCAGCAAAGGCAAAGTGGTTTAAGGTCACACACAGTGGAGCCAGGCTGCCTGGGTTTGCATCCCAGCTCCATCACACCCTAGCTAGTTCCTTGGACAAGTTGCCTTAATATTTCTGTGTCTGTAAACTGGACCTAAAAATAGTGCCCAGCCTAATGGCACCGGGATTAAGTGTTAGCATAGGCAGTGGTCCTTAGACAGGGGTCTGCCGCAGGTGTTGGCGTCTTTGAGTGGTTACCTCCCAGGGCCTTTGTCCCAGTTCCCTCTCCCCGTTTCCCAGCTACCTGCCATCCTCATGTTCCTGAGGGAGGCCACCTGCACATGTGTCCCCGCTGGCATCAGGAAGGGCCGGGATGCTGCTGCTGCTTCAGTTTCAGTAGCCGGGGCAGTTTGAGGTAAGGCTCAGGTTCCGTTCCCAGTCATTGGAGCTCAACCGCTCCGGCTGGGTAAATACCTCCGAGGGAGCCCGGCACATCTATTATTAATGCACTGCAAGCCGTTGCTGTGCTTTCCAGAATCCCTGCTGCCTGCAGAGGTTTTTGTAGGCCATGTAGAGCCCTCCCGACCTTAATGCTTTCCATCAGATGTGGCGGCAGCCAGTGCCTCCTGCCCGTCTCCCTGGGGAGTACGGAGAGCTGTGTGGGCAGGAGGCAAGGGGCGCGCTGGATCCTGTGCCATGCTGTGTGGGCATGAGGCAAGGGGCGCGCTGGATCCTGTGCCATGCTGTGTGGGCACGAGGCAAGGGGCGCGCTGGATCCTGTGCCATGCTGACAATGCAGGGGGCAGGACTTTAGTCTTTGCACCTGCTACTCTCAGCTTCACACCTGGCGTATAGGCCAGAAACCTGGGTGTCATCCTTGGGAGCACCTTCCCTGTCATGGCCCCATGCCAACCAGTCACCAGTTCCTGGTGAGGCCGTCTCGGAAGCCTCCCGATGCCAATCCCTTGTCTCTTTTACTACCACCATTCAGCTGGTCCAAGGAGCCATCTTCTCTGCTCTTCCAGGTCCCAACTCCCCTTATCACTAAACTAAAAACCCCTGCTTTGTGTTCCCATAGAGCCCCCCCCCCTTTTTAATCACCTTTTAATCTTTAAATTACCTGTCCCTGGTCTGACTTCTCTGCTGTGTGTGCCCATGAGTGTAGAAACCAAGTTCATCTTGGTAGCAAATTCAAATCTCCTCCCAGTAGGAGACAGACAAGAGCACCCTTTTCTCTTCTTCCTCCCTCCTTCCCTCCCTTCTCTCCTTTCTTTTTCTTAATTACAGTTGAAAGGGGACTGTTGATTACCTAGTCAAATTGTGTTCCCTAGAGGAACCTCAAGGTCACTGTGGGAGGAAAGGAAGCAAAATAGCAGGATTCTGAGCCCCCAACTCCTCACCAATCCGGAGTCTATCTTATCTCCCTGAGACATTAGAATTTCACTTTAAATTTTCTTTAGGGAAGAAAAAAAAAAAGTGGTTCTTCTACAATAAAAGGCTAGTAACACATTGGTTTATTCTTATATTCTCATTTTTTCAGAGCAAAACTGTGCCCAGTATTTTGCGTATCTTTACTCGTAAACAAGGAAGGTATTACCCTCAATTATAGATTCAGAAACCAGTGCCCAGAGTAGTTAGGAAACTTGTCCGTGGTCACATAGCCAGTGTATCCAGAATTCCCATCCAAGATTTTCAGACTCCAAACTCTTTCCACTGCCACCTGCTGCCTCCCAAAAACCTGTCGTCCAACAAACAGTGGCTTCCCGAGCCAACCTCTCAGTCTGACCCAGAAACCAGAGACAAATCATTGGGATTTAATTGGGCACCACTTGCTCAGAGGGACAGGGCCTTCATTCCTAGGGTTTCCTGGCTGTGAGATGCTAACTAGTGAGAAATGATGTCTGTTTAAGCCAGGGAAGAGCTGGGCTGCTTTATGCCTAAAATAATGCTGTCTAGGCTAGGAGCTGTGAGTCCCCAGTACTTTCAGCACAACCTGGGCTTCCTTTCCCCTGTGTCAACAATTTATCCCAAGGAATCCTAGACAAAATAATAACCCAGGTAAAGGACACTCTGCTCTAGATTGTAGGAAAAGACATTTGTTTTACTTTGAGTTTTGGGGTGTCTTTTGCCTTTCTTGTCCCCTAGGTTATTTTGACTTTAACTTTGGGGTGAAGTCTGGCTTATTTAAACCTCACCAAGACTAGAATGGAAACAGGAAAGCTGAGTTCTTACGCCAGCTTCCTCAAGAACTCGCCATGTGCCTCTGGACGTGTCGCACGGTCTCTCTATGTCTCAGTCTCCTCACCTTTAAAATGAGAGTGTTTGGACAGGATGAGCCTGCCTGCCATGACAGGGGTAATTAAAACACTGACTGGGCAGCTATACCTTCTAAGTCAATCCCAGCTTCGCCTCTACTGCACAGGACCTTGAGCAAATTATGGTCAGTTTTACCATCTGCAAAATGGGAGAATGGTAAAGTCTAGCTCAGAGATTTGTTATAGGGGTTAACAAACAAAGCACTTAGAAAAATGTCTGATGCATGGTAAGTTATTTAGTTACTTGCTGTGGTTGTGGTTGTTTTACCCATTCTTGAAACCGTGTATGAGGATTCTACACTTCTTTTTGTGGAGAGCATGTCCAAATCTCCCAGCGGTTAGTACTTACACTCTCAGCTTCCATTGGCTGAGGGAAGATATAATGACAGGGCGTTGCTGTGGACTCGGTGACGTTTGAACTCAATGTGTATTCTTCATAACAGCCTCTGTGTACGTTGTGTCAGACATTGATTCCGTTGTAGACAATGCTTGGTGAGCCCATATACGGGTTCCCAGGTTCTTTGAGTAACAATAAGTCCCTCAGTTAGAAACCTCTGGTCTAGATTATTGCTGTTTCCTCCAGCATATCCATGGCCCATGGTAGGCACTAAGTTAATGTTTGAATAAACCGGTGACCGGACGGATGGAGGAGTCCGTTTGACATTTGCCTCATTACCTGAGCAGTCATTTATTATAACAACTGTGCATATGTGTTAATGTGTGTGTGTCTATGAACATTTGCAAAGAACGCCCAGCCCTTTCTGCCCCAGGGCAGAAGATGGTCATAGTTACATAGTTTGCATAGTCCTCCATGTTTTAGTTTATAAAGTTATTTTCGCTGGAGTCCTTTCAGCTGTCTGGACTTGACAAAAGATAAGCATTCCTTCCGCCTCTCCCGTGCCTTCTTCCTCCAACAATGAGGGCTTTGTGCTGGGAAGATTGCCTGTGGACGCTGCTTTCCCAGGGCCCCCGCAGCCTTGTCTGGCTTCCATCAAGAGTATTGATGGGGGAGGGGACACAGACGGTTGGATTCAGGGAGCAGTGCCTATGGCTGGTGCCAACTCAACAAGTCAGGCTGGGGCAGATAACTCAATATTGGTTCTGGGATACAGGCAGCCTGATTACCTGAGCTGGTTTATCCAGCTATCTGCAGCCAGCACCCTGGAAGTCATCAAGCTCTGATATCCCAGGCGCCTTCCCTCAGGGCCCAGGAAAGGATACAGAGCTGGAGAGCATGGGTGGGAGATGGCAGAGGGATGGGGGGCTAGTCTCGGTGTGGAGAATTTCACCCCATAGGGGCAAGGGGCTGTTGTGGCTACTGCTTCTTAGGGCTTCAATTTACTAATGAGATTAAAATGCCAAAGGCCTGCCTCTGTATACACTTACTTAAGAACACATGGCTTGAGCTGCTTAATGAGTGTTAGGAACCTAAGAAAGGCCTGGGCAGGCGCCTGATGGATGCCTTGTTGATTAGAATACTAAGTGTGTCTCCCTTTGAAAGCCAGCAGTTGCTAGAGAGCAAACCCAGGGTTGAGATTTCCTGGTAATGCTTACATTCCCACTGTCCCCACATGTTTACAGATCAGTAAGCTGATCTGGTAAAGAATGCTTCTGAGGATGATTTAGCTTAAAGAGAAGGACAACAATGATGATTATCACAATAATAAACAGCAGTTACCAAACCTGGCTGCCCACCAGAGACACCCCTGGGTTTCTTCAGTTTATTTTTGTTGTTGTTTTGAAAATACAGACTGCTGGGCCCTGTCCCTAGTGATTTTATTTCTCTAGACTTGGGCGCCCAGGAATCTACATGCGTAACAAGTATGCTGGGTTTTCTGAAGTTCCTGGTTGAGCCCACGCTTTGGGAACCACTATGTAGTATGAGGACCTGATTGGTATCCGACTGTCACTTCTGAACCGTGGGGCCTCCTGCCTCTTGCTTAGGCTTGCAACCTCAGATATATCATCTTCAAAAAGGGATTAGGTAAAACGGTCAGCCACTAGGGTAAAAGTATAATGATTCCTCAAAAAAATTAAAAATAGCATTACCATATAGTCCAACAGTTTCATGTCTGAGTATATACCTAGTGTAAGAATCAAAGAAGAAGCATGGACTCAAAGAAATATTTAAACACCCATGTTCATAACAGCACTATTCACAATAGCCAAGAGGGGGAAGCTACCCAAGTGGCCATCGACTGATGAATGGACGAACAGACGTGGCCTCTATGTACAGTGGGATATTAGTTAGCATTTAAAAAGAAAAGGAATTCTGCCACACACTACAACGCGGATGAACTCTGAGGACATTATGGGAAGTGGAATAAGCCAGCCACAGAAGGACACATCCTGTATGATTCTACTTATATGAAGTACCTAGAGTAATCAGATTCACGGAGACAGAAAGTAGGACGGTGGTTGCCAAGGCTGGGAGGAGGGGGAACTGGGGAGTTACTGTTCGATGGGTACAGATTTCAGTTTTGCAAGATGGAAAGAGTTCTGGAGAGGATGGTGGTGACGGTGGCACATCAGTGTGACTGCTTAATGCCCCTGAACAGTACACTTAAAAGTGGTGAAGATGGAAAATGTTATGTCACGTGTATTTTACTACTTTTTTTTTTTAAACAAAGATTAGGTGATATTTTCCTTCCAGAATCATTCTAAGAGTGGCACAGTGTAGCATCTGTAATGGGCCCAGCACAGTGCTTGGGATGCACCAACAATGTTTCCATTCCCTTAAGTCATCGACCAACTCCCTTTTATAATCTTTTTCTTCTCCTGGGACTTTTTATATATGTTCCTTGCAAAGATATGCCTGAAGGGAAAGGGAACTAGAGTTTGTTGAAAGCTAATTATGAGTGATCCCATTTGACGCTCACCCTTGGGAGGTGGACATTCCCATGTTACAGATGAAGAAACTGAGGCTTAGAAAGATCAGATGACTCACCTCAGACCACAAAACCAAGGCAGAGGGACGCTTACCTTACCACATCCTTTTAAGTGGTTTTCAACCTTCAGATGGCAGGAGAAGGTGGCTACTGCTCTCCAGGGAAAAAGTGCAAAAAGCTACACTTACTGATTGACTTTAACATCAGTCAGGGCCGTGGAAAGTTTGGTTGAGCGTCTTGTCCAGAAACCTTGAGGAAGCAGAGCCCTGACTAAGCCAAGGTTGTGTTTGATCCTCCCCTGGCACTCAGAGCCAAGCACCTGACAGCCTGTCTCATCCATGTCACTATTAGGCAGGACCCAATCGTGCTCATAGCACCTGAATGACAACCTCTGCTAGAGACTGGGCTTCTCCAGCACCACCTGGACTCTACATCAGCCTCGAGACCACCCACCTGCCACTTTGCCCAAGCAGGGGAGATATAGACCACTCATGTACAAAGGAATGCGGATTCCCCTCGTAGCACAGCTAACATGTGCCTGGCTCTGAGATGGAGGCAGAGCTGATGCAGGAGAAAACCATGTGGGCACAGCGTGGTCAGGATGCCAGGGGCGTGGTTACCGCCAAAGTCAATATTAAGGTTTGGGTTTCCTTACAGATGCATGAGCTGAATTTGACAGCAAATGGAATAGATGGAATAGCTGCATCATCAACATCAGCATCCTAGCAGAATAAATAGCTCGGTTGAATAGCCAAATAAAATGATAATGATGATGATGGTGGGAATGGTGGCCATGCTAATGATAGAGGTGACTTGAGCGCTGAACTGGATACTAAACTAGATCACCTAAAAAATAAAAATTTACTTATATGTAGATTCATGCTAAGCATTTTACACAAATTCCCTCTGTCATCGCCCCAAAGCCCTGTGAGGCATACTCATCTCAGTTTCACAGATAAGAAAACAGGCCAGGTGACCCACACGACCAAGGCAACACAGCTGATGTGGATCTGGAATTGGACCCTGAGGCCTACCTGGCCCGTGCAATATATTTTTGACTCCAGCAAATTTACTATGCAGTAGATAAATAAGGTTCGATTGTTCACTTTCAGCAACAGAATCATTTACTTGCTTCGCAGGAAGGGTCTTTTGAAAAGCAACTCTCACGTGGCGCATTTAATATAAAGCCCTGATTATAAAGATTCATGTGGGGGAACATTTTTAAGAATAATTCTTCCCGTCTGGGAGGCTGTAATACTGCGTCAGACACTGTCACGGGTATTACGTTAAGCACCGACTTGACTTACACACACGCTTATCCCTCTTTTCTCTACGGCAGCATCATCTAGTAGGTATCTGTTGGTGGTTAAACAGGCTTTGGTGCTGAATCCCAGCCCTACCACTCACCAGCCATGTGAGTGAGGGCAAGATACTTAACCTGAGCCTCAGTTTCTTCATCTGTGCAGTAGGCATAGTAACTGGGGATTTATATATAACGAATGTTAAGCTCTTGTCCCCTCCATCCATCTATGCCTCTGTGCCCTCACCTTGATCACAAGGTCCTCGTGCCCTGGGCAAGTACCTGAAATGCCCTAATAGGAACAGCACCTGAGGCCAGCTGGGAAGTTGGCAAGCCTTCCGCTCCTTCAGATGCTAGAAATCCTCGGGAACAAAGGCAGTTGGATGTTCAGATCGGGAGTTCAAGCAAGGGGTTAGAGCTGGTGAAGGAGACTCAGGCTGAAGCCCAAAGTAAAAGCAGTTACCCGGGAGAGGGTATAGCATGAGAAGAAAAGACCAGATCAAGTTTATTGAAGTGGTCCAGAGGAAATGAGGACCCAAGCTAGGCCATTGTAGTGGGAGCCGGAGAAAAATTACTAAGGTATAATCAGTAAGATGTGGTTTCTGCCAGTTCGCGGGTTGGGGGGAAGATACAGAGCGGATTCAAAGTTGACTAAATGCCAGCCGCTCCCAAGCCCTCCCTCTGTCCACCCCAGGCTGGGCAGGTTGTTCCTCCATCACGCTCCCACCAGGCCTCTCCGTGGCGAAGCTCGCTGTGTATTGTAATTGTCTGCGTGTGTGCTCACATCTTCCCCTTCTCCATCAGGTCCTAAATCGCATAGTGTGGCCCCTCCTCCAGCCCTCTCTGGCTCCCTTATTTTTATTTATTTTTCTTCATAGCACTACCCACCCCTCCCACCACCATCATCATCATCGTCATCATCATTTTATTCAACTATTCAATGGAGCTATTTATTTTGCTATGATGATGATATTGTTGGTTTGTTGTGGGTCTCCCCTGAGTAACACAAAAGTTCACTAGAGAAGGGACCTGGCCTGCTTTGTTCACAGCTATGTTCCTCAGAGAGCCCAGAAGAGTGTTAAAGGTGCTCAGGAAACATTTGCTAAGCGTCCCCCGCTCTCCACATCCCCAGGGTAAGCATTTCTGATTATCCTGCTGTGGTTTCCTAACCACCTGACCGCAGCCTTGCAGACCCTCACCTGACCCAGCCATCCAAATTGTTGCTGTCAGCATTGTTCCCTTCTGAATAATCGGGCTGTTCTTTCTCTTGATGACGAAATTCTGATGAACAGGACCAGTGGCATAAATCATGGGGGCCGGTGCAAAATTAAAATATGGGGTCCCTTGTTGAAAAGTTACTAAGAATTTCAAGACGGCCAAAGCAGAGCATTCAGCCCAGCGTGGGCTCTGCGTGCAGGGCTTCTCCGTGCACAGGCCACACATCCACACAGGCGGCCCTTTCATAAGGACCAGATCACAGAAGGTCACAAATACCAGCCTCCAGGTTTCTATGTTGCTAGAAAATAAGGAACTAAGGATGAATTTTGAACAGAGGTGACATTTAAAGTTTTGTGTGTTTTTTTTTTTCCTGACTGTAATTTATATACTCATTGTGGAAATTTGCACAAGTAAGAAAGATATGAAGCCCTGCTAATCTCTTACCTCCCGCCCTGCGGGTACCAAATCCAAAAGTAACCAGTGAAAATGTGGTTAATTTCCTTCTACCCTTCTGAAGTTTTTTTTTTCTCTATGTAACATAGTTAAGATCATATTTCAGCTACAATTTCGAGTCCTGCTTTATTTTTCCTGACATTGAAAGAGGAGGAAAGGACTCCTTAAATGCATCCTTAGGGAGATCAGCCTGGAGACCCGTTTAGAGTGGATTGCAGGTGTAGGGCAGGCAGCAAGGATTGAGGTGGAGGCAGACTTACGGCCCTGGAAGAGAAAACCAAGGAGGCCCCGCACTAAGGGTTAAGAGCGGAGGGATGGGAGAGAGCTCAAGACACTGATGGGAGGGAACCACAACCCCCATCCCCATCCCTCTTGAATTCCCTCCACTACTGGGAAAGATTGTCAAGGCCTGGCCCTGCCTTTCAGGGATTCTGCAGGTGACAGCAAGCACAAGGGTCTTTTCCCAAACACAGCTCTTTGGCTCCTGCTCCCTAAGGCTAGACCACTCCTTCCTCTCTTCCCTGGGGCTCGGCCTCTGAAAGCTGGCCCTGGATAGACACCTTTGGCAATAGCAAATGGGAATCCAGGGAAAGAGCAGGCGTTGGGGGAGAGAGCGGGGTACAGGGTTCTCAGTGTCAGCGGCAGATGCCTCAGGGTTTCGATTTGCCCGTTTTGTGGACGCTCTCCAGCGCCTGGGCTGGCGGAGGGGAGAGTTACCCTTGTCACTGCACCCTCAATTATGCGTTTCATGAATTTTCATGTTTCCGCTTGCAAGCTTAATGTTGCTTTCTCGGTGAGTTTTTTTGTACTTGAGCATAAGAGCCTTGTAATTACAGAGTGTTGTGGATTGCAGGGAGTGATTAAAATGGATTTCATGAAATCTGAAGCTCCCCCTCTTCCCCCTCCCCCTCATCTCTCTCACCCCCCCACCACCGCCACCAGCCTCATAGATGGGGGAGAAACTCAGAGTCCCGCAAAGAAGTTCAGAAACCCAGGATATAAAGGATGTGAATTTTCTCCTCCATCTTTTCCCTCTTTGGGTCTTGGATCAACTCCAAGACCGCCCCTCCTACTCCCCCTCCTGCCTCCCCCTCCTCTTCCTCCGCCCTTTCCTGAGTGAAGTTCAGCTATGTCCCTGACCCCCAGCCAACTCTGACCCCTTGGGCTGCCTGGCTGCTTTGTCACTCCAGAGACAATAAAACAAAAAGTAGGTTTTCCTCTTCGCTTTTGTGCTGCCACTAAGTGTATTTCACTGCCCTTCGGTCAGCCCACCTCCCGCCGAGAGGGTCCTTCAGTTTGAACAGAGGCCTGGAAATCGCTGAACCCAGTGGTGGTGTGAGGATCCTCTCTTCCTCCTGAGAGGAGCCTCAGAAGGCAGGGACAGGTGCAGGGACAGGTGCAGGGACAGGTGCAGGGTCAGGTGCAGGGTCAGGGGCTTTACTGACAAAGGGGGTGTCTCTCAGATACCCAGTCCCAGGTTCCAGTGTCACCCTTCCAAAGTAGACACAGTTCAGCCATCCTCCCAGACAGGCAGCCTGAGGGGCAGGATAACCTCTTTTTTGGTGCTGAACTTTGGAACTCACCTCACGTGGCTGCTCTGCCCTCACAGCTATTAGGCCGTCGCCCCACACCTGCCAAGGCTTCATAAATAACGCGTGGTTGGCCGAATTTATTGGCGAGCTATATTAATCACATTTAAAAAATAAAAAGTGAAATAAATAATAAGTGGCAGTGTCCTGCTTCCGTAAAAGCAAGAGGCAGCTGGCACCTTGCTTCCTTGGACTGCCACACATCCCTGCTCACTGGCGTAAATGTTAACATCCCTCCTCAGCTAGATAAGCAGCTCCAACAGGGATCCACAGATGTGTGCACAGTGACTCACCGCTGCACTGGCGTCGCCAAAAGCGAGGCAATGGAACTATCCTGGGCCTGCTGGGTGGCAGAGAGGAAATTACCATCTATGGGTGTTTGCAAGTCTGTGTCTGTCTGGGGGGGGGTAGAGGGAGGGGTGCAGAGAGAAGACAGAAAACAGATCCTCATCTGAACACATTCACCCAACGTGAGTCCATCTCTGGGCCAGGTCCCCCCGATGGTCACCGGGTCCAACGGCTGGTGCCATCGTCAGCCTGGGAGCACCTAAGGAAAGAGGACAGATCTTTTTTATTGTTCGATTAATATTTGTACCTTTTTCCAGTTGCAAAATTAATACCAACTAAACAATTCTGTGTACTTCTGAGGGTATAATATTTGAGGGCACATGACACCCTTTTGCCCCTTACTGGTGATAATCATGGTGATCACTTGGTTAAGATGGTGTATCAGCCAGGGTTCTCCAGGGAAGCAGAGCAAATAGAATACAAAAATGTAGGTATAGATACACATTTATTTTAAGGAATTGGCTCAAATGATTGTGGAGCTGGCAAGTCTGAAATCGGTAGAGCAGCCAGCAGGCAGCAGGCTGGAACTCAGGCTGGAACTCAGGCGGGGTTGATGCCTCGGTCTTGAGGCAGAATTCCCTTCTCTGGGAAACCTGTTTTTTGCTATTAAGGTCTTTCAACTGATTGGGTGAGGCTCCTCACATTACTGAGAATGATCTGTTTTACTTAAAATCAACTGATTATGTGTGGATGTTAACCACATCCACAAAACACATTCACAGCACCTCCATCCACAAGTATGACTAAATGACTGGGTGCTATAGCCTAGCCAAGTTCACACACAACACTAACCATCGCAGATGTTTCCCAGTTCCTTCCATTGCCCTTTTTTACCTCTGTAATAAGATTTCTGTAGGGAGATACTTCAAGGCTATGTATATATCCTGTCCTTCATTAAATTTTCTCCCTCTCGGTTTAGCATCTGTTACCGATTCTTGCTAGATTCAGTTTTTACTATGATGGTTACCTGAAGAGCTTTCCCTCCGACAGGGATTTGAGATCCTGGTTTCAGACCTCAGCTCTATCACACAGGTCATGTGGCCTCTCACCGGTTACCCAGTTTTCCCAAGGCAGGGTACTCTTTGCTCAAATAGGAGCACCCAAAGGCTTGGGGTGCTTAGTAAAGGCAGTGACAGGTGCAGGAAGACACTCCATAAATGACTGTGGCCTTGAGGCCATTATAGACATATTCGCACCTCAGTGGAGGAATGGCTTGTCTTAGTCTTGGGCATCGTGGATTCGCAGTGATCTGAGTCACTGAGAAAGTTCTTTCAACAAAATCACCATTTTCTTGGTCTTCTTTATCATAGGATGTGGTAACCTTCACCCTGACCCGAACCCTAACCCAAACCCTGACCTTGACCCTGGCCCTAACCCAAACCCTGGCCCTGACCTTGACCCAGACCCTGACCCTAACCCTAACCCAAACCCTGACCCTGACCCTAACCCAAACCCAAACCCTAACCCTGATCCAGGGAACATTGACCAGCTGGGATAGGAGACATCATCTGAAAAATGTTCCCAGAGCTGGTGACACTCAAGCTGAGTCCTGAAGGACAAGGCTTGAAGTCAGACAAGAGGAAAAGTATTCCAGGTGAAGGAGCGGCATGGGTAATGGAGATGAGGAAGGAGGTGGCTGTTTTGGAAATTTGGGTAGGTCCTGTTAAGTTTCCCAAAAGAGCCACAGAGGAAACTGTCTATTTGTATTTTTATTTTTCCTGTTACTACCATTATGATTATGAGGATCATTACTGTTCTCAAGTAGCGTGTAGGTACACTCTTGTATACATGGTAGAAAGCAAGTCATCATTCTGAGTGAGATGCAGGGTGGCACAGTGGTTATGATATGGACTCTGGTGCCAGACTGCTTGGGTTCAAATCCCAGCTCTGCCAATCCAGTTTGCTAGTTGTAGGACCCTGAGCAAGTTAATTAACCTTTTAGTACCTCAGCTTCTTCATCTGTGAAATGGGGATGATAGCAGTAGTGGCTTCATCCAAGGATTGTAGAGATAATTAAATGAGTTCATGTTTCTTAAGGCCTTATTATTACCTGACAGGTACAGAGTAAGTGGTGGATACTGGACTGATAAATAAGAAAGTATAGTATTTTAGACATTTACTCTTTGGTCAAAAAACTATTGCTTTCCTTTAAGCTACCCAACAACATATTATTAATGCTCTCATTTATCTCTAATCTACCTACATTACAATTTTCTTGGCTGCTGCCTTGGAGAGGTAGTCACTAACCTGCTGTCACAGTGATGTTTGGGGCAATTTCTCCTCCTTCCCCAGGTAGCTACACTTCGGAGCTAGATAGACTTGGGTGAGAATCCTGCCTTTGGCACTTACTAGCTGTGTGACTTGGGGCAAATTACCTAACCTCTCTGAGCCTCAGTTTCCTGATGTATAAAAGAGGGATAATTCCTACTTCATACAACTATCTTGAGGCTTGAAGAAAGGGCACATGTGAAATATTAGCACAGTAACTAGAATCTAGGTGATTTAAAAAATAATATAACTTATTGTGGTTGTATAAGTCAGTGGTTTTCAGATTTTGAGATTTCATGGAAAAGTAAAATTTCAAAATAAAAGTTGCCAACTGTGTATTTTGCTAAGAGAGCCTATTAAAGTGCACAATTTATGTCTCCTAGCCACCATTCATTCATAATAGTTACTAGAATCTGCCCAGGACTGAGCTGGTTCTCTCAACCACCCAACTATACGGTTACCTCACTCTTGCAGCCTGCTGCCCACAGTCAGCCCCTTCACCTATCTGGTTAAATCAGTACTTGCCAAGGTGAAGTCTGGGGACTCCTTTAAGTCAGCACCATAGAGCCGAAATTGGCCAGGCAAAGAAAGGAGACAGGCACTGAGCAGGCTGGCCCACATATCAGGCCCCTCCAGCTCTACCCTGATACAATGGAAAAGGCTCTGAACCAGGAGTCAGAAGATGTAGACTTGGCCTCAACTCTTCTTCCTATTTGCTGTGTGACCTTGAACAAGTCCCTTTCTTGTCCTGAGCCTCAATGGACTCATCTGCAAAGTAAGCCCAATGACCCTGCCCAGCCAACCTCTCAAGGCTATTGTGAGGATCAGATGTGGTTAAGAATGGAAGGTGTATGATAGCCTGTGACCTGCTGTTTACATATGAAGGATCAGCACCACTCTGATATATGACTGCAGTGAAGGCAGTTGAGACTAGAGCTGGGAGGGGTGGAGAGAATCAGATTTTGATGGTGTGAACCCTAGAGGATGGTGAAGGCTGTATTTTCACACATTATTTGTTCCCAGGTTTCCATATTGGAGGATTTTACCCAAAGTCAGATTGGATATATTTGGGGACACAGGTAACATGAATCGCCAGGAAGCAGTGACGGAAAAGAGGGTTCCAAATGAAGCCAAATTATATTCATTGGTTTTACGCTAGCTATTAAATAGTTGAGAGGAAAAAATTAGTGATTTCACCCTTTTTAACTGAAATTAAAGTGGATTGGTGGCTCATATTGTGCCAAGCGTGTGGGTTCAATCAGGTAAATTACAGAATTTAATGATAAATTGCACTTTACTGGCTATGCATGCGTGCATCTATATATTTCGAGATACAACCTTTCAAGATAGTTCAACCTTTCAAGATAGTTCATTTTTTTTAAATAATGTCTTCCAAAAAACTGTACAAATAAGCCTGCAATTGCTTAGCCACTAGCTCTGGGCAGCTATTCAGGTAGGACTTAGAACCTGCCCTGAGTGCTGGGCCCCTGGGGGGGTTTGTAAATCTCTACAACAGGCAGCAGTTGCCCAAGGGCCTGTCTCCTTTCTCTTCCTCAGCCACCTCTGAACCTTGCAAAAAAATTCTTGTGCATCGTAGGATTTCTCACCCATTCTCACTTTTTATCCAAAGTCCAGTACTAAGTCTATTGATGGACATAGGTAGACAATCATGCACAGGTATTTGTGCAAAGATGCTCCTTTGCAGCATTGCGTGTCATCACAAGAGGACTAGAACAACCTAAGTGCCACCTGCTGGGGCTGGTTAAATCACTTAGGGTTACTCCATCCAAGGAAATAGTGTGCCCCCTTCAACACAGGGCTGGCCAGCTATGTATATGGATGTGAAAACTATTGATGATATAGTAAATGGAGAAGAAAAGCAATATAAATAGACAGGTTGCATCTTTTCTTAAAATATCGTGTGTGAGCACACACATGCAGAAAATGACTGGAGGGATTGCTCTGCGCTGTGATGTTAATTGTGATTCTCTGAGTAGTGGGGACACAGGGAGTCTGTATTATTTTCTTTATGCTTTCCTGTATTTTGAGTTACAAATTTTTCTTTAGTACCTACCAGATAAAATCCTTGCTTTTGAAAAGCTTACAATCTTGTTGGGAAGAGACAGAGAATTAGCAAATACACAATTAATTCCGAATGCTGATAAGTTCTGGGAAGAAAATGAGATGGTTAATTGGAGAGGAACTCACTGGGGGAGGGTGAGACCAACTTCAGCTGGGATGGTGAGTGAAGGTGGCCCTACAATGAAACCTGAAATAAGAGAGAGGCTCCTAGATGAAATCTGGGATAGGCATGTTCTAGGAAAAAGGATCAGCTAATGCAAAGGCCTGAGATGAGAAAGAATTTTATACAATAACCATGTATTATTTCTGTAAGCAGAAAACATTTTATTCAAATATCCATTTGATCCACTCAGAAAAACAAAAAGGCACATCTGAATCCTCCTGTTCCGGGGGCCCAGGAAGAGAGCAGTTGGAATAAGATGGGAGGTTGAGGGTGAGGAGCTGGGAGGAGCCCTTCGTGACCCACCAGACTGATTCTCCAGAGAGGCACCTCCCCAGAGGCCAGCTCACGGCTCGCCTCACTATTTTAAGCAATTTTTTTCCTTTACATTTTGACATTCCTGAAAGCAGAAAGTGTCTTACAATCAATGTGTCATTTACACGTTGTGCTCGCTTGTTTTCTCAAAAAAAGCTATTACTGAATCAATGGTGCATCGTTCACTCGCTGGCATCTTCAGCGGATGAAATACAGTGTGCATGCCGTGGATGCCAAGAGGACCGGCCTTGGTGGAAGTCAGTGCTAAAGAGGGGAGCAGTGTGGGGTCACGAGGATGGGCTATGTCTTACAGATCCCGTGCACTCCCAGGCACCAGCCATAGCCAAGCCCTGGGCAGGGCACTGGGGCACAGAAATGCTTTCAGCGTGGAACATGGCCCTGGTCAGCCCCCTGGGAACAATTAGAAAGGGAGCCAGGCCAGTAATCAGTCAAGTACAGCCCTGCTGGGTAAATAACGGGGTGAGGAACCCCTGCATGTGTGGCAAGAAGCCTGAGGAAGCTTCCTGAGGAGATTAACAGGCAGACAAGGCAAAAAGGGCATTTGAAACAGAGGGACAGAGGCACAAGCCAGTGTGTGCAGGTTCACGGGTGGAACGGTGACCACCAGGCAGCATGTGCACAGAGTGCACCCTCATCGGAGGTTGTGCGGGGCCTTGGCTGTACATCAGAAGGACTGGAAGCCTGGAAAGTTGTCGAGCCAAGAAGTGACGTGCATATTTATTGTGCTGTCCAATACGGTAGCCACTAGTCACAGGCAGCTATTTAAATTAATTAAAATTATTTGACTTAGGGTGGTGGGCACGCAGTGCAATGTACAGATCTTGTAACATAGAAACCCACACCTGAAACCTATATGAGCATATTAACCAATGCCACCCCAATAAATTTAATTTAAAAAATTAAAAAATAAATCACTTTTTTAAAAAGCCATGAGAACACTTGCAAAAAGTTAAATTAATTTTGGAGATCACTTCGTAAGTTATAAAAATGTCTAACCCCTATGCTGTACCCGAAACTAATATAATATTGAGTGTCAATGGTAATCGAAAATTATTTTTCAAAAAAGGAAAAGCAGTTAAATGAGGCACACTAGTCACATTTTCAGTGCTCGATAGCTACAGGTGGCCCATTGAACATGGACAGTGCAGGATATTTCATGATGGATATTTCTTTTGGACAAGTGTTGCTTCACAATGGTCACTTGAGGATGGGCAGATGGACACAAAAGAATTAGTGCTCCCTGTGTGTCAGGCATACATGAGGGCCTCACATATGACATTCCTTGAACCTTCATGACACCCACAGACTCACAAACAGATCTACTGTGGGGTCAAGGCTGTGGGCCATTTGTCAGCATTCTCCAAGCCTTTGTCTAGCTCAGCTCTGGCTTCTCCCAGACCCAGTTTCTTCGGCTAGGAATTTCTGAAAGGGGGATCTGGGAGGTGTTAGAGCTTCAGCTTTGCTGAAAAGGTTGCTATTTCCCCAGCCCGCAGTTAAGACACTAATGGGGGAATCCTCCGGATTCCATGATGAACACTACGCAACCTTGCGAGGAGCTTTTCCAAGTGTCTAATCCAGCTTTCCAGCTGATGCCTGCAATTGTTTCTCATGTTTAACTTTTCCCCTCAGTAACTAATATAAGGCTCACTCTGTACTGGGCACTATTCAAGCACTTTACATACTAACTCATTTAATCCTCATAAGTGCTCTCTGGCGTAGCTATTATTTTTCCGTAAAAGAAGCGTCTGAATCTTGGAGAGGTGAACCAGCTTGCTCCAAGGTCACGCTTCACCCAGGCTAGTAAGCAGTGGTGCTAGGATTCGAACACACGCTGTTGGGCCCTAAGTCCGGTCCTAACCGTGGTGCCATACAGCCTCTTTTCATAAATCTTGTGGAACTGGAAGACAGCTGCTGAGTGTACTTTCCACCTGTTTGGGGCTGGAGTGGTATGAGAACTTGATTCTGTTCCAGAAAACCTTGGCTGAAAGTTATGCCCAGTCATAACACAAATGCCTCCCATTTGGGGGACACTTTATATCATTGTAAGAGTTCTTTTCTGCCAGGAGTAGTTATGGTAGTAGTTGTCCTACAGTTACACCTTGTTTTCTGGTTTACAAAACACCTTCATTTGCGTGTGTCACGTAATCCTCAGACCCGCCCTGAGAGGAAGGTGAGGCAAAGAGCATAGTTTATTCACGTAATACAAGGAACCCAGAGAAATGAAGGCACCTGCTCAGGATTATGCAGCCCCTCTGGGATGCAGCTGTTTCTTGAATTCTGCTTCCACTGATCAAAAGCCTCTCAGCCTTGTCAGTGAGTTGCAAAGTCAAGCCGAGGTAGGGGTTGTAAAGCCATGACTCCGTGTGCCAGGCCTGGAGTGTGCTGAGGCCAAGACACCACCCAATAAACAGAAATCATCTCACGATAACTCGAGACCTCCACTTGACATTCCTCAAATGTTGCAAGAGACACCAAACCCACAGCAAAACTTCTTGAAATCTGCTTTGTTTGTGTTCCCTCTGCTGCGTGTACAGAATCAGCTCCTCCTATAGCTCTTAAAATATTTATTGTGAACTTCTTTCCATAATAATACTCTTTCATAGTGAAGAATATTTATAACAAATGTGTTTGGTGTAAAGACTAATGTGCTTAAGACACAGAGCATGATACTGCCTTGGAAGCCCTGTGGGGCCCCATCCCCACCCCTCGTCCCGGGTAACTGCTCTCTTGCAATTTTGCTCTTGCTTTTCTTCATAGTCTGACGCCTTCAGCTCAGGCTGCCACAGCAGAATTCCATAGACTGGGTGGCTTATGAACAAGAGAAATTGATTTCTCACAGGCCTGGAGCTGGAAGTTCAAGGTGAGGCGCTGGCAGGTCCAGTGTCTGGCAAGATCCAGCTTACTGGTTTATAGATGGCCTTTCTACTAGACCCCCACACGGCAGAAGGGGCTGAGGAGCTCTCTGGGCTCTCTTTTATAAGGGCACACTTCCCATTCATGAAGGCTCTACCCTCATGACCTAATCACTTCCCACAGGCCCCACCTCCTGGGGATTAGGTTGCAACATATGATATTGAGGGGCATTAACATTTAGTCCATGACCTAGGCCTGGACCACTTTTCAGTTCTCTCCCAGCAAAATATTCTCCCCAGATGCAGCCCATATGCTTCTTGTGGTTGAGTCCTTGCTCTTTGGCCCTATACTGGTCTGGGGTGACCATTTCTGGGGAGTAGGAAAGGGCCTGGAAATGAAGGATTGAGGACCCAGGAAGAATCCTTTCCCAGGTAAAGGGAGTGGGAAGTCAGGATACTTATGTACACACATTGGGAGGAAATGGGGAGGTTGACCTTTTACACTTATTTCTGGAGCAGTGTTGTCACTGTCATCTGGATCAAGCCCCTTCACCAATGGACTTCGAAACTGGAGAGGGACTTGCATAGACTGGAGCTTCCTAAAATTGTCATTTATTCTGCAGATGTTTATTGAGCACTTACTATGATCTGAGCAGTGTCGTAAGTACAGGGGATGTCATGGGTAGGAAATTTTCTGAGCCCGTGGGAAGTACACTCAGGGGGAGAGAGGACTTATCCCTGCTTCACCACTGGCTCTGGTCCTCCCTTCCTCACTATTACTAATCTATTCACCTTTAAAGGTTGGCCTGGGATAAAATTAGATGCTAATATGGAAGTGCTTGGAAAGCTGAGGCAGATCCTGGCTGAAGGCTGATGTTGCTTGGACAACACACTATAACCCCTGAAATGAGGTCAGCTAAGCACATGGGTCTGGAGCTTTGGGTACTCACGCCTGTAGTTACCTGAGCCTGCCACTAGATGTCAGTGATGTGCAGGAGGGGGCAGGGAGCTAAGGGTGTGAGCTTTTTGACAAAGTTGTGAAAAATGCAAAATAACAACTGTGTGCTAGATGCCGTTCTAAGTATATTTGTTATGTCCTCTGATGCACATTAAAAACCTACGATTTAAGTATTGTGCACAAAAACTCTCACCCCCATTTTACACATGAGGAAACTGGTACACAGCAAGGGGAGGGATCTCACTGGCAATCTCCCCTGCTCCATCCGAGTGTAGCAGGCACAGGTTGCTAAGGAGATTAAAACAGCCCTGGCATGAAAGAGTATTGAACTAGAAGGCCCTTCGCTGCTACTAAACTGATGTGAACAGTGTCTCCCCTTTTGGGGCAGCAAATGGCTGCACAAATGCATGGAAACTGGAAAGCTCTGCAGCCATTAAGACCCCTGTGGATGCCCATGAGGTTCCAGCACAGGTGTTTGTTAGGCGGGTACATTGGTTCAGCCAAATGGCAGTGGGAGGACTGTCTGTGCTCTTTGTCAGATATGTTGGAAGCAACAATGGCTATTGCCAACTTGGGCTTGACGTGAGGATTACTAAAAGGTCTCCAAGCCTTAATGAGCATGTAGATGCACAGGATGTCAGCTATGAAGGGCTCTAGTCCAGGTCCTTTTCAAGTAATCCCTGAAAAGCTGTGCTGAAATGTTAAAGGGGACAGTGGGGAAGGGTTCAAGGTCAAATTCAATTGGTAAAACTCTGTATGTAATAGTTCCAATGGATAGGTCCAATGATGACATTGTCCACCTGCTGTTTTGCTCCCAGGGGAGCAAGTGCCCATGGGAGGGGAAATGACTGAGTCAGGGTCACACAGACCAAGAGGACACCAAGTCTCTAACCTCAGTGTTCACAGGCCTTGAATTCATGGCATGGGGATGAATTCAAGGCAAAAGCCATGACCTTTAGGATGGGATGCTTTATAAAAGTCTACCTTGCAAAGAAGAGAAAGGCTGATGCAAAAGCACTGGGGCTAGATCCCCACTGAAGAAGATCCCAGCATCACTCCCTCAAATGCAGCCCCTCTCAAGAGGGGAATACAGGTGGTACTAGAAGTAAACCTGAGACCCCCTCCCCCAGAATATCTGGGGGATGGGGCTGCTTAAACAAGAAGAGGGAGGGCTCAGAAGTCCTGATGGGAAGATTAGAACATCTCTGTGTGATGTCTCAGGGACCTGGGGCCACAGAGTGAGTTACCAGCAGCAGGATTTAGCTCAGCAAAATAAATGCTTATATTTGTACCAATTAAGCAGTTTATAAAGCCATTTTTATATGTATCACCTCATTCAATCCAGACAGTCACTCTTGGAGGGGATTTCTATCCCCATATTACAGATGAGGAATGTGAAGTTTGGAGAAGTGCACTTATTTCCCCACATTCTGGAGCTGGGATTTGAATCTGGGTGTTTCTAGCTACACCGCTATGCTCTTTTCACACTGAAACTGTCCAGAGATGATGATGGTGTTTATGATGTTGTCGATGGCTGTGAGGTAGGATGTGTTAGCCATGTTTGGCAGATGGAAGCCTCTGAAGGTGTAGACACAGGGGTCTGGGCAGCTCAGACCAGGGCAGCAGACAATCCTGGGCACAGATGATTCCATGAGTTGAGAATATTCTCTGCACCTTGACAATTATGCCTAGTTCTTGGTGGACTTCACCAGTTACCTGATAAACCCTTCCCTTCCTCTCCTTGGGCTCGACCTTTATGTTACCCTTTTAGTTGATCTTGGGCCACTCTGCTTTGTTTCACTAAACTGTCTGTATATTTTAATGCTTTATCTGCTTGGGATGGCTTAACTCAGAATTCCAATCCATGTGGTTTGCATTTATCAACGCCTCTTACCTGTTTCAGATTCTGGTTTTAAAGAAAAAGAAATGTGACTGTAAGCTCACGGAGAAGTTTTGGGGTGAGAAATATCATCTACTGTATCCCCGAGGTTGTCAAAGGGTATTGCGACAGATCCACATGTTCACTATTCTATAACGTTTTGGAAATGCCACCCTGAGTGTTGATTTTCCTATTCTCAGCTTACAGGGCAAAACGGTTTTCACTTATCCTATTTATTTTTGGAGAATGTTCAGGGGGAAGAAATTCCTCTGGCATATTTTGAAGGGGACGAAAATACAACCTAGCTTTTGTGTGGCGGAAATGTGGGAAATCTCAGTTTCCAAATATCTGTGCTGGAGGAAGTAAGCTGAACTTGGAGGCTTGGTCCCTGGGTTCTGGGCCCAGAGGAGGGGGCGCCTGGCAGGAGCTGAGCTGCCCTGGAAGGTCAGCGAGTGAGTCATATTAGAAAGGGGCCAGAGTAACTTCAGCTTCCTTCCTGAGCCTCCAGGGTCATGGACCCCAGCAGTGAAAAAGAACCTTATATACCCAAAGAAAAGAAGACACACCCAAGTAGAGAAAACCGCTCCAGCTGGTTAAGCCCCTCAGCACAGTTGGAGGAGGCAGCGCAGAGGGGAGTGTGGGCTCCCGGGCACCAGGGTCTCCAGATCCAGGCTGACCTTCGCAAGTGAGCCCACCTCTGCTACCTCATCTGCTAAATGAGGACAGCCGAGCCCCTATCTCAAGAGTTGTGGTAAGGACTAATGAGTTGATGGATATAATAGCTACTTCTTACTTAGCACCTACTAAACAAATATTAGTTGTTGCTATTATTAGACTTATAGTTGAAAATGTATTTAATCATGCACAGGACAAAATTAAAATGTGTGTGCGCCTGTGTGTTTGCATGCACCCACGCACGAATTGGTCTTCCAAGAAAAGGGGTTTAAGTGTGTGTGAAAGGAGTGAGTTTTTCCTTAGAGACCGGGATATCCTGGGAAATTTTCTATAAGTTGCTGAGACTGTGTCTTCTCGTTGCCAGAACTATCCAAGGAGCAGAGGAGAAGTCAGCCAGTGGTCCAGCTGTCGCCTCTACTGGGCTGTGGGTCCATATGTTTGGCAGGGTTTATCCTTCTGGCATCCCGGCCTTGGAAGGGCTGCCCTGGGTACCTTCCAGACAGCTGCTTTGCTGTCCCTGAGAAACAGCACAGGGGAGGTCTGAGGCACACCAGGGGAAGGGGAAACTTGGCACTTTCCTGATTTGTATGGGCCTTGAAGGCAATGGAAACCAAAACTGCAGTGGGTGGGGGGTGACCCCCTAGGGGTCTGAGCTGTTGGACTGACTGTCCGGGTTGATGAGCTCCATCTGGCACTCCCCACTCCCCCCATAACAGCAGCACCAGCATCATTCGGATCCATCTCCTTGTTGAGTGGTAGCCTTCTTTCTCTTCATTGACTGTGGACTCAGCCTTAGCTCCGTGTTACCCACGAAGGAAACAGGGCAGGTGTGACAGTGAGTATTCTTTGATTGCTTACCATGAGCCAGTGTGGTGCTAGGTACTTCTTGAGGATGAGACTTGTAACAGTAGGTCCTTGCAGTAGGTAGGCAGAACCCCCACTTTGCAGAATAGGAAACAGACCCAGAGAGGTTAAGTTACTTATGGAATGCCACACAGCTAACAAGAAGCAGCGCTGGGATCCAGACCCAGCCTCTGACTCTCCGAAATCCACACTTGTAACCCTTACCATGTGCACTGGTGCCTTGAAGTGAGTCACCATCTGGCAGAGAAACAGATGGCGGTCGTACTGCGCATCACAGACCCTCGCTGGGTAACCCAGGCTGGCCCATCGTGAGAGGCTAGATGCTGCGATGGGAGCGCTGGGGGTTAGAGGCAAATACAGCTGGATTGAGCCCTCGCTCTACTACTGACTACTGTGGGAGCATGAACCCCTTTGGGCTTCTACAATCAGATAAAAATACTTACTTTGCCAGTAGTAAGAAAATACTTACTTTGCCAGTGAGAGAAACTGATAACTGGGTGTCCTGTTACCTTCTAGGGGAGTGTCTTTAAATGGAAACTAGTATTATGATTGCCGGTAACTAGGAGAGTTAGAGCTTCAGTGGGCACTAGGGAGCTTCCTCCCCTCCCAGGAGGAAAACCAGGCTGGTCACTGTAGCGTCCTCAATCTAGAAGAGACAGTCACCAGGCCCATGGCTCTTCTGGCAGGCTGCAGGCCTGGATGTCGGCCCTGGCAAGGGAGCTCATCCCGGTTTATAAACGTCCCAGGGATGACGAATACAGTCTCTTCTCATCACTCATTTGAGCTTATGGAAGAGCTTTGGAGAGTGTAAAGGAAAGGTGACTTCCTATCAAAGATGTAAGTTGTAAGTTTTGTCTTTGTTGGTCAAGGAAGCAGAGCACAAGAAGCAGTTCTGGTCAGACCTGGGTTTGAATCCTCTCCTGCTTCTCCCCCCCTCCCCCCGGGCATATATCGCTTGCCCTCTCTGAGCTTCCACTTTCCCCTATGCAAAGTGGAGGGTTCTGGCTCCCGGGAAGGACTGCCGTGAGGACTGAAGCCTGGCTATAGGGCTGCTTCTGCAGGCAGAGCTTTTGTTCCTATCAGGTAGGACCAAAAATGCTCAGGCTGATCCAAGAGCTTAGAGATGGACACATCTCCTGCTAGGCATGGCTGACTCCAAAACCATCTTGAAAGATAGAAGGAACACATCTAATCCCAAGCTGGGTCTAGCCTCAGATCCTTTGAGCCATCCTTGGAGCTGGTGCAGGCACTGATCTGGGACAGCCTGGAGCCCCCCGGGCAGCCTTATAAATCAGTCCCTGGCCTTTGAAGCTTCTGCAGGCTCCCTGGGAGAGTCTGAGCAGCTTGATTGCTTTGCAACAGGAGCTCCTCCCTGTGGTCTGGCGTCTCAGGCCTGATTTACGGAGGTCTCTGACAGCAACAGCCCAGCCTGGGAGGGAGGCTCAGGGAGGAATGAGTATGACCCATGACCTGGCCTCTCAGGCTGGGGAGACAGTCAGAACCCCTGGAGAGAGGGCTACTCCCTCTGGGCCTGTGCAGGCAACACCCCCCACCCCTACTGGAATTTGAACCTTCTTGCTGAAAAGACTCATCTCCTCCCTTCAGAGCCCCCTTCCCGGAGGAAGTGCCTCTAAGCCTGGCACCCCAGAGGAGAGAGGCATGGTAGATGGATCTGGGTTTGGAGTCAGACCTCAGCCCCCTGGCTCCAGACCCCCACGCTCAGGCCATCGTGCAGGCCTGTGCTCTCCAGGTAGGGATCTGTGACTTCTCTGAGCTTCCAGTGCTTCTGGACCAGTGCCATCCATTCAAATTGTTTGCCGTGATGAAAATGTTCCGTGTCTGCATGTCCAGTACAGTAACCACTATTCACATGTGGCTTTTGTACTTTTTTAGTGTAGCTAGTGCGACCAATGAACTGAATTTTATTTCATTTTCGTCGTAAATTTGAATTTAGCTACATGTGGCCAGTGGCTACCACGTTGAACAGCATAGACCTGACTGAGCCTGGCATTGACTCAAATATGTGACCTACAGTCTTTCCAAAAGCTCCCTCAGCCAGTGGACTCCTGTTTCATCCTATTGGCCAGAACTGGGTTACATGGTCACCATCAGCTCCAAGGAAGGCTGGGAAATGGAGTATCTGGCAAGGAGAAGACAGGATTTGGCCTTAGCCAAATCATGATTCGTTGTCTGGAGCTGAGCGTGTAGATTTTCTGAACAAAATTGGGTTTTTGTTAGCCTGGAAAAGGGGCAGAATATGTCTTTGGGGTCGGCCACTAATAATGCCCGCTTTGGTAACCACTGCAGGGTTAGTACAGCGCCATATAGTTTACCAGGCACTTTTGCTTTATGAGTCTGTCTGAGCCTCTCAGGTTAGTGAGACAGTACAGGGATCGTAATCCCCACATGCAGAAAATGAAGCTCTACGAGATAAAGTGACTTAGTCGGCTAGTAAGCAACAGACCCCAGTTCTCTGAACTCTCAAACTGCCTCCTGTGAGTTGGGAAAATAACTTTCACTGGGGGAAGAGACCAGAAATCATTTTTCTTTATATCCCAAATAGCTAGCAGGACAGCCTGGCACATAGTAGCTGTTCAGTAAATTTTACCTGGATATATTAATTAATGCATTACTTTAATTAATTAATTATTCCTCATACCTGTCACTGAGAACTGTAATTAATTTATTAACTTGACCCCTGGAGCACAGGATGGGAGTAATTAGAGTTGGCCACCTACTACTTTTCTTTCAAAATGAGGAAGCATCATTCTTCCCAGGCCTGGCTGGCTGTACGCACCTCATCTCCTAACACTCACACTAGCCATTGAGAAACAGAAGCCAAGCAGAGAGGAGCCTCCCTGGCCAGGAAATGGTGAGTGGAGCTGGGTTCACACACATGACTCAGCCTGCTGAGAACTCAGTCCATAAGCCAAGAGCGCTCCCTCAGCAGGGCAATGAGGAGGTCTGCTGGGACAGAGAGGTGAAGGAAGGAGAGCCAGTGACCATTTTCCCAAAGAGCAAAGCCACCTGGTTCCATCGGCTTTGAAAAATTCATCTCAGTAAGCATCCCATTTGTGGTCACCAGAATATGTACTTTTCGCTCATTTCTTTCAAAGCCAGTCCACCCCTCCAGACAGGGTGTCCTCAAGGTAGACTCTGGAATTCTGCCTGCATCCCCAGTGACTGGCAGCACATGGGTTGGGGTGGATGGATGGATGTAAAGAAGGAAAAGGCCTGTCCCTTGCCTCCAGGGCTCATCATTTTCTGAAGGAGACAGATACCCACCTAAATGACAGGCACAAATTCCAGAGCACTGAGCTCTCCAACAGATATGCAGTTACTGGGCTGGCTGAAGAAGTGATGGGATGGTGGGACAGTGGAGTCGGGCAGCAGGCAGGAGGGGAGAAGGGATCTGAGGAAGCTCCTGGAGGATTGAGTCTAACTTTCAAGAAGGGAAGAAATTGCAGCTGGCAGCCAGGAAGGAAGGACATTCTAGGTTGAGGGCCCCATGTGTTCAAAGGCTTGGAGACAGGAGAGGACAGGAGGGCAGAATAGACTGGCATTGAGTATAATAGGATTGAGAAAAGAGGGTGGAGCTGAGACCCGACAAGTAACAAGTATGAGGACATGAAGGGCCATTTGATATCCTGCGGTCCTGTGCATCTCAGGTCCCAGTGTCGCAGGAATCACCTGGGGGTCTCATTGCTGATTCCCATTGAGTAGGGCTGAGGCAGAGCCTGAGATTCTGATTTCTAATAAGCTCCGGAGAATGTCGATGCCACCAGTCTGTGGTTCGGAGCCACATTTTGAGTAGCAAGGCTTTAGGCAACAAGGAGCCGTTGACATGTTTTGAGCCAGGACACGAGTCTAGTCTCATTTGCTTCTTGGAAGAATCACCCCGAAAGCCATGAAGAAGCTCCAGCAGAGCAGAGGAGTGCAGGCAGGCGAGAGCTTTATTTTTTCTCTTTCTCTGACACCTAGGGTGGTGTCTGGCTCATAACGAATAATCATTAGATACATGCATAGGAATAAATTAGCCATTTATGATAGACTTTTTAAGTAAAAAAAAAAAAAAAAAAGCAAAACAACAACAAAAAAAAAACACAGGAAAAATGAATGAGTCAAGTCATCCCAAACTAAGCCAATATTACATAAAACACTACTCAGGCCAACAGATTGAGGATATGTATTAAGGCAGTGGTTTTCTGACTTGTTTTTGGCCGAGGACCTGATTCCTTAAATGAAATCCTGAATAGAGATCCAGTATGTGAATCAGATAAGAAGAGTTCCATGCCCGGTTAATGCAGGGGTTGGGGACCTGGCACCTGACACCCTGCTTCTTCCCCTTCCCCTGCCGGGGCTCCCATGCCTGGCAGATTTCCACTGCCTCCCCCAGACTCTGGAAAGCATCCAGTGCCCCCAGGAGCCGGCCTGACTCCCCCCTGCTACCAGGCTGTCTGAGGCCAGTTCCGCAGGATCTTAGATGGGTGTTATCTGTTTCTGGCGGTCTCCCCCATGAGACAGGGTGGTCCTTCAGGATAGGGTCACGAAAGAAGACTGTCTCAAATCCTCATGCCCAGCCCAGGGACCTGGTCAGACGAAGGGCTCAGGACGGATAAAGGGCAGAAGGGGACAGGTGAGCCATCAAGTCCCAAGGGAAGGGCTCAAGTTCCCAGAACCCCAGACACGTGATCCTGTCCCTCCCAAGCAGCAAAGGGAGGTGGGCAACAGAGACATGCAGGGGAAAGAATTGAGATCGGTTCAGATCCCAGCTTAGGCACTTACTGACTGTGCAAAGTTAGATAAGTCCAGAGCTTCTCTGGGCCTTGGCTTCTCCTCAATAAACTAGGAATAACCAGCCCCCCCTTCAGAGGATGCAATACAGAAAGAGCAAGTTACGGGATGCGAGCGCTGCTTTCTAACCCGCAGCCCTCTTCACATGCTGCGGTTGCCAGCTCCCGGCCCGCCTCTCTTCACCAGTGTCTGTGCATAGTACTGAAGCAGGAAACGTCAGTCTTGCTGACAAATCTCTGTGCCCCCAGGCAGTGTTCCTAACCAGTTAGAGGTTTGGCATTTATTCTCAACTGCTTGTTGTTACAGTTTTCAATATTTAAATACCATCAGCCTGAGTGCTCCTGCAGATTTGTAGCCCTGTCCTGCACAGGCAGGTGTTCCAGACGGCAGCTGTGGCTGAGCCAAGGGGACATTAGGCATCAGAACGTTGGGATCAAGATCCAGCTCTGCTGTTTGCCAGCTGGGTGACCTTGGACACATCGCTTCACTTGTTGGAGCCTTAATTTCCTAAACAAGAATAAGAAATATTTGCATAGTGCTTCATGGTTTCAGAGCCACATCCACCTGCTCCCGTGACACTCCAACCTGTGAACGTAACTGATGTTCTCAGGCCTCCATGATATACTCGAGAAATTGAGACTCTCCATGTGGGGCTCAGAATCCCAGTGCCCTTAAAAAGCTGTGTGACTTAGGGCACATCCTTGCCCCTTCTGAGCCTCAGTTTATGTAAAATGGCAACAGTTTGGCAAACAAGTATCATCAGGCACGTGCCAGGTGCCCAATGAAATAAGAGCCACCGCTTGTGTTCGCCATTTGTATATTATTGTCGTTTGCCTAGGTCACAAAGCCAGGTCTCAGTCAGCTCTCCTGAGCTAGAACCCATGCTCCTGCCTGCCTGCCTGCCTGCCTCACTTCCTGTACTAATGAGGGTGTCAGACCTACTTCTCAGGGCAGGAGAGGGGTACCGGGGGTAGCTTGATCCGCAGTGCTGTGTAAACTGTGAAGTGCCAGGCCCAGGAAAGGCCCTAGCATTGTTTTCTCAGTGCAGGCCCAGGGCCTCTCCCTCTGGGAAGGTAAATTCAATTGCTTGTCCTAGACTGTGAATTTTAAGCCAGGACTTATTCTAGATTGTGCTACAAATTATTCTGCAGCCCTTTCCATTTGCTTCTTAGCTCAAGGCTCTGATTTAAACACCCTTCTCTTGCACTCATGGGATGGGAAGAGAAAGAAAAGGCAGCAGGCCCCTCCTTGCCCTGCCCCCATCAGGCTGAAAGGTACACAATTCTGGAAGGTCAGGCAGATGGGGGGCCCTAGCCTTCTGGCCTATCTGTGAGGCCTGGCTTGGCCCTCCTGGGGCCTAATTCCTGCTTTGTGATGCTCCCCCGGAGCAGGCACAGAGCCTAAG
The DNA here is from genome assembly GCF_054644295.1 of Miniopterus natalensis. Classification (NCBI taxonomy): domain Eukaryota; kingdom Metazoa; phylum Chordata; class Mammalia; order Chiroptera; family Miniopteridae; genus Miniopterus; species Miniopterus natalensis. The sequence goes on from NC_142091.1 coordinate 35,272,778, forward strand.
CCAATTAAAACCCTCTCTTTGAAGAGGGTTCAGGTTTCCTAGAATGCAGGGGCCTTTGCAGTGACTGACCATTGCACAGGTCATCATCGCTTTAGGGACTGCTCACCTCTCCTCCCTCACTGGTCAGAGCTGGAGGAGGGCCAGGGCTCTGGTCTGAGAAGGCTCCGACCATGTGGGTCCCCTGGAGAGACAGGATGCAGGGATATAAATATCGCCCTATCTTACAGATGAGGATAGTGAGGCCCCTGGAATGCCTTGCCCATGGCTCAGACATAATTAATGCAGGGCTCAGATTCAAAGTCACACAAACCTGTTCAAAACTAGTGTCTTTTCTGTTTTTCTGGGACCTTGTCACATGCATCCCAGCACAGATCTGGGCATATAGTGGGCTCGTAGTAAATATTCACTCAGTGACTAAATGAATGAATAAATGATGCTAAGCAGGGACTTTCCTTAATGCAATGGCCTGAGTGGAGTGTGAAAACCCAGAACTGCATCTGGGCCAGAATAAAATATTGATAATAATAATAATAAATAGCCAAGTGCTAAGCCTGTTCTAAGTACTTTGCACATATTAACTCATTCAATCCTCCCAACAGCCCTACCTGTCAGGTACAATTACTATCTCCCCTTTAGATAGGAGGGGTGGAGAGGTTAGATAACGTGTCCCGGGCGCACAGCTGGGCGTGACCGAGCTGGGATTGGAAGCCTAGCTATCTGGCCACAGAGCTGACGCTCTCAGCCGCTTTCTCCCTACCGGGGATGTCTTCATCTGGGAGCTGGAGGTGGTGATGGTCCGCATGCTGCCTGTCTCACAGCATCACAGTGTCTCGGTGACTCTGGAAATGTGAAAGGCTTTACATTAGAATTGCCATACCAGACAACTCTGGGTCGTTGCTGGCTGGCAGAGGCAGGCGAGCCCTGTGTACCTTAGCCCCTCTGGGGCCCAGCCCTGGACGCGAGCAGGCAGCCCCACTCCCCTTCCTCTTCTAGCTGGACTAGCCTCAAAGGCTGGTACAGTTAACAACCCAGAAAAGCAGAATTAATGGAGTGACAGGCAGAGTTTTTAATGAAAACAGATTGAGGACTACAATCAGGAGAACAAAGTGAGGCCTGGCCCGGAAGTCAGACTGCAGTGACCCAGGTGTAACATTAGCCAGCGGAGGGCCAAGGGCCAGAGCCTCCCCATGGAGAAGACAGGCTCGGGGCCCCTTTAAATATGAGAGGCAGCTGCGGCCACTGAGCCCCCCCCAGGAGCCCGCAGTTGTAGGGGATCATGACGTCTATCCCATTCCTGGTGACTGCTGGGAAGGCAAACAGAGCCTTCTCTGCTGGAGTCCGGGGCCGGGGGGGGGGGGGGGGGACCGGAGTGGTTAAGGGCGTTTTGAGAATGTCACCTGTGTGGCGCACAGTGGGGAAGGGCTGGGTAGAGGGAAGGGGCACCTGGGACAGGAGGATGCAAAGCTGGGCGGTGGCACCTGCTGGTCTCGCGCTGAGGAACGTGAGGCCTGGCCCGGGGGCGAGGCCGAGCTGTTCAGTGTTCCTGGGTTTGCTTGGTGGTTTTGTGTGAAATCGGGGGGCTGGGCTGGATGGCACCAGTCTTCGTGGAATTGGTGGCCACAGGCATCTCTGGTCCCAGGCGCTGAAGCTCACACTCAGCACATTGCTGCTCCAGCTGGGAGCTCGGTTTGATTGGAGTCCTCTGAGCCTGGGGATTGGCATTCCTTCAACATGTGGAATTCATCCCGCAGTGTTCCCTCCTGACTGAGGGGCAGTTACTCATTTCCTCGGCTCGCCCCCCTCGGGATGCACAGGGAATGTAAGGCAGACCTTTGCACTTACAGTCAGAAGGCCTGGACTGCATCTCCACCCGGCCTCTTGCTAGCTGTGTGACTTCGAAACAAGGCCCTCGACCTCTCTGGACATCAGTGTCTCTCTAATATAGGATCACGACATAGCTACTCAGAGGTGTTTGTTCATTTATTCAGTTAGTCGTTATTTATGAAGCGCTACTACTTGCGAGACTTGACGTTTGAGAGTCGATGCTGAAACAAGATGAACGCCACTCCCATCTTCACAGAGCTTAGAGTAGATAATTAAGCAACTACTTAAATATAAATATAATATGAATATAATGTTGACAAGTTCCCCAAAAGAGAGGCACACAGGATGGTGGGTTGAATTGCACAATACTGTGGAAGAAATTTATAAGCTGTGAAGCACTATTTAAACATTAGGCATTACCCTTATTGTCCTCATAACATTTCCTCTTATTTTTTAAGGTACTTTAATGATCTGAGCCTCAGTTTCCTCATCTATGACATGGAAATTATAATAATACCTATATCCATTAGCCTTTCTATGTAACATACCCCTGTAAAACATAGTGGCTTTAAATGACCATGTATTGGTTTCTGTTTCTAAGGGTCAGTGACTTGGGCTGGGTAGAGCGAGGCAGTCCAGCCAGTGTCTTCTGGACTCACTGATGTAGCTACAGTCAATAGGGGCCTGGTTGGCTCAGCCCTGTGTCTGCAGCAACAAGCTGGCCGGCCTGGTTCTCTTTATACGATGGATGTTTTCCAAGAATAACAGGAGCAGGCAAGCCCACAGACTCCAGGGTATTTCATGTCTCTGGTTTGTGTTTGCTCATGTTCCCTTTGCCCCTTGGCCAATGCAGGGCACGTGGCCAACCTCGGAGTCAGTGTGGGAGACTGCACAACAGTGTGGGTACAGGGAGGTAATATTACTACAGCAATCCACCACCACCCCTAACTTCCAGGGTTGTCCCGAGGATTCTGTCCTAGGTACATGAGGCTCCCCTGGTGTGTCTGCATCACTATTAGCACCTGAACATAGCAGATGCATAAGAATTGGTAGGTGAGTATGGAGCTCAGCAGCTTGCTACCTTATTGGTAAAGACATTACACAGGAAATAAGTGGCCAGCAATTGGCCAAAAACAGCATGTAAAGTGTGGCATCATAGCTGGAAATCATAAGATGCCATGGCAGTTTCTGATAATGAGACTGTTGTCAGACTCCTGTTTTCAGCCATGGTGTTTTAAAGAGTGACACGGACCAAAAGGGACTTTTCAAGAGAATGATGACTGCATGGAAGCTAGGCGGATGGGAATTGAATCAGGGGAAGGCACAGAAATATTTATCCTGGGTAAAAATTTGCCTCTGTTGTATATTAAATTTTTATTTATATGCCAAGCATAGAGTTGTACATTTCCATTGACTGCCTCATTTAAACCTCAAGACGATCCTGAAACATGGAATAGATACGATCCCCATTTTACAGACGAGGAAACTGAGGCTCAAAGAGTTTATTTGTCCAAAGTTGCACAGATTTGTCCAAACCTGAATCTGCCTGAATCAAGAAACCTATTTTTTAATTGAAACTTATATAGAGATCATTGTAGTTCACATACATAGAGTTGTAAAAAATGATACAGAGATATCCTAGATACCTTTTACCCACTTTTTCCCATTACTAACATTTTGAAAAACTAGTAAAACAGCAGATTACAACCAGAATAGGAACATTGATAGAGGTCAATCATTTTCTTCCGATTTCCCCAGTTTTACTTGTACTTATGTGTGTTTACTTCTATAGTGTTTTATCATCTATAGCTTAGGGTATCAAGCCAAGATAGTAATCATTTTCTTCACAAATACCCCTCACACTGCCCTTTTATTATCACCCTGCCTCCTTCCCACCTCTGCCCTATTAGCAATGACTAATCTGTTCTCCGTTTCTGAAACTGTCATTTTGAAAATGTTCTATAAATGGAATCATATAGTATGTAACCTTTTGCGATTGGCTTTTTTCCACTCAGCACAATTCCCCGGAGATTCATTTGTATTATTAATTCATTTATTTTTATCATTGAGTCGTATTCCATGGTATTCCACCATTTATTTAACCCATTCACCTGTTGAAGGACATCTGGACTGGTTCCAGTTTTTAGCTATTACGAACAAGGCTTCCACTAACATTGTACAGGTTTTTGTGTGAACATAAATTTTCATTTCTGAGGGATAAATGCCAGGAGTGCAGTGGCTAGGTTGTACAGTAATTGCATGTTTAAATTTATAGGAAACCACCAAACTGTTTTCCAGCGAGGCTGAACTATTTTATGTTCCTACCAGCAGTGCATGGGTGATCCAGTTTCTCTGCATCCTTGCAAGCATTTGGAGTCACTGCTGTGCTTTATTTTTGCCTTTGTGGTAGGTGTGTGGTGATACTGTGGCTTTCATTTGCATTTCCCAGATGATCCATGATGCTTTCCACGTGCTTATTTGCCATCTGTACATCCTCGGGAGCGAAATATCTGTTTATATCTCTTGGCCATTTTCTAATTGGATTGTTTGGGCTATTTTACTATTGAGTTTCAAGAGCTTTTTATATACTCTAGATGCCAGACTTGTTGGATATGGGTTTGCAAATATTTCCTCTGTAGCTTGTCTTTTTATCTCCTTCACAGATTCTTTCACAGAGTACAGCTCTGAATTTTGGTGAGGTCCAATTTATTGAGTTTTCCTTTTAGGGTTGTGCTTTTGATGTAAAGCTTGTTGTGTTTGTTTGTTTTGAGTGTGTGATTTTTTTACCACTGTGCTTCACCATTTCCTGATGCCAGGGGAGGAGAGATTAGTTCTGGGGAGGAGGGATTAGGTGTGTTTGGGAGGTTCCAAGGTAGAGTTAGGGCCAGTGGGAAGACTCTTGAAGGAAGCAAATTCAAGCTCATTGTCAGAAGGAACTGTCTGAGGCCAAGCTCAGAGGTTGAGCTGTGTTAGGAGTAAGCCCGCTGTCGGTGGAGACCAAGCAGAGGCCGGCTGGTGTCTGTGCAGACGCATAGAGGGAGCCCAGTTGTCAGATGGGAGTGGAGCGACTGTCCTTTATGTTCCCGTCTAACTCGAAGACTCTAGAGAGTGGTATTTCTATGACCCATCATAATGGGCATGTCTGACAAATAGATCCCCCGGGGACTCTCCAGGGTGAGAAATGTAGAAAGACTTCGAGTAGCCATCCAGGCTGTTTCCAGTTTGGGGCAGGTTGAAGCGGACTCAGCAGGAGGTGGCCAGCAAAGCCACAAGCTCTGCGGTTGTCCTTCGCCCAGAGGCCAAAGGTTTGAGAGGCCCAGTCTCCGACCAGGCCAGCTCCCCACTCCCCGTGCCCCTCTTGGGGGCCAGGCACGTGGCTGCCTGCCCCACCTCCACCCCAGCAGCCTCTTCTTTTCTCGGCCTGCCAAGGAGAATCGCTTCCTTTACGGCACTTAGGAGACTTAATTACCGATGGCGAAGTCCTTTGAGGCCTGGATGAAAGAAATGGGAGCAGCGCGAGGCTTGGTTAGGCATGTAGAACCCTGGGCACAATTAGCTCCGTGAGAGACTGGCCTGCCTTTATCTGTCTCCAGTTCTCTGTGACTTACAGCAGCTAATTATTGAAATAAAAATCGCCTGACCACCCAGCTGCTGGAAAGAGGGCCCTAATATCTATTAAGTCTGCCTTTAATTATTGGAAATGGCGGCAGTTTCAGGCAATTAGGGTTTTCCCATCATTATGAGCCTTTTTTGCTATTTCTTTGAGGCTGAGTACACAGAGATGTAAGTGAAAGTCTGCCAGAGCCACTGTGCCCTCCCCAGCTTCCCTCCTGGACATCCCTTCCTGGGACGCCTTGGCTAACACAGGCTTTGTCTGCTGCCAGGACCCCTCTTGGCGCCTCCCCAAGGTGCTTTGCAATCATCGCACCTTACAGAACTCCTGGTTCTTGACAGAGTACTTTGAACCCATTTTGTGTGTGTGCACATATGCGTGGGTACACAGGTGTGTGTATGTATGTTTGGGGACATAAAGGCAATCCCTAGGCATGGATTACATATGAGCCCCACCCCCAAGCTACCCCATGTTGCAGGAGAGAAAACTGAGGCCTTGAAAGGAAACACCAGGAAGCTGGGGGCTCTTGGTCTGCACTTGTTGGATGTGGCCGTCAGCAAGTCACAGCCTCCAAGCCTCAGCTCCCTCTTCTCTACAAACACAGAACCCTGAGTGGTTCCGCGAGGGCGTGGGCAGTTGCTACCTTCACAGATTTGGGGGGCTTATGTGGATTGGGGGCTTTAGTGTTACAACTAAGAGTCTCACCATTCACAGAAGCCTTAAGCTAATCTCTGCTCCCTGGGGTGCCAGGTGTCCCCTCTGGCTCTCCCTTCTCACCCTTCACCCCTCACAGAGTGGAGTTTTAATGTAGGAGCCCCCGATAATTGCAGATTAAGCCCTGGACACAGTAGGGGATGCGCAATTAATGAGTCCAACTAGCTCTTCCCTCCTTCTAATTATCTCATAATATGGTCCCAGAATAAGCCATAGAACATCAGAAATCTGTGCGGGGCCCCTGTACACTTTTTGCAAAGAATTGGCCCTCTAATTACCTGAGATTTGGGATTGACCCTGGAAGGGGTTTTCTAGGGAGAAGGAACAGGGTCCCTTTCAGTGGGGACTGAACTATGGAAGACCATGGCTTAAGGCATTGTTCATGAAGAAACTCAGTCCTAGCGGGCAGCCAGCTTAGCTGGAGGCCCCCGTAGGTGTGCTTCTAAGAAAGCCCTGTGGGGTTGGGCTGCCCTGTGGGTACATTGTGTTGGGTTCAGGAGAGAGAGGAGTATGGAGGATGTTTCTGTTGCACCAAGAGGTTCCCAGTGGTTCTAGCCAACCCTCCCCTCCCTGTCCCCTAGCTAACTCCTGCCCAGCCTTCAGCCTCAGCTCAGACATCACCTCCTTCAGGCACCTTTGCTGCCCACCCCACTTGAGCTGGTGTCCCCTCTCTGCCCCCAGACTGTCTGTGTCAGTTGCTCTTTTGTGTCCACTTATAGATGTGTCTGTCCCTCTGACTGCAGCTGGTCCAACTCTTTGTCCTCAAATGTCACTGTGGATCTTACAAAGCTTATTAGATGGGAAAGAGGGAGCAAGGATGGATGAACCCAGGAAAAGGTCACCGAAAAGGTGAGCCTTGAAAATTGTAGGAATGATGTTCAGTTAGATGAGAAGACCCAAGGACACACAGACTGGCCCATCTTTAGTCTTGAAGGGCTATTGCCAGGGTACAGGCATTGGACTTATTTTATAAGACCCCAAGGAGTAGAGCTGAGGCCTGCAGAAGGGAGCTAAAAGGAGATAGGTTTCCATGTTAGGAAGCACAGTCAGAGCTGTCCCCAGACGTAGTAAAGTCCTAACTTTAGACATAGTGTGACCAATTAGTAAGGAGGAGACGAAGGGGATTCAAACATCGATGGTGCTTGAGCCAGCTGGCCTTCGGTGGTACTTTCAATCTATCATGCAATAACAAACACATTTTCTGACACTGAGATGCCACCGTTTGTGAAGGGGGATCGTTGGCTGGTAGATAGCTTCAGGAGGGGAAGGATGGAGATGGAGAAACCTGGAAAACACGCCCTCACACTACCTCCCATTGGCTGAGAGCCTGCTGTGTCCCAGCCCGGTGTCTGCTCAGCCCTTAGATGGGTCGGGCAGCTCCGCCGAGCGCTCTCCCAGCCCAGGATCAGAGGAGCGGTACCCACACAGCAGCCGTCCGCCCTTCACTGCCTGGCCTGTGACCAGCCCTCCAACACAAGGGCGGGAGGCTCCGGTAGGCAGCAGCACCATCTGTCACCTGCCTGCCAGCCACTGATTAGGGAAGTCCCCACAGCCCAGCTGGGCACACGGCCACACGCCCCACGGTCCCCAGAAGGCCCTCTCCCTGCCCGCAGTGCTGCCTTCCTGGGCGGGGCACACTCAGAGAAGCCGCTGTAAGAGCATTCCTCCCAGAAGCCAGTCAGGTGCTGACTCGGTTCTCCGGAGGAATGAATGCTGCTAAAAATCAAAAGGAAAGGACACACAGAACATTTAAGCGAATTAGAATAGGGGATGACCTGGGTCTGATTAAAAGCTTGAGCCTTGGGGTCTCATACGGACGGGCGCAGGCTCTGCCGCCTCCTTGCTATGGCCCTCTGGGCAAGGCACTTAACCTCGCTAAATCCTGGGTTTTTTCATCTCTCAAATGCGGATGGTTTAGAGGCGTGGTGAGGATCAAATAAGGTAATGCAGGTAAAGACTCTGCCATTAGCCACCATTATTATAACTGCTGCCTCACTGTTTAAAAAGGCAAGGATTTCCCTAAAGAGACAGCGCCAGAGAAATGTACAACAGGGAGTGCAGATGTGGGAGCCAGATCACCCAGGTTCCAGTCTTGGCATATTATGTGAACTTGAGCATCACTTTGCTACTCTGAACCTCAGTTTCCAAGTCCGTAAAGTGGGTATAACAATGCCTACTTCTCTGGTTTGTACACAGTGCTGCACAGAACAGATGCCCCCCATCTACCTCTGGCATTCACCTTCATATCACATTGGAGTTTAAAACAAAGGTCTTGCAAGACCAAACTTTGAAGGATTAAGGCAACAACAAAAATGTATGATGATTTTTATACACACACACACACGCACACGGAGATACTGCCCAGGGGTAGAACACATTTTAGCTCTGAAATATTTATGGGCCCTTTTTGACACACAAAGAAATAAAAATATCACCGTGTGCTTATGTTAAGGAAAACTTATAAACCTTAGTTCAGTAGAAATTCAGTCAATTTCCTCGTTCGTCCCTCTCTGTTTCTGAGGTTTCCAGGAAACGCGGGGTGGTAACAGCCCCCAGTGCCCCTGAGGGCTTTGGCAGGGGCAGAGGCGCCTCAGCAGTGCTGTACATCTGATGCAGTCCCCCGGAGAAAGTTCCAGGCCCCTGCCCCTCATAAATATTGCTGGAGCCCAAGGAAGGGCCCACGTTTGCTTCTTGTTTCTCCCCACACATCAAAGCTTTGTTTCCCGTCTCCCCTCCTCTCTTCAGTCCCACACATTGCCGTTCTCCCAGGCCAGATCCTGCCCCCACCCCGATCAGAGCCCCTGAGCAACAGCTGGACCACATGCTTTCCGAGGATCTCGAGATCAAGGCTGTCTGGCACGTGCACATTTTCATGTTGTTGTCCACTCATATTATAATCATTCATGGAAATTCCTCTTCTTTCCACCTGGCTGCTCACTCCTTGCCTCTCAGGCTTTATCTTGAACCCTTTCTCTCCCTGCAGCCTGGGCTTTGGGAACACTGGGCCCGACTGTCCCCACATTCTCTTACACCTCTGACTTTCATCCACTGTTATCTAGAAGAGTGTTTTCAAAATGTAGGTTGCCAACCCATCCATAATTCTATTTTAGTAGAAGAGAGTCAGATAGAAAATACCAGATTTCACTCTTGAGGAAAAGTTAGGCTAGTTTTTGAAATTTTTGTTTTAGTTAGAAATTTGTAGACTTGTATATGTACTGCATTGTGAAATAAATGTCTTCTTACTATAGTTCAGAGAATTGGAAGGCCTCAGATTTCAACTTCTTTCCTCTCCTTACCTCAGAACTGCCTGGCCCGGCCCACTTCCCCCTGACATCCTTTGGTCATGATTTAGATGTCACTGTCTCTGGGCAGTGGTCCCTGGTTGTCTCCTCACCGGGCATAGGGGCCTGTGGTGACCTTCTCCTGCCTCTCTCCCTGTTTGACCCTCCCAGTGTCTTTCGGAAACTCCGAGGAGCAGCAAGCTCATTGGTCTTGTCCACTGGGGCCTCGCAGGAGACTGGGAACAGCCCGTGGGGCACAGTGTTGGGGGAGGAGGGGGAGGGAGGGGAAACGAGGAAGCCTCAGTGTTACCTCCATGCACCTTCCGCAGCACTTAGGACAGAAAAGGCCCTTGGCAATTACTTACCAGATGAATTAACCCATGGTACTAGGTGTGGAACACCTTTCTCCAGGTTTAAACATTTTCTTTGGCTTCAAATCCAGACCCTGGCATGTGATCTAGAGCAAGTCCCCTTCTCTTCAAGCTCGTTACCTTATTTGTAAAATAAGAGCAGATAAGAGAAAGTTTAAAATAAGAGGGTAATGTCTAATGGTATCGTTGTTGTAGGGATTAGAAATAATCTGTACAGAGTACCCAGCACATGAGTAGGTATTCAGTTAACAATAATTGTTTTACTGTTATTGCCTTGTTTCCCATCTGAAATGGTACCCTGACCACCGCCACCACTTGGTGCATCCGAGGCCTCCCCACATTTACTTACCTGTTCAGACTTTCCAGAGCCATCCGAGCCCAGCTCCATGTAAAAGAAAAAGAAACAAACTCACAAAATGTGGATTTTAGAGTCACTGGGTGAGGTCCTAGTGCTGTCACTTACTGGCTATGTGACCTCGATCTATCAGCTGGGTCACATAGCCTGCTCTCTAAAACAGAAAATAACCAGAGTTCTTGCGGGGTTGTGTGAAAGCCCAGAGCACAGTGCTTGATGCATATGTTTCTTCCCTTCTCCTGTCCCAGGTCCACTCTCCTTCCCTGTAGACAAACCAAAAATGGCCCCCGTGTAAGCATGAGGAGAAACCTCTAAAACTGCAGTTCATGCTTTATCAAAGCTCTCATCTTTGTTCCTGTGGCTGACACCCAAAGGCACCGTGAGCTGCCCCCAAAGCGCTGTTGTGGGCTCATCCCTGGGCCCAGTGCCCAGCACTCAGCGCCCAGCTCCCAGCACCCAGCACCCAGCACCCAGCACGAGCCTGGTCTGTAACAGGGGGTGGGAATGAACTCCCCTCTGAAGCCGCATCTCAACAGCAGGCCAGGGTCTCACGCATCTCACACATAGGGTCTGGGCCAGCATCCCCCCCACGGGGCCACACGCCCTTTGTCTTGATTGTGAACCTCAGCTGGAGCTGCAGCCAGACCCTCCAGACTTAGCCTGAGGCCTGCAGTGACTGAGCTGCTAGTCATGTCCTTCAGGTGTGTGTTGGCAACGTGGCTTCCCAGACATACACAGCTGCTTCATTTGCTCTATGTTTAAAGCAGTTATAAGATTTGTTGGTTAGAAATAACAACAAACCAATAAAGATGACAATGATGGCGTTGGTGTAATAATTCTTCAATCCTGTGTGCCTATAGATATGAGGTACATTACAATTTACAAATCATCTAACCAACCCAGTGCTCTGTGGATTCCAGGCCTGCCCTCAGGAACAGCTGTCAAGGAGAGAGGCAGACATCTAGTCAGGTGGATATTCTGTGATGCAACAACATGCACAGAGGTGGAGAGATCACAGAATTAATGTCCAGAAAGTGGCTCAGTGAGTGGAAGTGAGACAGGCCAGACATAGAACAGTGTTTTGACCGAGAAACTGGAATTCACCCTGAAGGCTCTGCAGGGCTGCTAGAGGGGCATAAGCATGTCAGCGGCATGATCTGGGCTTAGGAAATTCATCTGGCACAGCATATAAGGGAAATACTTTCTAGCAGTTACAGCCACGTGCGAAGTTCAATCACCAAGGTCTGAGCTGTGGCTCCACCACTCACGAGCTGTGCAACCCAGGGCAGGATACTTCACCTACAATTTCTCTTCTGTGATTTGCAGACAATCATAGTGCCTATATCGCTGGCTTGAAGTGAGGATTAAAATATTACCACATATAGTCTTAATAAAAGTAAGTACTCAATAAATATTAACTACTAGTAGTAATATTATATTGGCTATTATTAATACCATTACTAATACTGTGAATTACTAGCAACTGCTATTACTAATGACTAGCGTCACTCAAGTGTTTACTTTTATTATCTCTATCATTGTCACCTAGGGGGATGGGTTGGAGGTGAAGGGCCAAAGGTCACAGGAGCTAGACAGCAGTCACCATAAATCCTTATTTAAATTAGACCAGAACCATGCTTTGGCTCAAAAGCCATTATTGGGTCATGATATCAATTTTGGAAGTTATAACAAGCCTTTTTTAAAAAGTGAAGGAGAATGAAATGGGAGATGTCAGTGCATTACTCACCCTATGACGACTTTGGTATTATGAATCTTGTTTCCATTTTACATATTTAAACACACACTCACATACATAAATGTGTGTTTCGGGTCACACTGTGAGATGTATTTCAAATTATGGATTGTGGTCAAACAGGTTTACAGACCCTGGAGGAGAAGGTATCACCACCTGTCTTCCCTGCACACACACAGCCCTCGGGCACTGGGAGGATCATCACCTTGTCAGTCCACATCAAGAGCGCAGAGCTCAGAGCTCAGAGCCCTGGGTTTGGGCCCCAGTAAGATGATTTGATTTCTATGTACCCTAGGTCATACTTCTATCCCAGCACCAGTTTCCAGGGGCATTTTGAGAATTGGGTCCCCAAAATGTGACTTTCCCATGTAGCTTGGCTCTAGTTACAACCCTAAGATACTGTCATCTGTTGAGAAATGTTGGCTTTGCCACTGACTCACCATGTGGCCTTGGGCAGGAGGCTGTATGGCTCTGGGTCATCGCTGCCCCGTGTATAAAATGGGGGTGAAAATCATTGTCTTACATGCTTCATGGTTATTCTGAGGTACCAATAAAATCACAAGTATTTGCACTGTTCTAAAACCTTGGAGAACATGTAGAGGAAAGTCTACAGTAGACACTTGGGATCCATGATAAATCCCAAGGCACCAAGTGGTAACCTCAGACATTCTCATGCTGAGCAAAGCAATGCACCTTTCCAGGTTAGGACATATGGACCCATTTGATGGATCTAGAGGGCCCTTTAACAAGGACAGAGTTTGCATTGGAGCCAAGGTAAGTGAAGGATACTTCACTTCCCAATTACTCATCTGTGATTTCCAGACAAACATAGTACCTATATCACTGGATTGAAGTGAGGATTAAAATGTGACCACATTAAGAAGAGGACCTCTGGAGTCTTGGGAGGGAAGAGAGCATCTCCAGGCCAAAGGGATGCCGTGCCACAGATATCCATGATTAAAGGCAGAACTTCGAAACCACCAGCCCTCAGACCAAAATGACCCATCAGTGTGCTTTGTTTGGCTTGTAAAGCATTTTGAAATTAAAAAAAAAAAAAAAAAAATCTAAAAAACAAACATTTTTACATATAAGTCCAAATTTGTAACTTGTCTTAAAAATTCACAAGACACCCTGCACTCCTACATCACAGCGTTGGCAGGCACTGGGTGGCCACTGTCCTCCTGGAGAGGCCCACGCCCCTGCACTGAGACCCCCATGCTGGCCCTATAGATCACAGCTCTCTCGCTCTGTGGCTTCTCTAATATGACAGCTATCCAGCAGAATGTTCTGTGTACCCATGTTGCTCTGAAAAGTGGAATAATGAAAGAAAGAACTGAGAAGGCTGTATGTGTCAAGAGCATAAGAGCTCTCATCATACTTTGTGCAGGATACTCTGCTTTCCTTCTGTGCTGAACCTCCCGGCTCTTGTAGGGGACTATGTTTGCAACCACAGAGCCAAAGGAACACATTTGGAAGGAGAAAGAGGGTGCTGTGACAGCTTTTAAAAAATAGTGGGGTGTCAGTCTAGGGTGAAAAGATCAAGATAAGGGAAAGAGGAGAAAGGGAGGTTAGCAGCTTCCCCCCAATCAGACACCCTGGCAACACCCAGACATATGGGGCTGGCACTGTAGCCTCCCCAGGTGCTGCTGCTGCTGCTGGTGAGATGGCGAGTCTGGAGGTGAGGGAGTCCTCTGTCTGGTCTGCATGGCAGTCAGAGCTGGCCCAGCTGGAAGGACACTTGTGTAGTGAGAGTGGGAGCAAGGGGACTCAAGAGGACATAACAGAATAGGAAAAACTCAGGCTTTTGAGCAAAGCAGACCTGGGTTCAGGATCTGCCTTTACTACCACCTCCTGACCTTGAAGGAGGTTCTGAACCTTAGTTTTCTCAACTGTCAGATAGGGGTTGGCTGGCCGTTAATTAAACCAGTGTGTATTAGGATTCACTCTAGGTGAGCAAAACAGGGAGGGCCCCTGCTAGCGTGGAGCTTATCTATCAGTGAAAGAAAACAAACAATAAGCAAGTAATTGATTATCTGGTGACGATAGTGTGGATTGGTGGTTTATACCTTGGCTCATTTGATGTAATGAGGTAATATATGCAAAGTGCTTATCCCAATGTCTGAGTATAGTCATTCGTTTTATAAATTCTTAAGGAGCCACTGTTCTGTGTCAGGCCCTGTTGCAGCTGGGCACAGTGATGGGAAAAACATGGGATTCCTGCCTAGAGGGTTAGGAAAACCAGTGCCTCTGGCCCTCCTTCGCTGTCTTGACAGGACAGGATGAGGCAACTTCATGTTGGAAAGGCAGAGGAGCAGAAAAAGACAGGATTCCTCGTTAGAGGCTCTGGGTGCAAGGCCAGCCTGTGCTACTTATGGGCCTGTGGCCTTGGAGCGGCGCCTTCACCCCTCGGAGCCTGAGGCCCTTCTCCGCAGCACCGCAGGGTGCATGGAGGCCCGGGAAGGACCAGGCTGTTGTCTTTGCCGCCTGGGGTCCAAGCTGACGCCTGTCTGTGGTTTCCCGGCTCCAGACCGCTCAGCCCTGAGTGAGGCGAGGACCCTGTTCGTGGATGTGGAGGAGCGCGGGCCGGAGGCCATGGACGTGAAGGAGAGGAAGCCATACCGCTCGCTGACCCGGCGCCGCGACGCCGAGCGCCGCTACACCAGCTCGTCCGCCGACAGCGAGGAGGGCAAGGCCCCGCAGAAGTCCTACAGCTCCAGCGAGACCCTGAAGGCCTACGACCAGGACGCCCGCCTCGCTTATGGCAGCCGCATCAAGGACATGGTGCCGCAGGAGGCAGAGGAGTTCTGCCGCACAGGTGAGGGGCGGGGGCAGGGTGTGGGCAAGTGTACCCACAGGGATGGCCCTGCGCCTGGGCGCAGGGGAGCGGCAAGGCTAGCAAGGGCACAGCGTCAATACCACGTCTGCTGTTTTGGCACCTGTATCTAGGCAAAGCCTACCCTGCGGTTCACACTTAGGTCATTCATTTTTAAGCTCACCTCCTCATAGGCATCATGAGGTGGTTAGGAGCTGGGGTCCTCGTCTGCCACACTGCCTGGGGTTGAGTTCAGAGCCTCAGGCTCTCCTCTAAGCCTCAGTGCCCACCTGTCAGATGGGCATGAGTGGTCTCCCTACTGCACAGAATTGTATGTAAGTGGTAAGTGCGATGACACCAAGTAAGTGCTGAATAAGTCTTAGTTATTAGCTTTGTTATTTGTTCATATATTTATTCAGTCAACAAACATATCTTAGCACTTTTTTGTGTCAAGCACTGTCCTGACCTTGAGAGGAAGCTGTTCCTAAGATAGACCTAAAAACTTAGTAATTTCAGGACTCTCCTGGCACCTGACTCCCACTCCTTCATTTGCTACACACAGTAGTCACTCAAGCCTGTCCATCCGACTCCAGAATACCTTTCATTTCTGAATTCATCTCTCTTCTCCCTCCCCTCTGCCACTGTCCCAGTTCAGGCCCTGTCTTTCTGGGTGGGTTAATAACCACAACCCCTCTTCGCCAGGTGCTGCCCCCTATGGGTGCTCCAGCTCTCTGCACTGCAGCTGGAGTGAAGTTGGAAATGACTCCCCAATGGCCCTTAACCGAGCTCCTTAACCTGGCTTAGGAGTAGGGCTTTCCCTATATTCATTTGTCTCTTTGGACTGTTTTATCCCGTGTCTCTCCACCTCACTACCCATGCTCCAGGCCTACTGGACTTCTCATTTATTCCACACCGGCCATGGTATATGTTCGCTACCCTGGCGCTTCTGTGATTCCCGTTTTTCTGCCTGCAGAGCCTTGAGCCTTCTTTGAAGCTCGGTGGGCCCCTATCAATCCCTGCGTGTATGTGCAGCCCTCTCTGATGCTTCTCTGCCCACTCCCCTTGTACAGACAGGGTTAGCCAGGCATGGTGCTGTGTAATTTATATACATTTTGACTTTCTTATTTAATCCTTACAATAACACCAAGATGAGTCATTTGCCCAAGATCACAGAGGTAAGAAGAGCTGGGCGTCTGTGCGCACAGGCAGGCACACACACACGCACACACACACACACACACACACAGCCTGACAGCCTACAGTAGCCTCCCCCACAGGCCTGGATCCACATGAAAGCTGACTTGTTAGCAGGGCTGCCTCTGAGGCTTCAAAGATGAGGGCTCTTCTACTCTCTCCCAGCTTACAGGTAAGAGCTCAAACTCTGGCATCAGACAGACCCGGATTTGAATTCTGGTTCTGCCCCTGTTACCGCTCTCAGCGTCTTCCCCTGGGCAATGGGATAACTGTGATGCCTCCTAATAGGAAGGTGGTCAGAATTAATAAGGACTATAAATGAAGCACTTGACATAGTACCTGGCACAGAGCAGATGCTTCATAAATGCTGCCTTCTACTAACTGTCATCTCTGGGTCTCAGTGAGGGGAAGGGACAAAATGGTATCAAAGCTTTGCTCCACCTCGGTCCTGCCCCCGGTTGATAGAGCTCAGTGAGCTCGGCCAGGACCAACTTGGCCTGGATGCCACCCTAGCACGTGAGGCTGCACCTTGTCTTTGTAAATAACAAATAAGAGGCATTCTCATTTCACAGGCAGGTGTGACATTACTCTCTCCCATTACTTCCCTGGGTCCTCAAAAATCCTGAGGGTAGCAGATCATAGATTATCACCCCATTTTGCAAACAAGAACACAGGCCCGGGTGATGTCGCCAGGCCAAGACTGCACAGCTACATGTTGTGTGAGGTGGGATGTCAACTTGTATCCTGGGCTCCTCAGGAAAGAGGCCAGAAGGACTTAAAGCAAACAGGAGGACATCTCATGTTTGGTGAAATAA
Source organism: Miniopterus natalensis (assembly GCF_054644295.1). Taxonomy (NCBI): domain Eukaryota; kingdom Metazoa; phylum Chordata; class Mammalia; order Chiroptera; family Miniopteridae; genus Miniopterus; species Miniopterus natalensis. Next base: position 35,289,510 of record NC_142091.1, read on the forward strand.
ATCTTCTAAACTCACACAGCAGGGGGAGGGGCTGGGCTGGCTCAACGGGATCACCGAGCCTTTAGAGTCTGCCCTCACCTTGCATTTCTCCAGTCCTGGGATGTCTCAGCTCACTCATATTGACACTGAGTCTGGCTGCTTAAAAGGGTATGCAGGGCAAGCCATATGGAAATCAATGCAGCCAGAGCTGTTTATTGCAAATAAATTTGATTTCTCACTTAATGCAGCAGTCATTCTTCATAACATGTGACTGGTATCCCGTGGGAGGGCTGGCCCAGCGGAACAGGAATATGGGATGGGGGGTGGCGAGCTGGGGAGTGGACAGGACAGGAGTGGGGAAAGGAGATCAGAGGGAAGAAAACTGGACATGCAGGAAGTGTGGCATGCAGCGAGGGTGGGAAGCGGACAGAGAATTTAGGCTACAATTTAGAAGGAGTGAAAAAGAGGAGGGCAGACTGGACTGTGGCACATAGGGGTAATATCCAAAATATTTAACATCTGATCTGGTCCAGACCCTGGCCAGTGAACAGCCCAGAGGTCCCTGTTGTGCTGAGCCTCCTGACATTAACTTTTCAGCAACTGCATCATGGAGAGACTGGGAGGTGATTTCATCATGGGGGGTGGGGGTATTGTAGGGAAGAAGCTGAAACAGGCAGAGCAGAGGCTGGGGGCACTGGATATGAGGAGGCTTGGGCATCAGTTATTTACCAGGCAGTAGGGAACTATTTCATGACTTTAACTGCCTTGCTGGCAAGTGCCACACCCCCACCCAGACTGGAAGAGGGGACCCAAGGCCCTCCATTCAATTTAGCAGACATTTATTGGGCACCTCTAAGTACCAGATGTTGTTCTAGTCACAGGGATTTAGGAATGAGCAATGCATGGCCCCTGCCCTGTTGAGGTCATCATCAGTGGAGGAATCCAGACCTTAACTCTGTGTCGGATGACTTGGGCCACAGACCCTGAGGAGCTCAGAGGAAGAGCAGTGACTTCTGCACAGGGTGCAGGGTTAGGGGAGACTTCGCAGCAGAGGTGCCATCTGAGTGGGCCCTTCCTTAAAGGGTGGAGAAGATTTGGACTGGTGGGGAAGGGGCAGAAGGAACCATCCAGGCACAGTGAGCTCAGAGGACAGCAGGGAGTCCCAGGGTAAGGGACCAAGTGGGAACACCCCTCCTCACTCCCTAACCAAACTCTCCTTTGTTTCCTCTCAGGAGCCAATTTCACCCTACGCGAGCTGGGGCTGGGGGAGGTGACACCGCCTCACGGGACCCTGTACCGCACAGACATCGGCCTCCCCCACTGCGGCTACTCCATGGGGGCCAGCTCCGACGCCGACCTGGAGGCCGACACCGTGCTGTCCCCTGAGCACCCCGTGCGACTGTGGGGCCGGAGCACACGGTCAGGCCGCAGCTCCTGCCTGTCCAGCAGGGCCAACTCCAACCTCACGCTCACCGACACTGAGCACGAGAACACCGAGACCGGTGAGTGGGCCGCCTGGCCTGTGCCAAGCTCCTGGGGTGCAGGACCGGGGTTTTAATTACATGATTGATTTTATGCTCCATTGCTTGGGGCTCCGGTGAAGTGGGTGAAAATTGCTTCGCTCTCAGTGGTCAAAAGTCAGAGCCTCTCGCACAGTCACATGAAATACCATCCAGTCAGTGCCATGACAGAGATTGGGTCTCTGCTCTTTCTTTCCTGATTAGGCCAGTGCTTAAGGGGTGGGCTTATTGCTCACAATGTACCTGTGTGTGAGGAGGGTGCTAACCCATCCCCCACAGCGTGACTGCTAGGGCCTGAGCCCCGTGGGTCCTGCCTGAGTCCTGCTCGAGCAGACGCTAGCCTCCAGGTGCTCGGCAGTCCTGGGCGGTCACCGTGGACGCCGCCCCGCGCCAGCATCTACACTGATGAGTGGATGGCTGCCGAATGTGGTGGGATAACTTAAAAGCTGAGGTTTTGCTTGAGCTTTCCGGTATCTGCAGATCTGGGGAAGTGTTGGGCGTTCTAGACTCCGTATTCTGCTCTCATCTCTGCAGCCTCTTGTCCCAAGGCCTCCTTTCTCTGGTGTAGGAAGGGGAGTCTGGTTTCAGAATTTTCCTCCGTACTCTTGGACCTGAGCGCCCTGCAGGCTGCTGCCGGGGGGAGTCCTTTCTCTCGTGCTTTGTGCCCCGCCAGTCACGGGGCTGCTGTGCAGACCCAAGTGTGCCCTGAGGAGGGTCCTACTGGAGTCTGGCAGTGAAGATTCAGGGAGGGTGGCAGAGACCAGGGACAGCCCCTCTGTCTGGGAGAAGCTTTTGCTTCTCAGAAGTCCAGTGAGGGGGTCTGCTGGTGCTTCCACCCCAGGGTGGGAAGGAGGGTGTGGGAAAGGCAGTCTGAATGAGAACCACAAGAGCCAAACCAGGCACCAGGGCACCCTACTGGTTTCCAGCTCTAACTTCAGAGTTGAAGGCTTAGGCAGATTAGCCTCTGAAAAGGATGTTCCAGCTGGGTTACAGAGGACACAGTTCCAGATTTGGGATCAGGCAGAAGACCAGGTGAAGTTATGGTCAGATGAGAAATGTATCTCCTTAAAGAGTCAGGTGCAGCAGAATTCCATATCCATTTTACCACTCCTCCCAGATAACTCAGAGGTTTTCCTAGGGAGCCTGTGCACCTGTCCGAGGGGTGGGGGAGATGCAGGTCCTGGATACTGGTTTGGCAGTGTTACCCTCCCTTGACCTCAAATCAGCCCTCTGAGAGGGCCAGTGAGCTCATCACCTGAAGGAGCTCCCCTCTCTGCAGTGGGGAGTCATCCACACACCCTCACCCACCTTCCCACCAAAGCCCAAGCTGAGCCAGCAGCCCCTCCTCTCCCCTCCGTCACCATGCACTGAACCATGACACCAACATGATATGTGAGGCCTGTACATTAGGAGATAGGATTCTTCTGTTCCATCACTGACCTGAGATGTGGTACCAGATAACTTGGATCCTTTCTCTGGACCGACCTCAGTTTCCTCATCTATAAAATAAGTGGTTTGAATGAAATCAGAATTTACTGTATTCTAAGAATATTAATAGTTCTTAGATGGGGGAGGAGAATTACTCTGTGGTCCAATAATGTAGGAAACACTGGGTTAAAGGAATTTAAGTCAGTTTCTTTGTGCAGGACTTTTCAGAGCTTTTAAAATAAGTTAATGTGCATGCTAATGGATAGATTACCAAGGAAGGATAGATGCAACATTCCCCAAATTGATCTGAGCATAGAACCCTTTATTCCCAGGGCATCTGCTGGGGACAGTGTTCTAATGAACACTTTTGGGGAATAACTGAGCTGAATGATCTACAGGTCCATTCAGATCTAGGATGCTATAATCTGAGTGCTTACATTAAGGTGACAGCGCACAAGAGGCAAATGATAACAATAACATTAATAGCTCATAGCAGCTGCTGATTAGCAGAACAAGCACAGTGTAAATGCTTTAGTTACATGATCTCATTGACTCCCCTACAACCCTTTGAGGTAGGTTTTATTATCCTCCCTCCCCAGTACAAAACAAGGAAACTGCAGCTCCAAGAGGTTAAGCAACCTGCATAAGTCACACAGCTAGCAAGATGGGACTTGAACCTGGGCCTGTGTGGCTCTAAAATCTTTGCTCTTGTCGCCCTAGTTATAGCAAATTTCTTCTATAGCCAAATACTTGGGTTGTTTATTGTTTTGAGGTCTTCTTGCCATGGTGACAAATGATCACTTTTCCATAAAGTCGTGACAGTGAGGTGCACACCACCCACGATATTGTATGTTCCCTGAGAGCTGAATTACTGCTGAATTAAGCCTCTGTTGGATGATAATGACATAGTCAACAAGCCTGAAGAGCCTCGGCTTTTGATAATGGGGACAGGGACGTGGCTGCCTGCTTCCCCTGGTTGTGCCACCCTCTCCTGATTACCCATTTCTGCACTGCCCACCACACTCCAAGCCTCACTGTACTCAGGGAAGGTGGGCATGCAAAGGAGGTGGGCACGGGGACCTAACAAAGAGCCCCTGGATTCCCCAAACCCAGACACCCCACGGGTACCCACACACTTGTCTACTTTCTCCCAGTTAGGAAGTTAGATTAAGAGCTTTGTTATCCTGGAGTCTAAATAATGACAATGACTCGTACTAACAGTAGATGAGCCATAGGAATGGCTCCCTTTCATCCCCTGATGAGGTTGACAGTGCTCGTGTTCACACCATTATCTCCTCAATTGACAGTTGAGGATGGGTTCAGAGAGGTGACGGGTACACAGGCCTCATCCAGTTGAGCTGGAGCCAGGCTCTCCTCCAGTCCTGGGTCTTTCTCTTCCTCTCTTCTCCCTGTCCCCCCACTCTTTAGTCTTCCTCCCATGATCCCCCTCTCTTTCTCTCATATTCATCCTACTGGCCCCAGTTCCCCTTTTTCTGTGATGAGAACTTAGGTCTTATGATCAGAACAGGGCTCAATTCCACAGGACATGTAAAGCAAACACATCACAGTGTGGCCACTTTTCAGGAGTAGAGAGAAGACACGCTGAGGGCATACTGTGTGTCAAGCTGGTGCGCATGTGTGATTGATTGCCTTGAATCCTCATGACAAAACCATGGTATTTCCATCACCCAGATTGGAGGACTGAGGCTCCAAAAAGGTCAACTGACCCACCAGAGATTGCACAGCCAGTGAGTCATCTAGTCGGCAAAGCTCGAATTTGAATTCATATCTCTCTGATCCTGTGGTCTGAGCCCTTTGCCCAGCTCCACTGGAATCAGTAAGAGTGTTGGACTCTCAACTGAGGTCATCAAAATGTGTAACCAAGATCTCAGAGCTCCTTTCCAGATGCAAATGCAAAGCATAATCCCCAGCAACTTCCAGCCACAGGAACCCGACTCCACCTCCACCCACGCCTGGCCTTGCATTAGTCAATAGTAATTGTCAACAGTATTGATAGCGGTGGAGGCTTTTGCTAAGGTCACAGTGATGCTGCGTGCAGCTGCCATCAATAATAACTTTTATGGGGTCCATTAAAGCCAATTTCTGCCCCCAAAGGTTAATGTCAGCAGCTTTTATGTCACTGCTTAATATCCAAAATAAATACAGAATTGACTGGGTAATGTAAACACAAATCTTCCTCTTCAGGGCCTCCAGGCAGCACCACCCCCCTGGCTTCTCCGGCTGAGTGGGGCCAGCAGTCTGGGAGACAGTGAGGAGGAGCCCGTATCATGCCAGGCACACAGTCGGCATTCAATAAATGTTGTCTAGAAAGCAAAAGTTGCAATGTGAGCTCCATTTCCAGCCACAGGGTCAAGTTGACACAGTGTCTCTGTTGTAGATTCAGTCTGTAATTTGTTTTATACTTACTCCAAGCTCCTTGAGTGTGCCAGGCATTGTTCTAGAATGGAGCATCTAGATGGATATCCTGTGATATGACAGCCTTGTGGCACAATCTATAACGGAGGGGTAGCAAGCAGTGTCACAGACTGGAAAGAACAGTGGGTCCAGAGTTAATGAGGACACCTGGCCTTAAATCCCAGCCATGCCGTGTCCCAGCTCGGAAACCTTGGGCAAGTCACCTCACCTCCCTGAGTCACGGTTTCCTAAGACAACATGCCAGTGGTTACCAAGGGCTGGGAGAGGGAAGAATGGAAGTGAGTGTTCAGTAGGTGCAGAGTTTCCGTTTGGGATGATGAAAAAGTTCTGGAGATGAGCTAGTGTGAATGCACTTAATGCCACTGAATTGTACACTTAAAATGGTGAAAACGATTATGTATGTTTTACCACAAGAACAACATCAACAAAAATGAGCATGTCTTCTTTTTTCCTTGCTGTGTTGCTGTGAGCTTATACTACGTTGATGAGGTGTCTGGTCTGGTCCTTAATTCATGCTAGCTATTAATATTAATTTTTTAAAGAGCTGTGGGATGACAGTGAAAGGAGCCATTCGTTTGGCCCTGGGAGTGCACAGGCTCAGTCTTTCATCGCTCTCAGGGTCTGCACCGGGGCCTGAAGGCCAAGCAGGCGGTCCCAGAGCATAAGGGGCTGAGAGGTGCTCCCGGGAGAGGTGACTGCACAGGCCCACGCGTGGAGCCGAAGAGGCATGGCGGGGCTGGAATAGTGGGATTCACCAGCGCTTCAGTCCCAGGGGCAAATTGAGAAATTCCCTTAGAAAAGAAACAATGAAACAGAATCACAGTTACCCCAAAATGATCAAGCAGCCTGGGGTGTCGAAAGGGAAGTTGTTGGTTAACCTAATTAAGCAGTCAGATTGCTTATTCAGAGTCAGGAGATTAGGTAGGTGAGCATCTCCAAAGCACAGTGGAAAGAAGCTCATTACCAAGTTAACTCAACTCATCCTCTACCCTCCCTGGCTCCATGCTCATGAGACTTGGTTTTAAAAATCTATGGGGCCCGGCTGGCGTGGCTCAGCTATTGAGCGTCGACCTATGATCCAGGAAATCGAGGTTCGATTCCCTGTCAGGGCACATGCCCGGGTTGCGGGCTTAATCCCCAGTCGGGGCCGTGCAAGAGGCAGCCGATCAATGACTCTCTCTCATCATTGATGTTTCTATCTCCCTCTCCCTTCCTCCCTCTGAAATCAATAGATATATTTTTTAAAAGTAAAAATCTATGGGTGATGTGGGGTAGGGGTGCATGCAGACCATTGCCCAGGGAGCCAGGGGAGGGTTCTGAGCTGAGGAGTGACAGGGTCTGACACTTGCACAGCATCATACCAGAAGCAGCACTGAGCTCTAGTGGCCTATGTTGAAGTAGAAGGCTGCTGCAGTCATCCTGGAGACAGGACAGGAGCACAGGCCAGGGACTCAGGCCAGGAGAAGAAATGGAGGCAGTGAGGATGGGATCAGTACCTGGTAAAAGGAACAAGCTGTCCCTTCCCTGCTGCACCACAGCGAGAAAGACCTCAGTACTCTTAGGTTCTGTGACCAAAACAGGCTCCCAGGGGAGGGCACACATCTGATTCTTCTCCTGGCCTCACAGCTTCTTGGCCAGTTGCAGAGTTCTTTAGCACTGGTCTGTCCCACGCCATATTCCACACTCTTCCCTTAGTTCATGGCCTGGGTCATGACCTACACCCCCTGCCCGTTCCTCCTACCATCCTGCATCCTGCTGCTGATCATCTTGGTTTCTGACCTTGCTGCCCAGCTCCCACTCCCAGCCTCGCAGTACCTCCCACACGAGGCACTTGGCACCATCTTTTTTCATTATAATCTGGGCTTCCCTTGGGCCATAATTCCAGTTCTTCCTTCTGTTCACCTGCCTCAAACGGCCTTGCTGAAGTTTGACCTGGGGCCTACTCTCCATAGCACCGCCTCTGCTGGAATTGCATGATCAGGGAGCTAGGATGTAACAGCCACTAGCACTGCTGTCCTCGTAGTTGGGAGAGGACTTGAAGAGGCCTGGCCTGGTTTAAATGGATCCCAAATCCATTCCTCACTGGTGAGCTCTGTTGCTCCCCCTGGTGGGCAAGTTCATACTAGTACCAGAGCACCCTGCTTCTGTACTGGGAGGGGGAAAAGAAGGGGAGATTCAAAGCTACACTAAATAAGGATAGATTGCATTCTTGAAACTAGGTTAGGACCTGCTGTGTGTGCACAGAGGTGCAGCAAACCAGTTTTGCTTTTAATTTGAGCCAACATGACTTTCAATTCCAGCAGAAGCAATGATGTGCACAATGTCAGGCTTCCTACCAGAAGACATTTGCACGGCATTTTTTTCCCCATCAGTGAGCTCAGCTTTGTCCAGGGAGAGCAACTCCTGGGCCTCTTTCAAATTCATCTAACCCAGGATGACTTTGGGAAAGAACAGAATAACCGGTGGAAAAATAGCTTTCTACCCTCAAGAGCCTAATTCCAGGGCTGGGTGTGTGGAGTCTGGGGATAAATCTGATTTCAATTTGGGGCTCTGTTACCAGTCGCAGTGTGACCTGGAGCAAGTCACTTCCTCTCTGGGCATGAGTTTCCCCATCAGCCTAACAGGGTCATTGGAATCAGGCAGCAAGATAACTCTGAAGGAGAATGGACTTTGGAGTCAAACTCAGAGTTCCAGCTCAGCCACTTAGGTACTGGGTGGTTTTGTGCAAATCGTTGAATCTCAGTGAGCCTTGCTTTCTTCATCCGCAGCATGGGAATGAATGCATGGCTACCTCCTAAAGTTGTAATGAGCACGAAAGGCGATTGTGCACCTGAAAGACCCAGGACTACATTTTCCTAACTGTGGGTCGTAACCAATCCTGAAATCGATGCTGTGGCTCAGCACCATGATTTGAAATAAATGGAATAAAGAAGAGCAGAATAGAGTACATATCTTGTGAATTTTTATTTTAGTGATACTTTACACACAGCACTTGTACTAGATCACCACATACCATGTATTTCTTATTGTGAGTTCAGTAAAAAAAAAAGAAAAAAAAGTTTAAAAGATGGTACTTGCTTATAGCAGGACCTTGAGAATGTTAATGTCTTTCCTTCAAGAGTCCCTCAGTCTAAGGATTCTATGATTCACGATGTCACCATCTTGTTTAAAATTATTGGCAGTATTTTTAGGGCCCCCTACTGAGAATGAGTGTATATCTATGCAGGGTCTCAGGAATCAGTCGAAAGAAGCTGGGCCCTGGGATCAGATGAACTTGGCCAAGGTCACACGGGTTATATAATGACAGGCCTGGAATTCCTGCTTTGTAGAACCTGGCCATCTCTTCCCCTCTCACCCCCAGTTCCTCCTGTATAAATGGCCATTGGGGTGACTGATGAGCCTTAGGTTAGTTAGGAGCTGTGAGGACAGCTGGGAAAGCGCCCTAAACAGGAGGAGCTGACCTAGGAGAATACAGAGTCTGGGAAAGTTATCATCTCAGTTCACGTAACCAGCTGAATCTCTCCACTTAGCACAAGGCAGTTGGAGAGGAATCCGGGGCAAATGTACCTGAGTACCACCTGCAACTAGGATGTCCCCCCAACCCTTGGATCCTTGTCACAAATTTAATTTCACACTCATCAACCCAGGCAGCTTGACCACGATGTGGAAATGACTCTCTTTCCTCTGACATTGGGCTGGGGGGAAGGCACGTGCAGCAAGGTGTGGGGAAGGGCTGCTGGAAGTTCGCATCGGTTCGTTACAGGTAGCACAGTGCCGGGAGGGTGACAGTGATCACCCATAGGCTCCCTGGAACCAGGCGCAGGGCAAACCTCACAAAATACCTTTTTCGAGAAGAGGTCTCAAAGAAGATCAGACCCTCCCCCACAGTCTTTCCAAGATGACAGGCCCAACTCCCTCTGATGGTGGGGAGCAGAAATGGTGAAGGAAAGGAGCACTGAACTATCAGTTGGAAGCTTTGGACCTGACTCGCAGCTGTGTGGACTGTATGGGAAATGAGCCTGTGGGGATGAAGAGGGCAGGTGAGGCCAGAGAGGACAGCTGGGCTCTGCCGTGGCAGGGGGTGGTTCTGAGCTGCTGATTCAAGAGTTCGGCCTGTTTTCTGAAGATCACAAGGATCCACAGAAAAGGTTTAAGCAGGGAGGCCAGAGATGGCAAATTCCTTCCCTGATTCAGCCGAGGACATCAGTCTCTAAGTGATGGTTTTCCCACTTCATCGATGATAAAATTGCCCCCTCCCCAACAGACACACTGTGGAGAGAACTGTGTCCCTCCTTAAATTCATACGTTGACACACTAATGGGGCCTTCAGGAGGTGATAGGGTGTGTCCTCAGGGTGGGATTAGTGCCTTTATGGGAAGAAGAAGGGGGAGAGAGCAGCCTCTCTTTACTCCCCAGGACCCAACCATGCTGGCACCCTCCAGAACTATGAGAAATGGATTTCTGTTATGTAAGCCGCCCAGCCTGTAGTATTTTGTTATGGCTGCCCAAGACAGACCCCAGAAACTTAAGTAACTTACCAGCCAGGAAGCCACAACACTGATACGTAACACAGACTGGGCTATTGCAATCCAAAGCTCTTACTCCGGCCACATCGCCTCATGGAGCCAGCAATGCAAAACTGCTTGAGTGAGCGACTGCCAATGCTTTTGTGGGTTAAAAAGGTGCCAAGATGCCAGACTATCCCCTCAAAAAATAACAGTAACTCACATTTATAAGCACAGATTCTGGTGCCAGACTATCTGGGTTTGAACCCTAGCTTTTCCACTCGCTAACTGTATTACCTTGTATTACACAAGGCATGTTTCTTAATATGTCCATGCCTCAGTTTCCTAACCTATAAGATGGGGCTAATTCTACTATCTGCCTCCTAGTGTAGTTTAAGAATTAAATGAGCTCAGAGAGTTAAAGCACTTAGAATGGTGCCTGGCACATAGGAAGTGCTACACAAGCACATGCTGTTGTTATTATTATTAATTGTACAGCACCTTGTGATTTACAAGGTGTTTTCACATCCCATTTAACATTTGCAGCAACCTTTGGGGTAGACATCAGTCTTTTCATTGTTTGGAAGTGCTCTGAGATCACACAGCTGGCAGTGGGGGAGGCGGGATTCAGCCCGGGTCCCTCTGACCCTGCACCACACTGTCTGTAATTTCATCTGGCAGCCGGTTAGCCTGGCTCTCTCTGCCAGAGATGACCCCCAGCCAGCAGGGCCCAGTGTGAAAAGACTCCAGCCGGCCTGATTTTCCTCAGGCCAGTTCCTCCCAGTCTGCCTGGGAGAAGGATCTCAGCCCAAGCTATCTGTTCAGGAAGAAACTTCCCTTCAAATAAAGAGCCAAACTCTTTAAGTTTCGAACCCTGAAAAGGACTTTTCCTTACACTGCTGCTCAGCAGCCAGGCTCCCAAATGAGTTTGCTGCGCTCTGCTTTGAGGGACCTTAACTACAAAACAAATTGCTTTCCTGAGTGTGCCTCCAAGAAGGAAATCACCGAATGGAGCAAACCGGTTTCAAAGTGTGGTGCAAACCGAGGGAAATTGTTTGCTGTTCCACTTGCTTCGAAGGATGGAAGGAGGAGAGAGGAGCCATCCTGGGTGTGAAGTGGGCTGTGAAAATGCAGAGGAAGGCTCTTCAAGCAGGTGCCAAAGGGGCTCAGGCAGAAGCTAGCACATTCCAAGTGAAGCTGGTGGGGCCCCTCTCCCACCCTGCTGCCTCGTGCCTCATGCGATGACCAAAAGGGAGAAGCTGCTTAAGCCCAAAGGATGCACCCTTCTTTCCACCTGCATTCACAGCTTTCAATACTTCATCACCTCGGCCCTAGAGTTAGCAGTGCTAAAAGATGCATTTTATTTGGAGAAAATAATGTGTCATTTTTTACCCCAGGTAAATTTAAAAAGCTCTTCAAGAGTCTACTCTGGTATTGGGCCACTATTATTCACATTTAGGGAGTGTGTAATAGCTCACAGTTTCCTTTAGCGCCCAACATTTCATAAATTATCACATCAGCTCCCCGGTCCAGGGCACCCGAGCCCACACCTTGACTTTGAATGGATCATCACACTGGAGACGGCAGGGGGCGGGGAGTGTCGGGTTTAAGGCTCAGTGAGTCACTAGCAGGACTCACTGGACTCAGCGTATAGTGGGACGCAGAGTAAGATTTATCATCAGAGCAAGAGGATACAGAGCAAACCAGCACAGGGAAAAGGCACAGAGGGCAGAGTTCGGAGGAAGCCAGGCCCAGCTCCCCAGAGTCCTCTCCTGCAGGCACTCGGGATGCCCCCAATTCCTCCAGCAGAGCCATGATGCAAATACTGTCCACCAGGGAAACTCAAGAGAGACCGGTGCCCAAAGATTTTATCAGGGGTCTGGTCCCAGAGGTACCTCTGCCTAGAATATGCCAAAATCCCAGAATCTCAGAAGGAAAGCAGGTAGTCAGCACAAACCTCATTATTGCACACACAGTCTAGGCACAGTGAGCCACTCTTACCATTCAGGGAAAGTTTTATGTCAGGTAAGGAGCTGTTTCCCAGCCAAGTTCCCAGATGCCAGCCAAGAGCCAGGCTTTCTCAGGTGGCAGTCCAGGCCCGCTAGGTGGACTCCCTCCTGCACGAGCCTCTTGAACTGTCCTGTTTAACCCTGGTGAGCAACCCTAGGAACTACCAGTGGATACCTCTCAGCTATGTAGCCCTTTCTCCTCTCTGTCTTGCATGTGGTAACTCTTATAAAGTGATTATAAACTTCGCCTGTAAGAAATTGCCTGAGAAAGAAAGCTCACCGTTAGTGCTGGTGATAAAGGAGAGAAAATGAAATGATGACTCTTACGCAGGCAAAAGAAGAACATTTTAAATGATCTGACAGTGGTGCGGTGCTCCTGGTCTATGGTGGTGATGATGAATTGGGGTTGGGGGCAGGAGACTAAATGACTGAGCAGGTGCTGCAGACATGTGGCCATTCATTCAGCAACATTCGGCAGCACTGGGCCGAGGGATGCTGAGCTGGAGCAGGCCTCGGTGCTGGCCCCAGGGCTCACGGCATACAGCAGGCATGCTCGTGCCTGGATTCTGCAGTGTCGGGTGAGTGCTGTGAACGGCCCTGGGCGGCCAGCAGTCGGAGCAACTGAATAAAGTGATTCCCAAGACCCCCATCCAGGGAGAGCTGGGACAGGGCCACAGGAAGGAGAGTGTCTACCACAGTGGCCTCTCACTCCTACCAGTTCTGGAACATAATTTTCAGGAGTCCCAATGGCAAAGAGGAGGCTGTGGGTCGAGTATGTCTGTTTGGTACAGAAAGTAAGATAGGGGAGAAAGCTTTAGCTGGTAGACTGATGTGGAAAAGTCTCAGAGCTCCCTGTACTCTAAATCAGTCTCTCTGCTGGGACAGGGTAACAGCAAAACCCTGTAATGCCCTGCAGCCAGAGCCACCAGGAGCTCATCTGTAGCTGAACAAAGGTGGGTTCATTGACTCCTTCCAGTGAGGCTGGACAACGCACACCACGGGGAGGACATCGGTGTTTCCGTAAAGGGTGTTAGAAAAGAGACTCAGGATTTTGACCTGTGTTAGGTGATTTGGAGATGGGTTCAAGGAAGTGGAACTTGGCCCTGGATTGGACGCTGTCAGGAAGCAGGGGTTATTCTGTGCCTGGGTGTCTTAATAAATCTTACACAGAAGGCAGGAGGAATGAAGAGAGGGCTAAGGTTGTCATTGAAAAGGCAGGATAGGGGGATAGCTGGTCACTTTGTGCTTTGGGCAGTGTTCTTGTCATTTTCCGAGTTCAGACATGGTTGCCAAGTGGCCTGGCCTTTGTCTTCATGCATTACGGCCACCGGGTCGCCTGCCTGCCCAAAGCTGGTATGTGAAATGGCTTCAATTCTGTAGGAGAAGCCACGGCCTGGCTGTGAGTGCCAGGCCCATTCCTGGCCGTGGGGAACTGCTTCTCCCTCCCTCATCCTTAGCCAAAGACAAAGGATCAGGCCCAAGCTCCCAGGTGACAGCTGGCTTCAGGGCCTCTGTGACCTGTACCCATGATAAATCTCAGTGTCCTGAAAAAAACAACAATGAAAAAAACGTATTTAATAATAAGTACTATTATGTTAATTAAGTTCTATTAAATAATTTTTAAATAATATAGACTCAATAGATAATAAAAGTTATTGACTATTTATTGTAGGGCAGGCCTCCTACGAACCTCTTTCAGGACATAATCTCATTTAATCCTCTTAATACCTCGTCAAGATTAGTATTTTGATTTTTTTTTTTCCAGATAAGGAAATAAAAATACAGGTTAAGTGACTTCCATAAGGCCATTTATCTAATAAGTGGTAGAGGGCCGGATTCACACACCGTCTGCCCGACTCCAAAGCCTATGCGTTTCCCACTGCCCCTGGCCTCACGGACATGTAGGTACATGCGGTCACTAAAGAGATGGCATATGGTTGAGACTGGTCTTGGTCCAGAGAGCATGACAGCTCTGAGACCAATCCAAAGTGTGTCTAGAAACAGGGAATTTTGGGGACCACAAATATGGGCCCCAGAAGCCCGGGCCCTGGCAGGGTATGGTGGTTCCTGGGAGCTGCTGCTGTAGCTCTAGCAAAGTGAACCTACTTTGGCATCCCCAGGAGGGAGGGTGAGCCAGATCTATTTTTCGTTCCTGCTCAGTTGGCTAATTAATATTAAAAAGAGCTGCCCCTTATTGATTAACTTTGCCTTCCACTACAACGATGTCTTAATAGAAACTCAATATCTCTAACTCAGAAGCTGGGGTGAATCTTTTAGGTAGCAGTGATGGTTAACCTTGCCACCCCCTTCTGAGCTTCCGCAGGGTTAATGTTGGGTGAGGGGCGGGAATCGAAGACCTGTTTAAACTGGTCCCTTGGCTAGAGGCATTATTTTTCTTTCCATGGTCCATTTTGTATTTGTCTAGAAAGGTTTTCACAGATCTATGTAGCTCTAGGCAAGACTGTGGTTTATTTATCTGTCTCAGCATAATCAAGACCTGACACATGAAATTCTGCAAATATGTATCACTTAGGAAGGGTGTTCATTGCGTCCTGATGAATGAACATGCCCATTCTGCTCATTCATGAGGCTTAGAAAGAGCAGGAGGGAGAAGGGAACTAACTTTACTACTGGATGCTGCATTTGCTTCCTAAGGCTGCTGTAACAAAGGACCATAAACTGGGTGCCTTAAAACAACAGAAATTTGTTTCACAGTTCTGGAGGTTACAAGTCCAAAATCAAAGTATCGCTGGGGCCACGCTGCCTCTGACCTGCAGGAGAGCCCTTCCTTGCCGCTTCCGAGCTCCTGATGGGCTGCTGGCAGTCACTGGCACTCCTTGGCTTGTAGCTGCATCGCTCCAATCTCTGCCTTCTTTATCATCTCGTGTTGTCCCTGTATGTCCCTGTCTTCACATGGCACTTTCCTTATAAGGATATCAGTCATATTGAATTAGGGGACCATCCTACTGCACTTTGACCTCATCTTAACTAACTACGTCTCTAATGAGCCTATTTCCAAGTAAGGTCACATTTGAGGTCCTGGGGGTTAGAACTTGTCTTAGTGTGTTCGGGCTGCTATAACAAAAATCCTATAGACAGGTGCCTTAAACAACAAACACTTACTGCTCATAGTTCTGGAGGCTGGAAGTCCAAGATCAAAGTACTGGCAGACTCAGTGTCTGGTGAGGTCTGCTCCCTGCTTCTTTGCACTTGGTCCTCACATAGCAGAAGGGGTGACCGAGCTCTCCGGGGTCTCTTCTATAAGGGCATTAATCTCATTCATGAAGGCTCCATAGTCATGACCTAATCACCTCCCAGATGCTCTACCTCCTAATCCCATCACCATGGGGGTGAGGATTTCAACATATGAATTTGAGGGACACACATTCAGTCTGTAGCAGACTTCAACATCTGTTTTGTGGTGCAAGTCAATTCAGTACATAACAGTTGCCTCTTTGGTTCCAGCCACTATCCTAGGCACTTTGTCTCCTGCCCCTTGCCCCCACCAGCACCACCACCAGAAGCCTGTGACTCTCCACGCCAGACTGCAGGGCCCTGGTCCTGACTGTGGCCTCCCCTCCCTCCCTCTGACACACACCACCTCACGGCCAAGCAAGCCAGCTCAGGGCACCCAATCTCAGGCCCCTTCTAAGGGAGTGAGCCCCTTCACGGGAGACATGGATGCCACAGAGAAGATTCCTGCCTGAGACCGTGTGGGTGACCTTGTGGCCTTGCCTATAACAGCAGGGCTGTAAGTGTGTGTGTGTGTGTGTGTGCACGCATGCGGGTGCTCAAGCAAGTATGTGGCTAAGTGCTGATTTGAGGGGGGGTTAGGAATGCATGTGCAGGTATGGTTCAAATGTAAAATGTACTTGACAGAATATGAGTTTGACTGTATGACAGTGTCATTATGTTAAAGGAGGAATAAATGTGTGACAGGGTGTGGAGAGCACCCAAATAAGTGTATGGGTTTGGTTGTACATGCAGGTGTTTGTGTGCGTCTGTGCAGAAGTGAGGGAGTGGACGGTGATTTCTGCCAAATACCTGTTGTGTT
This sequence comes from Miniopterus natalensis, assembly GCF_054644295.1. Taxonomy (NCBI): domain Eukaryota; kingdom Metazoa; phylum Chordata; class Mammalia; order Chiroptera; family Miniopteridae; genus Miniopterus; species Miniopterus natalensis. The sequence goes on from NC_142091.1 coordinate 35,305,441, forward strand.
TTAGACTCGGGCAGCAAGCAGAGGTGAAGTCTTTCCTTCCATTAAGATGGGGAAGAAAGGCTTGGTGGGCCTTTTTTAAACTTAAAAAAAAAGAAAGAAAATAGGCATCATCCAGTTAGTGGTTGTTAATTAGGAACAGGTCCCAGAGAAGCTGCTTCTGCAGCAGCACCAATAAATCACTCATTAACTGTCCATGGCTGCCTGCCTCTGAGCCTGGCTTCTCTGCAGCTGGAGCTCCATTGGCAGCCAGGCCAGGGCCTACCCACTGTGCATTTATCCACATGTGGGGTTGTGTCTCTCTCGGACCCCTCCTTCGAAGAGCATCCCCCGGATGCACTAGGCAGAACAGATACCGAGCCCCCATTCACTGATTCATGGACTGAACTCCACCACCATCCCACCCCTCTGACCTCGTTAACCTCATCTCTCACCATTCTTCATTGATTCAGGTTTCAAATCCAGTGTTCCCTATTCATAGCCTCTTTCACAGCTTTGCACGTGCCTGATAGAGCTGTTACCATGCATCTACTTGTGTCTCATACAGAGGCGAGCATACAGTGGGTACTCGGGAAATAAATTCTTGCTTGACTGGCCAACTTTCTCCACAAGCAATGCTTTAAAGTATTGAATTTAGCTGAAACCACCATAGGCTTTCCCACAGGAGGTGAGAAAGGGAGTAACTGCTTAATGAACATGGGGTGGTTGGGTTTTTTTGGAGGTAGGGTGATAAAAATGTTCTAGAATAAATAGTAGTAATGACTGTACAACATTGGGAATTTACAAAATACCACTGAATTGTACACTTTAAAAGGGTTTAAATGGTAAATTTTATGTATATTTTTCTATAATAAAAAAATTACTTTAAAAAGTTAAAAACCAACCTAGAGCACCTATTCCTCCATCCCTTCAGCACACGTTTACTGAGTGCATCTATAGAATCAGGCCCCAGGATCAGGGGATGCCGCAGATAGACGTTTCCTGTTTGAACACAGTCATCTTGTAATCCTTAAAACACTGGCAGGTTGCTGTTTTTCCCCCTACTTTATGCACAAGCAAACTAAGAATCACAGAGGCAGGGGACTTGCCCAAAGTCATGGAGCTCCAAAGTGGTCGACTAGGATGTGAATCTGAGTCAGTCTCCTGCAAGCTCATCCTGCTTCCATGTGCTTCCTCCAAGTTTCAGGCCTGGTGCTCACCAGCTAATTCAACAATAGCATAGCTAGAGACTGAAGAACTGTGTGGATGGCAAACGAGACATTGCCAAGGACAATTCCCCCACTGCCTTCTTTGGTGGAGGGCCCTGCCATCTCTCCTCCCCAGGTTCCAGACAATGAAGGCCCCCCGCCCCACTCCATCCTCAGCACTGCCAGCATGCTGATCTTTCTAATCTGATTAGCTAGATGCTCTCTGCTGGATGTTTGTATTAGTGCCCGACCTTCTTGCTAAGCAGTAATTTCAGGAGCCTGTGACTTTGGAATGACATTCTTTATGTTGGTGTTTATTTTTGAAAGTTTATAAAATCAATCCAAACCCCACAGCCTCTGATTTTGAGCTTAACTGAAATGTGTTGAAAGATTTAAGGATAGTTACTGAATTTTTTTCCCCATGTGTAAAAAGATATTTGGTCTAATGAGGACATTCTTTAACCTGGTGGTGGGGAGTGTTAGAATGAGAAGCCTTTGGTTCAGGGAGCTTAGGAATCCCTATCTTTGGGGGCCAGGTCCAGATGTAACCCTGCAAGCATGAAGTTCAAAGTCAGATTATGGATTGGTGGAAAACTATGCCATGGTGCCCTTCTTCCAGACACTGAGGCATAAGCCGGGATCTGCATGTAGTTCTGTTTGGTCTCAGTACAGAGATACTTCAGAAAGAGGAATCAAAAGGTTAAATCCTGCCTCTGGAGCCAAATGGCGATGAGAAGAGCAGGGTAAAGAGGGGTGTGGGGGTGCTTATTATAGGCTCTCTTCTTTTGGTTCCAGATCTCATGTTCTTTTTCCTAGGCTTCTTTGTTCATTCATTCACTTCTGCATTCATTCATAAAATGTTTATGGAGAATCTGATATTTCCAGGCCCTGTTTTAGTGATTATAAACAGAAATAAGATTTCTGGAGTAGTCAATATAGGTTAATTTATGTTGCAGTAACAACCCTAATATCTTCGCGGCTTAACAGAGTTTCTCATGTTATGTACTCAATATACTTCGTGTGTGATCGGGGTAACTGTGTGGAGGCAGTGAGGAAATGCTGGAGCACATTCGTAGAGAAAGCTAATAAGCCAACTGTTAGACATTGTTGAGTCTGAAGTGCCTGTGGAACCTCCAAGTCAAGATTTACATGAAACTCTTGTATATTGGGGCCTAGAGTTAGGAGGAAGTCTAAGTACTCTTAGAACTTAGAACTTAAGTACTCTGAGTGCCTAAGAAATGAAAGGTGTGGAGGTATTCTATGCTGAGAATAGCTCCTTCCTCCAGAGATCTCAAATTACACATCTGTTGGTACCAGAATTGCTTTTAAAATTGTGTTTCAATCCCGGAGCATTTCCTGCTGCTCAGCTTCCCCAGACCCAGCTTCCCTAGGCTGAGGGAAGCCACTGCTCTCCGGCCTCCCGCAGCCCCCACTGTGGTCCCTACCAAGTTGCTGCCACTGTTCAGCCCCCAAGTCCCTGGAGGGCTGGTACTTGTTCATCTGGCCTGGCACCCAAGTGCTCAGTAAATGTTTCTAGACCAAATGAATGAATTAACTACAAACTATTCAAAATTGTTGGGTCCCCTGTGAGAACATAATAGTACTTCCATTTTCCAAATGCCTTTAATAAATTATAACTCACCAAATTAAAATAAACATTTGTTTTCACTTCCACCAGCCACGACTCTGGAGGGTTTGAAACCTTTTCATCTTCAAAGTGCTTTCAAAACAAGAACTGGTTTCCCCCAAAGGCCCCTCTTTGGAAGCTGTGGACTATAAACAGATATAGAAATGTATTAGCATTCAGAAGCTAAGGTGCCTCAGGCTAGGTTCGAAGAGAACCTTCTCCAGGAAAGAAAAACAAATTGTTTCTTTGATTTTTTGAGAGCCTTCAGTGTGCCAAGAGTTGTGTTAGGGCTTTCAATATCTGACCTTTTTCTCTCAATGTTCCTGTGAGGTAGGTATTCTCATTTTCACTTTAGAGACAAGAAAACAGGCCAAAGAGATAAAGTGATTTGCCCAAAGACACAGCCAGTGAGAGGGTGAACCAAGAACCGTTTTTAAGTTCTTCTAACTCCAGAACCACTGACCTTTCCTTCGCGTCGCTGCTTCTCAACTTCGGCTTGCATATTAGCATCATTAGGCGCACACAGGTGTAAATTCTGGGCTCCCTCCCCAACTTACTGGATGAAACTTTGGAGAGAGATGCTTGGGCATCTGCATTTTATATAAACTTCCCAGGCGCTTCTTATGCACACTGAGATTTGATAATCTACACTTTATACCCTTAATGGGTTCCTTAAACACAGAGAGACTTGTCTAAAGGAATGAGAGAAAAAATAAAGGGAGACTAAGTAGGCCCTGATCCTGTGCCTCCCACTGAACGTGGCAGGTTTGACCTTCTGAGCACTGAGTGTGGCAGCCTCTTCCCCCCTCCCTGCCTTTCCAGGCTGTGCTGGCGGAGATGGAAAGCTTCCTCCATTCCCCTGCTTTTCATGGCAAGCTTGGGTGATGTTTTCCCTCCACTCCATATGGATTTTGCAATTAACTCACTAGAAAAGTAAATCACAGGGCGCCTGGAATAATGAGTGCGGTGAACAGCCGGCCTCGGCCAAGCAGACTGGGCCTGCATCCAGAGCGTGGCTAAGGTTGCTGGGGTGGCGCACGGAGCAGGCAGGAGGCCAGAGGCCGGCGGCTCCTGGAGGCCGGACAAAGACAATAGATGAAGAAGGAGAGGGCTACTGACTGAGACTGAGTACCTTTTGTATATGTTCAGCATAATGCTCAGCGTTTTACATTCTTTATGTCACCAATTCCACACAACTGTTTTTTGGTCGGTTTTACTGTTCCCATTTTATAGGAAAAGACACCGAGGCTCAGAAAGACAAAGTCACTTCCCAACTTCCAGCTTCTCCAGGGAGCCTTAACCCTCCTCATTTACTGTCATCTTTCCTTTCTCTGACCACCTAGAGAAGGAAGAACTTTTTACAAGCAGGCAACCTAAGGGCAGCTGGGGGACAATGAGAGCCGATCTCGAGGAGGCCTGGCTCTTCATCTGCAAAATGGGATGGTGACTGTTACCTAGGCATCAGGGCTATTGTGAGTACTGAAGCTGATCTCTCTTTCTCTTTTTTATGAGTATTTTTAATTGATTTTTTTTTTTTAGAGAGAGAGGAAGGAAGAGGGGGAGAGAGAGCGAGAGAGAGAAGCATCGATCATTTGCCTACAATATACATGCCCCGACCAGGGATCAAACCCGCAACCTGGGTATGTGCCCTAACTGGAAATCGAACTGGCAACCCTTCAGTGCATGGGACAGTGTTCAACCATCTGAGCCACACTAGCCAGGGCTGGATCCGATCTCTCATGTGGGACACTTCAGACACTACCTGGCACATAAGTAGGCACTTGAAAGTGATTCCCCTGTTACCTCCACAGCACTCACCTAAACCATTTGCTGTCATGGAATGAATGGCACTTCTTTCAAAGGCAAAACACCACTGGGTTACACCAGGACCAGGGAGGCATTCAAGCTGGCTCAGGGAATGGGGTTTATGGAAGGGTCATACATGGAATGGCAGAGCAGCTGGCATGGAAATCAAGAACAGGTGCCAAACTAGCCTGGTTTGGACTGGACTGTGGACTGGCCTGGAGCTCACGGGAGGTTCTGGGATCAAGGCTGGACGTAATAAGTCTTTACCTGACTTCTTGCCTTCTCAGGGGCTCTGCATGTTTTGGCTTCTTGCTTCTTGGTGGGGCATTTCCTGCTTCTGGCCCCAATTCCTGAGGAGAAGAATCTGATTGGCTGAGCCCATCTGCACATGTTAAGCCATAGGCTGAAGATAAGTGGGTGGAGTCAGGCAGGGCGGAGCCGTGTGATGCGCAGCTTGGCTGCCAGGCTGCCCCTCTGCAGAAGTCGGGGGGCATCTGCCTGCTTCTGAAGGGGCCGTGGCAGACACAAGATATCTTTGTCCCCAGTGACCCTGTTGAGACTTTCACTCCAAAAGAAGAAAGATTTTGTGTTCTCTTTCCTTCTGTGAACTCAGACTGGGCCTGCATTCAGTCCTCAGGAAAGGCTTACAGGGTTAGCAGGGAGAAAGAAGGGAGTAAAGACGAATAGAGGTTCTGTTTGCTCTGCCTGGCTGTGGGCTCTTTACAGACATGACTTAGCTGAAAACGGCCCCCGCTGACAGGGCCCTGCCCATCCGCTGGTAAATTGAGGTCTTTTCTGTGAAGGTGCTCTGCCAGGAACCCAACACACGCATCCCTGGGACGTCCACATCCAGATCTGTTTCGTTTGCAAGCCAAAAGATGTTTCCTCTTGTTGCCTGCAGAGCCTAAAAAAATCAAGCTGGCTTCTTTTTGCCTCTCACAGCCTCCTGAGCAATTGAGGTTTTGAAATCTGAGCCCAGCTGACAGCTCTGTTGATGTATGGGAAATGCAGGGCTGGGGTTTGTCCTCTGGACTGTACGGTGGCATTCACTCTGCCTTCCTCACAGCTTCAAAACTCTCTAGGGGCTGTAAGGCAAGTGGGCATGACTCAGCAAAGCACCGAGAACAGACACTGGGAACCAGAAGAATACTTGGGCTCTTGATAGGTTCAATGGCTGTTTCTTTGCCTAGCTAGAAAACAGAGCAAAGAGGGCAGGACTGAAAAAGCAGGTGCAACTTTTTAAGCAAGATCAAGAAAGGATAGGGGCGCCCACTTTCTCTAGAACTGCACTCTGGGAGAGAGAGCTTTCTGCAGTAATGGAAATACTCTGAATCTGCTGTGTCCTGCGCGGTGGCCATTAGCCACACGTGCTGAGCCAGCACTTGAAATGTAGTTAGTGCAGCTGAAGAAATGAATTTTTAATTTTATTTGAGTTAATTTTAAATCTAAATTTAAGGAACCATATGTGGTTAGTGGCTACCATAGTAGACAGCCCAGCTCTAGAATCAAGAGCCTTTCTCCAGCTCAGCTCTGTGAAGGCATCAGGAGCATGTCTTGTACCCATATTCCCATGCCTAGCACAGTGGCTACCATTGGCCTCAAGAATATTCAAACGAATGAGAGTACTCACCCCAGAGCTCGCCCCTGCTGCCCTGAATCATCCAACATGAGCCCATACCCTATAAACGGCCCCTCCTAGGCCTGAGTTAACCCCAGAGTTTCGAACCTTACTTTTCCACGGCGGTGCCTGAAAGCAGAATAGTCACAAAAAAGCTCCTTCCTCTCCTGGTTCTTTCCGTGTGAGACAAGGCTTCCTGCGACCTAACTGCTCAGTTAAAACTCCTGCACAAGCCAGGATTTAAACTTATGACACCTGTAGTTAGCGGCCAGAGCTCTTGGCTATCTCTGCTCCTCTTGAATGTGGTTCTGTTTTATTACAGCTAGAAAAGCAGCAGAGAGAAATGAGATAAAAGAGTTTTCTTCTTTTTTTTTTGTTCTCAGCTGCGAGCTCAGCTGCCTGTATGTTTGGCTCAGTCTCTCCTCTCAGTTTGCAAAAAGCCTTTGACCTCAGAATCTAATCGCTGTTTAAATAAGAAAGGCCAGTGAGGAAAAGCAGGTGAGAAGTGAGCGTCCAGGGAAAGCATCAGAGAGGAGTCCCATCTGCACTGCAAGTTCAGTAGATGAAGGAGGTGAGAGAGAACGGTTCGGACAGTGAGGGATGGCGTCAGAATTCCAGAGTCCCAGCGGAGCAGTTTGCAGGGATGAGGCTGGGCTGGATGAGTTGCAATTTGAGATGTGATGAAGTTGAAGCACCTGTGAGATAGGGAAGTAGGGACAATGAATAAACACCTGGAGCTGAATAAAGGGTCCGGGAGATACTGGTTTAGAATCGATCATTCATTCTCTCATCTACATACTCATCCATTCATGCATTCAAGGGAAATGTGTGCAGTCCCTACTCTAGGCAGGCCCTGTGCCGGATGTCTTGCCCAGTGATGAGCAAGACAGAGGTCTCAGATGATGGTGGTCCCTGACTTTCTTTTCCCAGCTTTGGGCCTTGCAGGACCTCTGGTTTGGAGTGGTCTAGCCATATGTCCCTGTTATGTTTTCTTTGGAGATGCCCCTCTGAGGAAGGCATGTTTGAGTTGAGGCTGATCTCAAATACTGGTTCTTCTGCTAGTTTCCACCATAAGAGTCATTTTCTAGTACAATTGCTCTGATTTGATTAGGAAAGAACAAAGTCTTTCTGATAATTCTCACTCAGGTCAAATTCATGAAAGGTGTATTAGAAATATACGTGGGTGGGTAAAAGTAGGTTTACAGTTGTAATACAAATGGTACAATGACTAATAAATAATAATACAAGAATAAACTGTTTCATGTACTCACAACTGTAAACCCACTTTTGGCAATCTCTGTATATTTCATTCCCTCGCCCCTTGCATTCTTTATTTTGAATATCCTGGTGGATTTGAATGAAAACTGTGCGAATAAATGTCCACTGGCCTTCTTGGGCAGGTTTCAGTTATTTGGGGGGAATGATATATTCGTACATACTATATACAAATCATGGAGAAAAGTCACATCAGCAAAGAAAATTTCAGACATGTTTGTCAATTAAGGAAGGGTTCCTCCTAAAGGGTTTGGACTAAGCTATTCTCTAGTAGCCAATAGCTTAAAAAATGAAACAAACTGAAATATGTTGTGCTTAACTGTAGACATGATAAGGAATGTGTCTTCCAGGTTCTTGTGGTGCTATCACTAACCAAGCAGAAACCTCAGTGCTTTGATTTTAAGAGCACAGTGACTGGAGGGGAATTCTCCTTAGAGTGTCCAGACTGATTACCTTGCAAGGCACTGCCCTTACCCCACAACCCAGTGTGTCATTTAAGAACCACCCTGGTGGAATTTGCAGTATTGTTGAGCAGAAGCTGATGACAGGAGAGCCTCCTAGAGGGCCACCCCTGAGGCTGGAGTAACAGGTGAGGAGAGAGCAGGGACAGCATGTTTTCACTAAACCTCCCATTTCCCTTCCTCGGGCTCCATCCGTCACCTCTACTCAGCCACTGGAAAGAACTTGACCACATCAGCTAAACTGAGGTTTCTAAATCTTGCTGTGCCTCTTTGGGGTTCTCTCCCCCAGTAGAGTTCAGACCTCTTCTTCTGCTTCCCTTGGATGTCTTTTGGCCAAGCAATCACGCCACAACTACTGGGAGTAGGCACTATGGTAGTGTCTTCTGTCCTGGACACACCTTCCCCACAAAAAAGCCCTGAATACTTAGTTGTCTTTTCTTATAGGACCTAGATCCCCAGAAACTTCCTACCATCAGTTATCCCAAATCTTGAGGTGACTCATTCATTGGGCTTAGTTCTTGGCAATCAAGGAAAGCTGATGACGCAGGGTGTGGGATACATGGAAGAAAATGGCCATGTTAGAGTTTCTATAAGCCAAGGAGAAGAATGCGGGGCTTGGGCAGACATGTGCCCTGGAGCCTTGCCCCTCAGAGTGGACCTAGAGCCTGACTTGGGGAGAAGTGCAGCATCTCAGCCCGACTCCAGACCTACTGAGTCGGAATCTGCTTTCTCACAAGATGCCCAGTGGTTCATGCCCATGCTGAAGCTGAGAACCGCTGCCCTAGACTTTCATGAAACTTGATTTAAGAATCTTCAGAGAAAATACTCAAGTTAGTTTTAAGGCCAAATACTTTGATTAAAACGATTCAAAAGGATTGAGAAAGAAAGCAGGGATAAGATCACCTTTTATGTTTTTAAACATCAACATAATATGGAAGTGAATAGACCAAAGTCTGTAAATACAACATTGAGCAGGCGTTTCCTCAGGAGAGGAGTGGGATGCGGAGCGAAGGGAGTGAAGGGAGACTGGCACTTGTGTTCAGCCGGCTTCCTTCCATATTGCTCAAATTCAGATATGTGAATCCGCGTTAGTGTTATTTGGGAGATAAAAAGTATGCAAATTAACTAATACAACTAAAGGAAGAAGGATGTGTGATTTTGGTAAATGTAAGTTTGATAACACAGCGAAGAATAACCCCAGGAAGCTGCACAGGCATTTCTCAGATGTGCTTAAATTGAAAAGGAACACATTAACAGCGCGGCTCCAAGCGATGGAATTGTGGGTGATTTTTTATTTTGCTTCTGTTGGGTGGGTGTTTTTTTCCCCTGAATTTTTAAATCTTCAGCATTTGAATGTGTATCACTATATAATAAGAAAAATTGACCACAAATGTCTTAAGGAAGAATTGTAAAAGCAAGGTAAAGAGACACAAAGCTAACATGGGCACAGCAGGGTGACGCAGAGATGTGGGATGCAAGTGGCTCTAACTGCTGGTGAGCTGAGAAATTTTTTTAGTGTAAAAGATAAAAGCAACAGAACAATGTTTTAGATGTCCCGGGTGTCGTTTCTTGAGCCTCTGCTGTATGCCAGCATGTGGTCTCCAAGATGAGCAGCATGGCCATAGCTGAGGAGACAGGCTGGGAGAGCTCAAGTACCTTGTCTAAGGCCAGGACTGGAGTAAACTGGCACTCAGACCTCATCCTGTCGCTGTGCCCCGGACCCCTTGGTTCAGAACAGTGAAGGCAGTGTTGAGTCTGAAGATTAACATATAAGGTAGAGACCAACGAAGAGGCCTCATGTCTTCGTGATTTTCCAAGTTTTAGGGGAGCTGCTCTCTAAGGAGCAAGGGGACTGTCTTAGTCCATTGGGTTTCTAGAGCAAAATAGCACAGACTGGGGGTCTTATAATTAACAGCAATGTACTGTTTACAGTTCTGGGGGCTGGAAGTCTAAGATCAAGGGCCCAGTATGGTCGCTTTCTGGTGAGAACCCTCTTTCTGGCTCATAGCCAGTGCCTTCTCCTTGTGTCCCCATATGGTGCAAGGAGCCAGGGAGCTCTGTGGGGTCTCTTTAATAAAAACACCAACCCCATTCATGAGAGCTCTGCCGCATGACCTAAGCACCTCCCAAAGGGCTCACCTCCTAGTACTATCACATTGGGTGTTAAAGTTTCAACATATAAATTTGAGGGGACACAGACATTGACACCGTAGCAGGGGCCTTAGCTCCAGCCCTAGGTAGCTCCTGAAACCTCCTCCAGGAGCCTTTGGATGCTTCTGAGCACAATGTGAAAAGCAGATTTCAAGCAGAGGTTCGGAAAGTTTGTTCTGTGAATAATTAGCCCCCCAGATGCTCTGAGGAGTGAGGTTTCAAGGTACATTTGGGAATGTCTGCCTGCTGGCTCTGCTCTTAGAGCTGTGCTATCCCTGCCAGCATGGCACATGCCCAGACACCTCCCACAGCCCTGTGTTAACCTTGCCCTCCAGGCCTTTTCCAGGCCTGCTTGACCACAGGAAGAGTGTTTCAAAAAACCATTTTTGAGATGCTTTTTAAGGCCTTATGAAAACCTAACTTTTTTTTTTTTTTTTTTAAATTAAAGTTCCTGCCTTGGCCAGTGTTGCTCAGTGGTTAGAGTGTTGGCTCGAGCACAGAAGGGTCATGGGTTCAGTTCCCGGTCAAGGGCACGGCACGTATCTGAGTTTCAGGTTCTCCCCACCCTGGTCAGGGTGCATGGTGTGGGAGAGGCAAGGAATCAATGTCACTCTCTCACACTGATGTCTCTCTCTCTCTCCAACCCCCACCCCCGGCCTTCCTCCCTTCCACTTTCTCTAAAAAAAAAAAAAAATCCACCATATTTTCTACATAGCAATTTAGGATTTTTTTCAGAACATTTTGTTCTGTGAAGAACTTTCTAGAGAGCTAAAAATGTCTCTAATTATACCCACAATGAGAGCGAAATCTGCAGTGTATGCCTCTGAGGACAGGAGGTTAACAAGGAGTATGCGTTTGTGAGGCACAAAATAGCATCTGGGGTTACACTAACTCCCCTACAAATAACGAAGTCCGCTCAGCCCTGACGGGGGTGGAAAAGGAGACGCTGAGCTGAAAAACTGACATCCGTAAGTAGTCACACCACTGTACTCTACTCAGGGTGGTGGCTTACGTTTTTAACTTTCTCGATGTGCATAATTAAAGCTTCTTTGAAATCAAGTGCTCACAAGTGAGCCTAAGATGCCAGAATTTCCCCACAGCTACAGTAGCTATTGCTGCTACGTCGATTTGCAGTTTACAAAACTTTTTCAAGTCCAGGTCCTTAAAACAGGCCTGATAGAGCTGGGCATGATCACCCATTTTACAGACAAGAAAACTGAAAATCCACTAGTAAGTGGCAGCATGTGACCCCTACTCTGCTCTTCTCACTCTCTGTTGTATGTTTCCATTATTTTAATTTGCCTCCCAGTGTTAATGGTTATAGCAAAAGCCTAGATTTCCTGGGGTAGACCTGGTTTCAGGGAATTTAAAAAGTAAAGTTGATGCATTAAGTGCTTAAACAGAAGGTAGTTTATTTGTACCTCTGTAGGGCTTTTCAAATAAATAACCTCATAAATTTAAGTCCACAAATCAAATCAGCTTATTTATTTTATTTACTTGTTTATTTATTTAGACTTAGGGATAAGCTTCTAGTGCTCTGATAGCAAAAACAGCTGCTTTTATTATATGTCTGTGTTAGATATGAAAACGTCATGCGCTGAAGCTCTGATGTGACAAATTGCTGCCAATCCAAGTAGCCACCATCAGGCTTTTATCGAGGCACAGGAAGTAGGTGGTTTACGTGGCAAAAGACAGCCTGGTGGACCAGGAAAGCTTGTGCTTTGGTGCCATATCATCCTGGCCCTCCGAGTACTCCGGAGTGAACTGGGACCATAACACCTTGCTTGCAGGCTTGTCAGAAGGACTAAGCCTGCGGCCATAAATGCCTTGTGAAAAGCAGGGGATCAGGAAATTGTGACATCCTTCCTTCTCTGATAGAAGCTGACCATCAAAACAGCATTTAGTCCGCCATCCCCAACACACCACACACACACATACACACACCCCCGTTCCTCTTGGTATGCACCTTCTCCCCTGGGGTACCACTTCTGTTTTACTTTAACATATCAGCAAAGATTTATCGAGAGCCCGCTGTATGCCTACCCCTGGGCCAGGGACTGGGGACAGATCTCAGTCTAGTGGAAGAGACAGATGAGTTCATTAGATCAGGGTTCCAGGATGGAAGGGTCAGTGGGTCATTAAGAGACACAGGCTGAGTTCTTCCTTGAGGAGTGGGGTTAGAAATGCTTTAGAGGGTGGGTGATACGGAAAAAAATCTCCAGAGATGAGTAGGTGGATGGAGGATAGGGGGCAGAGGGAGTTTTACTGCTCCGTGTCTTGTTAAATTACCCCATCTCTCTGGCTGAACCTTAATTTTCACTCCAAATGAGCTAGTCACGGGCATGTTCTTCCTGGACAAATGAATAGCAGCTTTTTGTCATCAAAATAAGTCTCAGAAGCCTGGGCGTGGGGAAGAAACATTAATGCCTGGTTTTGGTGCTAATCTTTTTATTTCCAAATACCACCTTTTCTGGAGACAATAGGGTGGCAATACCCCAATTATTTACAAAGTCTTCTTGCTCTTTGGGACCCCCCATGAATGCGTACAGACATCTTCAAGCAGTTACCTTTCTGTGGAAGGTGAATTACTCATCAAAGCCATGGGCTCCCGTCAGAACCTTCTCTTAGGCGCTTGCTCCTTTAGCCCCAGGTGAGCTGTATCTGATTACCTAAACATTTGAAAGGCTTTCAAAATGTCACACGTATAAGACATTTATCAGTACTGCAGGAGACATTTTTTAGAAACTTAAGTCACCAGAGGCTGTTTCTCATGCAGAGAGCCCTAGGCTGGCAATCTAAAGATCTGGGTTCCAGGCCTGGTTCTGCCACTCACTTGCCATGTGACCCTGGACAAGTCATTTGTCATTTCCCTCTTGGACTTCAGCGTCTTCATTTGTAAAAGAAGACAGGGAGACCAGTTGTTCCTATGAGCCCTCCTGTCCTAAAGTCTGAGTTTATAAATTCCAGAAGCATAAAGGGAGGTTATCAGCATAGAGCTCCAGGGTGGGTGCAGTGGTGCTGACTGGTATGACCTTCAGGCGTCTAGCTGGTCCGTACAATGAATTATATTCACATTGGGTTTCTGAGTTCCACATCACTGTTGTCTGTGTTTAAGGGGGGGAAATCAAGATGACAGGGACCTGTTTTCACATGTCAGGGCTCAATAAATCTTTATTGATGGTCATGATCTTAATTGTGGTGAGTAAACTGCCTCAAAATGAGACCTTAGATTCAGGATCAGGGCAAGGGCAGTGCTGTGGCCATGGAGCTAGAGCAGTTTCTCCCCTTCACATGTGGACCAGGTAACTCTTCACTGTGGGCTCTGTCCTATGCATTGCAGGATGTTAACCAGAATCCCTGGTTCTACCCAACATATGCCAATGGCAGCCCTCCTCAGTCGTAGCAGCCAAAACTGTCTCCAAACATTGCCAAATGTCCCCGGAGGTCAAAACGGTCCCTGTTGAAAACCACTGCTCTAGAGAGAAATCACAAACAATGTTCACCTATGTTTGCCCAGAAGTGCCAAGTCTTAAGACGGGGCCTGGCCAGCCAGCGTGCCCCTTTACAAAGTCTCTGTGCCCACCTTCCAAATCACACTGTTCTTTCACAGGTGCCATCCTAAACCTCTTACCTTGGCCTTCTTATCCCAAAATCCTGTTCTCATTTATTCATTCATTCAGCAAACTTCTACTAAGTGCACATTGCATGCCTGCATTCCTGCTAGATTCTGAGAAAGCAGTGATGAGCTTGACCTCTGATTCCCCATTCCCACTCTGTTCCAGAGATTGAATCCTGCTCCTGGTTTCCAGCTGCTGGTAGAAGCTTCCTTTCCTTTCTGATTCTCCACCCTGGCTTGGAAATCCCAGGTCTTAGCCTGTGCCCCGCTGGTTGAGCACAGCCCTTGGTCCTTAGCTCTCAGCCCTCAATACTCTCTTCCCTTGATAGAAACTGGGTCCCCCTACCTTCCCCTCCAAACTACTGTCTGTCTGTATGTGTATGAGTAGTCGGCCAGTCAAGGATATACTGAGCAACTCTGATGTCCCAGGACTTGTGTTCTCTGTACTGTTACATCTCTTTATTTTAATTTCCTTCACTAAGTACGTATGAACATGTCCTGTGTGTCAGGCACTGCTGGGTGCTGAGGATCCAAGAGTGAGCAAAAGCAGACCTCGTTCCCACAGTGTAGCAAGAGGGGCAGGTTTTCATCACATATATAATCATCCACGTAACTGTCCCCTACCCACCTCATTATCTCCTCTCTCTGTCCTCTCACTTCCCTCTGCCTCTCTCCCTTTTTCCCGCTGTCTCCTGTGTCTCTCCGGCTGTCTCTGACTTTCATCCGTATCCAGCAGTGTCCTCAGTGGGGGCCTCGCGGGGGCCGGATCTCGCTCAGATACCTGCCACCTGGCTTCCTCCTGGTGGGAGGATTCCTGTCATTTAAGGGCGTCTGCTGAGGCTGTGTGATAGGAGTCAGCCAGGCCAGGCTCTAAGTAAGAAGCATCACTCCTTCCTGGGGATGGTAGAGGGATATGAAGCCCATAAATCATCCTCTGAGAGCTGGGGCCCCAACAGCACGTGGCTCCGCCCTACTCAGTGAGCTACCCAGGGAAGAGCCTAGACATGGAAAAAGATTGAGGGCCAGGACCCCGAGAAGGATAGGCTGCTGGTCCCCAGTGTGGGATCCGAGCCCCTTCCTGCCCAGTTCTGCTTGGTGGCTTGTCCAGCTGAAATAGTTCTTCAGGTTTTTGAAGAGGCACAGCCTTCCTATTCATAGGCTAAGGGGGCACACAGCCCAACATTTCAGCCAAGGTGAGAGAGTTTCAGAGACTTTCTGATTTAGAGCAAGTGATTTCGAGGGACTTGGGATCCCAACCTGGGCTCCACATACTTGCCGGGTAAGCCTGCCTAGGTCCCTTCACCTCTTTGAGGTTTATGTAAAATGGGAGTAATGTCAGATGCCACATGACCCAGTAGGAGGAGAAGTCTCTTACATAATGCTTGTCAGTGGCTTAGCACTGTAGTAGGCACATAAGTGCTCAGTAAACACCAGCTCTGGCCTCCTTGTCACTCCGGGCGTCCCAGTTTCTTCCTCCAGTTATATGCCTGATTGCTGAGTGCAGGGGAGGAGGCAGGAATCTTGCTCTGAACCCTGGATGCATTCCGATTGCCTCCCATAAAGGAGGTGGGGCTCTGCCTGTCTCCTCTCCCTAAATTTTTCAAAGTCCTACACCTCCCTTTCTCTGGCTAGAGTAATGCAGCTGTTTAACAGCTGTTAGCTTTACTCTGTTCAAGAGATCAAGTTCATTGTCGGTGATATAATTTCTCCCCATAAAGGACTTGGGGAATTCTCAAAATGAAAGCTGTTTCCAAGGAGAATACTGTTATTAATAGGGCTTCCTGGAAAAAAGCCCACCTGGATAGAGAAAGCTACTCGCCACAAATACCAAATCACTCTTGGTCTATTTTATGCCCTCCCCCTCTTTCCTTCGCCCTTCGACTTGGGAAGCACTTTCTGAATTAAGATTCCAACCACGAAGGCCCCTCTGGGAGTGGGGCTAAGAAATGCAGAGGCCTGGTTTCACGGAGTTCTAAATCACTCAGTTCTCCGGCCCTTCCGTTCCCAGAGGGGCTCTTGGCTTTCCAAAACAGCCAAACATCTAAGATGAAATAGATTGCTGCGTTTGGACTGGAACAATGTAATGATCCAGAAAGTAGAGAACATGGACAGAGGAGAAAGTAAACCAGCCATGCTGCCCTCAGACAGAAGGAGATTGATTGAGGCTGGGGGAGGTAGGATCCCACGCAAAGCAAGTTGGTGAACTTCAGACAAGCATTGGTTATAGGCTCTCAGAAAACAAATTTGAAAGCAAGGGGATCTAGCAGGCCGAGAGGAGGCCAGGGGAGCGATTGGGACTCTGGAAGATGCCTTGCATGTTCCCTCTCTCCTAGACTCTGAGCTCCTTGAGGGAGGAGGCTGGGTCTCCATATTTGTATCCCCAGTAGGTAATGAAAATACAAAGAGAGGCAGCTGGGCTTCTCAAACTGGGGTGCAGGTATCCTTGGGCCTGTGTGGAGGTTATCAGAAAAGATAATAATAACTAGTATGTCTGAAGAGATGATGCATAGATATTTTGTATTAAAACAAACGTGAATGTATCGTGAAAGGAGATGCAAAATTGGAGTGAATTCTTAAGATGAAAAATGAGAATTGAATGAAATAGCAAACAAGCAGCCGATCACTTCAGGCCAGTTCCCTGGAGGGGGTCACTTACCCTTCTGCTCCTCCAGGTGGCAGTGGGTGCTGTGGTGCCTCACTCAGATGCCTCCAAGACAAGACGCTCATTTTCCCAGGCACCAGGGAGTGTTGGCAGCTCACCGCTCACAGCTACTTCTTTCTCAGGGGATTGTTTTCCTCTGAGGAAGCTGCCTTATGCTGCCCAGGTTAACCCAGGCGGCAGCCTGTATCCAGTGACTCCAGTCTGAGACAACTCTGAAAGGCCAGCTCAGCTCCAGAGCTCTCAGTGAGATTGGCTGAGGCCAGCATTGCGACTGCATTGCAGTTGGAGTTCTCCCTCTGCCCAATTCTGCCTCCCGCACTCCCTTAGAAAAGGTGCTCTTGAGAGCAAACCTCTGCCAGCAAGTCTCCATCTCAGAGTGTTTCCCGGGGAGCCTGACCTAAGACAGGCAAGTTCAAGAAACATCAGATAGTGGAAAGCACATAGTCTCGAGAATCAGATAACCTAATATAATAATAGCAACAGCAACAACTAATAGGTTACTATGTTCTGAGTGCTTAATATTTATTTTTTCCCCTAAATCTTTACAACCACCTTATTACTATCTTTATTTCACGTGAAGAAAGTGAGGCACAGAAATGTTAGACACTCGTCAGGATCACATAGCTACTAAATGGCAGAGCTGGGGTTCAAATCCATACCTTCTGGCCCTAACAGACTCTTCACCTCCACACTTTACCACTTCCAGGAGTGGTAAATCAAGGCTTTTCAATGTGCTAGCTGTGTGCTGTTTATGGAAGTGAACCCCACTGAGCTCCAGCTCTCTACTGTGTGAAATAGGGTCTGTAGTACCCAAATTACAGGGCCACAATGGGACTGAACAATCTGTGTAAAGTACCTAACGCTTGCCTGGGGCCCCACAGGTACCAGGTGAACAAGTAGGTCTCGGGAAATACTTTTCAGTGGATACATGAAAAGGAAGTGGGCTCTCCTATGGGAAGCCCTGAGATGATCAAGATTCAAAAATTGTCAGAAAAGAAATAGTCAAGGAAATAGGAGGCATGGGATTAAGAGAAGATGAGTATGTGGAATAAGAGTGGGAAAGGGGAGGAATAAGCTACAGCCATGCACAAATCCGTAACTGCTGAGAAAGTGGGAATGTCAACTTGGGAAGCTGAAGATGCAACTGAGAGTTCTGGTTTCTAGGTCTTTACAGGAGCAGTGACATGAGAGATTCAGGGTGTTCTGGTGGGATCCAGGCACTGTGGCCACCCAAACAATGAAATCCTCAGCCAAAAATTACTAGACTTTGACTTGAAGAGTTTTTCTTTTTCTCAGTTAATTTATCTTTATAAAAACTTTAAATTTTATTTTTCAATTGCAGTTTACATATATTTTCTATTAGCTTCAGGTGTATGGCATCATGGTTAGACAATCATATGCTTTACAAAGTGTTCCTCACAATATTTCCAGTGTCCACCTGGCACCATGCATAGTTATTACAATATTATTTACTATATTCTTTTTGAAAAATATGTTTTTATTGATTTCAGAGAGAGAGGAAGGGAAGAGGGAGAGAGAGAAACACCCATGAGAGAGAGAAACATTGATTGGCTGCCTCCTGCATGCCCCATACTGGGGATCAAGCCCGAAACCCGGGCATGTGCCCTGACTGGGAACCGAACCAGTGACCTCTTGTTGTGTGGGACAGCACCCAACCAACTGAGCCCCACTGGCCAGGGATTCACTATATTCTTTATGCCATGCTTTAGATCCCTGTGACTATTTTATAGCTACCACTTTGTACTTCTTAATCCCTTCATCTCTTTCACCTAGTCCCCTAAACCCCCTCCCCTCTGGCAGCCACCACTGTGCTCTTTGTATCTATGAGTTTCGATTTTGTTTATTTGTTTATTTTGTTCTTTAGATTCCACATATAAGTGAAATCATATGGTATTTGTCTTTCTCTGACTTATTTTACTTAGCACAGTACCCTCTAGGTCCATCCATGCTGTTACAAAGGGTAAGATTTCATTCTTTTTTATGGCTGAGTAATATTCCATCGTATATATGTGCCACGTCTTCTTTATCCAATCTTGTATTGATGAGCACTTGAATTGCTTCCATAGCTTGGCTATTATAAATAACACTGCAGTGAACATAATGGTGCATGTATTCTTTCTAGTTAGTGTTTTGGGTTTCTTCAGATATGTACCCAAAAGTGGAATTGCTGGATCATAAGGCAGCTCCATTTTTAGTTTTTTGAGGACCCTCCATACTGTTTTCCACAGTGGCTGCACCAGTCTGTATTCTCACCAACAGTACATGAGAGTTCCCCTTTCTCCATACCCTCACCAACACTTGTTGTTTGTTGATTTATTGATGGTAGCCATTCTGACAGGCGTCCAGTGACATCCCATTGTGATTTTAATTTGTATTTCTCTTAAGCATATTTTCATATGTCTATTGGCCATCTGTATGTCCTCTTTGGAGAAGTGTCTATTTAGGTCCTCTGCCCATATTTTAATTGGATTGTTTGGTTTTATGGTGTTGAGTTATATGAGTTCTTTATAAATTTTGGATATTAGCACCTTATCAGATGTATCATTGGCTAATATCTTCCATTCAGTTGGTTTGTCTTTTCATTTTGTGGATGATATCCTTTGCTGTGCAAAAGCTTTTAATTTGATATAGCCCCATTTTATTTTTTATTTTTTGTATCCTTTGCCTAAGGAGATATATCAGAAAAATGTTGCTAAGAGAAATGTCTGAAATATTACTACCTATGTTTTCTTCTAGGAGTTTTATGGTTTCAAGTCTTACATTTAAGTCTTTAATCTATTTTAAGTTTATTCTTGTATATAATGTAAGAAGGTGGTCTAGTTTCATTTTTTTGCATATATCTGTTGAACTTTTCCAGAACCATTTGTTGAAAAGACTGTTTTCACCCCATTGCATGTTCTTTCCTCCTTTGTCAAATATTAATTGACCATATAGGCATGGGTTTAATTCTAAGCTCTATTCTGTTTCCTTGATCTATATGTCTGTTTTTAATGCCAGTGCCATGCTGTTTTGATTACTATAACCTTGTAGTATAGTGTGATATCAGGTAGTGTCATACCTCCAACTATTCTTAAGATTGCTAAGGCTATGTGGGGTCTTCCTGGTGCCCACCCATCCTGGTCCACAGCCTACAGCACAGCCTTCAGTGAAAAGCAAGACAACTCCTCTCCTTATCAACCAATTACTGGGCAGCTTTTTACTGCCATATTTACTAACCATGAAACAGGTCATTGACATTAGCTTATAGAAGTTCAAAAATCATGACTAGGTTCTTTTGCACTAGTTTTGGGAGCATTTTATGACAATAAATCTTGATTTGAATGTAATTCACCCTCATTTTCATTTATCCCTAATGTAAGGATAGAGGCATTTTCTTAACAAGTTGGGAATTAGAAGGGATCTGGCAGCTATCTTAGGTGTATCTAGGACTACCTAAGTATTTTGAATAGATGAATGAATTTTTTTTAAATAGTCAAACAAATGGAGGAGTAAATGAAGGAAGCAGATAGGTTATCAGTTACAGGCACAGGATTGGAGTTCTGTTTAAGCAAAAATCTCTATCAGTCCCTTTCCTTGCCTAGCAGGTTACTCCTGAGCCTCAGTTTCTCGTGTGTCATATGGGGATACTAATCCTCACCTTGTAGGATTGCTGTGATAATCAACAATAATGTACATAAAATGCCCAACACAGTAACTGACCCGTGTAGGTACTCGGGGGATAGTAGTTGCTGCTGGGCCATCCTCAGCCTCACCATTATCTTCATTATATTCACCATCACGATACAGTCGTCATCATTAACACCATCATCTTCATCCATCATCATCATCATCACCATCCTCTTCATTGTCTTCATCATCTTTATTGTTTTTCACAAGATTTATGAACTTTGATCAAAGTTAAACCTTGCCCTTATTGGGAATATCAGTTTCAGAAAAACAAAATACAGGGGGTTTTCTGCATGTCTTTTAGAAACCTTTTATTTTGAAATAACTGCATTTCCAGACAGGACCCTTTATTCTGCAGAATAATTGCTGCAGCCACTACTGCGCTGAAAGGTTTCCAGGGTCGTGTGAATGGAGGAATGCCTGAGAGTGAGGACAGCTCTTTCCCTGGTCCTGGGACTGATTATCTTGTTTGCCTTTAATCACAAGTCAGCACAGAGATCCTTTGCTGGGGCTGTTTACTGCATCGTGAGCCCAGTGGCACCTCCTTTGAAGGTCTGTGGATGAGCAGCTATAGAGAAGGGCTCCGTGGGGTCACGGAATGAGAAACAGACTCGCAGTCCCACCTTGGGTTTGCATTTACTATTGGGCATCTTGGAACCTCAGTCTCTTCATCTGCAAAATGGTATTTTCATAACACCTTTCAGGGTTGCTGTGAAGATTAAATGATATAAATTAATGTGTGTGAAGAGTACAGCAGTGCCTAACACAGAATAGGTGGCTGGTAAACTGTCCGATGATTTGGTGGAGGCCAAAACAGCGACTGGACCTCCCTAACGTTGCCTGTTAGGGACCTCGCCAGCATCTCTCCAGCACTGTGGGTTATGTCATTATCTCACCATCAGTGCCCCTGGTTTCTCCATAGACCTACTTCCATATATAAAGAATTGAACCAAACCAACTAGGTATCCATACACCCTCCTGTCACACATGTACTTCTTTTACCTGCTCAATCCGAAAACAAAAGGATTGTCTTCTAAAGATAGTTTGTGCTTTACAAGCCAAATGGACACATGGAGTCATGACATTCTAGAATGAACAGACGCCCTCTAATCCTAACCTCCAGACATATGACGGAAGTCCAAATCCCACACATCCCCTTTGGATGCTCTGGGCGTCCCATGTCATCTTATGATCATAATTCCTTATCTGCAGCTGCTTCAGTGGGTACCCTATTCCTACCCCCGTTCATTACGGTGCAGTCACCCCAACTTCCAATTGTACTTTTCTTTCCCCCCTATCTGTTGTGTGCTAGGCCCTGGGCTGGCCCAGCAGAGATGCAAAGATGAGTTAAGACACATCTTCTATCCCTGAGGGGATGGAAACAGGAGAGGTCATTTCAACATTGTGCAACCTATAACTGGTGGCAGTGTTCAGCTGCAGGGGATAATGTGGGGTCTCAAAAGAGTAAGGTGTGTTATCAACCATAGTTGTTTTTTGTCTTAGGAATTCCCTGTGGAATTATCTCTTTGGACTTAGGTCCAGCTCAGGGCCTGGCATCAAGTAGGTGTTCAGTCGATATTGGCTGAATTGAACTGATCATTTCATTATGGGAGGAAGAGGCCTCTGACCGTATGATTCCATTGCCCAACCGAGAAACACCTTTCTCCTTGGGTCATTGATCCTGAGGCCCAAGTGGTTTGAATATTGTAAGGAGTAGTAAACAACTGGGTCAAAAATACTAGGGTTCTTTTTTTCTTTTCTTTTTTTGTCATTTTATACCAGGAAAATTTCTCATTTATATTCTAAGGTTTAAAAGCATTTAGAGGTGGTGTGGGGAGGGGGAATCAGAGCCGAAAGCTATTGTTCATGCTTGGCTGATATTTAATCAGTTGGTTGGGTTGTAATTGAGAACACAGCTCCAATGACACATAAATTCCACCAACCAAGCTGAAGCCAGTGAGTCTTCCTCATTATTTATCTCACAGTAGAAATAACCTTTTCATTATTGAAATATAATTGCTGACTGTGATAGTCAATATTAAAACAGAATTAGCAACATGAGTTCAACATTTGGAAAGAAATTTCTATAGTGCTTTTTATGCCTGCAGAATTAGTGTTTGGTGTCAATCTGACTGTTGTGTTAATTCATGGCCGAGGCTCGGCAAGGAGCCGTTCCAGCTGCCCTGTCTCTAGCAAGGGTTCTCTCTGAATCTTCTGGGTCAGTCAGGTAACTGATTTGTCTCTGCTCGGCAGACAAGAAGCTTTGATTGATCCTAAGAGTGGGCCATCATTGATGTATTCTGTTTAGCCAAGACCTGATGAGTTCAGAGAAGGGAGCAGAGGATACTGGGGTGTGAGCAGATGAGTGAGTCATGCAGTTCCCGCAAAACTAAAAGGCCGGTAGGATATATGGCAATAGAACACCAGGTGCTCAGGCGGCCTGCACGTGTGTTCACCCTTCACCTTCCTTCCCCACCGCCAGCCACGTCAGCCTTACCTTTCAAAATGCAGCTCAAGACTCAACTTCTCAGAATTGTCTTTGGAGCCTTGCAGCTGGTTTGATGTTGCCTGTGTTTTCACTGCCCTCAGTGCCCCTCTCCCAAGACGGGGAACTTGAACATGGGGACAGTATCTTACTAGTCTTTAAATTCTGACCCCCAAGCACAGAACCCGGTCCAGGCCCCGGGTCATAGCGAAGGGTCCAGTCCTTCCTTGGAGGCGTTTTTTTCCCTTCAGTACAAACAGGCAATGACATTGTAGGTGGTGGCAGTAGCTTGCAGACACATGGGCGGACGCAGGAAAAGTGGGTGGTCCAGAAAGTGCCCCTGGATATTTTTGGTAGTGTTTGCTTTGCTTCCCCAAGAGTTACTTCCAAACTTCTGCCCCTGAACAGGGAGTCCCCTAGAAGATATCCAAGTAATGGATGGGGGAGTGAGTGTTGGGAGCCAGAGTTCCAGGGGGTAAGGCCCTGGGCAGCCCTTCCCCTCTCCGGGCCCCAGCTTTCCCCTCTCCGGGCCCCAGCTTTCCCCTCTGTGCAATGCGGAGGTTGTACTACCATCTCATCACTGAATTCCCGCCAGCCCTGCCATTCTAAGAAAGTCTGGCTAAAGAAAGTCAACAAAGAACATGTGGATTAGCTTGGTTGGAGTGGATGGCCTCCACTCCTCACCCCCTGCCCTGCTCAAATCATATTTCACATATTAAACCCATTCTGAAAATGCGGGGAGGGGCACGGTCTCCGGGAAGCCGGGAAGTATGTTCCGCGTAATCACTCTCTGGCCACTCTTTCCTCTGGAGACAGAGATAAGCACATTGTTTCAATCAGCCTGCGTTCCATTTCCTTATCTTAAAACTCTCTTCTGCCACGTTATAAATAAGCAGCTGACCAGTGAGCTGGGCCAGGCATGTGTGTGCACACACTAGCGCTTGGGGTATCTGGGGGTTGCTGATGAGGTCCAGGCTGCCGCCTTGGTCCTTAAGGAGCCCAAGTGAATGAGGTATCTTCTGGCCTTAGGTTAGGGTAGCCATAAAATTTGTTGTCCAAACTGGGGGACTTCTCAGAGTGACTAGGATCACCGTTAGTAATTACCCTAGAACAACAGGCGCAAACCAGAACTAACCCAGGCCAACTGCAGCATGTGGTCATCTTAGCTATAGAGAGCTGGTATAAGAGACACCTAGCTCTGGACAGTTCCATTGTTCAGCCAGGCAACACATTTTATTTCAAGTTCACCCAGTTCAAACCCCCCCCCCCCATGCTTGAAGCTGTCCCCCAGAATTTAGCCGAGTGGTTTCTTAGCCTCAGCCTGCAGTCCCTGAGGATGGGAACCACCATCCCTCCACATCAGGACCTGCCATGTAACTTTTAGAGCCCAGTGCAAAAAGAAAATGCAGGGCTCCATGTACAAAGATTAAGAATTTTAAGACAGCAATAGTAAGGACTTGATTTGTTCCCCGGTGAGTTACCTCCAAACTCCTGCCACTGGAGAGGGAGTCCCCTAAAAGTTATCCAAATAATGTTGGGGGGAAGTGAGAGTTAGAGTCGAAGGTGTAAATAAGTCAAGGGTAGGGGCTTCTGAGCCCAGGGCCAACAGGACTGCTATCCAGGCCACCAGCCCACGACGCTGATCCTGCTCCCCAGGCAGCCTGGGCTGTGTTTGAGGAGCTCTGACTCTGGATCCCTTTTCCTTCCCACCTGCTTGCTTGCGTGTTTGCGTCAATTATATTTCTAATTCAACTTTTTGAACAATGAAATATATCCACTTGGTTCAAAAGTCAAAGAAGATAAAATGGTATATGGTACCTTTCTTACTTTCACTCCTTTCCCTCCATCCCTGCCAATTCCCGGAGTCCCTGTCCCCTTCCCATAGGTAGCCATGTTTTAATTTCCATGTCTCCTACAGCATTTCTTTATGCAAATATAAGTATATTCATACCTTTCTCCCTTTCTTAATATCCAAAGGTTGCATATTAAACAGATCATCATGCCTTGTGTTGGAGCATTCTTCCTGGGGTCCACTGGTGGTTTGTCCCACTGAAGGTGCCCCCACTGATCCCACCCCCTTAAGAACCACACAAAACCAGACCAATTCTTTGTCCCTGATAAAGCCCTTCAGAGACATGAAAACAGAGACGCATTCTCCACCCACTCCACCTCTTCCATCCTCAGCTCCTTTTATCAGGCTGTCCTTCAGCCTTTCCTCACAGGCTGTGAGGTCGGGACCACTCCTGTTCATCTGTGACTTTCTGTGTGTGTGGGGGGGGGGGGTGGCCCACAGTGGGCCAACTGATCCACCAGGGGTGGTCTTCCCTGCTCAGAGCAGAGAGAAATTGATCTCCATCATCCAAGTCATCTCACCTCTGTAGATCCAGCTTAAGGATAATAATTGCTCCCACAGGAATTTGCTCTGCGTCAGGAAACACACACACACCTGCAAATATCACTTTTGCCCTCTGACAATTAGGAGCTAAGTCTTATAATCACTCCTTTACAGATGAAGCGTATGAAGCTCGGAGAGGTAACCCAACAAGTAAACATGAAAGGAAGGATCCAAAGTCAGGCCTGTCTAATTCCAAGCCACGCTCTTGACCATGCTCTTGACCACCCCCCCTCTCAATCATCTTGGGGTCTTTTGGTGACCCCAATATGGGGCTGGCAGCTGAATGCTTCCCCCAAGACTTGCTCACATTCATGATATTAACTATGAAATTTCACTCAACTAGTTTTCCTGGGCATGGTGAGCAGTGTCTATTTTATTACCTGTCTTGTCATTTAATAGTCCCTACCTTAACTCTCAAGGTGATCTCTTCTACGCCTTAAATACCAACCAGATTTTATCTTCAACCCAGATCCTTTATCCAAACTTCTGTCTCCAACTATCTGTTGACATCTCTAGTTGGGTGTGTAGTGAGCCTCTCAGATTTAACATAACTGAAACAGAACTCACAATCTCATGTATCTCCCCAAAGTCTTTCCCATATCAGTAGACAAAACTATCTATCCACATGATATAGATACCAAATCATTTTTTAAAATACATTTTTATTGATGTCAGAGAGATGAAGGGAGAGGGAGAGATAGAAACATCAATGATGAGAGTCGTGGATCGGCTGCCTCCTGCACGCCCCTTGCTGGGGATCGAGCCCACAACCCGGGCATGTGCCCTGACTAGGAATCGAACTGCAGTCTCCTGGATCCTAGGTCTATACTCAACTGCTGAGCCACGCCGGCCGGGCCCCATATCATTTTTATTCCTGCCTTTCTTCCAGCTTCCATGTCCAAACCACTAACCTGTGCTTTTGGTTCTACCTTCAAAAATGTACCTGAAACTCATCCTTCTTTCCATCTCTACTCAAAGCCTTATTTCGAGTCCCCACAGGCTCTCATATGAACTCCTGGGGTGTCCTGTTTTCACCCTTTCTTCCTACACAGTAGATTTTTGAAAGATAAAAGCTATAGCATTGTTATGTCCCTGCTTACAACCCTTCTGTGGCTTCCCTTCATTCCTAAGATAAAATGCAGAGCACATGCCCCAGCCTCCGAGACCTGCAGTGTCTGTGATTCCAGTGGGCTCCTGTCCTGCCCTAGCCGCATGAGCAGTTCCGTGGGCACTTCAGGCTCATCCTTGCCTTGGGCTCTCACACTTGGCGTGCCATTCTTGGAATGTTCTTCCATGTACTCCTGGCATTCTTTGCCCCTGGCATTCTTTAGGCCTCAACCTGATTGTCACCTTCTCAGAGAGGCCTTGTCTGACAACCTGACCTGAATTAATGCCCTGGTGTCCTCTCTCAAGGCGTCCTGTTTATTTCTGTCCATCATAGCACCGTGACCATTCCTCTTTGGTTGGTTGTTGTGTTTCTGTGCATCATATATCTCCTCACCAGACTGTAAGCTCCATGATGGCAGAAACCATGTCTCTTTCATTCACCCTGGTGTCTCCAGCAGTGAGCACCGTGCTAGGCACACAGCAGAGTTTCAAGCATTGTGGAATTCGTTCCTTTCTCCCCTTTGGTTCTTCCCCATAATAGACCTTACTAGGAAGCTGCACTATGATTTTTATTAGCTGTTGTTTTAATTGGACAGGCGTTTGCACTGTGGGAGAGTTGCACAATAAAGACGTCTCTTAAAATACATACACACACTAAGTGGCTTTTTTCTCATGGAATCAGCAGTGTAGCTTTTCCCCAGCCATTGGTGATGCACGTATGAAATGGAAAGAGGTAGCCGCTGGCATTCCTGGCACCTACTGAGGCAGTGGAGCATCATTTGATTGCAATGGTTCCTGTCACCAAAAGTGTAGCAAAAGTAATCAAAGTTGCCATGGCTTAGACCACAAACTCAAGACCCAGACCTCCTGGGTTCAAATCCCAGTTCTGATTCGTCTTCGTTCCTACAACAAGGTGATTAAAGCAGTACCTCCCTCCTTGGTAGCTGTGAGGACACCACGTGCCAATGTGTGTGAAGTGCTCAGACAGTGCCCACAGGCAGTAGTGTTTAGTACGCGTTAGCGATCATTAGCATCATCACCGTGTGCTGAGCTTCATGCGTAGATTTGCTCCCAGCAGCCTAATGAGGTATTTGTGTTTTAGTTCAGTTCAACAAACATCTCCCTGTGTCCTTCTGACAGGGCCCGGGAATACAAGAGCAACTCAATCCTAAAGGGGCTCTCAACTTTTGAGTGTGCCACACAACTATTGTAGAGAGAAGGAAATAAATGCAGTCTGAGTGTGACTGGATAAGTCAGAGCATGGGCGACTATGTATGTCAGCATGTCCATACGTCAGAGTACATGCATGTAAGTCAGTATTTCAGAGTATGGCTGAGAGTGTCAGAGTATGTGTGAATATGTCAGGTCTGTATGTCACAGCATGTGTATGTCAGTATATCCATATGTCAGAGTATGTGCGAGTATGTCAGTATGTTCGTATACCAGGGGATGCCCGAGTGCCTCAGAGTGTGGTTCAAGGCCAGTGAGGGGCCACTGACCCCATGGGGAGCTGTCTGCACATCCACGGCCCTCACCTTCCCAGACGGAAAAGTTGTAACATGGCCAAGGCCGCACTGAGGCTCTCTTGCCCATCTTTGCCCAGAGACCACTTTCTCTGTGGTTATAACACAATTTACAAATGACAAGCAAAAGGCAGTTCCCCCCCTAAAAAGAGTCTTGTTCACTCCTCGCTGGGCCCCCGGACCAGGCTGCCTCTCACTCTCTAAGAAGAGCCCTGGTGGCCACCGTTCGATTAGATGGTTTGGGGCCTAATGAAGTGAGAAGGTAATTCCCTGCCCCAGACTGGGCGTGCAACAGTTACTGGCTGCTGAAGGCAGACATTAGGGGAACCATTTTAATTGATTAGAATGCGCATTATGCTGTATTGGTTTAGTGTGAGGCATTTTGGAACAAATAGCGCTGTCATTGTGGGCCTTAATTAGATAATAAATTAATAGATAAATGGATTCCAAAGTTCCCGTGGCCTCCCCGCCCCCTTGCCAGCTAACATCAGCACAGAGAGAGCACAGAGTTAGATGCTGAGGCAAAGAGCAGCGTTGCGTGATAGTGGAAATGGCACGCAGAATGAGCCCCAGACTCACTCACTTCTTTGCCATCCATTCTTTCATCTGCACATCCCCAAGATGTGGAAACACACAGTGACACTTATGAGAAGAATCCAATACATGTTTAGGAGCCTGCGGCTGAATTTGGGCCCAGCATAGGCACCTCACATATCTAACCAAAGCTTAAACACACCAACCCCCCACTGCCAAAAGCTGGGGCCTTGGACTATCCTCAGAATGATTATTGTACAGCTAAATCTGAGTAACCAGAGACCCATGTATGCCCGGTGTTGGGTTTTGCTTAGAAGTTTGCCAGGAATAACAAATTGGTAAAAACAAAAAAATGTTGTAACGTATATGGCAGATAATCCTTTCTATAGTAAACAGGAAAACACTAAGGCTCTCATAGAACAAAAGAAATACAAATGAGCAAAATATTCACGCTTACCATTAACCCAAAAATGCAAATTAAAACACAATGAGATGGCATTTTGTACTTTGCAAATTAGTAGACATGTGAAAAGCTAAAGATCTCGGTGTTGGCAACAGTGTGGTAATATAGGCATTCTCATGTAAGGTGTATGCGAGTGTAAACTGGTAACACCTTTGTAGAAAGCAAGTTGGCCAAATGTGTCAGGACACTTGAAAATAGGCAACCTTTAGCTGTTTTATCCACTCATTGAAAAAATAAAATAATAAAATAAAATAGAAATCCCTTGATCCAGTAATCCTTCTTCTAGAAATCTATTCCAAGGAATTCATTGGAAGTATGAGCAAAGGTTTATGTTCCCAGATGTTCATGGTGTCATTATTTATAATAAAATTTTAAAAATCTGAAATAATGCTACTACTTTATGGTATATTTACCTAATGGGATTTTATTAAGCTACTTAAAATGAGGTCTACAATGCAATTTTCATGACTTCAAAATATTTCCCATAAAATGCTTAAACAAAAGTTTAAAAACTCTATCACAGGTACGTCCAAACTGTGTCAAAAGTATATGGTGTATATATAACAAAACATTGACAACTGTATTGAGTGGACGATGTCCTCACAGTTCATTTTCTTTATTCCAAACTTTTTATTTTATTTTTAAAATGTATATTTTTAAAGAGCGGAAGGGAAGGAAAGTTCGCTGGCAGCCAGAACCAGCAGGGCCCATTTGTCTTTGCAATCACCGGACCGCCTGCTAAGGAAGCCCGTTAAACCCAGGGTGGCAGAGCCCCTGTGCTCAAATCGCTCCGTCTCTGGAGCATATTTTTTCTTTACTGAGGAAATTGCTTTCCATAAAACCAGCTCTCTGACACCTCTGAGTACCAGGGAACCATGCAAGCCCTCTTTCCTGGGGACATTCTCTAATGGGGAACTCCATCACGTTCCAGCTTGGCGCTTCCAACAAATCCCAGCCAGCCATAAAAATTGTTAGCACCCTGTATGCAAGACTGATTGTGTCGGCCTCATAAAAACCCCATTCACCGAGCAAGAGCTGCAGGTCTCAAACTCTCTAGCCCCCTGCTGTTTTAAACCTAGTGGCATGGCGCACTGCTAAGTGATGACTGCTAGACTCGGCACAGCAAGTCAGGCCTGGATCTGGGGCGGAATTAGTAAAAACAGGAAGAAACAGGCCTGGGCAGAGTGCGAGGCGCACAGTCATGACAAAAGCCACCTCCTCACTGCTCTTTTAGGGAGAAGATTCAGGGCTGATGGCCATCCTCTGAGAAAGACAGAAGCTGTAAGGTATACGGGTGGAAGAGTGAGCGGTAGAGACATCCTGCCCCGATACACACTGAAGCTCACTTGGTATGGGGACACCCCTTTCCTGTCTGCCCCTAGATGGGAGTGGGAATGCACAGGCTACTCAGCACCCCTCTGCCCTCTGGGGGACACCCCTTACTCTCCTCCATGTTGGTAGGTTTCAGCACCCCTCCAGCAATAGCCAGATGACGTCAGTTTGGGTGAGGAGCCCATTGCCTACACGCAGCTGGCATTTCTTCAGTTATTGGGCCCTGATTTCCAAGATAGTTGCTTCTTGCCACATTCACTGGGGTCCAAGAGGCCTGGGTTCTAAACCCTGCTTTGCCCCCAATTTGGTTTGTCACACTGGGCAAGTCACTTACATGGTCTCTCTCTCAGCTCTGGTTTTCTCATCGGTAAAATGAGGATAATAAATTCCTGTCTTTCCCCCTGCCACTTCTCACATACATCCTTTCCATCCATTGTATTAAAATGGTATCATAAAAGTATTCAATGTTCTAATCAAGTAGAATCTTAAAATACCAGTTAAGAGCTCAACATTAAGTTTCTAAAAAAAAAATTCAGTGTTCTATGTGGTTTTTGTACTGAGTTCTCTGAAACTCTATTCTCAGTACAAAAAAATAGCAACGTTTTTCACTAATGTAGGGCTCAAGGCCTGTGCCGTGTATCTAAATTTGGTGAATTCATATCCCATCCCGTGTGGCTTTGGGTAACTTGCTTAAGCTCTCTGAGTCTCAATTCTCTCATCCATAAAACGAAACTCATGCCTTCCTCATAGAGTTTTAGAAAAGATGCAAGAGGATAATGTATTAAAACACCTTGTATAATACTTGACCCAGGTTAGGAATTCAGTAAATGTACCTGCCCTGCACTTCCCTGAGTACGAATTAGACTTCTGAGTACTGCTCAGAACACCACTTTTAGACCTTGGGTATTGTAGCTGTCCTACACATATTTAAGGTGATGTAAGTGAATACACTGAACGTCAGCCCACTTAAAGGTCTCCCAGGAGGGATGGTGCCACCCATTTACTTGGGGTTGCAACTTCTAATTAGATGGAGGGGAGGAGGTATTGATTCGGGAGGAAGAGAATCAGTGAGAACAGCATTCTGACTTCCTCAAAAAGCATTCCTTTCTCAGCAGAGGGCAGCTATCCCTTTGTTACTGGAGGCCATGCTTTGCCAAACTGGGGAAGGGATGAAGAGGCCTCATTTCTTTTTGTTGTTGATTTCTAATATGGGGTAAAGAGACACAACTTTTATGATTTTAATCTTTCTGTACTTACTGATATTTGTTTTATGGCCCAGATGGTCTGTACTGGAGAATGTCGCATGTTCACTTGAAAAGAATGTGTGTTCTGTAGCTGTCTGTTAGGTCTATTGAGTTTATTGTGCTGTTCAAGTCTTCTATATTAGTGCTGATTTTCTGTCTAGTTTTCTATCAATTACTGAGAGTGGGTCATTGAAAACTTCAATTATTATTGCTGAATTATCTATTTTTCTTTCAGTTCTGTCAGTTTTTGATTCTTGAGTTTAGAGGCTTTGTTGTTAGGCATGAGCTCATTTATAATTCTCTTATTTTACTGCCATTTTGACTCCTTTATTATTATAAAATATCCCTCCTTGTTTCTAGAAATATTTCTTGTCCTAGATCTATTTTATCTGATATTACAGGTAGCCACTCCAGCTCTTTTATGTTTTTCGTCTTTATAGTATATCTTTCTCATTTTTTTTGCTTTCAATCTGTTTGTGTCTTGCAATCTATAGACAGTGTATATTTGGATCTTGTTTATCTAGTTTAACAATATCTGCCTTTTGATTGCGTCATTTAGACCATTTACAGTTAATACTATTTTTTGATATCGTTATATTTATATTTTTCACTCTGCTATTTGTTTTTATATGTCCCTTGTCTTTTTTTATTCCATTATTCCTATCTTCTTTGGTGTTAAATAAATATTTTTAGTGCAGCATTTTAACTCCTTTGTTGATTTTTAACCATGGTTTAAGAGTTTTTTTAATGGTTGCTCTAGGGATTATGATATGCATTTTAAATTATCACAATCCACCTTAGGTTAATACTAACTTAATTCCAGTAAAACCTAGAAACTTTGCTACAAGATGGCTCTATTTTTTCTCTCTTCTTTATGCTGTTGTGTGTGTGTGTGTGTGTGTGTGTGTGTGTTTAAATTCAGTGTTATAATTATTGCTGTATACAATCTTATGTTTTTTTAAAAAACTAAGAGAAAAAAATGAAATTATATGGATTTATTGATTTTTTACAGTAACTCACCTATTTTTCATTTTCAATGTTCTCTGTTTCTTCCTGTGAATTTCAGTACATTCTAGTATCATTTTCTTTTTTTTTAATCCTCACCTGAGGATATTTTTTCCATTGATTTTTAGTGAGAGTAGAAGGGAGGGAGGAAAGGGAGAGAGAGAAAAAAAAAGTAATCGATGTGAGAGAAACACATCTATTGGTTGCCTCCCCCACATGCCCTGACTGGGCCAGGGATCACACCTCCAGCCAAGGTAGGTGTCTTTGCCTGGGAATCGAACCTGAGACCCGTCGGTCTGAAGCCCGATGCTCTAAACACTGACCCAAACCAGCCAGGGCTCTAGTACTATTTTCTTTCAGCTTGAAAGACTTCATAAGGCAGGTCTCCTAACATATTCTCTTCATATTTGTTTATCTGGGAAGTCTTTATTTTGCCTTCACTTTTTAAGGATAGTTTTCCTGGATATAAAATTCTTGGTTGACAATTTTCTTTTAGCTTTTCAGGCCACTGTTATTTAAGATGAGAAGTCAGCCATTAATTACACTGATGCTCTCCTGTAAACAATGAGTCAGTTTTCTCTTGTCGTTTACAAGATTTTCTCTTTGTCTTTGGCTTTAATGGTTGGGCTGTGATGTGTCTATGTATGATCTCTCTGCATTTATCTTGTTAGAGATTCATTGAGTTCCTTAGATGTGTAGATTATGGTTTTCATCCAACTTGTGGAAGTTTTAGCCATAATTTCTCCAAACATTTTTTCTGACTCTTCTTTTTCTCTGCTCCTGCTGGGGCCCTTATTATATGTTTGTTGCTATGCTTATGTTATCACACAGGTCCCTGAGGCTCTGTTCATTTTTCTTCTAACTTTTACCTCCTCTTTTTCAGATTTTATATTTTCTCTTGATGTATCTTAAGTTTATTGAGTTTTTCTTTTGCCATCTCCAGTCTGCTTTTAAATTCATTCATGAATTTTTTTCAGTTATTATACTTTAACTCTAGAATTTACTTTTGTGGGGTGTTGTTTTTTTTTTAAGAGTTTCTGTCTCCTTATTGAGATTCTATATTGATAGATTAGTTTTTGCAATACTTTCCTTTAATTTTTTAAACATCATTTCCTCTAGTTCTTTGAACATTTTTTAGTAGTTGCTTTGCAATATTTATCCTCTAATTAAAACATTTAGGGACATTCTCAGTCAGTTTCTATTCACTGTTTTCGTTCCTGATTATGGGTCATACTTTCCTCTTTATTTTCATGTCTTGTAATTTGGTGGTTGTTTGAAAACTGGACATTTTAGTTACTATATTGTAGCAACTCTGGATTCTGATTCTACCCTCACCCCCCATGAAGATTGTTGTTACTTCTCTTTTTTTCCTTTGGGTTTTTTTCTTGTCTTTATTTAAAACATGCCTGGGTTAAATCTGTGAAATCCTTCTCTCTCTCAGTGTGACCACTGGTATCTCTGTTTAAGTTATTTTTTTTATTCTTGCTTTTAAGCTTCTGTCTGCATAGTTTAGTGGCCAACCAATGACTGGACAAAGATTATGTGCAAACACATCAAGCCAGGTATTTTGCCAAGGGAGCTGTGTGTGGGGAAGGGAGCACATTCAAAGTTCAGATCATTTTTAAATCTATCTGGCTATTGCTTTGCACTGGGGGCCTTTTGCATCTCTTATATGCCTGCTCACAACTTCAGTGTTGACCAAGAGTGTTGGTCAATGTTGGGCCCTCTCTTATCTTCACTATTCATTCATATCTCAGCCAAGAACATGCTTGTCGCAACAATGACCGCATGCAAGTAGTCGCCCTCCCTACTTGCCTGCTGCCAAAGATCATCACTTCCATTGGCAGTGCCACTGGCCATGGGCACCACCCACTGCTCCCAGTCAACTGAACCCCTTCAACCTTAGCAGCCAAGCTGCCAATCCTCAAAGTGGCCTTAATCTGGCAGAACCTCTGTGCTAACTGAGCTAGAGGAGAATGGGAAGAGCCCAGGGCCATAACAACACTGAGTCCCACTGTTCTTAGCTAAAGTTCCAGCATAAACACTTCTGAGATTGCTGTATGCCTTCGGTCAATTTCCAGAGTGTTGAAATGGTTGTTTTTGTCTGTTTTGTCCAACTTTATAGTTCCTTTTGAGGGGAGAGGATTTGCCAACCTCACTCATCCATAGCCAGAAATACCTTCTATAGTTTCTAATGTCCTTTTATATCCATGGTCTCATTTGATCCAAATAATGCCTAAGTGAGATAAGTATTCTTAGTCCCATTCTAAAAATAAAGAAAATGATGCTCAAAGAGGTGAAATGACTTGCCATTGTCATCCAGCTTGAAACTGTTTCAGCCAGAATTCCAGACTGGTTTTCTATCTCTGTCTTTCTATCTTTTCTACTACACCTTGAAGCCTGGGTGGGTCTCCATTAAACAATTCACTTGGTTGGCTCTGCTACTCTAACAACTAGTATCATAGACTGGGTGGCTTAAACATTAGACATTTATTTCTCATAGTTCTGGAGGATAGAAGTCCAAGATCAAGGTTCCAGCAGATTTGTTTCTTGGTAAAGGTCTTCCTCCTGACTTGTAGACAGTCACTTTCTTACTGTGTGCTCACATAGCCTTTCCTTAGTGCATTTGCATGGAGAGAGATATCTGTCTTCCTCTTCATAAAAGGGTACCCTCATTGTGAGTGCCCACCTCCAAATACCAACACACTGGAGGTTAGGGTTTCAATATAATAATCTTGGGGGGGTGGGGGTGGGAGAGACACAAACATTTAGCCCATAACAGAAGCTACCCCAGAACTTTCTCTTGCTGCCTTGAGGCCTGACTAGTTTCACTGGGTCCTCATGTTCATCAAAAGCCAAACTTCAAAGGGAAAGAAACAAAGAATAAGCTCCAGCTGTGGATGCTGAGGCTCAGGGCCTTTCCCCTTCTAGCCATTAAAATGACAGCTGATAGTGAACTTCCTTTCTCCTACAGCCAGCCTACTGAGGGACGCTGTGCTTCATCTGTGGGTAGCCCCTGGATTGTAATTTTGCATATTTTTATCTGTATTAACATTGTAAAAGTCATTTTATTTTTTCCAGCTTTCTCTTTTAAACTGTCCAGCAGAGAAGGATAACATTTGCTTTAAGATCCAGGGATTTATAACCACCCCCATATCAGATTATTATCTGTTGTGCCAAAGCAAAGACTTACATATGCAAACTTTGGAGCCTGACAGGATTTGCCTGAGTCTCCAGAGAGTAGTCTAAGCTTCACGTTCTTGACTGCTACTGCCTCTGAAATAACACCAGAGCAGTCAGCAGGGGGCAGGGTCTCATGGGGAGAAAGTGCTGGACTGCTCTGTTGTTAATGTGCTCTATGGCCCTGGATATTTGGGCCAATTCCCTCATGATACAGGCTGTTACATACTGAGCACTTATCATGCACCAAACATTATGTAAGGAACTTTACATACAAAACCCGGATGTCCCCAGACCTCTTCACTATGGTCTCATTGATGGTAACATTCCAGGTTTCCTGAATTTCTCCCTCAGCGACTTGTGCCAGACCTCCAGCTCACTCAACGCCTTGCTCGGGGCTTTCTGGAAAACTCTAAGGGTTTCTTCCCATATACATAAGATGTCTGCTCTGGTTTCTTCACATCACACTCCTTGTTAATATTCTCTGTGCCTATGAGACTCTGGGAAGGTGGCAGGACCCATGCCTCTGCCCTTAGAGCTGGAGTTCACAAGACCCCCATACTCTGTCCAAGGGGGTAGCCCTAAGAACTCCCAAAACTGGAAACCATCAAACTGTCACACTGTCTATAGTGCACTGTAGACAATATCCCCTAGAGAAAGAGGGGAAGGCCTCTAGACCCCACTCTATGCTAAACCTTGATCCCTAGGTTGTAGGTCCCAAAGAGAAAGAAGGGCTCTAGACCCCACTATATGCTGAACCTTGGCCCCTAGGTCCCAAAGCAGCACTGCTTAGGTCCAAAATATAATAGCTCCTTCAGCTTCTCAGTAAGGCTCAGACCTCTCCTGGGTGCCCTTTGCTGTATAACAAACTACCCCAAATTCAGTGGCTTAAAATAACAGCCGTGTATGATTTCTCACAGTTCTGTGGTTTGACCAGGCAGTTCTGTGGATCCTGATCAGGGTTTCTCATGAGGCTGAAGTCCTCGGTGGCTGGGGCTAGAACATACAAGACAGATTGACTCATATGCCCGGTACCTTAACATCATCAGTTGAAAGTCTGGCACTTCTGTCTCTCCAAGTGGTCTTCCCACCTGGCTAGCTTGAACCTCTTTTCATGATAGCTGTATGGTTAATTCAATTGGTTAAAGCAGTCACAGGGCCAGGAAAGATTCAAGGGGAAAGAAACAAACTCTGATGGTGTTAATGACAAAAATGTGCAGCTATCCTTAATGCAGCAGCATCCCCCCAGTTCTTGAGGCTATTCCCAAGGAAACTTAAGTCCTGTGGGCTCCCTTCTCTCCATATGAATCAGCTGAGCAAATGAACATCTAAGGAGTCGGTGACCCTACATGAACAAGCTCAGTTTAGTCTCAGTGGAAACCACTCCACTGATCTCATACGTGTCTTACTTCAATTCAGCACGATAGGTTTTATTCTCTGATTTGTAAATGAAGGAAGGAACTAAAACTCAGAGAGCTTAAGTGACTGGTCAAAGGACACAACAAGTAATGGCCAAACCAGGATTCAAACTCAGGTCAGCCTAACGCCAAAGATCAGAAGCTCTTTTTGCTATGCCCACTCTGCCTCTCATCTCCCTGGGTCTCAGTCGCCTCCAATGTAATTATAAAGTTCAGTGAAGAACAGAATGATGTCTGAGAAACATTGCAACTCTAGAAGTTTACAATTCTTCCCTCCCTACCACCTTCCTGAAAAAGCACATCTTCATCTGCTGCTTTTCTGTATCTCTGTTGACAAGATTTTAACACCATAGGATTTGTTTGTAAGTGTCTGGTACTATTTTTTGAAAATCCAAATGGCTCTCAAGAAAAGATCCTTCAAATTCCTGGTGGAAAAGAGTTAACTTTTAATAGCCCTCCCCAGTCCTATAACACCCACCTTGAGTACTCAGTACATTTCCTGAGAGCTGGGAGATATCATGGATAGGAGTTTTCAGGTTATCACTCCCTTGCTTAAAAGCTTTTCATGGCTCCCCCATTGCCATCCGGATAAAATCTAAACTCTTAACCTGGCACACAAGGCCCCTCCAGGTCTGATCTGCTTCTCCAGTCTCATATTGCCACACTGAGATACTTAGAGTTTCCTGTAGATAACTTGTGTGTCCGTGCCTCTGTTACCATTGTCTAGAAGGCCTCCCTCCGCCCCTTCTACTGCCAGTTAACTCTTACACATCCCTGAAGCCACAGTGTACCTAGATCTTAAGGAAAGCTGGCCTAAGAGTCTGCCTGTCTCCTCCCAGAGAATCCAAGGCATGACGCTGTCATCTCACTCAGCACTTCATGTTGAAAGACACTCTTTATTTAACTCTTTCTCCCCAAGTACTATGAACTCCCTGAAGACAGAAATTGTGTTTTATTCTTCTTTATAACACCAGCTTCCTGTACCAGCTCTGCATCTTGCACAGAGCAGACATCCAGAGAACGGTTGAGATGAACACAGCTCAAAACAAGGTGTAGACTCCATTAGGGCAAATCTCCATTTGCCTAATTCATCACAAAATCCCCAGTGCATAGCACAGCAGGAGCTCAATAAATATTTGCTACTCATGCTGTTTTTTCTGCCCAAAATGAGCCTCCTCATTCATCACATTATGTCTAAATCCTGCCCATTCTTCAAGAAACTATTCCAGTCTCCATTCCCCACACTTCCACTTCAGCCATGATGGAGTAACTGGAAGTGAACTAACCACCCTACCATAAACAATTGTAAAAATGAACAAAATATATGAATTTACTGTTTTCAGATATTGGACAAAAGGCAGCACAAAACTGTGGTCTCCAAGAGAAAGAAAACTAAACAATCTGAGCCAGTGGTTGCCCCAGCTCTCAGCCTTGAGGAATTTTATAAAACTGCAGGGAAGGAGAGGTCAGACTAAGTTTAGGGCAACTGACAAATTTGGAATTGGTGGGGCAGGGTAGTAATGAGAAAGGGTCCAGAAATCTACATGGAGATTCTCTTGAGTCTCTGGACAAATACTAAGCTTCACATATATATCATGAGGCTGGACAGAGATCATCTGCTGGGGAAAGAACAGCTACCAGGGAATAAAACAACTCCCAAGCAACCATCTGCAACAGCTCACACAAGGCTGAGAGGTGTTTCAGTTTCAGCCACCCAGGACAGAGACTTAGGCTTTCAAGAGAGACCTCAAAATGCCATCCTTCAGGAGTAGGGTCAATCTGACAATAGCGTAAAGGGTATTTTAGGCCTGTTCTGCCTAAACAGAAGCTCAATACTTTTAAAGGAAATAAACAAAAATCCTGACTCTGAACGTTCTAACATTTGTAATGTGCAGTGTACAATAAAAAAATTACCATGTATTTAAAGAAGGTGATTATGGAACCCATCACTAAGGGAAAAATAAGTCAATAGAAACAGATGACAGAGATGGTGGAATTAGCAGACAAGAACTTTAAAAGAGCTACTATAAATATGTTCAAGGAGTTAAAGACAAATGTGAACATAAGGAGTGAACAAATAGAGAATTTCAATAAAGAAATGGAACCAGACGGAAATTCTTGAAAAGAAAAAGAAATAACGTCTGCAATAAAAATTTCACTGATGGGTTTAATAGCTGATTAGACACTGCAGAAGAAAAGATCCATGAACTTGAATGTGCCGTAATAAAAATTATTCAAGCTGAAGCAGAGGGAGGCAAGAAAAAAAGGCTGAAAACAATGAAAAGAACCTCAGTGACCTGTGGGACAATATCAAATGGTTTACTATGTGATTAGAGTCCATTTGACATGTAGTTAGAAGTTTTTAGTATCAATGAAAGAGAAATAAGACAGGAGGACAGTAAAAATAATTGATGAAATAATGACTCATTTTTCCCCAAATATGATATAAAACTCTAAACCAACAGATCGAAGAAGTTCAACAGACCAAAGAAGAATGAACACAAAGAAAACCATAAAAGATCTAGAAGTCAACTATAAAGAGAAAATCTTAAAAGCAACTAGAGAAAGGCACAAGTCCTCCCTTTTCTGTGAATTGATTTCTCCAT
This sequence comes from Miniopterus natalensis, assembly GCF_054644295.1. NCBI lineage: Eukaryota > Metazoa > Chordata > Mammalia > Chiroptera > Miniopteridae > Miniopterus > Miniopterus natalensis. The sequence continues at coordinate 35,344,820 of NC_142091.1, forward strand.
CTATAATGCTCCCTCTTCCTTCAGGCTTCCTGAGCACCTCTTCCTCAGCTCTCCTTTTACTCTGCCTTGACCTTAACTTTGTGTCTACGCCACATTTTCCCTACAGGATTTTGAGCTTTTTGATGGCTAGGATTCCATCTTGCTCTGAGGCTATCACAGCATATTCAAGCGTCTTGCCAATAGTTGTTGCTCAATGAATGTTTATAGAATGAGTGCGTGAAGTACATGAATGAATAAAGATGAGAGTTAAACGTTGGTTATCAAATCCTGCACCTCTAACCAAACAATTTCTAAGGAGCAGTTGGGTCCAAGTCATCCCCTAAGAGAATTATACCTCCCTTTTCTAAATAATAATATTTTAAATTACAATTTATGAAGTGTCCACTGAATGCATGACTGTTGTTAAGTCCTTCATGCACACCTAATTAAAGTCTTTTCATGAGAAAACCAAGGAGCTAACAGTTAAGTCGGTCACCTCAGGTCAATAGATAGTGACTGATGTTGCTAGGATTTTCTCTCATGGTCGGTTTCCGAAGCTGAGCTTTTTAGCACTTTGTTCGACTGCCTACTCTCGACACATTTCTTAATATGTTTTCATATTCTCATGCTTTTGCTCATGTTATTCCTTCTGTCTGCAACGCTCTTTCTCCTACCCACGTGGTAAAGCTCCGTTCCTTGCTCAAGGTCACCTCGGTCACTGACTTTGGCAGGAGAAATTAGTTCACACACCACCGTGAATCCACAAAGGAAGAGCCCTTATCAATGCCCACGCTGTTTTAAGCGAAAGGAATCCTGAGATGAGTGGGATATGTTTTCTGTCCTAAAGAAATGCACTGTCCAGTCAGAGAACAAATCCTGTGCCAAGTGAGATCAGTACTGGAGAGAGGGAAACTCTGGGGACTTGGAGGGCCCTAAAACATCTTGGAGTGGTCAGGGAAGGCTTCCTGGAAGAGGTGATACCTGAAGTGAGTCTCAAGGATATGAGGACTGGCCAAAGTACAAAATACTATGGTAAGAAAAAAATCTATTGAGCCTGCATATAAGGACACAATGGCAAAGAAGCCAGAATCTCTGGTATGATGGGAAGAAATTCTCTTAGAAGCTGCCATTCTCCCCAGTCTCTCTCACCAACAGGTTTTTTGCAGGTCTCAACTCCTGTTCTTTTCCTAAGAGAAGTCTGTGGTAACCGACTCCTGCTCACCACACAACACGGAATTAAATTCCTTTAGAATGGATCTACTTCAAGAGTGAAAAGTTAATGGTTCACAATTTTTCAAATTTAGGGAAAATCCATAGTTGTCCCAGCTTTATAGCGTGGTATTATTGGATAATCAAATACAACTATTTTCTCAAAATAGAACGGGATTTCCTCTGCCCCGACCCCCCCTTTCCCTTCCCTTCCCAGCTGCCTCCACAGGCAATGGCAGAGGGGGGGGGAGTCAGTGTTTTGCCTGAGTCCAGGCCCACATTGCTCTTTTTCTTCTAGACTGTATAATTGGTTCTTGCAGACAGAGGTTAATTTCCCACTGTGAATTCCCTACCAAAGTAGCACGAGTCCTGAGGGAAAACCAGAGGAGAAATTGCTTCCAGGTGCCACCTGGTCTCCTTGCGTGGCTGTGAGGGAGGCCATGCAGGGAAGTGCAAGGAGCAGGGGCTTTAGAGGCTTACAGACCAGGGTTCGAGCTGAGCTGTTTCCTAGCCAAGTACCCTGGGGTCGATGGTGTAATCTCAAGGTTTTAGTGTACTCATCTGTAAAATAGGAACATACCACCCTCTTAACCATGGCAAGAGATATAACAGGCTGCTCAATGCTGTGTGAACAGGGATTCAGCAAATACCCTTGCCTCTTGGTTGCTGGGGACAATCCTGTCACCATGGGCACCTTTATTCCTCAGGGAGCTCTCTCTTTCTCAAATAGTCAGCTAACCTACCCTCTACATGTTTCCTCTCTGTCAACAGTAGGGAGTACTGTAATGAATACTGTTTGGTTTTTTTACCTCAAAGGAAATGTAAAGTTTAAATGAGAGAATGGGTAGAGACATTTTAAAACTCTGCATTTAAGCATTCTACCAGTACTTCTTAGCAGGGCTCCATTGCCATTTAGCATCCCTGGTTCCAGGGTCCTGGGTGCCAGCAACAGCCTCCTTAGTCATCATAAGAACCAAAAACCACGTCCACACACACTAACACACTCTCACACTCACACATATACCCCATCTGAGAAACCACGGTCCTGTGACAACCTGATCTCTCTGTTCAGAGCGTGTCATCTCTGTGTCCTGTGTCTTAAAAGCTTTCCTATAAAACCATTACTCACATGGGGAGCATTATTTTTAATGTGTATTTATTTTTAATATATTTTTCTAATTATACAAGTAATACATGGTATTTGAAAAAGTAAATCGATAGAGAAGTGTGACAAGTAAATAAATGAATGTCCTCAGAATTAACATTTTAAACATTTATACTATTTTTTATTATAAAAGTAATAAGACTACATGGATAAAAATTCAAACAGTGCTAAAGGGTATACAGTGAAAAGTAAGTCTTTAGCATCAACCTCATCCTGTCATTAACAACTTTATATGTATCTTTCCAGAAATTTCTATAGAGTCATATGTGCATATACCTTTTCAAACACAAATGGAATTGTGTACTCTACTTGCTGTCCTTCAAGTTGCTGTTGGTTGGTTTTTACTGAATAATACATGTTGTAGGTCACCCCTCAACAACACTTTTAGATCTTCTTAATTCTTATTTTAATTTACGGAGGGAGGGAGGGAGGGAGGGAGGGAGGGAGGGAGGGAGGGAGGGAGGGAGGGAGGGATGATTTGTTGTTCCACTTCTTTCCGCACCCGTTGGTTGATTCTTGAATGTGCCCTGCCCAGGGAACAAACTCACAACCTTGGCGTATCTGGACAATACTCTAACTGAGCCACCCAACTGGGGCTCCTCGTCATTCTTTTTAACAACTTCATCATATTCGTGGCATATAGGGCGCCAGTGACCTCTGTGTCTTCACTGTCACAACGGTGCTGCACTGTAGGTTGCTGTCAGTAGGGCAGGCAGGCCGTCCCCTCTCTCCCCGGGGGAGGCCTGAGGCCGCAGAGCACTGACCCCTATACGCTGTGTTCTTCCCCATACGTACATACCTGTGATAAAGTTTAATATTTAAATTAGTCTCGGCAAGAGATTAGCAACAGCACCTAATAACAACATACAACGCTACTGTGGGATATGACTGGGTGAATGCGGTCCCTCCGTACCCTGCTGCTCTGCCCTTGCCCTTCGCCGTCTCGGGATGAGCTGAGACGATACGATGCCCACATGGCGGGGGGTGAGCTCCGCCACTAGGCCTTGTGACGGAGCATGAGGCGACCGTGAGGGTCACTTAAATACAAACGCTATGATGCCTCGGCAGTCGATCTTACAACCTCGACAGCTAAGTGCTAAATGGGCGGGTGGCGTCTACAGCGTGGCGATGCCGGGCAAACGGGTGATTCGCATCCCGGGTGGCGTGGAACTGGGCGGCGTGGGATTACACCAGGTACTCAGGACACACAATTTGAAACTTACGAACTGTTTGTTTCTGGAATTTTCCATTTAACAGCAGAAAGCAAAACCACGGATAAGAGGGAACTGTTGTATCAGGTGGGAAGTCCTATGCTGTCCATGGTGATAAGAGGGTGGAGACTCAGCAGATTTGGGAGGACACTCCCAGGTGACCCCGAGCTGAGCAGGGGAGACCGGAGAGGCGCGTGACGGGAAGTCAGGACACCTGGGCTCCAGACTCAGCCGCGCTGTCACCTGGGGACCTGGAGCAGGTCTCTTTGGCCATGTTTCCTCAGCTATAAAATCAGGAGGTGGGACAGAAAAAATGACTTTTACAGCTCCACCATCTCTTTGAGTCTAAAACGGTGAAAATAAGTTCTAAAACGATGCTGTGGCCTGACCAATGGGTGGGTAAGCCACCATTCTCACCCTCACCCTGGCCTCGGCTGCCTTCGTTCAGCGCTGCGGCCGGAGGGGGCGCGCTCAGGGAGGGCCCCCCACCGACGGGGCTGGAAACCCCCCCCCAGGTTCCTGAAGAGGGATGGAGCTGTTTAACCTGCGGGCAAGAAGACGGCTGCGATTTAATTACTCTGAGTACAGAGCAGGGCTTCTCTAAAGAGAGTTCCTAACACCTGTTCTGCATGTTCTCAGAAGATGAAGCAAAAGAGAAGGAGCTGGAATGAAAGCAGCAGAAATGTGTGTGTGTTGGGAAAAAGACTTATTTGATGATTAGGATTAAACAAAAAGTAGAAAGAAAGCACAGTTGCAACCAAAGGATGTTGTGTGCGTCTTTAACTCTGGGTATATTCGAACGTAGTTAAAACATCTGCCTGGAGACCGAAGGACTGGGCTAGAAATATTTCTAGGTCCTTTCCCACATCCTGTGATTCTTCCAGTGTTTAACTGCTAATTTCTGAACAAAATGTAACCTCTGGTTAATGTTAACAGAATCAGGCAAATCTTGACATTAATGATTAACATGCTAATGAAGAGAGTTGATATTAAACACAGCTGAATTATTGATATGCTCTGGGGTTCAAGAGGGCTCATTTATTAATAAGTTGCAGATTTTTGTTTCTTCTTTGAAAGGTTTGACATCATTCAGGTTTTGAGGGTTAAGGTTAGGAGGGTACAACTACAGTGTGCAGTGACCGAGGTCTGGGCCTTAACTGTGTGCACACAGGCACAAAAGTAAAAAGTTAAAGGCGATCCTGCAGGCCAGCAAACAAACACCAGGCTTATGTTGAGAAGCAGCCACCACAATTGCAGTCTTTGGGCAGGACCGAGGTTATTGGCTTTGCAATTCCCTTAAGATTTAAGCACATCTGTGAGGGCCGCTCACCATTCAGTCCAATGACCTTTGTCCTGTGTACTAGTTTTCATTTACTATGTAACAAATTAACCCAAAATTAAGCCATTTAAAAGAACAACGTTATTTCATACAGTTTCTGTGAGTCAAAAATTTACAACCGGCTTCCCTGCGTGGTCTGACTTGGTATCTCAGCCAGGGTGAGAGTCATCTGAAGACTCAACGAGGGCTGGAGGATCTGCTTCCAAGATGGTAACCTATCTTACCATCAGTTCCCTCATCTATCAGATAGATAATAGGACCTACCAGTAAAAGATATTACGTGAATGAGGTGAAGTATGTGAAGTATTCCACACAGTGCCTACAGTAAAGGAATTGGCTTATGATCATAATTACTATTTTATTTCAAGGACTTTCACATTTATCATATTTTCAGCTATGCATTTTTATTTGACCTCCCTGACAATTTTTTGAGGAATAAAATGCATACATTAAAGTGTTTATGTACACTTAAGTGACATATCACAATGCAGCCATCCCTGTAGCAATAATCCAGATCAAGATATAAAGTACTTGCAGGAAATTCTCATTCCCCTACCCACCCTGAGACAATCGCTATTGCAACTTCTATGAGTATTGCTTAGTTTTGTCTGCTTTTGAATTTTATAGAAATGTACAATATATACTTTTTTAATAATTTATAATTATAGTTGACATATAATTTTATATTATTTTCAGGCTTACAACATAGTAATTAGACTTTTATATAATTTATGAAGTGATCACCCTGATAAGCCTAGTACCCACCTGACACCATACATAGTTATTGCAATATTATTGACTATATTCCCTGTGCTGTGTTTTATATCCCCATGATTATTTTTATAACAGGCAATTTGTACTTCTTAATCTCTTTACCTTTTTCACCCATCTCTCCAACCCCCTCACCTCTGGCCACCATCAGTTTGTTCTCTGTATCTATGAGTCTGTTGCTGTTTTGTTCGTTTATTTTCATTATTGGAGCTCTAAGAAAGTTTAGAAGGCAGCCTGAGTAACCATGATAATTTTCAGCTAAAGAGACCAGAGAAGTTCAGGGACTTGATTCAGGTGGCACAGCCTAGCTACTACCCAATGCTGGGGCTTATTGCCTAGGAAGGAGGGCAGGCCCTGGATTCTACCAGAGGCCTTTCCAGGATCTGAACCTCTCCCACTCATCTCTTTACCATTTCCCCTACCTCTGAAGGCAGACATTGGAGTGAAGCAGCTGCAAGCTGAGCCACATCAAAGATTGTCAGAGAACAACTAAAAGGTAGGAGGAGGCAAGGAATGATTTCTGTACAGGTTTCAGAGGGAGCAGGGCCCTGCCGACACCTTGATTCTAGACTTCTAGCTTCCAGAACTATGAGACAATACGTTTTTGTTGTTTTAAGTTACTCCATTTGGGTTACTCGGTTACTGCAGCTCTAGGAAACTAAACTAACACAGACAGGGACTTGGCGTGATTCTGCCTCCCACAGTGTCCCCAGCACCCAGCAGAGAGGCTGACGCGTGGTGGCCCCTCAGTTATTGGTTGCACGAGGGAGTTTTACTTGCTGTGAAGGTCGTGTTGGAAAGCGCGTGTGCTGGACACGTGAAGATACTTGGTAAATGTTTATTCCTTCCCCTTCTCTTATCATCTCAAAGGCTCCTTTCTGTACAGAGTGCAGTTTGGGATGAAAACAAGCCTGTTTTTCTTCGAATTTTTGCCTAAAACCTCCTAACTGGCCCCTGGCTTTGGGCAGCTCCCTCTGGGGAAATTCACAGTATGCCAGAGATGCTGTCGAGTGGGGACAGATTTGAGCAGCCATTTCTCCCCTTGCTTACTGTCCCCCTGTGCCTCATTGATTTTTTAAGATTGCTTTCCTTAGTTTTTCAAAGTTTCCTGGAGTGAGAGTAGAGGAATTTCTGGAAAGCTTGGCCCTTACTATTTTTGTGCTTTTCCCAAAAGTTTCTAAAAGCTTTGTAGAAATCTAATGGAAGCAGAGGCTTTGGCACAAGGAGCGAGTTCAGGGAAAGCTGTCTAGAATCAGGGTGTTTATGGGGGGAAATGTAAAGAAATGTCTCTCGTTATTTGCTTACATTCACACCACAGGGCTCTCTGTTATTTTTAAAGATTTTTTGTTGAAATATACCCAGAAAACTGCAAAAATGATAAGTCTACAGCTCGGGCTTTATTTTATATGGTTTTTTTTCTGGTTAATTTTTCCCCATTTTATTGATTACACTAATCCCTGATTTCCCCTTTAAGACTATGAAAGACAGAGTGAGTTTCTAGAAGGAACTCTAGCTGTGGGCTCAGGTGGCCTGGGTTGGAATCCCAGCTCCACCACCACTAGCCCTGTGGCTTTGAGCAAGTTGTGTGACACTCGTTGAATGTTATTGTCCCCTTCCCATGGTTGATGAGAGATCAGGGAAGTAAGCCCTTGAATTTACAAAGGTGCATTCTTGTGTTTATTACTATTATTCATTCAAATTATTTAAGTGAGACAAGGGTGGGCTTAGGGTCCCACAAAACAAGGCCCAGCCTGGCAGCCACTGGCTGGGTGACCTTGAACAGGCTTTCTGTGAGCCTCGCAATCTGCATCTGTCAGTTGAAGAGATCCTGATGCCTTGGCAGAGATGTGAGGCTTGACCGAGAGGATGTATATGAAGGCCTTCCACAAGGTGGACACATGGTAGATACCCAGTTAATATCACTTCCCTGCCCGGCTGGGTGTGGCTCAGCGGTTGAGCATCGACCTAAGATATAGGCGATCAGGGTTCGACTCCCGGTCAGGGCACATGCCCGGTTGCGGGCTTGATCAATGACTCTCTCATCATTGATGTTTCTATCTCTCTCTCTCCCTCGCCTTTCCTCTCTCTGGAATCAATAAAGATATATTAAATATATATATATATATATATATATATATATATATATATATATATATATATATATATATCAGTTCCCTTCCCTCCCTCCAGCAAGTTGGCCCTTTTCCCTCCACAGCTCCCTATCTCTCGCCTCTTTCCTCCATACTTAATACTCCACTTTCCCCCAGTATCTGAGTAGAAACAGGCTTAACATCAGGTTGTGCTCTTCCTTTGTCTTGGGGCCCAGAATTTTACAGCTGCGTGAATTGAGTGGGAGGAGGGAAATATATATATTTAAACCAGGACATAATAAATGACTTTGAAAACAGCTCTTTGGAAGCACTTTCTTAATCAAATCTCAGTGCAAAGCTCAAACCTTCCTGTTGAATGCAGTGCCCTGTGACCACAGGTCATTTGAGGGCTGCCATAAATATCCCTCCTTGGTCACATTGTGGCAGGTTTTGACAGGCAGAGATAGTCCAGCTTGCCTTGCGCCTTCCTTCTCCCCCACATCCCATGGGAAGCGGCCTCTCCATCCAGCCTGATCAGAGCCTCTGGTGGCCCAAATGGACCATCTTAAACCCCTTCAGAGGCATCTACTGGCAAAGGTTATAAGAACAGGTGAGAAACCTGAAGTTGCAGCTGATCATTGGAGCTCTGTAGATCTCTCATTTCCCCTGCCCTCATCCCCCAACACCTGTCTCACCACGCATTTCCCCCGCCAACATCCCTGCCTCTCTTACATTATATAATGCATTTCTGTCTCCTTCACCCACAAGACTGGGCTCCCCTTTAGGGTTAGTTCTGTGTGTCCAGTACCCAGGCAGGGCCTCACATGGAGAGTCTGTCTTGCCTATCAGTGATGTTTAGAACAATGCCTGGGACAGGGTAATCACAAAATAAAAAAGAATTCATAATAAAAAAGACAAGTAACTCAATTTTAAAATGAGGATCTGAACTAGACATTTCTCAAAGAAGATGTACAAATGACCAGTAAGCACATGAGAATATGCTCAACACTCCTAGCCTCAGGCAGTGCCAATCAAAATCCCAATGAGATGCCACTTTATATCCACTAGAATGGCTATAATCAAAAGTCAGATAATGAAAAGTGTTGGCAAAGATGTAGAGAAATCAAAACTCCCAAACACTACTGGTGGGAATGAAAACTGGTGCAGCCACCGGAAAAAGTCTGACAGTTCCTCCAAAGGCTGGACAGAGTCTCCATCTGATCCTGCAGCTCCACTCCTAGTATACACCAAAGAGAAATGAAAACTTTTATCTATACAAAGCATGTACACAAATGCTTGTAGCAGCTTATTCAGAATAGCCCCAAAGTAAAAACCCAGATTTCCATCAGCTGATGAGTGGATAAACAAAATGCTGTATGTCCACACAGCGCAATGTTATTGGGCAATAAAATGAAGTCCTGACCCATGTTACAACTTGAATGAGCCTTGAGAACATTATGTAAAGTGAAAGAAGCCACTCGCAAAAGAGTATATATTACGTGATTTCATTCATATGAAATGTGCAGAATAGGCTCATCCATAGAGACAAGAAGTAGGTGAGTGCGTGCCCGGGCTAGGAGGTTAGGAGGAAATGGGGATGACTGCTAATGAGGGTGGGGCTTTGGGTGGGGTGATGAGTGGATTCTAAAATTGATTGTGGTGACAGTTGCACTCCTCTGAGAGTACAGGAGTTAGCAAAAGTAGGTTTATAGTTGTGAGTCTGTGAGACAGTTTATTCTTGTGTTATTATTTAGTAGTTATTGTATTATTTTTCATACAAACAACTGTAAACCTAGTTTTGCCCACCTTGTATACTAAAAACCATTGAATAGTATGCTTTAAATGGGTGACTTGTATGGTATGTGAATTATATCTTTTGTGTGTGTGTTTGTTTGTTTGTGAATACTCACCCAAGAATATTTTTTTCCACTGATTTTTAGATAGAGTGGAAGGGGGGGAGGAAGGGAAAGGGGGAGAGAGAGAGAGAGAGAGAGAGAGAGAGAGACATTGATGTGAGAGAGACACACTGATTGGTTGCCTTCTGCACACGCCTCTACTGGGGCTAAGGATTGAACCTGCACCCCAATACATGCCCTTGACTGGGAATCGAACCCTTGACCCTTTGGTGCACAGGGCGATGTTCCAACCACTGAGCCACACGGGCCAGGGTGTGAATTATATCTTAATAAAGCTGTTGTTACAAAAAGAATCAGTGAATGTCCTCATTTAATATCCCTGTGTCAAGCAGCAGACTGGCTGGTAGGTCACCCCTGTCTGACGACCAGAGGGTCCAAGGTGCTCTTTTCTCCGCCTTGAGGTGGAGGGGACACCAGGAACCGCATCTTCCTGGGCAGGCAGGTGACAGCGGAGCGCCTTTCCTGGTGGATGCTTAACAAAAATAAAACTGGCCCTGAGAAACCTGCGAGGAGGAGAGCTGGGAATCAAATGAGCTGAGCCTGAGAAATTTACGGCGTCCTGTTTGCCAGAGACCATTTTCCCAGCATAAGTCACAGAGACAGATGGCCCCGGACCTGCTCCTGAAAATAACTACTGTGGAAGAGAGGGGAGCTGCCCGCCTGAGGAGGAAGGCCCACAAGATTTAATAGGCTGGAAAATGCGGACCCGGGAGGCTTCAGCTCTGCCAAGCTCACCCCATTAGCGACCCGAAGCAGACACTGTCGTCTTTGCTGCCTTTCTGTGTGCACTTCCTTCTCCTTAAAATAACTTATTGTTTTCTTTTCATCTCATTATTATATTTGTTCCTGGAGAAAATTAGAAAATGTAGAAAAATATTAAGAAAAAATAAAATTCATTCATAATTCCACTGCTCTAAGGTAACATGTATTAACATTTTTATACAATTTGCACTCACACACACACACACTTACGCAGCATCAGAATTCTTTTATGCAGTTTGCCTCATGCTTTTTTTATATCCTATTTTCCATGTGTCTAAACATTCTTTGCAAGCACGGCTTATAATGTCTGCATATTAATATTGTACGGATGTGCCTTAATTTACATAATTAGGCAGTTTTTAACATAAGGGTCTTTTTTTCTTTTGAACACTTTAATTTTTTTTTACTTTTTACTATTACAAATGATGTCGTAAGAATATCCTTATAAGTAAATCTTCTGAGAAGTCATGATTATGTTCTTGGGTAAATTCTTAGAAGTGGAATTGCTTAGTTAAAAGGTTTTTACATTTTAAAAATCAGTTTATACCAAATTATACTACCAATATCAGTGCATAAAACCTTGTTTGGGCTCTGGCCAGGTAGCTTAGTTGGTTAGAGCGATGCTCTGATATACCAAGGTTTTGGGTTCAATCAAGAGTCAACCAATAAATGCATAAATAAGTTGGACAACAAACCAAATTGATGTTTCTCTCCCTTCCTCTCTCTCTCTTAAAAAAAAAAAAAAAAGTATTTAAAACCAACATCTATTTTAGTGCTATTAGATGCCAGATATTTTTACATTTATTATTTCATTTTCCCCTGAAGTTCTAAAAAATAATTTTAAAAGTATAAAAAGAACTGTATGTGCTCATTGCAGAAAAATTTGAAGCCATAAAAACATATTTTAGCCCTGGCCGGTGTGGCTCCATGATTGGAGCATCGGCCTGTGCACCGAAGTGTCCTGGGTTTGATTCCCAGTCAAGGGTATATACCTGGGCTCTGGGTTCAATCCCCAGCCCCTGTGCAGGAGGCAACCAATTGATGTGTCTCTCACACATCACATTGATGTTTCTCTCTCTTTCCCCCCTCCCTTCTACTCTCTCTAAAAATCAATGGAGGAAATATCCTCCAGTGTGTATTAAGAACAACAAAAAGTATATTTTAAAAAAATTAAAATTGCCCATATCAGTGATAACCATTGTTTAAGATTTTATTCAACTGATCTTTTATCCTATACATTTATACAAATTTATTCTTTCTATAAGTGTTTTATGAGCATTTACTGTGATGAAGGAGCCTGACTTTCCATTGTAACTGAAATCATATTTATCTTGTATTTTTTTCAGTAGTCTTCTTTAATTCTCAGAAAAGTCCTTGATATGTGGACTGCTGTTACTCCTGTCTTGTAGAAGGTTGTACCTTCTAACTCCCCAATGGGGCAGTCGAGGCAGAGAGAGGTCCGAGGACTTGCCCATGATCCCACAGCGCGTTGCTGGCCTGCACCCAGTTCTTCTGACCCCTGGTCTGTGGCGGCAGACCGCAGCCTCTGATGTGGAGCCGAATCTATACTGCCCCGAATGGGGTGGCCATATAATTAGTTGTCTAAATCAGGACATTTTTAGAGTAAAGGTGGGGCACTGCTACTAAGTAATTCAGGATAATGGACGTGAAATGGGGCTTCAGTGACAAACCAGAATGTACAGTCCCTCTAGCTCTCCAGCTCCAGGTTTCTAGCACTTTGAAATGCTTTGCAGCAGTGGATTTCAGTTCATTTCAAATAACGACAGGAATCAGTTCCGCAGACCTTTTCTGAGCTGAGACTGTGAGCCAGGCCGGGCCACAGAGAGGAGCAGCCTGTGGTCCCCACTGGGCACGCAAGGCTGTTGAAGCCGTAGATGTGAGTGAGAGGCGCCGGTGCAGTGGAGGTCCTGGTCTTCCCGCAGCCCCAGCCTTCCTGCTAGGAGGAGATTCCCATTGTCCTCAGTGTGCCATCCTCTGGGCAGAACTAAGATTTTAGTCACTCAGTGATGCCACAGGCTGTCCTGTTAGAGGAAATAGATATGAAGTTGGCACATGAGAAGAGAAGGAATAAATGCATTTGGTTTTAAGTGGAGGGACTAGAGTATTTCTAGAAAGGAGACTGAGGAGATGAAACAGCCGGCTTTCACAGGAAGGATGAATCCATCAGCTCAGGGTTCCACTGAGAGGAGGTACCTGTGTGGACCTAAGAGTTTTGTTTCATTCGTGTTTTTCCCCCTCGATGTCATTTATTGAGTAATCCCTGTACACTGGGCATTGTGCGAAACATTTGACATACTGGCTTCTAAAATGCAGGGCTGCCAGGTACAGGTTTATTAGGAGGCTCTTTCAATAATCCAGGGAAGTGCCTGGGAAGAAAGTGCCCTCCCTGCAGCCCACAGCTGGTGCTCTGGTTTTACGGACAGGGTCTCAGCCTTCCCCACTGGGTAAGCAGGCCAGGGTCTTCAGTACTGTAGCGTAGAGGGGGTTTAATACAGATCAGTACATTCTGTTTGGGTGATTAGATGGATTTCTCAGGACTGCTAGGAAAAGTGTTTTTTACAAGTTCATTTTGTTAATGAGCTTTCATTCTTTGACAGAGTAATGAACTTGTTCATCAGCTAGCCCTTCGTGCTTTAGTCTCCTGGCATATCCCAAAGAAATGCCCAGAGTCCAGAATGCTGGAAGGCTCTTCCTTGAGAACTAGCTCGCCCTAGTTAGAGGCTCCATTTCAGGTGCTAAGGAAAGCTACCATCAGTTCACACAAAGGCAGACCTCAGGAGTCCCTAGTCATACATACTTTTCATATATCACGGCTGCCTCCCTAACACTTTTCCTCTTTTTATGACCCCAACAAGTAATAAAAGTGTCACTGGCAGGCTTACAGATCTGTAACTGTTTAGTCCTAAAACCACTCTGTTCTTACTATGAAAGACGTACAGCTGGAGGGATGGCAGAGGAATCAGTGTTAGTTGAGCTCTTCCCATGAGCCTGCCGAGGTTCTTAAAAGCGTAATATCGCCAATCCATCAGCAGCTCTTTACAGTGGGGATTAGCACCCCATTTTTTAAAGGAGAAAACTGAGAAGAAAAGTGACTTACCCAAGGTCATATACCCAGTGTGAAACTGGGCTTTGACCCCTGGTTTATGTGATAGGAAGCCTATGATCTTTTCACTTCAAATACGTTTCACTGGATGGATGGGAATCCCCCTTTATGTACTCCAAACAGGGCTGGTCAGTTTAGTTCGCATTACTTGGTGGAAACAGCATTGCAGTTATGGGTTCTTACCCAGATCCTGGGACAGATTACTTCACTTTCCTAAACCTCCGGGGTTTTTTTGACCTTGACAATGGGGATGAATTTTCCTAACCAAAGATTTGTTGTGAGGAAAAGATCCTATAAATCACCTGGCCCAGCTCTTGGACTCCAAGAGGAGCTCTGCAAATGCTCATTCCAGACCCCACGCCACCCCTACCCCAACCGTATGGGTGTCTGCGCTTGTCACTTGGTTGCTTTCTTTCTGCATCCTGTCTACTGTAAGCTAGAGCTGGGCTCACAGAGACCACCCCTCAAGAGACTTGGATGGCTCCCCTCTCCACCCCTTCCCTGGCCCCCTTCGTTGTTGAGGGGAGGTGTAAAGAGGTTCATTTCAATCATTTTGTCTCTTTTTACCATCACACAATGGAAAGTTCTGTAATACCAGGTTCCCTTCGGCTGATGGTCAGGACACACGGGAAGGCAACCCTAAACGCCAGTGCCATAGTCTCCTGGCATCAGCCATCCTTATTTGCCTAAATGAACATGCATCTGAGCCCCACCCGGAAGGCAAGCCCAGATCATATGGACTTTTAATATCCTGGCTGAGCTGAGCCAATTTCAAAGGAGATCTGGGTGGCTGAGCAGATGCCTTAAGTTTAAAGAGCAGATCCCTCTAAAGCACAGCCCTGGGTCTTGTCATCTTCCTGCTCTCAGATTTTCCACGACTCCCTGGTTAAGGTCTGACTTCCTTCTCTTTGTGTTCAAAGCCTAGACCTACTCAAGCTCATTCCTCACTATTCTTTTTACATGGACCTTTTGTTCCATAATCCAAGTATTCTCCTTCTTTCCTACCTCCTTCCTTCACTTAACCAATATTTACTAGTTCTTCCTATGCACTAGTAAATGGGGCCTATGGTAATGGCCAGGCAGGCTAGTGGGCAGACACAGACAAGATAAGCCTACAGTAAGGGAAGTGTTGCAACAGGGAACGTACAGGGAGCTGTGGGAGCACCCAGAAGGGCATCAGGGGAGCCTTCCTGGGGGAGGTGACCATGAGGTTAAGCCTGAAGGATGAGTGGGAGCTAGTGAGACACACAGGGTGGTAATAATGAAGAAAAGGGATGAGGAAAGGAAATGCTCAGGGAGAAGGAACAGCATGTGCAAAAACCCAGGCAAAACTTCATAGCTATGCTCCAGGGGGTGCCATGCAGATAGATTCAGTGTCCGTGGTGCCCTGAACTCGAGGAACTCGGCAAACTTGGGCAAAAGAGAAAGCAGTGAGTAACTTGGTGAGAAGAGTAACTTGGTGAGAAGTTAGTGGTAACTAATACACAATACTTGAGAGGTGGGGTGGCTCTGGATGCCAGGTAAAGAGTGGGAGCCTTAAGCTGGGTATTTATCCCTCTGCAATGGATGCTTATGCCCCCATCTCTTTGTCTCTTCCCGTCGGAATCCTCTGTGGCTCCAGAAAGCAGTTCTAGTTCCTCCTGTTGAAAAAAGCCGCTTGCCTTCCTTGCTCCCATCGCACTGGGCTCTCTTCTGTTCTGAGAGGCCCCACCCGGCCTTGCTCGGAGCTCCGAAGTACACTCTCCCGCCCCAGCCAGCAGCTCCTTTGGGGCTGAGTCTCACAGTTTGTGCCACTCTCACCTTCTAGCCAAATCAGGGGTGTTTAGGAAATGGCTGGGGGGTGAAGCAGTGTTTCCCATACTTCTGCAGTCACGCACTGCGCTTACAAAACAGAAAAGATGAAGACAGCCAGTGCCCCTCACTTAATAGACACATATTTACGCGTCGCGGCATCTAACGTTTATTAGGTGTTTACTGGCTGCCGCACTGTTCTCAACATGTTACCTGTTTTAACTCCTTTAATCTTCAGTGCAACCTTGTGAAGTAGCTGTTCATTTTTTTTTTCTAAATCTCCATTATATAGATGAGGAAATTGAGGCACAAGGGTGAAGTAACTTGCCCAAGGTCCCGTGTACTGAGCTAGCAAGTAGTGCAATTAAAAGTCAAATGGCCACAGTTCCTAAGATTTAGCACATACAAAAATAAAACATTATAATTTTTTTAAAAAGTCAAATGTAGTCTCTCTCATATTGTGACCACATTCCTAATACAACTCTGCCCTGCTCCTGTAGATGCCAAATTGGTACAGCAATGCGTTCTACCTCACACATTTCAAGCACTCATGTATAATATATGTTGTAAAGCATACAATTAGATATTAGAAAAGAATGGGATAAAATTGAATATTTCTAATATTTTCTTGCACCCCAGGAGCATGGCCCTGTGCACCGTACCTTGGGACCACTCAAATTAAAAGCTGCTGATGAGTGAGGGAGGGAATTCATGTTTCTAATAGCACCGTACTTCACAGTGAGTCACTGTGTCCCTGCTGAGGGCCTGGCACCGGGCTAGGTGCTTTGCATGTTGGGGTAGGAATATTCTGAGCAGCGCCGGAGGTCTCAGGGGGTTGGGGACACTGGTTTTGGTGCCTTTGAGGTGATTGGGTGGAAGGGAGAAGAAACAGGCATGGGCCTGGGAGGGCGCCGTGCTACTCTCAGCCCAGGGTCTCTGAAGTTCGTAATGGAACAATTTACTTAGTTCTGGAACTATTTATCTCATAAAGTTTGACAGATTTCCTCAGGAAGAGGCTGTAACAAATACCCTAGAACAACATATCGCATTTCTTAACTTGTGTCTGAATTCCAACAACTCGGCATGGTGCGGAGCTGGTTATCCCAAGCTCATCAGAAGCTCTGATTGAGATTGTAAGATGGCTCTGGTTAATAAAAGATGAGGAAATGAAAGTATATTTACTTAATAAATACAGCCTGGTTGAAAAAAATTCCCAAACTGGGACCAATCATGAATGGGTTTCTCCATGGGGTGGTTTCATTCAACTTAAAAAGCATTTGGTGAGTACCGCCCCGGGCCCTGGCTTGCTCATGCGTACTGTGTGGTCAGATGTGGCATCTGTCGTCCTCACGACACCTGTATAAAACGGGGACGGTGCTCAACTTGCAAATGAAGAACTGGACGTCGTTTTCCCAAGACTATAGAGCTAATAGGAGGCTAGCTCACAATGCAAACCCCAATCCTGTTGAACTCCAAAGCACACTCCAAGGATGTACTGTACCCCAGAAAAGCACCATATAATGTTGTGTGCAAGACAGCTAAAGCTTACAAATACAGCAGAGCAAGCGTGATGTCAGAACTAAAGACAAGCTTCGAGAGAGGAATGAGCACCCCTATCGTGACATGTCAGGGAAGGCTCTCTCAAGGTCAATTGGAAACACTGGTTTGGATGATTTTAATGTGAATCACAGCTTGGAGTTTTAGGTAAAGAAACTAACACAGGGAAGTCATACAGAGGTCGTACTGTGGTCATTGATCCCAGCTGCCTTAATTGTTCTTACTAAATTTCTAGTATACACAGCAACTCTATAAAATGTTGCATGTGGTTAGGTCAGGGGTTGACCTAAGAGTCATGGGGTCTGCAAAATCCTACAGGGTTTGGTGACTGTGACTGGGTGTGCTTCTTTGGGTGGACAGACCACAGAAAACTCTTTTTAATTTTTATTTCAACCATGAGCAGGTCTCTGCCACCTCCCCCTGAGAGCCCTGCCAAATCTTATGATCACATGTCTGGGCTGCAATATGTTTTCTAAGATTCAGTCTCTTTAAAAAACAGGATGGATATGATTATGTTTTAAAACTTCTATCAGTCAAGGTGGAGAAAAGGAGCAGTCCTTACTGTCTTGTGGACGCAATGTCTTGTACTGTAAACTTTTCTATGTCTGTGCTTAATATGTTCCCTCTCTTGTAGACGATGTACTGCACACGTATGAAGGCCAGCCCCTGACAGGACTGTGAATTGTCTGATCTCAAAGGCCTTGCCCCAGGCCAGGGCTTCTCCTTCTGAAGAGCTGGGAGTGTGCTCACAGAACTGTAGAAAGATGGGATTTTAGAAGAGTAAACTCCCAACATGTTAGGAACTTGGAGTCAAACATACTGACTCAGTGCGTTGTGGAACTCCTGAATATTAGTGTCCCAAAATTATAGACTTGTTTCACATGAAACTATTAGAATTTAAGGATCCCAGTAAGTTAGACACCCGAATTCATCTATTCAGCAAATATTGAGCGCCTAGTGTGTGCCAGGCGCTATGCTAGATGCTGGGGATACAGAAGTGAAAAATACAGCTAAAGTTCTTGCTCCGAAGGAGTTTGCAGAGAGTGCCCAGGATTTTAAATTTTTATTAACTTGTTAGATTCTTAGAAAAGTAAAGCAATAGAGTGTTGAAGTCCTAGAATGCCAGCGTGGGGGGGGGGGGGGCTGGATCATTCCCTAGGAGCCTCAGAACCTGTTCCAGGCGTGTCCGATTGAAACCTCACTAATAAGAACATAATTTCAGTTCCGTGAGGTGACAGAACCGCACGCTGGCCATTCCGTCCTGTCACGGAGCTGGAATTAGGGAGTGGGGGCCGCCGTCTGCTAGGTAACGAGGCCCACCAGGAGCGGACCCCAGGTTTTCAAGCCTCTCCTAGAGAGCAGGCACGCAGGGAGGTCTCCCCTGTGTTTTCGAGGGTGCCCGCTCCCCAGGCCGCAGGCTTCCCCGCTCTTCAGAAGGAGTTCGCACCCACTTTCTCGCAGCCGCACCCCCGCCCGGGCCACGTGTGCAGTAGATCGCCTGCCCCGTCGATGCGTGTTTTATTTTGCCCCCCCCCCCCCCCCCGTGTGCCTCAAAACCAATTTTCATTATTTTTTCTGTCTGTGTTTGTCTCCGTGGCCCGCAGGTGCGCCCTTGCATTGTTCATCCGCCTCATCAACCCCCATTGAGCAGTCCCCCTCCCCGCCCCCCCTCCCCTCCGGCCAATGAGAGCCAGAGGCGGTTGCTAGGCAACGGTGTGGCCCAGCCAACCCCGGACTCAGACTCTGAGGAAGAGTTTGTCCCTAATTCATTCTTAGTTAAAAGTGGCTCCGCCAGCCTGGGGGTCGCCGCGAACGGTAAGTCCCTCTTTCTTCCTAATTTGGGGGGGTTCCCCCCTTTCGTTGGGGATGCTGATTAATGTGCCTGCTTGGGCCGCTTACAGGGGCGGAAGGGCCTGGTGCATGGGGCGCTCCGGGTTTGGGGGGGCTGGCCCTGCTCCGCGGCTCCGGCAGCCCCGCTCCTGCCCGGCTGCGTGCTGCTGTTGGGGGGGGGGTTGCGGGGCTGCTGTCCCCACCCGCATGACAGACGTCGGGGCGACAGAGCTGCATGAACAGAGATGCCCAGACAGAACGAGTCAGAAACATCAGGTAGAGACCGAGGCAGGCAAAAATGAAAAGATGGACCCAGAGAAAGGAAAAAAAGTTAAAGCTGGAACAGCACCAGTTGGCCACCTACTATGTGCTGGAGATGTGTCAGCCCTGCCACTTGTTGCTTCAATGGAGCCTCCCCACAGCCCTGCCTAAGAAATCGGTGTTACAGTGTCCCGGTGAGCCATGAGCAAGCTGAGAGAGAGGATGCTCCCTGGGTTCTAGCGCCAGCTTTGAAAGCTTTCGAGTTTCACACTGTCCGGGGACAGAGGGCCCCGGAGTTCCAGGCCCGTGCGCGGCTGAATGCTGGCTACAGAGAGAGCCACTGGGCTTAAGCACCCATCTGCCCGTAACAAGCACTCTTCTTGTAAGCGCTGCTATGACTCTCTTAGGGGAATCAGTAAGGGGGGGGGGCTGACAACGAGCCAGCAGACCCTGATCAGATGCTGTGTGACCTGAGACCAGGTGCTTGCCCTCTCTGTGTCCAGCAGAGGCCAGTGGACTTCTTTGTAAGGGATTCAAGCCTCCAGGAGGGGGCTCTTTGGAAATCAGAGTGGTCTTTGGCCTTGATGGTTCTCTTCTGGCTGGACTGGATATTGGGCCCTGCATTCTCTTTGACCAAACTCCATGACTTTTTCCCCTGTGCTCCGTGAAGGTGTTGTCCTTTTGGTGGTTGGGTGTCCCTGCTCCCCTATACCTCGTAGCTGCTCCTGTTTTAAATTATGCACAGAAACAGGAACCCTGGACTGGGAGGGAGGAAACCTGTGCTCCAGCCCCAGCTCTGTGTCTCACTGGCCATTTCCTTAGCAAATCCCTGTCCCTCTCTAGGTCTCTGTTTCCTCAGTTGCCAGTGATGGAGGAATCTCTAAGATACTCTGATTTTGTGAGTGTTGTATGGTGCTGACTGAGGTGTCCCTGCCAGTAGTCTTGTTAAACATACTTGGGAGTAGGGGAGTATATATATAATGAAATTCTTTGTTCATTTCTGAGTAAATAAACCTTGCAGGTAAAAGAGAAGGCAGGAGATTAAAGTCCTTAATCTGTCCCTTTGCTAATTAACTGAACAAGAGCAATCACTTTGTTGCAAGTTCTGCAGCACATTGATGATATTATGGCATTACTGATGTGCAGGGAAATTGGGAGGACTTTGGCTTATCGCTTTCTGCTCAACTATGTTCCTCTGTGCTCCTGCTCCCCAGAGGACCTGGAGACGCTTTGGATTTCTCTCTTGGGGCCTTGCTCTTAGTGTGCCGCTCTAAAGGTTGCTAATGAATGTGTCCCATGTCTGAAGGGAGAGCTTAGGTCCTTAGTGGTCCGCTGCCCTGGGGTTGGTGGGTCATGAGAATGCCAGAGAGTCTCACCCTACATCTGGACCCTGCCTGTCACCTTCTTGTCTCTGAACCCAAACTGAGGGGCCTTCTGTAAGCTGAAGGACCTGCTGGGATGGGCATGTACCCAGTGCTAGTCAATGAAGATGAGTGAGCCCTGCTACATAGTGGATCCAATAAATGTTTGTAGGGCTCCGTTTGATTTCTTTTTCCAGAAAAAAAAAGTGTAATTATTTTAATGGGATTGTCTTTGTTGTTTTTATCCATTATAAAAGTAACCATGCTTTTTAACATTCAAACAATGCAAAAAGATAAAAAGTGAAATTCTCTTGCAATCCTTCCTCTCAGATATAACCACTTTTAACAGTTTGGTGCATGGCCTTACAAATGCTTTTTATGTATTATTGAATGAATGAATGAATGAATGAATGAATGAATGAATGAATGAATGAATGAATGAATGAACAAGCAGCACAAACTATGGGAGAACCACAATGTAGTCAAGAGAGCAAAGGCCATAGAGTTAAACCCTCTGAAGCTGGGTCCCAGATATGCCACCCTGGGCAAAGTACCTAACTTCTCAGATCACCAGTTGCTTCATAAGTGAAATGGGGAAAACCTTTCAAGGTTGCTGGGGAGTTTAAAAATGCTGAAAGTGATAAAGGTCCTTATCTCCCTTCCCTGTATTCACATCCCCACCCTCTTCTACAAACTTAAGGCTTTAGAGACCACCCTAAATGGATCAGCTGCTCTAGTTCCTTGAGAAGGCTGCTCCCCCTGGGATTTACTTTAGAATGTACTTTAAATAACAAAGGCAGCCCCTTTGGCTCCCGAAAGGTGAACTTGATGGGTTTCCCGTGGTGGGAGCTGAGTCAGCGCTGTGCACGCAGGGCTGCCCCCTGGGAACTGGTCTTCCCAGAGCTGGAGCTGTGCTCTCCAGTGGCTTCCCAGAGGCCCGCTGCCTACAGCTGTGTCAACTCCAGCCCAAGGCTGCGATCCCAGGTCTGGGAGGCCTCAGAACCGCCCTGCTAAAATCCCCATGTAAAGTGCAAGGGGAACACGTGGGGCATTACAGAGCTGCTCATTGTCCCTGCGGAAAAGAAAACAGGGGAAGTAGCTCTTTCTGTCATCAAAATCCTAATCCACCCCAAAGATAACCATCTAGAAGTCACTGATATATATAAAGAAAGATTTCCCTAAAATATCAACTAGTCACAGTTGAAAAGCTAAGGAAGTGATTAGGATTAAGTAGGTATTTGTCCCTACCGCATAGAAACTTTTCAGAATAAATATGAAATGGTCTGTGAATTGTTCTAATCTAAATTCTAAAGTAAAGGAGCTTTAAAAACTTGGGGGTTAATAATGAAGAGGGTCAGGGAATGCACAGCTCAGAGAAAGCTGTCTCAAAGCCTAGGTGAGGCTGGGTGGGTGGGAGAATTTACATGTAATCAGCACCCTCTCTGTGTATCTTTTCTTTATGTGCATTATCTTATTTCAGCTCCCATTTATCTTCATTTCTCAGTGGGCCAGCCACTTGCTCGCTTGCATCTCTTTTGCTCTTAAGGGGCACAGCAAAGATTCAAACCCAAACCTGCTTGATTCCAGAGTCCCTATTTCCTTTGTATTTCTTTTTTTCCTTCTTTTCATTTGCTTTGTTTTGTTCCCAGTGCCAGATCCTGTTATTTCTATGTCTTCTCCTTAGTAGGAGGCTGGAGAAGATAAGAGGAATTCCACCATAAAAAGAAAAGTTCATTTTAAAAGAATCCTAAGTGTTGGATTTCTGTTACTCGCCTCACAAACCGTTATGACGCACTTACGTCAGAGGCGTTTTAGCTCATTGAATCTCATTAAACTTCATATTTACCTTGTGACATAGCCATTTTTAGTCCCATTAAAGCAACAGAGGGCCAGAGAGGTTAAGTAACTTCCCCTAAGTCACACAGCTTCTAAGTGATAGAGCTGGATTTGAATGCCAGATCTGTCCGGTACCATAGAGTGCAATTGTTCCATTGTGTTTTTGTGAGTACTGTAGGAGTTTCCAATTAGACTGAATGACTTAGACATTAAATTTGTGTGCTGCTTTGTGAGAGCCAAGCCCTGGATGCTGGGCTGTCCATGGCTTTTTCCCCCACCCCAGCACTGGCCCTTCCTGCCTCGCATTACAGATTTCTCAGGGCGGTCACACTGTTCAGCACCACTGTTGTTTGGCAGCTTCATCGACTTTCTCAGGTCTTACGCTGCTGGGCTTATTGTTTTGACTTCCAATCCGTTGGAGGAGTGTTTGTTTTTCTTTCCAAATGGGAAACACTGCTATGCATGCAAGCTGCTTCCAAAAGTGTGCTCTTGAAACAAAAAACGCAACTTAATTTAGAACCAATCCAGATTCCCCTGGGGGGGTTGCCCGTTAGAGTCCTTCTAAGTCACTTTGTGAAATCAGAAGGCAAAATTGTGCCTTTTTCCTGCTGTCGAGGTCCAGGGAGGTTTTTGCCTCCTTTCACTGTGAATTTCATGGAACCTGTTTCCATTGTTGTTGCCAGCTGCAGGCACTTGGGTCTGTATGTTTCCCGAGTTCCAACAGTAAAGGACCTTACTTTTCAGGCACTTTTGTTCATGTCTCTCAACTCTCTTGCATCAAAAGACTCCTGATAAATACTTATACCAGCTTTGTAAGGGAAGCACATAACTCCTAGTAACATCAAAAAAGCAAAAGACTGATTTCTCCCTTTATTCATTCATTCATGGTGACATTTGAAATATTTGTGGACGTTTTCCTGACAAATGAGGGTGAAGGGTATTCTAAGCAAAGAGACTGTAAAATAGATATCTAAATTTATGGGGACAGAATCCCTTCAACGAAACTCTTGGAGTCAGAAGCTTTTCAGAAATCAGAAATGTTCAACTATAAGAAAGAAAATAGAGTCCATATACTGTATTCTTCCTAATATCCCCAGACTACTGGGGTCGTCCACAGTAATCAAACATTAATATCTCTGCATTGAATCATAGGACTCTGAGCCTCATGTCTGTAAAGGTCAGATTTTGCCACCAAAAGAGTTTTTATAAAACTCTTAGAGTTTCGGAATGATGCCTAATGGATGGTGATCCTGAATTGTGCTTTTTAAAACCGGGGAATATCAGGCCGTAGAACAATTTAGTAACTTGCCCATGGTTGTAGAGATAACCAGGTAACTTGATAACTAGAAGGCACTATACAGGTGCAAGCTGCTAAAGGGGAATCTGTGTCGAAGTGCTTGTTTGTTGATCCATTAAGACTGTTTGGAAAGGCCAGGTGTCCTCTGCTGTGGATGTGGGAGCTCGAGAGGCCAGTGCCAGCAGGCTGGCTGGCTCACGGGCCAGGGAATCCAGGAGAGTAAAGGCCAAGTACTTAATTCTCCAAAGTCTAGAACTCAGCAGCCCTGAGTTCCTAAGGACCCTTTCCTCACAGCCCCTAGGGTGTATGGACCCTCTTTCTTTAATACCCTGCTGTCTTCTGTACAGACTCCCCCCTAATAGCCTGGAGACATGATTATTCCCAGGTCTGGTTTCTTCCTTCAACTGCAAGTTCCTTGAGGTCGGCTTTGTCCACAGCTGTATCTTCAGTGCTGAGCACCTGTAGGTGCTAAAATCAAAATGGGGAAAAAAGTTGATTTTCTCTCTTCTTCCTTTCCATCAGCCACCTCCCACAGAACCACACCCCTCCGAACAGTGCAGTGAACCACATACATGGTATAATGCGGAGACTCACAGAGATGAAGCAGTTTGTCCAAGTGCAGAGTCAAGATTCAAAGCATGGCCCCAGACTCCAGTTCCCTTTCTGTCTTTCCAGGTACCTCCCTCAACTAGTCAAGCCCTCACCTGTGACCTCCCACTAGGGAGAGGAGTTTATGCCCCATAATTGGGGGCAGTGGGACAACCACACAGGGTTCACTTCTATTTTTGTACAGTTTACATGGCCCTTTTTCATACATTACCTCGGGCAAACTCTGGTGACTCTAATTTAATTGCCACATTGGCTTTCTAGGAGGTAAGTCTTCTTCCTGACCTTGCAAAGTAAACAGGTCACATTTTGAATTAATGTAATCGAATGGCCCGGGAGAAATACGACCTTCTAATTAGTCACTCACGTGACACAATTGTAGACTCTTTGCAACTCCTTTTCCACTAATTTCCCCAAATACCATTGCATTAAAAGGTACAAAAATAACATTTTTGGTGTATGGCTTGATTGGATCTAGGAATTCCTAGACCACCCCCTGAGGAAAGGCACATTAGCTGTGTGTCCAGGCGTTTCCCATCTGGAAACAGCCTGGTTTGTGTCCCCACTGAAATGTCAGTGGCCTGTTCCATAGTGCCCTTGTGGACACCAGACTACAACTTAAGGCATCTCCTGACACTTCAGGGCCCAGACTGTTGAAGAAGCGCCTGGAAGGAGGCCAAGGAGAGTTTAGGAGGTTAGTGTAACTAATGTTTGCGTAGCCCTCGCATTCCCAGGGCACATTCGCATCCGTCGTCTCTTTGGATCCACAGTGCAGTGCCATGAGGTTGGCCGAATGTGGAGTATTGTGAGCACTGTTGTGTGCTGGAGGGAACAGCAGGGTGAGAGAGGCGAGCAGCTTGGCATAGAGCTGCCCCTTCAGCCACACAGCGGAGAACCAAGTCAGTCCAGCCTGCAAGGCCACTGCCATCCACATCAGCTCAGGGCTCCCACTGTAAACCTCATCCAGAGAAGCCTCACCCTAACCCAGCCTGGCTGTCCTGGAAGCCTGCTTGTGAAGAGACACATGCCTGGGAGCAGCAGGCCTGGCTTCTGGGCCCAGCTCTGCCTCTAGCCCGCGGTGACCTTGCAAGAGCCTTGTCCTCTGGTTCCCTAGCTTTCTCGCCTGGACAGTGAGAGAATGGAATCAGACCAACATTTCCCAAGGCTCATTCCTCTAATGTGTCACCGTGAGTCTGTACCATAGCCATGTGCCCAACTACAGGCCTATTTCCTTTACTTCCCCTTTAAACTGCCTCCTTTCTTGCACTTTTTAAAAAATCTAAATGAATTTATTTATTTTCCAAGGAAATTGTGTATTACTGCTGCCATCCACTTGCTCTAAACAGAAGATAGCTGTAAAAATAAATACAACAACAGCAGGTCGTCACATTCTGGTGAGATAACGCCTGCCCAAGGACACTGGGCAGAGACTTGCTTCTCTTTGTTATATAGGAACGTTGGAGAGCGTTAGGTGTTAAAAACACACTAGTACCAAATTGAGACTAGCCCCTCATCATCGAAAGGATTGAAGAAAACGGCAGCTCTCCTGCACGTGATTCTGTGCGATTTAATGTCTCTTCACACTGTGCCACCCAAAATCACGTCCAGAGGGCACAGAGCTCGGTGGCTTTTGCTAGCACTGCATCCAGCCTTTTAATGCTACACCCCCACAGCCTGCTCACCTTGAGAATAAACATGTCTTGCTGCTCCCAGAACCTACCCTTCTTTCCTTTCCTAAGTGCAGTCTTTTCTGAATATCTGTTCCCACCCTCCCCCTTTCAGTCCCCTGTCCTCTGCCCTTGTCATCAGGTCTGAGCTGGGTGCTTTGAGCTCAGCTGGATCCCCCATTACTGGTTAATGGCTCCCAGTTTGGACAAGAAAACCATGTGGCTTTCTCTTCTCCCCTCCCCTTCCTCTCCTGTCTCCCCTTCTCCCTCTCCCTCTGAACCGCCGTTATTTATATAGGTGTTTGAGATTAAACAACTAAAAAAACATGCCCTCTGCTTTAAAAGGCCTGAAGTCAGAAGAAAAACAGAAACAGCATCATGTGGAGCCATGAGCGGGGGAAGATAGGTTTCGGAGGTCTACGGACCTCTGCTGTGCTGTGTGGCCAGGAGCGGGCTGCCTGCCTGCTCAGGGTCTCAGTTTCCTCCTCTGTCAAATGGGTATTGGTTTTAATAGTGCTTCACAAAATTGTTGTGTAAATGAGAAAATATGGGCAAGGCTTCCAACGTGGCGATTGTGACAAAACAGGTGCCCTATGAATGTTAGTTCTTCATTCTCTTTCTGGAACCCAAAAGTTTTTGGACTGCTATCTCTGGAAGGAAGACAGAGTCCTATACTCCCACCCCTCCAGGCTCCGCGAAAGTACAACAATTAACAGCTCTGTCTGGGAGTCCCGAGCTCTCCTCCCCTCCCCCTGCCAGTGATTTCCAGAGGTTTAGGATGGGGGAGTGAACCCAGGCAGCAGCTAAAGAAACGGGGCAGGGGTCTTGGAAGCTAGCCTCAGCATTCCTTGCTGGGGCTCCCTGCCTTGCCTCCATTCCCCACATTTCCCGGAGATGGGACACCCTGATGCCTTTTCCTTCTGGTCAGCTGGCCTCCCCTCCAGAGTTGAAAGGAGAGGAAAATGGCTGGTAACTCATTTATGCTTTACCCCCCCCCCCCCCGAAGGGATCATATTTCTATAAATAACTCGGGGAAGCTGCTGCCCAGGCTAACAACAAAAATACACATATTTGCACTTTCAGAAACCCCTTGTTAGCCGCCCTTGAGGCTCTGGGGGAATATGCACCGGGTGTGAACCAAGTTCCCCTCCCCACTAGCTGGTCGACCTCACCTGCTCTCACCCCCCTCACCAGGGTCGCCCTCCTGCAATATGGGGATGACCATAGCAGTCGGGGGTTGTTTCAAAGGTGTGATGGGACAGCGTCTAAAACACTGAGACTCCAGTGGGCGCTCAGTGTTTGCTGGCTTCCCCTCTAATCTTTGGCAGAGAATGGGGTATGTTTTTAGTTGGCAAGGAGGCTTTCTGATGAAAATTTAAGTTGTGATCACTTGCCTGCTGTCATCCTGAGAATGGGCAAAAATGGAAGCTGAGCTGATTAGTTATCTATTGGCTAGTTTTGTACAATTCTGCTCCCCTTAACCAAAAACTTCCTACTGTGCTCTCTCTCCTCACTGGCCGCCCTGCCTCCCACCTCTCCCTTCGCTCTCCTCACACTGTCCCAAAGCCCAGATGCGGCTGACTCCCCACAGGTTTCCCACTGCTGGCGGGCTCAGGGCCCAGCTGCTCAGCAGGGCTGCCAAAGCCCCTCGCCGAGGCCTCCCGTGCCCCGCAGCTGCTTACCTTTGAACTCCCTCTAGGAGCTGTGGCCACAGCAAACTAACACAGTTCTGGAGGGGACGGAGAACATTCCCAGTGCCTGATGAGGGCCTGCCGTGGATAGCTGGAGATAATTGGGCGCAAAGTCTTGTGAACGTAACAAAATCTTACTAATTTAGAACAAGGATGGGGGAAGGTCTTTCCGATTTGGAGTGATTTGAGAAGAAATGAAGCTTATTTACCCTTTAGAACCAACTCGATTCAGCACATTATTATTAAAGACCTACTGTGCGCCAGGGCCCACAGAGAACAGGAGGCAGTCCGCTCACCTGTGCACTGCTGGGGAGACAGACGCCTAAACAGCTCTGCCCTAGAGCAGGAATCCACGAGGGGAACCAGGCAGGCGAGCGCACCGGGGTGGGAGGGCTGCCAGGGTTTAATGCAAAAGGGGAGGTTGTGGGGACCTTCCTGGGGAAAGAGGATAACTCCCCAGGAGCACGGGCACGTTTACCCAGTCAGGCTCTGCCCGGAAGGGAGCTGTAGTTTTACAGATGCCTAGGGTTGCCATGGACTGAACCGTGTCCTCCCAAAAGTCATATGTTGAAGCACTAACCTGCGTGTGACGGTATTGGAGACAGATCCTTTAAAGAGGTGATTAAGGTTACAAGAGGTCATACAGGTGGGACCCTGATCTGAAGAAACTGGGGTCCTTATAGGAGAGCTCACTTGCTGTCTGCCATGTGACACAGCAAGAAGGGGGTCATCTGGAAGCCAGGCCAGGAGGAGAGCTCTCACCAGCAGCCCAACCCTGCTGGAACCTTGAACTTGACGTCCCAGTCTCCAGATTGATGAGAATAAGTTGTCTGTTGCTTAAGCCACCCAGGCTGCGGTCCTTTGTTACGGCGGCCCCAGCAGATGCAGACAAGAGGTCTGCTATGGGGAGAAGCCTACGTGTTCATCCTCCGCATGTCACATATTTGTGTACAACCAGGTTCTCCCAGCCTAATGTGGGGTCTTGCAGCATTTATTTCCTAAACATTCATTCATTCATTCAGCAGATTTTTTTTAAAGTGTGTGCTTTGTGTAGGTTCCTTTGCTGTAGAGTTCTGATCCGTGGTCATCAGGGCCCTCCATGTGTAGCCACATGCACAGGGGACAAGTGAAGGGAACCCCAGGAGCTGCTGCCACGGGGCAGTGGTGGAGGGACAAGGCAATCTTCCTCTAGGGAGAAGGACCTAGTGTGGCAGGGCCCAGCTCCACCCCGCCTCCTCCCCACTCTCGACAGAGCAGCCTGTTCAGAAATCTCACTTTTCCTATGGTTTGAGGTGGGGGATGGAGGGAGCAGCGGGACCTGAGGGCAGGCTTGCTGCTGAGTGTCCCACTCATTTCAGACTTAACCTCTGAGTTTCCATTTTTCCTCATGTGTAAAATAGGGGTAATAATAATACCTCCCTCATACATGTTGTTAGAATTCAACGTGAAATTATGTATGAGAAGTGCTTAGCAAAGGACCTGGTCATTATAAAGTCTTCAGTGGAAACTGCTGTTATTGCTATCATTGCTTTTCTGTTTATTGTTTTACTAAACTGAGTCTCAGAAAGGTATAGTAATTTGGCCAGGGTCACAGAGATACAGGTGGCATCTTGCATCCCAGGTGTGCCTGGCCCCTGGACTCAACCTCTTCTCATCCCACAGGCCTCCTCTCCTCTAATAGCCGTCATCCCCCTTTCTTGAAAACCCTCAGGAAGCCAAAGGTCTCAGGAAGCCTCCCCAGCAGATCAGAGATTTCTTTCACCCGCAGCCCACCCTCCTGCATGGAGGAGGGGGCTGTGTGCACACTTTGGCCTCAATCCCCAACTCCTGGCCAGAATCCCCCTGAATGGAAACCGCTGAGTTGCACTCTGGCTCCCAGCGCTTTTAAGACACCCCTGTTGGGTCCCTGTGTGGGTGACAAGATGATGCATGAGGCCTGGCTAAGCAGCTTATTTGTCTGAGCTGGTGATGGCCTTTGTCCTGAGGTGGGTTAATAGTAAGAGGCAGTGGCCCTTTAAAGCCCGGACAATGGACAGGCTTCTCAGGTCACCGAATCACTCAGCAAATGGCTGGAGCCCCTCAGAGCCCCAAGGCCCCTGCCCCTTCCACTCTGCCCCTCAGCTAGCCCTGCGTCTCCCCCACCTAGCAAGAAGAAACACTTGGATTAACCGGGCAGAAAGACTCAAAGAGGATTAGAATGACAAAGGACTTCAGAGGAGGAAACCGAGACAGAGAGGGACAAGGGGGCAACGGCTAATTCCTGACTTCCCTGGCGACCCTGTGCCCCATTCTGCAATGTGCTGTCCCAGCTTTGCTTTCTTCCCTCCCCAAATGCATCAGGTCCCGAGTGACCGGGCGGATCCCCAGCCACACCTTTCACTAGTTAAACCTAACACCACAGATGACAGTGCGCACCTCTTAGGCTGGCGTTCGGGACCCAGCAGAACTTACCACGCGTGCGGTCCCTCCCTCCTGAACGTCTCTGACTTCCTCTAGGCTCCCCCCTAAGTGAGATACCTCTTGTGGCCTTCACCACCTGCCTCAACCAAAGCATCTTCCTTTTGTCAGTTTCCTGCATTTGCTTCTGAGGAAGATCCTTCGAATATTAAACCCTTTTTTCAAAGTATGAAAACCACTGATTTAAATCAAGCCTTTTCATTGATTTAATTGGCCCTCTGGTTCCCAATTCTGACTTTCTCTCATCCTACAAAGATTCCTTGAGCACCTACTCTGTGCCAAACACTGAGATAGGCCATGGAGTACTGACATGAGTAAGACAAAGATCCTACCCTCTAGGAGGGGGACCTAGAGGTTCAAAAATGCATATGTAAAAGGGCCCACTGACGCTGGCACCTAGATGGCCACTGTTGACCTTGGTGGTGATCTTGGCAAGGACATTTTCAGGGTATGGAAGCTAAAACCAGAGGAAGATATATGGAAAACGAGAGAGGAGAGAAGCAGTTTAGATAACTGGTTCTAAGTGGTTGGACTTTGTGTCGCGGATTACTTGCTAATTACAATGTGTAAAGGTTCCTGTACAGTGAAGAGATCAGGACTCAATCATCACCTTAACTAGTAACCAAACAGTGGTAAAATGAGAAGTACATTCCATCGCACGTGAGCCGTGCTTGCCAAGAATGCTTAACGTGAGTCTAGTCATAAGAAAACAATCAGACACATCCAAAATATAGGACAGCTTATGGGGCAACTGGCCTGGCCTTTCCAAAAAGGTTAGTATCATGAAGAAAAAAAGAAGGCATTGGGAGTCTTGGTGTGGGTGGGAGGCTGCTCTGAGTTTAAGAGACTGAAAAAAAATGTAACAGCCAGATGCAACACTTGAATCTTGATTGGATTCTCAGTTTTTTAAAAGATTATAAAGAAGATGCATTTGAGGAAGAATTGGGGAGGTTTTTTAAAACGGTGTATGCTAGGTGATATTATGGAATAATTGTTCATTTTCTTAGTTGTGATCATGACATTGTGGTTCATTGGGAGCACGTCCTTGTTCTTAGGAAATGTAGGCTGATGTAAATAAAGTGGCTTGATGTTTGCAATTTTGTTTCAGATGGTCAGAAAAAAATATTGATGAGAGAGATATAAAGCAACATGGCAACATATTAACCACTGACAGATCTAGGTGAAGAGAATGTGGGTGTTTTTTTGTAGTATCTTTCGACTTTTCTGTAGGGTTGAAAGTTTTCAGAGTATAAGTGGGGGAGATTTTACTTTGGTTGGAGAGAGATTGGACAATAGCAACTTAGTTTATAGAAAGGTTTCTTGGCACCAGGGAGATGCAGTCACATTTTTTTTTAGCAAATCCCATCCTCCCCCTCTTGGAGAACTCGGACTGTAGAAACCCTCTGAACCTTTACAGAGAATTGACAGGTCAGCAGTTGTGATAAAACAGGCCCTTCCTGGGCGTGGAGGAGGCTTCGCGAGGCACTGGAGCCAGTAATGGGAACCACATTGGCGGGAGTGTGCGGAGCCCCACCCCAGAAGCAGCCCTTCTGTGCTGAGACAGGACAACTGGAACGAATTATGTGCACTCATACTTGTTAAACTGCCTTGGCACCAGAAGTGATCCTCGTAACCCGAGCTTTACAGCGGCGCGGCCACAGTTAAAGCTGGGCCAGCCTTGCCCCCGCACCCTCTCTGTCGAAGGTTTATGGCTAACGCATAAAACAATTCAGCGTGAGCTGAAACATGAAAAACTCCTCCGGATTGTAAAGGCAAACCTTTCTGTTTCAAGTTTTCCAGGGAGGCGGTGTTTGGGAATAAAACCTTTTCAGTCTCCTTCTGCTTTTCCAGCCCTTGGCCAGGCTCCCAGCCCCACCCCACTCCAATCCTACGCCCCACCTCCGACCCAGACCACAATCCAATCAAACACAGAAGCGGCTGCATTTTGTGGTTGGGAGGGTTCTATTGAGGTGGTGGAGTCTGAACCCTGAAGCTGTGTGACCTTGGGCAAGTTGGTTCCCCTCTCTGAGCTTCAGTCCCTTGGTTATTTATACCATATTTGTCACAGGGTTGCCCCCAAGTGGGTGTGTGGTCATAGCGGGTGCTCTGTACATATTCTTATTGATTACATCAGAGTGTGTCAAATACATAGAGATTTGTAGAGAACAGTTTTCTTATTTGATCACGTGGAAAAGTTTTTCAAAAATTACTCTTGTTTTTATCTAAAAGGTAGCCAAAGTAAGTACAGTTCTTCATGGAAAAGAAATTACATGGAAAGTCACAGGAAAAGAATTTACTTTATTCTAGTATTAAGAGTTTGGGGTATAAGGGGGAATAGGGTAGGATTTGAAGTCACATAGGCCTCCCCTCCAGTCCCAGCTCTGTCGCTACTGGCAGAGTGACCCAGGCAGGCTAGTAATCCATTCTGAGCCTTGGGCGCTTTGTCTGTATAATAGGGTGTCATAAACCAACCCAGCATGCTGAGCGAGGAATCAGCACACTTTATGAAAAGCTCTTAGCCCAGCACCTAGCATTCAATGAAGCGTTCGCTGAGCAGAGCTGCAGCTCACACTGAACCTGAGAGGAGAAAGGTTCCTGATGGCAGGCCTGTCTCTCAAGTGTTGTTCTTGGGGACCAGGAATGACAGACCAAGGGCAGCCAGCTGACATCAAAAGCCTTGCCCTGCACACCTTCCGATGAATGATGAAAGTGCACTGTGATTTCTGCCCTTTGAGGCTGTCTCTCAGCCTGGCCCTTCAAGCTACTAGGGTTTGATGGGCTGGGAGGACGCTGAGGATGAGAGGAAATTTGAATCTGCTGATTTTAAGCAAGGCAGGTAGCTCCTTCAGATAGAGCAAGCTGGTTTGTTCAGGGCCTAGTACCCAGATGTCTGTGTCAGGCAAAGGAGGCAGCTTCCGCTGGCCTGGTTCTGTTGGCAGAAATTGCTAGAGATGGGTGGGAAGTGTGGACCAGAATGGGAGTCCACACTTTTCCTGCTTGAGTCAAGATTAAGAACCCCAAATTGCCTCATCAAAGGCTCAGCATTTTAATTGGAGTCACCACGGGTCACTTCCAATCCCAGCTCTGCCCCCAGTAACTGTGGGACACTGGGAAGTCACTCTTCCTCCTTGGCCCTCACTTTTCTTACCTCAGAAGGAAGAACCAGACCACCTGGTCTGCTGGTCTCTCAACCTGTCATGTGGCTTCAGTGACAAAAGACCCATGAAAGTGTAAGAGCTCCATAGAGGGAGGCAGAGGAACGGAGTCCCAGGAGGATGCTCTCCGGCCCGGCAGGCTTATGTACCCTTGAAGTGCACTGGGCGCTTCCCCAAAAAGCTATATGCAAACAGAGGCTGTCATTACTAGCATATTTGGTAAATAGAATATTTAGTAAATGGAAACATTGTAAGTGCAGGATAGCACATAGCAAATACTAGTATTTCTTTGCTGTCTCTTATTCTCAATTTATCCTGGGTTTAGCATCAAGATCCTCGACTGTG
This sequence comes from Miniopterus natalensis, assembly GCF_054644295.1. Lineage (NCBI taxonomy): Eukaryota > Metazoa > Chordata > Mammalia > Chiroptera > Miniopteridae > Miniopterus > Miniopterus natalensis. The sequence continues at coordinate 35,378,240 of NC_142091.1, forward strand.
TGTTTTGGCGCATTAAAGTAGCACACCTGGGTTGTCAAGGCTTTCAAACAGGTCATCTACACTATCACTGAAGACCTAGGTATTTTTTTTTACTAGAAAAAAATGACTTTCAAATATGACATAAAAATCACCATCCTTCTGGGCAGGTGAGAACTTACGACAGGCAATTAAATGATGAGTGTTTGCTGGACGTGTATTTCTCCTGCGTGGAAGCAGAGGAAGTAACATACAAAACGGGGCAGGTGAGGGTAGGAAGGAGCTGGCCCTGCTTCCTGTCATGTGCAGGTTGGGTTGAACATTTCTAATCTCTGCATTTGGAGAAGTAAGACTCCGCTGCTCAAGCCCGCTCCCAACCCCTCACCCCCACAGCAGGGCTCCTTTCCTTTTCTGTCTCGCTTTTTTCAAGAGTCAAGATCCTTCAAGTTAAGAAGAAGAAAAGATAAAAAATATGAACAATAAAATGGCAATCAATACGTATCTATCAACAGCTGAATCTAAAAAACAAAATAAACGAACAAGTGGAACAGAAACACACTCATAGATACAGAGGCCATTTGGGCGGTTGCCAGATGGGAGGGGGTTGGGGGGATGGGGGAAAGGTGAAGGGACTAGACGTGCACTTTGGTTATTACAGCCCTGGGGGTGTAAAGTACAGTACAGGGAATAGAGTCAATATTATAATAACCTCATGGTGTCAGATGGGTGCGAGATTTATCGGGATGATCACTTAGTAAGTTATGTAATGTCTAATGACTGGGGCATACACCTGAAACTAATATAATAACACATGTCAACTGTAATTGAAAATTTAAAAATGGTTAAAAAGAAAAGATACATGTTCTTCCAGGACTGAAAATTTGCCCAGAAGTTGGAGGGGGCTGCTCCATGCAGACTGGGAACAGCTGAGTGTTGTCTGGAAGGTCCACACTCATTAGGCATCTTTAGCTGAGGTTTCCTTCCTTGGGACCATCAGCAGATGCAAATGTCTGGGGCGAGAAGTGGAGTCTGTCCTAAAGACCCTTAGAGGAACTTGTGACAACTTTTGAGAAGAAAGTTTCGTGGGATTGAAAGGTGTGGTGAGAATTCCCACTGCACTTGGAAGGCCGGATGCGCTCCCAGCCTCACCAGGATTCTCTGGGAAACACAGTTTTCAGGAGAGGCACCGACTTTGGAGTCGGCCAGAACCGCCTCACACCACTGCTTGTCCAGTTTGAGCCTCATACCATCGGACTGTCCATCTCCCTCTCTGAGTCTTATTTTGTCTTTTGCAATATAAGGATAATCGTTCATGCCTCAGGGGGCAGGGCAGTGTTTACAGGACTCTGGTAGCTTCCTGTGAAAAGACGAGTAGGGAGCCGGGCACGTGGTAGACACAAGAAGAGCCAGTCCTTTCGTCCATAGGCTCCTAGAGGATGGACTCCCCCATGACCACCCACAGAGCAAATAAGGGATCCGAGAAGTGGGGGGTGGATCGGCCTTTGCACTAGAGCTGTGCCAGCTGCATAGCCTACCAGGGCCCCCCTCAGCTGTCCCTTGTGGCCAATACCACGCGTCTCCATGTTTAAAACACCTCATCACCCCGAGCCTCCCCTCTGCTCAGGGCTGGGAGTTACCCCTTCACACGATTGTCACGGGGACCCAGTGAGATCATGTGCACAAAGGTGTCAAGCTCAGTGCCTGGCACATAGTAGATGCTCAGAAAATGTTGAATCTCACAAAAAAAGAAATCTGGCTAAAGACAGGCCAAGAATGCAGCCTGTGTTCTGTCACAGTCAGCTCCCTGCCCGCTCCAGGGACAGCTTTGCGAGGTGAGAATGAGCCAGGGCAGCCTCGGGCTGTGGGAGAGCCTGCTCGGGATTGGACGGCATGTGGGGGTGGGCGCCGAGAGCCAAGTGGTCCATGTTCCCATGTCTGCCCGGCCCTAGCACCTGCTTCTAGCGGGATCCCAGCTGGCGCCCTGCCAGGGCCTGCCTTCCTGCCTCCAGGCTCTGAAGCCAGGCAGCTTCCAAGTCACATCCAAGGGGGTAGGTAGTGCCAAGACCTGAACAGAACAGCCTTTCCCTGTTGGACACTCCTATCACCCGCCCACCCCTGGCAGCCTGGCCAAGTGCTTGACTCAGGTCCCTAGGCCTTCGCATGGGGGCCCACCTGCCAGCCGTCGATGTGCCTCTCTGTGGTACTCAGACATGCCTGGCCCCTTTCACAGCTTTGCACTCTTGTATAGGAGCACCTCTGCTAGCCACCTGTGGTCCTGAGTGCTTTTGTGTCTCTTGTCTCCTTTAATTAGCACAGCAATTCTGGGATACCGGCATTATCCCCTTTTCACAGGTGAGGCAACTGAGGCTCAGAGAGAGGGAGCAATTTGCCTAAAGTCAGGTAGCCAGTCCGCCTCGCTGTGTCTCTGTACCCACCAGACAGGAGGCTCCCAGGAAGAGAGAGCTCCAGGGCTCCACTGGCTTGAGGGGACACGCCTGCCCAGGCACCCAAAGTACAGGATGTTTGTTCCCTCTTTCACTGGACAAAGTGAGGCAATTTGTCAGGTTCTTTCGGTTATTCTTAGGCAAAGGGGCTCAAGCGAAGACAGCTCTTGGCTTTCAAAGAGAATGGCTTGAGGGTGCTATTTCTGGTGGGCCTAGGACCAAGGAGAGCAGAGAAAGCAGCTGTAGAGATTGGGGTAAGTGCTTGGTTTGTCAGAAAGATAATCCCCCCACACCTGTGCCCTGGAAACACAATCCAGGCCTCTGAGATGCACTTTCATCTGTCACCAGGGTGTCCCCAGGGTGACCTGCCCGACCGTACTCAAGCTGGTAGGGCTCAGGTTACAGGGCCTATTCTCAGGACCCTTGAGTCCCAACAATGCCTGTTTGTCCTTTGGATCTGCCATCTCCCAGGAGGAATGTTAATGGGACCAGGGACAGAGGGGAATGGGAGAGGAAGAGACTGACTGCAGTCTGAGCCCACTCTCAGGTCACCTTCTTGAGTGAACTCATCCGTGCATGTCTGCTAGTCTTTCCGAGAGACACTTAAACCAGCTCCAGGAAAGAGAGATTTGTCATCTGCTTTTCTTAGACACACCGCCACTCCTAAAGGGGCTGCAGGTTTCCCTCTGTTTAATCTAGGACTTACTCTGCCCCTTGGCAGAGCTTGCAATTCATCTCAAGAAATATTTTCAAAAGCAGAAAATGACTTGGATGTCTAATAACAGAAAATTGGTACAAATAACATCTCTGTCCTTATGATGATTTCGATAGGCGTTAAAATCATGTTTTCAAATACTATTTAAAGATACAAAAACCTCTTACAGTATAATGTTAAGTGGGGAAAAAAAGTTGGATAGAAAACTGTCTACACAGTATGAACCTAATTTGATAAGTATATGTGTACATATGTATCAGACTAGAAGGAAATAGACCAGGGACTGTTAGCAGTAGTTATTACTGGGTGTTGTGGGTGTGATTGATTTTTTATTTTTTTATTCTTTGTACTTTTCTACTTTATACATTTTCTAGCGAAAACATTACTTGAGTGTGAAAAGATAATTAATTTCTTAAAAATTAATTTCTATCACTCCTAGGATATGCCTGACATTGTGCTAGGTGCTGAGGATAAGGGATTTAGAAGAAGCTGGCCCCCACCCTCTGTGAGCTCATAGCCTAGTAGCACATAAAAATACACAAGCAGATTTCTTAAAATGTTGTTTTTAACAATGGCAGCAGCAACAACAATTATACTGACGTATTTTTTTAAATACTTTATGGATATGTACATTTAAACCTTACAACTCCATGAGGTAGGTAGTTATTAAACCATTTTGCTAATTTTTAATACAGGCTGCTGTAGGAACATAGAGAACAGAGAGATTAGCTCTGTCTTGGAGAATCGGGGAGGCTGCAGTCAAGAGCTGGCGCTTTAGCTGATTCCTCAAGCGTAAATGGGAGTTCTCCAAGCAGACAGCGGGGAAGGGTTTTCAGGCACAGAGAACACCGGGGACGGAAGAGCAAAACATCATTATGAAATGGCTGATCCCACCCTCCTTCCTCCCCAGTGAGAAGCCAGGAAGGCCTTTCCAGCCACTTTGTGAAGGGCACAGAAGGGCAGGCTGCAAAGTTTGAGTCTAATTCCAGTAGGCAGCGGTGAGCCATTGAGGACTCAGCTTCGGAGAGAGGTCCTTCTGGCTTCTCAGACCCCGTGGGGGCTCAGCTGCGTGGAGGGGGAGAGGTGTTCCTCTGGAGACTGAGCGTTGCAGGGGAGTCCGCCTCTGTTCTGGCTGAAGTAGCAGAGGAGAAAGGAACCGGGGGGCAGGGGGGCATGGCCATGTGTGATTTCCTTCACCCTGTCTGCTCGTGGGAAGTCACTGCAGATGTGGAATCCAGCCCCAGGATGAAAGCCATGGGTGCACAGAAATGTGTTTAGCACCTAGACTGGGAAAAGGTGTTACCACCGGGAGAGAAACTGGGAAATTCCAACTGGACTTTTGGGTTTGAACGCAATTTTTGTGCTTAATTAGCACGTTTGTTTTTTCCATGAAAACAAGGGAAAGCCTTGTGTGGCAATGCTATAAGTGATTATATTCCAAGCTTGGTTGGAGCCGCCTTTATTACAGACGTCCCCAAGCCCCTCACCGTTAGAGCTGACAGAGTGCTGGAAAGAGGGAGTCGTCCCCCCCTTGGTTTCTCCTGCTCTGTCTTTAGTTGACATAGTGGTTACCAGATGATGGTCTGTCGTGCTTATCCACAGGGGTTCTGCTAGCAACAAAAGAGACCATCAGAATGATGTTGGGAGTTCTTCATCAGGATCCTCTCTTATTCTAACATTGTCCTGCCTATTGAGGAGCCCCTTTTCAGTGAAGCAACAAGGAGTAGATTTTGTTGTTTTTATTTTTGTTTTTTTTTTAAAAAAAAAACCTTTAATACAAAATGCACAAGTCTGGGAACCACTGAGCCTATGCCTAATTAATCTGTACTTAGTGCCAGACTCTGGGGAAAATGCAAAGATGAATGAGACATGGAAATGTCCCTTTAAGACAGGTGGCCGTGTGATAACCCAGGGTGGGAAATAATGAGTATCGTTTAGAAAAGGCTGGATGTTATCACTGGGACATGCTGGGTAGAAGGTACATGGGAACTTTGTACTATTTTTGCAATTTACAGATGAATCTAAAATTATTTCGAAATAAAAAGTTTAAAAAGACTGGCACCTGGGGTGAATGGTCAGGGGTCCAGAGGGTAAATGATAGAAAGGACCTGCCTGGGGTAGAGTTGCATGAGGGAGAATCTTAAATGTCAAGCGGAAGAGTTCACGCTTGGCTCTACAGATGGTGTGGAGCCATGGAAGCATTTTGATTAAGGTAAAGCATGGTCAGATTTCCCACTAGAAAGATCGCTTGATAATCAGGGGATGACTGATTGTAGAGAAGTGAGCCTGGAGGCAGTTGAAAGAACCCAGGTGGGAGAGGATGATCTTTAAAGGGACCCAGAGAAAAGTAGCTCTGCAGGATGTTAATAGGTGCTACTTGAAAGAGGGGTTCCATGTAGAAATCAGTTTGGGAATTGTTAAGGTTAAAGGGATGCCTTACTGCAGGAGCCCTCAAAGGCATTAACTTGGTAAAGGCGGGGGGGGGGGGATGATATACAGTGTTTCCCAAAGTTTTTTGACCATGGAACTCTTTTGGGAAATTTTCACAGGACTTGTACTCAGAAAAAAGCACTGAACATGGATGGACAGGAATGGTATTTATAGCACAACCCTTCCTCCTGTATTCTGCAAACTAAAAACCATGACCTAAACATACTGGGATCCCTTTGCATGAGGGCAGGGGCTGCCCCCCAGAGCTCCCCGACCTCTTACCTCCCCCATATGCCTGGGGTCACAGCCTCTCCCATTGCACAGAGGCTCTTCTGTGGGCTCACTAGCAGCAGGAGGACAATCACACCACGGACGCCTAGGAGCATTTCCAACCAAATTCTTTTCATTGCAATAATGAGAAGCAATTCAACGTTTTTATAAGAAGGGAAACATTTTTGAAGGATTCTTTAAATGTCATTTTCTAATTGAGTAAGCCCCTTAACCTCTTTTTTTTTTTTTTGCATTTGCGCAAATACGGTAGTTTTTCATCCCTCTCGGCTGTATAAATGAACTCCACTTTGATTTTAACCTGTGTGCTGTCATTAGTTAAGGTGGCCTCTGCTCCTTCCCTACTCACCTTCTCGCTCTACTTTGTGGTTGGCAACAGCACAGAGCAATCATTGAAATACTCAGATTATTCAGCATTTTCACTGTCGCTCGTTCAATCCCCTGATCTTGTCACATCTGCTAGTCTCTACCAGTTGTTTGACCTCCAGCAAGTTATTTAACCTCTCAGAGCATCACTTTCTTATCTTCAGTATGAGAAGAGCAATTCCTACCTCCCATAGCTAGTGCCAAAAAGTGCTGGGCACGTAGTATATTTAGGTATTCGGTAAATATTCTCTCTGGTGATGTGTTTCCAGTGATTATCAATTCCTCAGAAATGTTTGTTGAGTGAACACACGTACATACACATAGGTGCCACTAGCCTGATAAAGATATGAATTAAGGAGCTGACTTGACCCTTTAAGATCTTTATTCTCTCTTTTGCCTTCCTTTCAATAAAAACACTTACCTTTGTGATGAGAGTAAGCTGAAACAACCTTGCAGGGTAGGTGTTATATGCTCCCATTTTACATACTTGGAAAATGAGGCTCAGAGTGAAGCTGTATTAAAGTTCAGGTCTTTCTGATTCCTAAATCCATGTCTTCATGTTGCTCTGGGAATGATAAGATCCATTCCCTCTTTTGTTCTTACAGTCAACTCAACAGTTATTGACATGTACTGGGTGCCAGACGTGAGACACATTCCAGCCCTCTCAGAACTCACCTTCTAGCTGGAGGAGATGAAACATGTGCATGGAACTTACAAGGCAGCCCTAACACCTCATTTATCCCTCACTGGGGAATGAGCTGTTGTACGAAGTGAATTTTACAGATGGAATTGCAGAGCTTTAACTCAGAGGGGCCTTAGCAATGTCATTGTACCCCATTATTTGAAGGGGAAGAAATGCTCAAGGACATTGGGTGACCTGCTTGATTGACGTGACTCTGTAGAACTATTGTAAAACCAAGACTGGAACCCAGCTCTTGACTTCCGGCCTAGGATGTTAAAAATGTTAACCATTTTCTTTTCCAAAAAAATATATATTGATTGATTTCAGAGGATGGGAGAGGAAGAGAGAGAAACATCAATGATGAGAGTCATTAATCAGCTGCCTCCTGCACGCCCCCTACTGGGGATCGAGCCCACAACCGGGCACGTGCCCTGACCAGGAATCGAACCTCGATCTCCTAGATCCGAGGTCCATGCTCAACCGCTGAGCCACACCAGCTCGGCTGTTAACTGTTTTCTTAAAAGAGAACATGTATCTGTTTGGAATTTGTATCCGATGGATGGTTCTCATCTTACACTTTTTTGCATGTTCCAGGTCATCTTTCCAATCAGCATTATAGCACTGTTCTAGAACACAGCGATTCCTTTGAACTTTCAGACACTCATATGTAGGGGATGGTTTGTTCCTTATGCTGTGGCCCCAGACAGTTCCCTTTACTCAAATTCATTAGGTCTTTCCAACCCGTAGGAGCATTTTTCTGGTTTTCTTTTTATACACATATACACAGATAAAACTGAACAGACTATGGGAACTTTATAGGTAGACTTTTATTTAGCTGATTAGTTTTAGTCCAATTATTTTATTTCTCTGGGCCTATTTCCTTACCTGTTAAGATGGGCACAGCACAATAACCAATATCAGAGTCCTGCCATCCAAGGACTAAAAGGTGCCTGGGACTTAATAGGTGCTTAGTTCCCTTCTTCCCCTTCCTCTTCTCCAAGCGTTCACGAAACTCTTAAAAGCTACACACTTCCTCACTCACAAAGGCACAGCAATAATGAAATAGAACCAAAATAAGTGTTGGCCATGAAAAAAAACCCCTCCTGGGTAGTAAATCAAAAGTTCCTCTACTCCAAAAAACACCTATAATATGTCTAGTTTCTTCCTCCCAGGACAATAAAGAAGGCTTTAACACAAAGCATAATTCATATCATCTCCAGATCTTGGGCCATAGCACCTCATGAAAACTATTAACACATCTCCCACCGCCTACTTTATGAACTCATATAAAAGCAGATCAGGTGAGCTGAGGCCTGGACAAGGGCCGAAACTTCCCCCAAACACAGTCTGGGACAGATCCCAGGAGAACCCTCCGCTCATCACATGGCGAAACAAGGAGCGGCAATAGTGGAGGTTTTTCTGTGTGAATTTTGTTTGTGCCATTGTCTTAGGACTGTTTCCTTTTTTTTGAATGAGCATGTCAGACTCTAAGAATCTGTAGATTTGTGGGAAATGAAAAAATGAATGTGTGAATGCATGGAGCCAGGATCAAAGTCCTTGTGTCGAGGCTGACTGTACCCTGATCTGTCTTTTTGCAGGTTCCCTTTGCAGCATCTCCCCAGCCCCACCCCCTTTCTTGGCCTTTATTTGCACCAGATGGACTTGTCCCAAGAACTTTGTCTGTACTGGGGCTGCTCTCCCCAGCTAACACACTGCCCTGAGTTCTTGCCTAAGAGATGGGTATTTTTTAAATTCCCAAGAGTAATTCACAGATGGAAGGCCTAATTCCCAGTGTATCCTTGCAGTAGGAAACCAGAGAGCCAATCTTTTCCCCTTTCCCCAAGAAGGCATTTTGCGTTTGTGTCTGCAGTTGGTAAACTGAAATAGCCAAATGTAAGGCCCAAAGCTTTCTGCAAAGCAAAGGAGAGAGAGGAGCTCACGTTGACTGAGCACCTGCAGGAGCAACACACTGTGTCTTTTCCAGATGCGGGTATCCTTACCTTCATTCTCCTTGGGTCTGTGTAGGCTGAGGGAGCTCCCGGCTCCCACGTGCCCTGTGAATGCCAGCTCGGGTCTGCCCGCCCGCCCACAGCAAGCTTCCTTGGCCTCCTAATGCTTCTGAGATTTCAATTTAACAAATCAGCAGCAGTGTTCTCTAGGTTTAGATGTTGCAAAGTCTCATTGGCATTTAATGTGGTTGGGTGTTTGAGAGTATTTTTACGTCTTGCCTGGGGCCCAAATAAAAGTTACAAGCAACACTGAAGACCAAACCTAAAAGAAAATGCGGGAAGCCTACCCTATAACCTTAGCTAATCTTTAATTAGGCTTTCATTGAGGACCTGTGAAGGAGACCTAGTAAGATGAATAATATGTTGACTTTATGCAGCATTTTAATTTCCTAATTCCTTCACGTGTGTTACAGTAATAATAATAATTGCTGTCATTTACTGAGCCCCGGCTGGGTGCCAGGTACTGTATGAAGTTCTTTATTTTTACTCCTTTATTTCTCTCCCTTTAAGGGAAGTGTGGTCCCCTTCTTACAAATGAAGACACCTAATCTCTCTTGTCCAGAGGAGCATCACTGGGCAGCCTTTTGTCCCAGACACAGGCAGGAGGCCTAGTCCATGGTCAACACCAGCTTCTGTTTTATAGGTGCTACTTCCTGTGACAGTGGCTAGCTTTTATTAAGTACCTTCTGTGTGCCAGGCAGCCTACTAAGTGCTTTACAGGAATGATTCTCCGAAATCTTCCTGTAACCCTGTGAAGGTAGGTGTTGCTATTATCATTGTCTTTTGTAAATGAAGAAACTGAGGCACAGAAGTTCTGTTAAGCTGCCCAAGGTCTCGCAGCTAGGACGGAGTGGAGATCACACCCAGCCTAGACTGGACCCTGATCTGATTTCAGAACCCCTGCCCTTTTCCATGTTGCATAGTATCTCTGCCCCTTAGCAGCTTAATGGCCCTGGCCAGTCCGTCAGATACCCTGTATGGGAACAACAACCCTGCTTCACTGGGTGTACTTCAAGATTAATTAAGATGAGTTTGCCAAAAGCCAACGGGTGCTGACAAATGTCTTTTTGTTCCTTCCTTCCTTCTATATGGAATCAGTGGCCAGTAAATATTTCCTATTTTTATTTTTTAGATGCCTTGATGCAAATGTGATACCCACTACCTGTTTTCCACTGCTCATCTTTTACATTTAACAACTGAGAAAACCAGTGCTGTAGGCTGTGTGTTTTAGAGTCAGACAACCCCCCAGGCCTCAGCTGACTCCCTTCTTACCATGCCTCCTTCCAGGGCTGTGGATATTCTGTTTAATATGCATCTGGGCTCCTGTTAGGTCTCAAGGGAGCCTGCCTTGAGAAAATACTGGCTTCTGATAAGAGAGAGAAGGAAGGAAAAACCTTGCAAGCCACGTCAGGAAATCACGGGCAGGGCACTTCTCCACAACCTGTTTTGTCATTTTCTTCATGACTGGTGGACAGAGAGAACCTGTGTACAGCGGGCACCTTTTGGGCTACTCAAAAAGTGCCCTACCCTCCCTAAAACAGAGGGTTAGCAGGTTGGGGAAGAGTTGCTGGTGGCCATCAACATGCTGAAGTGAAATTTCAAATTACATTAGATGTTTGCTTAAGGAACAACAGATGAGGCCCTGTGGATCCTCAAATCCTCTTGGAAACACTGCAAAATGAAAGCATAACCATTTGCAACCGTTCCCCTGGACCCTATGAAGTCTGGGCTGAAAAGATGACCTTTTCACGATAGCTTCCTGCCTCTGAAGGGTTAGAGTGTGTCCAATTTTCCTTTGCGAAAAGGCTGGCTTTAATCATTGCCACAGTCAGAAGAAAGAGCCCATCCATACTGTTTACTCTTTTAAATATCTGAGATGTTCTTCAAGCCTAAAAATCAAGATTGTTTTGGATAAGGTTCCTGCCCTTTTTGTGGAAATCTTTAGAGTATGAACTTGGTCACATTCAACAAGCATTCATTGAAAACCTGCTGTGGCTCAAGCCACTTCACATAGGCGCTTGAATTTAATTGTCCCAAGGACCCTGGCACTGAAGCTTTGCATCCTTCTTATTTTATAGATGAGCAAACTGAGGCTCAGAGAGGTTGAGTCATTAGCAGGATCACACACAGCTAATGGATGAGTAACACTTAGCCCTATGGAGGAGAAAGTAAAGGTGTTTCAGGCTGAGGGACCTGTGTAATGCAAACACTAACTCCAAGTCCCATATTCTCACTACACTACAGCTAACTCTCTACTTAGAAGGAAATGGGACTGTATTCAGCGGGCAGTGGGGAACCACAGAAAGTTTCTGAGTAAGACCATGGCAGAATCAGAGGCTTTGGGGAGATACCTATCTGTCAGCTTCTCTTTTTTCTTTTCTGTGTCCATCACATTTAATAATATCAATATCATTCATCATATTATAACCATATAAGGTACCCTGAGGAAGGATACACATTGTTCTGATATGGGAAATGACGCCTACAAAAGTCATATAAGCTGCCCAAGTTCACACCGATAGTCCTTCTAGAGCTGTTTTCCCCTGGGGAACACCACCTGTGAAAGCTCTTTAGTCTGCAGAGGCCCACTCTTGTCTGTAAAACCCTCTTGGTAAAAGGAAATTCAGTCCTGAACAGAGACCCGAGCTGCCCCAATCTAAGCCCTTCAGTCTTTCTCTCCTCCTGGACTCCACCCTCCCCCACCCCCACCCCACAATTGCAAAGGATTCTGTTCAGTCCCAAATCTAAGTTTAATTAGTTTCCAAAGAAACCTTTGCTGGTAAAATGGGCTTCCGGCAGAGCAGCCTTTGTTTTCGATGTTTGGTGGCTAAAAATGGCACATTTCGAACCAAAATGACAGAGTCTGGGGGTGGTGAACTTTTGACACAAGAAGAATAATTCCTTCAAGAGAAAATCTGCAGCCACCTGAAGCTTGGCTTGGCTCTATTTATGCAAATCAGCCCCAGCCCCAGCGGGATATTAGGGGACTATTATAACCGGGGTACCCTCTCCACCTCCTCTCCCAAGAGGCCCTGATCCTCAATTTAAGTCTTACATTTCCATTACAAAGGCCATCGCTTCCATTTCATCACTCAACTCCCCAAGAACCATTTCAAGACCTGGGCAGCCCCACTGTGGGAGGATCTCCGTGGATCCCCTTCCCTGGCCCTCTCTGCCTCTGGTCGCTTCTGAACCTGCTGTTTTTTTCCAAGAGAGAGATTAAATCAGTCGCAAAGAGCTGTTTAATTAAACTTCCCCCCTCCCACCTATAAAGTTGCCGGAGACTTCTTTTGACTTCTCCTCGGCGAGGCCTAATCACTGTAATTTGGCAGATTCTGTAATTACCTGCCGCGCGGAAGCAGTCTGATTGCCGTTTCTGGGTCCTGCCTGTTTCACCCTCAGCTCACAGCGGGTTTACACCCAGAGAACCCCGGAGTGATCTGCATCTGCAGGCAGCCTTTAAGTGGGCCCGAGTTACTGGCAAATGGGCCAAAGATGTGGGTAATGAGCATTCTGAGGGCGAGGGTCTGCACTGCTTGCCGACCTCCCGGGCTGCAGGTGCGGACGGGCCCCCGCAGGTGCACCCACCTGGACGGCTCTGTGCCCGGGCCTCAGCCAGCAGCTGCACAGTTCACTCTACTCTCAGTCTCCGGCCGGGTGAATGTTTCATTCTTCACGTTGCAAGCACATAAATGTAGGAGTTGTCTAATACCACCACATCCGTAAAGGTAGCCATTCTCTCCATTTCACAGATGAGGAAAGTGAGACCAAGACTTTCCAACTTATAAGTGGTGGAACCTGGATTCGAGTCCAGTTGGCCTCACACCCAAGCGCCACTCCATGCAGTCAGTGCTCAGACCTGGGTACCTGGCATTGTGCTAAGTATCTCTCTTATGTTTTCTTATTCAATCCTTACAAAATAATTTATTACGTAAGTATAGGCTGGGGTTAATTATCTCCATTAACGATGAGGAAAGTGGGATTCAATAAGTTATGCAACATATGCAAAGTCACACAGCCAGCAAACGAGAGAGTTGGACTTTGGACCTATGTGGTCCGATTCCAAAGCCCACACTGTTACCTCCACACTGTACTCCCTTTCTTATTTTTTAGTGAGTTCTCATGCATTCTGACATCTATTTCAAGGCTATGGAATCTATTCTGTCAAACCCTTGCAGATTTTTGAACTATTTGCACACCATTTTAACTTGTTTTAGCTTTCTCATACATTTATTTACATATCCTCCCTGGGTAGGAGAAAAAAATCCTTTTTGCTTAAAGCTTGATGTTGCGCTCTCGAAACTTTCCAGCTACATGGTGGGACAGCCTCTGATGCAGATGACATTTATCCTGGGCCTCCCAGTGTCCTTCCAGGAAATGCCAGCACACAGCCTGAGCAGTAGGGAAGCTGGGTCTAGACAAAGAGCCAGCTCGCCACCCCCACCCAGGGGCTGCTCTGTCTGGAGGGCTGCCAAGGAGGGTGATGGCCCTGGGGCTCCAGCCCTCTGCTTGCTGCGGCAGGATGGAGTGGGTGGTGAGGATGGTGACAGCTTCAGAGAAGCCAGTATTCCCACCACAGGACCCACTTTTTAGATGGCAGCAACCAGTGGGCAGGGAGATGTAGGTTCAGTGCCCTCCTGGGAGAGGCTTCAGGGATCCAGACAGACAGACAGACTTAGGAGGACAGCATACACCTTCTGGGTGTCAGGAAGTTGGACATGAAAGTTCTGGTGGTCACTGAGGGTTGTTTTGAATTAAGGGTGATGAAGAGAGAGAGAGAGAACAGAACTTTTTTCTTCCTTCTGGAATGGAAGGGAGGGAGCGGGGCCTGGTTGAGTGACAACTGTCCGACAGGTGCTGTGCTTCGACGTGGTTCCTGACCTGAAGGACATTGATAATGGAAGTTGGCAGAAAACTTTACATACATCTTCTAATCCTTAAAAATGCAGAGCCCTTTGCCACAACACAGGAGTCTCATCTAGTGAGTACGTGGGGAGACAGTGACATCTCCTATATTTGGGGTAAATCTTCCCTAAGGAAAACCCCTGGGAGCCATATTAGCCCCCATTCAAGTTCCATTCCTTCCCCCAGGATATCTCTCTCATCATTTTTTATTTGTAGAAACATCATCTCCATTTACATCCTTTACCCGACGATGTTCTAATGTTTCTTGTCGCCTGCTTAATTATCTTTAGTGGCAGAGTGAGGAGAGGAAGTGGTGTAGAGCCAGCTACTTTCCTTAAAAATTGTGTTTGCTTTTTCCCTAAAAGTAATACATCATTGGTTCTTTTCTTTGAGAATAAATTGGAATAAATTCCTATGCAGTCCCTGTAGGTAAAGTGAATATATCAGTTTAAAAAAATGGCACACAGCAGCGAGCAAACTGCTTTGACTTTAAATCAATTCCTATGCTAGTAGCCACAATGCACACAAGCATATAATTCATCTGAAACAAGCAAGCTCTGAGCATACAGCAAAGTAATCCATGTGAAAGAATTCCAACATCATGCTCACGCATGGACTAAAAGCGAATGCTTCACTGAGCATGAGTGCACTGTAAACAAAAAATTGAATGGTTTATAGGAAAAACATATTTGGTGAATATCAGTGCTTTATAACAAGCAGTAAACATGTACAATAGTGTAAAGATTTTCATCTTTCTCCCCCGAACCTGGAAAGTCATCATCTGTAAAGCAAGGTAAACAGCATTTCCAAAGCCTCCAAAAGCCCATGTCATTGATGGGTTCCAGATGACCCTCCTAATCACTGTGTCCCCACATTAGAAAGTGAGTTACCTTGATCTGTGAAATACCCCCTGCAGCTCTGTTCACTGTCCTTTCTCAAAGTGTAACGTTAACATCAAGCCTAGTGTTAAAGCTATGCCTCTATGGCTTAAAAAAAACCCAAACCTTTTACACATAATTATTATTAAATGAAAATATGTCTATAAAACTTTAAAGTTAAATTTTAGGAAAATGTTTATAATAAAAAAGAATAGTTGTCCCTTGCCCCAGCCTCCCTACTCCCAGGTGCCACTCTCCAGCAACCTCTGATCTCTTCTGCCTGTTTCCCCAATATTTACCTCCCTGTTTCTAAATAATGTGCGTGTACCTATATGTCTTCATTAATCAATTTTAGGCGTTATCTTTTGACCTCCTGCAATGGAAAATATTCCCACTCTACCTTCTCTGTTGCTTTCCCTCTCCCCACAACCTTAGCATAATTGTTATAATCATTTTGGGTTAAATACATAGTCATTATATAATTATGATTATGTAAAATATGGGCTTTGGGGGTTGGTTTTGGTTTTTTTGGTTCCTGAGCCAAGTAGCACACTGTCACCATCCCTTCTTTCTTAAACACACCTTCTTTTGTCTTGGAGTTGTTGATCACCTTTCTTTGATTGCCCTGTTTGAAAAATTGCAAATGGTTCGTTGTGGCTAGGACAGGATCCTTAATATAAGGAATATGGTGACAGATGAGTCTGTAAAGAGATTGGATCTTAAAAAAACTTGACTGCCAGGCTAAGGAACTTGGAATTTATCTTGAGGGTATCAAGGAGCCATAGAAGGCCTACAGCCAGGGAAATGACCTTCTGAAACATTCCTCTTAGAGCTGTGTGAGAGAGCCTCGTGGAAACAGTTTTCAAACTGACCTGGAAGTGTGTTTGAAAGCACCCGTGTTCTCGCCACCTTCCCAACATATCCTGTGCTGTCTTTAGACAACTCCCCCACTTGGATAGGTGTTTGTCAAGTTGCTAACAGACTCCAGATCTCCTGCATTTTCCTTTCCCACAAATATCAATACTTTTTAAGGAAAGATAAAAACTAATCTCTCCAGCTGCTCCCAATTGGAATTTCCCAAGATTCACTTGGAACTAGCCAGTCACAAAGTGCTCCAGGTTGTGGACGGCAGGAAAGCTGTTCCTCTCCACTCCCCCTGATACCCACTTTTTTAAAACAGTAAAAATAGCTAAAATGCTGATGGATAGAATTTGCCCATCACCAATGGATTAGATTTATTCTATACCCAAAATGTAGCTCTTAAGCTGAAATCACACACATCTCAGTTGGCACTTTTGTTTTGTTGGGGAGGAAAAAGGACTGGAAATTTTCAAAAGAACAAAGGATACAGAGTAAGAATTGGGATTTGGAAGGTTACTCAAGCAAAAATAGAAACTAAGGGTTTGTATTGGTGGCATTGGGTATGGATATTATTTTTAATTTTGCAAAATCACAGCTTTGCCATCATAACCTGCGTAGGTGAACCTTGTGATTAGCATTTGTAAAGAAGAAACCCCGCTGTGATGGGTGATCAGAGAATGTCTAGATTTCTCACCAGCTGCCTCTAAAGTGTGCGAAGTGATTGAATTTGCTTGTCAAGTTATTTACTTTTATTAGTATAGTTATACAGGGCTATTTATGCCAAAAGAGTTTTTTAAAAGATTTCTGCCGCTTTTATTTACAGTTGGGAAATTCAGCTCATAGCCAGCTCATCACCAGGAAATGCCTTGGGAGATAGCGATCTATTAGGCCCAAACATCATCATCATCATCGTAATACCTGTCATTGACTGAGCCCCTGCTATGTGCCAGGCATTACCTCCTTTGATCTTCACTACAGTCTTATAAAATGTGATTACTTGCCCTCATTTTCCATCAGAGGAGAGAAAGTGGGACTTGCCCAAAGGCATACTATTGGTAAGTGGCAATGTCAGGATTTAAAATAAACTCGGTCGATTCGATGTCAATTAAGATGCTTTAGGCTGTAATGAACAGAAAATATGAAGTAATAGGACATATATTGTGGCACATAAAAGGGAGCTCAAAGGTAGGGTGGCTTTAGGGTTGGCTGCTCCAGTGACCAACAGTATCATCAAGGACCCAGGTTCTCTCCCTGTTTCTTCTCTATCATCCTTACCTGGTTCTCCCTTGTAGTCGTAGGATGGCTGCTAGTAGCAATGTAGTGTACATGCTACTTCTTATTTATTTCATTGGTGAGAGAGACTGGCTTCCCATTGCTAAGTATTAAAACAAAGAAAAATTTTTGGAGAAACTTCTAGCAAACCTCCCCCTCCGGGTTCACTGGCCAGAACTTTGTCACATGCTCATCCCTGAACTGTTCATCGGCCCAAGGGATGGGATCACCCTTAGGTCCACTCGGTGGAGAAAGAGCAGAATGGAAGGTGGTTGACAGAGTTCTTTCCTGAATCCAGGAGAGGCTACATAATTTGTAGGACCCAGTGCAAAAATTTTTAAGAACTTCAAGGTGGTGAGAGCACGTCAAACCAAGTGCAGGGTCCTCTGCGTGTGGGATCCTGTGTGACTGCAGCGGCCACACACCCATGAATCCAGCCCTGACCTCGCCTTGCTGCCTGCTGCCTGGAGTTTTTAATTGTTTACTGCTCTGTCTTCCATTTGAGAGAAAAGGCCAACCATTCCTTTCTTAGCATTTCCCCCCCAGAGAATTCCTTTCTTAAATATTTTTCCCCTAAAGCATCTATTACATGCCAGGCATTGAAAGAAATTCTCAGCTGAGCTGATACCTCGAGTCTGAGGAAATAGCGAGAAAGGTGGTGGTGCCGAGGGTGGCTGAGCACCGGCCCTGTGCCAGGCGTAGCTGAGCACTGCACACACCACCTCCTTCCCTGCTCCACTGTCACATCCATCCTGAGGTTCCCCAACCTCCCCACCGAACCTCCCCAGTGCTGCTCTTTGTATTTTGTTCTTGAGGAACGTTTTTGTTTAACTTCCTGATATCTAAAGTCCTAGGCCCTTGGGGTTATGATACCTGCTGAACTATAGCCACATATTGGACGCATCTGACCAGGATTCCCACACTGTTGCATTCATTCACTTCTAGTCTTTGTGTGACCATGCAAAGGGTTTTCTTTTCGACAAAAACTTGCCTTCGGATAGACCATTCAGAAATGGTATTTGCTTGTGAGTTAGTCCAATCAGCGTTCCTTGATCATGTAGGAATGCAGCCCTCATTTTCTCAGGAACAGTTGAGTCAGCTTTTGTTCCAAGCAGAGCACTGTGCGGACTCTGGGGAGAAACAAATTTAAAGCAGCCTATAGACATATGGGCCAAGTTGGAGACACTGGACAAAAGCCCAGAAGGAGTAAAGTAACAAGAACTGTCATCATAAAGAGATCATGAGGGCAGGACTTAATTAATTGCCTTTTGAATGGTACAGCCCACACTCCCTTTATTTTCTGCCTGCGTGCCGCTCATTGCTCAGCTGTCCCTGTGTATTTTATCCATTTTCCCTATCATGGGACCCATCCTTCAAGGCCTCCAGGGGTAGCCCCTGAGACCAGGTGTAGACACGTCCTGCAGAGTGCCTGCTGCATGCTCTCGTCTGGTAGGTATGTATTCCCTTCTCCTAGGCTCCCTCTCGATTTTGCAAGAGGACATCCCTTCCAGCTCCATTACACTCCATATACACCCTGTATACCAGCAGTTCCTATTGCATCTGGTTAAATTTGTTGTCTCCAAGCCTATCTCGTCCAGGAGACTCTGTGCTTTGATGGCAGGGATGATATCCATGCCCCTCACTTCCTCGCTCTGTGCCTGTCACAAGGCCATCTACACGGGAGGTAGCAGTGAGAGCTGGTTGACTTGAGTCCATACTCGGAGGTCAGAGAAGGAAAGGGTCTGTGGGTTTGAGGGCCCTGAGGGACTGTTCATGGTCCTCAGAAGAAGTCTAAGGTCAAGAGTGAAGTAGGCAGTGTGAGATCTCAGTCTAGTGATGGGCCCAGGACAAAAATCGCCTTGAGCTGTCAACCAGGCTCGCCAAGACAGACACCTCCCGCTTTGCCGTGGCTCCATGCTTTTCCCTTCAGGCCTTCCCCGTCAGTCCCTTGGGAGAGCAGGATCCCCACGGGAGCCTGCCTGCAGTGCCTGACTGTGGTGGTTACAGCCCTGCTGAGCTGCACAGATGGGCTCAGGCAAGGCAAACACGCAGGGTCAGAGAGGGGGTGTCTGCAGTTATAGCTCAGACCTCCAGTGTGTGTGTGACGAGGGCAGGCACACTCCGTCTTTATGGGGCCTTTTGACATTTAGAAGTATCTCTAACCGCTACATTTGAGTTCTAGAGAGAAGCAAACGGAGACATAGATCTGAAGTTCCTTTGGGCATAGTCCACTTGTCACTTGACGTGGTCGCTGTGACAGGGAAATTCCTGGGCGGACCTCAGCTCTAGGGAGCTGAGACCTCTGCTGGGTCTCAGTGTCTGAAATATTTGGAGAGGACAGACCCAGGAATCTCCCCCATTCCTCTCCAGGCCTAAATAATGCCAAGCAATAGATAGGACCCAATACATTGTATACACACCGGCATTTACAGGGCTGGCTGTTTCCAGCTTTTCTCAGTCCATTTAACATACAGTGTCGATGGCCGGGGTGGGAAGAGGGGGGTGATGATCATGGGGAGAGGTGGAAAGAGCCTGGGCTTGTAGAGTCAAGCTAGTCCTAGGTTTGAATCCACCCCTTACTGGGTAACCTCAGGCTGGTCCCTTTCCTTCTCCAAGCCTGAATGTCCTCATTCGTGAGGAGGACAGTGACAAGACTTCACAGTGCAGCCTGTACCACAGACCACACAGCATATATCCCACGTACCTAGCACAGTGCCTGGCACACAGGAGGCCCAGCGCATGCTGATGGGGGAAGACAGGCCATCAGAGAAGCCTTTCTGGTTGACCCGACACAGGAAGGGTCGTGAGGAACAGCCACAGCCTCGGGCACAGTTTTCTGCCTTTGGAGTGACTCTGCCTGATTTGCATGGGCAGTTAAGGGAGTGGAGACATTAAAAGGTTTCTTTGTAACATCTTGTTTGATGACTTCCTTTCTGGGGTGATGCCTAACATGTATCAGATGGCTGTTTTTGCCTCTCGTTTCAGTCATTAGGTTAGGGAGAGATGAGGTAGTTGGTCTTCAGGGAGAGAAAGAAATCAATGTGAGTGTGATTAGTCACAGTGGCCATGAGTAGTGCGGCGGGAGGACCAGAACTTGAACGCGGCGCCTACCTGTGGCCCTTGGCCGGTGCACGCGCCCTGCCTCCAGGCTCCGCACCGCAGCTGCTCCGGTTTCCACGGGGTCATGGTTTGCCACCTGGAAGGGAGCCTTTTCTTATTATTTAATATCCACAGATCATTAGAGGACATTTTCTTATGACGTAGAAATGCTCGTTCCTTATAGTCTTGGAGTATTTCTTTTTCATTAGAGAGGATGTTTGTGAGCACTGGCTTCAATGCTGGTGATGTCGGGGCACATGCACCTACCACGTGGCAAGCGTGGGACCAGGTGCAAGGGACATGGAGGGAAGAATTCCTCCAAGGCTCTCACAGTCGGTGGGGAATGTGCACGCGCAAGTGCAGATGCCCTGTGACTTCAGGCTCGTGGCCGAGGGGCGCGGGCAGGCCCATCTGAAGAGGATGGGAGGGCTTCGTTGTGGTGTTGCAATCTCATGGATTGAGGAAGGGGCTACAAAAGGCATTCTAAACTGAATAAGCGTGGGAGTGGCTTAGACCCGACTCTCAGCCAAAGAGAATGGAAACCCAACTCCAACTGTTATTTTTTTTAAGAAAAGAAAATGTATTGGGTGATATAACTGAAAAGTCCAGGAGGGCATTTTCCCATCTTTGCAGTCAAATCCCGGCATTGAAACAAAGTCTTCATGAGTCTCTTTCTCTGTCTCTTGACGTTGTTTCTCTCTGCTTCGGACTCATCCTCAGGCAGGATTCCCACCTGAGGACAAGGGGCCCTGCAGGATTCTGTGGTAGCAGCTCTGAATGCTCGTTCCCGCAGCACCAGCGAAACCCTGGCGTGGACTCTCAGTGACTTGACCAGAGCCACATGTCCCCTGCCTGAGTCCTGCACCCTGGCCAGAGGACTGGGAGCTCTCATTGGCCACCCTGAAGCCAGTTGCATCCAAATTCATAGGCTAGGAGTAGAGGGGATCCCCAAAACAACAGAGAATTTCTATTAGAAGAAATGCTGGGCAAGCACAAGCCACCTAGGTACACTCAAGAGGAGGCAGAGACATAATGGAAGGCAACAGCCTTGAGCAGGGGGACCCTGCATGTCTTCCACAAATAGAGTCTAAATGGACAGCGTGTGCCTCATTTTCCTTCCCGTAACTAAGGTCTTCAGGCACAGTCACCAGCAGAGCCAGCCTTTGGCAGCACTTCATGGTCAATCCTAACTGCGTTTCTGGGCCATTAAAGATCAAGTATGTAGAGGGGTGCTATGAGGGATCGCCGTTACGGCGGAAAGGCCAGCGAGAAACTGTGCGCTCGTCCTGCAGTTTGGTCCTTGGGCAAGTTAAATAATATCATTTTCATACCTCAGTTTCCCCACCTATAAACAGGAATAATAATAGTAACTAGCTCATAAAGTTCTATGAAGATGGGTTAATACGTGTGAGGCATTTAGACTAGTGCCTGGTATACAGTATGCACTATATGTGTGTTAGCTGCTATTATTTTTTTATTGCTAATGTTATTATTATTCAACTTTACAACAGCCTTGCAAGATGTGTCTAATTGTCTTCCTTTCATAGACGGGGGAGTCGAGCCTTAGAGAGTTAAGTGACCCTATCTAAGATCAAACAGCTTATAAATGGTGGAGCTGGAATTTAGATCCAAGTCTTTCTGATTCCATGTTTTCCCACCGTTTAGTGCTCTTCTGCTTAATGTAAAGCATCCATCCATTTATTTATTCATTGACTCCCTCATTCAGTAAACACAGGGCCTGCTTCATGTCAGCAGTGGGCCAGGTGTTGGGGCCCCTTCACTGAATTCTCTTGGTCCTATCAGAAATTCTGGCCATCGGTTTTACATGTGTTTGATTAAAAACTGGGAAGACAATTAATGATTTGCTAATGAATATAGCTTGTGAGAAACAAAATATCTTAAAAATATAGGGTAATTAAGGGAGAATTGTTAATAGGATTCTAGGGGTGAAGAATTTGAGAACAATTGACAGAAATACATGCTGAACAGATGAATCAGGCCCAGCCCTCTCCGTTTACACAGGAAGGGACTGAGACCCAGTGTAGCGGAGGGCAGGGGGACTGGGCCATGTGTCCGTGAGCTCATGGCAAGGTTGGAACTAGGATCCATACCTGCCACCCTGCCAGCTTAGGATAATGAGCGGGGCACAAGTAGACCAAATCAGACCCACCTGGGTACCTGGGTGGGCACCTCCTCCCACCCGTGTCATCCAGGGGATTTCTCACTTTGATTTCATCTAGATAGTCTAGAAACCTGGGAAGCCACAGTAACCAACACAAAGCCAGGCCATTGTAAATGTTTAACAGATGTTGGCTGAAAATGGCTATAAAGTCCCTCTAAATATCCTGAAGTATTACCCCAATTTCTGAGTTGCCCCAGGGAATCCCAAAACAGGAGAGGTCAGAAGGAGACAGAAAGGGGAAATAAACTGTCCTTGAGACTCTGCTGTTTGCTGTGAGTGAAGTTTGATGGGCGCAATGGAAGGGGAGGGAGCAGCACAGAGATCGCAGGTTGGAATCCTGCCTTTGCCTCTGCGATCTTGGGCTCCTGATGACTCCCCCTTCTTATAGTTGTGTATCCTGGACAAGTCTCCTAACTTCTCTGAGCCTCAACTATCTCAGAGTTGGAAAGGGGATAGTAATACATGCTTTACATGATTGCTTTTAGGATAAAGTAAGATCATGCATTAGAAGAATTTAGCACAGTCCCTGACACATAGTAATCACTCAAACAATGGACATGAGGAGTGTAGGCACAGTCAATAAACATTTCTATTAGACTTACAACGAAGTAGTGCTTGTACTAGGCGTTGGGATACGAAGCTTATAGTCTAGTAGGAAACTTACTGTTCTCTCATTTAATCTTCAGTCTGTGAGTAGGTAACATTATTTTCATTTTATAGATGCTCTCAGAGAAGTTGAGAAACTTGTCTAGGTCACACAGCCAGCGAGTGGCAGGGCCAGGATTCAAACCCATGTCAACCAGACTCTGAAGTACTGGTCCTCTCCAGGACACTAAGGAAGCTTTGCTTTCTGCAGAAGCAAAGGAAGCAGCCAGGCAAAAGTTACCTCTTCCATTTCCTTCTTTTTAAAAAAGAAAATGTAAGATGACATTCGTGTGTGGGTAGAATTCTTAAGGGATGTGCCTCCAAATGCAGATTTGCTTCCGAGTCATCAAGATGCCAGGCCTGGAGAGCTGCACCCCTTCAGGATGTCACTGAGCCTGCGCATTGCATGCGCTATCATCAAGAGACACTTTCTTTAGGAGGCCCTGGGCTGTATAAATTAAGCAGAGCAGTGATCGCTGTGGTTATGAATATAACTGTTTGATTAAGGTTCTGTGCAGGCTGCATTATTTGTTTCGCAAACCTGAGCTGGGCTGATTGGATTTCTCTCTCTCTTTTTAACATAAGTAGATTCTGAAATTGGAAAAATAAAATATTCCACAGCTGAGAGAAAAGAATTAACTTGGGGAATGCACCCAGGTGGCACCCA
This sequence comes from Miniopterus natalensis, assembly GCF_054644295.1. Lineage (NCBI taxonomy): Eukaryota > Metazoa > Chordata > Mammalia > Chiroptera > Miniopteridae > Miniopterus > Miniopterus natalensis. Next base: position 35,401,659 of record NC_142091.1, read on the forward strand.
CAGACCGTACACTTTTTGCATTGAAATAAAGTCAGGGCCGTCTGTGCCCTTGCCGTGGGGACTTGCTCTGTAACCTGCACATCGCAAGAGAAGAGACAGGAGCTGGGAGCCAGTTTTCTTGAGAAAGCATTGACGACTCGGGAGCATAGGGCGTAAGGAGGCATTGTCAAGTATGAATAACAATAATGCCTTTTATGGAGCACCTAATATGTGCTAGGTGAAGGGTGAAAAGCATGCCATCACCATCAGCATGGGAGTTGAAGTCAGACAAACTAGAATTCCAGCCTTGGCACTGAGTAGCTTTGGAGAATGAGTGAATTGCGTCTCTGAGCCTCAGTTTCCTCATCTGTAAAATGGAGATAATCGTAGCTAGCATTTGGTGAGTACTTGCTGTGTGCCGCGCATGCTTTTAGCACTTTACATGAATCCTCCTACCCACCCCATGAACGATTACCTGCATATCTGAACTCAAGAAAGGGCAGCACAAGAAGGCTATGTTACTTGTGTAAGGCCCCCCAGCTAGGAAGTGGCAGAGCCAGGATTCAAACCCAGGCTGCCTGGCTCTAGAGCCCACACTCCTAACACGCTGCGTTGTGTTCCTCTTACTCCCGCCTCAGGGGACTCTTGGGTAGACGAAATGGCAAGAAAGTGCATTAAGATGCTTAGCAGAGTACCTAGCAGCCCAGTAAGCCTTCAATACTTCGAGGCCATTATTAGTACTATTATTACATGTCTGTGGCCTGGGGATTGAGCTGGATGTGCTGCAGAGGACTTCAAGAGGACAAATGCCTTTTATCTGTTTCTCATATGACTTGATTTATGGACATTGATGGATGGAATACCTGCCCGAGATCTCCTGAGCTTGTATCAAAAGGAAGACCCACATGTGGTCATGTCCTGAATGATGAAACGCATCTCTCTGATCTGGATAATGAGTTGGATGCTTTCTGCCTTTTCCCCTGAGTCGGGCCTCTTGTGGCCTGAGGAGGAAGGTAAAGAACTCTTGAGCAGAGGCCTCTATGCTGCCTGGTTGGGGTTGGGGTTGGGCAGGTGCTCTTCCGCCAGCTAGAAGGCGTTTGCATGGAAATCCTTCTGTAGAGACTGGGGAGGGCACTGGGTTTCGAGTCTGCTTCTTGGCTCTGCTGCCTGGGCAAGCCACTCAGACTTGCAGAGCCTCAGTTTCCTCGAGTGTGAAAGGAGAATAGTAACAACAACTGCTTCCTAGGGTGGTTGTTAGGGTGTGTTAGCAAACGTTTAATAAAGTTGCCCCAAATGCTACGCCTGAGATATCCCACTGTTGAAAAAAATTTCATAAAGACATGAGTAGGTTTATGAGGCTCTGTTTTCTTTTCTGTAAAATGGGGAAATTAAGACCTACCTCACAGTGCCCCTCTGAAGATAAGATGAGGAGACCTTTATAAGAGCTCTGCTCACAGTCACGTGTCAATAACTATTGATTATCTTTCCCCCAACAACTTCCTGGTACCCATACCTAAAGATCCTGCGTGGGCAAGGGCTCAATTTAGGTTCATTCAACAAGCATTAAGGGGAGCTTAATAGCCTTTAGGGAAAGAGAGCTGAGGTATAGGGAAGACCAAACACTGGATGAAAAGACAGATATGATCTCTATCGTTGGAGACCCTACAGCTCCAGGGGATGTAATTAGATGTAATCCTAAGGAGCTATGAGAAAGAGTTCATATTTAACCTCATCTGAGTCTTACCTATTGGCCAGTAGAAATGGCAAGAAAGTGCATTAAGATGCTCTGCCAAGGACTCTACATGCACTGTCTCACTAAATTCCTGAAACACCAAGAAGTAGATGGCGCCATTACCCCCACTTTACAGATGAAGAAATCAAGGCTTTCAGAGTGTGGACTCATCCAAAGCCACAGAGCTAGTCAGTGGCGGAGCCTGGCTTCAAACACAGTTCGTCCTGACTCAGCACTCACCCCCTGGCCACTGTGCAGTTGGAATGAGGTTCGTGGCAGGAAACTGGAATCCAGAGAAGATTGGTAGTGTGGCCAGTGTGTAAGCGGAAGAGGTAGGATTTGAACCCAAGGCCGCCTGGGCCTGAGCCCTGGCACTTAACCACCATGCAGTGTTTCTCTGTGGGTTCAGGACACCTGTAGCTTTCATCCAGGGATGTCAGTATGTCTTCCAAGAGAAAGCAGCCTCTTGGAAATTACTGATGATTGTAAAATGTAGGGGAGGCACATGGACATGATGGATGGGAAGTCACCTCTCCGTGTGCTAATATTTAGCCTCCTGCAGGGTCCATGCTGCTTTGGGGGTTGGGTAGAGTTAGGAAAAATGATGTGATCAACTGCCCTGACCTTCAGTGCTGGTGTCTGTTCCAGCAAAGTAGACTGTTCCCTGTGGGAGCCTTGAGATTCATTGTCTTGATTTCCTTTTCATGGCACCTTCCACTATTGATAAAAATAACAGGGTTTATGCCCACCTCAGTGATCAGCTGTCTAATCTGTGCAGTTTGGAAAATGTCAGGTCAAGTTTAAAGAGAAAGATCAGGGTGCCCAGAGTGTCCCAGTTATACCATGCCCCTCAAGAATCAGCCACAGCACCTGGGTAAAAGACTCCCATGTACCCAAAGAGAGGCGTCATCTGCTTCTGGCCTCACTGCCTGTGATATATTAAGATACGATGCCTGCCCTTGGAGCGTACAGTCTGGTAAAAGAGACAGAAATGCAAGCAAATGATGATAACTCACAGTGAGCCCTGGGGGCTAGAAAAGCTCAGAAGAGGGGGGCCTCTAACCAAAACTGGGGTGGTGGTTAGAGAAGGCTTCCTGGAGAAGTTAACTTTTGAGTTAACCAGGTGAAGGAGTGAAGAAAGTCATTCATACAGAAGAAAACCAGCATTGCAAAGCCATGGATTTGAGACAAGCAGTGAGCAGTTTGAATGGCTTATAATTAGCTTATTAACCTTGGCACCTTTCTAAAGAGAGGAGTGGAGAGCTGTGGGTGCTGCCCTGGAGTGGTGGGTTCAGGCCAGATGTTGAGGAGTCTGGTCCTGTGGGCAGTGGGGAGCCACTGAAGGCTTTATAGCGGGGGAGTGACGTGATCCTTTTCTTTTATGAAGCTCACTCGAGCTGATGGATAGCAAATGAATTGGAGTGGGGTGAGCCTGTGGGCTGGGACACTAATGTTGGCTATGACCCCAGCCTAAGTGTTCACAGATGAGGGCCCGAACTAAAGGTAGCGACAGTGGGAGTGATGAAGATCCCACAGAGATTTGGAAGGTGTTGAACCTGAAAAAGAGGGATGAGACTGGTGACTCCCAGAAGTCTGGTCTGACTGATTGGGTGGGCAGTTCTGGCAGCAGCAGGTGATGTTGCTATCGGGAGCATAGAAGAGGGAACAGAATTGGGGGCTGGGGAGCCGGGAGGCATACAGGTTAGCTCTGCATATATTTTATTAGACTGCCAGAGACTTGAAGTTCAGGGAAGGGGCTGAGGCTAGCTGTTTAAGCCTCTGCATATTGACAGGGAGCTCACTGTTTCGGGAGGCAGTCCTTTGTAGAGCTTGGCAGGAAGAATGCCTTAAATTGAACCGGTGGTTGCTCCAGGAACCACCAGTAGGCGGTTGCTCCTACCATCTTCCTTCTAGGAAAGTCCCAAGAGGAACAAGGGAAGGCATGGGGACGCGGGCTGCCAAAGGCTGGCAGGAACCGCAAGGGAGCATCTATAAAATGAGGGAACCTCATTTTTCAGATAGACAAATTGAGGCACAGAGAGGGGAAGGGACCTTCCCAGAGACCCAGTGAGTTAACAGGAGAGCTGGGAACAGTCTGCCGTGGTAGACTACTACTATGCCACATCATTGGATGTTTCATTTCCTAGCTAGAGCTTGTGAGCATAAGTGACAAGATTTGGAGAGCTAATCACAAAACATTTGGAGTGTGGACTCCTAGACACACACTCTTTTTTAAGCCCTCTATAACCCTTCTCCTTTCTGGGCTAACAGCTTTGGTCTTTTGCCTACCCCCATAGGCACACAGTTCCTAAACCCGTCACCATGTAAGGAAGCCAAGGACAGCATTAACTCTCTCCAGAGACCTCAGGGGAGGATCAGCCTCTACAACGGTGGGATGACCCACAATCCAGGCGTCCTTCCTCTGGACCCACTCCAGCTAATCAGCCCAGCACGAGCATCTCCTCCCTCATTCTTAGTGCTTTACCTCTGTGACTGCAGCCCACTGCATTTCCACGAACTTCTTATCTGCTCCTGCGGAACTGAATTCCACCCCCTACACTCACACACACGTACACTCCTCTCTCACCTGTCAACTGTTTCCTTGTTAAACTGGGACTTGACCTAACAGTTTATGGATCAGATCATTTTTGAAAAGGGTAAGAAGGTGATGGTGGAAGGAAGGAAAACTTACTTGACAACCAGAAAGCTTTGCTAGGACAAGTTCTGCCCTGAGGTGGACACAGCTTTCAGTTAGGGGAAAGCCATGTACCCAGAGAAGATCTACCCCTGTGGCTGCTGCTCGCCTTTTCCACTCAGTCTGTTCAGATTTTACAGGCAGAGACTTTGTCTAATCCATCCCTGTGTCTCCAGTATCAAGCTCGAGGCCTACCTATCGTGACCTTCGTGAAAGGAAGGAACATAGGGAGGGAGGAAAGGAGGGAGTGAAGGAGGGAGGCATCACCACGTGTCTCTTTCTTCCATGCCTTTTTTGATGCCCAGTCACACAACACAACCCAATGAATAGCTTGCAGTGCACACCTTTTGAAAGCAGATGTTCATTAACAAATATCCCAGGTTCATCTGCAAAGAATGACAAGGTCTTCATTTTAGAATCGGAGGGGACTCCTACCACCTCTCCCTCCTATTTATCAGTTGGGAACATTGGAGCTCAGATGGGTTAAGTGCCTTGCCTAGGGTCAGACAGAAATTAATGATTGATGGCAACAAGAACAAGGGTGACATTTGGGTGAATATATAGGGTGTCCTCAAAAATGTGTACACACACTTTGAATAATTATAAAGGCAGTATTTATTAAAACACATTTCATTTTCAGAATTGAGCTATCTGCTGTTAAAGCATGTATACGTTTTATTGGGACTCCCTGTATGTTGAGAGGTCATTCATCTGGGTTCAGATAGTGGCCCAGCCAAGTTGTTCATGCACCATGCTCTGAACAGATACATTTTGAGGCTCTCGGTTGTTTGTCTGTAAATTCCCATGACCCTGGGAATAGAAAGCAATGTTGATTACCCCTCTTAGGCAGAGACCCTCACACTTTGCTCTTCCCTCCACTGTCCAGTCAAAGGTATCAGGGTGTCCCTCTCCCTGACTCACACCCTAGGAGAGCATTCACTGCTGGATGAGGAATCCCATGTGCATTTTCATGAAGCCTGGGCGTTCTGGCTCACTCTTGCGAGTCCTCTAGCACTTGACTTTAAAAGGTATAGAGGGTGAGCCCTCTGAATACCCTGAAAGCTGCTCCTCTGGCTCCAGGCTCTTGAAGGGAGGCTCCAGCCTTGCCAACCTTGCCTCCTTAAAGGGCCTTATCTCCCAGTCGTGGGCCTTTGCTTATCCCTGCCCCCTGCCTAGAACGTCCTCTCCCTCCTACATACTTCCATCCTGTCTCTACTTCAGTACCCAGTTCAGTTCTCGCTCTTCCTGGGAGCTTCCCCAGGCCACTCTTGTCTGTAAGCTGATGGTAGCCTTCAGGGCTGCTGAGGATGGGGGCTGGAGCTCACCTCAGCCTCCCTTTCCTCCCACCTTCCAGTGCCCTGCTGTGCTAACAATTAGCCAAACCTATCTGGGAGGTTTGGAGCGAGGGAGCCTGGTGACCCCTTAGGGGCCAGCCTCCTATGACAGAGAAGGGCAGAGAGTGATCTGAAACTGGGGATGGGGTGGGGGAGGCAAACAGAATAAATCTACTGCTAACTGGACTGCATACCTCTGAGGGTCGATGGGTCCCTTGCAGTGCATGTGGCTGGCTTTCCTGGCCCCTCCTGCCAAATGCCAGTTGTGCTTCCCAGTCACTGTAACAACCAGAAAACACCCCCTTCCACATTTCCAGACACTCCTATTTTAAAACCACTGTACTGTACAATGAGGCTGTGGCATTAGTTTAAGACACTATCCCCTCATTACTGTTTCTCAAATGCAAAGCAGTAGTCTGAGTGTTCTCCCTAAGGTCTGCCCTGACCGACTGAGGGAGCAGGAGCAGCCACACTGTGACTTCAGGGCTCTCCTGTTCACCTCCGTCAAGACTAGAAGGGCAGCCTGGCCGGCGTGGCTCAGTTGATTGGGCATCAACCCGGGCACCTGGGGATGGCTGGTTCGGTTCCCGGTCAGGGCACGTTCCCAGGTTGTGGGCTCGATCCCTAGTAGGAGGCGTGCAGGAGGCAGCCCATCAGTGTTACACTCTCACATCAATGCCTCTCTCTCCTCCCTCTTCTTCTCTCTCTAAAAAATCATTTTAAAAAATCTTAAAAAGAAGTCAACTAGAAGGGCAGCCTCAGGAAGCTCCACGGTCTGCTGCCCCTCCCCCTCCGTGAGTCCATCGGGGTTTCAGGCCAAGCACCAAGCAGAATCCCTGCACACTGGCCATGACATAGAATGAACAGAACAGCCGTAAGTGAGAACAGAAAGCATTTGTTCCGGGAGGGAATCAATGGGCAGAGAAAACACCACAAAAAATTCAGCCCCTAGCCTCAAGCTCAGACCAGTGGTTGTTTTGGACTTTACTTTTTTAATTCATTCTGGGTTTAAGCAAATAATAATAATGGTGATCGTATCTGTAACTGTTGGACAGGACTCTACAGTTTGCAAGGTGCTTTCATACACATTTGACAAGTGATGAAGCTAAAACTCAGAGAGGTTAAATCAATTGTCCAAGATTATACAGCTTGAAGGAAGCAGAACTGAGACTGAAGTCAGGCCATCAGATTCTGGCTGCCGACTGTGGTGACAAAGAGCTTTCTGGCCTCTCTAAATTAGTCGTGCAGGCCAAGGTTCATTAGCTAAGCTCTCAGCACTGCTACATCACCATCCCGAGTCGGTGGTAGTCGATGGCATTTTAATGGAAGCCAAATAACTCTTTCTCTTGGCATTCTCAGGCAGCTGGAGTTTTGTGTTCTATGATAATTAAATACCATCATCTTTCATATCTGACAATCTTTAGGGCCCGATTAATGGCTGCAGTGCACGCCAGGGTCATCGTTAACTCCGAAGCAAGGAGAGCTCTGGGCGCCTGCCGGCTGTTTTACAGGGCTGGGTGAGGGGCACCGAGCCTGGCACCCTTTCTTGGAGCCAGTGCTGGCCGTAGATCGCAGGGCTATTGACACATTCGAATGCTTTGCCTGAGCCAAAGTCCTGGAAGTTTATGCCTTTTTCTCATGAATGTGCTCATAAAGGAATAACAGCATACTCCTCTGGAATCTTCTAGCAGTCAGGCATCTGCAGCCAGTCTGAGCCCTGCTTGTGGTCTACCCCTGCCAGGAGTATTCCTCAAATGCTCCCTTGCTCAAAGTCCATCAGGGGACCCTCTCACCCTCCTGATAAAGGCTGAGTTTTTTCGCTTGGTACCTCCAGGCAACCACCACCGAAGCCTGTCCCCAGTGTGTCCACCCCCCACCTGAGCCCCCCACCCCCCGTCGTCACTGCCCCTCACAGCCATCACACTCCTTACAGAAGCGCCCAGAGGGCATCTCTCTCTTTCCCTCCCCCCATCTTCCCCTCTTCTGTCTCTCTCTCTGAACCCTCACAGGTGCATCTTCCTCTGCCTAGAAGACCCTTTAGACACATGTCACTTTTGCAACCTTCTCTGACCCCAGCAGTCAGCCTGGCAGCCACCTCTGCTCCATGGAGCTCTGGAGGGGAGGCTGTTGTGTAGGCTGACAAAGTGACAAAGTAGCTGACACTTGCAGAGTGCCCTGTACCTGACAGGCATTAACATGGGCACTTTACCCCTGTCGACGTACCTAATACGTGTAAGGAAACGTGGACTCTGGAGCCAGACGGCCTGAGTTCAAGTTCTGGCTCCATCACTTAATGGTTTTGTAACCTTGGGCAAAATACTTAGCCTTTCTGTGCCTTAGATTCCTCATCTACAAGACGGGGAATAATCATAGCACCTTCTTTACAGAGGTGTTAAAGGACTGAATAAACAAGCCCATAGAGCCAGTCACACCGTGAGTACTCAGTAAATGTGAGCTATTATAATGTCATTATAATTACTATTTTGCATTGATATCTTTTGAAATGTCTATTCTTTTTACTAGACTATGAGCAGCTCAAAGTCAGGAGCGGTATTTGTTTCATGTCCGGATCTGTGCGTATTCAGTCTATGGCAGCCCTTCTTTCTTTTCTTTTCCTTAAGTCACTGCTGCTGCATATGTTTTAGTATGTAGGGGAGGCATTAAAGGCTCAGAGAGTGTAAGTGACTTTCCCCAAATGGTGTAGCTTATCGGAGACGGAGCCAACTGAACCTAGGTCTAGGAGGCTCCACCCTTGTACCTCCCTTTAACATCTGCTCCCCAAACACTGGCAATTTGTCAAGGGTAGGACTCACCTTCATCTTAAAACTCATCAAGTCCCTGCACACAGCAGAGAGCTGTTTAATATTGCTGACTGACTGAACTGCCTCATGGGCCCTCTCCTCGGGGTGCACCTTGAACCCAGGACAGAGCCACACCGTGTTTGCTCTGACATGTTTATCTAATGCAGAAAGGGGACTTCATCTTGAAGACATGGAGACCTCCTGTGTTCAGTTCTGAGCGTCAGGCCGCAGCCGTTCTCTTGGCTTCTCATCTGCCTGTTGAGCTAAAGGCACCTTTCTGAGGCCAGGGCTCCTGGAAGCCAGTGGGTTGTCCAGAGTGGATTAAACTGTAATGAAAGAGCCCCATATTTCTGTTAGACATTTTCCTGCTGCTTCTCTCTTGTCAAGGTTCCTTGCTTTGGAACCCCTGTTGTAAAGGCCATAGAGTGATCATCATAGTGACAGTTTAGCACTTTACAACTTAGTCAGCATGACTTCATCATAACTGTGGGATTCATAGTTATAATTTAAAAAATTTGCTGTATTCCAGGCACTGTGCTGAACACTTCACATGCATCCTCACTTACTTCTCATAGCAATCCTAGAAGGTGCGCATTATCTCCATTTAATGATAGGAAACCGAAGCTCCAAAGAAGTTAAGTAAGTTGACCCAGGTCACACAGCTTGTAAATGTCAGAGCCAAAACCTGAACCAGGATTATCTGATACCAGGTGCCCAGGTCTCCCTGCCATCACTTTCTGTTACCTGCTGCTCTGTCCAGTGCTCTGAGGAAACCTCACTGTGATCTTGGTTCAGGGAAACACAGCCTGGAGGGTTCGGCCTTTTAAGATTTTTGTGCATCTAAAGTGAAAAATTTGCAGTGTTGGAGGGACCAAGCAACTGTAAATATACTTGACAACTTGTAGAGGAAGAAAAAAAAAACTTCCTGGAAAACCAGGCGTGTAAAACTCAGAGAAGCAAGCGCCTTTACTGACAGGTGTGCAATAGAACAGTGGAACCCCTCATACTGGGGCGTGATTCAGAGAGACACTTGGTGGCTGTATCTGCGAGGAGAGGACATAAGTTGGAATTTACTGCGCAGCTTTGCAATGAACCGATGCTTACTCCGGGCAGCAGGAGAGAAGCCATTGCTCGTCCAGACGAGAAGTCCACCTACCTCATTGACTGTTCTCCCCGCTCTGCCATGTCCTGCAAATATTTGCTGGGAACATAGAGATGGATGGCACATGGGCCCTCCCCCTCGGGTCACAGTAGCCCACTGTGTACTTGGCACTTGAGCAAAGGACATCGCTTTTCATCATACGGAAAGTGGTGACATGGGAATGTGCGCACCCTTTCGCAGGCACACAGACCGGGCCCAGGGAGGCGGAGGGCGTTACTGGACGCTGCCCAGCCAGTGAGCAGAAAGCAGGAGGGAGCTCCTATTTCAGGCCACATCTGTTGCACTCACTGCTCTATTCCCAACACCCGGTCTGCAGGACCTGGCACGGAACAGGCACATGCTGAACGAGGGAACTCGCTCTGAGTGTCCCTCCAAAGATGGGGCTATAAACTGGGGAGAAAGAAGGGGAGAAAGGAAGGCCCCTCTCTAGCCTCTCCCCGCTGTCTTCCCTCCTGGCCTTAGGAGCAGAAAGGAGGTGCCATTTAGACCAGAGGAAGCATCTGCTTCTTGAGAAGGTCATGTCTCTTTCGGGGGGATGAGTGAGCTTCCGTTGCTGAGTTGAGTCCCAAAACACAGAACCTTTCCCTTGGGAACCTGGAAAACTTTGAGGTCCCCTTTCCAAGCATTCTCAGAATGGAAGGGGTGAGGGGAGGGAAACAAAGAACCCAGCTGAAGCATCTGGAGCTTTGGCTCCAGGCAAGTGGGTGAAGCCCTGCGTAGGTCCCCAGCCTAGAGAGCCCAGGGTGGTCTGCTGTCATTTTTTGCAAACAAATATCCTCTACACTAGCCTCATCTTCCTGGGCAGACTGCCCAGGCCACGCACATGAGCCATTCACTCAGTAAACCTATGTGGGCATCTGCCCAATTCTGAGACCTGTGATCACCAGCACAGAGGGGATGGGACTTTTTACACCCCCCAGAGTAAGCGAGCTCTAGGGGACAAGGAAAAGGTGAACGAGCCAGGTGACCAGCTGTCAGCATTCAAGGGAAGAAAAGAGAACATTAGGGAGGGTAAGTCAAGGAAAGCTTTCTGGAGGGGGTGGCAGTTGAGCTGGGCTTCAAAAAAATAGAGAGGATTTGGACCAGGATGTTTCTTGTCCCCATAAGAGAATTTCCTTTTCGAAGTTTGAGTTTTAGATCTGTGACCAGTGGTCTTACAGTTAAAAATCCATTATTTCAAGACTCTTGGCAGGGCTTCCAAGTAGTTATCAAGCCAGAACCTGGCATTTCCACTTAGTCACAAAGCAGATGTCTGTAGGCTTGCAGACAACCCAGTCCTGAACCAGACCTCAGATGCTTGCTGTCTGCGCTGAGGGTCTTTTCCTGCCTTTGGTCCTAGACTAAGACAGTTGGGCAGAGACTGAGTTTTATGCAAAGGCACCATGATTTGGTAGACAGGATTCAGGCTCTGGATTAGTAAGGACCACTCGCTAGTTTTGTAAACCTCAGCTTCTTCATATATAAAATGGGAATGATAATAATATTGCCCCCTAGGGGGTGTCGTGAGCATTAGAAAAGTTAAGGCTGTGAAAGTATACATAGTAGGTGCTCAAATCTATGGCGGCAGCTATGACTATCAATCAGGTAAAATGTCATGAGGAGGTTGACTCCTGGTGAGGGGCCAGGAGCAAGGACTAGATCACTCTTGTCTGCTGGCCTCTGATAACCATTGGAAAGTAGTGATCCAGGCCCTCTACCTGCTCTGGTGCACTGGACTGCAGCCAGCGGCCTGAAGGGCCAAGGGTAAGGGGACACTCAGTCATCCCAGGAGGTCACTTCTGCTGCTGGCTTCTGTCCCAGGTTCCAAATGCCTCCATTAAAGTGCTGCCTGAGGACAACTAGACAAAACAAATGACCCTGCATATTCCCACCTTCTGCCTGGCCCGCCTTCTGTCTGTTCTCTGAGTGGGCCCCTCTGCCTGTTCCTCTGGCTCCCAGGTTCTCTCCCTTCCCATCAAGGGGTACCCTGAGGGCTCCCTTTTTGTCCAGGACCACAGCATGGCACATCCTTGGAGAGTACCAACCACATTCTGTGGCCTTCCTGGGCTCCGTCCTCATTGGAGCTGAGGTTTCAGCCACTGAGCTGCCTCAGCACATCTCTGGTCCTCTATGGAAAGTGTCGCTGGTGAGGGAGGCTGGAATGACAGGTGTGGATCAAATTCTGAAGGACTTGGTAGACCCTGTGAGGGCCTTATCCTGAAGGTAGCAGTTTGTACAAAGGAAGTGATTGCTCAGATGGGTTTGTTTCTTTATGTTTTCCTGCACCTGCCCTTCCCACCACCACCAGACTTGCTTTATAGCTCATTAACATAAAAGATTGGGTTATCTAAAAAACAAAGAGTGATGCATCTTCCACTAAAATTAGCCATAACAGTGATAGTGCCTCACACTTCACTGAGCTTGATGGTTTCCAGAAAGCTGTCTCCGAGGCAGAGGAAGAGCACAGCCTTTGGGTTACCACAAGCACCTTGATCTGGGTCCCGTACTCACTGACTCTCAGGCTGCTCTATGAAATGCAGGATTCTCATGGGGAACTAATGAAAAGGAATACTTTGTAAACTGTGAACTTCAGAAATATTTCCTTTCCATCGATTGCCTCATTTGATATCACTGTAGCTCTGAATCCCCTTAAATAACCTCATCCCCATTTTACAGATGAGAAAACTGAAGCTCAGAGAGGTTAAGTGACAAATTGTCTTAGTCTTAGGCCTGTTGAAACCCAGGCAATGGCCCTGATGATCTCCAAATCACCATCAGGCTAGGCTTTACTCTTTTTGAAGAATAGTGCCAGTTTGCAGCCTAATAACTTTATCGATCTGTCCTGTAAAATCTGTCCAAGAAGCCCAACAGCTGTCCTTCATTCCATCTCCATTCCCTTCAGTTCAGATGAGCAGTATTCCTTCTGGATATCTGTGTAGGTCCATGGTTTCCACCCATATTAATGTCCCACTCCTTCCATACTTGGCTTAGAAGTCTCCTCGGCTAAATATCTAATTTCATTGCTCACAATTTCTACCTTCTACAAAATACTAGCACATAAACACAGTTCAGTCAAGTTTTTTGCCACTTTATGAAAAGGATCACCTTTTCTCCATTGTCTAAAAAATGATCCTCATTTCTGTCTGAGACCTCATTAGAATTGCCCTTAATGTACATATTTCTACGAATATTTTGTACATAAATATTTATGTATTCTCCAAAAAGATAGAAGCCTTTTCTGTAGCTCTCCTCTTTTTTTCTGAGCTCTCACCAGAATTTCCTTTAATAGTCCCTTTATGGCAACATAAGCTTTTTCTAGCATGCGTCTCAAAACTCTTCCAGACTTAACCCATTAACCAATTCCAAAACTGCTTCCACATTTTTAGATATTTGTCATAGTACCATCCCACCTCTCAGTACCAGTTTCTGTCTTAGCATGGGCTGCTATGACATAGTTCCTTACACTGGGTGGTTTAAACAACAAACACTCACTTCTCACAGTCTGGAGTGTGGGAACTCTAAAGTCAAGGTGCAGGTAGATTCTGTGTCTGGTGGGGCCCTCTTCCTAGTTTGGAGACAGCTGCCTTTTTGCTATATCCTCACGTGTTGGGGAGAGAGAGCTAACTCACGTCCCTTCTTATAAGGGCACTAATCTCATCATGAGGACTCCACCCTTATGTTCTGATCTAAATCCTATTACTTCCCAAAGACCCCAGTGCCAAACACCATCACATTCAGGATTGGGGCTTCAACATATGAATACTGGGGGGACACAGACATGCAGTGCATAGCAACAGTCCTGTGGTTAACAAGTGGCAGAATCTAGAATAAAATTAGTTTCCTGACTTCTTCACCTCCATAATATCCTCAGTTTCCAAAGGTTAGGCTTTCTGTGAGCATAGCTTAGGTGGCTGATAGTTAAGATTTCCCTCCAGGACTGGCCTCACTTGTGGCATCACTAGAAACTTTGTCTTTTTAAAGAATATCTACTTAGCCATATGCCCTTGGGCACTTTACTTACCTGCTCTAAGTTAGTCATCTATAAATTTGGTGATAATATCTATTGAGTAGTTGAAGAGAATAAATAAAATATCTTGATTCCCTCATCTGTAAAATTGGGATAAAAACAGTACCTGCCCTGTATTGGGTTGTGAGGATTAGCTGATTTTAAATATGTAAATGGCTCTGAATAGTGCCTGGCACATAGTAAGTAAGTGCTCAATTCATGTTAATGATGGTTTTTAATATACGTCAGGTGACTTTTTCATTAGGCTTACTCCCTTTACTCAAAATTCACCTTCTTCCTGAGTCCATCACTGGCTACATAGAATACAATTTAACTAGTCTGTCTAAAATTTCACCATTTCCCCCACATATACAGGCCTTAAGCCCCTTCCTGGCTTTATGTGTTCTCTCATTTATCACCATCTCAGTAAACTATATATTTTACCTTGTTTGTTTCCTTTGCTGGATATAATTAGTGGTTCTCAAATTTTAGCATCCATCAAAGTCAACTGGAGAGTTTGTGAAGTCAGATTGCTGGGCCCCACCCAAGGGTTCCTGATTCAGTAAGTCCAGGGCAGGGCCCAAGAATTTTCATTTCTAAGGAATTCTCCGGTGATGTTGAAGCTGCTGGACCCAGACCACACTTTGAAAACCACCGCTCCAAAAGTGTATCAAAGAAACAATGTGCGGTTGATGACAAGGGAGGGCAGTCTTTTCTTTCATCTTGTTTATTGTCTCTCTTGCCAGAATTTAAGCTCAGTGGGGACAGCCCTTTTGTCTGCTTTCTTCCTTGATGCATCCCCAGCACCTAGAATAGTAGGTGCTCAATGAATACCTGTTGCGTAAACGTCTATTGCATGCGTTTGGAATAGGTGTGATTTGCCAGGGCCCTGGGCTGTCCAGCAGCCGTCCCCGCGCGGGCCTCGCCTGGAGCGGTGGCCGTGCGGCGCGCTGGCCCCTGACCGCGCGTGTTTGTGCCCTAGATCCCGCGGGCGGCCTGCAGAACCACGCGCGGCTCCGGACGCCGCCGCCGCCGCTCTCGCACGCCCACACCCCCAACCAGCACCACGCGGCCTCCATTAACTCCCTGAACCGGGGCAACTTCACTCCGAGGAGCAACCCCAGCCCGGCCCCCACGGACCCCTCGCTCTCTGGAGAGGCCCCCGCCGGCGGCGCGCAGGAGCCGAGCCACGCCCAGGACAACTGGCTGCTCAACAGCAACATCCCGCTGGAGACCAGGTACCAGCCGCGGGAGGGCTGCGGCGGGCGGCCGGGACCCCAGGGCTCGGAAAGCTGGGGTCAGGGATATGGCTTAGGGATGCGGCTTGCTGGCTGCCAGAGGGAAGGCCCCTGGGATGGAAGTGGGGCAAAAAGAACATGGTCTTGAGAATCAGACAGCCCCCAGGTCCAGGGGGCCTGCCGCTTACTACAGGTGTGACCTTGGTCAAGCTGCTAAACCCCTCTGGGCCTTACTTCCCTTGTCTCGACAGCGGGGTGCTGCTGGCTGAGAGGGCTGTTGTAAAAGTAGGTGACGCTGATGTGTGGGAAGGTATCCAGCACAGGTACGTGGCAGGCTCAGGCTCTGAGTCAGTGGTTGGGCCCGCACTTCCTCCCTTCCCTGCTGACTTGGTCCCCCTGTGCCTGGTCCGGGGCCTGCCTGGCCTGTGGTGGGTGCTCTCTCCCCTCCTCTGTTCCCTCCCCTGACTCTCCTCTTCGGGGGGCCTATCCCCTTTATACGCAGAGCTCTAATTATCCCTAGCATTGACACATCTACTTTTGGTTACAGGGGCTTTCGTTCTGTGATATGATGTAACTCTCACAACCTTATAAAGGGGGAACTGTTATCATGATCCCATTTGGGAGCCTCGGAAGCTGAGAGCCAGAGAGGGTCAGTGACCAGCCTGGGTTACAGAGGCAGCTGATGTACAGCTAAGGTTGGAACGCAGGTTGCCTGACTCCGTGTGCACTGCTATTCTCCTAGACCCCAGCGACCGTCTCCAGGTCTCTCCTGGCCTGGACCCGCCACCTCTCTCTTCTTCCAACCTTGCGGAATGCTTCCTGCAATTCGGGGACTCCTGTCAGTTTCAGTTCTGTAGCTCTGATTAGCCACTGTTTTTCCAAAATTAAAATTTATTTATGATTATAAAGACAATAAAACTCACTGGATAAAATGCAGAGATATAAAGATCAAAATTAGATTTACCCATATGCCTACCCCTCTGAGATAAGCACTGTGGACTTTGGGGGACCTGACCTCTCCCTGCTTTCTGTAAACTGGAGATGAAGCGTCCCAGGCTGGAACAATTGGAACCTCTTAATCTTCTATCCTATTTCTCAAAGTAGTGGGGAACAGAGATCCTGTTATCTCAAACCCCTGCTCCTTATTTTGAAAGGGCAAAATCATTCCACAGTTAAGGAAGGGAAATTGTTCTATACTGGAAAGTGTACCCATCTGACTCTGCCTGGCACATGACTATGACTTTTGCACACTGAGCCTATGGGGTCCAGTGAAAGAAAATCAACATCCTTTTGCGCCACTTTACTCCTGTAAAATCTTTTTTCCAAAAGCAAACTGCCCCACCTCTAGTCTCTTAATTAATATTGTTTTGTGTTGACAGCCTTTAAAATTATGTGTGACTTTTCCCTGTGTGCCTCCTTTGCTCTCATCAGTGACTGAGTTGGATAATTACATGTCATCCCATCCAAAGTAGCTTAATCAGATCTCTATTATTTCCAACGTGCTTATTGAATGAGTGCATGTGGCTGAAAGAAGCCAGCAAATAATCAATGGTTCTAATTCTCTGCATGGAACAAGGTAGCCACTCCCTTTGCTTAGATGTTCATTTTTATCACTTAGGATCAAAGTAGGTGGTTCTCCAGGTTTTTAAAGGGAATGGAAGATGAAGACAAGCAGCAAGGACGTTTTCCTGATGGGAAGTTGGTTTGAGAGGGGAAGGTGGCCCCAGCTTACCTCTCTTGCCTCATCAGCCAGTCCACACCTCCCTTTCTGACCCTCTACCCTCCCACAACCATTGTTCCAACCATATGGAACTTTGATTCTTTTTTTCTTATATTTTATTACCCAAGTAATAAATGTTCTGTAGAAGAGTTAGGAAATGGAAATAAGCAAGAAAAGAAAATCACTCAGATCTACCACCAAATGATAACCATTGTTAACCTGCAGTCATATACTCATGTACACCATTTTATATATATCATACCTAAGCGTACCATAATTTTATATATAATATTCAAAATATGATGTGTATGTAAGTGTATATATATGCATATAGATTAGCCTTCCCCTGATTCCTCATCCCCTTCATGCCTCAGTGCCTTTGCACATGCTCTTGCACAAGGCTCTGCCTGCGTTGCCCTCCTCTTCACTTCTTAGTCTAGCAAAGCCCTACTTATCCTTGAAACCCAGATGAAATGTTTGAGATAGACTTCCTCTGTGACCTGGGTTCTGTGCCTCTAAAGAAGGCCTAAAACTGGGAGAGGTACCTAATATCATGGATAACACAATCAGAATTCTGGATCTTAATACTGACTTTCACTAGTTGATGGTACAAAACCAACAGGGTGCAGTTCAAGAGGGATCAATGTCAAGTCTGGCAGATAGAATCACAAGTAATTTTGACCAGCTTGGTGAGGTAGGTAGAGGATGGGCTTTAGAGTCAGATGGACCTGGATTCCTATCTTGGCTTTAACACTTACTAGCTGGGCAAGTTCCTTAACATCCCTGAACCTTGATTTGCCCATCTGTAAATTGGGATAAGAATGCATGTCTCTCATGTTGAGAGGAAATAGATGAAATATGTGAGAAGCACACAGCACAGTGTCTGGCATTAAAGACATACTCTAAAAATGATTCCCCTTTTTTTTTCTCATATGTGTCTGCTTCCCATGTCAACACAGTGAAGAAAAAATCACTCAAAAATATTTATTGAGCCCCTACTCACTAGAGGAGCTGAGAGGAAACAGTAGGTTGTACCTCTTCTCGACTTTGGAGAAGTAGGTTTGGCCCTGATGTTCTGAGGACATAACTGGTTTACTCACGGTAGCAAGTTGTCCAAAGCCCAGGTTTTAGGGTCAGACACATCCTATACTCAAACTCCTACCCCAGTGCTCCCTAGCTGTGAACCTAGACCTTAAATTTTTCCCCTAAAAAAGGGACAAAATATTAGTAACTTCCTTAGCTGATTGTCTATTGCTACATGAAAAACTACCCCAAAACTTAGTGGCTTAAAAAAACCACCAGTTGATTATACGTCACAGTGAGAGTCAGGATGTCAGGAAGCGCTCAGCCTGTCTAGTTTTCTGCTGCATGTGTATCCACTGAGGTCAAGCAGTGGTATTTAGCAGTCGGCCGGGCTAGTCTGGAGGATTCTAGATGGCTTCACTCACATGCCTGACGCGACACCTTGGGAAAGAGCTGGAAAGCTGGGCTTGGTGGGACTCCTCTCCCTCTAATATGGTCTCGGGGCCTCTCCACACAGTCTTTCCAGCAAGGGGTTGTACTTTATACTCAGTGGCTCGGGGCTCCATGGCACTGAGACAGAAGCCATTGATCCTTCTAAAGCTAGGCCATATTCTGTTGGTCAAAGCAGTCATAGGCCAGCCAGCTTCAAGGACAGGGACAACAGACCTCACTCCTCAGAGGGAGAAGTGCCCAAGAATTTTTAGGCACTTTTAACCCAGGGTACTATCATGCTTCATAAGGCTGCTGTAGCCAATACATAAGGCAGTGTCTGAAAATGTTTTAGCACACAGTCAGTGCTCAGCTGTTTATTATGTAGTGCTTTATTTTTCAGTAAATATTCACTGAATGCCTACTGTGTGCCTAACAGGTAAGGTATTTTAGAGACAGACTCTTGCAGTGGATAAGTGCTGTGATAGAGGTAATCAAGGAGAATATGTTTTAATAGCCTCGGGACCCCCAGCACACAACAGAGGGCTTGCATCCTGGTGGGTGCTTGATAAATATTAATACACGGGTGAAATGAATGAATGGTGGAACAAAGGAATGAATACATATACCCACCTGAGACCTGAGTGGAACAAAGGGAAGACTTCCCAGTAGACCTGGTGTTGTTTGACTGAGAGTTGAAGGCAAGCAGAAGTCCCCAGGTGGAGCTGGGAGGGAGAAAGGGAAAAAGGGAGGGCCGGAGAAGCACGGCCTGAACAGAGGTGAGGTGCCCAAGAGAGCAGGGCCTATTGGAGATAGTTGTCCTAAAGAGCTTTGCCAAGCCCCACCAGAATAGAGAGCCTGCCAGTGCCAGAGAAACAGTCACAGGCCTTTCCCTAATTGTCAAATTGAGTCTCTGTTGAGAGACTAAAATAAATAGCTGAGAAAATACTATCACAGCTGGGAGGATGACCAGAAGGGATTTTGATTTCATGCTGGCAGGAAAAGAAAGGCTAGCAGAAGGACAAAGGAGAGGGAGAACTTGGTTAACCCATGCCTTTCTCCACTCCCTCTGTGACTGTGGCACTCCCCCGAGAGTAACTGTGTGCTCAAGGGAGGAGACCAGGCCTACCAGTGCTCCCTAGAGCTGGGGTCAGATGTTTCTTTAAGCCCTGCAGGTGCATCTGTAGTCCATTCTGGTGGAAGCCATGTGTTCAGGGTCCCTAAACCCTGACCCACTTCCTTCACACTCTGCAGCAGCAGACACTTAATTGATTTCGCAGGGACTACCTGATTAATAACCCGTCAGGCTCCTGTCGGATGAAGAAAAGCCAGAGCAGAAGGTTGCCAGACCTCGGCTCTAGCTCATCTGAGTTCAGGCCTGGTTTGGGAGCTTGGGGCCCATTTAAGGGTCACACTCAGTTTGAGGAACAGCCCTGCCCACCCTCAGGGATGGGAGGCCATCCTAGTGGTCTCCAATGCAGCCCTGGTATGGTTCCCAGACTGGCACAAAGGAACTTCTGGTGGACCAGGCCAACCTCTGAGTATTGCAAGGCGTTGGGATGGACAGTTATCCTGCCATTTGGTGATTCAGTCACAGACATGCATAAGACACATAAACCATCTAAGAAGTTCATAGTCCAGTGAGGGAGTCAGACCCACAAGTGAATGAATGAAGACACTCTCTGGATAATGCTCTGACGGGGGGGGGGGAGTATTAGGGGCTGAAAGGAGGGTGTGGCTCCCTCTGCTTGGGCATCAGCAATCATAACAAACACTCATAGAGCCCTTCTGGGTGCCCTACTGAACTTTCAAACAAGGAAGCTCATTAGAGATTCCATGCCCAGGATTTTCACTGGGGCTGGTCACATAGGCATCTCCTGCCTGGCAAGTACCCAAATTCCAGACTCACAGGAGGAAAGCATGTGTTCAGCATAGCATAAACCGAATTGTTTGTACAGATAGCATAGGCACAGCGAGTCAGCCCCTCTTATCAGTTAATGGCAGGAACCTTCTTGAAACCTCAGAGTCTAGATACCAGCCAAAGGCCAACTTTATATGCAGGCCTTTGAAAGGACAGTGGTCAGGACCTCCGTCTTTACTCTTTCCTGCACAAGTAGGCAGTCTTACTATCACTCCCGCTTTGGAGATGGAGAATCTGAAGCACAGAAAGGCTAAGTACCTTGCCTAAGTAACCACAGCCAATCAGTAAGTGGCAGGGCCGGGATCTATAACCAGGCCGGGGAGCACCAGAATCCATGCACCTACCCGCTGTCCGGCGCCACCTAATCGTGAAAGTTAGCTTCTTGGGCATGCATTCGGAGGAATTTACAGGGGGAAAAGGCATTCTGAGATGAGGGACAGTGGTGCAAAGACACAGAGCCAAGAGGGAGCTTAGTGTTTTGAAGAGATGACTGAGTGTTGAGTGAAGTGGGAGCACAGGAGACCTCATGGAGATGAGAGTACGTGGGGATAAGTAATGGAGGGCTTTGAGTTACATGAAAAAGAGGTTACTTTTCCTGTGCGCCTGGGGCCCGAGAGTGGTAGAAGTGGGGATGAGTAGTTACCAACCTCTTTTTAAAGAGGAGAGTGATGTTACAGAATTGGCCTTTCAAAAGGATCACTATGGCCTGGAAGGTGCACTTCCTTTCTTGTTTCTTTGTTCTTTCATTTGTTCAACTGTCTTTGCGTGGTCTTAGCTGAGTCGCTGATACCCTGCACACTTTGGGGGTCTCAGGTACAGAATGTGGGGTATGACCCCTACCTGTCCTGCTCTATGGGTGGCTGTCCCAGGGCTTTGTGGGCGAAACACAGCCCAGGACAGCAGGCTCCTTGTGAGAAGATGGGTTGTTGAACGGGGCCATAGTAGAGAACTGGCCACTGCAACTTCCTGGCCACTTCCTTCCCAAAAGCTATTTGTTCTGCCCTTGGGAGGTGAGCTCGGCCTGTACTGGTCAAGAGAAATGCAACTAGAAACCCCCCTCTGGCAATTCAGGGCCAAGCCCTCCCTTTAGGCTTAAAGTGGAGCCAGTCCCCTCCCTACTCTAAGAAAACCTCCAAGAGCAGAACAGCACTGGCTGCTGGTCCCCCTCCAAGTACACAGGAAGTCTTTCCTGAGAGGCAGCTTGGGACCTCGAGGTCAGCGAGATCTGGGTTTGAGTCCCACCTACCTTTTGTCATTACCATATGACCTGGGTCAGTCACTTAACCTATCTGGGCCTCAGTTTCCATACCTGTATAATGACCTAACAACACCCACCAATGTGAGGGTGAAATGAATCCGGTGTCCATGCCTGACTTACAGCAGCAGTGCGCTGGAGACCATGCAAGGCTGTGGTCCAAGGAGGGCTTAGCAACTTAGGGTCCCCACCAGGAAATCCTCGTAACTTCTGTTTTCCAGAACTGGATACCCAGAGTGTTCGGGGTGGGTGGTGGACAGGAAATTTAGTGGGGGGCCTTAAATGGGGAGTCAGGACACCTACGTTTTAGTTTCAGCTCTGCCACTGTTTGGCTGTGTATATGGGAGCAGGACATGTGTCTCTCTGGGCCTCAATTCCATCATCAATCAAATGAGGCTAGTAATCTGACCTAGAACTACGTTCTAAATAAGGTTATTTCAAGGTGCTGGTTAGCATCATGCATTGGAGGTGTTTTCAGCAAGTCCTCCTGTCCCCCAAGTTAGCCTAAGTGTGGGAGCTCTTTCAGGAACCTTGTACTCAGCCTCCAGGACCCCTTGTTCTGTTGCACTGCCTCTTCCCTTGTCCTAATACACCTGTACTTTTAAAATAATTGTTCTCTCTCTTTTTTAAATAACTGTTTCTTTTTAAAATCTAAAAGTAAAATAAAAATCACTCTTGATTCAGACACTACAAAATCCCCACTGTTAACATTTTGATCTTTATCCTTTATGTCTTTTTTTCTCTGGACATATTTGTTTGTTTCTGATGGCTTTTAAGGTATAGGTTTGAGTCACTGAAAGCATAGTCCTAGCATAGTGATGCAGGCGGGACTCCAGATGTGCGCTGGGACACGCCATGCAGCCAGCCTCGGGCCCCAGGGAGGCAGCCGGAGCTCGGCCTGGGCCCCTGGGCAGGGGCAGTGAGGGCCTGCTCACACTCGGCATGTGGACTGTAGGAAGACTGAAAATTCCCTCCTGAAATGCAGGGAATGGAGGAAATAATAATATATCACCTGGGCTACTCTCGATCAGATACCAACTGCATGCCTGCGATATGCCAAGAGCACTTCCCTTTTCTACCCCATCAGTCTCAGTTTCCAGCGAATATTTATTGAGTGCCTGCTGCCATGGTCCAGGCACTCTTCCAGACTGGGCACACGGTCAGGGAACAAGGCAGATACGATTTCTATCCTCATGCAACTTAAATTGCATTAGGAAAAATAAACACAATAGGCATATATATGCGGTGTGTGACTGGTCCTGTGAGGAAAACTATCACAGTGCAAGTGGCCAGGGGGTGCAGGGGAAGAGGAGGGTGGGGGCTATTATAGTTAGGGTGGGAAGGGAGGGAATGATCCAGGCAGAGTCTGGGGGAAGGTGATCCAGGCGAATGGCAGCAAAGGCTTAGCTTGCTGCAGTAACAGCAAGGAAGCTGGCGCACGCGTAGCACAGAAAATGAACTTGGAGAGGTAGCCGGGGGTCAGATATTGCAAGACCTTGTGGGCCCTGGTAAGGCCTATGGTTTTACTCTTGTGGAGCCTTGGAGGATTGAGAGCAGAGAAGTGGCATGATCCAAATTACGCCTTAGCTTCTCTAAGGAGAGGGATCATCCCAGTTTATTCATGCTCGCTGAGATCCGAGACCAACTCACCTGCCTGAGGGCCAGTGAGTGATGGAGCTGAGACCTGTCTGACCCCAGGGCCTACGTGCCTCTCAACGTGCCATGAGGCTGCCTCCCTGGTGGCAGAAATGAGGCCACCCTGAGTGACTTCCACACCCCTCGGTTTCTCCTAGTCACTGTGGGAGGCCCCAGGTCCCTGAACACCATAGAACAGCCTGCCAGACAAACCTCAGGACTCCCTGGAAGGGGGAGGTCCCCTCCACCATGGCAGTACTAGTGGCCCCGGCTACAACACAGTGTTGCCTTGTGCTCTCGCTGTCCCTGGGAATGTTGATGCGGTGGCACTTTGAGGCTACTTACAGCCCCTCCTCGCTTGGGCCTGTGAGGCTGGCCAGTGGCACAGGGTTACGAGCAGAGAGGCCCCAGCTCAGGTCCGACGCACCGAGGTTCCGTCCTGGCTCTGCTGCTTGCTCTGTGACAGCCTTAGCCTTGCCGGCCTACAAAGCAAAGACGACGGCACTGACTTTGTAGGGTTGTTGTGGGGAGTAAGATTGACGTTAGATGATAGTTGCAGAGCCCCAGAACAGTGAACAGTACACGGTAGGTGTAGGATAGGTAGTAGCTCTATAGTTAGCCTTAGTATTTCTACAGTATTTGTTTAGCCCTTAAAACTTCCTCCAGAGTTACTCAGTTGTTCCTGTAGCAACTTTGTAAGTTTAGAATTATTGTTATCTCCATCTTACAAATGAAGGAAGTACACAGTAAGAAGTTAAAGCCTTTACAGAGCCCGGCCGGGCGGCTCAGTTGGTTGAGCGTCATCCCGTACACCAAAGAAGGTTGCAGGTTCCATTCCCAGTCAGGGCACATCCCTAGGTTGTGGGTTCGGTCGCCACTTGGGGCATGTACGAGAGGCAACTAATTGATGTTTCTCTCTCCCTTTCTCTCTTTCTCCCTTTCTCTCTCTCCCTCTCTCCCTTCCTCCCTCGCTAAAATCAATAAAATATATCTGCAGGTAATGATTAAAAATAGATATTTAAAGTTTTTACAGAAAGAAACACAGCAAGAAAGTGGCAGGAGAGGGACTTGATTTTGGGTTTTCTGGTTCTTAAGACCTGGTCAAAGTCAGAAAAAAGGCACATGACAGGGCTGGACCCAAAAGTCAGCTTTCTGTAAGTCAGTCCTTCCCTTGTCTGCGTGCAACAGGCTGATTCCGCCACCAGTGGATGCCGCCACTGGCTTGTTCGAAATCATTCGCTCTAGGGCTTTCAGGTGAGGTGGCAGCAGCCCTGGAAATATAAAACAGGATCCAGGGCACTCAAGTGTGAATGATGCCACTTAGCAGGCGTGGTTGAGACCAAAAAGGCCTAGTGTGTCTGTCTTCATTCTGTGTTTGAAACAGATAAAGTCACAAAATGCTGTGCTGCCTTCAGTGCACTCAGGGGGACAAAAGAGTCCCTCACCTGGTCTTCAGTGGGGTGCCATTTTCACCAATCAGTCATCATCCAGGTCCCTGCGCGGCTAAAGGATCAGGACACTCCAAATATTGTCAGCATCAGCTTGGGGGCTTATAAGAAACACAGGTTCTCAGGCCCCACTCCCACCTGCTGACTGAAACACTCAGGGTGGCCCTCAGTGACGCACAGTTCTCCAAGTGCTCAAGTTTGAGAACCACTGCTTTGGAAGAAAATGGCCCAAAATGCTTGTCTTCCTTTTTTTGGGACTGGCAACATGAGTGTCTGTAGCTATTGTTTATGCTGAAGTAGGCAATACCAGGTAGAGGGGAAAGCACGGGCTTTGGAACCAGATATACCTGAGCTGAGACTCCTGCCTCAAACCTTGCAAGCTGGTAAGCGTGGTACGCCTGGCAAATCCTGTTACCTCTCCACCTCTCAGTTTCCTCATCTGTAGAATGGGGATAATACTGCCTTCCTTGCACAGTCTATTTTGAAGATTAGAGATAAATGGATGTAACATGCTCAGTGCCTGAGACATAATCAGTCTTCGTCAGTGAGAGCTGTGATTTGATGCACACAGCAGCCAGCCATTCTGGTTTGTACAAAGAATGCTCCCTCTGGATGCTCTGTGCCAGGCAGACCCTTGCACATGCAGCTTGCACACAGACCCATTGCCTGGCAACTGCCCCGCTGGTCTCACGCACAGCTGCACCAGACAGCCACTTTGTGTGTTTCTCTACTATCCCCCTTCATCGATGCATGACTCATTGCTTCATTCATGTCTCCATGTGTGCGTAGAAACCTAGGCAAGCAGCCATTCCTAGGGACATTGCAGGACAACCTCATTGAGATGGACATTCTCAGCGCCTCCCGCCATGATGGGGCTTACAGTGACGGGTAGGTGACATCCCCATGCTCTCCCTCTCTGTGTGTGCTCTCCCCGCGCTCCTGCACTTGCATGCGGACCCCGAGACCTTTCCCTGTGATCTCCTGGGGGAGGTGATAATGCCACGTTGCATGCCCTCTCCCAAGTCCACGCTCAAATCGCAAGAGTTTCTCCTTGGAATACCCTGTCCCCCAGCATATTAACAGCAGTCTTGTTAATATGCAGCTCCTGGCATCTCATTGGCTGCCTCTGCCATTTTGAAAGCCATCTCATGTAGCAATTTTTATGCAGCACAGGCCCTGTATTTATATGTGTTCAGCCCTGAGTGTGAATTCTGTGGCCTGAGGCATCTTGCACCGTAGCAGAGTGTAAGATTACCCCTAAGATTTACCCTTGACCCTAAGACTCGGGGGGATGCACTGCAACCAGTGCACCCCATTCCCCAGGCCGTGTACAAGTCCTCCCACGGCCATGGTTAAAGCCAAGCCGTGGAGGATTTCCCGATACCCGGTTTGGCCACAACCATGTGCTTGGCCCGCACCACGCTGCCCTTGAGACTGCAGCTGGGCTGCAGGATGCAGTTGCCTGTCTGTGGGCAGCAGCCTGGCTTCGGAGTAGAGCGCTTCAGAGGCATTTGCTGCCGTTGGCTGTGAAACAGTCACTCGGGGACTCTTGACCGTGGCAGAACTTAGTGGCGATTTCTTGGTTCTCACGCTTCCAAAGCCCCCTTTCAAAAGAACGGTGCTCCATTCCTTCCCCGAGATACACCGGCAAAGTAGGTTTTGGAGCGTGGAGGAAAATTTTAGGTTTCATTATCTCCAGGGGACAGAACAGAACCTTAGACACTTTCCAAGTTACTGCAGTGTGGTTTTGGAGAACAGCTAGTTTATTCCCCAAGAATCAGCATTTCCAGCCCCATCCCTTCCCAGGAAACGGACCCCAACACCCAGCCTCCTGTGGAGTCGGTGACACCTTGTGCCGTGGCCTGGGCGGTTTTCCCCTTGGTAGGGCTGTCCCATCCGTGTTCCATGGGAACGTGTTCATATGCCCTGCTCTGTGCTCTGGAACATGACTCTCCTTCTTCCTGCCCCTGTCTCCTCTGTGCTGATTCTCTCTCTCTTCAGGCTCCTCTGCATGCTTCTTCCACTGTCTCTGCCCTGCAGGTTGACCTGGGTCCCTGGGGAGAGGCGACCCTGACGCCCTCTGGCTTCTCTCCGTCCACAGGCACTTCCTCTTCAAGCCGGGAGGCACCTCCCCACTCTTCTGCACCACATCCCCGGGGTACCCTCTGACTTCCAGCACAGTGTACTCCCCTCCGCCCCGGCCCCTGCCTCGCAGCACCTTTTCCCGGCCAGCCTTCAACCTCAAGAAGCCCTCCAAGTACTGTAACTGGAAGTGCACAGCCCTGAGCGCCATCGTCATCTCGGCCACGCTAGTCATCCTGCTGGCGTACTTCGTGGGTAAGCACGTCCCCCGCCCCAGCTTCCCTTGATTCCCCTTGGCCCAGAGGGCGGCGGCCAAGACCTGTGCGCACCGAAGGGCCCTCCCAGCGTGGCAGTCACAGCGTGCAGCGGGAGCCGAGTATCTCTGGAGCTCTGGGCCGGCCTGTACCCCAAAGCTACTGAGGTCCACTCCTCGAGGCCCTCTTTTCCCCCTCTCTGCACATATCCCAGGAATTGAGTTTAGCATCTTCTCTTTAATGTGTTGGATGCCTAGCATTAAGCATAAGCACTCACTAAGACTGGCACGTGAGGTGATAATCTGTGGCATGTGTGTCATAAATTGGAGTCACTACAAATGAAACAAGTTGGAGAGGCCGGACACGGAGCAGGCTCCTCCTGTTGGCACCATGTAGCAGGAAGGAGGTTGGGGGCCCTGGGGTTGGAGGGAAACTGCCACAGTTTGAACGGTGTGAACCTCAAGCCAGGAAAGCGTGTCTGAAGCTGAGAGTCTGGCAGTGTGGTCTGAGGGTGCTGTGGAAGCCAAGGTCCAGAATGAATCCATCGTTAGGAGCCCAGGGTTAACAGTGAGCAGTCAGAGCTGGCTGAGGGCCGCGCAGAGCCCGGGGCAGCACTGACGGGCCTTCCTACCTGACCCCAGGGCCCCTCCGTGGTGTAAGACACTCCCGGCCATCGCCTTGCTACATAGGATGCCTCCCACTGCATGCTCTTCTGATATATTTCTAACACAGTCTGGTTTCCTGCCTCGGACCCCTCTCTTTGGTGTGTTCCCAGGGAAGATATTAATCAGAAGAGCTCCGAGGGCATTGTGTAGAGCCTGCTGCTTCCAACGTAAATCAGCCTGTTAGTAAAGGCACCCCACAGGGTTGGCTTCACCCTCGGTCTTTTCCAACCTTCACATTCTATAATTCCAAGACTTAAAGTAGGTCAGGCCAGCTTGAGAAGGCCTTGAACCCGTGCTCAGGAATTCTGAAATGGTTTTGTCAGCAAAGGGGATTTGTTCAGCGGAAGCCCAGTAAGTAGCAATGAACTAACTGGCCAGAGGAGGACAGTGCCGCCCTTTGTGAAAGGACTCTGTAACACGTGAGGGCGTTTTGGACGAACAAAGGGCTCTCTGGAGAGGTGGTAAGTGCTGTCATCAGGAATGATTCAGAGAGCGCGGGCCCCGACTTGTTCGGGGTGTGCAGAAGGGATTCGGGGGTTGGGGGATATGAGCTGTAAAGCCACTTCCCTCTCAGGATTCTTGAATGTCATAATAACAGGTAATCAGGAAGATGATAGTCCTATAAACAAGGCAGTCTCCTTAAGTATCTCGAGCTATAAAAAGCCTCCTTTTATATGCCAGGTCCCTTTTCCCTTGTGAAGACTGACTTAGAGAATTTTGTGGCTCCAAGGCCAAGGTGGCATACATGTTTCATCTCTTCTATATGATGGATTAGTTATTGCTGCCTGGAAAGCTGTGTTGAGAAGGATCCTGAGGCTATATTCAGACTCGATGGGAAAGAGTCTCTATGATTGATGAAGAATATCTGTCATGGTCACAGGAGTGAAGAATATTAATGACATACCAGGTATTTGCCATCCCTGCTATGGGTCATTGGGTAAAGGGAGCAAACAGACTCTGGGAGAGGTGTACCTGATTGATAGTCTTAGATGGGTTACAGGTGAGGGTCGTGGGGTTCCAAGAACTGTCACCCAGCATGAAAGTTTCTTCTGGCACCACCAGTACTGTGTCCCCACAAACCACTAGCACAACTCTTGCTTTTGACTGACATCTTCTATTTCCTCAATGAGTAGACTTTTGAACAAGCAGTGTCACTTCATCAGGAGTCAAGTGGTTTGCTATGTATAGACTTGTTTTACATTGAAGCCTTAAGGTTTATACTGCGCACCCTGGCTCAGGGAGAAAGAATAAATCTTCACATGTTTAAACAAGCTTCCTTCTGTTTCCATCCTATGGGCTTCTTCCTTTCCCATTTAATAAAAAATATATAGTCAATCATCAGCTATCTAACAATAGGAACTACTGTTGGAGGTAGTGAGCTCCCTGTCATAGGAAGGGTGCAAATGGAGCTTGATGACCATGTAGTAAGAGTAAGATTCAAGCACTGACTGGGGGTTTTTACTGGATGACTGTTACTTTTCCTTCCAACTTTGATAGTCTTTGAATCTATGATTCTGTGATTTTTATTTTTCGTTCAGTAAACCATACGGGATACCTGCTTTGAGCCAGGGGCACAGTCTAAGTGTTAGGGCTAAAGACACGGTCTGTACCCTTGAGTTCACAGCTTAGAAAAGGAGACCTGCGCTGGCAGTGACAGGCAGCTCGGCTGTGGGAATACCCAGCCCCTCTGGGAAGGTGGGGGGCTTCCTGGGGAAGATGATGTTTTGGCTGAATCTTTAAGCCAGAGCTAACCGTAAATAGACATGTGGAGGGGTATTTTAACCTGAGGGAGGTTTCAGACTCGAAAGAGGACAACGTGATGGCAAAGGCATTTTCTGTGTTTCAGGCCCTTGAGGGGTGTCGGAGTCACTGCGGGAGAGTTTGGTCAGACTCTGAAGATCATGTTGGAGGCCAGGTTAATTAAAGGGCCTTACTGGGCAGGCAGCGGGGAGCCATTGGAGAATGTTAAGAAGTGGCAGGACAGTCAGAGTTTATTTTAGAAAGATTAGGGTAGAGGAGGGAAGGACAGGCCCTGTTGCAGTGAACGAGTCTAGAGAAGCTGAGGGCTTCAACTAAGACGGTGGCAATGTGGGTGGAAAGGAGGGAGATCTGAGGCCAATTGACTAGAATTTGTGTCTCAAGTTTTGAGTGGTCAGTCCATTGATCATGTCTCCGTGACAGGAATAAATAATCTTTCTGATAAAACTCTCTCTGTGTAGAAACATTAAGACTGGACTCTAGGTTCCGTATCCATATCAGAGAGGCAAGTCCGGGGTGTTTCCTTCATTACATGGAGCCTCAGCTCACATGCAGCCTGTGGATTCCACTCCCAGCTCTGCTCCCTGGCCACTACTTGTCCTTGAGCAACTTGTCTTTTAGAGCGCAGATTTCCTCATCTAGGAAATAGGCAGGACCCATTACCGAAGAAAGACATCTGTGAGGGTGGGATAAGTTATCACAGATGAAAGCATTGCAGGTGGGAGGTCACCCCTAGCTTTCTCCCAGGGCCCGGGGTGGCCACCTTGGTGCTTGATCTCCTCCAGCTGCTGGGGGTGAGGGATGAGCAGCTTGTTGCTCGGCCATAATCAGAGACTGTGATGACTAACTTGTAAGGGACTATCAATTATTAAAAATCAAATTAATTGTCTCAGCTGAGCATAAATATCCTTAACAAAGACTCTTTTTCCAGCAGGCCAACCAATCTAATCAACAGGCTAAAGCACAGATATTTAATTAGATTTTTGATGAAAAATTGTGTTTAATTTCAAGTATAATCAATTATTAATTACCGTAATGAGTGAGTCTGACTGGGTTTACTAATTAACTCATTTAAAAATTATGAATAACCTTTTCATTTGTAATTATTTTCTACATCCTATCAAGTTCGAGATAAGAATTGCATCACCTCCCCAGCAGAGGGGGAGGAGGAAAGGGAGGGCGGGAAAGAGCTGTTCTTTCCCCAGAGTCCTCTCGGGCTGCCATATCGGGGTGGAAGCCCGACAGCCCCATTTGACATGCAGTTTTTAGTGGAAAGTCTCTTGGGAAACAAGCAAACGGTGACCTTTTACTTGCAGAGACATTTGCAGTTATTTTCATAGGAAGATAGAGGGATTGGAGTCAGCACTTAGCAGCCACAAAGGCTGCAGGGCCTGGGCCTTACCTCCGGGCCAACTCCCCTCCCCTTTCTTGGCTGGTCTGGCCTGGGGTGAGAATCTAGGAAGCACCCCTCAAGCCTGGGGATCTCTTCAGAGAGATGATGTGCATTTCTGTCTCCAAAGGATGCCCATTCAGAGAGACAGCCATGGAGGATGAGCTCCTTGCTTTATTGCCCTATTCTCCCCATGAAGGTTTCCATGTATTTTTTAGTCTCCATTTCAATACTCTGCCTTTTCTTTTCTGAAGAAAATAAATCTGTGTGCAGAACAACATGGAGAGAGAATCCTATCCAGGGAGGATTAGTGATAAAGTAAACCATGAAGCTTGCACTGTCATGGCAACAATGCTTTATTTTGTATAATATAATTGTTTTTTTAAAACAAAAGGCAGTGTGGTATAGAGTAGTAAAAACAACAGGGGTCACTTCTAAACATTAATAAGAAGAGCAGGAAGCTTTGATTTTGTGTTATTCACCTGCCCTTCTCTGTTCTAAGCACTTTGCTTGTGTTTTCTCATTGAAATTTTCCAGCAGCCCTGTGAGTTGTTATCTCCAACTTACGGATGAGGTCACTGAGACCCAGTGAGCTTAAGTAACTCTCCCACTGTCACATGGTAAACGGCAGGACTGTGACCCAACCAACCCTCATCACTAAGGCTTTGAGCTGATGCTTTTAAAATACTTTGTTTTTTGAGCTCACCATCTTAAGCTTTATGCTATAACTTTCCCATCTTCACTTAGTGTTTTGAATTTTTACTATGTCCCAAGCTTTGGTCCAAACCCATTTCATGTACCGTCTCTCTGAACACTCACAGGAGTTCCGAGAGATAGGTATTGTTTTCTGTATTTTCTAGAAGAGGAAACTAAAGCTCAGAGAAGTGAACAGCTTGCCAGGGTCACAATACTAATAAACGATAGAGGATTTCAGAGGCTGCACTTGCAGCCACTACACTGTAGATTCTGGGCTTGAACAAAAGACCCCACTTCAGGCCCCGGCCCTGTCACTTGCTGACTGTGCAAATTTGAGCAAGTTACTTAACTTCTCTGAGCCTCAGTTTCCACTTCCCTTATGGTTCTTTTTTTTTTAAATATATCTTTATTGATTTCAGAGAGAGGAAGGGAGAGGCAGAGAGAGAGAAGTAGAAACATCAATGATGAGAGAGTCATTGATCTGCTGCCTTCTGCATGCCCCCCACTGGGGATGGAGCCCGAAACCTGGGCTTGTGCTCTGACCAGGAATCGAACTGTGATCTCCTGGATCCTAGGTCAATGCTCAACCTCTGAGCCACGCTGGCCCGGCTCCCTTATAGTTCTCATAATGGGTGTGGCTGGAATGATTAGCACCATTCTACAGGAGAGGAAACTGAGAGTAGCCTCATGGTTGAGAACCTGGATTCTGAAATTAGGCTCTGCTGCTTACAAGCTCTGTGACCTTAGGAAAGTTTGTGTAACCTCTCTCAGCCTCAGTTTACACATCTGTAAAATGAGGATAATGAATGGGTACTTCCCAGGGTTGTTGAGAAGTTCCAGTAAGGTAATTTGCATTAAAGACCTAGCCTACTGCCTGGTGCAGAGTAAGGATTCAATATGAGTTAGATACTATTATTATTAATAGCATTATTAGTACTATTAGCATCACATGTAAAAGAGTATTAGTAAGTCTCGATCAAGACCTTGGACCAGCCTTGTCTCCTTGCAGCGCCTGCGGGCTTCCCAGCCTGTGTTAGTCACAAGGGCAGCTGACAGAACAACCGGGGGGACCTGTCAAAAGACATTTGTTAGGGATGTCTCGCTGTTCCAGGGAAGCAGCCGCAAGAAGAATCATTGCCTCACATCATTTCTTTAACTAGGACAAAAGTTGATTTTTGCTTCAGTGACAGTTGCCTCTATCCAGATAACACAGACAGCTCCCCTTGCGTCCTAAACGTCTGTGTAAAAATCAGACACCGAGTGCCGCAGAAGAGCTGGGGATTAATATCGTGAGGACTCTTCAAGAGCCTGTCCTGCCAGATAGGCCTCCAGAATAGGAGACGAAAAGGCTTGTTAGTGATACAAAAACCCAGGAACGGCTTTACATTTAAATGGAGACACGAGAGTAGCCTAGGATGCTATTTCTTCTATCATAGGTCCAGGGCAGGGGCGCCGTTCTCCATGATTTCTCTAAGGCAGCACAGTATTCTGATCAGAAGAGAAGATAGGGTTCAAGTCTGACCCATGTGGTGGAAACCCCAGTAACCCTTCTGACCTTTGGTTTCTTTATCTGCAAAATGGGAAGAACAATAGTCCTTTCAGGAGGCCGTTGTGCCTCATGAAAGATGAAATGAGATCATGTTGAAAAAACACAGATCACGGCCTCGCAGGTTTGGCTCAGTGGGTAGAGCGCTGGCCCGAGGACTGAAGTGTCCCAGGTTCGATTCTGGCCACGGGCACATGCCTTAGTTGCAGGCTCCATCCCCAGGCCAGGTCAGGAAGGGTGCAAGAGGCAACCAATCGATGTCTTTCTCAAATCGATGTCTCGCTAGCTCGCTCTTCCCCTTCCACTCTCTCCGAAAAGCAATGGAAAAAATATCCTCGGATGAGAATTTAAAAAAAAGAAAGAAAAAAGAAAAAACACAGGTCACTTGACAAAAATGCTTTCCCTTGCTGGTGGCCTGGGGAGACTGTTACCCCTTCTTGGAGCTCAGTAATCTCAACCCAGGATGTGGTGGGACTAGACAATCTGCTTGGGCCTTCCTGGTCTACGCTGCTCCGCCTACAGGGCACTGAACCAAGACATTGGGGTAGAGTCACACATGTGGGCCACAGCAGCCTCTGGGTAGCCACAGTGGAACATAGTTCAATAGCAATAAGAGATTCTTTGTTCAAATCAGGTCATATTTTTTCACCTCCACCAGCAGCTGATTGTGGATTGAAAAAATAAAATCAGAACCCTTGCTTGAAGTGGTGATCATTTAATTTATTACTGAAAATGTTGCTCAGCTTAACTGCTGCTTTTCAAAAGACAGTTATTAGAGAGCATTGCTTGTTTGAAAATTACTGCAGTTTCTGGTCTAGAAGAGCCTGGATCACCCAGTTTGATTGCCGTGGACTTGGGCAGCAGGTGTGACTTGCATAGACTTGTGCAGGCTCTCAAGATCTCTGACATTTCACCATGCAAACTGGACTCAGCATGGCAGCAATCCAGTTAGAAGAGATATTAGTTTCCCTTCCCTTTAGGGGTGGCGCTGCTTACTCCCCTAGCTCCCCATGTCTTCCCCTCTGCTGCATATTTGGTTCCTTGCACAAAGCTGGGCACAAGCTAGCTGTGCTCGGTGAGACTTGGTTGAATGAAAAGACCTTGCAAGACTGTTAAACCTGCCAAGGATTTTCTAGGCAGAAGAACAGCATCGCCAAAAGCATGGTGGCAGAAGTGTGCATTTTATGTCCTGGGGCTCAGGTCCATGTGAAATGGCCACGAGATGACTAGAGAAAGGGTTGGGAATAGAGGCCAGGGCAATTGTACCCCCCCTTCCTCCCCGCATTATCCCCATCTGGTTCAGCTCTTGCAATATCAGGATCCCAGATGCTGTTTGCTTCATAAGCACAGGCCTGTTGCACTTTGGGCCTGGGTGTTATTAGTGAGCAATAAGCTCATTTTCTCTCTTTTCTGTTCGACTTCACATCGTGCCTTTTGGATAGAAGCCATAGATTTAGCTTTATAGCCCAAAGAATGGGAAATGGAGATGATTGAACTTGATCTTTTAGGAGGAGGAGGGAGTGATAAAGATACAGGATCCTGTATTAAAGCCTTCTCTCCGAGATTGATTCCTTCATGCTGCTCTCTGGGAATTGCTAATAGCAAGATATATAGAGATTGTTCGCTTTCTAACAGACCCCAGATGAATATCCTCCAACTCCGAAAAGGAGGACCGGAGGAGACCAGCAGGGCCCTTCACAATTGTCTGAACTGCCATGTGGAGGAGGGGGCAGACCCAGGCCCACAGGGTGACAATGACAGGAAGGCAGATTTAGGGTCCCGGGGAGAAGATTGCTCTAGCAAGAAAGCCACCTGCACGGAGTGGGCTTCTTGTGTCTGGAAAGAGAGGAGCGAGGGCTATGTGCCCAGACTGTGTAGCCAAATGGATCTTGTCTCTTTGGTCCTTCTGCCATTACTAACTGTGCCACCCGGGCAAGGACTTAATCTCCTTAAGATGCCTTTCCTCATGTCTAAAACAGGAGTAAACATACAAACAGAAAACTAGCCAAAAGGAGTAAATCATTCAACACGTTTCAGCTCAGCAGGAAAGAAAATTCTGCAGCTAGCAGACCTCACTCTCTTCCTACCCTCTCATCTCCCATTGAATCCAACTGGAAGCCAGAGCCCAAGGGAACCCATTGATCGAGGCCCTGTGGGCCAGCCCCGTGGGGCACAGAGCAGGGCAGAGAAAGGTAGAGTGGATCTGGAGGACAAGTGGACGACATCGGGATCCCTACTCTTTATAATTCCTTTCTCTGGCAATGTTAGAGCTCTGACTGCAATCCTAGGGCCCCAAGACTAGGATTGAGACCCAAACCACACTCAGCCACCAGGCCCTGACTGTGTTTAAAATCAGAGTTATTGAGATAGAATATACACACAGAAAATTAACACTTTTTAGGTTTACCATTCTAGTGAGTTCTGACAGTTGCATGACCATCACCACGATCAAAACACAGAACACGTCCATCCCCCCAAAAGCTCCCTTACGCCTCTTTGTGGTCGCCCTCTCTCCTTGCTCGCAGTGTCTGGCACATACTCGCCTATCCCCGGTCTCCGTAGTCTTAGGTGCTATTTTCGAGAGGTGTCAGTAAAGCAGTGATTCATTTACTGGATCCAAACTCAGGTGTTACCTACCATAACCTTGAAACTCAAGATAGCAGAGTGTTGTTGAGGAAATTTTGTGATATAATTCAGAGTTTAAGCGATCAGGGCAAACAACGGAAGCATTCTGGGGTTTTGTGTGCGCTGTACTTGACCTCCACGAAGGATGGCAGCCAACAGCCTCCACGTGGTCAGCGTGAATTCACAGGTTTACATTCTTCTGTCTTTCTCATGGACTGTTTGTTCGTATAAACAGTTTTAAGAATTGACGCACTTCTCATTCTTGACAAGAGTAATAGCTCTGCCATATTTGTGCCATACTCATTGAATTCCTGCTGTTTCCAGCTGTTTGCTATCACAGATAGCACTCTGTGAACATCTCC
The DNA here is from genome assembly GCF_054644295.1 of Miniopterus natalensis. Classification (NCBI taxonomy): domain Eukaryota; kingdom Metazoa; phylum Chordata; class Mammalia; order Chiroptera; family Miniopteridae; genus Miniopterus; species Miniopterus natalensis. Next base: position 35,437,394 of record NC_142091.1, read on the forward strand.
GTGACTCCTGCCCTGTTTTCTTCTTTCAGTTGCTTTGGGGAGGGTGCTTCCCAGTGCAGTATTCCTGGGTCACAAGGTGTGGACAGCTTAAAGCTCATTACTCACTGCTAGTGGCTCCTCAGAAGGGTAGGACTGAATTCCAGGGCCCCCAGCCACGTGTCCACTTTCCCCGCCGTCCTGCCAGTGTTTGGCTCTGGGTCTCAGTGTTTGGCTCTGGGTCCCAGGTGCTTGCTCCACAGCTTCACCCAGGAGTGTGGAAAAGGAATCGATTTTATAGATTTCCATCATCCTTGGAAAGGATTTGTCCCCAAGTCCTTCTTTTAAGTCCAGACTAATTACTGGAAAATAAAATAATTTAATTGCACTTAAATGCAGAAAAAGAGCAAGACCGTTCTCCCTGATGCCTGTTGTAAATACCTGGCTGGTGGAGAGGCGGGGGGTGCAGCCCCGGCCGGCTAAGGGCTGCGGGCTTGGACAGAGGTGAGGAAGCCGAGTGAGCTCCCTCCAATGCACAGAGGAGAGAGGGAGGGGAGGGAGGGGAGGGGCGTGGGAGGAGGGGAGAGGGCTGTGAAAACGATATATTTTTTCTACACCTGACAGTAAAACAACAAAACCACAGCGAAACGGCTCCATCCTTTAAGGCACCAGTACAGCTGGATAACAGAAGCACAGACTTTAGGCAGAGTAAGACCTGCATTCCCGCCCCGGCTCACACGGGTGTTGGCATCTCTCTGAGTCTCTGTTTCCTCATTGGTAGAATGTCAGTTAATATCTGAGAGGCATTTTGAGCCTTAAGTGAGAGAACATCTGCCAAGGGTCCAGTCCGAGGGTGGCCCACAGTGGGTGTTCAGTAAATGTAATTCTCACCCTTTGGGGGACTGGATCACCCAGAGATTTTAAGCCCTTTCAGACTCAGCAGCCAAGGGCCATCCCCAGACACAGGGATTTCAGGTAATCTGGGATTAAGGAGAGGGAGCTTCGGCAAGCTCAGGTTTGAAATGGAGGGGAGCATTCCCTGAGCTCTGTGCTGGTTGTATCCCCAACAAATCCAGATAAGCTGGCATCACTGCTTCGAGTCGTCCATGATTTCACGTGAGTTGCTGATGGCAATTGATAAAGGCATGTTACTGGATTTTGAACCTTGGCCCTGTTTTTTTAGTTTATTTGGGGTTTTTTTGCAGGGGAGCCGGAAGGAGAGAGCAATTCATTCTAACCAGGAAGATCAGATAAAATTTCCCCAAGGCATTGGGCCTTGTACATCAAGTACGATATTGAAAGAGAAGCTAGGAATGACTCTCTGGAAGACAGAACAGCCTAACAAAGGCAGAGGACAGTAGATAGAAACGCTGGCTGTTTTGGCACCTGTGTTGGAAGACTGTGCATTTGACCTCCCTGCAGAGCTCAGTCTCTATCTTACTGAAGGCTCTTAGCTATAGAACTTCGGAACTTCAGAAACCACAGTGACTGCGGGAGGAAACTGCCCTCTTCCCCTTAGGAGACAGGCTCCTCAAGGCCAATGCATAATAAATACCTTGCCTTCGTGTGAGGCTCTCAAACCCATTGGTCCTCTCGGCACTATATAGAATTATTTATTGCATTTCTTTGTCCTTCAAGTCCCAAATGTGGAAGCTGAGGCCCACTGCAGTTAAGTAGCTTGTTCAGCCAGAGTGACTGGTAAGTAACAGAGATGGGCCTAGAAACCAGATCTTCTGGTTCCAAGCCCTGTGCTCCTGTTGCAGACCATGCTTCCTTTCAGAGCCGGCCTCCAGTGTCTCCTACTGCTGTGCTCCATACCTGAGGCTCAGGGCAGACAAGGGGGCTTTGCCATCCTGTCTGCATCTTTACTCTGCCCCTCCTCCCAGCTCTTCTCCCACGACCTCACCTCATGTGGCAGAGGTGGCAGCTCACATGTATTGAGAGTTTATCATGTGTCAGGCGTGTTCTGAGTGTCACATGTATTTTCTCATTTAATCTTCTCAATCTTATTTATCGAACAAATATTTGTCAGGCACCAACCACGGGCTAGGTAACAGCCTACTTTTATTTCCACCTTATAGATGAGAAACTGAGGCCTGAGGAGGTTAAGTCATTTGTCCAAAGCCACATCACTAATGAGTGAAAGGACCAGGATGTGCTCCCATAGCAGGCCTCCTTCCCACTGTGCACTGGGTGGGGCTGGGAGGGGTCGCCTCATCTGAACTGCCGAGAGGATGCAGGGAGCTCCCGACTAAAGAAAGAAACTAGTGTATTTTTTATGAAAGGAAAATTAACTTCCAGTTACCCTTGCCATGCACTGTGCCCGGATTGCTGGGTGGCTGTGGCATTGAGTGGGGCCGTGGTCTGCACCCATAGTGCTTCAGGATCAGAGAGGAAAGGAGGCCAGTGACATCTGGGACCTTGATTCACGTGGCTCATTGGGCACCAGCACCGAGTGTTGTCTGATTCTGCCATTCTCCTGGCTTCATCTGGCACAAGTAGACTGTCACTGGCCTAACATTTCATTCTGGAGAAAACCCTCCCTGCTGGTGTGCGGCAGGCAGCTAGATTTATTCTGCCTTTGGGCCTGGAGTTAGATTTTGTTCACAGCCTCCAGTGGGGAAAGAGAAAAAATGCCAGTATCATTAATTGTACTGTGGCATCCATTTCATCACATTGTCCTAAATTTCACCACTCAGAGCCTCTGTTGGATTCTATAGCAAGATATACTCCTTGGGCTCCTGTGTGTGTCTCTGTGTGTGCTAGCACACGTGATTCTACCCGGCTATGCATACAAAAAGGGTGAGAGGAGATGGAGTGGAGCGTAGCAAAGATTAAATGAGAATTTTAGGAGAAGGAGCATTTTTCTTTTTTCTTTACCTGAAAACTCTTCTTTTGCAACTGCTTATTGATCCTAACATTTTCATAGTGTATTAAGCTTGTTAAATAGTACTGTTCATATACCTAATTGTGTAGTTCAGGGGTTGTGTTGGAAATTTAATATATATGAATCTTTGCATTGGTCTATATATTAAACTTTGGTTGTTCTTTTATTCATTAACTTTTAAGCAATGTAATAATAATGCTTATATTTTCAATACAGTAATATGTAAAGAACTTCCATTCAATTTAATCTTTACAAGAATCTGGGAGATGGCTTTGTATTATATTTCCATTTTTACAGATGAAAAAACTGAGGGTCAGAGTGGCTAAGTAACTTACCTGCTGATGTACAGCTGGTGAGGGCCAGCGCCTGGCTCTCTACAGATCTGTTCCACTGGGTACAGAGAGGCACAGCAGAGCCAGCAGGGAGCAGGGAGCACACGTCGAGGCCACGTGCGTGAGAGAGGTGCTGAGATGATGGTAAGGGCCCAGCGCCGAGGAGGAGAGAGCAGAGGTCATTTCTGACTAGTGTAATGGTGGAAATCCTCCCAGAAGAAGTTGCATTTGAAGTGAGCCTTGCAAGATAGGAGAATGTGTTGATTTTTCAACAGGAAGGCAGTGGTCATTCCACAAAGAGGCACTGGATTAGCAAAAGTCTGGAGGCTGGACAAACAGGTGTGTTCAAGGGGCAGGAGAAATACACTCAGTCTGAGACCCCTGAGCAGGGGGAGTAATGAGGAATGTCCGGTACTGTGCTCAACAAACATTTGAATACTCTTTGAAAATTGTTTCTGTTATGAAGAGATATTAACTCAAGTTTTTATCCTCTGGAAAATATTGCCAACAAAATTTGAGCAGTAAGGCAGGTCCATATAACAACAACATTTGCAGCCCCCCCCCCCCCTTGTCATTTCTACACTTTTACATCTAAGCAGAAAGTTGGCTTGTATAGTGGTTTGGGACAGGTTCAGGGCAATCTGGATTTGACTCAGACCTGAAGTTACTCTCTGCCTCTTATTTACATGGGCGATCTTGGGCAAGTTGTTGAACTTCTGAGCCTTGGTTTCCCTTATCTTGCAAATGTGGCTAATAATGGTACCTACTTCGTAGGACTTTGTGAGGATTAAATGATAGGTGTTTGTAAAGTATGTAGCACAGCGCTTGCTTGGAACAATATAGCTTTCAATCAATGCCATTGGCTATTATCTACCTGATCATCGGCATCATCTTGGCGCCTGGACTCTGTGCTGCCTTAAACTTCCTAATCAAAGGACTGAACCAAACCAGGGCTCCATGCATATCAGAGAAAGAGAACTCACATTTACTGAGAGCCTTGCTCTGTGCCCAGACAAGGGCAAGAAGGAAAGAAAATGGGGTGTGATCCCGAAGAGCAGGAAACTGGGAAGCTGCAACATCACACACTGTTCTAGGAGATTTTAAAGTACTCTTTCAAAATGCTTCTCATTATGAAGAAATATTATCCCAAGTTACAAATCCGGGTGGCAGGCTCCATGTTAAGCTGTCCGCCCTCATTCCTCTCACCAAAGTGAATGTTCCAGAGGGAAAAGGCCTATCCTAATAATATATACACAAATTAAAACTCCATTTAGAGGTACAGTGGGGACCACCTCCTAATTGACTTTGATCATTGAAAAATATTAGTTACAGGGTTGGTGTGCCAAAGGAAATCAGGAAGTGGGAGGGCTGCTCTCCAGAGCCCTGTCATGGTATGTTTTCTAGTAGCTATGGAAATGGTACCTAGCAACAGGCATTTCTCCTCCTGTAGCTCCCAAGCATTAACCAAACCCGTAGTTTTTTCCTGCCCTATTTGATGGTTGGTACAGGTGAAGGAGGGGACCATGTGTCACAAGTGAGAGGCTGGTCCTTTGCTAAGTCCAGACGCCTTTCTATAGAAATGCTTTAGATGGCCTTGTGAATAGTGTTGACACGTGGATGCAGGTGCCACAAAGAAAGAAAATCAGAAACTGTATAGGGCTTTACGCCAGCATTTCCCCTCCTCTCCGGGAAGTGACAGGCACTTTACCAGGCCTGGGGCGGTTCTGCCAGGGCAGTGCTGGCCGCTTACCCCGGCAGAGCAGTGTGAACGGGCGGGCCATCCCCAGGTGTCTTTGATCCCTGGGTCACTACTTAAGCCTTGAATCTGAAGGGCGGACAGTGGGCCTTTTACTAGGTTTGAGCACTTCCTCTGTGTGGAGTCCCTTCCTCGAACGTGTGCTTCGTTGGCAGCGATTGGATCAGAAGCTGCATGTTTGTTTTGATCAGGACTAAATGGAAGCCTGTCCCACAAGTCTGGGAAAAGCTTGGGATCTGAAGTAACCGGGCCTGGTGTTGGATCTCAGTGCTGCCATGATGAATGGTGCAGTTGTAGACAATTCTGGAGCCTTGGTTTCCTGGAGATACAAAATCAGATTAATAATATGTACCTTGTTGCTGTGTTTTGAAATGCCTAATTTATAAAATGGGGCTACTAATAATAGCTTCCTTAAAGTACTCTGAGATGAAATGACATAAATGAATGCGAATCCTCCAGCATTACGTCACACATGGTACAATTTGAATAAATGACCGCCGTTGTTATTTCAATAACGATCCTAATTACGTCGTGTCTCCTTTCCTTCCTCCCTTTCTTCTTCACTCCTGTGGACCAGGTGCTGGAGATGGAAATGAGAGGAATAATCCCTGCCCTGAAGGGAGGGCCTCAGGGTGTCTGACCTAGCAGGTCTGTGGGTTTATCCCCTTTACATGAGGCCCAAGGAGAGATGACTCCTTTAATCTGGGAATGCAGTGCTGATGAAGGAGATGGCTTTACTGCTCTTACAGGACTTCCTGCTGTGACTTAATGACAGGGTCATTTACTAGAAAGAGCTCCGAACTAGGAGGTTAGAGACCCTCTCAGAGCAGTGCCGGGCTCTGCCACAGTGCACCAGTCACATCTGAGTCTCCGCCCTGTGACTGTGAATCGACATCCCCCCCAGCACCAGAGCAAAGCACAGGAGTGTCAACGTTCTCAAGAAATCTCCCCGCTTCACTTTCTCAGTGGAAAACCTAATTACAGTAAAAATGATGATGATGATGATATGATATCAGTAAAGAGGGCCCCCCACTTTATTGAGGAAATGCCAGGTACCATGATTAGCTCATAAAATGCATTCTTTTCTATCACCTTCACAACTCTTGGGTTTAGGTATTATTGTCACCAATTTATAGATGAGGAAACTGAGGCTCAAAGGAATTCAATAACATGAGCCAACTTGCGTAACTATAAACATGAGAACCAGCAAAGGAACTCTGGGCAGCAGGGCTCTGCTGCTCGTAACCACTGTCCTTCTGTGCCTTTCGTGTCCTTGCCTCCGGGACCAGCATGTACCGGGACCGGGGTGGGAGAGGCCTGAAGCCTGGGCGGAGGCCACTCCGGGGCCGGTGCAGTGGGCAACCTCTAAATCAGTTATGTGCAGAGGAGGTCTTCCTAGAGCCTGCCGGGTGAAAGGTGGCCAGAAATGACAGCTTTCTTATTCTGTTACCGCAATAATAGCGGGTTTATTCTGTACAAATTAGATTCCGGCCGTGGTTCCCCTGCAACTTGCCGCGTCACCAGTTTTCAGTGCCCGCCGTGAAATTGATATTCTCCTTCCCGTCGACGGCGGGCGCGCCCCTTTCCCACTTCCGGGGCTCACTGCGCTTGAGCCTGTCACTCAAGTCCAACCCCACCTCGATTTACAGAAATATTGAGCAGCTCCAGGCGAATCCTCTCTAAAAGGCCCCCCTTCCCCCCAGCATTGCACGGCACAGAAAAATGATTAACTGTGCCAGAGTCCATTCTCCAGAAAACACTTAATTTGGGGGTGAGAGACAGTAACCCTGATTGTTGCAGTCAGGCTTATCCGGAGACAGGAAGGAAAGCAATATATTTACTTGATTTAAAATTAGCCACACGTAGTCACCAGTGGGATCCTGTCAGGATGCTTTATAGTGATCCTGCTTTTAAAAACTCTTTTATCCATTGGGCAAATAGCTCGAGTTCCCAAGGCTGTCAGCTAATGGGAGCAGGGCAGGAGAGGCACCTCAGTTTACAGAAATTCACAGTTGGCGGGAAGGGGAATGAGGGGGACTGTACAGAAAGACGAAAAAGGTGACAGAACAGAGCCGGCTGTAACAAACCTTGCAGTGGCTTGAGGAATTAGGAAAATCAGGGTAGCAAAATGACAAGGATGGCAGCTGCCATTTATTGAGCTGCTGCTATGTGCCAGGCAAAAGTCTAAGCAAATTACATGCATTATTCCATTTCACCCTTTGAGGTTACTCTTACTATCTTCATTTGCACATGAGGGAACTGAGCCTCAGAGAGGCTAAGTAATTTGCCCGAAGTTGTAAAACTAATAAATGACCTAACTGAGTGCTCTGGAGAGAGCAGAACTTGAGCACTGACTCTCCCAATGGACAAGTCACTTATTTTGTTTATGAGGTTTTGATTGTGGGATCAGCCGTGCCTAAGGGGAGGCATGGGGGCCCCATGCTTTGTCCTTGAAGAGAAAGCCCCTTCATAAATCATCTCAAAAGAGCAGACCTAGCTATGCTGTCAACAGAGGCTTTGCCTTAAATTTTTTTTTAAACTTAATTGTAGGCATGTAACCTACCAGCAGTGTGATAAGCCAGGAGGAGATCCTGGACTTTGGAACCAGTCATATCTGTGTTCCAGTGTGACTTTCTCATTTCCCATCTGGAAAGTGTCTTTAAGCAAGTCATGCAGCCTCTCGGAGACTCCAGGTTTTTCATCTGTAAAATGAGAATTATAATTTTCTGAAAGCGTAAATAAGAATTGAATGAAATACCGTACTTACGTAATCCCCAGACCTAACTGCCTGACACCCGGCTTATGCTCCATGTTAGGATCTCCTCCCTGTGCTCTGCCATCCTCTACCTATTGCTCCTGAGGCCAAGTTGTAGAACCTCCTTTTTAATGTAAAAGAGCATTGAAGTGAGTTTGGAAACTAGCAAAGAAAATTTATCGTTAGCCCTACCACTGTAATTCAATGCCTGATGTCAGTTGTAGGTATGTCTTTCCAGATTATTTTTTTCATATGCATATCTGGTTTTTATAGCGATGCAGTCAGCAGAAACATGCAATTTTGTGTCCTGCTTTTTGCCTCTTAACATTATATTATAAGCATTTGCCCTCATTGCTGGTTGTCATAGTTATTTATTATAATGATTACTTTGTATTCCATCCAGCACCTGTATCATAAAATAGGAAGTCATTTCCTATTTTTAGATATCTAGGTTGCTTCCAGTTTTTTTGCTATTACACTGCAGTGTACATCTCTGTATATAACTTCTTGGTTTGGAATTTTTGAATGTTGTGGCTTTGTAGCAAAAGCAAGAACAGAACCTGGGGAATGAATCTCTTGTGTTGTTTTTGTTTTCCCCATCAGAGGACCATAAGTCAGAGAATTCAGTGACTTATATTTTGCACAAATGATGCAATTTAAAAAAACTGAGCACTAATATAAGAAAAGTGGATACCTGTGTAGCTAAGTTGGTTCCCACTGCCTTTGAAACCAAAAATGCCATTGGAATTGACAGTTAGATGCCAGTGGGCTCATGCATTTGGTTTGGGGAAGGGAGGCATGCATTGTGAGGGGAGAAATCTCCTATGCTTCAATGGTGACTCCTGCATAATGACTTTGTTAATTGCCTCCTGCTGGCCAGGTGCTGGCAGGAGCCTTCAATGTCTGAATATCTATTGAGCATTTTTCTTAAAAATGTCAAGATGGAGCTTGCACTTTCTTGGCCATCTCTCTTGTCTTGCTGGGCAGGAAAAGGTGACTGGAAAATGTCAGCCCTCCGATCAGATTGACCAGAGCTGAGGGAATAGGAAAGTTCCCCCAGCCCAGCTCTTGGCTCTCAGAAATCATTAACATTTCAATGCGAGTGATCTTAGGAACCCGCTGCCTTGCCACAACCTTTCTCTGAACTCTTTAACATCTTTTCACCTTTTCATTGAATTGCAAACTAGTTTAAAGGCAAAACCAGTATTAAGTTTCTTATTTATGTCACTTTTAGTGTGCTTGAGGAGAGTTTTGCACAGTTGTAAATACAAACTGCAGGGTGTGATTTAGATAATGCTGTGATGGACCCTGGTGGTGGGTGGCTACCATTGCTTCCTCGGGAAACGGGGACTATGATGACCACATCTGCACTGTGTCAGTGGCCTGGTCCATCCTCAGAGCAGGCTAGAGAGGAGCATTTCTATGCTTTAGCTTTTTTGGATCCATGGCTTTTAATTTTCAGGTGCTTTGGAACACGGGGTCCTGACTCTGAAGCTTGCCTCAATCCCACACCAGCTGTGCCGTGTCAGGTCACTTCCCCTGCCTCTCTGAGTAAATCACGGTATATATCATGATAGCTCATTTCTATTCCAGTTTATTGTGTACATTCTCTAATAACGGTTTTGCAACCTAGCTTTATGTGAGGATTCAGTGGAACATTGTAGATAAAGCACTTGGTATTTAGTGTACACGTGTTGTGATTATTATTTTGATTGTTACCCAGGATAAAGAAGAGTGGTTGCTTGAACGGCTGTCGTCCTCGGACAGTCCCTGGCCGAGCTTGTGTTGTGTCCTTTGGGTAGGGGAGAGCAGGGCGAACTTTCTCTTCCTTCTGTTCCCCCTCCCCCTGAATCCAGCACCATGAAATGAACCACCCACCAGACAATTCAGTAAAACAGTGGAGCATGACGTACACTTAAGACTCTGGGTCACATGAAGGGTCCCTTCTATTTCGTCTTTAAGGCAGCGTTGTTGGAGCTTCGCGTCTCCCACTCCACCGCCCCCTCCTCAGAATCCTTCCTTCCAGCTCACTCTGCTCAGCCCAGTTTTGGTGACTCTGGGCTCACTTCCCTACCCACCAGCCTCCTACATTATTTCTGAATGACCCATCTTCAGAGAGGGTCCAAGTTGGAGTTGGACCCAGAGCTTTGCCTTCCCAGGTGGTTTCCAGGAGCACATCTTCCACAGGTCACGGCTGTGTGGGGCCTCTGGTTGCGGGGCAGCCAAGAGGAAGGAGCGCCACACGCACCTCCTGCCGTTAGGTCAGCAACCTCCCCCTCCGCTGGGGATGGGCCGTCCCCCCCCCCCACACACACACACTTCCCTTCCCTGAGACGCCAGATCTTGTGGCCATTTTCACCTATAACACTTTTCCACTGGCTTTTCTTCCATCTCGGCGTACTGTTTGAAGCAAGAACTTGCTTTTGCATGTTGTTAAAAATAAGAGAAAGCTCTGACAATAAAAATGCTTCTCTGAGAGCACAGAACTCTGAGAGTTTTGTTCGTCCTGGGATTAATGCTCATGACCTTTGAGCAAGGCAGCACTTTTGCACCCTGAGATGAGATCATTGATCCTGATGGGGAAAGAGGCACTGCACATTGAACTGCATATATCTGAGTTGTCCATAGTTCAGACAATTTCTCCATCACCTCGGAGTTGCCAATATATAGATTGAAACAGTCAGAAGGTGAGCAGAAATGTAAGCTAATTCAGCCTTGAAAATAGCCAAGTATTCACTTCTCCCAGACAAGCTAACTTTTATTATTATTGACAACTACACAGAGATCGTCGAAAGCAGTGTAAAGCATTTTAGTGCCTGGTACTTAAACAGTGCTCAACAAATGTTAGCTACTATTTTATCATAATCATCAGTGGTACAGTTATAATGGTTATAAAGCATAGTTAATCCCATATATGTACAATTTACAAAGCACTTTGCCGTGTTTCATCTCATATGATACCACAATCCTTTGAAATATTTCTATCCCCATTTCTCAGGTGAGAATACTGTAGCCAGAAAGTGGCGGTTAGGGTTCGAAGCCAGTTTTCTTACCTTTGGCCCCTCACACTTTCCCCTACACCACAGTCACCAGATTCTGCTTCTGTTACCAGATATGCCTCCTGGTTAAATCAAACGTGTGTGTATTCCCTGGGTGGCTCGTGTCTGGACTAGAAGTTGGGAGGATGTGCTGTGTCTCAGTCTCCTCTACCGTTTTTTGTCTTGAAGGCAGTCACACGGCCCCTCAACACCACCATCATTGGACCCGTCCACAAACAGGGACCAAGTAACACAACTTTCTGTCTACCCCACAGAATTCTATGTTGCTACCTAAAAAGGCACGTAAAAGCCTCGGAGGCGGCTTGGTGTGTTCTAGGGATGTCCTGCAATGCTCACGCCCTGCTAGATAGAGCCAGTGAGAGGCAGCCTGGAAAAGCCGGGAGAGCCTGGGCCTTCGAGCCAGAGAGAGTGGAGGTGTATGATTTCAGGATTTGAACAGTTTGGGATTCTAGCCATTTAACCTTCAGTGTGTTAATTGATGTCATTGTGTCTTAGTTTCGTCCATCATCTGTAAAATGGGCTTATTAACACCGACCTTTTAGGATTGTTATGAGAATTAAAGGAAATACTACATTTACTGCTCATAGCACAATACCTGGCACATGGTAAGCCTTCAATAAATCATTGCTTTATAATTATAATTAACCTTCTGAGCCTTAATGGACACATCTGTAAATTGGGTTTGGCAGGATGGCCATGACAATTACATGCATGTATACAAATTACCCAGCGTGCTGCCTGGCATATAGTGGGTCCTCAGTAAACATAATTACTATGGGCCTTCATGTCTCTGTAGGTCCTCCCCTGTGTTCCTAAGGCCCACTTAGTGGGTCAGTCACCCGCGCCTCTGGCCTTCTAGCCCCTCTGAATAGAGCCTGTTGCTTGTCTGTGAGCTTGTTGAAGCAGGGGCTGTCTGACTCAGTTCTGGCTCTCCAGACCAGCCACAGATCCCAGCGTAGAGTGGGCTTTTAGAAAATGTCCAACAACTGAACAAAGGCACAACGCTACATACAGGATGCTGTGGGAGTCCAGGCACTGGAGCGCTTGACTCTGTGTGTGGGGAATTGGGGCAGCCATCCCAGAGGGTGAGTAGGTCAAGGCCCAGGTCTCAAATCCGATGGGAATTAAGCAGACGTTTGCACTGGGTTTGGGGAACAGGCTTCCTAGCCTTCTCCAGCATTGTGTATCTCCAGGGACATGTCCATTCTTTGGCATCTTATGGTCTCATCTAGAATGTTGCACAGGGCTATTTAGCAGTTGCTACCTTGGAAAAATATTTTAAAAACAGAAATACATGCACACGATACAAACTCAAAATGTACAACAGGTACACGGTGAAAAGTAAACCTCTCCTGTCCCTTTCCCTTAGCATCTCCCTCCTTCACAGAACATACCCACTGTCACCAGCGTCTTTCATATTCTTCCAGAAATGTTCTGTGCATATATAGGACTGTTTTTTTTACCCAAAGGTGGTAGTGTATCAAATACAGTGTTCTGCATGTTATAATTTTCCCTCCAGAAAAATTCACACAAAGAGCTCCCTCACCCTTTTTTATGGTTACACAGTAGACTGACTGTAACCTATCTAGCCCCTTATTGGTGGGCTGGTTCCCAATATTTTGCAATTACAGACAATGCCACAGTAAATAACCTTAACAATAAGGGTACGTACATCACTTAGTATGTGTGTATCTGGAGAGTATATCTAGTGGAGAAGCTTCCTAGAACTGGAAACTCGTCCCAGGGTAAAGGGTATGTGTATTTTAAACTTGACAGCTTTTTTCGAATTGCCTTCCACAGGATTATACCAGCTTTTGCTCACACAAGCCAAGTATGAGAGTGCCTGTTTCCTTCTCTCTGCCAGTACTGTGTGTTTTCAACCTTCTTTTATCTTTGCCAAACCATATGTGAAAAATAGTATTTCAAAGTTTAATTCGCATTTCTCCTACTATGAGTGATGATGTCAAGTCTTTTTTGATATAATTGAGAGTCAATTGTATTTCTTGTTCTATAAATGGCCTGTTCCTGTACCTATTTTCCTACTGAGTTGTTGGACTTTGCCTATTATTTGCTGGAGTTATTTTTATATTAAGAAAATTAACCCTCTGTGATACAAATTGCAGTTTTCCCCTTAAAGTAAAGCACAGGACCTAGACCTGAAACTCCCCCCTCCCAGGTCAGCTAGACCGAGTCCTTGAGGGCAGGGTCTATGCCTTGGTCTTCTCTGTGCCCCACATTCCCTATGAAGGGCTCAGCACTGCAAGAGCTCTCCTCGGGGGCTATGCATTAAACTGAACTGACCTGAATGCCTGTGTTCCCCACCCCACCTGCCCTCCCCTGTGGCTTGGAAGTTTCATTTCTGCCTCCAGCAGAAAAAGATGACTTTTCTCATTGCTCACCACAGCCATGCACCTGTTTGGCCTAAACTGGCACCTGCAGCCGATGGAGGGGCAGATGTATGAGATCACGGAGGACACAGCCAGCAGTTGGCCTGTGCCAACGGACGTCTCCCTGTATCCCTCAGGGGGCACTGGGTTAGAGATCCCTGACAGGAAAGGCAAAGGAGCCGCAGAAGGTAGGGTTGCTGTGTTGTCCGTGTCGTGAGTCCTCTGTGTCCGCCTGTGAACCGAGGAGACCTCCATTATGCGCATCCTGTGCCTGACTCACAGCTCCATGCCCTGGCGCTTCCTCCATCCCCCCACACTCCACGCCGGCTGCCAGTCCACCCGTGTCTCCATCGCAGTTCCTGTCACTGTGAGCCCGTGGCAGGGCTCGGCTAGGGCTCATGGTGCTCAGCATATCCTGTCTCATGCCTGGAGGGACGCAGAGGGGCTTGCACACTGGCTGGGGTGGCCGCATTTGGTTGTGTGGGATCCAGACGAGCTTTTCTGGGGTGACCTCATGGCATGAACGGGCATCTCCGGGAGTGGGGGCCTGTTGATGGGAAGATGGTGTGTTATAATTGAAATGTCCTTCGACCCATGTGGTTTAATGGAGACCCCAGTTCAGGTGTTTTAGCCTTTACCAGCCGTGTGACCTTGAGCAAGTCACTTCATTTTCCTGAGCCCCAGTTTCCTCATGTGCAGCACCAGGAATCATTAGTGTTTGTACAGTGTGTTTGTTTCAAAGAGTTTTGCCAAGAGCATTTCATGTTGAATCCTCACAGAGCTTCTGTGAGGTAAGTAGAATTATTTATACCCATTTTAGATGCAAAAATGGGTATAATGAAGTGATTTGACCAGAGCCACCCACAAGTAAATAATGGAGTTTGGAATTTGAGCCCAGGTCTGCATGGCTCCAGGGCTCTTGCTCTCTCCACAGTTGTCCTTCCTGACTAACCCCGTGGTTACAAGTCCCTGAAGGAGATGTGGATGAGAAATCCCATTGGACAATGAGACACAAATTTATTTTTCTATCATTGATGCAAATGGTGGTGACATTTAGAGTTTGGCATTCTTAAGTGGAACATCATTAGACCCATGTTCTGAATTTCTTATGGGTCTTTCTTACATTCCATCGACACAGATTTTTTTTTTATTGTTAGCCAACAGTGACACAAACTCACAGAAACTGGTACCAGGAAAGATGTCTGAGCTTATGGGCCAGTCGGGTGGTCATTCTGGGCAGCATGGCTATCGTTCTCCCGCACCTGCTGTGACCTGATGTCTCTCTCTGGTGTTACCTCAGTCAGCAAAGTGGCCACAGCTGCCTCCAACCCTCACTGTTTGTATCTTTCCTTTCCTCTCAGTAACTTGGAGGTCATGGCTTCTGAGCTTCCCTGGCCTTGCAAGGATTTGCCTTCCAGAGTGGCATATGCTTGTTGGGGTATCTACTTATGACCTCTGAAATGATGATCTTGAAGGCCAAAGTCAACGTTTTACCCGTAACCAGCTTTAAGGGAAGTGAACTGGGGGTCTTTCCACAGAGCCAAAGCTCATCTTCTCCTTTACAAAGATGTTAAGACTTAGAACCTTGAATGATTTACACTTTCCCTGCCCCTTATTAGGATATGAGGGCACATGCCTAGGGCCACAGGAAGAGCTCTGGCTTAGGAGTCAGGAGCCCTGAATTCAAGTCCAGCTGCTGCCCACTGGCCTGTGATGTCACCTTAAGAAATCCCTGGAATAGACCTTCTGGGCTTCATTTTCCTTCTCTTTACAGGGAAGTTATTGAGCTAGATTATCCCTAAGATCCATTCTAATTTGCAAGTTCTACATATGAAATTAGTCATAGAATCGTCATATGACTAACCAGATGGCTTGTCAGAGGTTTTTTCCCAAGTTGGCCCTGTCCATGGTCCTGTTTGTTGGCTTGTGATGCCCAAGCCAGTTATAGAGTCAGATGCCGCAGGTGAATACCATAAACTGAAGACTGTCTTTAGATCAGCATACACAAATGCAAATTTAAGATATGTTTAACCCTAAAGCTATTGGTAAAGGGTCTCATTTAGCAAAATGTATTTTCTTCCCTCCATGATCTCTATCAAACATTTTTTAAATGGGAGTTGGATATATCTGAAATCTCTCAGGCTAATGAAATTAGTTTGTGGGTTGTTTAGGCAAGGAGCAGGAGGTGCAGATAAGAGACAAAATACAATTGCACCAGCTTATTGGTTTACTTTAATTGGAGTATTTTTGCTTAAAGGGATTATCTGTCATTACTAATGCAAATGGAAATCCTGTTTACCAACCCCTAAAATGCAATGCAGCCCTGGAGAGTGGTCAGCATCAAAAGCAATTACTGTAACAAAAAAGTACACCAGTCTGGAAAAACAGAGGACAAAGCTTTCCATAGTTTACGTGAGACCACGTGCTTCCTAACTTCCTTTGCCCTGGTCGTGCCAATGTCTACTCAGTTTATGTTTTTAATCGTGATGTTAGAAATCTAGTTCCTGAGGCACATCTCGAGGGGGAAAGTCTCTAACCCTGATGTGAGTGCACATTGCCTGTCCCTTCTGAGGTATCAAAGAGGAGAGCTGATTCCAGAATTAGGATTAGAGACCCTGTCCCACAATGATGGGGGAAGCAATGGAGTATGACAGGAAAAGGGTAAATGGACCTTCGGGACGGACATTCCAGGGTCTGACTCCTGGCCCTGCCATTTATTAGCTCTATTAGCTCATGCCAGTTAGTCCTTCTCCTTTGGCCTTAGTTTCCCCATCTGTAGAACAAGGGTTATACCTATTTTTCAAATACCAGTGGTGAAGAGGCACTCAACAAACACCAGTTCCGTTCTTCTTATCTATTCAAATCCAAAATCATTCCATATCAGCTATTAGAACCTCAGAAATCCAGACTAATTAACATTTTATCCTCAGAGATCCTGCAAAGGTTCAGGCATTTTTGAATATTGTTTAATAATGCAAATGAAACATATGATGAACCAGTATTTTAAATTTCACCATGTATTTGAGAATAGCATCAAACTGCAGTATATACTATATCTTCAAAGTGGCTATAACCATTTCAGGGTTGTCATAGGACAGAAACCAAATACAGCAGCTTTTGCAAGTAAAGCCACAAGGACTTATGTTATGCATTAATGGAAAAGGGGGGAAAAAGCCATGAATAAACAAGCATTTCTGATGGTTGAATTGGTGGGCTAGGGATAGCATTTTCTTCTTTCTGCAATGAAATCAAAATTGCCCATCAGTTTGAACCATGCAAATTGCTGCACGCAGGCTCAGCTGGGCTCTCCAAAATGAAACAGCTTATTTTGATAACCAAATAAATTTCAAACAGTTGCTAAGGAAACTAAAGGATACTTTGTGCAAGTTATTGCATAGAAAAGAACCAAAAATGTGGAAGGAGTGGGGAGAATATTAGTTGAATGGGAATTTAGAACCTATGTAGATAGAGCTGTGTTCAGGAAGGTAAAGACTGTGATTGGGCAGTGCGTGGAATTGCAGTTCTTAAATCTCATTTTACTGAGCTATCCAATCATTTCAAAAATTTGTTGAGAAATTTCTTTTATAGACATGATTGTATATTTGCACAGCATTGCTATAGGGAGCCTGAATTTGTATATATTTACAAAGAAAAGGGCCATTATCAGTAGAATCTGCCTTGTGAAACCTAATCCCACCGTTGGTGGTCCCTAATTCTGATTTAAATACTTTGAGCTGTTTGTTAAGCCTCTGGGGACACCCACTGATTGGATAGTGTCTCTCTTAGGAAAATTTGAGATACTGACTGTCACCTTTAACTTTGAGGCCTGTTTGCAGGTTCTGACTACATAAAACTTGTCAACTTCTTGTACCCCAGGATGGCAGGAAGTTCGTCAGTGGGCCTTGGATCTGCCTGCTCTGGCCTTGCTACGTAGCCTGCTGGGACTGTGCATTAAATGGGACTCTTGATCTTAAAGAGGGTCCTCGCACTCTGCCACCATTGAGACCCCTTTGAAGAGTTGTGATTAATCATTCACCAATGTAATGCTCTAAGGAGCCATATTCTAATAAATAAAAGGGAATGCCAGATGGGTTCATCTCTCAGTGTTCCTTAAGCATGCTGAGCCTCACTATATATGTTTTAATAGTGTGAGAATTAACTGACCCAATATATGTGAAGGTGCCCACCATATAGTTGGAGCTAATAAATGGTAACTAAAACTACTACCTCGACCTTCACTGCTGTTACTACTACATTATTTTTTCCCCAGAATATACATAGGGATATACACACTGGTCTTTTCCCCTCCAATTGCCTCTACCCTCCCTCACTACTTCACCATCAATGGGTTTTGCTATGTAGTAGGATATTTTCTGTCCTACTGCTCACAGCTTGGTTCTCAGAACAAAGAACAAAGAATCTTGGGTTATAGGATCTGGAGGAAGGACTGCAGGAGGGTTGTTTTAAAGGCAGGAAAGGATGGGGGTGCTTTCACTCTGAACAGCCCTCAGCCCAGCCAGTCTCACGCTTGCCCATCGGGCCGAGGTCCTGGGCAGGCTGTAGCTCCTTCCCCTGAAAAGCACCCTCTCATCCCTGTGGTTAGTCCAGGGGACCAGTGGGGACTGGAGGGAAGAATAGTAGAGGTTAAATTCCCAGGTGGGGATCCTCTTTCACCTCTCAAACATTGCCTTTAGGCTGGGTCGTGGCCCCTTCCCTAAGGATCTGGACAGGGTGACTTCTGGTCCAAGGTCACTTTTGAACCAAAGCTCGAGTGGCCCTCACAGTCTCAGCCAAAAAAGTCAAAGTCCTGGGGAAGGGGGGGACCCTAGACCAGAATTTACTATTTTGATTTCATTGTATACACACCAAAGACAATTTTTTCTCCCATTTTGGACTCCTTAGGTGAAACACTAGAGTGCTAGAAAAGAATATTCCCCTCCTGCCCCTCCCTCCTCTGGGGTAAGAGCCAAGGTATTCATGCCCCTGGGGCCAAAGACCTCGCAAGAGTCTCCGTGCTTGGCCCCTGACCTGGGAAACTAAAGAATGAGCTGATGCAATAAGTCTCCTAAAATGAGCTGATACAATAGCCAGCTCCTGCAAACATGCTCACCGAAGGGGAAAATGAACTGTGCCCGGTTTTCCAACAGCGTGCCAAACTGCAGGAGAAGTTCTTGTTATTTATTCTCAGACGTGATTGTTGGAAGGCAGGCCACTCTCCAGTCTCACCAGCTCTGCCTCCCACCTACTCACAAAGGAAACGAGTCCTCGGAATTAGCAGTCATGGGCTTATTTCTATGCAGTTTCTAGGAGTAAAAAGCCCAGAACTCATCCTGCTTTTGTTTCGCACTCCCTCAGACTTCTGCTTCCCAGCAGAATTAGAAGCTGAAGAGTGTGCTATTTTCACCTGGACTCTAAAAGGACTGTGGTATTGGGAAACCAGAAATCAGATAAGGGAGGAGAAAGTAATTCTCTTCTACCTTGATGCTCTGCTCTGTGAATTTGGCTTTTGCCTTTGAACTTTGAACCACTGCCTGGTGGTTTGTGTGTGTCTCCATTTTCAAGGTAAAAGTCTAGGGCACGTAGCTTCCATAAAGGAGTTAAATGCAAGCTCTTTCCCATGCTAATGACAGAATACTAGTGGTGCTTTTATTGAGAGCATGCATTTTTAACTTTTTTTTTGGTTGGCATATTTTAATTAAAATAGCATTTAACGGTTTGAAGCTAAAAACCTGATGTTTCTGCTTGGGAGTTTATAAGGGAATGATAACATATGGAGAAGTTTAACATTTAAATTGAATTGTATTATTTAAAACAGTACAATATTTTATGACTACAACAGTGCCCTGCCAAGCTCCATTTCAGCATCAAATGTGCTTTGTAAGGGATCTTACAAAGCCAGGGAATGAAAGACATTTTCATTTCTTATTCCCCAAATGCTTTTTATAAAAAGTTCCCATAAACGTGTTTTCTTTACAAATGGATTCTTGTTCTCAAAAGTGTCTCTTCTAACAGCCCTAACAACACCACAGGCTTGGAACTGGGATGCCCAGGGGGTGCTTTCTAATGACAAAGAAGATGTTGACTTGGTTTTGGCTTGTCATCGTCCTAAGGGTGGTCTTCTAACATCCCTAGAGTCTCCTGCTCCCTCCCAGCTCCTCAGAAGGCAGGAAGTTAGGGTTTATATTTTTCACATGTGAATGTGTTTAATTACCAAATAGAGGAAGTTTGATAAGTAGCCTTCCTTCCTGGCACTTGGGGTGCCTTCAGAAAGCTGTCACTCTTTTGATTGGTGACAGAGATGGTCAAGAGAACTTACTCCTAACTGCCGCAACTCCCCCACCCCCCCTACAGCCTACAGGGTTGGGGGTCTGGATCAAATTTCCAAGTGTGTCATAGGCTTTGTGCCTGAACTTGAGAAATTCCCTCAACTTTACCCTCTTTAGGACAAAAATGATATTTGAGGATCTCCATCCTAGACAGAGAAGCATTTTCCCCCCTTCACAAGTACCCTCTTCCTCCCCTTCCCCAGCTCTACCCCTGCTCCCAACACACACACCCTTCCACATATCTCAGCCTCAGAGTGTGACATCCAATCATGTATAAACTAGTGAACTTGCAAAATGCCTTACTCCACCCAGGCCCTGCTTCCTACTGCCCGGAGGACCATTCTTAGTTGGAAATTTAATAACAACACCTAGGTTTTCTATTTTAGCATGCACACGCTTCCTCACACACACATACACACAGCTTTAATCTCATGTGACTGCAAATGATTATTTTTAGGATCAAAATATATCTTAACAAGCTGTGGAATTATGCAGTAAACAGATGGCCCTTGGGGAGGACCCACACTGCTTTGGAGGAATGAGTATTTTTAGCAAAACAATCTGAGTGTGAGTGGGAAAGAGCTCTGGACCGGCTTACTTTTCAGGGGAGCGAGGGCGCCGGGAGAGGCTGGGGGGCCATCTAGAGGGGGCGCCAGGCCCAGGGGAGTCCTGCTCACTCGGCTGCGCTCGTCGCTTGAGGCACCCACGTCTCATCGTGATGTTTTTGTCTTCCCTTCCCTGTGTCTCGGTAGGAAAGCCCGGTAGTTTCTTTCCAGAGGACAGTTTCATAGACTCGGGAGAAATCGATGTGGGGAGACGGGCTTCCCAGAAGATTCCTCCCGGCACTTTCTGGCGCTCTCAGGTGTTCATAGACCATCCCGTGCACCTGAAATTCAACGTGTCTCTGGGAAAAGCGGCTCTGGTTGGCATTTATGGCAGAAAAGGCTTTCCTCCTTCACACACACAGGTAACCGGAATCCCACGTGTCCTGCTGACCTCCCGGGCACCTACCTTAACTCTTAATCCAACGACAAGAAGCCTGAAGCTTAAACTTGCGTCCTCCAGCTTGAAGGGAACATAATATATTTGATGGCACTCCATCCATTTGCCCTCTCAGACCCTGCCTTCAGATGAGTAGGGGGCTTTTTAAGAGGAGGACATTCTAGGAAATCTCTCATTGCCTTTCTCCTGTCACCCAGACTCCCAAGTTAAATTATCTGGCAAATAGAATCTAGAAGGAAAAGCATGTACTTTGGAGTCAGACAGACCCGAGTTTAAATCCCACAGACCTGAGTTTGAATCCTGTCAGAGTGAGTTTCCTAATCTGCCAAATGGTGAGAACAACACCTACACCGCAGGGCTGTTGTGAAGAATAAAGAATAACATTCATAAGGCAGCTAGTGCCGGACCTGGATCAGAGTGAACGTCCTTTCCCTAGTCTCGTGCCTTGGTTTTCTCCCTCGGAGTCTCCCATTCACTCAGACACGTGCCCGCAGAAGCACTTAATAAGCCCACCCCGACGACTGATGCATTGCCAGTCACGGTGGGTAAGGAGCAGACTTTGTAAGGTCCTCCCAGCTGAGGGATCGGAGTAACATTAAGATTTTTGCCAGTCGTTAAGATTTTTAGGTAAAAGCTAGATAGATACATTTGCTAAGGATGAAGTCACAGAAAAATAGAGAGAGCCTGGCCCCCTGATTTCTTTGTAGAACTGCAATACTAGCCCTAGACCTCATGCCTCCGGACATTTTTACATGAGAGGGAATAAATGTCTATGTTGGTTTTTTTTAAAAAGATGATGATAGGTAGATGATAGATTATAGATAGATAGATACTTCAGTTTGCTTGCTAGTAGGCCAGTAGAACTTAACCGTCTACCTGTCGTTAACACTGTGTGTCTGACTTCTCTTGAGCCTCATACTAAGGGACTTGGATCAATTGGCAATTGTGTTTGACAGAGCATGTAATTATTGATAGAGTTTTGCGCTAATCCAGTTAAAACTGTTCCCTGAAACTGGAGTGCTTAGAAAAGATCATTGATGAAAGGAAGATAGATATAAATCAACTTTTCATTTGCACTTGACTGACATTTAAGGCGCACCCAGGGCTCCCGCCCCAATCCTGGCCCCCTGGGATTCCACAGAGCTGGAGTTCAAACCATGGTTAGGTGGCTGGGTTTCTGGTCACGGGCCCACCATTGGGAAAGCATGGTTGTCCTGGGACGGACTCAGCCAGATAAAGACTTACCACACATACACCAAAATTAGAGCAAAATGAGACCAAAAAAGAATCCACTAATTATACTGCACCCACAAGATAACAAGATAACTATTCCCATGAAAAGATGGGGTCTGGGGAGGGTTCAGAGGTGGTCCATCAACCTTCACGAGGCTTTAGTCTCCCTGGCCTGTCTCAGGTGTTTCCTTGGGTTCTCCCCGGGAGAACCCTGAAGAAAGAAGCTTGCACTGTGGCAAAGCAGATCCACTACTAACTGTGCTCTCTTTGTGCTTTAGTTTGACTTTGTGGAGCTGCTGGATGGAAGGAGGCTCCTGACCCAGGAGGCACGGAGCCTGGAGGGGCCCCAGCGCCAGTCTCGGGGAGTCGTCCCCCCCGCTAGCCACGAGACCGGCTTCATCCAGTATTTGGATTCAGGCATCTGGCACCTGGCTTTTTACAATGATGGGAAGGAGTCTGAAGTGGTTTCATTTCTCACCACTGCCATTGGTAAGGAACTGCCACCCCCGGGGTCTATGGGATATTGTCTTTTTGCATCAGAAGATGCTGGGAGCTGAAGTCGACCAGAGAATGCGTCCAGTCCAGAACTGTAGATGCCACCTGAAGTCTGGCATCAGGCATGTGCCCAGGCCTGCTGGACAAGGGATGGGAGTGAGATGTAGGGAAATGAGGGAAAGGAGTGACAGGAGGGGCTGGAAGGCCATTCTGGGCTGGCTTCTGAGCCCAGGGCCGTTGGCACTGCCTTCCTTGTGTTGTCTGTGGCATGGTGAGTGGACCAGAAGTTGCATTTAAGGACGGGGTGGGAGGGGGGTGATGGCGAGACTAGAACCCTAGATGACCAGCCATATGGAGGCAACATGTCTCTTCTTGAAACTTCTCCAAAACCATTTTTTTTTAAATAGCCTCCCTTGGTTCAACTCACTGATTTGTTATTTTGGGTTTTGTGGGTTTTGTGTTTTTTTGGTCTGTTTTACTTTGGGAGCCACCAAGTCCTTGCAGATGAGGAAACAAGGTAAAGGCTGGGGGGTGGGGAGGGAGGCAATGGCAGTGCAAAGGGCTGGACAACCAATGACATCGGTCAGGTTGAGTGTGTTGGAACAGAGATGTCCTGGTCTCTGGCAGAGAATGAGCCCTGGTGTTTTAAACGCGTGCTGACCCCTTCCCCATCCCTCCCGGTGGGCAGGGCCACCGCTCCCAGCTCCCAGCCCTCAGTTCCCAGCGAGCCGCGGCCTCTCGCAGGCCCGTGGCTGTCGGGGAGCCTGGCATCGCTGTGAGGAATGCCCCCTCTTTACCCTCACGTCCGTAGAGCTTGTCCCCTCCTTGGATTGCCACGGTGTGCTGTAGGATGCGGCGATCCGTGGTTCAGGCAGAAACCATTTTTTCTGGGTTGATGTGGGAAGTGCTGCGACATAGGCTAGAGGTAAAAATTTCTTATAGGAAAATAAAACTTCGGGAAAGACAAAGTGTGACTAACCAGAGCGCTTGGGAACGCGGTTTCTGCTTAATGGAAAGTTCTGTGTGGTCTGGAATTCACCTCAGAAACTCTGTCTCAGTCCTCGGCCCGGAGCCTCTCTGATATGGAAAATGGAATTGAATGAAAACCTCTGAATTCGGTCCTTGGTTTCTAACACTCTTGCAAGACCCTGATTTTTTTTCTGAACAGCAGTAGTCATTTTCCAGCCACCTTTCTCTTATTTGCAGTCTTGCCCTCAGTGTTGAGGCCGAGAATAACTCTCTGTTAAATACGGGCGGGATTTATCAGCGTCTGCAGTAACCGCCTCTCGGCAAAGCGACGGAGGTGGAGCCATCAGGAAATATCGCTGTGCTGTCCTTGTCTGGAAGGCTCTGTCCCCGCCGCTGGCCTCTGAGTGTCTGAAGGACTGGGCCTTTGACATCGCCTTCTCTGCCTCCCCAACACCCAGCCGGGCCCCAACAGACAGTGTCCCTCGATTACTGAGGGGATGGGCCTTTCCTGCGCTCGGCCGCTGGTGGGGGCGACGGCAGCCGCAGGCCCGGCAGGTGCGGTGCTGTGGTTTTCGCCCTGACTGCTGCCTTTTGAGGGAGGGGGAAAGCACACTCAGTTCTGAATATCTAGCCCTCACCTGGGTCTGACCCTGCACAAATTACCTAAGTTTTCCACCTCTTGGTTTCTCGAGATCCTGGGATGCGAGGCTGCCGCTCCGTGATTACTGTGACCTAGAGCTAATGGTGCAGCCGCATTGTCACTGGAGGGCCAGTCCCTGCCGGCAATTAGGCTGTCACCGTGGGGTTTGCCAGATTTCAGACCCTGCTTCTGTTTCCTTTCTGGACATGGTGGCTTCAGTGAGGGGCATGATTATCAAGTCATTAGCGGTGCCTGAGTTCAGCTTCATGGCCTCGCAGCCGGATTTCTCGTAGGCATGGCTCACCAACCGGCATGGAGCGCCATGCTTGCTCAGGTCTCTTACAATCAGAATTCCGTGTTTGTAATAACTGAGCATAAACATGAAAGGATATTAATACAAACCCCCAAAGAAGGTGACTTTTAATTAGGATGTGCCTCTTAGATGTAATGTAGGTTCAGCCAGGTGTCCTCGTCAACTCCTGGCCTGTCGGAGCTTGCTAACCTGCTTTGTCATAATTAAGGAGCTTGTGTTGCTTTTCTCTCTGGTTCTCCTGTTCTCACCTGAATGATGAAATCTGTCTTCGCCTCCCTTAACCCTGTTATGTCTTTTAGGGCACGTTGGCTCTCTCGTGCTCCTCAGAGTGTCATGAGCCACCTGGTGTCTTGTTCAAATGCAGATTCTGCTTTGGCAGCTCTGGATGAGTCCCTAGATTCTGCATCTCTAACCAGCACCTGTGGACCACATCTGGAGTAGCAAGGGGTCATAGTATCTTATGAGTGGTCTCGAACATTGTTGTACAAAAAAATCACCTGGGAAGCTAGTTCAAAATTCAGATTCCGAGGCCTTTCCCCCATGAATTATGACCCAGTAGGGCCGAGGTAGAGCCCAGGTGATCCTGATGGTCTGTCCACTAAGCTCTGAAAACAAATGCCTTATGACCATTGGGACCATGGTCCATCATCTCACCTCTCTGAGCCTCATTTTTCTTTTGTGGAAATAGTAATATCACTTTGCAATCCCCATTATAAAGATTATAGAGAGCTGATATCAAGTGCCTAGCACAGGCTTTGGGTGTGATGAGCACTCGATAAATGGAAGCTGTTACTATTCTCTCCAATCTCTTCTTCCTTCCACCTTGCTCTTACTGCCTTTCTGACTTGTCTGTCTTCTTTCAAGCTACAGTGATGGTTTAATGAATACCTTTTTTTTCTTTAATGCAAAAACAGACCAGTTGTGATGTTGCTATTAATCCCTTTCTCCCCAAGAGGCCCTGGCATTGAGTCTCAGCTGTCTGTGGTTGTTACCGGTGAGTTATGAGTTGTAATCTGTGTTGGCAGGTTAATTAAAAGTTTAAGTCTTGTTTTAGTGAAGTCATTATGGTCCCAGTATACAATTGTAGCTCTCAGGTTTGCTTAACACACAAATTGGAATATGACCCCCCCCTTCGTTACATGTTGAAATGCAGACTAGAATTTAAGAAGATCTAAGATGTCAGAACCCAGAGTATTTATGTCTGTTTGTCATTAAGTAACAGGAGAAATAATTGTGTTTAATTTAACAAATGGCTAGATGGTGTACATTTTTGCTTTTCCCTCCATTTAATGCAATCCAGCTGATGATTTTAAATTAAATGAGTTTATCTTTTGCCTTGGGGGGAAAAAAATCTAAAAGCACTTTACAAACTGTATACACAAATATATACACACAGAGACCTGATGTGGACAGAGCTCCCTGTGACCTAAATGTATTCACACACACGCATGTGCGCGCGCACACACACACCACTGAAACCGGCAAGTTTTAGAATGAAACATGGCAATGTTTCTCAGAGAGAACAATCTTCCCCCATGTGTGGAGATCCAGAACTTGAAGGTAACATTGTTTCTGGCCCTGGCTCCATGGGGATGGTAGCCTTGTTGAGCCGCAGTATTGGATGAAGTAGGGGGATGTAGACCAGTAGCCAAAATATAACTGACCGTTGCAGTTTACAAAGGGCCTTAAATACAGTCTTCAAGCTTTGCAGTGACTCCAGGAGGCAATTACTCTTATTTTTATTATCACCCCCTATTGCACATGAGGAAATTGAGGTCCAGGGATGTTAAGAGAAAAGCCAGGGCTTGAATTTGCATCAGCCTTACTCCAAAGCTTGTGATCTTCCTGAGCAATCTACCTCCTTCCCAGGATCAGTCTCCCTCTTTCCTGAATTACACTGACTTCTGTTTTCTACATATTCACTTATGCAGCAACCACTTATTTTATTTTATTTTTTTTTTCAATTACAGTCTACATTCAATATTATCTTGTATTAGTTTCAAGTGTACAGCATAATGGTTAGACAATCATATACTTTACGAAGTGTTCCCTCCACCCCATGTTTTCAGTATCCACCTAGCACCATATATAATTACAATATTATTGACTATAATCCCTATGTTGTACTTTATATCCCTGTGACTATTCTGCAACTACCAATTTGTACTTCTCAGTCTCTCTACCTTTTTTATCCAGTCCCCCAAGCCCCTCCCATCTGGCATCAGTCTGTCTTTGTATCTTTGAGTTTGTTCTGTTTTGTTTGTTTGTGTTGCTCTTTAGATTCCACGTGTAAGTGAAATCATGTGGTAAGTGTCTTTCTCTGACTGACTTATTTCACTTAGCATAATACCCTCTAGGTCCATCCATGTTGTCGCAAATGGTGAGATTTCGTTCTTTTTATGGCTGACTAATATTCCATTTATATATGTACCGCAGTTCTTTTAGCCACTGTCTCTCGATGGGCACTTTTTTGCTTCCATATCTTGCCTATTATAAATAAAACTGCAATGAACACAAGGGTACATATATCCTTTCAAATTAATGTTTTGGATATTTTCCCCAAAGTGGGATAGCTAGGTCATAAGGTTCATTTTTAATTTTTTGAGGACCCTCTATACTGTCTTCCATAGTGGCTGCACCAATCTACATTCCCACCAACAGTGCCCGAGGGTAGAGAGCTCCCACTGTGTGTCAGCGACCATACTTAGCTCTTTTCTGTATGTAATTTAATCCTCACAAGACCTTAGACAGTATGTATTTTGATCTCAACTTTACAGATGAAGAAATTGAGACTCAGAGAATTTAACTGACTTGCCCAAAGTTTCAATAAGGGCAGAACTAGGATGGAAACTCGGTCTCCAAATCCCTCGCTCTCCACACTATGCCACAGTGTCTTACTATTTACAATGATACTATTAAATTTTTTATTTCCATTTGTATTATATAGAATATAATTTCCCCCTTATTAACTTGAAGCATCTTACATCAACCCAGGAAATTTTCTTGAGAAGTCATTAAAAAGACCATGAAAAAAATATCGCAGCATCCAAAACTTTTCAAATAAAAATATCTTCATATGCATTGCTTGCAACCCCAAGACCTGACAAGTCAGTATTGCAGCATTTGGAGGTCTCCAGATAGCATCTTACCTTTTAATTTTAGTTGATGCTGAAGCATAAAAGGACAGGTCAATCTGACATTGTGGCAATGTGAGTCAACTTGGAAAATAACAGAGGTGCCCCGGAGTAGATTTAGAAACCCAGAGAAAAGAAATGAGAATCATCATTAGAAAACATAGACCCTGGTAATTTTTATGAGAAATGTGCTCTGGTCTGAGGACATTCGTGCAATTTAAAGAGAAGGGTCCTTTTGTTCATGCCCAGGAAACTCCTATAAATCGACCTATTCTATGTCCAGGAATTAGACAAATATGGCATTTCTGCTCTTTCCCAAGTTGGAAATACAGAGAAAGTATAACATGGTTTCTGGCAAAAGTAGTTCATGGTCTACGGAAAGGAAACATTTATACAGTAAGTGCCTGTAATTCAAGGAAAGGACAAAGAAAGGTCACTCCTGGAGCCACTGGTGTAAGTGCCATGAGAATGGGAGGAAGGCAGGGGCATGTCCAGGTGGATGGGTCAGGGAAGGCGCTCAGGATGAAGTGACATTTGATGGGACCTTACCGAGTGGGTAGAATCTTCACATTTAAAGAAGGAAAATGGGAGGGGGGAGTTGTTGAGGAGTTCATTCTAGGTAGCAGGGACAGCATGAGCAAAAGGCAGGTAGGCAGAAAATTAATTGCTGGCTGTAAGGAGCCAGCAGTTCTGTTTGACTAGAGCATAGGATGCCCTGAAGGGGAGAAGTGAGCCATCAGGGAGAGCCTTGAATGCCGCCCTAAGGAAAAAGTTCATTTTGCAGGCTTTGGAGCAAGGGACTAAAATGATTAGAGCCAGAGGGCTTACAAAAGCCCATTAATTTATGTGACCAGGAGAGGTTACTGGGATTTAGCTTTGTGATTTCATGAGAAAAGAGAAAAACGAGGGAAAGCGGGAGCCAGGAAGGACAGAAGGACCAGTTCAATGGCATTAGTGGTGTTTTTATCTACTGGTCCTGCAATCCATTCCTCTTTTTTCTATCTGTGAACAGATACTCTCATACAACCTTCTGTCTTCCAATAATCATCAAAATTGGGTGCTTGATTTTCCAAAGCCCACCTGACCGAGCGGTTTCTATATGGCTCTCGCTTTGATTGGGTAAGACGACTTACCATTCATGAGCCTCTGAGTGCTTTTGCAAAGATCTGGAGAGAAAAATCCCAGACACTCTATGCTATAATTTGTGTAAAAATCTGCACTACTTTAAAGAAGAAACTAAGAAAAGTGATTAGGAATGATTTTCCGTTTTTAATACGCTCTGCCTTCACCGTCCCCCACATTCCCCTCCTCTAACTGATAGGACAGCATGCAGCAGTAATAACCCAGGCCTCGGTAATCAGTTAACCTTCTTGTAAATGACATTGGCAGCGCTTTGTGAACTTTCTGTGGGAAACACTTCTTTGGAAAAGTGCCCTGTGGATTCACCTGTGCCTGATAGCAGTGATTTATTCGGAGCAGCCTGGTAAAAGTGGAATGAAATTGTAGGCTGAGGGAGAGCTCAAGCCTGTACATTGGAGACAAACTGTAGCCAAAAATCTGTTCAGTGGAGGAGAGCTTGGAATATCCGAGCTGCATCTGCAGACTGGAGGCCAGCCCTGCCAGCAGCTGTCCCTGTCACCGAGGATGTGGTGCAGGCAGCCTTCCCGCCCCCACCCCTCAGCTGCCCGGGGACCTGTCTTGGACTGCTGAACCTTCTGAATTCCCGGGGGCCTGGACCTCGAGGGTAGGAAAGAAGAAAAGGTACCTCAAGGGCACAGTAAGTACCAAGTCTGGGAATAGTTAGAAGCATGTTTTGTGTGCAAATAACAGGGTTCCTGCTGGTGGCATTTCAGTGGGGGTTCAGCCTTCTCGTGCACACTGTCTCGGGCGTGTCCCTCCGGGGCTGGCGCAGCAGGACCAGGCTCTTCCACCCTTGTGCTTGACTGTTGTTTTCATGCTTGGTCCTTGTGCTCCTAAGATGCTGCTCTGCCTTCAGAACTCGTGTCTGCATATCAGGCAGGAAAAAGAAGGGAGAGGAAGGGAACAGGGAAGCCACATTTTCCCTAAAGCGCGCAGCTTACGGTTCTCTGGCAGAGCCGTGTCACTTGGATGCTCAGAGCTGTAAGGAAATCTGAGAACGTGAGTATTTTTGGCTCGACACATTGGCACTCTAAACAAAATTAGCTTCTCTCAGGAAGAGGGACATGCATATGGGTCATCAGTGTCTGTCCCAGGCTTCCCTGAGTCTGTTTGGCTCAGCAGGCGCCCACTGAGGCGCCTTCCTGTGGGCCCGGTCCTGGCTGGGGCGCTTACGCGTGCAGCCCTGAGGCAGACACGGTGCTGGCCCGTGAGGTTCTCAGGGACTAGTAAGTGATACTGAGAAGAAGGCGAAGCTGAGCCATGTAACTGAGGAAGGAGGCAGAGGCTTGGTCCAGTCTCTTGACAGCGCCTAGGAACAAGGCCTTTTCTATTAAGCCTCAGAGCCCCTTGAACGATGCACTAATGGGAGTGGACAGAAGGAGCAGGTGGAGAGGGGTGGCAGGCAGACTAGACACTGTGTCTGCTCACTTTCTCATTCACCCAGTGATTACTCACTGCCTTTCATGTGCCATGTCCTAAGCAGGCATTGGTATCTCTGGGAAATAAAATAGCCAGGCTTCCTGCCCTTGAGAAGTTTATAGACATGCTTGAGATAGCTAGAGATGGATTCTTAAGTTAAAATACAATCATAAAAAAAAAAAGTATATATATATGTATATATATATATATGTGATATATAATGGTAAGTGGTAACATTGTGGTAAATAATAGAAGACGGGACTCCAGAGAAATAAACAGGAAACTTAACTTAGATTGCTGGGACCGGGGTGAGAATAGGACCTATTTAGATGAAGGTTTGGAGAAAGAATATACCAAGCAGAGGAAAGAGCATATGCAAAGGCCCTGGGACAGGCAAGAGCTGGGATTGTTTGAGGAACTTTAAGATGGTCACATTGTAAGCTGTGGGGATCAAAGGTCCAAATGGTATCAGGCAAGACTGAAGAGGTGCCAGGGGCCAGACTGTACAGGCCTTTCATGCAGTAGGCGAAGAGTTTTGGGGGTTTTTGGTTTGGTTTGGTTTGGTTTGGTTTGGTTTGGTTTATCCTAAGAGTAATGGGAAGCCACTGTGGGACTTGAAGCTACAGCGACCTGATTTCCATATTTGAAAGTTTCTTCAGCTGTAGGAGCTGGGACACAGTTAGGAGGCTGTGACGGTAGTCTCATTAGGGCTCAGGCTGGAGGCCTTGGAAATGGAGATAAATGAGCAGATTTGAGCTATATAGTGACCCTTGGAGATTATTGGCAACCCCCCCCCCCCATAAGATGTTAAATAATGTTTCCTAAGGGAAGAGATTAAAGCAGGGAGAGAAAAGGGTTGAAGAACAGTCCATCCTAGGGCTGAGTAAGGACATGCAGCTGGCAAAGGAGATTGTGAGGGCCAGAGATTTCGAGGTGGAGGGGATTGCAAGGATGTGCTGGCGGAAGCTCAGCAGGAGTGCATATATTGTAGGGCTCCTCCGTCGGCATTTTAGGCGCCTCCCCCACCTGTACCCAGGACTTCCACCTCACTTCGGGTTATGATGTTTGCCACTTTGGGATACATAATGCCATAAGCCTTCACTAACCTTTTATTTATTTGAATCTCACTTTTAAAGATAAGAAAACTGAGGCTTAGAGAAGTCATGTGACTTGTCCAGGGTCACACAACTACCAAGTGGCAGAGCCAGGATCATAACCACAGCAGTCTATTGATTGAGCCCGGATTCTGCGCCATGCACTGCACTGGGGGCATTATTGCTTAGTTCTCAGAACAACCTGGAAGTTAGATTATGTGTGTTTCCACGTAATAGAAACTGAGGCTCAGAGATCTCATGCTGTTTGCCAAGATCTCCTAAGCAGGAAATAGCGGAGCTGGGTTAGCAACCCAAAGCCCATGTGCTTTCTCTTACATCTTAGTGACCAGGTTTCCAGTGTGTGATGACACCCATGTGTGTCCTCTTACACTCTCATAGTCAGAGAATTGTCAACGTAGATGGGGTCTCAGAGATTCTGCCATTCACACCTGCTAGGCTCACAATGTGCCAGGAAGATACCTGCCATCCGCAGCTGCAGGGGACCCACCTGCCTTGTTCTGAAGAACAGCCTGACCTGTACTGACTCCTGCTGAAGGAGCCCCTACTCCCACCCCATCCAGGTGGAGTTTCCAACAGAAGATATTTTATCAATGATGGTTTAATTTTTATGTTGATAGCTCTTTTCTCTCTCAGTTGATAAAAGCAGCTCATCCCCACCTTGCCAGCTTGCTTTTCTATTGGAAATCAGCGTCTTTAGGGGGTTTCTCACACATGAAAGCATGTGATTCGTGGTGAATTCTCAGCATGTTTTTAGTTATTCAACATTTGCTGAACATCTACATTGCTAAGTGCTAGATTCATCAGTGAACAAAACTGGAGCCTTGCCCTCAAAGAGTCTGTAGTCAACTGGGAGAACTGGCCCGCCTGTAAATAATTCTAATGTGAGGTGACCTACTCCAACAGACAGTCTCCGCTGGCTACCTCTGCTGGGGGTGCAGGAGGAGGGTGAGGGACATAAAGGACTTACTGTGAGAACAGTGCTCAGTGAGCTGGAAAGCAGTGCACAAATGTTAATTATTACCCACCTGGGGCCAAACAGAAGTGAGAAACAGAGAGGAAATACAGAAAAAGAGTTACTCCAAAGAAAAAAGGAGACATTGAGGTAAGATAGTAACCATCTCTGCTCAACCACAGGCATGCTCACTGTGGACCAGGCAGGAAGGGATCATTCTTTGCCTTTTAGAAATGAGGAAACAGAGCCCATGCACAGTGGCTCGCATGCAGACCCAAAGCCAGGCCTTCTGCATCCAATCCCAGCAACATCTCCTGGAGCCCAGCTGCCTAGAACAAGACTCTGAACATAGCAGACCCTTATCAGAGGGTCTGTGAGTACCAAGGGAAAAGGTCAAAGGTCACAGATGCTCCCTGCAGCCTAGAACCTTCTGTGGACATGAACTTCTTGTGGGCAGCCCTGAAGGAAGGGGGGCGCACCTGCCAGTTCAGGGCACTGCCAGAGGCACCTGGCCAGGGACTGCTCTTTCAGTCCTAGGAAATCCGTGCATTCCAAGGCTGCTGGATTCAGAGCGCAGAGCCACTCTGAAATTGGTTCGAATCCTGCAGCCTTTTTATGCTGGTACTGTTGCAGCTGAGAAGTGGAACTGTGGGTTCTAGAACATCCCAAAGGCACTGCTTTTTGTCTTCATATATTTGATCATCTGATTCCATAAGGAATTTCTCAAATGTGCCATTCTAGTTTCAGGTCTGGCCCGCCTTTGCAAACTCCTCCCCGCCTCTCTGAAACTACTTGGAGAAATTAATATTAATAGCTACTGTTTTATTCAATGCCTACTGTATCTGAGTATTATCCCCCATGTGTTTACAGAAACTGTTTCAGACCCTTACTACAGGTATATAAAGTAGGTATCCCCCCTCCGTCTGAGGAAAGTGGAGCTCAGCGTGTTTAAATGATTAGGCAGAAGTTTCACACCAGCCAGTGAAGGAGCTGGAATTTGAATCCATGCCTGTCTGGCTCCAATACCCACACTTTTCTTCTCATATTGTTTCCCGTGTATGCCTTTGTGAGACTGCCTGTTGTGTCCACTGGAAGTGGGGAGAGGGCGTGAAGGGGATGGTGCCCAGAGAAGAGCCTAGAAATGAGGTGGGGGCCCACCTGAGAAGGCGAAGGTCTTTGTTTTTTAAGCAAACATGTAGGGTGATTCGGGCCTTGGACAGACCTCTTTGGCAGTGGTATATACTGTAGGTTGGTTTCTCAGATTAAAACAGGGAAACCAATTGGAAGACTTTGGTAACCAGCAGGGTTAAATGAAAGAAGAGGGCCTGGACTGGGGCAATGCCACTGCTCCTGTTTAAAGGAGGGATGCATTCCAGGGCCTTATAGACTGGCTTTCTTACTGTAGCTGTAAGGGAGAGGCAGGACGTTCTGACCTGGGAGAATGGATGCAGAGTGATACCATCCATTAAGAGATGAGGGAGGGGAGTGGGTTTGTTGGGAGAAGGAAGCAGAGAAGGTAAGTTCACATTAGATGTGAGCTGCTAGTAGAATTTCCAAGTAGATGTTAGTTGCCGGCAGTTATCAACAGGCGGATGGATAAAGAGGTGTTGACTTGATGAATAGCCCTGACCTGGAGGCAGAAACCCAGTAGGTGTCCTCAGTGTGGAGGTGAGACAGGGCAGGTGGGAGGGTAGAGCAGTGAGAGCAGGAACTCAAGGATGGAACCCCAACATTCAGAGGGTGGGCAGGGGGAGGGATACATAGAGGTGAGCTTTAGAGGAAAGTTAGGGAGCTGGTTACAAAGACGCTGCAGGCCTTGGTCATTAGGAGGTCACTGGCAACCTCAGCGGGGGCAGTTTCCACCCCCTGGTGCAGGTGGAAATGGGGTCACCGTGAGTTCAGGAGTGAGTGAGAGGTGTGGAGTAGAAACAATGCCTTCTAGACAGAGCAGGGCAGGAGACAGATCTGAGTAACCCGAGGAGGAGGCAGGTTCAAGGAAAGGTTTATATAAGGTGGGGGGAGCCTTGGACGTGTTGTCAGCTGTGGGAAAGGAGCCAGAGGAGAAGACTGGAGGCCCGGGAGAGAGGGGAGATGATTAATGAAAGGAGGTGGGAGACAGAATGAGGGCAGATGCAGAGGGGCTGGACCTAGGGAAGGAGGAGAGGCACCTCCTCCTGTGGGACAGGAGAGGGCAGGGAAGGTGAGAAAAGATG
This sequence comes from Miniopterus natalensis, assembly GCF_054644295.1. Lineage (NCBI taxonomy): Eukaryota > Metazoa > Chordata > Mammalia > Chiroptera > Miniopteridae > Miniopterus > Miniopterus natalensis. The sequence goes on from NC_142091.1 coordinate 35,471,497, forward strand.
AAGTTCAGGTTGAAGGTGGAGGAGAGTGGAACACAGGATAGATAGGGTCTGCACTGCTCTCAGGATCGCAGTGCTTTCTAGACATGGATTGCCTGACTGAATAAGCCCTTCATGGCCTGATTTGTGGGTTCCCTTCCACGTAAAGGCAGCACTGAATCAAATCAATTCTACTGTGTAATGCAACAGTCGAGAGAGGGGTAATGTGACTTAGTGGTTAAAGAGTGGATGTGAAGCCAGATGGCCTGGTTTGAATCCAGTTTCTGCCACTTATTGACCGTGGGCATGATAGATAACCCATCACCACCTCAGTTCCCTCATCTGAAAAATAAGTACCCACTTCATGGCAGTAATTATGAGGACAGAATGAATGAATATGTGCTAAATACTGAGGACAGTGCCGGGCAATGATGGGTGCTATACAAGGGTTTGTTAGTCATTGGCAATATTAGTTGCTAATAATTTTCAGGTGTTTACAAGGCCCCAGGAGTACATTAAGTGTTATGCATGCATTATCTAACTTAAACTTTGTAACAGTCTCAGGGAAGCAGGAGCAACTATTTCCTTTACATAGATGAAGAAACAAGGTTCGGCTTGCCCAGGAGTAAGCGCAGAGCCAGGGTTTGGGTCTGAGACAGTCTGACTCCAGAATCCATGCTCCTTCTACACTGGCTTTTGTACACTTTACCTGGGCCCCTCCCAAGTCAGCACCCACTCCCCTGGCACCCTTCACTTCCCCTTTCCCACATCAATGGGTGAACACTTCATCTCTGCTCCGAGGACACTGCCAAGGGTGTTCTTTGTCACTCCTTGGCACTTCTCTGGGCCAAAGAGTTTGTACCAAAGGATCTCTCTACTTGTGGAAATAGCTCCTTTATCTTAATAATCAAGCAAAGGTTTAGTGGTTGCAAATCTACCAGACATTTGGGGCGGGTTTCTTGCTGCTTAAATGGAGCAGAGGACCCTCTGTGGAAATGACAGGACTATGAGTGTTATATGAAGGGTTATAAAAAACCGTAAGCCAGGAACCTCAGAACATCTGGTTTTAGTTTGACTAGCTGCTTGTTCATGCCTTTATCTGAGCAGTGCTCATGTTCAGGGCTAATAGAAGCACAGTTTGTTTCATTCCTGGTTCGTATTACATATCAGCCTGATTTTTTTTTATTTTCGCTTGTGTCATAGGCCAAGGAATCCATGCGAGAGTGCAAGGGATGGACTGTATATTTTAGAAAAGTGAGAAAAAGTCCTATGGACTAAAGCAGGAAGGCTGGGGTGGCATTTTTCACAAATACAGTTTGAGTTTTCTCAAGCCTGTAAATGCAAGATATTCTTGGGAAAGCTTTTACTGGGAAAATTGTACCACCGTTGTCTCTTTTAAATGATAGTGGAGGGCCATGAAATCTGTGGAGTGTCTCCTAGGTGCTAAGAACTACACACTAAGCACAATTTATTTTCATTAACTCTTTAATTCTCACAACCAGCCTTTGCCCACCAAAGTTATCATCCCCATTTTCCAGATGAGGCGGCGATTGTGTTCCACATCACACAGAATCAGAGCCAGGATTCAAACCCGGGTACATCTGGTTCACACTTATTTCGCAAGCCTCCAACACTTTTTGAATGCACTGTGCTGAGATCTGTCTTCTGTGTTCGATAAGTGATAGAAAACACCTTTGATGACAATACTAGATCATAACAATATTGAAGAATGAAAGAGAAGAAATACTTTGCATAATAAAGAACATCGATTTCTAGTCAAAATCCAGTGCTTTCTGGTTAAATAGTAGATTCCCTTTAGAATCACTAAGAAATAAGGGTACATTTTTTGTTAGCATCGTTTCAGAAGTTTTGGCCAATACGAGACATTCCACAGAGACAAGAGTCTGAGACAAAGCTATCACTGTTTGTGAAGGATGAGTTTGTATTCCTAGGGAACACACAAACATTAATTGAAAGACTACTTTACTGGATAAGAATTCAGAACTTGTAAGTGGGGTGCGAGGTAGCTTCACAAAAGTCAATAGATTTCCCATATACTTACAATAACCAGCCATGAAATAGAATGGAAAATGTCTCGGCCAAATAAATCAATAAAAATTAAAATATCATCTTAATGAGAACTATATGTGACCTGTGTGACAAGAACTGTGAAATTTTACTGAGAGCTGTAAAACAGGACATGAATAATTAGGAAATATAGCATGTTCCTAGATGAGAAGGTGAAATACTCTAAATATGTCAATTTATAGGTTAATGGAATGCCAGACAGAATCCTAAAGGGAATTGAGGCGATCTGGTTGAATGGTTTAAGACCTCAGCTGGAATAATAAACAGATGAAAGTATGGAAAAGATTGCAAAAGGAGTAATGAAAGGGTATCATCTTTAAAGATATTAACATACCGTAAATCTATAATAAAAGACAATAGGAGTCAGGCAGACTAATGAAAGAAAATCACCTAGAAGCATTACCAGTTCTGTGTACAAATTTAATATTTGAAAGGGGGAGAACTGCAAATTATTGGAGGAGAAAAGGTTTAGTCAGTAAATGTGGTTGGAATAACATGGGACGCCTCAGGTGAGCCCCGAGGCCGCAGAGTGGCATTCGGAGGGACAGATGTGGTTGAGCTGCACAGAGAAGTTTTTCAGCCTACAGTATTGGCCCAACATTTAAAACTTGGACAATTTCCCATAAAACTATAGGTTTCTGGTTTACCTTTACAAATTAGGAGACCAAAACCCCTGCAGGAACAAGCCTCTGCCCCCTTAAACACTCCGTAATTCAACACAGTCTCCACCTCATCTCCTTTCCTTGTACCTGACCTGCCTCCCTCCTTTAACTTACCTGCCTGGCCCCTGGAAGGATTTCAGTTTTTACTCTCTGATTCAGACTTCACCTCACACCATATGCCAAAATAAATTCCAGATGGATTAAAGAGGTAAATACTTAAAAGTCAAGCCAGAAAAGGGTAAAACCCAATATTCGCATGTCTCTGGCTTTTAAGCTTGAAAGTCGTTAAAGAAATCACAAAGCAAAAGATTAACAAATGCTTACTTGAAAATGTAAAACTTCCGTATGTCTTAGCAGACTTATCAAAACAAAAAGAAAAATAATAGACTGGGAAAATACTTGCAGTAATTGTGAGAGATCAAGGAAGAGTTACTATCTGTATTATATTAAAGAGCATATCCTAGGGAAGGAAATTATGAGGGGTGGGGTCATAGATAAATGGCTAAAGCTCATGTGTGGAAAAGCTTCCAAAATTATATAGTATGCTGAAAACATACCTGAAATATGTGTAATCTCATTAGCAATCTAAGAAGTGCAAATTAAAATAATTGTGTATCTTTTTTTATCTAATAAATTAGAAATCCCCTCCAGGTTAATATCCAGTCCTGGAGAGGCTACAGTGCAACTGTATCCACATATATTACTGGTTGCATTGTAAATCAATACACCCTTTGGGAAAGCAAATTGGCATTTTGTATTAGATCATAAAAATGTTTATATTTTCAACTTCTGAGAGTCTTTCTTAAAGAAATAAACCAATACCTCCGAAAAGCTGCTTGCTTATCTCAGCATTGCATACAGTTGTGAAAATTTGGAAACAATACAATTTCTAATAATAAGAAAGCATATAAGCAAGCTGTGGACTATTCATTTAATGAACATTAACTTAATATTCACTTAATGAATATTTAGCCATTAAAAATTACCATTATAAAGAGTATGAAACTTGGGAAAATGTTTATAATTTTCAGCCCCAGAAGTAGGACAGAAGTTATGTTTACAATACGAGCACATCTATTAATAACAATGCAATTTGCCTAATTAGAAGCAGGATTTGAACTTGAATTCAAGCCTTCCTACTCAGAGACCGCGGCTCTCCCACCTGCCCCTGCCTCCTGTTGGCGCGGGTGCCGTCCCGAGGGCGCTGGTCGGGGCTGGTCAGGCTGGCGTGGGGGTGAAGCGCCTCCAAACAGCCTCCGGCAGCGCTGCCCAGCGCCAGCCGGTGGGGCTCTGAGAGGAGACTTCCGTCAGCGGAGAGCTGGGCTTTTCTGGTAGTTTCCTGCTCTTCAGAGTCGGCACAAGTGACAGAACGGGCAAAGCTAGAGGACTGGCAAAGGATCCGAGTCCAGCCAAAGTCTGCTGCCGATGTGATTTCTTCAGCGCCGCGGGCGCTGCGGACACGCATGTGTTTCTTCAGCTCCCTGTCGCACACCTCCGTGCGTTAAATATTTTCATTGCTTTTTGTTTTGACCTTTTAAAGAATGTATTAAGTTAAAACAATTCACCATGAAGGCACACCGGGCTTTCGAAGTCAGCTCTGTTGAAAGGCAAGAGCCCAGGAGCCCCTGCGCCCCGACGCCTGGTTGGAGGGGGCGAGAGGCGCGGTGGGCTTCGCCTGGAGCCAGCCAGCGTGTGGGAAGGGCCCTGAGAGTTGAGCCCGAGCTCGCAGCTGGGCGCCAGGCTGCCGAGGCGGGCAAGAATTCCCTGAGTAGCGGAGTTTACCGGGACGGGCATAATCCCCGAAGCTGTACAGGACCTTCAGCTTGCTCAGCGCAGTGGCCCACAGTGTTTTCATTTTTACTTTGCTCTTTACAACCCAGGGAAGTAGGATGGTATCGGACTGCTGTTCCTCTTTAGTAGAAGCAGCAGCTGAGCTTCAGAAGGAAAGGTTCTTTTACTGGTCCAAGATCACCCACGTACATGGACGAGCCTGGGTTTAAATCCAGTTCTGTTTGATTGATTGATTGATTGATTGATCCACTCATTTATCCTTGCAAGCATGCATTCATTCAGTCTGCATTTCTTCCACACCTACACGCCATGCCCTCCGCTATGGCAGTGGCGACAGCTGGGAGCAAGGCGGTCAGGGATGTGCCCTGGTGGCTCTCGGCCCGCAGGGAGGGCATCGATCGGTAATGTGACTGTGATGGGTCATGGAGGAGAGGGGTGGCGTCTTGGGGAGCACTGAACAAGGGGAGCTTACCTAACTGGAGTAGGGTCAGGGAAGGCTTGTTTTGAGTATATAACATCTAAGCTGAGACCTCAAAAAAACTGATGGGGAAAGCAAGGTGAGTGGCCAGCGGTGGGAAGAGAGGTGGATTTAAGACCGATGCCTGAGGACCACCGGCACTTAATGGGCAGGGGAAGAGCCAGAAAGGCAGGAGGGAGTGAGGGGCTGTCAGAAAGTGTGCCATCTTTAAAGCCGAGGGGAGGGAGAGCTTCAGGAAAGAGGGACTAGAAAATTGTCTCAGATTTTACTGAGAGGAACTTGTGGTTGGGTGTTATATTTATCTCCCTCCTGGGCTCCCACCATAATGAGAGCATTGATTTAAAACACACAAATGAGGGGGGGAAAACCATAAAGACACAAAGAATGAGAGACTGTGCCCATCAAGAGACATCAGGAAAAGAGAAAGTGGGTTGAGTTAGCAGCGTGGAGAAAGCTGAGTACTGAGCCCCACTGATTGAGATGCCAGTGAGGAGCAGAGCCCCAGGAAACCTCTGGAACAAGGCTCCAGGTGCAGCAGAGGGCAAGGGCGGGCCATGGAGCTGACACCTGGATGGATTCAGGTCTGAGTGATATGGAAGCAGCAGCAATCGGGCCCTTAGGGCCCTTCATCTCACATAGACAGTCAAATAATCAATCAAGTCTAGGGTGGAATAAAGGTATTTACAGACATGCACAGTCCTAAAATCATACCTCCCATTCACCTTTTCTCAGGAAGCTTCTGGAAGATGCACTCCACCAAAACCAAAATGTAAACTAAGAAGGGAGGGTCCAGGAAACAAGGAGTTCAATAAAGAGAGAGGTGAAGAGAAGTCCCAGAATAACAGATGTGTATCAGGCCTAGAACACAGAGCAGACTGCAGCAGGGCAGAGCCTGCCGAGCATGCTCCCCACTAAGTGCACCATAGATGCTAATATCATGGTTATTCCCAGTTCCACTTTCATATTTATTGTTCTCACAAAAGTCACATGTCATCCAAATTTAGTTTTACCTTTGTATACCCAACTAATTCTGATAAAAAGCAAATGAATTTAAATATATATATATATAGTACATTTATTATTATTATTATTAATTTTATTTTTTTAGCAAAGCACTAAGCTGCTCCTGGGGGAAACAAATGCATGCGGGTCTGAGGTCCTTGTCTTCTCAGTATCTCACAGCCGGAGAAGACATAACACTGGTAGCACTGAGAGAGCAGATAGGGAAACCATGTATTGCAGAGCGAGTTGTCAAAGGACTTTTTGAGGACAACAAGGAGGGTCACTACAGCCTACAGTGAACCAAGAAGGCCTAAGAGGATTTGGATAGTAAGAAAGGAAGGGAGGAGCCATGGAACAAAAATTGAGGATGAGAGGCTGCTTGGAGTGTAGGGTATGGCTGAGTGTCCCGGGGAGTGAGAAGAGCGGGTTCCCATCCGGTTCTGCAGCCACCCAGCTGTGTGACCTTGGGAAAGGTGGTCGATCTCCCTGAGCTGCAGAAGGGTTAAATGAGATAAGACATCAGCATCTGTCTGACACGCGGTGACCTCTCCTACTATTTTCTTTAGTTTTGTACTTGGAACCTGAATCCCAAAGCAGAGACGGGTTGACTGGCTGAGGGTCTGAACAAAGATGTTTTCTTGGTGGGAGTCAGAGCCATAGGCTCAGCCCTGTGGTTCCGGCCAACTTGATTGCTTTCTGTCTCACAAGGTTGTTCAGAAGGAGAGATAGTTATGACAGTGGGCACTTGGATGTGCCTAAAGTGAAGCTCCTTCGTGCCTCCCGCTCAGGCTATGGGAGGTCCCTTGTCCCCCATTGCTGGCGTCTGCTACCTGAGTGCCTTTCACAGCCTGAATTCTGCTCATCCTATGTTTCAGCCCTGCCTTCTACCTGATTCTGAAAGTACCTATGTTTGAATGTTCTCTGCTTTTTCTAAATACTCCAGGGCCCTCTCTACCTGGAGACTCTCCCCAGCCCCATTGCTGAGCTGCACTGTTTTCATGGGGATCCCTGGGGTGTTGCTCTTCCTCTGGGCTTTCTTTACACATGTATTCACTGCAGGCACTTACCACATTGTGCGCCATCTCGTGACCCACTCACATATTCAACAAATCAATGAACTTATAAGCATATATGCGTAGCCCATGGACATAGACAATAGATATGTGAAGGCCTGGGGTGGGGAGGGAGATGGTGGAGGGAGGTCAAAGGGGGGAAATGGGGGACATCTGTAACACTCTAAACAACAAAATAAATTTTAAAAACATTTTTTAAAAAGAATTTTTTAAAAACCAACCTTGTATCTGCACTAGAAATCGAAGAAGCTCAGATGGCAAGAGAGAGGGGTCAAGTGTTCTAGCCCATCTTTGACCTTTAGAGTATGTATTTGAAAGTATTCTCTGGCCAGTGCCTTTCTCTTAATTTACTGTCCTGGCAGTTGAGTGTGAAGGTTGGGATTTCCCCAGGGTCTGAGAGGGAAGAGAGGTTACACTCAGCCGTCATGAACAAAAGCTGCCCTCCCTAAACCTTACAAAGGATCAGGTGACCAGAGCAGTGGCCCCCTCGGACCCCCTGCTTTCGGAAGGATGTGCACCTGTGTCCTCTGAAACGCTGGTCAGCTGCCAGGAATGGAAGCGGGTGACAGAAGGCTCCGCAGCCGCTCAGGCCCAGGCAGGCAGAGATACTGTCCCCACAGGTGCAGGGCTCAGGATCAGGGGCCTTTTACCCCAGCTCCAGGAGGAGGCAAAAGGCTCGGCTGGGGGGTCTGTCCCCTGGGAAGATGATAGTCTGTTTTCCCTCCTTTTTCCCACCTTGTTTGGAAGCCTTAAGACCCAGCAAACCTAGCATTAGCCCCTATCACCCTCAGTTTAACAGTGAGCAGGTAGCAGCTCCTCTTCTCGTACAGGCGTGCATGTGTGTGTGTGTGTGTGTGTGTGCGTGTGTGTATGTGTGTGTGTGCGTGCGTGTGTGCGTGTGCACTCTCCCTTTGGCTGCCGGGCCCACTCCCCAGCTGTAGCGATGGGTCAGGCCCAGTCAGCAGAGCCAGCCTCCGTGTTGTGGGCGCAGCCAAGGTGCTCAGGGTAAGCCCCAACAGGGGGAAGAAGCCAGGGCTTTGTGGTGCGAAGGGGCGCATGAGAAATGCCCCCGGGCTTCTAGGAGAGGCGGGACCCTTACAACTCACCTGTCACAGAAAGAGGGGGTGATGTCTATAGAGCGTTCTTCCATGCCTTGGAGGCGTGAGCTAAAGGTAAGAGAGAACTCAGTGTCCCCAGTACGTCCGTGTGGGCACACTCTAGGATGTTGTAGCGTGCCATGCGGGTGAAGAAACATAATCTTACATGCACTTAGTTGTGCCTTAATAATATAAGCCAATACTGTGCAGAGATGGGGTTGGAGTATTAGCTGCTGCTTTCCCAGGCTTAGAGCTGGCTCCCTCTTGTCCTGTTGTCAGAAAGGGCACATACCCACAATTGTGCACTGCATGCCAGGAGCCCCTGATGAAGGAGAAGTGAGCTGAGGTCAGCCAGGGGACAGCCAGGAAATACTAACCTACTTGGAAAGGTCCCCAGCCCCTACCCATAGTCGCTCAGCCGCTAATACTGACTGTAACAACTACTGTGTGTCACACACGGTACAGTCATTACCACTTTACAGACAAGTTAAGTGGGACACAGAGAGGTGAAGTGACTTGTTCAGGGTCACACAGGAAGTAACAGAGTGGGATGAGAGCACCCAGGGTCTCACTTTAAAGCCTGTGCTCTTCTGGTTATAGCAGACAGCCTCTGACCTGGCCTGTCCAAAATGGGTTTGCTCTGTGTGGTTTGCTTGGACTTGGTTTCATTTTATCTGCCACTGATGAGACATTTACTGCAAGCCCTACTATGTGCTTTACATGCATTATCTCATTTAATCCCCAGCCCTGCTGTGAGATAGGTAAAGAAACCAGGGTTCATTTAAGATTTAGAAACCCTGAGTGATTTGTCCAGGGTTGTACAGCTAGTGAGAGTCAGAACTGGAAGTCAAACCCAGCTCCGTCTGATTGCATAGTCCATGCTCCGTCACGGGTCAGGGAGTTCCAGCCAAGTGAAGTCAAATTATGCCAGAGGTAGGACCCAGCCCTGAGGAACTGAGCACACCTGGGTTTATGCTCACAGTCCAGTCCCGTGGGCAAGTACAAGGAACCAGGGAGCGAGGAGGAAGGCTAGCCAGCCTCGGGGACCCCGCCAGCCCTTGTCATTCAGGCATGCAGACAGCTGAGAGAGTAGGACTATAGACCGCTTCCAAACCTCTCACTTGGTAGAGAGCAGAAGGCCCTGGCACATGAACAGACCAGCCAAACCTCTCACTGGGTAGAGAGCAGACAGCCCTGGCACATGGACAGGCCAGCCTTTCATTGGGAACTGGGGACCCTTCCCTTTCAGCCAGGGCCAGGCAGGAGCTCACATTTGCATTATAAGCTAGTATCATGGTGTCTTAAAATCCTGCTGCAGCCAGAGCATGAGAGGTGGCCAGAAGATTCCCTAGACTTTTCACAACAGCAGCTATTTCTCAGTTCCTTGCAAGATATGTAGTTTTTGCTTTTGTCATTGGGCAGTTTCTGCCTAGAGGCTGAGGGAGTGATCTGTCTGGGTGGCTAGAACAGCTATAAAATATTTAACTTGAACATATAATTACATTACTGTGATCTCTAATAGGATTTGGTGTCCAACTTGGCCTCTGGGCCAAAGATATAGACCCCAGTTATTATGTTGAGTGTTAGCTACTAGATAAATAAGAAAGAAATACTGTTCAAATCATTGTGAGACAGACCAACACACATTATAATTATTGTGAAGAAAAATCCACCAGAGTCTGAGAATTTATCCATCTTGTTAATCATTTTATTGTGTTATGTCCTGGAAGAAGTAATTCAAGTATATAATTCACAGAAGCCATCTTGACAGCTCTTGCTAGAGAATAGATTTGGGGCCCTGCAAAATCTTATTACTGCATGTTCCCCAAACGCATGGTTAGTGCTGATTCAGGATAAGAGAGCCCAATACAGGGTCTAACTGAATGTAACAGGCCCAGAGGAAGAGAAATGAAAGTGACGCTGCAGGTCTGGGGGAAAAATGTATGGAAGTGAAATTTGAAAACAAAAGAAAAGCAAGGAAGCGAACAGTCCAGACCCCACAGAAGGAGCCCAGTGTCGGGACTGGAGGCAGAAATCAACAAGTTGCCCTTTGTCATTTGATATTTGACAAGTGTTGAGTGAGTAGCTACTCTAGACAAGGCAGTGTGCCAGTCGCTGGGAGACAGAGACAAGATGGTGAATTGGAAATGGATCCCTTACTTTCAAGAAATTTGCAGGCTGCTGCAGAAAAAGGGCCATATTCATAAATAACTATACTTCATGGTAGGAAGCAATAAGTGATAAATGAAGGATAGAATTAAATTGCAATTAAAATTCAAATGAGGGTGAGAGAACCTCTCTTGCTAGAAGGAATCAGGGGAGACTTCATGAAAGAGGCAACATTTAAATTGGGCTGTGAAGGATGGTTAGGAGTTGGACAGGTGTAGGGGGTGGAGGGAGGGCTTTGCAGGCATAGTCACCAGCGTTGACACAATCAGGGAGGCTGGAAAGGCTGTGTGGGTTCAGGAGGGGGTGGGGAGCAATCCGGCAGCAGCACAAAGTGGACATGAGGAGGACCCTGTGGCCAAGAAACTAGTCTGGAAAGGGAAAATTGAAGCCTTAAACTCCTGGCTCAGAAATGTGGGCTTTCTCCTCGCCCGTGTTCCCGAAAGCATAGTCCTTGAGATTATTTTAGATCACATGGACAGATTCTATTTCAAAAATTATGAATTTATTTTAGTAAACTGGAAAAAAGTATAATTAGGTATGTCAAACCCCTGTTTCACAATGATATCGAATTTCTGTTTCTAAAAAATTTAAGAAAATAAATGAGTCAAAAAAATTACCAAGCGAATAATGGGACAGATGGCATGTGACTATGGCGACAGCATAAGGACAGTACTGGAATAAGCAGACACACTGCTCCAGGCCAGGGTCGTGTATTCGTACACCTGGAGGACCAGGCGACGGCAGTGCGGGAAGCGCAGGTACAGAGGGCGTCAACCCCAGTGTCCAGGCCTCTCCTCAATGAGGACGTTGTTGCTCTGCTGCTTTTCCAATTCTTCAAGAAAAGCCAGTACAATTTCTCTATGAACGCTCCTTCAAAACAAAAAAATCTGGCACCTAGTACAAAATTTTTGAAACACTTTGCAAACGAAAGTGTCTACAGGCCTCCAGTCTGTGCTATCTACCCTAGATGCTATGGAGCAGGGACCTGGAGGGTCGCAATGCCAGGAGGACAGCTGTGGCTCACGGCCAGGCTGAAAGGGACAAGGCTGGAGGAGAGGTCCACTTAGAATCCTGGGGCCGTGGGTCGGGCCAGAGGTGACAGCAGCCAGACACTTGCATTGTCGGCGTGAAGTCCCAGCCAGCGCGGGAGTCCCGGCCGGCGGGACGCTGGGTCATCTTCACACAGTCCTGTGCGTTTTCAGTCCCGGCTGTGCTGCCATAAAGGGGGAAGGGAGACTTGGTTTTCTCGTGGTTTGTAAGCAGTACTGAGCTTGTTGACAAGCCCTGATAAATGATTGGGGAATAATTAGCAGTTCCCCCACCCCACCTCCTCGGAGCTCATGTCTGCTCCTCCGTTGTCTGTCAGCACAGAATAACTCAGCACAAAGTGATGCTCATTAGACAGCACTCTCTAGCCAGCAGCTGAGCTGAGCTTCTAAAAAACTGATTTCTTAAATAATTTGTTCCGAAGACAGACTTGACATGAAGTTGGCATGCTGATCAGCAGGTCCCTGCGTGGGAGCAGCGAAGATGATTGTTCTGGATCTGGCTTGCTGGACCCCCGTCTGGCCCAGAACTGCTTTGCATTTCAAAAGCCTGCTTATTCTTTAAGAGTGGTGACTCAAATGCCACCTCCTGGAGGACCTGGCCCTCCTCTTTGGACGTGGTCCCCAAGTGTTTTGCATTCTTGCAAAGTCGGGATCTATCTGTCCTTTCTGGCTTGTTTTGATAGACCTGTGTATAAAGTCTCAGCCTTGCTTCCAGACCAGTTCTTCTTAAAGTGGTATCCAGACCCAGGGCATCAGCATCCCTACCCCAGACCTGTTAAATCAGAAACTCTGGGGGTCAGGCCTGGCAATGCACATTTTAACAAACCCTTCAGGGGACTGACACAGGCTAGAATTTGATGACCACTGAAAGTATACTAGAGATAGGAGTAAAGCAATATTTCCTGAGCACCTTGTAAGTACCAGGTATATGTCTATATATATATATATGTGTATATATATATGTATATATATACATATATATATATACATATATATACACATATATATGTATAGTGGCTTTATTTAATCTTCCCAACAAGGGTATAAGACAGTAGTTTTCTCATTTCACAGATAAGTAAACTGAGATCTCAGATACAGTGACTTACTCTAAGTCTCACCCTTAGAAGAGCTGAAATTTAGACCCAGATCTGTTCCTACTCCAAAGCCTAAAGCCCTCCTACTGCTCCTTGAGGACAAGGACCGCATTTGGGGTCCTCCTGAGGGCATCAGTGGAGTCCACAGAGACTTGTTTAAGTGATAATGAATAAAGGGATCAATATTATTTCCCAGCATGATACAGTTGTGAGTGGCTGGGACTGCATTTTGATCACTAGCAGGTATGTTTTAAAATCAGACTTCAATTAACAAAACCAAAACTGGCGCTGTTTGGAATTCCCTGGTCCTGGCAGCATCCTTTGTGTAGTCCTCAGACTGACAGACTGAAGGCAGGAGTGGGATCAGCATGTGTTCTTATAGGACAGGCAGTGGGGGTGCAATGGAGGAGCCCCCGGCTTAGGTAGGGTTAGGTCGTCCTGTCACTTATTAGCTACATGAACCTCAGCAAGTTCTCTGCGCCTTCGTGTTCTCATCTGCAAAATGACGAATCATAAATAGCACCTTCCCTTCCTCCATACAGAGCTATTGTAAGGATCAAATAAAACTGTATGTAGAAATACTTTAAAAACATTAAGTCCTGCACTTATCAGTTATGATCAAAGCCTGCAAACTACCAGGCAGAGCCCAATAAGGTCCAGGGTGGATGGATGTATCAGGGCCCTTTCCGTTGCAAGGAGCAAAAACACACTCAAGCAACCTCCAGGAAAGGCAGGTGTGGCAATGATGTCATTTCCAAAAGATGGACATGGTTTGGGACGAAAATAGGCACTGAAAAGCCTTTGGAAGTCCAGGCAGCTCCAGGGGCCTCATCCATTCTCTTCTCTTCATGGGCCGCGTGGCCTATTGCCACATTGTCAGGATACATTTTAGTTCAAATACTAGAGGCTGGCACTCTGGCCGTGTCATAGAGTGCAGGTCAGTCAGCCTATGAACTGATTATCCTTGAGTCGCCCAGGTCCAGTCACCTAAAGCCTGAGGAGGTAGCGTCATCTGGTCTACCTGTGCCTGCCACTCAGGCAGGAACTGTGGGTGGAGCAGTGCTCCTCAGAAGGAGCTGTGGGTGAAGGATTGATAAATATATAAGGGAAGGGAAAGTGTTTACAAACACATGAGCAGCACCTCTCCTTTGAAGGCCCTTATGATCTTGAGCGGCATAGCACCTGCCAGTCTCATCACCATGTGATGTGTGTGTCTCAGTGGCCCCTCTGCCATATGCTCACAGGGCAGGGGAGGAGACGGAGCATGTGCAGTGAAAGGCAGCAGAACCTGAGCCAACTGTGGGGACTCTGACATCTGTGAAAGCTGTTGCCAAGAGCCCTGGGAAAGCATGTTGGAGCTCTTAGCCAGAGGCAGCCAGCAAGCTGCCTGTTCTCTAGTCCTGTCCCTGCTCACTCAGCCTCGGTGACTCTCGGAGACCCCTCTCACAAGGTAGTTGACAATATGATGCTACTTATCTGAGGACACAGCAGGGAGGTTTGAAAAGTTGGAGTCTGCCCTTAAGCAACAAACTTGTTTTTCCCACCTCAAGCCCTAAACATGATGATGATCTAAGTTTTTTTTGTGTGTGTTTTTTATCTGTTTGTGTAGTTTTCAAAGTACTGACAATTTGGTTCAATTCATTAGATCACAGGATGTTAGATCTGAAAGATCACCCAAGCCATCCACTTCTCTTGGAATACTTCCTGAGCCAGAGTCGATGCTCAGTAAATACTTGCTGAATAAACTGAATGAATTTTGTAGGTGAAAAGAAAGTCCCTGAGAGAAAGGGACTAGGCCAGGGTCACCTAACAAGCTGGTGGCAGGCGTAGGACTAGAACCCAAGTTTCTTGATAAAGTCCAGGCATGTTCCCATCCATCATGACTCATAGGATCAGAAGATTTCAGATTTGGAAGATGCTGTACAGCTTATTTTTAATCTCCCGGTAGTATCCCCCCAGTCATTAATTTCCCCTCTTCTTGAATACATCCAGTGACTGAAAATGTATGACCTGATAGGTTACCTAGTTCATTCATTTAGTCATCCATCCAACAAGCATTCATTTACCACCTGCTTTGAGCCAAGGGAGATACTATTTCTTGAAGATTCAGAGATGAAGAATACATTTCCTGCCATCAAGTTTACAATATTCATCCACAGACTGTAACCCAACATAGTAAGTTGTATTCCGCTCTGCCACTTAATAAATTCTTTCTTCTTTTAAACCAAGTCCATTTCCCAAGGACTGTAGTCCTTACCCATATGACCTAGCTCAACCTATTAGGACCACAAAACAAAAGTCTAATCCTTATTTCATATATCAGCCCTTCAGATATTTTTAAATATAGCTCATACCCCCTTAGGAAGCTAAATTCCCAATTCCTTCCATAATTCTTTATTTGAAATGTGGTTTCAAGTTCTCTTATCCTTCTGGTTGTTCTTTGATGAACATGCTACAGTTTGTCTTATCAGGCTCTTAAATGTGGCCCCCAGATGTGAACTACTGAACTCCAAATATAGTCTGAGAGTACAATACAAAACTGAACCTCCCGTCACTCCTTTCATTCTGGGTATTGTACGTAAAAAATACAGCACAAGGAAACACGAGCCTGTTGACCACCACCTGTTCTCCCAAGTCTGACTTGTGCCATGCATGCTGCCCGGGCACTGCCCTGCATTTCATCTCTCCCTTGTGTTCCTGCTGAGTTTCTCAACAACAAATACTACTGAGGACTTGCTTTGTGTGTAGCACTCACCAGACTCGCTGAAGAACCAGACGTGATGCTTGTCTTTAAGGAGTTCACAGTCTTATTGGGGAGATCGGGTTTGCCCCCAAATAAATAATTAACAAAGAACCAAGACTGAACATAATCAAAGGAACAATCTTTTTCCTAGACCCCTCCTTAGAGCTGCTCTTAGTAGTGGTTGGCAGACTTCTGGGTATGATTGAAAACAGATCTCCCAGTTCAAATGCCAGTGCAGAACTGGCTTCAAGCCCAGGCTGTCAGGGGCTTTGTCACGTTTTTGTCATTGCATTGACCTAGACTGTTGCAGATGAAAAGCCTTTGAATTCCATCATCTGCAGAGAAAGCTGGGGCACCTACAGGGACTGACACCTCCCGGGCCATGGAACAGCTTTCCAGCACCTGGCACCTGCCCAGTGCCAATCTAGAGTGCAGAGGGAGGAAAGTTCTTTCAGTTGTTGGCATGAGTCTGCCTGTGTTTGGGCTTCTGGGAGACAACAGGTTTAATTTGCTTTGACAGTGCTTTTCCCCAGGAGGGAATTTACCCAAACACCCTGCCTTCTTCACATTCAGCTCAGTGCTTGTTTGCTTTTCAGTTTCAACCATGGGGAGTTTCTATGTATTTTATATGCATGTGTGTGTGTGTGTGTTTATCCCCAATAACCCACATTGCCTGGCTTGGATTCACCAGACCAAATTAGTATGTTGTTTTGGTTCACAAGTGAAATGCATGTATGACCTTTTCTTCAAACCAAAATACTGACTCTGCCAAGTCCTGGGCAAACCTCTTTACATGCACAGCGTTACACTATTTGCTCTTCAAAATAACCCTTTGAGGTGGGTACTCTTATCAACCCCATTTCACAGATGAGGAAACTGATATTTAGAGATGACTTGCCCAGAGGGCACGTTGCTAGTAAGAGGCAGCGTGGCTCAGAGCCCAGACTTTGGTCCAGGCCTTTTCCACATACTTCAGCTTCAGATAGAACTTGGTTCAGCTGCCAGATTTGCCCTTATAGCTGTGACCTTGAGAGTGACATCAGCTCTCAATCTCCATCTGAGAGTGTAAAATGGTGGCAAAGGTACCTATTTCTCATCATTATTATAAGGAAAGAATTAGAATATATGATATATCTTTCACAGTTCCATTTGAGGGAATTGCTGTAGAATTAAATCCCAGCTATGCTCTAGTTTGTGTCCCTCTCTTTTTGGGGCTGCCAATCAATGGGGATGTAACAGATATAACCTAAAGTATAAATGTCACTAGCTGCACTCAGGGCGATGCGTCCAGTCACCCAGCTGGCCGTCCCAGAGTCCAAGTCCTTTCCTCCGGCCTGAAGCCTTGGCATCCATCCTGCAGAGCAGCCAGAAGGAGGCGTCAGAGAGTGGATCTCTGTCCAGCAATCAGTAGACCTTGGTTCCTCAACTGAGCGCTCCCCAATGGCTGCCAACATCCACTTTTACAACTTAAAGGAGACAAGAGAAGCAGAGGAAGGAGTTGTAGGTAGTAAACACAAGCTTTTGTGATCTGGGACAGGTCGCAGGGGAGCAATACTGAGGAGGAGCTGGGAGGGAGGGATAGTGCGTGGTGAGCAGAGAGACCAAGGATACTTAGGAAGCTCCCACCTCACTCACAGCCCTTCCTTCTGTCTTTGGGCGAGAGTCCAACATCCCCTGTGACCACAGGTGTGCTTGGTCAGGCCAGGGCATGAAACAGGGGTGCCCGTGGCTGCCCAGTGGTCCTTCTCCAGGCAAGATTTTCCTCTGTGGTCTCTCCTTGTTTCCTACAAAATGAGGCTTTGGGATTTCAAAACAGAAAAGCAGAAGATGGCAAACGAAGGCAGGCTTCTCCAGGCATCAACCCTGGACTCCAGAGGACATATTTATCAGCTGCCATCCTTTCACCTTGACGCGGTGATGCTGATGATTGGTTTCTGGAAAAGCGTAGTGAGCAGACAAAATGAGGCGCTGCAGTGGGTCCACCAAGGCCTCTGCGGTTTCCTGTCTCCCGTGTCTTCCCCAGGGAAGAACACTGCCGTCTCCCTTCCTTCTGAAGTTGCCCCTTTGTATTTCGAGCAATATTTCGTTCAACATCCAGAGAACACGCCCACTCGCAACACGTGTCCAGAGAAGGAGCTAGGGAAACATTTAAGCTCTGCATTCCAATGTTGATGGAAGGAAAAAGACGTTTCTAGCGGGACCCACTGCTGTGATGAAAAAACAAAAGCTAGGGGGAAAGGCCCCTGTTTTCCAATCTGCCACATACCCAATTACGAACATCAGTTATTCATAGGCAGCTGCATTTTTCACTTAGATTTGAGCAGATCTGAAGGTACACCTTCGACAAAATGAAGGCAGCCGCAGTCTGGGCGTGAGCAAAGCAGGAAGGAGCTACAGAGGGAAGAAAGTCACCAAACACTAATTGGAAACATAACGACATATTCAGTCAATGAAGTTCACACTTCTCCCAAGCCAGTGAGTGTCACTTCTGCACTAGCTTTCAGCACAGAGGTATCTCATCAGTGGGGACTCATTATTTGTGGGATCCCAGGTGGACCCCGAGTAGTTGAAATCTTTCCAAATGGAAGAAAAACTATATACATAAACATTTCATCAAAAGGAAATATTCCCAAATGTCTGACTTCTCCTTCCTTGTTACTATCATAAAATTATTCCATGTTTCCTAAAACTTCTGCCTTCTCTGGAACCAACAGCCTCAGGCAAGTTTTGTAGCAAACAGTATTCTGTGCTGTCAGGTTTAGCAACCAGCGCTAGACTCAGTCATAGAAAACATGCTTTCCTCACTTTTTCACCATGAAGGCTTTTTGGCAGATGATTAACAGGTTCATGTCTTGCAGGCTTCATAAATCAAAATCCAGAAAGTGTGTATGTAACACTTATCTGCAATTGATCCTGTTAAAAATGCAAGTGGTAATTATAGTAATTTTTTTAGGAGACTATTTTATACCATGGTTTTGAAAAGGACTGAACCATAGGATTTTAGATCTGGGAGAGATCCCTGAGATCATCTAGTTGAATTCTTTCAGTGATAGCAACAAACATTTATTAAGACCCTCTATAGCCCTGGCCTATGTGGCTCAATTGGTCGGGCATCCTCTTGTGCACTGAAAGGTTGCTGGTTCGATTCCCAGTCAGGACCATGCCTGGGGTTTCGGGCTTCATCCCCAGTAGGGGGCATGCAGGAGGCAGCCGATTGATGTCTCACTCTTATATCGATGTTTCTCTCTCCCTCTCCTTTCCCCTCTCTCTAAAATTCAATTTAAAAATATCTTTTAAAAAATAATTATGTTATTTTTAAAAAAGACCTTCTGTGAACTGGATACAAGGGCAAATATATAAATGAATAAACTCAGTTATATTCACAGTCAGTAATGGGGGCTATTTGGGGCTTTAGTAAGGGTGAAGGAAAGAGAGAGCCCTAGAGAAACTTAGCCTGTTGAAGAAATCAGGAAGGCTTGTCAGAGGAGGTGACATTTCAGCTGGGTTTGAAAGAAGGAATAGGAGTTGTCAAGCAGGCAGTATTGGAGGAGCAAGTGCAAGGATGAGAAAGAGGTGCAGAAAGAGGAAGTGACATGGTCAAGGCCCCACAGCCATTCAGTCGCAGAGCAAGACCTGGAGGACAGCCTTCTGCCTCTCTGTCCTGTACGCCTTCTGCAGTGCCGCAGGCGGAACCCATCCTCCAGTCACACCTTTAACCCATAGCTAAGTGAAAATAATCTTGCTTAAACTTTATTCAAAATTCTTATTTTTAAAAGAATATTCAAAATGAAACTTTCTAAGTCTTTCTCTCTCTCTCTCTTTTTTAAGTGTTTAGGAAGCCACTGCTAATTTAAAGGTATCAATCAGGAACATGGATTCTCCCAGGCTAAGTCAATGGAGAGCGGAGATCCTCAGGGCTCTGGCTCATGAGCCTCACTCTGAGGGGACCCAGACCTCACTATGCTGGATTAGACCCTCTTGTTCTTAACTCTACACTAGTAGAGGAAACACTTGTGTTTGTGTAAAATGCTGCTCGTGTTAGCAGAGGAACAGCTTCGAGTACTTGGAATGTCCTGCCCACTCTCAAAAGGAACCAGACATTTGAACCCTATTTCCACACTTTTAAAGTAGTTTCCAAGTTGACAATGGCAGACAATTAGGAAGAGACCTCTCTGGGAAGCGCACCATGCTATGAATTCCTCACCATCTCCCCACCTTTTTTCTTCTGTATACCTGGGCCATTCTTCAAGCCCACCTCCCCCCAGAAGCCTTCCCTCTGGTTTTGCCCCAGATCAGCTAGATTGGCATTGACCCCTAAGCGCTTTGCTGTGTTTAAAGCTTGATGCCCTTGTATGGACGCCTCTTCTGCACAGTTGCTCTCTTAATTGGTTACAGACTCATAGAATTTTACAACAGGTAGCAGTCCTAGAGGTCATCCCTGCCATCACCTTTATTCCACACATGAGGAAGGTGAGACCCAGAGAGGGGACAGAACCTGCTGTAGGTCACCCAGCATGGTACCAGAAGAATGGATGCAGAACCAGGCCTCCTTACCTCCAGACAGAACTGCTTCCATGTTCGGTGCTGCTGCCCACAGACAGTGTTGTCTCCTCTCTTATGCTGCAAATGTCCTGTGGGCAAGA
The DNA here is from genome assembly GCF_054644295.1 of Miniopterus natalensis. Lineage (NCBI taxonomy): Eukaryota > Metazoa > Chordata > Mammalia > Chiroptera > Miniopteridae > Miniopterus > Miniopterus natalensis. Next base: position 35,491,362 of record NC_142091.1, read on the forward strand.
CTCGTGTCTTATATGGTAGCATCTCATTTAAAGAGGCCTTAGCCTTGGCTTCATGACTTACAGTTGTGAGCTACGATGTGGTTGAATCCTTAACTCTGTTCCACCCTTTCCTCTATTTTCAACTCTGACTGCAGACTGACGCTGAGATCCTGGAAGAGTCACGGCCCTTCCTCTGCTCTGTTTCCTTCTCTATTAAATGAAAGCGCTGGGATAAATGATCTCTTGGATCCCTTTAAGTTCTAAAAGTTCTAGAATTCTCTACCTCCCAACGGGGTCCTTTGCTGTCTTCAGTACTGGCCTCGCTGTCCCACAGATCTGTCACCTCACTCATCCTCCTGGCTTCTGCTGTGGAGTTAGTTCCTTTAGGGCCCATATAGCATAATGTTATTGAAGAAGACCAGGCTTGGAGTCCAAAGGCCTGGGTTTGAATCTTGCCTCCATGTCGTTGTATCTCTGTGGCCTTTAGCACGTCACTTCACCTCTCAGCCACCTTTAAAAAAAAAATGAGAGAGTGGAATAACCATACATTCTTTTGGATTTGGTGACAGTGAAATGAGGTAAACTTTGTGGAAATATATGGCACAAAGAAGGCATTCACATATAGTGACTTTTTCTTGTTCCACATCCAGCATATTGAGAAGATGACTGCTCCACATGAATAGATATTCTAGTTATGGAGTTTACTGGAGCTATAAAACATTGAACATTGACTAACTTTTTACTGAAATCCTTCTGAAATGAATTCTGTGTTTCATTTGACATGTCACACAGACAATCCCAAAATATGAGGGAGAGTTAGAGAAAGTAACTTCTTTGCAAAGGTTGGCATCCTAGCAGGTGCTAGGGAGGCAGGTAGGGCAAAGGGAATATGAAAGGAAACTCCTATGCATTTTTTAAGTTTATTTTTTATTGCTGACATTATTAAGGATGTCCCCTATTTTTTCCCCACTTCCCCCCTCCACCCATCCCCCACCCTACCCCAGGCCTTCAGCACACTATTGTCTGTGTCCTTGGGCTATGCATATATGCATATAAGCTCTTTGGTTAATCTCTTCCAGTCCCCCGCCCCCAAATTGTCAGTCTGTTGCATGTTTCCATACCTCTGGACCTATTTTGTTCATTAAACTTCACACGTAAATGAGATCATGTGATGTTTGTCTTTCTCTGCCTGGCTTATTTCACTTAGCATAACATTCTCCAGGTCCATCTATGCTGTTGCAAAGGATAAGAGATCCTTCTTTTTTACAGCTGCATAATATTCCATGTGTGTAAATGTCCCACAGCTTTTCTATCTACTCATCTACTAATGGGCACTTAGGCTGTTTCCAGATCTATGCCTTTTAAATGAACTTGGATGTTTTCATTTCTCCCCCATTGAAGGGTTTTAAGTAGGAGAATGTTTCAGAGACATCACTCAGGCTGCTGGTTAGTAAATGAATCAGGGTGGGGAGGAAGCTGAGAGGCTGGCAGTGCAGCTGCGGTGTTAGCCTGTGGTGGGGAGTTGGACTGATGGTTGAAAAATCAGAGGTGGGAAAAGTCAGATTTATAAATGCTTAGTGGCTTTAAAAAACAGATTCCTGGAATATCAGCTCATTATGAGAAAAATATAAAACATAGGAACGTGTAAAGAGCACAAGAATCGCCCGATAACCCAGCATTCAAAGGTAACCACTGCTAACAGGTTAAACTGGGGGTTTTTTCCTAATGTTTTTAGTGAAAATTTTCTAACATATTTATAGATACAAATTTAATTTATAAAAAATTGGTTCAGGCAGACATTTTCCAGAACATATCTCTTAATGTCGGTTTAGATGTACCTCAGTAAGAGTAAAAGTAACATGTAATTTTTAACTCTTTTGGTTGCTTTCAGTGACTGGGCAGAAGAGTTCGAATGTGTGGGTCCCAGTAAACCTGAGGTTTGATTCCTGGGCCCTCTGTTTGGGGAAAGAAGTTTCTGTTTTCATCTCTCCTTCTCTTCCCTCCCCCAGAATCGGTGGATAACTGCCCCAGCAACTGCTATGGCAATGGCGACTGCATCTCCGGCACCTGCCACTGCTTCCTGGGCTTCCTGGGCCCCGACTGCGGCAGAGGTGAGAGCTCGGCGTGTGGGCCGGTGATTTCCACTCCCCAGGCCCGAGGGCAGCTCAGGTTGCACTTCTCAGGGCAAGCGCAGAACTCCAGGCCACCTCTTGACTCTCAAGAGAAGGGATCCCAAGGGCCATTCTTCAGAAACGCAGAGAGGGAGGTCTGCAGGCCCAGCTGTGGCCTCATCAGCCACTGTGACCCACACGTGAGTGACCAGGGAGGCCAGGGAGAAAGGGCCTTTTCAGGGACAGCCACAGTGAACTTCATGTCCCATTGCGGGGGCAGAGGGAGCGGCATGGGGGTCCTTTAAAAAGTTGACTTCCCCTTAGAGGAGTGTTCGGCCTTTGCCAAGTGTCTTTGAAGTTCACCTCCCGCTGGCATGGCTTCTTCCTGGCCCTGTGGAGGGAGGCCGGGCGTTGCTCAGGCACTGCCCCCTAACAGCACAGGGAGAGTCATGGCTGAGACCACGAGGCCTTGGGAGGCGAGACTGCTCTTCCCCACACAGGACCCAATGTTCCTTCAGATTTGGGCACATACAGTGCTAATGATAACCAGCATTGTAGTAAAGGCTGCCTATGACTTACCCTGTGCATTTGGCCTTCATTTCTGTCCTGCAGGAATTAGCAAGGAAAATGCAAAAGGAGATCGGTAGTCCTGAGAATTGGGCACTCCCTTTGGGGAAACTCAGGTGTCCCCTTCCTTTGGTCTTTCCACCTCTTCAGTCATTCAGCAGGCATTTGTTTTCTACCCGTTGGGGCTTGGTCCTATGCTAGACACTGAGGTTACAACACTGAGCAAGCCCAGGAGCTCGAAGGGTGGGAGACAGGTAAAATCAATGATTACAAAGCAGCTAATAAGTGAGAAACACCGTAGGGAGGTCACATGCAGCGAGCACCTAGCGGAGTGAAAGGGAGCAGCTGTCTTAGCTTGGGTGGGAGGGAGACCAGGAAAGGCTCCCAGGTGAGGTGACACTGGAACTGAGACCTGATGCCCGAGTCGTCATTCATTGGTGGAAGCCAGAGATAGCTTCCCAGGCTGAGAAGACAGTGAGGGGACACTGCTTTGGAGATTCTACTTATTCTTCCCAACATGAAATAGACTCACTTTGAGGCAACAGAGCCCGAGGCCCTGAGGAAGCAGTGATTCCCTGCTGTGCGCTTTCAAAGAAGATGCCAGGTGTGGGGGCGGGGAAGGTGCTGCAGAGAGAGGAGATGAGTCATCCTTCTAGCAAGAATTACCGTCTCATCCCATATGCACTTAAAGTTAGGAGTCATGTGTGAAACAGCTTTATTGAATCTCACTAAGGCTGGTAGGTACTCACAGCACACTGAAATAGAATTTATTTTTATATAGTGTCCTTCGTACAGATGTTCATAAAACCCTTTAGTTAAGAGGCAGAATGGAAAGATAATACCTTTAAGAGCTAAGCTGGGCTCAGCTACTCTCTTATGGGGCAGTGGCATATGGGGTTTGAGTGGAGGCTTGAAAGGCAAGAGAAACCGAGTTAAAGCTGGGTTAAAGACCACGGTAGGAGGGGCTGCAGATGAGGCGTGGGGAAGCGAAATGGAGCGCCATTGGGAGAGCGTTGGAGGAGGGACTCGGGCAGGAGGAGGCCCGGCTGTCTTTGCCAGTGAGCCCAAGGAGCAGATCGAAGCTTCCCATCCAAGGGTCCTGGCAGCCACTGTGCCGCCCCAGTAATAGACCAGGATGGGGAAGCAGCGTTCACTGGGCACCGGCTCTGCCGGGCTCTGCACCCAACACCTTCGCCTACAGCTCCAGATGTGTTCAAACAGGGGTAAAATAAAACAAGAGAAGCAGATATATGGGCACACACGGAAACCGTGGCAAAGCACTTTCGGCTCTTGGTCAAGCCAGCAGGCAGAGGGAGAAAGGAGCAAAGGCTGGTGGGGTGGGGGGACGCCGGGCTTTGATTCATGCGGGGCTCCCTGTGCTGTCTCCCCAGCCTCCTGCCCCGTGCTCTGTAGTGGGAACGGCCAGTACATGAAGGGCCGGTGTCTGTGCCACAGCGGCTGGAAGGGGGCCGAGTGCGACGTGCCCACCAACCAGTGTATTGATGTGGCCTGCAGCAACCACGGCACCTGCATCATGGGCACCTGCATCTGCAACCCCGGCTACAAGGGCGAGAACTGTGAGGAAGGTAAGACTTGCGCCCAGGCAGCCCGGCGCCTTGCTGAGGCTTAGAGGCCAGGGCACAGGGCTAAGAGGACATCCAGGGAGTAGAAGAAGCCACCTGAGCTTCCCTGTGACCCCCACCCCCAAGCCAGAAACCCGTCAGCGACAGTAATTAACCTAAATGAAGAGGACAGACAAATTCCGTCCTACCCAGTGAAGAGAGGAGAAGTGTTGTAGTGAGTACTTACTGTATACAAGGCTCTGTGCTAGAAGCCTTGTGCTATTTAATTTCAGACCCCAGTAGGGAGGAGTAATCATCTTCATTTTATAGGTGAGGAAATGGAGACTCTGAGAGTCAAATGATTTGCCCAGGGTCACACAGCTAGTCAATGGCAGGGCTGAGTTTGAGCCCAATCTTTCTGTCTCCATAGCCCAAGTTCTTTCTACTCCCCTTTAAGCCATCCGTTCCCCATTTCTGAAGCATGAGTGTATTTCAGACCTCCCAACTCTGCCTTCCATGATCACACTTGTGTGTGTATGTGTCTCTGTGTGTATATGTGTGTGTGTGTGTGTTCATGCATGTGGCTCCCAGTGCTCATAGCATGTGTCTCTCCCTCGTAAAGTAAATAGATGCCTGTATAGGTTAAGATTAGAAAGTGAACTGCTGATATAACCATGACATCCGTTCTTTCCCAGGAAATCTAAAGAGGTGAGATAAGTAAATTTTTATATTTCACAAATGAAGCAACTGAGACCCAGGAAAGGGCAGTGACATCACCATGGTCATAGAGCTAACAGACGACAGGGTTGGGATTCAACCCAGGGCTCCTCACTTCCGATCCAGTACTCTTTCCTCTTGGCTGCAAAGAATTTCCAGGTTAAAGGAGGAGTCATAATCACAGGCAATATAGAGGAGCTTTTAAGAGTACACACTCCGGGATCAGATGTAGGTTTGAGTCACGGCTGTGCCATTAACTAGCCTTGGCTCCCTCGTCTATAACATGGGAATGCCTTCCTCAGAGGGCTGTTGTGAGGAGTGAATTAAATGACCCGTGTAAAGCACTTAGCTCATTGTCTGACACATAGTAAATGCTCTATAAATGTTAGCTCCTATATTATTAGTTTTATTCTGGGGACAACCGAAGCCCATTTCCTGTTCTATTTGCTCATTTCATCCAAGGTCTTTTGAAATGGATGGACTTTGCCTTTCAAACTGATGGATGATGCTAATAGTTGTTACCTCCCACTGTCTACTGTCTAGGGCCCAAGCACCTTCTCCATGGGGTGGAAGAAGCTCCAAGGAGAGCTTAGTCTTCTTAGCCCATTTGGAATTTAACAGGTAGTCCCCTCTCAAGGCATCATTTTCTCTAAAAAAAAAAAACAACAAAAAAGAAAAGAGAGAGACTATAATGGGCCCATTTTTAAAGAGTGGGGAACAGGAAGAAATTAGTGTCTAAAAAGCATCCCGTCTCTGAGACACGCTGTCTGTAACCCCCGAGTGTGACTGGAGGTCCTGATTCAGACCTATTAACGTTGACGTGGATTACTTTGGGCTGAGAGAAGAGGCACAAGTGCCTCGCACAAAAGAACTTGGTTTTCTCATCCTGACAATGGTGACCTTCATCTGCTTTCCCTTTTCAGTTTAGTCATTTTAGATGAAGACCCTGAGAAGGCAGAAAAACAAAGAGGAGATTCCTCTTGGAACTGCGGGGCTGTGTCCCCCTACCCCACCACGTTGTGTGGGCCAAGGGGGGGGATTGTCCAGAGCCACCGCCCTGGAGAGTGCCCCGGAGCTCGAGGGGACTTACAAAGAGAAAAAAAGAGCTGTTTAGCTTTTTGATTTACACTATCTATTTGAAAAGAAATGTTTTTACTCCTGCTTTCTTTTCTGAGGCGGGCCATCTGGGACTGATTCCCTTTATTATTTCTATTTCTCTGGTGAAACACCACTGCATGGTCCTTGTGTTTATAATGGGGTTTCTGGGGGCCTTTGCCCTCCCCCCTCCTGTCTCCCCTCCTTCCTCAACTCTGTTCTAACGGGTTTCACTGTGTTTATAAAACATCAGCTAACAAGCTTACTTTTCCCCCCTCTCTCCAGCTTCCTTCTTCTGAAGTTTATTGCCCTATATTTTTTTAAAGCCTGAACCACGCCAACCGGGCGCTTGGAGGAGTTGGAGGAGGGGCAGAAGAGAACAACTTAGGCCTTTTGCAGTGAAAAGTGAGATTGTGTTTTTAGTCCTGACGAGCCCGTCTAATAGCCTGTGTGGTCACCGAGACATGGAACACTTCATGGCAAAGGTTGTGCCCGCAGCCTGGCCATGCAGGCCTCATCATTTCATTAACAGGCTAAGCTTCTTCCAGAAATTTTGGCTTAAATGGCAAGTTCTTCAGAGGAAAAATATAACTGTTTGGCACTTCTTCTAAGGAGATACTAAGTGAAACTGTCTACACAAAGTTCAGCCCACCTCCCTGCCAAGTTCTCCAGGACCCTCCAGCACAGCACTTCCCCACGCCAGGCAGCCCGTCTTCCCATGTTACGCAGTTTCCTGCAAAATAAATATCATGTGGGAAATCATCCCACTGTGATGGAAAGAGGCTACTTGAATCCTGTCTTAGGGTTCCTATCACCCCAGGCGCCCCAGAAAGGGAGGGCAGATCCAAAGTCTACGTAGGATCTCCTTGGCAGAGAGTCACTATGGCAGAGATAGTGGCCCCAAGTTTAGGATGAGTAGGTACAATGTTCTCCAGGTGGGGATCTCAGCCAGTTCAGCTTAGGTTTCTGGAAGCCACCTTACCTCCAGATGCAGTCCCCTTTAAAACTTCCCTAGATTTCAACATGCACTTTGCCAAGTTGACCTTCGGAAGCGGTTATTAATTGATGATGAATTGCCTGGAGGTAGCCTCTTTTCAGTCTCTTCTGATCTTTCCCTGCCTGAACAGTCTTTGGAAAGCATGGGATTCGCTTTGCTGGATCCTGGGTCCCTGGCAAGCTTATTGTGTCTGTGGCAGAGCAGTCCTGTGAAGCCAAGGGCCTCTCGCTAAACTTGGCACCCTCTCGGCTTGCTCGCTAACAGTGCAGATTTATAGATCCAACTTCGAGGGCACCTCAGAGACGGCTTCAACCCGAAGCTGGGGTCAGGTATTCAGGGAGCCGGAAATACCTTTATAGCTCTTGGGATAAGAATTGCTGACTCATTTCCTGTCAAATTGGAAAACTCTCTGGATCTAGGGAATTATCATAGTAGCCTAATGGGCTGGAATAATCCTTCTGAGATTCTGAGATCCTGGAGCCAGTCATGAAAATTTATCATTATTATTATTTTTATTCCTTTTAATTACCAGGCACTCCAACAGGTCATGCTTGAACTGTTATTACACAGTGTCTTGAGACTGCAAGAGAATAGATTCTCTGCCTCCATTTGACATTATTATTTCTCCATTTCCCTATTCCTTCCTTATTCTGTTTTCCATTTTATGTGTTTATGTCTATATACTTGTATAAATGTATTTTTGAACCACTAAGATTATAAAGGAAATAGCAAGATATCTATACCAGCCAGGAGTGATTCAAAGTTGAATTACCACTATGTGGTCTTGGGCAAGTTATTTAACCTCTCTGTGCTTCAGTTTCCTCATCTGTAAAATGAAGATAATGATGGTATTTACCTCAAAGAGCTGTTATTAAGGTTAAGTGTGATAATATATATAAAAGATTTAATAGCAAAATATGGCACAGGGGGGACTAAATTAAAATTCATTATTATTGTTGCTGTTGTGTGATCGTTATGATGTTTTTAGCAGCGGTTGCTCCTGACCTCTGGGCTTATTCATCATTTAGATCATTAAGTTGAACTCCTTTAAAGACCTTAAATAGTAAAAGAGCTTTTTTAATAAGCTGCCCCTCAAAATAAACAGCCTGTTCCCAGAATGTTGCCATCTGTAAAGTCTGCTCATTTGTGTCTGAGACACTAATATACCCAAGCTGGATTTCCCAGTCTTTTGCACAAAAGTCAAATATACTGGGTTATAAAATTTAATTGATAAATAAAGTAAAAGCATGTCTGAATTATAAATGAGCTCTGTCCACAGTTCGCTACTGAATGTCCTGATAGGACTGAAAAACGACTATTATTTCCAACATTTTACAGTTTATACAGCCCTTTCAAATCCTCAGTGTCATTTGGTCCTCATAGCAACTTGAGAGAAAGGTAGTTTTACCATACCCGCTTTATAGACGGGAGCTCAGAGCAGGTAGGTGACTTAACTGTGGTCATAGAACCAGTACATTTTGTCCTGTGACCCTTGAACTTAGGACCTCAGAGGTCAAATGCTAAATTCTTTCCTCTGCAGCATAGGGCTTCCTCATGAGCTCCTATAAAGAGGAAACTGACTAGACTCATGGCAGCTCCATCAACACTGTTTACCCAACAGCTACACTTTGGGGCCCTACCAGGACACCACTCTCCCCTTACAATTGCAAGATGAATAGAATCCCCTACCGCCCAAAAAAGCAAGACTGGTAACACTTTTTGGTTGAGCAGAGAACTGGACGCACCCCCTTTTCCAGTTCTGTCTTTTCTCCGCTGCCTTTGGCACTTTCCATGTGAACTAGAGCCTTGTGATAAGTTAGCCTTTAGTACTCGCCCACTTTTTCTATGCAGTGCTCTACGGAAGATGAGAGGTCTCTGCTAATTTTGTGCACCCCATAACTAAAGCTTTGATTTAGGAAAATCAGCCCAGTAGCAGGACTGTCATTAGATTCAGCAGCAGACAGACCTGCCTTCAGATTCCTCTCTGGCAGGGTTTGGCTGCATGATCCAGCATAAATTATTCAGCTCTCTGAGCCTCAATTTCCTTGTCTTACCTCACTGGGCTGTTGAGAAAACTGAATCTGATGAGGTGTGTATAGCATTTCCTATAGTACAAGCAGAGAGCAGGTAACCAACAGTATTCTCCTTCCCCTCCTTCTGGGTGGTCTCTTGGGACCTTTGACCTTGGGCCCTGGGAGCCCTGCAGGGGTTGCTGGTCTGTGAGCTACAGCTATAGAGTTCACCCACCACTCGAGGGTAAGCCGTGCAAAGCCTCCTCGTGTAATTCTGAGTAGTCATTGAAACGCTTGCCTGGGAAGGGAGGTCCGAAAGTTTATGTCAATCACAAGAATTTGGGGAAGATGGTAAAAATATAATGAAACTTAAGTGCAGAATAAATTCTCATTTACATTAAGAAATCTATTTTAGTACCACATTCACCTTCATCGAACTGCATTATGAGGTGGTGAACAATAGCAGTTTGTTCTCAGTGAGACCCTGAGTACTCCGCTGTGCCGGGCGCTGTTCTAGGAGGAGATTCGGAAGTGTGCCAAACAAAGTCTCGGTCTCGATTATTGCAGTTGATACAGACAGAGTAGGCGCTGGGTGCTATGTGAACACTTAATATATTTCTTACTCTGTCCACCCCTCAAACCAAGAGGTAGGAATTTGCATCCGCATTTTACAGGTAAGGGAACCAAGACGCGGGAAGGTAAATAGTCGATGACCAGGTAGAGTCGGGAACGCAGGCCTGCCCTTTGCTAGAACTGCTCGTAGCCATACCACATGGCCTCTTCACGGGCCGTCTGTGTCCTTCCACCAGGGTGTGGGAAGCCCCTCCGCTCCACTGCAACGTGTGGCACTTTGCTTGAGGAAGCCTCAGCTTTGCTGGCCAAGTGCTTACCTGTGTTCTCTCTTTCATGTCGCAGTGGACTGCATGGACCCCACGTGCTCCGGCCGGGGCGTCTGCGTGAGAGGCGAGTGCCACTGCTCTGTGGGATGGGGCGGCACCAACTGCGAGACCCCCAGGGCCACGTGCTTGGAGCAGTGTTCGGGCCACGGAACCTTTCTCCCGGACACTGGGCTTTGCAGCTGTGATCCAAGCTGGACTGGGCACGACTGCTCTATCGGTAAATGCGGGGGAGAAAAGGGCCCGGCGCGGGTGGAGGGGGCATGTTTCCACTGTGCCACGCTCACCATTCAGCCCTGGTCGGTGCCCGGCCCTGCGCTCAGGCGCGTAGCAGAGCGTGCCCCATGTCTCTGAATGCTTTCCTCTTTCCCTGGACTTCAGTCTTCACCCTCTACTCTTAAATGGGCAGAGGACTGAAAAATCATATATTCACATCGTTCCTTTCATAGCAGTGGCCTTCAGAGTCAGAACATTGTCCCTAACCAGTTAATTATAATAATAGATTTTTCGCTGAAATCTCATTTCTCACTTTACAATGGTCATCCCTAGAGGCCAGGCCACAGGGAACAGTGAGCGTAGGTGCTCAGCGTGATCTAACCCCCACCTGCCTTTCTGGCCAGATCCTCTGCAAGACTTTAAATTCCATGAGAATAGAAACATGTCTTATGTACCTCTCCATTCTCAGGACTCAGCATAGGCCTGGCCCACAGCAGCTGCTCAGTAAACACTGATTAGTGAGTGAATGAATGAATGAACAAACAAACGAACGATGGAATGTGTTCTTGATTGTGGTATTTGGTTCACCACAGGATTTATACATGCAGAGTTCAAAGGATAATTCTATTGGGAGCCCAAGCCCAGCTTGGGGCCTCAGCCTAGGCTGCTTCCCAGCACTCTGTGCTGCCCCCCCGACCGCTGTTTCTCCTCAGCTGTCGCCTAAAGCCAGCCTGACTGCTAGCGAAGCACTTGGACAGTGGCTCTCTCTTTGCATCCCTGCTATGTAGGCAGCACCTACCTGGGCTCAGTCCTGGTTCTGCCATGCTCTAACTATGGGACCTTGGCAAGGCCTTGACTTTTCTTGGCTTCAGTTTCCGTATCTGAAAAGCAGAGTTAATAACAGTGCCTACCTCAGAGGGTCATGTGGTCATTAAATGATACAGTGGCTATCTGAACTTGGAACAGTGCCTGCCCAGAGTGGATACTTGCTATCTTTCCTTCACCTCCCTCCCAAGAGCACTCTGTCTGCCCGGAAATGAAACTCATCTTTGAGTTTCAGGAACTACAGCCAAGGGGCTTTTCACGTTCAGGGAGTTGAGTATTGGGTCAGGCATTGGACTTTGTCCAGAAGACCTGGCTTTACTTCCCTGACCCTCAGTTTCCTCCTAGGTAAAACCACTCTGTGGGGCTTCTGTGAGAATCCAGTGAGAAAATATAGGCAAAGCAGTTAGTTAGCACAGTGTCTGGCGCAACTCAGACACCAGCAAGCGGTCACTTTAGTCATGTTATTTGTAGTATCTGCTCCTGGCACAGCAAGGCTGGTAGAGAGCCTTCTCATCAGGAGTCGCAGGCCAGCAGGCACAGCCAAAGCACTTCTTGCACCATCAGCACTGACTGTGGGTTGTAGGATTGGCAGAAATGGGCCCCCACCACTTGGCCCTCCTAGGACGCAAGACCAGCTAGCTCTTCCCTGAGATGAGTGCCTTGCTGTTTGGCATGGAGAACAGGATTTAATGGAAACAGCTTAAATCAACATGCCCTGGACTCAGCAACCAGCCTGTAATGAAATGTGAGCTAACAAGTTCCCCAGCTCTTTGGTTAGGTCTGTGGAAACAGTGAAGTCAGGTTTTATACAAGTGTTTACTCAGACCCCTGGGTCCCCAGCAACGTGGCTTCCAGTCTCATGTCAAAATCCCTCTTTAAATCCAGCTTCATTAATATGGTCTTCCTTCCTGGCAAACCACACAAGATAGCTATTTGAACAGCTCGCTGTGTCCTGGAAGAGCATAGGTTATACGGCCCACCCCTAACCCCCAACACACCTCTATCCTCAACTCTGGGCCCAGTGGGACTTCACCCACTCAGCCTTTTGAGGGTGATGATGGTGGAGGTGGTGGTGGAGGTGATGGTGAAGATGATGGTGGTGGAGGTGATGCTACTGCTGTTGTTTTACAGATGGTAAAGATCTGGACAGGGGAAATGACTTAAAAGTAATTCAGCTAATGAGTGGCAGAGTTTGGATTAAATCCAGGCCCATTGTTTCCAAGGACTCAGCTCTTGCCTCAAGCCCGCTTCCCATCCAAGGAGGTTTCCTTGTCAGTGATCTTGTCTTTCTTCCTGACAAGCCACAGGATGGAGCATTAACGAAAGAGCCATCTGTTTCTTAGTGCTTCCCGCAGACCAGGTACCAAACTAAGTGCTTTACAACCATTGTCTTAGTTAAGGTTCATAGTAGCCCGGGGAGGGAAGTATTACTAGTTCCATTTTCCAGCTGAGGAAATTGAAGCTCAGAAAGTTGAATTTCTTGCCAGCATCTCCCCATTAGTAAGTGGCAGATCTGGCTCCAGGGACCCTCCTCAGCTCTGTGGTAAGCTGAACAATGTATCCTAACCGTGCCTGTCTCTTGCCAAATTCTGAACTCCATGAGGTTGTTGTCTGTTGATATCGCTAGCCCAGGGCTGGACACACATTAGGTTCTCAGTGATCACTGAATGAATTCCTTACCCAGTAAAGGTCAGAAAGGAGGGAGGGGCTACAGCTAAAGGCTCTGCCCAGGGAGATCCCAGCACACTATCAGATAGACAGTCTTATCTCTTCTCTCGGGATCCCTGCCACCCAACACACACTGCAGGGCTAAAACCAAATCCCTGGACTCCTTCACCATCACTTTCCTAAACCAACTCACGTTAGGCCCGTGCGTAGTGCCAGCCAGTCAGAACCCCTCCTGGACAAGAGCTGGCATCGTTTCACATCCTTCAGGCCGTCTTCCCTGGGGAGCAGCCCTACTGGGCTGGCCGCCTGATCAGCCTTTGCGTAGGGTGGGCGCCCGCAGCAGCGCTGCTGAGCAGACTCACACCCCCGTCCCTTCCCCAAGTGCTTTCGTTGGCTTTTCATCCTCTTGGCTTAGAGCCACTTCAGAAAAGGGAAGGGATTTAATTTCTCTAAGATGGTCCTTAAAATTGGAAAAGCCTACCTTTTTGTCAGACCCCCAATGACTTCCAAAGATTTCAGGCTCAGTGGCGTTCTCCAGGGTTCCACCCCGAGTGTGATCCCTTAGGCTCGTCACCTGCCCCCCACTGGCTCTCCCTCGGGTCCTCCTTCTCCTCCCGCCCAGCCCAGTCGCCTGTCCTCGCCTCATAAATTCATCCCTCATTTCCACTGCTCTGTGAGCCCCCTGCAGCCTCGTCTTCCGTAAGTGACTTTTGGAAGTCATTCTCATTCCATTTCATTCCATTTGGTCGCTGGCGCACAGAAGCAGTACATGGCAGAGATTCTGCCTGTAAAATGCTCATGCTGATGGGTTAGGATTCTTATTGTTTTGTTGCAGCTGAGCATCGTGGAATGACGGGTAGAGATGTTTGAGAGATTCTGTGGAACAGCACGTGCAGTCAGGAGGAATGCGTGGGATTAGGAGAGGGACCGAGCCGGGCTCTTTCTTTCCAAGGCTCAGTTTACTCAGAGAATGTGGCTAATGATGCCTGCCCTGCCTTGTTTTTCAACATAGCTTTAATATGTATCAATGAAATGGCTGGCAGGGTGGCTGGCATTCAGTAAGCACTCAATAAATAAAAATTAGTATTATTTTTAGAACACATGATTAAATCTAAATTAGAATACATGGTTAAATCTAAATTAGCCAAACTGTCCTTAGACACTAACACATTTTATGTGTGAGGGCAGTGTATATAGTGAAGGTGTGGAGCCAGACCTGGATTTGAATCTACGTGACCTTGAACAACTCGCTTTCTCTCTCAGAACCTTGATTTCTTTGTGGTTTCTGAGACTCTACCACCAACACTGGTCACCAAGTCTAGACGAAGCGTCAATAATGTGCTGGCTCGGTTACTCCCAAACAATAGCACAAGAGCCACGGAGCATTAGCATCAGCCTCTTCTCAGGACAATGAGCTTCCTGAGCTCCATTCAGGAGCAGAGCACAGCCTCACAGAGAGAGCACCCAGCACAACTCCACGCCTGCGCCCCTGCGCCCCTGCATCCACCCCTGACATGCACACTGTCTACTTTTACTCATGAACTTCTCTGGCTTCCCTGTGTGTGGGCACTGTCCTAGGCACTGAGAATCAGAGAGCTGTAGTCCATGAAGGAAGCGACACCTAGTTATAAGGCCTGAGAAGAGCTCTGGCTGATGGGTGTAGAGTGGGTTTTGTGAGCACAAAGTCAGGAGCAGTGAGCTCCGAGAGAGGACATGGAGAGGAACCTGGGAAAGTCTTCCCAGGAAGGAGACTTGTGAACCAGACCTTGGGAGGGGACGCCCTGGTGACAAAGGAGGGGAGGAATCCAGGCAGAGGGAAAAGCATGCGCAGTACAGAGCTGTGCAGGAGCATCGTCTGCTTGGAAAGCCCACCTCAGACTGGAGAACAGGAGCCACAGGAGTGGGGGCAGGAAGTCGGGGCAGGAACTCAGGTCAGAAAGGTAGGCAGGGTCCAAACCACGGAGCCCCCTGAATGCCTCGCTGGAAATCTTGGATTAAAAAATGTCTCAGTGCACTTTGTAGATTTCCCTTTCAGACTCCATGTCAGGGCATTTCTGTAGCTCTCAGCTCAACTTGGCCTGGGTTCTGCCGTTGCTTAGGGGGGCCTTCTAGGATTCAAACTCAGATCCTCTGAGCTTCCATTTCTTCTTTATTACTTTCATCCCTTCCCAAAAAGAAAAGCAACTCACAAAGCATGTTTAATAACAAAAATGACTAGATGCATAAGGAGTAGAAAAGCTCCTATCAAATTAAGTCACAATTGACCGCAAAATAAGCTCAATGCCTTAAAAAAAAAAAAAAAAAGGCCAAAAGTAGCAACAGGGTTAAAAAAATTAAAGCTCTAAACATAGCAGTTGCATTAGTGCTAAATTTTGAAAATGGTAATTCAATTTTATTTACGAAGCAAAATATAATTACATTTAAATTTGAGGGAACAGAATTTAATTCTTATTAATGACAGAAAGACTGAGTGAGATCCTTTAACTCCAGAGAAATTGTCTTACGTTCACGGATGGGAGAGAAAATTAGATCCAACGTCAAGCATGCTCCCCGGTTACAAGTCTCATTTCTGTAGCCGGAATTGTTCCCCCTCTGAGCAGCATTAGCTTCTCAGCCCAGAGAGCACCGAACCGACATCCAATTAAACATCAAAAGAAAATGATGAGACCGGGCTATTTCTGTATAGGTATGTTATGGGAGGGGGAATCGGGAGGTTAGAATTTCACCCGAGGAATCATATCCTCTGAGACTTGACATTTCCTGCAGCCTTCCCAGCAGCAAGTGCTAACCTAAAACCAAAGTTCAGAATAATAAATATCTGAGAGATTGACACCGAGGCAGAGAAAGGAGAGGAGATGCTGAGGGGAGGCAGGGAAGAACCCACCCGTTGTCTGGGAAGTAGTGTGTGGAGGTTTAAACACAATGAGATGGTCAGTTCTTAACATTTAATCAAAGACTGAGAAATTGGACCCAGACGGGCATACTGCTAAATACTGCCAGAGTTAAAGGTTGACAGACCAGGAGCTGGCAGCTTTGTAATTTAGGAGAATTTCCCCCGACAGTCCTGGAACATTTTCCATCAGAACTGGAGCTCTTCGGTATGCAAATATAAGCCCTCCTGAAATTGGGTTTCCGAGTCAGGCTTCTATTTGGATGCCCAAGCTGATATCTTACATGAAATCTCTAGCTTGTCTTCCTGAATCAAACTGCTGGTATGATAACTTGTAATTTAAAAATAATAACTGTTCTTTGAATGGAAATTTTATAGAGCTCCTTCACGTAGGTGCTTCACGATTGATTCAAACAACAAATACATAAGCCTCTGACATTGCAGATGGTATTACTCCCAGAAAAGCAGGGTTCAGAGAGCTTAGGAGACTTATCCAAAGACACTCTGGAAAAACAAGGATTCCAAGCAACCATTTCTGGCTTCAGAGCCCATGTTTATCCCCAGCATAACTCTGCCATGAGTTCTCACCAAGGTGCATGCTGATACTGTCGATGAATCAGGTACCAGATTTATAAAGGACCACTTCACTTGGTACCACTTCCAGGAATCAGGTGAATTGGATCACAACCACCAGTATACTGGGCAGCTCTACCAGGGTTCAAGGAAAAGAGCAGTTGCTTTCTGGGGTGATCAGGGTGACCTCTTGGAGGAAGTAGGATTTAAGGTGGGTCATGGAGGTTGGATTTGAGTTGGCAGAGGCAGAAAAAAAGAGGCAAGCACCTTGCAGCAGGCCACTGAGGAAGTCAAAGATTGGCAAAAAGATGGGACAGATCATGGCATTTTCTAGGAAAGACCAGTAGTTTGGAGTGGTTTAGCTTAGGATATTTGTGGTAGTAATGAGAGGGGAAGGAAGTTGGCAGGAGTTGGATCATGAATTGCCTTGAAGAAGTTTAGATTTTATCTGTCAGTGGGAACCACTGAAAAATTTTAAGCAGAGATGCTTAAACACAGTCAGGTTTGGTTTTAGAAAGATTACTCTCACATTGGCATGCAGTTTGAGGCCCCTGGGGGACATCTAGGTGGCGGTGTCCAGGAGAGAGAGAGAGAGAGAGAGAAACACACAACTGGGTGGAGAGGTGACCTTTCACAAGAGATATCCTGGTTGGAGGTCTTTGGGAAGAACACTGACCATCAGCCGTCTTTTCAGGTCACCCATTTGAGTCTGTCCCATGGGGTTTGGGTAGCAGTCCAGCCCAGGCTGAAAATACACATTCCAGACACGTTCTTTGGCTCCTCTGCTCACCAGCCCTTTCCTAGCTTGTTATCGGCAAAGTCAGACCCTATTTGAAGGCCTCCTCCAAGCTAGGTCTGGACACCTCTAATCAGGAAGCCCGATAGCCTCCAATTAAGATGAATAGCAGTGGCCCACTGCTTCCAGTGAGAGGTGCTTCAAAAAGCTTGAAATTCTAGTCCTGGGAGAAAGAGGTGTGGCGACCGCTATGCACTGACACACTGGAATCCACTTTTCTGCCTGGTTTGAAAGCTTCCCAAACTCCTTGAGTGAGGTGAAAGGCCATGTGGTTTCCAAGGCTCATTAGCTGGCTGCCATCTCAATCCGTGGGACAGAGCCATGGCTTGGAGCAGCTCTGACGCTCGGGCAATAGGGAGGGAAGTTGAAAGGCACAGGAGAGTGGCTTGGGTTTGGCCTCAATGTCAAAAGGAGACTAATTACTGTGAGGAAGTCAGAGGCTCCTTTCCTGTACCTTCCTACCCTTCTGGCTTCTTCCTGAAACCTGCCTTGAGACTGAAAAACCATCTGCCCAATTTAGTGGCGGGTGGGGGGAGTAGGTGCTGTGTGCAAACCAATTTGTTCAAAACATAGGGATATCTGGCCCGTGGGAAAGAAAGTTAACTTCTAATTAGTTTACTGTATGCTGGGCGTGGTAGCCAGCTTCGTGCTCATTTATGCATTGGTAGACTTGAGTTGCTTGAGGATAGGAACAATTTGATAGAATTTCTGAATCCCCCAGTCCAGGGCTACCTGACACATAGTAGATGTGCAATGCAGGGGTGGGTAAAAGTAGGTTTACAGTTGTTAGTATGGAAAAAACATGCAGGTTATTATTATTACAATGGTTTTATTAACTCTGTGTTTTACTTACAACTGTAAACCTACTTTTGCCCACTCCATATATTTTTAAATCAATTTTAAGATTCTGGTAGATAGGTATCATTATCACCATTTTATAAATGACAAAAGTAAGAGTCGGAGGTGTGCAATACTGTTTCGCACAGCTGGGAAGCAGCGGAGCAGGCTCTTCTATCCAGCTGGCTTAAATCCAAGCCTCTGTTCTGTGCCAAATCATTGACCTTCGTATTCCAGCAGGTACCCTGCTCGTGCCACTGGAATGTGGCACTACGTGAACGCAGCAGGGGGATGGAGAATGAACAGACAAGTCGAGGGAAAGGTAGTATGAAGAGCATTGGGTCAGGGTGAGGAAGGAAACTGGGACTCTGGTTTCAGAGATCCTGTAGTTTAGCTGGGTTGATGATCTAATACGTAATTAACAGTCAGGGAGATATGTCAGATTACATCTGAGATTTTGCCTAAGCCTGTTCACCCAATTTACAGACCAAATAGCTGTGGTAATCACGGTCACCTTTCTTTCTAGCTAAGTGTCTTTGAGCAAGTCACTTAACCTCTCCAAGCTGTTTCCTCAACCACAATACGGGAGTGAAAACACCTTTGCAGAGCTGTTGTAACATTTGTGTGCCACCAACAATGATTCTACATTTTCCCCTTAGATTTGTGCAGTGTGGCTTGGACTTAAAATGTACCAGGATTTCAGAGAAATACCCCAAGCTGTGCACTGACTAACATGAGCTAGTGATGAAACAAAATCCTAGTGGGAATCATCTTAAATTATTTAACCCTCCATTAAAATGTCTTAAGGTCACTCTAAAAACCTCAGATCCTAAGCAAAATAGAATGGCTTCCTCTATCATCCCTTTTCCTGCTAAGTGCAGACTTAATCATATATATATATGCATGTATATAAATTGATTTCAGAGAGAGAGGAAGGGGGAGAGAGAGCGATAGAAACAGCAGTGATGAGTCATTGATCGGCTTCCTCCTGCACGCCCCCTGCTGGGGACCGAGCCGGAGCCGGCACCCGGGCATGTGCCCTGACCAGCAATGGAACCGTGATACCCTGTGTCACAGGTCAGTGCTCAGCCGCTGAGCCACGCCAGCTGGGCAGTACAGACTTACTAAAGGACTTCCCAGGAGGTCTCACTGCGCCAGGGTTCTATTTATACACCCCTGGAATTTTAAAAATAGCTTCACCTATATCTGTTCCTTGCTCAGCAGGAAAGTACACAGACCCTTAGGTGAGGTCCCCTCCACCCCCCACTCAAGTCAACTTTAAGCATCTTTTCCAAGTTGAAGAAATTTTATGGGAAAATTATATATAATTCTCTCCCTTTAGGAGAAAGACACAGATTCCCCTACCAGCTATTTTAATGAATAGGATTTTAAAGTAAAGCAGGACAAATTAAAACGTTAGCCCTATGATAGGTCTCAGGCTTCATCCAGGCTCTTAGGAGATCAACATTTAATGAGAGGAGCCTGGGGCAGCTTTTTCCCGTGTGTATATACTTTGGGGCACAATTAACCAATAGCTAAACCTCCTGTCTTTCCCTACCTTTTTCACTTCTTCCTCATGTATCCATCTGAGTTTCAGAAAGAGAATGGGTGTGACACAGACGTTGGCATGAAGGACGATGTGTGTGAGGGCGTAAGGGCTGAGACACTACACTTGCAGCGTTCTCAGTTGGAGACTGGAGATGATGAGTCTTTGGGAAAGTTAGGCACAAAGAAGACCGAGCCCATGTGAATATATTTAACCAAATAGATTTTACACAATATGGCATTGAGGTAGAGTTGAGCCAACTGACATAACACCTCTTCCATAAAGCTTTTTTAATTCATCTGTTCTTTCAACAAATATTTGTTGAAAGCTCATGCTGTGCCAGTCCTGGTGCCTGCTGCCAGGGAACCGTGATGAATAAAAGCTAGAGCCTGCCATCAGGTGGGCTTCCAGGCTAGAGGGAAGACGCACGTGTGCACAGGTGAGGCAGGGCAGAGGCGGGGCGGGGAAGGGGAAGGGTCTAGGAGAAGACCTAGGTGTTCTTGAGCCTAACCTGGGTCATCTCCAAGGACCTATACAGTATAGTCAAGAATTGTATAGGCTTGGAATTTTAGAACAATTGAGCATTTTCACCTGTTTTCAGGAGGACGCCTAGGCTACAAATATTAATAGCTTCCAACTGGATTTTGAAGGTCTTGGCTGATGGTACCACGCTAGGGACTAGAGAAAGGGCTTAATAACCAAATTTTGTGACTATTACTAGAAAGCAAATATTTTGCTCTCAGGATGATGCTTCTCGCTAAGTGACTAGGATTTGCACTGATAAAGGGCATCTTGGGTCCTCATCAAACTGTCGTGTACGTAACATAGTTTACATAGAGCTTTTCACACATTCTCATTCAGTTATTCCCACTAACCCTGGAGGGGACCATTATTACCCTCCCCGGTAGTGCCTGTAACTTGAGGACGAATGAAAAGTAGCATCTCAGTCTTCTGAGATGAGTCGATGGGTCTCTTCCACTCAGGCAGAGGAGAACCTGGGCACTGACAGGTTGCATGATCATCAGTTAGCACCCCATAAACATCAAGGTCACCCTGTTCAGGCCCTTCCATTAAAATGTGTAAGAGCTCACCACCCAGCTCGTAAAGGGCTTATGGAAGGGTGCCCGGCCACCAGGCAGCTGGAGCCCCAGGCCAGGAGAGCGCATCTAGTGTAAACTGGCGAGGAAATGGAGCGTTTGGATGAGCAGCTTCGCAGTCTCCAGATGAGAACAGTGAGACTGAGTGTCTGGGAAACTCTGCATAGAGGATCTCATTTCATTTCACATCTATCCAGGGTCTGACTTGGATTATCACAAGGATAAACAACAGGGCCAGAAAAGGGGGGAGATGTGCTTGAAGAACCTGAAGTTCCCCTCAAGCAAAGGTTGCCCCTTTGCCTACCGGGTTCCCTTATCTGGAAAAGGTCTATCTTGCCACATTGCTCTGAGGATTGTCCAAGGGAGGAAGAAGCACCAGATGACCATCTGACCTTGTAGAATTCCCTTAGCTGTCTGGGTCTCAGTAGCCTCACCTCTAGGAAAGATAACAGCCAGGTGTTCTCACAGCACTGTCATAACAGTTCAATGAGACATGGCACATGAAGGATGGTTTGTAAACTGTAAAACCTGATAAGTGTTAATTATTAAGCCTAAAACAGCTTTCCCGCATATTACCTCATTTGATCTAACACCAGCCCTGTGAAATTGGTGGACTGGGAATTACTATTCCCGTTTTACAGAACCAGAAAGCAAGGCTCAATGAATTTCATAACTTGCAACTTGCAGGTTTCCCAGCCAATCAGTGGCAAAGCCAAGAGTAGACTCCAAAGCTGTCTGATCCTAAGATTCATGGTTTCTCTTCATTGCACTTAAGCAAAAAGGTGCAGAAGTAATAGCTGTAGATTATTTGGTTAGTGTTTGGAATGCCAGTACCAGTTTGTGCTTTGTCTAGACTCTGATCTCTTGGAGAGCGGGGGTCATATCTTACCTCTGGATTCTTAGCACCAGGCACAGCCTCTGCCACAGAGTGGGCATGCCTGGAATATTATTGGAAGAATAAATGGATCAGTATGAATTTATCGATACCTGCCATATATCAGGAACTCAGTACCCTCTGAAGTGGTCATCCTCATTTTATAGAGGAAGACAATGAAGCTCAGGGCAATTGCATAGGTTTCCTAAGGTCAAATAACTGGCAGAACTGATATTTGGAGGCACATCTGATTCCAAATCTTATGTTCTTTCATCCCCACTGCTTCCAGACTAATTAATACTTACCTGTTGGCTAAGACCTGAAGTCAGACAGTCAAGTTTGGGGAAAGCCTGCCTCCTCTGCTCTCTATCCCCATCAACTCCACACACCCTGCTGCCCGAATCACCAAGGCTGTGGCCCCAGCAGCTTGTCCCTCTCCTGGCTCACACCTCACTGCCACCATAAACTACCACCTGGAGACAGTGCTGAGTACACCCAACAGATGCTAAGCTAATCTTGCCTCCCAGCTCTGAGTGCAAGCTCAGCCTCCAGAGTCACCAGGGGTGGTTGCCCTAGGCAGTGCTGTGCAGAAGGGATGGAAAGTTCAGAAATAGGACTTGGGGAGGCCTAGGGCCTGGAGATTGTCACTGTGGTCTGTGTGCAAAGAAAGGAAAGAAGCTTGAAGGGCATCCTGAGAAAGCCGGGTTCCAGGAGGGCTGCCAGATGGAGTGATGCTGCTCCACAGGCCCCCCCCCCCGTCCGCACGCACACACCGGGAAGTTTCCATAAAGGCAACTCACTAGAGATAAGCAGACAAATAGTCCTGGACTGATTTTTCAGCCAAGCTGAGCAGGGTGTTTGTGAACTGGTTTAAATTCTCAGGCACCTATAGCCCCAGGCATACACATATTCATCCATTATCCAATTAGGAGTGTGTTCTGTGCCAAGATCTGTGCTGGGTATCAGGCATAGAATTGATTAGAAGAATTTGATCCAGCCTCGGGTATCCCTAGTCTGATAGTGAGACAGACAGAGAAACAGCAAATCACTCTACCGTGTAGCATGGGAAGGCCAGCAGCAATAGAAGAACCGCAGGATGAACTGCAGGAGACTCCTCAGAGGAGGAGGGATGCTTGAGCTGAGCCTGAGGGTAGATGGTGCTCTGTAACGTGGAGGGCACTTACACCATAGACTCCCACAGTCTTAGAGCTGGAAGGGACCTTTGATGCCATCAGGTTCCTCCCGGAGTGGACACGGAAACTGACACCCAGAGAACAGAAATGACCTTCCCAAGGCCACATAGCAACTCTGTGGCTGAGCAGGCACAGATCTTGCAAACCTGGTACTTGGACTCCCAGACTAAAACTCACCGTCCCGAGAAACGTTCTTGAGTGGGTGCCCTTTGCCATGCGCTGCCATCCATTTCACTGTGTGCTCATCGCAGCCCCGATGGTCAGCACAGGTACTGTGAGGCAGTGCCATTCCTGCCCACTCTCAGCACATCGGAGTTGAGGCACGGGCCAAGGTCACGCAGCTCAGAAGCTCCTGAGCCTAGGTTCAGAGAGCCCTGACCTAAGTCATGTTGCAGCGGCCTCCCTCTGCTTGGCGCAGCTGAGGGACCCAGCGCGTCACTGCCTGCAGCGTCTCCCTTCCCAGGCAGTGTGCTCGGCAAAGTGTCTAGCATGGGAACACACCATAAATGGCAACTCACTGTTGTTTTTTTAATTCTTGAACATTTTAGCCACTGCCTTGTAGATTCATTAGAAAAGTCTGAGCCTCTAAGATGTAATTTTGTTTTCTTTCCTTTTTCAAAAGTAGCTAGACGATTAGTCTCTTAGAAGGGAGCCGTAATGGGCAAATGTTATTTGACACAGGTGCCAATTAATTTAGTTTGAAAGAAATGAAAGGTATTGGGATTTTCATGTGAAGATGGCTGGGCACAGAACCGAGTCAGGGTCTCTCTCCATCGGAGCCCTGGCCAAGAGCACTGTGGCCATGGTTGCTCGGCCCGTTTCCTAAAAAGCAGTTGTGTTCGGGAGCCTCTATAACTTCTGCCTGAATGACCAAGGGGCTTGTGAATCGCATCATGTGCGTGTTTGTATAGGGCTGGGCAACCCCACCCTGGCTTGGATCAGAAAGGCCATTTAGATGGTGCTTGGAATTGCAGTGACAAAGCACTGAGCATAAACCCTGCAAAAGCACAAAACAGCCACCTAGAGTGCCTGAGGAGGCTCGGGATCCGGCCTTCCTTTTACCCCACGCCAATCAGTCATGGCTAGAACCAAATGCAGGCCCCGGACCCCTCACACACACTTATCTTGGCGATCCGGGACTCATCCTCACTTTGTTTTCACACATAACCAGTTTTTAATTAAATTTGACTTTTCCTCACATCTGTTCAGCAGGACAGTCCCCTTTGCAAGTGGCAAGCACAGAAGTGGGGACAGGCTGGCAGTAGGGAAAAGCAAACAGAGCAGAGCCCTTCCATCCATCCTATTTTGGTAAAGAATAGGCTCAGGACAGGCTTCCGCCTGGAGAATTGTTCTTGTCCGAGGGTCATCGTCCACGGAGATTAGCTTCCCAAGCCCCTGGAATCCCAACTGCTCACAGAAGCCAAGGAAGGTAGCCAAGTGTGACCTTTGTTCCCAACAACAACCTGCTCAATACTTGTTTTTTCTCTCTCCTCCCTCTCCTGCCCTTCCTGGCCCTGGTTTCCCCCCTCCCCCTCCTCCCCACAGAGATCTGTGCTGCAGACTGTGGTGGCCACGGCGTGTGCGTTGGGGGCACCTGCCGCTGCGAGGATGGCTGGATGGGGGCAGCCTGCGACCAGCGGGCCTGCCACCCACGCTGTGCCGAGCATGGGACGTGCCGTGACGGCAAGTGTGAATGCAGCCCCGGCTGGAACGGCGAGCACTGCACCATCGGTATGGCGGGCCAGGCCCGGGGCTACCTTCTCTGACCTGCACGGTGCCTTTGTTTGTCGGGTACTTCAGGGCCAGGGCGGGACCCCACTGCATGTGGACACTGGGCAAAAAGTCCTTTCATCTGGTGACATTATGGTTGGCATTTCCTAGACATCAATTGGACCTAAACTCATCACTGAGCATTTTTAACCTCCCTTCCTCCCCAGTCTGCATTTCCCAGGTTCCAGGTAGCTGGTAGCGTGCCTTGCTAGGTAGCCCTTCCCAGGCCAAATGCAGTGTAGTTTTTGTTAAGGAGCTGGGGTTGAAGAATGAGGCAGAGGAGTCTCCATTAGCAGCTGTGGGCAAGTCCCAATGCTTCTCTGAGCCTCAGTTTCTCCACCTATAAAATGGGACTAATAATGCATGTAAAGAGCTTAGAACAGGCTGACACATAGTAACGTGCCCAATCAATACAGCCATTATTATCAAATTCACTGTCTGGTTGGGAGGCGTTGGACTTTGGCTCTGAGTCTTCCATACCCACTGGCCTCCTAGGTCTACGCTCCCAAAGAGGCCTGGGATCGGGGGAAAGCTTCCCACAGGCCACATCTGCATTCCATTAGCCTAGGACCCCTCCCTCCCCTGTCCTCTGCTTCCGTCCTGTCTGCATTTGTCTCCTTTCTCCTCTCTTGGGGGCTCCTCGGCACCAGGGCCCCTGCTAAAGCAGCACTGTTGGCAGCTTTCAAAACAAGCCGATCACTCCATTCCCTTCTTTCTGCCTTTCCCGCTGGTTTTGTTGATTTTAAACACAGCCAGACATTTTGCTTGGTTTATTATCTGGAATGAACACTCACCAAAAGCTCTTTATTGAATCAACTGGTTTGTGGATGTGTGTTTTAACTTCTTCCCCTTGCATTTTTTTAAAGGCAGGGTCTGTGATCAGATGGTGAGCACATGGCTTGAGAAGGCAGGATTCTGGGTGCCTCTCCAGCTCTGAGGGTCACCTCTTGAGTCTTACAGCAACTGGGAGACAAGCCCCAAAGCTTTGGGGAGACGAAGGAATTTTGAGCAAATGGAGCTGCCTCTTATCTTTTGTGGGGTTTTTTTTAGGCTCCATTCCTTTTGTTTTCTAGCCTGAAATTAGTGTGTATCCATCACCCCACCCTCACAACATCACTCTGTTCATACATGCCTGTACAATACCCTCTACTTATTACCATTGATAATAATGGCTTCTAATTTTTGAATGTCTATAGTGTGCCAAGCACTGTGCTAAAGGCTTTAACTGCATTATTTCATACTCCTAGCAATGACCTGTGAAGGCACACATGTTAGTCCTTCCCTTCCCAAGACCTGAGGCTGAAGGTCACTTCACTTTTAAGAAGTGAAACAGGAATTTGAGGCTCAGTTTTCTGAGCCATAGTGCAGGGGCTGCTCACCAGCTGCTATCTGCAGCAATTGTGGAACAAAGCCCAGGTTTTCTGCAGAGGCATCCAGCACGTATCGTCCCCTGAAGACTTGTCTCCTTAGTACAGTTGTGCTCAGAGTCAGGCCAACTCTTAACAGCCACTCAGAGCCGATGGCAGCCCTCCCTACTTTTCCATAGCAGAAAATGCCCCCACATCTTACTGTGTGGCTTCTGGAAGGCTTCTTTATATCACTGTCATCTTGTCCTGTGATTGTCTTGAACATACGTTAAAGAGAAGTGGCCCAAGTTCCTGATGGGCCCCCTTCTTTCAGCTCTGCTTGCTCTTTTCCTTGTGACCAAGGGCAGACTGACCTCTCAGCCTCCCCAGCTCACAGGGGGCCCATCCCTATTAAAACCAAAATCAGGGCCCAGAAAGAGGACATTCTGTCTTTCTAGCTTGCTTACAGGGTCCTCAACTCACCTTATCAAGTTCCCAAAAGTTCATGGATGTCAGACTCTCATAAGATAAAGGCACCTCATTTGAGTCGGACGACAGGGGACTTAGGGAAGTTGTCCCCGGCACAGTCACGGATGACACACGATGGGGTCTGTGGCCAGGCCAGGCCCCGTCTAGGCCTCGTGGCTGTTCATCCTGAAGAATGTCCCTTCTGTTTTGCTGCCATGAAGTCAAAGCACTTCTTCCTGCCTCCCCCGTTCACCCCGTTCTCGCTCTCCAAGAGCAGATCCCTGCTCGGGATTGCGGACGCCTCTTCCCCTCCAGATAAGAAATACATCAAGGTAAATGCGCACGATTCAGGAGGGAGGCTGACAGTCATAAATACCAGAAAAATGTCACAGGACATTGAAGGAGTAATGGACTAGTCATAGTGGCTCAGATGAAAGGACGCTGGCTGGGAATTCTATTACCTCTCATTGTGTGATGAGCATTTCCCGTCCCTGTCTAATCCCCCCGCATGGCAGCTCGCTCCCCGTGGGTCCCTGCCTGTGGCTGGCTGCACCCCGCTCAGAAGCAGAACACCCCGCGCTGGAGGGCGCCTCAGGGGCGGAAGGGCAGGGCAGGCCACGCGAAGGAGGGCAACTGAGGCAGTGCCTCCTCTTTCTTTTTGGGATGGAAACGAGAAGGAGAAGGGCCCTTTTAAACTCAGAGGGTAACAAGAAGCACTTTCTTATATTTCCAGGGAGCTTCAGCTCCCTGTGAGGGTCACTTAGGAAAAGAAAAAAAAATGCCTGTGTTAGAAAAGTTAGAAATTCAAGTGCTACGTTTTCTCTTGTTACCAGATTATTACACAGTAGTAGGTCATTACACTGTCACTAGCTCATGTGCTGGAGTATATGTAGGTCCCACCCCAAAGAAAGAGCCAGTATCCACGACACAGATTCAGAGATCTCCACGCGGTGGAAGCAGAAGAGAGGAGGGCCTGTTGAGTCATGTACCACCACCCTTTCTAAGCGGGAAGGAGGGACTCGATTGCTTTCCACAGCTGGCGTGAAAGAATCAGAAGGCCTGTGCTCCTTACGGCCAAGTCCCCAGCATAAGAGCCTTTTTACCCCAGCGAATTTCCCAGAGCAGATTACTAAAATAGGAATCAAATATCTGCTTTGGAGGTTTTGGTCCATCTTTTCTTTTAGGGAAGCTACTTGCTTTTTGCTCAAAAGAGGTTGGTTTTCTGGATAAAAGGGAATTTGACAGTGACATCCTCTTTAACAGCCAATTTTGGGGGTTTTGTTTGTTTTCTGTCAAAAAGCAAGAATATTTCCCATTGAATTCTAATTCCTTATGTTAAGAATTATCTGTCTCTTTGCATCTTCAAGGAAGGTCAGACAGACCACATGGTCAGTGGGGGCTTCTGTTTCTCCCTCTGTGAATCACAGAATGGGATGGCTGGCGGAGGCCTCCTGGTGCCCACAGGCCTGCACACCCCTCAGCCTGAATCTGAATTACTAGCTCCTAAAAATAACCTACAGATAAAAAGGAATATTTCATTTTTGCTCTCACTTGTCACTAATACTCCCACTTGCATATATCAGCAGTTTTCAACCCTTTTCATCTCATGGCACACATAAACGAATTCCTAAAATTCTGCGGCACACCAAAAAATATATTTTTTGCCCATCTGACAAAAAATAGGTATGATTTTGATCCATTCACACTGGACGGCTATTGTTGTGTTGGCTGTTGTCATTTTTTTATTGAACAATCTAGGAAAAAAGAGGTCAGTGCCCCTGACTAAGTAGTCAGGTACAGCAGGTTTTAAGAATTCTTGCGGCTCACCTGTTGAAAATCACTGGCGTATATGGAGCCCAGTTTTCCTAGCCCAGAAGCTGAGGTAAGATGGGTTGATTTGGGTCTATTTCATGGGTATGTGGTCAACACAGAGTCATCAAAAGCATATTTTTGGTTGTTTTTTCCAGGAATTTTATGGCTCTCTTAAGACTGGGGCTTGACCTCCAATTTCTTTAGAGAAAGCTGTAAATCACAGTTAAATTTAAGAAGGTATTCAGTTTTTTTCCTCCTTCTTTGAAAGCACCACTAACATTTTGGATCACTTCTCTGATAGTTATTTTATTCACTTCAGTGCCCCTTGTCTATAAAGTCTCAAAACACATGTGGGAAATGCCAGCTTCTGATTACATTGGTAAAATTCCAACCTTGACCCCAAAGCTGTGATTATTCCAGATGCCAGATATACAGAATTATTTACTAGGCTTCAGGAGAGCTGTCCAATCATATAAATCTTGATTCTTAAACAAACCCTCCTCTGGGAGGAAAGATCAGAATAATACTCTGGTGATGCAATTGCCAGAGTGAGCAAAGCCAGATGAAGAGAAGTTATGAAGGGAGGCCACAAACCTTCTAGAGTGCTTTGTCCACTTTCGAGTGGTAGCTCTCAGAGTGGGGCTTTTGTTTTTGTTTTTGTTATTTTTTTTCCCTAATTAGTCCTCAACAGAGAACTCACAAGTCACTCGCGAGGCATCGGCGCCTGAGTGGTGGCCCTGTGCTTAACCCTCCTCGAGCTTTCTCTCACAGCACGGCCCGTGGCCTGACAGGACCGGTGCTGACAAGGGGAAAGGGGAAATGGACAGGGATCTGCCCCAAGTTGTGAGAGCAGGAGCTTGATTCATCGGTGGTTCTGAGAGATTTTAGCCCACACGCAGGAGGAATGGGAAACTGGAGGAAGGTAGTGGGCCTTGTGAGTCCCTTTCGGGACGGTGCCATTGGCCACTTACTCGTTGATCATCCAAAGAAAGAAGAGCATTAAAGTATCCAAGATCTTAACAAGAACATCTCTTTGATGGTTTGTCATTCATCTGAAAGAAATTTAGATGATTATAACCCCCCTGGGCATTGCCTGCCATTATGATCCCATTCAGTCTGGCCTAATGGGTTCCAATGATACAGCTATTAAAGTGCTCGGAGCTCCTGGGGGGTAAGAATGAAAAGCCTCTTGCCACGTTCCCCATAACCTCTGCCTGGGGCCCCTGAAGCTGCTTGAGATGATCCTCAGAGAAACTTTTGTTGGTACAGGCAAGTCAAGGAGAGAAATTTTCATGTTGGAGGTCACAGAGATGCTAAAGACATCTAAGACCTCACAGACCAAGCTCATGCCAAAGGCGCGGAGTCGGTGTCATAAACAGCTGTGTTCCACCGCCATCCCCGGATCCTTGCAGAGTGATAGGAACGTAGGTGCATAAGGAACATTTGTGCAGTATTGAAAGAATGAGCGTGGCCTTAGAGGGAAAATGACTCTACTGCCGTCGTCTTCATCCTGAAGTTCTGAGGAGAAAGGTGAAGGAATTTTGTGACGTCCCGAATCCACCATTCATAATGCAAACTTACGGACATTATGCCGTCTTTTCTTAAAGTTAGTACTTTACGGTCATGATGAATTTTTAAGTAATAATACTCAAGGGGATATGTGCCAAGATTTTCAAGCAATGAAAGCAATAGTAATATGGACTTCTGCATATGCCTTTTATAATTAAATGGTGTTGGACTTCAAAGATCCAGTTATCACTTCCATTTGCAATGGCCAGAAACAATGAAGCACGATTTCATTCCCAGGAAACTGTTGGACTTGGTATTAACTGGCTGTTATCAGCTTTTGGATTCATAGTGTGGCTTGAGGAGTCGGAATGATTTATGGAGTCAGAATTTGAAGTTTTGAATGTCCACTCTTGTCTCCAGAAACCCACAACACTGATTGCAACGTGGGTCTACCTCAGTCACTTCTACTAGATGTTGCTCCTGCCTGCAGTCTGGAGAAATTAGTAAACATTTGTTAAAGGTATTAAAAATGTGTTTGCATTTAATGGAGATCGTTATTACTAAAACAGTCTCAAAAATAAAATAGCTTTAGATGAGAGGGGACTCTCTGAAGTCAGCCCCTGGGTTGCAGGAGATTATCTTTACAGGGTGGAGATAATCTGTACTCATCACCAGAGCCACGATATCACCTTTCAGTTTGGAAACAAAGTGTTTCGTATCGGAGAACTCTCTCAATGTGGATGCTGCATGATGGCATGGCCATTTGGATCACAATGATGGTGTTTCATTCAGCCTAGTCACCCTTCCCAACCCTGTGAAAGAAATCTGGGCTTGCGCCATCTCTTCTGTAGCTGAGTTCAGAGTTTTTACAAGAATGTGTGATTCCGACCCTCTACAAAACTCTGCAGATCTGAAAACTAAGAACAACTCTGCCAGGAGATCCTGCGTGTTATTGCTGTCTGATGGCATGTCCTGGGAGGTGATGTCTGAGAAATTTTAGATCATTTTGCAAATTTAGATGAATGAGTTTGACTGACACGAAAGTGACAGATGAACCAAGAACCAAGAAAGTCTTCTCCGTAGCCAGAGATGTTTTCTGGGCTGTTATACACTGGTTTCCATTGTTTGGCATTCCACAGCTTTTCTTGTTCACTCCTGCTTAATAAGCACTCGCCTTCATTTTCCCTGTTACAGCTTATTATCTCGTGGACTCCACAGCATCTGTAAGAATGAAGGGGGAGCATGCGGGCCCAGTTAAAATCTCCTCTTCCCAATTTTCCACTTGGCTGTGCAGCCTCCAGGAGCATATTTCATCTTGAAACAGAGACCGCTCAGATACCCAAGCTAAGAACAGAGCGTCTCATCTGCCAGCCTTTTGAGGCAAATACATATTGTGAATAACAACAGTATCTATCATATCCAGAGGATAGAAAAAAACAGAAGTTATATTTTTTTTATGAAGAGAGTAAGAATGTCCCTACAGTTTATAGAACCCTAGGGTTTCCAAATAAGGCCCCACCAGTCCTACTTATGGACTTTTGATTCATGTATGAAATCGAGCTGAGGATGGGGACCCACCTGGCGTCAGACCCTTCAGGAGACGGCCATCTATCTGGCCTCTGTGGGAGCACATGTGGGGGAGCGACAGAGAGGAAGTTGAAAGGGGAGCTCCTCCAGTTATTATGGCTACAGCCCAGGTGGGGGAGGTTTACTGATTTATTCTGGGAGTGAAGAGGCCTACCCTGCTTTAAACACACAGCCACATACATGCACAGTGGGGTTTCTTTCAGAGCCACGTTTGACACCCACCCTCACAAGTAAGATTACCAAGTAATTCAGTGCTTGGATGCAACCCCTCCATTGGGAAAGAAAGAACACACCATTCTATCTTTTAAGTTAAAGCATTGAGAACTGGTGGGTTTTCTTTTCTTTTTCTTAATTTTTCACAGTGACATCCATTGCCCAGCACCTCGCAGTCTTTGTAAGATGCACCAAGGAGAGATGCATCTTACTTAGAACACCAGGCATTCTGCATCCAAAACTAGGTGGGCACATGTGTCTGCAGAAAATGCAAAACTGGCAGACATAATCTAGTGGTATATTTGATCAAAGACTCAACCCACGTCCCTAGAGCTCATCGAAGATGATTTCAATATCAAATAGCTCTAGATGGGAGCTTCCTGGGGACCCCTCTGCCCAGACAGACAGGGTGCACTGGTTCTTACACCGCTGCTGCTCCAGGAGGGAAGTTGGCTGCTGCTCTGGGTTGACAAAGGGAAGCTCTGGTTTTCCAGAAAGCTGAGCAAACCTGGCAGGACAGGAGTGTGGCCACTTCTGCAGCTTCCCATCCTGCGTTTTCTCCCGTTTCCTTACCCATTTGTCCTCTTGTTTATCTGATCATATGTGGTTTGAAGTTCCTTTTGGCCCTTCCTGGAGAATGTGCTTGCTCCCCCTCCTCCCCTCCCATGTTACCCTGTCTTTGGTTTTATTTTCCCCACCATGGCAGGTCTGTCCCCACCATGAGGGGCACCCCCTTTGTCTCCTTAGCGGCTGGCACGGTTATGTGGCAGGCAGCATTGCACTTACTTGATCCTACCTTAAACGTCCTGTCTTTTATTTCCCAAGCGCACTATCTGGATAGGGTAGTTAAAGGTATGGTCTTCCTTCCTCTATTTTCCTGTTGTCTTTGTGTGTGTGTTTGTGTATAAGCATAAAGAAGAGATGCGTATATAAAAAATGTATATACATCCCATAAGCACAGCGTCCAGATACTGCCACATCCCCAGCTTTGTCACAGCATACACTGCCCAGAGGGCAGGTTTTTGGCCACAAGGTGATTGATATACCCAAAGTGTCATTGTTCCCCCAAAAGGACTCAATCTGTCTGTGACATTACCATTGTGCTCTTGTCCTTCCCTCCCTCCCCATACACACATACACTCCTCATCCTTTCTACCCCATCTCATGTCACCTTGCCCATCCCTCACGGCCCTTGGCCCACTAGATTTACAGCAGTGGGAACCAGGGTGGGTGACCTGAGAGAAGAAGAGACCCCAGAGCAAGCTAAGAAATCTGCAGAGCTGCATTCTGTCACTGCTGTGTTCATTTATCCAACAATCACATGTGAAGCACCACTGTACTAGCTACTGTGCCAGGCTCTGGACAGAGGGACGAAACAGACCCCTGACCTCAGGGAATGGAAGCTCTTTTGTTTTCTCTTGTTTTTCCTTTTCAGAGGCCTGACTTTGGTAAGTCTTCTCTTTGAAGAGTGTTCCCTACAGGCAAAGTTATTCCTTCTGTTTTAAACATTTACATTAAGTAGGTAGTGCCTAGTTTTCCAAATAGGCCTCATTGCTCTAAGAGTAAGCGTCAGGATGATCAGATATGTGTGCTCCTATAAGATGCCGAGCTCCTCAAGGAGAAAGACCACACCCTGTCTTTTTATCCATAAGTCCTAGCCCAGCAGCCGGCACAAAATATGAGCTCAGTGGTTAAGGGCTCATGCACTGGAGTCAGGCTGCCTGAGCTAAATCCCAAGTCCGACACTTAATGAACTAGGTGACCTTGGGCAATAACCTCCCTTCACTTCAGAGTCTTTATAAAAGACGATTATAGCAGGGCCCACCTCATAGAGTTGCATAATATCAAGGGAAGTAATGAACGTAAAGCGCTTAGCACATGGGCAGGAACCATGCTCAACACACGTTAGCTGCGCTCTTCTGCCATCACGTGCTTAGTCTGACCCGTCATTGGGAGGACTTCATTAGCCAGACTAATTTTTGAAATTGTAAAGAAAAGGTGAAATTAGCTTTTCATACGAGATAGCAACTTCTGTTTAAAAACTTGGAAAGGGTTTTGGGGAAACATAAATACGCTTTTCAACTAGAATGTCTTTGCCAAAGACAGCAAAGGTGTTACTAGGGCCCGTCAGATGGATGCCTGGTGTTGAGAAGCTAGGTTCCTCACATTTCACATATAGGTCTTCAACTGCAAATAAAATCTTCCCAGCAAGAGAGTAGTACCTGCGAGTCTCTATAGGAATTCCACCAATAATCATTAGAGGAATCGTCAGAATAGATTAAATTTAAGAATTGCCATCTATTTGGTGGATTTTTCCGGCTAGGTGAAGTATTTCACATTCATGAGTCAGTGAATCATAAGTTGCTCTAAAACACAAATGTCTCTTGGCAAATCTAGGTCCAGAACAAGCCCCCATCTGGCTGGCTTTCTGGTATAATGGGTACTAATTCTAAAACAAGAATTCAGAGACCTATACAATGCAAGCTCAGGACTGTCAAATTCAGTGCTTTCCAACGGTATTGTTGGAGACTAAAGATACAGCATTCACTCAACAGATATATCACGCTCCTAAGTGCCAGGAAATGTGGAGCCATATAACAGAAATAGTCCCTTCTCTAGGATTGCCCACCGCCTAGCACGGAAGACACTGATAAGACAATTCAGACAGAGTGTGATGAGAGTTATGATAGCAGAAGTCCAGGGGGCACTTAGCAAGGAGATCTGCCAAGTTTAGGCAGGGTCTTGTAGACCAAGATTGTGAACTTTTACTAAGCATATGAGAAAGCCACTGAAGGTTTTTAAACCAGGATGATGAGTTGATGATATCTGTGATTTGAAAGGCTCCATCTAGCCTATGTTGTAAAAGAGTTGAGGGGGAACATTTGAGGCCAAGGAGGCCAAGTCTAGGTAGGAGATGATAGTGACCTTGTCTAAGGGAAGTGACTGTAGGGATGAAAAAGTACCAGAGGACCAGAAAGAGAACCAGAAAGAAATGGGACATTTTGATATATTATTTGTGGGTGTGTTGCATAGCCCCTTAACTAAAAAAAAATAATAATTTCAAGGACTCTGAAAGTCTTCTAGTCATACCTGATGCTAGCTTCAAGGGGGGCGTCTTCATAGGCTTAAGCAGAAGGTTGAAGATAAAGTGGTCCCTTGTCATTTAAAGGGCATCATTTCTTTTGAAAAGCTTAGCCCTTCTCGAAACCTTAAAATTACATTATTTTGGCTCCAGCAAATGCCTGCTGTGAGTCCTTCCAGAGGGAACTGTTAATGTCACTTGGGCTCTCTGAATTATTGATGAGTTTCGGGGCTTGTGGAATTAATGAGCTTCAGGACTGGGTAAGGATGGGCATATTGCTTTAAGAAAGTCAGCACGTCACCCCAGAGGAAGCTTCCTCCTACTGGCTAATGGGGGTGTGATTATCCCAGAAGCCAATTGCTGGGTGAGAGCAAACCTCATACAACCCGCAGGAACTCAAGGTCCCTCTGAAACCCTGAAACTGATAGGGCAGTGCAGACCCTCAGGGCATCACTTGGTCCATTTAAAGAAACTGATTATGGATAAAATGTTCCCATGATTTCACATGTAGGGCTTTCCCTCCTAGAGAGCACCTGCTCCCCCGGGCGGTTTCAGAGCAGCACAGGATGCGTGCATGAGGCACTGAGGGCTAAGACAAGCCCACTAGAGCAGGGCTTCCCAAAAAGGAATGAGGCGTTCCACATTTCTGAACATGGTTACGTGGGGGAGAGTTCTGAGGTCAAATTGGAAAATGTCCTCATAATCTAATAAGCAGGTTTCTTTATATAAGACTTTCAGAGCCTTTACTATATTAATATTAGTGTGACTTTCAAGGATAAGACAATAGGATGCATGTTTCCCAAACCTATTTGATCGCAGAAGCTTGTTTTTGATGACCTCATAGAACTGGCATTCCACAAAATTCACACTGAGAAGTATTGTTTGAGATAGAAAACCCACTTTAAGTCCTTCCTAGAACAAAGTAGGGTAAGTAGAATATAAAATTCTTGAGGTAAAGGGATATATCTCATCTCTGTATACCCTAGAATTGACACAGCCCTGGCATCCAGTGGGTGTTGAGTAAAGTTTGACGACGTTAATAACAAAATCATCAAAATCAACATTGCTTCAACCTTTTCACTGGGTTGGTTACACTGGAAGGAACTAACAGATAATTTCATTCAAACTCTCTTTTTATAGATGAAGAAATTGAGGCCAAAAGAGGAAAAGTAACTTTCCCAAAATCCCACAAGTTAAGCAGGAGGTACCAGAACCTAGGTCTCCTGTTCCACTCATTGATTCATTTCAACAAATATATATTGAAGGTCTGCAAGGCATGAATTAGGCCCAAAGTCGCCTTTATGTGGTTTACCTTCTAATGAAGGTAGTAAGACAATAAACTAATTGAAAAATTAGTAATTTAAGTATACTTGGGATAGTTGCTGTCAGGGAAAAGGACAGGGTGCTAGGAGAGCTTAAAATGGTGGCCCTGGGCTGGGACACATGGCCCTGAACCCATCTCACTGCCTCCCACCCAGCTGCATGTGGATCCCCATGTCACTGGGCTTATGTGAAGTCTCTGGCAGACTTTGCATTTATGAGTACCATAGCTTTTGACCCAAATTTTGACACAATTTGAACTGGCAAAAGGTTATTTTCTGGTGTGTGAATTTCTTAGTGCAGTTATACAACATTAAAACAAATCCAGTAATAATAATAATGGCAGCTATTGTTTATTGAATACCTACTTATGTTAACCACTGTGCTAAATAGTTGACATCCATTATTTCATTAATCTTCTCAATAAAGATTAATGAAATAATCTTTGAATAACTCTTTGAATTAGGTGCTACCTCCATTTTACAGATAAGAAAACTGAGGCCCAGAGAGTTAAATAATTTTCCAGTCATCCCACATGTAGTAAGTAAAACGATGGTGCTGGGATTTGAACTGAGGTCTGTCCAGCTCCAAAGTCCACACTCTATTCCAACACGTATTTTTTTTAAAAATTAGGATTAAATATTGTGAAATTGGAACTGCCCTAGAAATTCAGGATCTGAAAAAACATAACAAAAAGTTATTTAGTTTAGAAATAATATCTCTAAAGTGTGTAGCACAGTGGCATGGACCTTGAGTGTATGACAACTGTCATTGTCATTACTATTCTGAAGCATCTAAATCAGGGGTTGGCAAACTGCAGCCCACAGACCAAATCTGGCTTGTCACCTGTTTTGTAAATAAAGTTTTATTGGAACCCAGCCATGCTCATTCATTTATAAATTGTATGTGGCTGCTTTCAAGCTACAATGGCAGAGTTGGGTAATTGCAACAGAGATGTTATGGCTTACATGACTAAAATATTTATTATCTGGAACTTTATAGAACAAGTTTGCTGACTCTGATCTAGATAATGGCCTCAGTTTTCTATTTTGCCTTTCTCTGAGCCCTACGTGAGGTTATGGGTACAGCATGTTACTCAAGATAGAAGGTAATGGTGAACAGAAGATTCAAATATTGTGTTCAGGCTGTAAGTCAGGCTCTGTTTATCATGCATAATTATCTATTTAATCCTCCCAACAACCCCATTTTGTAAGTCGACTAGGTCATACAGCCAGTGAGTGGCAGAGCCAGTCTTTGATATGGTTCCCAAGCTTGTGCTATTGCACAAGAGAGGTTTTTACACCTTAAAAGGGGCTACATCTAAGAGCGAGAGAAAGCAATCTACTACCATTCTTAACATTTGGACCTGTTTCCTCCAAGATTGATTTCAAATACAAATGAGGCTTAATTGATGGGGAGTCCCAGCTGGCTGGACACAAATTTGAATGGGACTAATTGGGGAATGAAGGAGTCTGTAATTGTTCAGATCAGGAGGGGTGTCTGATGTTGGCTACAGAGTTAGAATGCCTGGGTGGTCGCCTGCACGTCACAGCACTGCTCCTGCGCTTTCACAGCTGCTTTCTCGATCCCCTTTCCCAACAGGCTTCTGCTGTGCAAAGACCACATAGCCTATACTTGT
The DNA here is from genome assembly GCF_054644295.1 of Miniopterus natalensis. Classification (NCBI taxonomy): domain Eukaryota; kingdom Metazoa; phylum Chordata; class Mammalia; order Chiroptera; family Miniopteridae; genus Miniopterus; species Miniopterus natalensis. The sequence continues at coordinate 35,528,559 of NC_142091.1, forward strand.
TTCTAAACTTCTGGGGGAATCCCTCCTAGGCCTGGCGTACACACTCAATAAATGTTAATCCTTTGAACAGAAAACACAGTGGCCAGGTTGATTGATTGGTTGCTGTGTTGAACACTGCATATGAATGAGCATGTTCTTGTCTTTTCCTTTGTAATAGCGGTCAACTATCAAAAGTCCTTGAAACACTGAAGTTTTCTATTCTAATTGATTGACCATTTAGTGAGTCCCTACCTTGGCCTACGTCTTATACTGGACAGCTGCATTCACATTTGTCCCATTTAAGAATAATGGGTTGAGTTTCAGCTATTTGACGGCAGAAAATTTTGTTTGTAGCCATACTTGTAGCTGTTTGCTGCTCATAATGCTAAATTAAGTTTTATAGATGACCGCTTTCCCATCATTCCTTTCCCTGAGACTGAGCAGAGGCAGAGAGAAGACCCAGAAGGCGTGCCAATGAGAGGTGGTTTTTTGATAGCTCCTCTGAGAAAGGGGTTGGCAGGTTTATTAAAATGGGGACTTGAATGAAAACAAGTGGCAAAATCGAAACTGAGGCGAACCATGTAACTTAGCAGATTCTCAGACATAGACTTCTGAGCCCACATGATCAGAGAGAGGGGTTTGAAAAGGTGGTCATCAGAAACCTGTAAATCTATTTGAATAGTAATGAAAACTCCCCACCCTGTGATAAGTCAAAGCAGAACCAAGGCAGAGCCTAAATATCTCCTGACCCTTCTTGATGAAATCACCCGCAGCCCTCAGACAGATGGCCGCCCCTGCGTTAGGTCCCCACCACATTCTCTACATCTCCCTCAGGGCACTTAGCAGTGAAATATTTTGCTTATACAAATCTGTCTCCTTTGATAAGCTGCATGCTTCTCGAGAGTAAGAACTAGGTCCTACTAATCTCTGTACCTCCAGTGCTAGCCCAGGGAAGGTGCTTCATAAACGACAGACAGGCAAACAGATGTCCAGATGAACAAAGGTGGGGAGGGCCGGCTGCCCGTCTCTGCATTTGCTGTTGCAGACAGCCCTGGTCACCTCTCTCACGTCAGTCACCAGGCTCCTCTGGGTGTATATCCCTTCTTAGTGGCTGCAGATGAGATGGGAAGAAAAAGACCCAAGGACTCTTCCTCAGAGCAAAGACAGTTGTTTAGGAGAAAACAGGACAAAATAAATGAAAAGCCTAAGGTCTGATACAGTTGACCTTGTGACAAGAGCTGAAAAAAGGTGCAGCCTTTAGAATGAGACCCAGAGGTTCTGAGGGGATATGACGAGTAAACAGGGAGATGATTTCTTTGTCCCAAACAGCTTCCAGAGACAGGAGAAGCAAAAGTGAACGAGAGGCGAGGATCAGGCAGAAAGCTCCACTGGCCAGATGCCAACAGGCCTAGGTCCACTGACTCCCGCTCTAGAATCCCGATCACTTTTGAAAGAGGGAGTTTTAGAGGCAGAAGATGTGGGTTTCAGACCTGTCCCTGCTATTTACTGACCGTGCCACCACCTGACTATGCCACCTCCTGAGCTTGCCTTAGCAAGTTCTCCACCTCTGAGCCTGGGCTGCCTCTCCGTGAAGTGGCAGTTCCTAATGCTCCCGGCCTCGCTGGTGCTGCAGGCACCGATGTGCAGGTGGATGTGAAAGCATTTAGTAAGTCGGCAGGTGGAGTGTGAGTGTGTGTGGCTGCACTTGGCCGTGGACAGTCAGACCTCAATTCTGTGTGCTTTGCTTGCAGAGGGTTGCCCTGGGTTGTGCAATGGCAATGGCAGATGCACCTTGGACCTGAATGGGTGGCACTGCGTCTGCCAGCTGGGCTGGAGAGGAGCTGGCTGCGACACATCCATGGAAACCGCCTGTGGTGACAGCAAGGACAACGATGGAGGTAGGGCTGTGGTACCTATGAGCCCCACGCAGCTCTGGGGTGGGGGTGACTCAGGGTGGAGGGTGGGCTTTATTGAGTTAATGGGCCACCAGTACACCAGCTGGCCAGTCAAGGAGGCCTGCAAGGCAGGCATAAAACTGTATATATGGCCAGGAATGAGTGCACATCACTAGTTGTTCCATTTGAATTAAAAGAAAGTAAATGAAATTAAATGCCATCTGAAAGCAAGTGTAGAGGAGAAGGCATATGGAAGGAAGAATTATCTAACAATTCAATAGTGGAATGAGTTACCCTATAAGGCTGTGAGATTCCCCATCACTGGAAGTGGACAAGAAGAGGCAGTGCAATTCTGTATCACAGGAAGTCGCCAAAAGGATGCTTCCGCAAGGTTGAGTTACCTTTGGTCAAGGTCCCACCTCCTCTGTTCTGGTGGTAATGCTCACCAAGCACATTGCAGGCCACCTTCTGCCCCTATGGGTTAGTAATAGAATTTGTTTTTGCTGTTGGATTTTTTTCTAAGTGCTGGATAGTCAAAACCCTAAGGAAGGGACATTTATTAGCTGAGAGTGAAGAGATCAGGATTCTAACCCCAATTCTTTGCCTGTGTATCCTTAAGCAAGCTGCTTGATGTCTCTGGGCCTCATGCTTCCCATTTATGGAATGAAGCTGTTGGGTTATGAGGACCGTTCCAGTCCTTACGTTGGTGCTAGAATTAGCCTGCATCTTTCTGTTGTGCGAACTTGGATAAATACAACCATAATGGGCTCTGCTTTCCCAGGAATATGGATTGATTCTTCCTGACTCTGCCAATCTTGGGGGTTATAAGGAGAATAAAAAGATAGAAATATAAAAAAAAACTGAAACAGCCCTTCCTTTCTAACGATGGCCTACCAGTTGGCCTGCTCCAAATGTGTTTATGCAGCTCCCTCATATTTATGCCAAGGGATTTTCGGGTATACAGCTGAATAGGAAATAATAGGCCAAAGGGTGTCTCACCCTTTGAGAATTTTCTACTTAGAGTAATTCTATGATCTCAAAGTACCGCAAGGATTAAAAGGCCAAGTGTGTGCTATTGTGATTACTCTGGTTCATTTGCCTTGAGTTGCCTGTAGCAGCCTGGAAGGGGCTGTTTCAAACTGCTGGTCTTTATCTGAGCCAGCTTGCATTCCATCTGTCTGCTGCCTGCATCCCGGAGGTGGCTGGGCCTGTCCACCCAGGCCTGGGCCCGTGGAGTAATTGTCAACAAGAGCTCGTGGGGTTGGGCCTTTGTTGCCAGGCAGAAACAGCAGGTCCATGTTCTCTTCCTGACACCTTAGAGGGTTGAAATGCCCCTTAATCAATCTGAAACTTGTAGAGGTCATTGATTCTTGAGACCAACAGGAAATTCATGTAATAGAAGAGAAGGTCAGAGGAGCAGGACAAGGAAGTTATTCTTTTCTCAGGAGTCCAGGGTCTTGGCCAAAGCCTTCAAACAGCTATTGACCATCTGGGTAGCAACAGAACTGAATGTCCTTGAGAAATGTTGTGTGAGTACTTACTTGCATTGAAATAGGCTGACAGCCCTAGCCGGCTTGGCTCAATGGTTAGAATATCAGCCTGCAGACTGAAGGATTCCAGGTTTTGTTCCCATCAGAGGCATGTACCTGGGTTGCAGGCTCGATCCCTGCCCTGGTCAGGGCGCCTGCGGGAGGCAACCAATCGATGTGTCTCTCTCACATCGATGCCCCCCCTCCACTCGCTCTGAAAAGCAATGGAAAAAATATCCTCGGGTGAGGATTACAAAAGAAAAGAAAAGAAATAGGCTACAACAGTATCACAAAGCCAACCAGAGTATGAGAATGATAACTTGTATGTCATTTCACAGTTTTCAAAGCAATTGTGCATCCATCCGCATCACTGAGAGGCATGCGGTATTATTACCCCCTTACTATTTTCTGATGACGAGGAAACCAGGGCTTAGCGAGCAGAAGTATTTTGCCCGGGTCTCACACAGCCTACACAGGCACCAAAACTGCTGCAGTCTGTGACGTCTAGCCACAGAAGAGCTTTTCAGTGTGCCCAGACTTCAGAAACCCAACTGTGGTCCTTCAAGTTATCTGAGAACCCTGGGTTTCTCTTCTTTCCCAATTTGCTAGGCTTAAAGCAATCCTTTCCAAATTAAACTTGAATTTCAGGCTTCATTAAGAATGCAGTTGCTGTGTTTTTACACTATGACACACAAAAAAAAGTTATACAATGTGGCTGAGTTGGGTTTAGCTGTATTGGGTTTAGCTGTATTGGTTTGTTTTTGTTTTTGTTTATGGTTGTCATCTAGATTTGAAAACAAGAAACAGATCCTACATAGGACTCAGTGACTCCCAGCCTTCTGATCCTCTCTCAGGGCTGCCCAATCATTATTGAATGCCCCCAGATTTCACCCATGGCACAATTGGGGAGAGGGAGCAGCAAGGCAGACAGGCACCAAGGCCCTGATGCACCAAGGTGAACCCCCTCAGTGTGCCCAGCCCTATTGCACCCTTTATCAAGTCCTTTATGAAGGGCTGCACATGCATCTTCTTATTTGTTACACATGGACCTTCTGATAGGGTTGTTCCTTTTATGCCCATTTCAGAGATGGTGAAACTGTGCCCAAACATGCTAAGTGTCTATAAAATAAGGACGCTAATGCCTACCTTGCAGAGTTGCTGTGAGGGTTACAGGTGATGTATTTAAAGTGCCTGAGAGGCAATGTAGCACTGTGATTAAAAGTGGAGGATCTGTACCCAGATTGGATTCACATTCTGGCTCCCCCATTGGCTGCATGACCTTGAGTGAGTTAGTTACTCAAGTTCATCACCTGCAAATGTCGCTTCTTTCTCCTGCTCCTTCCCACCTATAATCACAGAAGCATGATGTTTATTGTGAAATAAATATCTGTTCATATATAAATAATCACTTAAACATTGAAATTATACTCTCTATAAAATGTTATATTCTTTTTTCACTTATGATTATACTATTTTTCTCCACATAATAATGTATTTTTATCTTTTTTATTTCTAGATTTAAATTTATATTTCAAACTGTTATGTACTCATTGCTAGAAGGGAAAAAAAATCAAATGTATGAAATAGAAAATAATAGCATGGTTTAGAGAGCACTCCTAGGTGCCAGGCACTGTGCTGGATGCTGTGCATGTGATCACCAGCCCTCAACCCCCCACTGGCAAGGCAGACATTTACATGGAGGGAAACTGAGGCTCAGTGAGCTGAAGTGCCTTACCCAAAGTCACACAGTGGGAGAGCTAGGATGAGAATAGAACTGGTGTTTTAAAAAAAGCCAGAATAAAAAATTCACTGGAATTTAACCAGACCTTTTATGATAAAGAATCTTTTGTAAACCTTAAGGTGTGGGAGTCTCTTTAGGGGGTGTGGGTCCCATGAAAAATAATCACAGATTGCAATTCAGATAACTGATAGATGCAACCTGGAAGGAGAAGTTTCCAAAAAACTAAGAACAAAGCCCTGTCCTCCCTTCTGCCCATCTCCCATTGCTGGAATGGAGAGTTCACATAAAACCATAGAATTTGTTCACCCTTCAGACTATCTCTAAACCACGTTTCTTGTGATAAGAGACGAGAGAAATTGACCTTTAAAAATCCTGTGTTCTAAGGGACAGATAAAGATTTTGCAAGCTTTTTCAAAGAAGGCACAGAATTTATTATAGCAAGTGACAAAAACTTCTCCCAGATGTGTACAGCAGAGGCTCATTCCACCCTCCACCCCCAGGGCCTCCCGGATGCTGCTCACAGCCTGCAGTTAAAACAGCTCTGTGGCCAGACTGCAGACAGGAGCCAGACGAGGGTGGCTGATGAGCTGCGGAGCAGGGGAGGAGCTAGGCCTGCAGAGAGACAGATGGACTTGTTATACACCGTCTGCAGGACTATCAATTTAAGGAACCATGCAGACAACTATGATGCAAAAAGAGTGTACTAGCCCACAAATTTCCCCAGCTTGGCCCCGGGCTGTTCTCCGTTTGGCTTGTTCTTGTTCATTCACCTAGTCTCTGTTGAAGCACTCTCTCTTCCAGGACATGTTCCAGCCCCCAGCCTAAGCTGGGCTCCCACCTTTGGACTTCCACAGCTCCCTGCTTCTTTTCTGGCACTATGTTGTCTCTGTCTGATCCACCAACTGAATCCTTTGGAGGCATGACACTGTTTTATTCTTTTCTGTCCAGTACCCAGCACAGGGCCTGCCAGCCACATGACAGGTGCTAAAAGAACAGAGCAGGCCTGTCCCCTGGGCCTCCTTTCTAAGGAGAGGAACAAGTTCTTTGGGTCAGGGAGGGTGTTGAAATGACCTCATTACATCCCATGGCCCTCCATGGGCCCTGCCAGACTGACCGATTTGGGATCCTCACATAATCATTCATTCATTCTTTTTTTCACTCATTCAACAAATACAGTGTTCTGTGTATAAGACACTGTGCCATGCATCTGGGACACAAATAAACAGGTCAGCTCTTGCCCTTGGTGGAGGGGCATAGGCTAGAGAAACAGACAAAGACTGTGGAAGCGCACCTAACAGCTGGATTCAGAGAAAGTAAGGGACCAAACTCCCAACTCTGCCACTTTCCTAGCAGTGTGATGATGGGTACATCGCTTCACCTGAGCCCCGGTGTCCTCATTTGTAAAGGTGCGAAGGCCAGCTGACCACCTTTGATAGAATCCCATGTGCACCTTTCACTTTCTGTGAAAGTTACAGCAGCAGCCACCAGAGGAGATGGGCCTGTGGCATCTAAAGGCCAGAAGGTGGTTGTCAGGCAGGTCAGCCCCAGGGGCTGCCCCACTGATCTTCCATGTTACAGATGAGGACAGGACATCAGAGAGGGAGGTGAGTCGCCCAAGATCCCAGCCAAGATCACTGGCAGCCATTAAGATCACGAAATGAACAGAAAGTCAAGTCTAGTCAGGACTGCAAGTGATGGCAGAGGACTTCAGCACCCCTGTGCCCCTGCGCCTGTCTACAGAGGGGCTCCGGGAACAGCCACAGGCATGGGAAGGACACCAATATTTCTCACATTGAATCACTCGCTTACTCTTTACAACCTAGAGACCTTTCAGCAACCCTGAGAGGTCGGCAGAGCTTATTATCCCAGTTTTACATGAATGAATTACATCTCAGACATATGAAGGGACATGGCCAAGGTCGCACAGCTAGAGAGTGGCAGGCCCAGGGAAGGGACTGAGTCTTCAGGCTTCTAGCCTGGACTTTTTTCTCCCACACACTCCTACCCCTCGTTCTCAAGGTCATTTGACAGCACCAGCAGGATAGGCACTGAGGAGGGAGGCAAGAGGAAACGGCATGGCCTCCATCCTCAAGTTGATACTACGGAGAGGGAAATGTTAGCAAAAACCAATGCACCGTGCAGCATTTCAGCATGGGGGAGGGGGTCTTGCATTTCAAGGGTCACAAGTACATGAGCCACTTTGGAGTGTTCATTTAGTGACCCAGAGACCTGGCCCCTTTTTATCTTTTTTCTCCCTCTTTTCCTCCCTCCTTTCTTTCTTTCTTTCTTTCTTTCTTTCTTTCTTTCTTTCTTTCTTTCTTTCTTTCTTTCTTTCTTTCTTTCTTTCTTTCTTTCTTTTTCTTTCTTTCTTTCTTTCTTTCTCTCTCTCTCTCTCTCTCTCTCTCTCTCTCTCTCTCTCTCTCTCTCTCTCTCTCTCTCTCTCTCTTTCTTTCTTTCTTTCTTTCTTCTTTCCTTTTAATTTCTGTTCTGCCTTTTTTTGGCCATTTCCTTCCCCCTTCCCTTTGCCTCCACTCCCACCAGAGTCCACTGCTGCATGTGACATTGCTCACCCCTCCGGGTTTCAAGGAGCCTGAACGGCATTTTCTTTGCTCCTCTCCACTTTCACCACCTAGGACAGGGAGGAAGCCTTCAGACTGAGGAAAGAGGGAGTTTCTAGGGGGGAAAATGTTCTTTTTCAAAAGTTAGAGGTTAGAGTTTAGGAGGATTTTATTGAAAACTTGAAGTAAATAGAGGAAAATCCTTTCTCTTTTCCTGTTGGTGTTTTTAGGGGGAGGGAAGGGGTGTTTGTTTTTTGTTTTATGTTTTCTGCTGTGATAATGAGGGTCTCATGATAGGAATAGCAAGTATATGAAACCTGGACATTTTATAAGTCAACCAACTTGTGTGTAATATACAAGTAAGTGAAATATGAAGTGCTTGGGAAATGGAAGTGTTTCCAGACTGGCCCAAACCGGAGAACCTCAAGAACTATATATTGATGTATTTCTAGTCTACCCCAAAATTTACTTTCCTCTCCCCAAAGCATACTTTTTCCTCTCAACATGACTCTTCTAAAATTTCCACCTATGCCTAAGAAAATAAAACTAGAAGATTCTCTCTTACTGTAGCGCAGCCATATGCCCTGTTTCAGGCTGCCATATGCTGCCTTTGAAAATATAAAGAGAAGTTTGCCTGAAAGCTCATCTCCTAAACTGAGCCTTTGATAAGAAATTTTTGGGTCTTACTCATTTTAAAAATATGTACGTATCTCATTTAAATATGATTGTCTCTATGAGCAGAGGTTTAGCCCACATTTACTAATTAGCAAATATTTGCTGAATGAATGATTAGGGAGTGTCAACATAGGAAGGTGTAAGCAGACAGAATTCTTGGCCTGGCATTAATCACTAACCTGTGAAGCATCCAGTGAACAATTCCCCAGTCCCAGGATCTCTCATAAGAGCACAGTGTGTGTGATATCCCCATTTCGGAGAACCCCAGTTTTCAAGTTCCCTGAATTCTCTACTATCCTAACTTACAGGTATGTTGAGATGGCCAAGTTTATCTAATTCAGCTCTCCAAGGCCAGATTGCATCCAGAAAGGATGCCCAGAAATGAGTGCATAGGGAGGGGGCCACCACTGGGCCAAATGGCAGGTCTGTTATCAGGATATCTGTTCAAGGGAAGCACCTGGCCGGGAGCTAATAGTAACCATTATTATCAAGCTCTTAGGTGCTGGTCATCATGCTGAGTGCTTCACATCCATGATCTCACCTAATCTGGCATCTCCGTGAGGTGGGTCTGATTTTCACTTTGCAGAGGGGCAAACTGAAGCTCAAAGCCCTTGCTAAGACTTTCATTTCCAGCAGGATGGCCAACTAGATCATCACAATTGCCCTCTGGCCACAAGAAACTATTTGTTTTTAACACTGCTGAATTTGCTTTTTAAAAGGAAAAAAAGAAGGGGGGATATCGGGGAGCCCCATATTCCAGAAGCAAGAAGGAAGGTGAAAGCTAGAGCAGCAGACACCAGGATCCTGAAGGGAGTCAGCCAACTGTGATCTCCAGGAGCTCACTGTCCGCAGAGGGGGACCGAGAGAAAGTCACAGCCACAGTGTGGGGGAGATGGGTGCTGGGACGGAGGTCGCCCAGTGGGCTGGAAGTGCACAGAGGAGTGGCATTTCAGCAGGACTCCGAAATTTATGCTTTCCACTTAAGAAATAGTTCCTAAAAATTTTCACAAAGCCCTGAGTTCAGATTTCTGAGTCAGCTTCTTCACTGACTGTGGGTGAGACCTTGACCCAGGTTCATTACCACCGTGAGCCCTGGTTCCTCTCTAAAACGAGGGCGATGATGACAGTGACTACTCCGTAGAGCTGAGAAGACTCCAGGATGCTTTCCTTGGAAACATTCCTTGTAAAGCATGTAGCACAGTGCCTATCACTCAGTGATTGGCAGCTATGGTCATCATCCTCATCATCACCATACGTATATTAAAAGTATTAATAACCATAACAGTTCCCGGCTAACCTTTTTCCAAGGCTCCACAGAGCGGAGTGTTTGCTAAGAGGTAAAAGCCTGGCTTCCAGGGACTGCTTCGGTGGTAAACAAGAGCAGGCAAAAGCTAATAAAATTTCAAATTAGCCATGACTTTCCACGGCCCTTCAATTGTGCTGGCCGATTTAATGGTCAGCGTCCCCGCTCGCTGGGATTGAATAATGGAGCATTTCTGCCGAGTTATGGATGCGGCAGCTGAATCTGTCATGCCAACACTGGTAGCCGAGTGCAAATGCCGCAGCTCGGCTCGGCCTGTAATTACATGTTTAAGCGACGTCAGACAGGGCAGCGCAGGAGAGTGTGACGGAGCCCACCGACCGCGGGAGACGGGCTTTGCTAGAAAGTCAGTCGGTGCATCTGGGTCCTGGGGCAGGAGCCACAAGTTAGGACCCAGGGCAGTGCTGAAGTGACGAGATGCCGGTCCACATCTCAGGATGAACCTGGCAGATGAGCCGACAAAAGACAATGGCCCTTCACGTTAGCAAGCCTGTTCTAGGTTCAGGGTCGGGAAGGCACCTACCCCTTATTTAGTACTTACTGTGTGCCAAGGACTCTCCTAGATTCGAGGATGTATTTATTTATGTAACAAATACTTATGTGACACTTACTTTTATAATCCCCTTGCAAGAGATGTGAGAAACAGAAGCCACAGAGTTTGAGTAACTTGCCCAGGGTCACACAGTAGTAAGTTTCAAAGCCAGGCTTTGACTCTAGTCTGGCTCTGGAATCCACACTCTTTACCACTGTGCTGCCATCAAGGAGGGTAGAAGGTCCTAGATACCATGTAGAAGTAAGCAAGAAATATAAGGGATTTTTGTCCCTAGTTTATTAAGGAAAAAATAAACTGGGTTTCAGGGAGATTAAGTAACTTGCCTGAGATTAAGTAACTTGCATGACACCCCTGAGGGAAGTAAGGAGGGTCAGGGGTGCTGCCTGTGGGGGGCCACCCAGTCTAGCCAATATATATGCAGTGTGCTCTGGTGGGCAGCACCTATAGTGCAAACCCGAGGTGACAGAAATGAGGGAGGCACGTCAGTCTCTCAGCCTCATCGATCCTCCCACCATATAACACTGTTTATTAACTAGAGTGAAGATAATGGGTTTCTGGCTTTTATGAATTATCATTTGGCTTCATTTCCTGATTCATTTGTTAATTCATTCAATTTTCGTTCATTTATTTAACACTCATGTTTTAAACACCTGTACTAAATACCAAGGATACAACCAAGATAACCAGAACAGGATCTATGCCCCCAGGGTGGTGGGAAGTTTGCCCAAAGCCACAAGCTAATAAGCAGGAGAGGCAGGATTTTTATCTCCCCGCCCCCCAAAATGGGTCCTTAGACTATTCTCTGTAACCCTGTGCTTTTTCTGCCCCTCCCTTTGGGCAGCATCCTCTAATCCCTGGGTTTGTTATCCATTTTAAGTTAGTCTATGGCATGCCCGTAAAAATACTTTGGGATAATGCAAACAAAAATCTGTGGTCTGGTGGAATTTCTTTCTTTGAACTTTGGGAAGCTGCAAGTTGTAATATAATTTTCAGTCCTGAGGAAATCCATCCATGTGGTAAAGAGAATTCCCTGCTAATGGCAACTCAGCCAGAAACTAGAAACCATCTAGTGAACTGAGAAAGCCCCGCCCACAGCAGGCAGAGCCTGGTCTGCACACACCTGCCTCGAAGCTGGGAAGGATGCTGAGGATCACAGTGCCTTAAAAAGGCACTGCCTCTTCCTCACCCTCAAAGTCAGTCAATCCCAGGTCTTCATGTTTTTACCTCTTAACTGTCTCTCAAAACCATCCCCTTCTCTCAGTCCCTACTGTAGGTACTCTAGTCTCAGCAACCATTATTTTTCCCTGTGCCATGTGGACAGCCATCCCCCATGGAGCCCCAGCTTCCACCCCATTTAAGACCTTTCAGTAGCTCCATTGTCCCTGGGGTAAAATGCAAACTCTCTAAGCTGCCCCCCCCTTGCCCCAGGCCCAACAGTGTGTTCCTGCCAACCTCTGCAGTCTCACCTTTTTTATCCGCCCCATCGCCACCTTCTGAGCCCAGCTTTTGAATTAAGCAACTTCAATGTTCATTGTATTCTCTTACCTCTTATCTCTTGAGAATAAAATAGCAAATTTCCACTGTGCACTTACTTGTCTGCCTGTCCTATAAGACTAGTGGGTTAGGACCAGATCTGAAGCACCGTGATCTCCTTGGTGCCCAGCCAAGCTCTTGGTTTATGTCAGGCACTTAATAAAGTTTTTCAGTGAGTGGAAAATATAGAAGTGAATGAAGGTATTGTGGATGAATGTGGCTGATTGGACAGAGTCACATAAACATCATGCTCTGTCACCCCTGCAGATGGCTTGGTGGACTGCATGGACCCCGACTGCTGCCTCCAACCCCTCTGTCATGTCAACCTGCTGTGCCTGGGATCACCTGACCCACTGGACATCATCCAGGAGACACAGGACCCTGTGTCCCAGCAGAACCTGCACTCCTTCTATGACCGCATCAAGTTCCTCGTGGGCAGGGACAGCACACACGTCATCCCTGGGGAGAACCCCTTTGATGGAGGGTGAGTCTCTTGGTCCCCGGCTCCTGCCATGGCTCTCCGAGGGAGAACTGAATCACTTCCAGGGCAACATCTGGGTGGGTGGGGTTGAGAGGAGGCCAGGAGGGTGGGCATCAAAGGCTTTGATGGAATGTCAGGGGAGGCGGGAAGCAACCTCAGATGCCCACATTTAGAGGATAACGCCATCAAGGGCATTTGGAATTTTCTGTGAGCAATGTTTTGTTGTTCCTGCTGGGTGACAGATGGGGAGAATGAGGAATCAAAGGTCTGGGGGGGCCGTAGATCAGTACCCACTTTGCAGTCAGCTATTACTGAGTCTGCAGTCCACAGATGAGCTAAAAAGCTCTAACACTGTTTACTTCAGAACTGGTATCCAGAAGACTTGTCAGGCTGGCGGTGGGGTGCACCTGCTGGGGTCCCAGGCCACATGCCCACACATTCTTTCACACGTTTTCAATTGTGTCATCCACTGGGCAGTTTTTTTCCTGAGGTCTCCTCTCTGCCAGGAGGCCCTGTGCTAGAATCAGAGAGATGAATGAAGAACACAGCCCCTGCTCATTGGGCACTCACACTCCACTACTAGGGGGATAAAAAAGAGACAGTTCCCATGTGAGTGGCCAGAAATATGCCCCCAGGGGACTCTGGGACCATAGAGGAGGTGCTCCTGGGTAGGAGGAAGGCCATTACTTGAGAACGAATCTTAAAGATGAGAAATAGCTGGGCAAGGGAGGGAGAGGGTGGCCCTAGGAGAGGGAACAGATTGTGCAAAGACCCAGGAGCGTGAAAGGGCGCAAGAGCCAGCAAAAGGCTGCTCTCTGTGCTTTGCTCCCCAGATCAGGGCCTGTGAACTAGGAAAAGGTATCCAAGTAATGCCCCATATATGCAGAGGTTTCTCTAAAAGTCCACACAGTTCAGTTGAGCAGTCACAGATTATGTCACTTCTACATTCACAATTTCTGTGCTGAGAGTTCCTGCCGTGAGGGGGCAACGGGGTAGTGATGAGGGGGGAAATGGGGAAGGACATCCTCAAGTTCTGGTTAAAGGGGGGGATCGGCAGGGCTTCGTCATGGGTTGGATCTGAGGGATGCTGGAGTCAGGAGTCTCTTACTCAGATGCCTGGGTAGATGGTGGTACCCTCACCAGGTTGGAGGCCTGAGAACAGAGCAGAGTTGGGAGCAAGGTGGTGACATCCACCTGAGCACAATAAGGGCAAGGAAGGGACACACCTCAGTAGGACACCCAAGTGGAAACGTCCGATTTCATAAGCAATTTGGAGCTCACTCGGAGGGGAGGGCTGGAGATCTTGATTTGGGAGCCATCAACAAACAAGCAGGAGCTCACACCACGAGCACGCAAAAGCTTACTCAAGGAGAATGTGGGAGGGCAAAAAAGCAGGGACCTAGGAAGGAATCAGGCAGCCACCCCAGTAAGTGGTGTTATCATCCCCAGAGTGTAACTGGGACTCCAAGGAGAAGGCCTGGCTACTGGGACATGATGGAGCTGGATTCACACCAGGGCCTGTGGGACTCCAGGGCCCATGATTCCCCAACCCCCGCCCTTCCTCACAGGAGCAGTGACAAGACAGGGGAAGGGAAGTGGGGGAGTGCTCTGAGCCCAGCCAGAATGGCAAGACGAGTGTATAAAAGTATTTATACTTGAACCTTTTTAGAGATGAAGGTGCTTCATAGTCCAAACCCTTCAACCTACCTGGAGAATATTGAGAACCTCAGAGGTTCAGGGACCTTTCCAAGTTCACAGGCTAATCAAGTGGTAGGGCCAGGAGCAGAAGTAGAGCGAGGGAAAACCTATTCCTTCATCTTGGCCAGAAATGCTGCTTTTGTCTCTGGGTAGGAAGCTTCCTGCTCTCTTACTGTCATGTGATTTTTGTGTGTATGCTTGTGGGCCTTCCCATGGTGTGAGTTCTCTTAATCAACTGGAGATATAGATATTATTCCAACCAAGGGGAATATTACTTACTCAGCCTTTCTTTACTGGTCCCATTGTGGAATCTGATTAGGGCTATGGCTGATTGGCTCCCAGCAGCTGTTCTGCTTAAGGGGTGCCCTTACCATGATCAGTGCCAGCAGAGACCATGTACTCCTGTGTGTCCTCTGGTCACTCACCAAGCCTGCTGCTTATGTGTCATGAATCACTGTGGAATCTGAACAGGGATCTCAGTACTGTGGCTCCAGCAGGTCTGAGTTGCCTTAAGGAGCCTGGCCAGTAGGGAACTTGAGAAACCTGCACTGGGACCTCTCAGCAAAAGGGAAGCACATAGGCCTTGGCGTCAGGCCAAGTTGTGTTTCAGATCCTGGCTCTGCCACTCCTGGATGCACGGCTCCGGGCAAGCGGCTTAGTATAACGAATATGTGAGTGTCTGTCTTCCCTCTAAACTGAGTCCTCCAGGAAAGGACTGCATCATGTTATTCACTTTAGCACTTAGCTGCTCGTGACAAATATGCATAGATATTGCCTTGAACAGTGAAGAAATGGAAGGAAGGAAGGAGAGAGAGGGATGCGGGGAGGGACAGTAGGAAGGAAGATGGGTGGATACATTATCTAGCTTACTTAATTTTATACTGCGGATTCAGAGTCCGGAGAGGTTAAATCATCTCCTGAAAATCACATTACAGATTAGTAGCAGAGGCAGGAATAGAAGTCAGCTCCCACATCATTGTCTCTATATCTGTCACCTTCCGTTAAATTACAGATACTTTCAAAGAAGAGACCATTCAACTCTTCAAACCTATGATATTGGACCGTAGTATTTGCTCTACAAATGAATGGATAATGGAAGCTTCCAAATGTTACTGTAAAAATTCCTTTTACCCAACGTTTTCCTCAGTCATTATGCCCCTGCTCCTCACTGACCTAGTTCAGAGGAAACAGCTGTCTATCGCTAAGGAGTATCCCCAGATTGATTTTCATGTAAAACAAGCCCAGGAGGCAGCAGATACCTTTCTCCTTGGACTGCCTCCTCTGAGCCCGTGACCTCAGTCTGGGCCAGTAATATGGTGCCTATTTGCATAGTTAGGATACAGTGACATCAGTTACCAAGTTTGGGGGGTTGCTTGCTTTCCTCTCAGGTGCAGGAATGTGGAATAACAGAAAGTGCTCGGAGTTTGAATCTTGGCTTTACCTTCCACTGGCTCTATGTGGCATTGTGGCATCAGGGAAATGAGTTCACCTTTGTGCACCTGCCTCCAATTATAAATTGGCAATAATAGCAACTATTCATAAAAACCACTAAAATATTAACTGAAATAAAGCACCTACCCTAGCTACACAGGTGATCAGTAAATGGTGGTTTTTATGGCAGCAGCCTGGCCTGGTGAAAACAGCACAGGCTTTGGATTAGACAGAGCTGGATTTAACGTCAGTTGCATCCACTTTCTAGCTATGTGATCTTGGGAAAATCCCTTCACTTCTCTGAGCTCTAATTTCCTCCTCTGTAAGAGTGGGGTAATAATGTCTATTTTGCAGGGTCGCCATGAGAATTAAATGGAAAAAAAAAAAAGTACATAAAATCTCAATCTAATACTGGCCACACACAAAACGCTTGCTAATTATATGGTAATTATGGTGATGATGATGAAGATGATGGTGGTGATGTTGAAAGGAGCTTCCACCTTCACTGCTTTAATTGGAATGAAACTTGAGAGCAACCTGTCCTCCAGGAAAGCCCAGCAGCCACCCTGAGAGGAACTGGGTTTTGATTGTCCAGTCCTTATTGGGGAAGGAAAAGGCAGGATCCTGCCAGCCGGCTGTCAGCCGGGATCCTCGTTAGGGAGGAATCCAGTGGCACTTTTCCAGAGAGTGGGCTTTCTGATGGGCAGGCAGACTTGACTTGGTGCCTGTGTATAACAATAACGAGGCCTGTGCCTCACAGAAAACCCCATATCCTTCTGCACCTCGTATGCTATGCCACAGTTTGTATAGTCTGAACGGGAGTCCATTTAACAGGTTCTGAGAAGCAGGCTGTCACCCAGCAGCATTTTGAGCCCAGCAAGGCAAGGCAGGCCCAGAAGCACAGCTCCTCACTCTGCAGACTCCCAGCTGTGTTTCTGACTCAGGGAGGGGGTTCCCTGTTCTCCTGTGCAGCACCCCCACTGGTGCCAGGGGTACAGGATCAGGGATCACCCTCAGGGAAAGATGGGCAGCAGCTCCCCAGAATGTGAGGGCCCCAGGCAAGCAGAATGGGCTCTGGGTTGGGCTGCAGAAAGCATAGAGCTTGACTCAGGACTGAAGCAGAAATACAGATGGACTTAGAGTGAGGAAGGTATCCCTCAGGAACCCTATCTGGTTCATCTGTGTCCCCAGAGCCCAGGACTATGCCTGGCCCAGAGCAGGTAGGTGTTCAGTCCAGATTTAGTGAACGCAGTAGCTCTGTCTGACATTCTGCCATGGCTGCCCTCAACTCCACATAAAGTGATGGAGATGTGAATGATTTCAGTTGCTCTAACATAGGTCTAAAGTAGTGGTTGGGGGCAGGGAGACATAGTAGGCATAGGAACCACCATCACTAGATTAGGTGGCTTGAAACCCATCTTTCCTTCCTGGCCAAGAGGCCTGGATCCCAACACCTGTCCCTCACCTGGAATCATGGGGAGAATACAATGCAGAGTGCCCTCCACTGAAACTTGAGTGGGATGGGAGGGATCCCCATGATCGTCCATATAAGGAGGACAGATAATAGGACCCAGACTGCAGAGCTTGGGATCAGACAGCTGGAAAAGGGATGGCGGCATAGAACATCTCAACAAACGCTCAAGGCATCTCTTTCCCCATTACCCGACTTTGGTAGTGTCTGTTCTCTTGGAAGGGACTGACTGGGTTGAAGGGGCTGGACATAGGACAGACACATCCCTTTAGTGAATAGTTGTGGCTTGCCAACGAGGAACAGGTTAGCAGAGTACAGGAAGAGGTTCTGACA
Source organism: Miniopterus natalensis (assembly GCF_054644295.1). NCBI lineage: Eukaryota > Metazoa > Chordata > Mammalia > Chiroptera > Miniopteridae > Miniopterus > Miniopterus natalensis. The sequence goes on from NC_142091.1 coordinate 35,545,757, forward strand.
AAAGAGCCTCCCCCAAGTTATTTGAGCATCAGTTCAGAATATGTCTGAGGACACTATTGTGAAAGAAATAATGTGATGTTGTCAAGTCTTTCTGGGCTCCCCTACGCCTAGTAGGTTATCAGCTCACTCAAACTAGTAGTCAGGTGAGAACAGACTGCTATGAAAGTCAGCTGACAGGACACACTGAACCCAAAGAGAGAAGACTCAGGGAGTCAGGGGGAATTTAGGAAAAGGAGGGATGGGTGACCAGAGCATTCATCCCCAGGAGACAGAGGATCATGTACTATAGAGAGTCAGAGCCTATGCAGAGGGGTGAATGGGCAGGCTCAGAGAGGGATAGAGGTGCCCACAAAACGCAGGCTCTGTCCTAAGCCTTGTTAGTCATTGAACCCCTAGTGCCTAGCATAGGGGTTGGTATAAACTAAACCACAGGGATTGGTAGCATGAGTCCGTGAGTCAGCCAGTCAGCCGCAGATGAGGGTCTGAAGAGAAGTGAAGACAGTGCTCTGAGAGTTCAAGGCCGGCTATCATTCCCACTGCAGATCCATGTCCCTGAGATCATACCACAGAGCCAGCATTTGGTGCCTCTCTGTTTCTGCAGCACCAGACACAGGGCCTGGCTCAGAGTGAGCACCAGTGAATGTTTGCTTTTGAAAATGGATGAGCAAATGAACACATGAACCAACGAATGAAGACTTCTGGTAGAAGATGGCCTCTTGCCTGAGACAGAGATTTCATTGAGGAGGGTTGGCCATTAAAATATTATTTATTCTCGTGCCGAGCGTGGCTCAGCGGTTGAGCATCGACCTATGTATGATCCAAGAGATTGAGGTTCGATTCTCCGTCAGGGCACATGCCCGGGCTGTGGGCTCGATCCCCAGCAGAGGGCATGCAGGAGGCAGCCAATCGACTCTTTCATCATTGATTGATGTTTCTGTCTCTCCCTCTCCCTTCCTCTCTCTGAAATCAATAAAAACATTATATATATATATATATATATACACACACACACACACACACACACACATATATATATGTGTGTGTGTGTGTGTAAAATTTATTTATTCTACCCCGGCCAGGTGGTTCAGTTGTTTGGAGCGTCATCACATACACCAGAAGATTGTGGGTTCAATTCCCGATGAGGGCACATACCTGGGTTGTGGGTTTGATCTCCATTCAGGGTGTGTACAGGAGGCAACCGATCGATGTTTCTCTCTCACATCCATGTTTTTCTCTCTCTTTCTCTCTCCCTTCCTCTCTCTCTAGAATCAATAGAAACATATCCTCAGGTGAGGATTATATATATATAATTTATCCAACTTCATGTCACAACAGCCCATGAAATCAGTTTAGCGAGTTGAAATTCTTTTTTTAATAGAAGTAAATTTAAATGGAATTAGGTTCACAGAGATGGAAAATATTAGTGCAAGACTGTAAAAAGGATATGTATTTCATGAAACTTCTTTTGGCTTTGTGTATGTGTGTGTGTACATACATACTACCTAATAGGCTGTGTATGGGTTTCAGTTGAGTAGTATTTAAAAATGCATTCTAGACTGAGGAACCAGTATAACTTTCCATGATAATCAGAGTATGGAGAGAATTTTAATGTGGTTGGAACAGAATTATGGTGATATTATTTTACAAATCAAAAGTCAACAGACGTGCTCTAACATTTGAAATCAAGATGGTCTTAGGAAATCTGGAGTTTATGATTCTGGCGTCTGGGGGGAACATGTGGGAGAGGGAAGAACATAAGAAACTATGAGGCCAAAAAGGTGGTCTGGGGTGGGAACTAAGAAAAAATATACCCCTCAGTTGTCCACTAACCAGATCAGAGCATTTCATCTCCTTTTGGACTTAAACTGGATGTAAACAGAAGTGAAGTAACCTTGATGGCAAGTAAGTCTTGAGAATTTCTTTCACACCCTTTGTAAAGGCACAAAGTTTCCAGGAATTTTAAAAAGCAAGAGTTTACAAGAGGAACAAAATAATAGAAAGGAGGGAGAAAAGATTATGTATGCACTATAATTTTTTCTATCAGCCCTCTGCAGAACAAAAGCCGTATACGAGTGTTGGTGGCAGAGCAGTTACAGAAAAGCATTTGCTTGCTGCTCTACCCCCCTCCCCCCCCCCCCCCCCCCCGGCCTTAGACAGCCCTCAGATAGCCCTCAGAGAGGCTGAGCAGGAGAGATCATCTAATGGAGTCCAAATAAACACCAGCTTCCTGACAGCTGGCCTCTGAGCGAATTTATTATTGAATTATACTCTGCGTTTTCAGTACAAGCTGAGCTGACAGGCTATCCCATCAGTTTAAAAAGGGGGTAGCGGAGAGAAAGACAATGATAAATTACCCTGATGGAAGATGGAAGAAGGTAAAGATCCTGCTTCCTCCAAAATGTCAACCATCATATATTATTCATGTTGGTTTTTAAAAAAATCCCTCCCCACATTGAAATGAATGTTTATGATGATAAAGCAACGAGGTGAATTCAATTCAGGATGCAGCCAGCAACTTCTCACATCATCCCGATGAGCAGCTAACAACTCCTCCTCTGCCACTTGATCATCCTTTTATTGATTTCAGAACGGAATTATAATCTCTGTTTGCTCTGTAGCTTGAGTTTGTTGCCAGCTGTCCGTCACAGGAAGCATGAGCCGGCCGAGGATGCTGTGCTGGAGCTGGAACCACGCGAGGTTTCAAGGGAGAGAGCCTGCATTCAGGCCCTGGGGCCAGTCAGAGCAAGTGGCCTTGGGCGAGCGAGGCCCAGCGTCCTCATCTGTAACGTGGGCTTACTAATTCCCACCCTGCGGGTGGTTGGGAAGATTAAATGAGATAAATTACCCAAAAGCCCAGTGGCTGGCACATAGTACACGTTCAGTAATAGCACCTAGCATTTCCCAAGGACAGTCCATGTGTCAGGCATTGTTTGAAATGCTTTGTAAGTTTGGAAAGGACTAACTTTACATCTCCTGCCAAACCAGATGACCTGAGGCACAGCGAAGTTGAGTAACCTGGCCAGGGACATAGGGCTTGTAAGTGGCAGAGCCAGTGTTCAAAGCCAAGCTGATTGGCCCTGGATCCCATGTGCTGAGCCTCTGTTCTTCTCTGTGAGGCCCTTTCTATTCCCATCTCAGCAGCTTCAGTTTGGAAATGTAAACAGCATGATGCTGCTACAACGCTACAACCCCAGGTGGCCCTGACTTCTCTCTAATAGCGCACAAAAAAACCTAGAAGCTAATGTGCAGTAGGTCTTAGTGCTCCAGAGCACTGGCCTCGGAAGCAGATAGCCTGGGCTTGAATCTTAGCCCCACCCTTTGCTCGCTGTGTGACCTAGGACAAGTCTCTTAACCACTCTGTGCCTCACTTTTCTTATCTGTCATATGAGGATAATAATCCAAACCTCATAGGGATGTCTGAGGATTAAACAAGATGTAAAACATGTATATGTTAGGGCAGTAAGCATTTAATAGTGTTCGTAACTGTTATCGCTAATAGTAAGTCAGTGTTAGCATTAGCAATGGTATTAATATTCATATAGGTTTTAGTGTCACCATGAGAACTGGGAGGAAACTGAGACCCTTAGCCTGAAGCATTAACATAGTTACATAATTGCTGTGAATATCCTACACCATGGCGGGCAGAGGCAAATGGGCCTGTGAGGTCGTCAGCTCTCTGCGGTAGAAGAAGCAGCTTGAACCCAGAGGAAGTCTTGGCTCAGCAAGGTAACAGCAGAGCCTGAGTCCTGGAGAACCTGCAGCCCAAAGTGAGGCCTCTCTCAAGTAGTAATTGCAACGTTTATAAGTCAGGGACTTCTGAATTGCCATCCAACACTGACATTTCAAGCAATAAGAAGTTAAAATACCAGAGAGCCATGCGTCACATTACTAATACTGTCCTCGGTGGAGAATGTTGGGTGAGGACCTATCAGACACCTCTGCGGTGAGCCTGGCCGGCCCCCCAGTCCCTCCTGGAGGCAGGAAGAGGTGATTCTAAGCGAATTCCACAGCGAGTCCCAGTGTTAGCTGGTCAGATGACTGCACCAGCCCACAAGGTATTCTGAAGGAGTTGGGGACCCACTCCTTACGGAGGTAGACAGTGGGCCCTTATTGGTTTATTCTAGTGTATTACAACATGACTGCAGTGCATGGTTGTGTAAAATTTCGTTTTAACCAAACCTGTGTATAAAACAGTCCAGTGGCATGAAAAGATTTTTGAAAAGTAACTGCAGATCAAAGATAATACAGTGCAAGCAAACTAGAACAAGGCGGAGCTGATACAGTACAAAGTCTCCCTCGACTCCATGAAGTGAAAAGCAATAGTGATCATTCTAATAATAATGATCAGCTCTAATAAAAAGGTAGCCAAGAGAGTCAAAAGTTTCAAGAATCTACGAAAAGTTAGCCACGAGATTCAACATTATCAAGGAAACTATTTGAAATATGCATTTTTATCCATCAACCCTTGCTCCAAATGTATGATATGCTTTCCAATATTAGCTCATGATTGTGGCACATGTGTACAATTTACTAGTAAATATAAATACATCCAAGAAACCTGCTCAAAAATGTTTACCAAAAGGAGTTTTAAGAACCCTGCTCTGGGTTTTGAGACAGCTAAAACAACTTGAGATTCTCGGTTGTTTAGGTGTGTGTCTGTGTCAGAATGTAAGGAGTATGAGAGGTGAAGTGACTTTCCAGGGTTCTCGTGGATAATAAATGATGAATCCTGGCTCCTCAGCAACTCTTGGCGAGAATGGGCAAGTCCATTCCCTGTGGAGACTTTGTTTTCTTGCCTCTACAGTGCAAGGTTGAAAGAGATGACCAGGAAGGTCTCTTCTTACATGTCATGACTAGTGGGTTCCCAAGAATATGAATATGTATTTACAGGTGGAAGATGTCAGGCTAGAAAAGCTGGTTAAGGAGACTGAGGCAGAGCACTGAAATGGAAAGCTAGAAAGAGAGCTGCAGAGCAGTGTGTGTGGCCCGTCTGGAAAGAAAGTGTTAGAGGCTGCAGAGTGGACCAGGTCAGGCTTTCGCTGGGAACCCCCTTGATGGAGGTAGTTTGACAGGCCATGAAATGGGGCTTCTCATTTGGGCCCAAGTAAGGTTCTTACAAATGTTGGGTAAAGTGTAGTAGATGCTGGAAAGATCCCCAGTCAATCAGCATGATTTAGCAGGAAACAGTCTAAGGGTTGGTACACGTCAGGCATATAAATCTGTTTAAAATATGGAATGCAGAGGAGGGATTTGCATAGCCAGGAGGGGCATAGAGTAGCAAATACTTTAAAGCAGAGAAAGACTGAGGTTGCTTTTTGCCATCTAGATCCCAAATGATTATTCCAGTCTCCTGAATACAAGTTTCCTTAGCTGTTTTCATTTAATAACAAAAAAAGTTAAAGCTGCAATTTTCCTGCCTTCACCCTCCTTTATCTGCTTGTATAATATACACTGAATAACAAATTAACTTAATATCTGGCGTTCGCATTTTGTTTTTTAAGTTATCTAAAAAGGGACTGATGAGGAGGCGCTAGAATCAAAGCAGGAGGCCTGCGAGCTGAGGCAGGCAGGGCGTCCGGGGGAAGGAACCAAGCTCTGCAACCAGCCTGGGCAGACCGGGTGCAAAGGCACAGCCCCTCCAGCCCTCAGTTCTCTAGCCATAACCTTGTCAAGGTCAAGTAACTCAAAGTTCTCTGGCATCACCCTCAGTTACAGAAACACATCAGTTCTTTATTCATTCAATAAATAATTCATCAAGAGCTTACTCTGTACCTTGCATTCAAATTCCAGGGCAAACCCTTGTTTGGGTGGAGGCTTTCTTTTGCCCACTCAGAAGCGAGCATCAGCCATGCTCAACGCTAGGGAGATGTGGTCCCTGGCTTCAAGGAGCTCATGGTCTGCCAGGGGAAAAGACTGCCCAATATGTGACTGCACTCAGCATTTCTGCAGAGGAGCCCATGGGGCTAGGAGTGCTGCGGTGCCATTTGGTGATTGCTCTAGGTGGGTGCGGAGGGCGAGCAGGCAGTTTTCAGGTGAACAGGACAGGAGGAAGGTTGCAGATAGAGGGAACAATGCAGAGATAAGTATAAGCATTGTATGAGCTCCATTAACATTCTGAAGCATGTAGCAGAACTAGCTGATCTGGATCGGGTAGCGCCAGATTAAAACATTATCAATTCTTCAAGGTGCATTGCATTCTATTTTACATCTGGTTGCAAAAAACCAGCCTGCGTGGACAGATGAGAGAATGGAGGGCCAGAGAGGTCAGAGGACTCTCCAAGGTCATACAGTTAGAGCTGACTCCTTGCCCAGGGCTCTCTTCACCACACCCCTACCACTTCTTCCTGACAGTTGAGGTTAGGTTATTTGCTTGATTCTGTTTCACAGGAATTTTGTCTCTCCAACAGTTTCCTGTCTTGATCCCAAACCTGGCCACTGTCCTCAGGAAGCAATCAAGCCGACCTTCCCCCTCTTCGGCGTCAGCATGGGCACCTCAGTCAGGCCCTGAGTGCATGATTGGCCTAATGCCAGCATGTTTGACGCCCCTCTTGGCATGGCACAGCGCTCCTTCCTGGCAGAGTTCGCCCAGCCTAATTGCCTGTTTTGTATCCCAGCTGCCTGACATATGCCAAGCTCATGTGTTGACTCACTGGTGTCAGAGACAACTACACTTAGGATTTCAGATTGGCTTTGGTGAGCTCCAGCAAGCAACTGGGGACTGCAATTCATGCAATTCTATAACCCCAGCACCTAACACAGTGCCTAGCTTTCAGTAGGTGCCCAGCTTTTTAATGAAATTAAAGTGAATTTTAGTGACTACAGGTATATAACACAGTCGTAGGAGTAAGGACTTAAATAAGAAGTCCTAGCTTTGAGTGTCAGCTCAGCCAATTTAGTTATTTGCAGTCTGACCTCCAGCAAGTCTTTTCTCTCTGAGTTTCAGTGACTTGACCATTTTTTACCTAACAGTGTCACCTTCCTCTAGCTCATGTGTGAGAAGGTAAGACAGCTATGTAAATGTGAATGATATTATTATATGACAATCATAATTATGCAGAGATACTTGGAAGCTTTAGAGGAGCCTAGAGGAGGGGTGATTAATTGTGCCAGGAAAATATGGTCACAGCCTCACTGAGGTGATGACAGCTTAGAGGGGACTCTGAGGATGAGTAGAAAATAATACCCCAAAATTTCATTATGCCAAGACAGTGACCAAGGGAAAGCAAAACACATCAACTATAGGACAGGTAATAAAAGATCATATGAGCCAGGTGGGAAGCCAAGTTGGTGACATGATTTGCACCCTGTTAGTGATTTCCCACCACCATGGTCTTCCATTGTAGAATGTCACAGTCAAAGCAACAACTGTTTCTTAGCCACATTGACCCTTCCTGTGGGGTCAGTGTTCCAGTGGTATACAGAAGCCGGCTCATACCAGCTCACAAGAACTGATTACATTAAATGTCCAGGAATTCTGCAAGCTACTTTTTTGTTTTAATTTTTTTAATTTACATTTTCAAGAGAGAGGAAGGGAAAGGGAGATAGAAACATCAATGTAAAAGCAAAACATGGATCAGCTGCCTCCTGCATGCCCTCTACTGGGGACTGAGCCTGCAACCCAGGTATGTGCCCTGACCAGGAATTGAACCGGCAACCTTTTGGTGCATTGGAGGACAACCAACAAACTGAGACACACTAGTCAAAGCTGCAAGCTAGTTTTTAAACACAACTATTATTAAAAAGTAAATTACATAAAATTAAAATAAAATATTAAATCAAAGGTAATAATCAAAACTCATCACTTTCTAGTTGTTTACTGTAATTTACTATGATCTTTGCTGTGGAGTTTATTTAGCACTATTGTATCTCTATGGTGGAAATACTACATAATGGTGTATTACTGCATCTCTTCCCAGCTCTGGGTTCAGTGACATCTCATTGGTAGCTGAAATTGGCCGCCATAGAAGTATTTACACCACAGAAATAGGCAAATGTTACAAATTAAAACTATTTTTCTTTTGAAAGTCAATTGTTAAATGTTTAGCAGTACAACACTGATGGTATCCATTAAATAAATGTATGAAGAAAGAAAGCACATCTTTTCAAACCTCCCTGGACAAAAACACGTGGCAAGAGACACATTTCAGGGGCCTCCACAGGGCAGACTCCTCCATCTCCTTTGTTCCAGGGAAAGCTTTGTATTAAACTGGGTTTTCTTGACAACTGAAAATCATGGTCAAACAGAAGGAGGATGGAAGTGTTTTCCTCCAGGACTTCATTCCTGAGCCAAATGCCTGTTTTGGCAAGAGGCCTCTGTGGTCTACAGGGGCACAGGGAGTGAACTTAATCTTGTCCAGAATCCAAAGCAGTCCATAGGAGCCTGGGCTAAAATTCCATCTGCTCTGGCTTGCTGAGGCGGAGGCCACATGATAGCCAAATGGGGCTGATTTCATGGTTCCCAGTTATCAGGGAATCCCCAAAGGAAGATAAATCAGAGAAGGCTGGCCCATACGTGTATGGGGGCAGCAGTCAGGGCAGCGCCTGAAGGGAAACCGTTCTCAGAGGGCTGGTTATTGTCCAGGCAGAACCTGAAGACACACGTCAGGAGAAGGCTGGATAGTGGCCAGCACCAGGAGATGAGATCTGTTCGTAATCCTCTAGAAGGACAAAGTTCCAGCAGTAAGAAATTCAATTTTCCTCCATTAAAGGAAGCATCTCTCAGTACCAGCTGAATACAATTGATGGCATAAATCTTACCCATTAGCGGAGAGATAATTTTGCGTAAACATATCGGGAGACCTTCAGAGCAGGACTGAGAGTCTTTGCTGAGCCTCACCCGCTTAACTTGTTTGCCACGTAATTGCATTTAGACGAAGGGCCTCGGAAGGAAACCACTGACTGAATTAGCATTAACCAGATTGTGTGTAGTGAGGTGAGGTGGGATGGGGTGGGATGGGGTGGGTGGGGGCAGGGAGCGCGATGCATTGTAGGTAGTTGTTCTTGTGGTTCTTGCCTTCAGAAAGGACAAGCTGACACCAGTGAGACCAGCTGCTTACAAGCCTGGTGTTAATTGCTTTCCTCATCAAACAGAGAAAAGTTTATCACTCTAAGAAGGTAGAGATGTAAGCCCCTAATAAAGCAGAGGCTGGGTTTGAGATTTTTTTAATGCATGCCCTAGGCCAGAAGAAAAGCCTCTGGACAGAGGTGAGTGGAGCAAGTTCTGTGTACAACGGACACTACCTGCATCTTTGCCTCAGATTTGTCTTGTCAATGAGAGCTGTCCCCTCAGTGCCCTGATTTTTTAGGACATTGACCCCACTGCACACCTTCATTTCCATTCATTGCCAGTAGTTCTGAGGCCTGGATTCCAGGCCTGGCTTTGCCACCACCTCCCTGTGTGGCTTGGGGCAAATAACCTCTGTGGACCCCAATTTCCTCTCATTCCACTAATTCAGTGATTTTCCAACTGACTTTTCTCTGGCTTCTACAGGGACAAAGACTTCACAGAGTTGCCCTCAGAATCACCCTGAGAGAAAAGGGGGGCCCCACCTCTGCTTCATCTAGAGCCAATCTTGTTTGTATTTGTTTTCCTCTTTGGGGTCCTTATAAAATGTCATCTGCTAAAAAGGCTCTGTTTCTGAAATATTAGGGGGAAAAGTCATTCTAGATCATCTCTAATTGTCCCACTTATTTACTCAAGCTACTGTTTTCTTTAAACAATGACCTAGTATTTTTAGGCATTTCCAGGTTCTGCAGAGAGAAATGAATAGGCCTTGACCCTGCCTTCAAAGAGCTCATGACCTGGTGGAAAGGGAAACATGCCAGTGAGGTCGAGTATCAAGGTGTTGAGTCAGGTTTTAGAAAAGAGTGACTAGTCCTAATTAGGGCCATCAGGAAAGGCTTCAGGGAAGAGGTGTCATTTGAAGCTGGGCCTTAAAGGCTGAGAAATTGATAGAGGGGTGCAGGAATGCCGTTTGAGGCAGATGGAAGAACATTGCACAAACACAGAAGCTTTAAACAAATTTGCCTGGTGAGTATGGGGAAAGCAGATGGTTAGTTGTCTGGAATATAGAGGGAAAGCGAGACGGGGGCATATTGGGAGAGGTGATAGGTTTCAGAACCCCCTCCAGGCAGACTCTGCCAGCATCTGCCCTGTGCCTGTTTGCAATGCCAGATGAGAGGTAGTGCCCTCTGTTCTGCTCACTTTCTTGTACGTCCACTTCCAGTGAGACTATCAGAGGCAGTAATAACCACGGCCATTTATGGAGCTTACTCTGCACCAGGATGAAAAATCAGAGATTCCAAGAGCTGTCACATACCGTGCAGGTTTAGAGAGCTGGAAAGTGACAGAGCTGGGATTTGAACTCAAGTCTCTAGACTCCAAATTCACATGCATAACTACACTGTATAGCCCCTTCAGATCAGCTTTGTATCCTTACAGCATAATATAGCATCCTTAGAAAATGACCTCTGAGTGAAATATCTGAAAACATCTCCCAATAATAATTCTTTTATTTTTATTAATTTATTTATTTATTGAGTTGAGAGAGAGAAGAAGGGAGAGAGAGAAACACTGATTTGTTGTTCCACTTATTCATGCACCCATTGGCTGCCTCCTGCCTGTGCCCTGACCCAGATCGAACCCACAACCTTGGCACATCAGGACAACACTCCAACAGAGCCACCCAGCCAGGGCCCAAAAATAATTCTTTAGGATACACTTTGATGCCTTAAATTGAGGCAGTGTGAAAAAAAAGAAAAGAGAAAAGAAGGTTATTGTTCATCCTGAGTGAACGCCTTGAGCCCCAGAGTATCGAGGCTATCTGAGCGACCTGCCTTCTGTCTCTGACCTCCTGGGGTTCCCTGCCAGCCAGGATTCTGAGCATGAAAAGTAGGTTATATTATTTACTCTTCTCTACCCACAGGCATGCATGTGTCATTCGTGGTCAAGTGATGACATCAGATGGGACCCCACTGGTTGGTGTGAACATCAGTTTCGTCAACAACCCTCTCTTTGGATACACGATCAGCAGGCAAGATGGCAGGTAGGAGACCTTTTGTGGACCAGGTTAGTGAAGTCCCTGCTTTCGTGGTCTTGCCACGTAACGTCTGCTGGAATGACGATGGGACTTGGGTTCAGAGGACCTGAATTCGGATGCCCAGCTCTGCAACTCACTATCTGTGTCACCTTGTATCTCACTCTGGCCTAAGTCCCTTTGGCTGTAAATTAAGCAATTTCTTCTCATTTGGTTCTCACAGTAAACCTAAGGTACCTTAGATGTATTTTCCTGCTTCGTGACTTAGGATATAAAACACTCCCGTGTGGACCACTGTCTCCAGACCAGGCAGCTCTAGAACTCTTAACATTCCTGCTGCGTTTTCCCTCTGCAACCACCTAGGTCTGTGGAAACCACTGAGTGAGGACAGAACTCTGACCTTTGGATCCCTGGGAGAACCATTAGCAGGATGGAGTAGTTTTTAATCACTCTGGCACTCCCATTTGCCAGCTATGTGTTCTTGGACAAATCTCCTCACCTCTCTGAGCCTCAACTTCTTCATCTGTTAAATGGTCCTAACATTATTTAGCTCACAAATGGGTTGTAAGGATTATATTTATGATGGATGGGGAAACACCTTGAACATAGTAAGTGTCTGGTAAATCTTAGCTCCCTGCCCCACTCTGGTTCATTGCTGTATTTCCAGGGTCTGGCACATGAATATGCAATAAGTATTAGCTGTTTATTAAATTTACAAGCTATTCAATGACGAGAAAGTAATGGTTACAGTACAAACAATGAGAAGGTTTTGGAGAACGGGGGAGGGGGAGGAGAATAGTGGAATATTTAGGCTGTTGGTGGTGACAAGTCCTCTATTTTTAATAAAATCAGGTGGTGGCAGTCCATCTGGCTAAGTGTGGGCCCATAAGGTTGATTTTCACTCTGTGTTGGAAATTATGCTGCAGCCTGATTGATTTTAGCACCTCTTTAATCCAATATCAGATGTGAACATGTCCCAGCCGAGGTGATAATGAAGTAGCGGCTCATCTGTTTGTAGACATGTGTGCCTCTTAACGGGGTTGGCAAGCTTGACACGGGAGCCCTCTTCCCCTCCTCTCACTCCTGTGAATGGGAAGGGGCCCAGCTGGAAGAGGTTGGCGGCCAGTCACCAGGGATAACCTGGCCAGGCCAGGCCGTGGCTCCCTGCCCTGCACACATTCCATCCCAGCAAGGACCTCAGTGCAGACTTCCCCTTCCACATGGAGGAATCTCCCTCCTCGTGCTCTGTCTCTACTACCTTCCAGCTTGGGGCCGCCTGCTTTATGGAAACAGCAGATGCGAGCATCCTAGGCAACAGTTATTCTGCCTACTGACTACATGATTACCTGCTACGAAGCAGTCATCAAAAAAGAGCCATAGGGACAGCTCTTTTTTTGCCATGAAATTTAACAATCATTCATGTGAGATGGCAAATACAATCGTCAGTCCTTTGCCCTGCTGTGCTTGGTTAGGGTGGGTCCATAAAACACATCAGAGTCGCGTAAGTCTGGTGGCCCTTGGGAAAAGCTCACTCTAGCACCTCCAGGCTTTGATCCCTCCTGTTTGTGCTGCTCCTGCAATTTCTACTGCCTCTTGAGAGCACAGGGGTCCTGGAAGGTAGGCGTCAGCCATATTCCTGTATCCGTCTGCTGAATTACATCACAGTAGCTCGAGTTCTAACCTCTGGTAGCTTGGGTTCCAGGTCAGTTCTTACCAGTGCATTATGGAGCTTAAATTTTCTTCCCATCTCAGATGGTGCATAACGTATGGGACAGCCGTGCGTGTTCTCCAAGTGTCTGAAAATCCGTTTGTATAGTGAATGGATAGCATCTCCCCATTTTCTCCCCCCTCTCCTCTGCTTCACTTCTTTCTTACCTCTCAGACCCCAGGAGAAACTGTAAGGCTGGATATGCAGTTGGAGATGACAGTGTGCATTGTGAATCCAGGGACTGTGCCTAACTCACGTTTGTAACCTTCACATTCCAGGCAGACCCTTGTCCAACCCCCCCCACACACACACACACTCATACACACTCATACACACTCATACACACACCCCACATGGAAATACCAGGCTCCCGTCTTAACAAGAATTCATAAACAGAAAGCAGTACCAGAGAAATTAACCAAAAAGATCATTAAAAAGATGAAAAGTAGAAGTCATGAAGAAAAATTTCAAAAGAGTAGGAGACAAGAGAAGCAGTTCAGGCTCGTTGAATTGAAAAATGGGCTTGCACAGAGCATGATGCCCGGGGAATGGGGCACGTGCTTTTCTTATCCATTATCCCATCTATCTAATTAAAAACTCTGCCAAGTGATTATGGTCATTAAGTTCATTTTACATGAAGAGATTGGGGCTCAGACAGGTAACATAACTCACCTATGGAGTCAGCAGCAGAGCTTCGACTGGCCGGAAGCTGCTTGCACTTCATCTGAGAATCGGGCCTCCCCTTCGGGGTCAGGTTCAGATCTGTGTCCACAACAGGGTTTCCCTCCAGATGAGCAGGCCTGGCTCTTGGCAAGAGCTAATTACACCAAGCTCTTGGCAAGACCAGCTGCCCCCAGCTTGCTCACAGCCATGAGACCATGTGTTCTCATGTTTGTCTTCCCTCCCCACTGTCATCCTCTCATGAAGGGAGCTTGTAAGTCAGGCCAAAATCCTCTTTGATGGTTATAAAACGTTCTGTCAAAGTACAGATGCTGTTCAGTCCTCTGGGTGCTCCCCCAACCATAGACGTTCTCCTGGAGAACCAAAACCCAGAGCCTAAGTTCAAAATAAGCACCTTCTTTGGTGTTTCTATCTCATGACTTATCAAAGCATGTGGTGCCCAACTGTCTTTACCCAAGTTTGGGCCTAGAATGGCTGAGTGAGAAGCAGGCAAAGTGGGTGAAAACTTCTGCAAAGGGCAGAAGAGTCTGGCTTTGGAACTTGGGGACCTGAATCCGGAGGTGCCATCTACCAAGATTTGGCACCAGGACAGAACAGTTCCCTGCAAAATCTTTCTCTCCTTCTAGAGGAGAGAAGAGCAAGCTGGAACAATGACCCCAATCCCACAGGGTGTATTTACCAGGATTAAAGGAGGGGTTCTGCATTGGGGTCTCCAAAACCCACTGCACAGGTCAACATCGGGTTGCCTTACAATAACAACCAAAGTAAGGAGGAGCTTAGGGTGTTTAGTAGACAGTCAGTTCAGAAGACATTGACAGCGTCACGCATGCATTCCTTTTCTAAACTACAATCATCAAGCACTGGGCGAGGTTCCAGAAACACTGAAAAGAATTGGTGTCCCTGGGCCAGAGAGTGAAACTCGTGATTCCAGGGCAGGCTCTAGGGAGGAGTGCGCATGGTGCAATGGGAGCCCAGGGCAGGCAGCCGGCATGCTGACTGGGTAAGGTGTTAGCAGGAGCCTTCCATCTAAAAACAGCAAGAGAAGGGCAGGCCTTGAAAATGCATCTGAAACGTAATAGCTGAAAGGATTCTATCTGAAGAGACATCACAGACAGGAGGTGGCAGATACACAGAATCACTCTTTCCAGGTCCTGAAGGATGGTCAAAAGCGGAAGGAACAGACTAGTTTTGAAGTCACCTCAGCAGGTAGAACAAGGACCAGGAGCTAAGGAATTATAAGGAGAGGGATCCGGGCTCAATTCAAAAAAAAAAAAAAAATCTTAATCAGAATTAGCAAAAGATTGGACAGTCCTCCTAAGAATATAGCAAGCTCCTCATCGCTGGACATGTATAAGTAAGAACCAAATGGCCCCTTGATGGTGAGTTTGTAGAAGAAACCAAAGCATCGGATTGAGAGGGCAGTGAACGAAGGCTCTCGGGATGCCGTCGTGGAGATCTCTTCTCACCTGGGAGGCTGGGGCTCAGTCTTCTGGTTCCCCTTTCACTTCTGATGTACTGAGATTCTAACTGTGCCATCTCTACATTGCCTAGCTATTTTGTAATCCACAAGGCCTGTGTTGAGTAATCTATCATAATCAGAGCTAAAGCTGACGTAGAGTCGTAGAACCTTAGTAACTTAAGGAGAATCCATTTGAACCTTTACATTTTATAGATGAGAGAATTGAGGATCAGAGAAGCTGAGCAACCTACCCAAGTTCACACAGTAATTCATGACAGAGGCAGAACTAGCCTTAGGATTCCTAACGCCAGGGCAGGGCTTGTTCCACTTTATTCTGCTGACTTCTCACTGAGCTTCAGCTCCAAGAGGCCTCAGTACCAGGAGCACCATAGCAGAGGCTCACCCTCTGCCCTGTGTCTTGGCAAATCGCTCTCCACCACAGTGGTTTTTCATTTGGTTCTGGCAAATTCTCTATTGTGAATCATTTTTAAAAAAACAAGCACACAGTGCTTTCTGGATTATCTGTTTGTGCTGCAGTAAAGCCCTTTAGGTTTTACAGTCTCCTCAACAAGCGCTCAGACCCTTTGGTGTAATTTTTTCTCCTTTCTCCGCCTCTCTCCTCCTGCTGCTCTTCTTCCTCCTCCTTGCCTCCTGCCCCCTGCTGTTCCCTCTTCTCTTTTCCCCGACCCTGCCCTCCCAAACAGCTTTGACTTGGTCACAAATGGCGGCATCTCCATCATCCTGCGGTTCGAGCGGGCACCTTTCATCACCCAGGAGCACACCCTCTGGCTGCCTTGGGATCGCTTCTTTGTCGTGGAGACCATCACCATGCGACATGAAGAGAATGAGATTCCCAGCTGCGACCTGAGCAACTTCGCCCGGCCCAACCCGGTCGTGTCTCCGTCCCCGCTGACGTCCTTCGCCAGCTCCTGCGCAGAGAAAGGCCCCATCGTCCCGGAGATCCAGGTACCGCTTCGCTGGCTGCGCTTCTGCGCGTTTTGCAGTGGGGAGCGGAGGAGGGTCTGAGACGCGGGAAGAGGCCCCGTCAGCTCACCGCAGCGTCCAACTGCCCGGTGCCCTCCGGCAGGGAGAAAGCTCCACCCTGGCCAGTACGTTCAGTGGTTAGAGCGTCGGCCCACACACTGAAGGGTCATGGGTTCAATTCCCAGTCAAGGGCGTGTACCTGGGTTGTAGGTGCGATCCTTAGCTCCAGGCGGGGCATGTGTGGGAGGCGCCAGATCTATCGATGTGTCTGTCATCTATTGATGATTCTGTCTCTCTTCCCCTCCCTCCCTCCCTTCCACTCTCTCTAAAATTCAATGGGAAAAATATCCTTGGGTTAGGATTAACAAAGAATAAAATAAAATGTTTCTATGCCCCTCCCACTCTGCCATCCAGTCCACTTCCACTTTCCTTTTCCCCAAGCTCCAGTATCCCCCCTCCCTCGTTATTTCGGTTAAAAATATTTATGATGATAGGTTCTACCAAGCTAAGTGAGACAGAGAGCTCCAAATAGTGAGCATCATAATAAAAATGAAATGAGAAAATGGCAATGAAGTGCCTAGCACAATGTCTGGCACCTAGCAAGTGCTCAATAAATTTTAGCCATTAGTATTATTATTATTAAGATTATTTTACATGCCCTGCCTTCATGCCAGTTAAGGATCACTTTGGCTCATCTCTATATGTGCAAGTGCTTTACTTAATTATCATTAAAAGGAAGTAATTTGCAAAGGTGCATTTTAATCTACTAGAAATCAAGATAGATTCTTTGCCCAGCAAAGCTGTGTAGAGTGTGATTTGTTCCACCATCCCCACCCAGTTTCTTATAACAGAAATGAAGGCCTGGAGAAGAGGAGCTGGCGGTGCAGGGAGAGAAGCCCTCCTGACTAATGAGAGCTCTGGCTGTGGACTGCCAGTGCTGATGGAGCAGAGGGTTGTTATATTTTTGTGTGTATATTTCATGCCTGGATGAGCAAACACATCTCTCTGCATGGGCCCTGTTGAGTGGCTTCAGATGCCAGCCTACAAGAAGGAAATACAGCAGTTTTGAAATTCTCATTGCACCCCAAGGTTGAAACCTCAGTCCTTTTCAGAGATTCAGCGCTTGTCTCCTGTCTCAACTACCAGGTTGACCTTAAGAAATGGTTGTCAGTGGAGACAAGGCTTGCTGGAGAGGAGTAATTTGTTACCCAACCCCAGTTCCGCTCCAGTTAGACATTTTCCCAGGAGCAGAGACTTTGAAACAGATGAGGTGAAAGGTCCCACCCTTTTTGCAACGCTCTCTGGGCTGGGTGTCTCCAGGCCCAGCTGGGTCACAAACCTTGCTTATTACCAGGTTGATGAAAACAAATTATTGGGTTTTGCCAGTCCAGTCATTGGCTAGCCTTTGCAAGTACTGGGAGATGTAAATTTTAAAGGGTATGTCAAAGAAAGTAAATATTTATGAGGGCATCAGGATGGCACTTGATGCTACCTGTGATTCACTGGGATATAGAGCCTGCTCTGCCTAGAACTTGTAAGCTGAAATTTAGAAAGAGTGCTTTGGTTTAGGCCCAATCCCTAAAATTTTGTGTAGTCAGGAGAATGGGGTGGGGTGGGAGTTCGCATCGATCTATGAAATGGACAGAAAGGAAAGGAGTTCTTTGTGAAGGCCCAGTTCCTCTGTGAACACAAGAGTAGAATAATCATTGTCCTTTTAATGGACATGTTAGCCTCCATTGATTTGATGTCCCCTTCTTGAAACAGAGCCCAGAGCATCAAGCTGATAAAAGGTCTCTGCTTTTGCCATGTTCCAGAAAGTCCTGGCATTAATTTCAACTTTGCACTGCGGATCTGAGCCCATTGCACCCAGCAGAACCACTCTATTCATCCAGCACATCAGTGGAGCGTGAGCTCCATGCAACCAATTCGACCTCTCTCTTTGGATGAGCAGGGGCGTTCCCACAGGGCCTTGGCAGGCTGTGCTCTCAACCCTGCGTAACTGTTTGGTCAACATCTCCTAGTCTCCGTTTACTTTACTGAGGAAAAAGGCCATTGGAAACAGATCTCACTTTAGGAAAGTTCTGAGAGAGAAACAGTCCTTGCTGAGGCAGCTGTCCGCATTAGTCTTCGGGAAAGATCTGTCTTCATAGTGCCCCCTGCTCCCAGCACCCCCCCCCCCCCCAGGAGGACCATCACCCACTTAGTAACATCTCCCAAGTCTCCATCATGTGCTGGGCACTTTCTGTATGTGGCCTTCCTCACTGCTCACACTAATCCAGCAAGGACACTGAGATTCAGAGGTTCCATGAGTTTTCTAGAATGACACAGCTAGTGAGTGGCAGGCGACATTATGCTGAGTATTGCGCACACATTATCTGAAGCGCTCCTCACTGCAGCGAGCGCCGCCCCCGCGTGAATGCAGGAGGCCCTGTGCCCCACGGGGCAGGGCTGCACCGTGGGAGAGCCGAGCCGGAAACCAGGCCTCTGACCCTTCTCTCCCCTCTCCTCTCCCCCTGCGCCTCTGCATCTTCTGCTTCCCACTCTCCTTTCTCCCCCCTCCTCTAGCGCCTGCTGCCTCCCCCCTCCTCCCCTCCTTCCTGCCTGCTCTCCCCTCCGCCCCTGGACCGCGCAGGGCACGTGGGGCGATGGCCCTCTTCCCTCGGCCGGCGATGCCGTGGCCGCGCCCTGGCCGTCAGCCGCTGTGCTCTGCCTCCCCAGGCCCTGCAGGAGGAGATCGCCATCTCCGGCTGCAGGATGAAGCTGAGTTACCTGAGCAGCCGCACGCCTGGCTACAAGTCTGTCCTGAAGATCAGCCTCACGCACCCCGCCATCCCCTTCAACCTCATGAAGGTCCACCTCATGGTGGCGGTGGAGGGCCGCCTCTTCAGGAAGTGGTTCGCCGCAGCCCCGGACTTGTCTTACTATTTCGTCTGGGACAAGACAGACGTCTACAACCAGAAGGTGTTCGGGCTCTCGGAGGCCTTCGGTAAGCCCCAGCCACGGGACTCGGCACCCTCAGGGAGACAGTAGACGTGGGGGGACGGGGCTCTCTTCCCGCCTGCCTGTTTCTTCTCACTCCTGTTCTCTTCTCAGAAGAGCCTAAGGCTTAGTCGGCCTTGAAGATCCTTCAACAACCCTCCCTGACCTAAAACAATACAAAGATCTGAACATGAAAGACTTGGTCATAAAAAAAAAAAGTTACAAAACCAAAAAGGCCCTTGGAAAAACACTATGGCGGTATGCGATGGGCTAAAAGAGGCCACCAAAATTGAGCCATGTAGACACTGCTGTGGCCCCCAGAGCCACCAGGCATGAATTTGCCTATTAAAAATGTGGATGTCTGAGCTCCTGAGTCTCTCCAGAGTTATTGAGGTGCAGGAGTAAGATTCTTCCTTCATCAGAAAAGAGTTTTGGCCTCTTTGCCTCATTTCCAATCACAGTGGTTTTCTCTTTGTTGTTATTGCTGTCCTTTTTTTACGATGAAGCAGAGGGTGACTCTAGGCTGCCCTGGAGTCCCAGCGCCACTCAGACCTTGGACTTCCAGGGGCTGGCTGTGCTCATTTCAGCTTCTGGCTTAGAAGCAAGATCCCAGGATTGGTTCAGAGCTGGACTGTTAGCAGTTTCAACCCTAGAGGAGCTAATCCTCCAAGCACTTAGAGCAGCGATTTTCAACCACTGTGCTGCAAGAATTTTTAAAACATGCTGTACCTGACTTTTTAGTCAGGGGCACTGACCTCTTTTCCCTTAGATTGTCAAATAAAAAAATGGCAACAGCCAACACAACAATAGCCGTCCGGTGTGAATGAGCAAAATTATACCTATGTTTTTTGTCAGATCAGCAAAAAATATATTTTTTTGTGTGCCACAGAATTTTAGTAATTAGTTTATGTGTGCCATGAGATGAAAAGGTTAAAAATCACTGACTTAGAGTAATAGCCCAGGAAATCCCTTCTCATCTTGAATTTTACTCCAGTTTCACTCTCTTTCTAGATTTTGTAAAGGCAGAGAAGGGGGTAATGCTGTGGGAGAAAGGGAGGGAGGGAGGGAGGGAGGGAGGGGGGGGAAGGAATAAGAAAATACCTGTTGAGCACCTGCTCTGGGCAATGTGCGCCCCTGTACATTGGTACCTCAGTTAATCTTCACAACCATCCTGTGAGTCAGAAACTGTCCCCAAATTCTGCATGAGGAAGCTGAAGCCCAGAATGGTGAGGTGACTTCCAAGGATGTACAAGGAAGGAACAGAGCTGGATTTATCCCAGATCTTTCCTGTAGTTTTGCATCCCACCCTACCCCACAGGACACACTGGAAGCAAAGACACCATCTCTCACTGTCCACAGTCCCTTCTGTAAACCAAACTCCTCTATGGCTCTTCAACAACAATCAACCTTGCAGCCCCTTCAGATGAAATGAGCCCACTTAGTGCCCACCTACCAGTTAAAAAGGGAAGTGTCTGCACAGTGAGACCTTAAGGACTGAGGTTCACTTTCCTGACATGACCAGTAGGAGGCGTGATGACTGCTTAAGAGATCCAGGTCACAGGGACATTTTCCAGCCATATTCCCCTCCTGCCATAGATGGCCAACAATCTTTTATGATACCTAAAAGGAACTTTAAGGGGCTACCCAATTGTTAACTCCTGTCTTGAGCATGTGGTAGGATATTGTCCACTGGAAAACAGGGTCTGCACAAAAAGATACTTGGAAGAAATGCCATTCCCTCCTCTGCCAGTTCCTTTCCATAGGGCAGTCACAGGGCTTTTCACAAACCCAGCCTGCCATGGAGAACCTGCATCCCGTGACCTAAGAAGGTGGGACTTGTGAAACAAAAGTGAAACCCAGGGATTTCCAAGCTTTGACGCCTCAAAGCAACTTCCAGCTTTCAAAGTAACCTGACTGAGCTCTTTTCCATAAATTCATTATAAATGATTTTGGATTTTTCTATATTAAAGTAATACTATTCTCATTAATAAAAGTTGGATAAATGGACAAAAATAGCAATAAAGTCATACATGTTTATATAAGCACATACAACCACTTGTTAACATTTAATTAATTTCATGTACAGTTTTTCTTTTTTTTTTAAGTATATCTTTATTGATTTCAGAGAGAGGAAAGGAGAGGGAGAGAGAGAAACATCAATGATGAGAGAGTCATTGATCGGCTGCCTAGCCCGCCACCCGGGCATGTGCCCTGACCAGGAATCGAACCCCAATTGCCTGGATCCTAGGTCGATGCTCAACTGCTGAGCCACGCCCGGCCAGGCTTTGTATGGTTTTTCTTAACACAGATATAACACTGTATATAACTAGTGTTTTCAACTTAGCATTGTTCCTGTCAGCATGGTCTCTCTGACCACTATTTCCAGTGGCTGCAGAATATTCCTCCAGTACATACACTTGGGTTTGCTCAGTCTCTAGCCCCTTTGAACCTTCAGGTTACTTCCAATTTTCCACCATTAAAAATAATTCTGCAGTGAAGACTTTTGTGCCCAAAGTATTTTCCATACTAAAGATTATTTCCCCCGGAACCCATCTACTTGGGTCCTTTTAAAAAACGTAGTTAGTACATTTGTTTGACTTTTTCTAATAATATACGATCACTCTTCAAAAGAGATATTAAGGCTCAGCATCCCTGTGTTAGTTCTGCGTTTAGATCTGGTTCCACTTAGAAATACGCTCCCTTTTCCTTTTGTACAAAAGCCAAGCAGGGGCCCTGCGTGCAGATCTAAAGCCAAAGAAGAGGCTTTGCTCACCTGTGCGTTTTGTACCTTTTGTCGTCCGCAGTTTCCGTGGGTTATGAGTATG
The DNA here is from genome assembly GCF_054644295.1 of Miniopterus natalensis. Taxonomy (NCBI): domain Eukaryota; kingdom Metazoa; phylum Chordata; class Mammalia; order Chiroptera; family Miniopteridae; genus Miniopterus; species Miniopterus natalensis. Next base: position 35,567,429 of record NC_142091.1, read on the forward strand.
AATCCTGCCCAGATCTGATCCTGTGGGAGAAAAGAACAGCCATGCTGCAGGGCTATGAGATCGACGCTTCCAAGCTGGGAGGGTGGAGCCTGGACAAACATCATGCCCTCAACATCCAAAGTGGTGAGTGGATGGGTAAGACTCCCAGAGCCCGGCCACAGGTGTGACCCTTGTCTCATGTCCTCCGTGTCCTGCCAGGCAAAACACACACTTCTGAGTCCATAGGCTCGTGTGTGAACCATCAGTCTGAAGGATTAGCCAGCAGACGTTCCTTGGAGCCCTGCTCTGTGCTTGTCTCCGCTGGCTCTAGGGATGCAGCATAGAAAGTCCTCAAGAATTCACTCTGGTCAGCGGCCAGCACTGCCCGGGCAGTTTCCGTGCTGTGCCATGGACGGTGCCATCACAGAGGGAGCAAGGACACTATGGGGCAGAGAGGAGGAGCACCTCGCTCAGCTCCCTGGTTCAGCGAGGTGCCTCTTTGGAGAGAACTTCTGAACTGAGTCTCAGAGGGTCTACAGGATTAGCCCTGTGTCTCAAGTAGGGAAAACAGCCCAGGAAGAGGGCACAGCAAGTGCCAAAGCACTGAAGCCCGAAAGAAGAGTAATTGGAGAGAAGGTTCACTGTGGTTTGAAATGAAGAGAATAATAAAAGCCAAGGCTAGAGGCTTGAGTAGCTGAGCCCTTCGACTTCATCCAGAGGCAAATGTCAAGTCTTTGAAGGGTTTGAAGCATGCAAGTGATACGGGCAGATCTGTACTTTCGGTAGCTCATTCTGTGTTCTGGGATGAGACCACTTAACATGGTAACGATGTCTGGTATCTGCTAATCTATAGGTACAATGAATGCCTGTTGAAGCCACCACATGTTTTGGGGGGAAACTGACAAACTAATTCCAAAATGTATGGTAGAATAAAGATGTGTAAATAGCTAAGGCGATCTTTAAAATAAGAACCAAAAAGAAGCACACACCAGATATTAAGCTATCTTAGAAACACCGTCATATCTAAAACTGTGTGGTACTGGCATAGGACCAGATAAATAGATCCCATGGGACAAATCAAGGAGTCCAGAGACTGACCTATGAGTAGTAATTAGGATGAGGTTTGGCCATGAGTGACAAAAAAGCCGAAATAAAAGAATTGCAAACAAGTTACAAGTTTGTTTCTCACTCACCTGAAAGTCTAGAGCTAGACACCCCAGGGCTGGTTTAGCACTCAGCAGGCTCAGAGGTCCTTTGCTCTCATTGCTCTACTCAAGCCTCCATCCCCAAAGTCATTGCCCAAGGTGACCACTTCAGCTCCAAACTTCACATCCACTTTCCAGCCAGCAAGAGGGAAGACAGGTCTAAGAGCAAGCCCTTTCCACTGTAAGGACGCCTCCCAGCAGCTGTCCCATACCACTTCTGTGTCCACACCATTGGCCAGAACTCAGTCCCCTGCCAAGTGTAGCTGCACACCGGGCTGGGGATTGTAGTCAGTTCCAGCTAAACATCAGGGGTTCTATCGCCACAGAAATACGGAGGGGGGAATAAGACGGATACCTGTGGATAACTGCAAGTTTCTGCCACACACCATGTGTACGTACATGGGAACTTGGTATATGATAGAGGAGCATCACTTATCAGCAGCGGGTGGGTAGGTGTTTCAGAAATTGGTATTTGGAAAATTGGCTTAATATGTGGAGAAAAACAACCTTAAGTTCATACTTTATACAAAGTAAAATAAAGTTTGATTAACGATCTAAATTGGAAAGATAACACTTTAATAGAAGAAAACACAGGAGAATATCTTTATGATGTCAGAGAAGGATTCCCCAAAACTTAAAAAAGTACAAACATTCAAGTAGAAAAATGATTGATTGATCAGACTACATAAAAAGAAAGATATCTGTTCACCAAAGGACAAAGCTAAGAGGTGACAGCCTCGGAAAAGATTCTTCTGACCATAACAAACAAAACTCACTCAGGCTACACTGTGGAAGGGGTGAGGCAGGAGGCAGAGTCCACCTTGGTGGCTATAATCCAGGAGCTATAGGCGGACCTGGGCCTGAGCAGAAGCAGTATAGATATGGGATGATGCTTACAGGTCATTGAGGTCAATCCCTTCATGTTGCTGGTGGGGACACTGAGGCCCAAAGGCAGTGAAAGCAGTGAAGAGACCAGCAAGATCTGGAATCAGCCCATTAATAGCAAAATCAGGTAAAAAACCCAGTTCTCTTTACTCTGCCTTGGTGAGAAGAGACTGTGAGTTCATTTCCCTCACACATTTCTATAAACATGCACTGGTACCTACTCTGTGTCAGGTTCTGTGCTGAGATACAAAAGAGAAAAGACAAACACAGTCCCTGTATTTGAACTGGTATCAACCTAAAGAGAGAAAATCAGGCAAGTGCGATAGAGAATTCATGCTGTAATAGAAACCTGGGTGAGAGAGAGAAGGTGTGTGCAGTCTATCTGAGAGGCTATAGAGCTGAATGACTAAGAGCCGGGACTCAGGAGTGCTTCTACTGTCACCTGTGTGGCCTCCGGTGAGCCACCTGGCCTGGCCCCTGTCAGCTTACAGAGTTGTTGTGAAGATTCATCAGTAGAGCACTATGGCTTGTTCCGGATTTCATTCTGGAGTAAGGCAGCCTTGGGAGATGTCTGGAGATGACAGGCAGAGATCTTGCATTTCTTACAAAACCGAGGCAACTCCATGGTCAGCCTCTGAAGAAAGCTTCTTCCTGCCAGGTAATTCTTTTCTCTGTCCTTGTCACAGGCATCCTGCACAAAGGGAATGGGGAGAACCAGTTTGTGTCTCAGCAGCCCCCTGTCATCGGGAGCATCATGGGCAACGGGCGCCGGAGAAGCATCTCCTGCCCCAGCTGCAATGGCCTTGCTGACGGCAACAAGCTCCTGGCCCCCGTGGCCCTGACATGTGGCTCCGACGGCAGCCTCTATGTGGGAGATTTCAACTACATCCGAAGGATCTTCCCCTCCGGGAACGTCACCAACATCCTGGAGTTGAGGTACATACAGTGCGTCCCTCCTCACAGCTCCTAAATAGCATCTCTTTGCCCAGCTGGCATTACCCACGGGGCCCAGAGAAGGGGCAAGACAGTTCCTCACCTGTCAGATTCCAGGATTTCTCACTGCCCAGCTCAGAGGCTAAACTGTTTGGTGAGGGTCCTGGGGAAGCAGGTGCTGCTTTCCACAGGGCACTGCAATGAAGACGACCCCCTTGGGACAGGGAGCTAGCTTTGGTGTCCAGGTGATGTAAAAGGTGCTGGCAACCAAGAATTAGACTCCTTGGAAACCCCTGAATCTTCTTTTTGCCTCCTAGCACCAAACTAATTAGAATTTATCACTAGTCTCTTAATGAGGACAGTAGATGGCATCATGGCCAAGGCCCCCGTGCCAGTGTTACCAAATTTGGCCCTGTTACTTAACACTCAAAGTTCGGAGCAGTTCTCTTCAGCTGCCCAATACTAAGATAAGGCCCATAGGCTAAATCTATGTGCTGCAGAGCCAGCCAAGTCGGCCTCTTCTGGGTCCCCATCCTGACACACTTATGGCACGGGGAAGGGCCTGATGTGTTGGATTTTCTCCATGCCTCCCTCAGCTAGATATATCTCTTCAGAACCACAGCACTGGCATAGGGGTTACAGAGAAGCGGTGCTTACAGATAGGGGTGCCCCGCTCTGCCTTTCAGGAGACATTACACCCAGTTCTTCACAACTGCTTTCTCCTGGACTGGGGTCCAGGTGAACAGGACAGGCCTTGGGCTGGAAAGCCTTCCTCCAGAGTGGCCAGAGGAAAAGAAAACTCACTTTTGTGAGGCCCCTACCATTTATCCAGCATAGGAATTTTAAAAACCTGACAAAGGTCCAGCTTCTAGAATGGCTGACCCAAACCCAGAAGACCATCATGCAGCTCTGCCTCACCAAAGGATTGTCACCTGGAGCAGGGAAGGCAACTCTGACTTAATGCCTTCTTAATTATTCCCTGGAGGTCAGTGCCTGCTGAGAATCTCATCTGAATGTGCGAAAAGAGGGGAGGGCTTGCTGGCTGACCAATAGCCATGACAGCCCCCAAGAGGAGAGCGGTGGTATTTGCCCACACACCCAGGCACAACAAACGAGAGGGTCTTTGCATGAAAAGAATTAGAAGCTCACATTCTGTGGACTCCTAGGAAATCAGATATCAGCTGATTGTGAACCAGGCCGCAGATGGAGTATTCTCTGCCTTCCTTTCTCTCTTATGAATTTGACTGGCATAGGCATGTGTCAGGGAAGAAGGAACCCTTGAGCACATTTGCGTTAGTCAACTGCTCATATTGTCTTTCCACCTCCTGTTCTGTGACGGAAAGAGCCATGGACCAGGGGGTCAGCCCACCTTGGCAGACAAGCTGTGCAACTTTGGGCAAGACACTTACCCTCTCTGGGCCTCCATTTTCAGTCTTTCAAATAAGAAATCTCATTTTCCCTGTCTCTCCCTCCCACCGTTTTGGGGAGATCATGGAAGGCAGTGAGTAAGGAAGGGAGGAATAAATGAAATTTGGAAAGAAAAATAAATTTAGAAGTATATTTCCCAGGCCTGTTTCTCTATGCTACTATCTCCCTTCTAAATATAGCAGCTCTCCAATTCTGTATTCTGTTATGAAGATAATAGTGATGGGCTCTGCAGGTTTTAATAACTCTCTGTAGGGCACACAGACAGAGACACAGCATTGAGCTCGTATATCTCTGGGAATATGTCTCTGTCAGGTGGGGGAGGGGGGAGGGTGTCGACTGTTCCAACCTCCATCTCAGCCCTGGTGACAGCAGCCGCATGTGTCAACCTCACCCTCTTTCCCGAAGTCAGCCGTAGTGTACAGGTGAAACCGTGCCTCTTCTGTGATATGTAGCTGCTTGTAAGTGAGCTCACTGACAAGCAATATCCAATATAAAATATATCAGTGTCATAGCTGCTAAGTCTTTATTTATTATAGTATTGTACAGCACCATTGCTGTCAGGTTTTCAGGCTGCTAATAATGCTTCTAACCCTGCTGCTAACACCTCATTCTTTCTTCTATTCCCTGCTCTCCTGTCTTCTGTCAGAAATAAAGATTTCAGACATAGGTAAGCCAACCAGTGGAGAATTTCCCGTCTCTCCTCTGCCTTGTTGCATGTTGTGTGGTAAGATGCATGTGTCAGTTTCCGATGGCTCCGTGGCAAATGAATCCTGTGCGGCTGGAACTGGTGGGGGGTAATGAGTTACAATGAGAGGAAGTCATTAATAATGGGCGGGGGGGGCCTGAGCGAGCTCCGTTAATCCCTGGCAAAGTGCAGCTGTTGCTTTGGTAGTCTGTGGGCATGAGAGACGGAAGTGAGAGAGGAAATTTTAACCTTGGCATAGTCATTTGAACACCACAGTTCGCTTACCCTTAGAATAAAGGAGGACATCATCCTAACTGCGTTGAGCGACTTCGATGGTCACAATGGGAAGTCCTGAGAATGTCTCTGTCAGGCGAAGACCCTGGAAGGAGACAGGGCTCAGATTTGCGCTGCTGTGGTCATTCCTGGTGCCTCTGCTCTGATGGTTGGGGTGCCAGGTGACCCCGACAGAAGGCTTACCAGCAAGGACAGAGTAGGGGAGGATTTCCAGACCCGACAGACCACCTGAAAAGAGCAGTCCCGAAATAGGAACTTTGTCACAGAGTGGATCTGTCATGTAAGCTCACGATGACACTGCAGCAGACAGAATTGGGCCTCACCAGACCAACTGAAAGAAATGTCTGCCTGCCATCATCTCCAGTCATTGTGACACTTGTCTGACTCCCATGTAACAATCACCTCAGAGTCCCCCAGCCTCTCACACGTTTGAGTGACTTGGAAGTCACCATGGGCAGACAGGGCTGTGACTTGCACTGCTGCAGAGGTGCTCTAGTCACCCACATGTGGCTCAAATCAAAGTGGCATAGGAGATGACACTAAGGTGGGATGAAAGAAAGTCCTAGGATGGTAGAAGGAGGCACACAGACCCAAAATCCAATAATGATGATATTCATATCTGTGTAGTGAGATACAATATTAACACTCAATATACGTTAAATGTATAGAGCTTTTTAGTGTGTAGCAGAGAGGGGTTAAGTGATTTACATGGATTATAGCAGTTCATCCCAAAACCACCTTGTGAGTCAGGTACTCATGATTTACAGATGACAAAACTGAAATGACCTTGTGTGACCTTGAAAATTACTTTATCCCTTTGGGCTTTAATTTCTAACTTGAGATTGATAAAATCTCCCATGGAGGTTGTTATAAGGGTTACAGAGGATGTCTGTAAAGTATCTAGCATTGCACCAGGCACAGAAGGGAGTTCCAGAAATGGTCATAAAAAATAATAATAATATTATTCTTAAATGGTAATAATAATACAGTATATTATTTTTTTAACATTATCATAACAATTATATGATGATGATGATGTCTCCATCTTCCCCCAAAAAGGAATTCAATCCACTTGACAACCAAAGACACACACATTAAAGTAAATTAAATAGAATTTGAGAACAGAAGAAAAAAGAAGGAAACATATATGTGATCATATATCACATTAGGCTCTGAACCTCCTGGCAGCCAGAATAAACAGGGAAACATAATTATTTTCATGGTTTGCATGATCAGAAATGGGAAAATATGTTCACTTCTCAGAGGAAGAATATTTTTTCCTGACAGTGAAATCTAAAACAGATTTCCAGTGAGCTTTGTATGGATAATACTGAACTATGTATTGATATGTGCCCTCAAGTTCAGTTTTACAGAAAACACAGAAGTACATTTCATAGGAAGATCTTTGTTGAAAACCTGGCATTTAACATTTAAACCTTCACTCAGTGGTGGTGACCGCCCCGGACACAGCTGGGATACAGGGAGACCTCGCTGGGAAGAGCCAGGAGGCCAGGTGCTTGTCCATCTTTTCTCTGCATTCATCGAGTGACCTTGGGCTGGTCACTTAGCTTTCCCGGTTTTTAATCTCATCATCTGTAATTGAGAATACTGTGGTTTTGCTGCCTTTTGTGTTTAGCAATCTTTTGATAGATTCATGGTATGATTTCAAAGCCAGTTTCCTGGCCTCTCTCAATTCATTGTTTTTCACACATGCTATAAAAACAATTTCTAAAGTGAACCAAAGTGGGAAGGAATAAAAGAATTTTTTTTTCCTTTCTGTTTTCTTAAGTCAAGCCAGAGTGAGAAGACCTGGGTTCCAGCCCTGATTTTAACTGGCATCTGGTTAGCGACAGCTCTCTTCCTCCCTCTCGGCCTTCATGTCCCCATCAGTTAATGTCAGAAGTGTGTTAAAAAAATTCCAAAATCTTTTCCTCCTTATCCATGAGCACTTAATGTCTCCTCTGTTCCCAGGAATAAATAGCCTCTGGCTTAGGCTGGTGCTCTTGGCCTGCACGCGTGCTCCCCATTTCAGCATCAGTGCCAGCCCACCATGCTGGGCATGCACAGCCCAGGGGCCCCTGATCCTTTGGGCACCTTCCTCCATGGACCCCATTAGGAGACAAGGATATTTATCTCCTCCAGGTCTCTTCCCTCGGGTCATGGAGGAATGTTTGAAGCTTGTTGTTGTTCCAGAAGTACATTTGAATTCATCTCCATTAGTTCCAGCTGTACATATTCTGTTAACTCTAACAAAGTCCTTAACTGCCCCAGGAAATAGAACGGGTAGGACAGTATTAAGTCTGCCATACAATAACAAATATTCTGGAGGTTTCTCATGGTGACCAGCTGCCATTTATTGGGCATTTTTATTTTTAATGGAACAGGTACCATGCCCAGAGATTTACATTCTTTATACAATTTTGTCCTCTACATAATTCTTTGAAGTAGATGTGATTACCCCCATTTCTCAGATGAGAAAACTGAGGCTCAGCATAATGAAGTGATTTACCCAAGGTCACCTACCAAGTAGGTGGTAGAACTGGTATTGGAATCCCCGTTCTGTGTGGCCCCAGTACTCAAGCTCTTCCCACTGGTTCTTAGAACCATTGAACCAAGTTCTGCCAGGGCTGCCACCAGGTGTGGCCAAAGGATGCTCCTTTGCACAAGGCAGGCCTTACTCTGAGACAAAGAGAGAATTCCCACTCAGAAGGAGGGACTAGATTGCCTTTCATGTCAAGAGACTCCTGGGCTCACAGCTCCTATTAGGAAGTTCCCTACACCGTCCAGAAAGAGGGCAGAGTGGGCGTGACGTCCGCTCATTAACTTCGGGAATGAAACCCTTGTAGCCTAGGGTTTTACATAGCTTCCAGAGGTCATGTTTAAGGAAGCAGAAAAGAGTGTGTGTCCCATGGCAGAGCCTGGAAACAGAGTTGTGACCATGCCCTGTTCTCAGCCGTGCTCAGGATCCAAACTTGACCAGACAAGTCTCTGCCGCAGAATTGGTCCAAGGGTCTCAGCTGTTGGCCATCTCATGCATTCATGGCTGGCAGAGTATCTAAGGCCTTGTTACTTGAAGTTGTGGTTTTGGCATTCTCTGAGAACCAGAACCGCTGAACTGAAATCTGCAATTTAACAAAACCTCCTGGTGATTTATATGCACACTGATGTTGGAAAAGCACTGGCCTAAGGCCATGGTTTCCAAATCTGACTGTGCCTCTGAGTCACCTGAAGACATCTTAAAGGTACAGATGCCCAGACCCCTCCATGTGTCCATGTTTGAGGACCATCACTCTGAGATCCTCAGCAGTGGCTATTTCCTGTGTACTCTACCAGAGAGGCAGGTGGTCATTCATTCATGAATTCTCATATTCTGCAGACCTTTCTAGAACACACCCTCTGCACCAGCCTAGGACTAAGCACCAGGAACTCAAAGCCAGTCCCTGCCTTTAAGGAGTTAGTTCAAGATGTCAGTGAGGAGACAGACCTCTAAATAGAAAAGTGTCTTAAGGTGCTAGAGGTACTAAAAGTATAATCTGCTTAAGGTCTAGTGAGAACAGAGCAAAGGAAGTAGCCAGTTCTACCAGTGAGGGTAAGGAATCCGGGAACAGCATGACAGATGAGCTGACGCTCCAGCTCAGTTTCAGGAGATGAGCAGGTGCTCCTGTGAAGAAGGGCAGTGGAGCTTTCTGGACCCTGGGAAGCAGCACAGGAAAGTAGGAAGAACGAGACTTTGGAGTCAAGCAGGTGGAAGTTGGAAATCCATCCTATCTATCACTTAGCAGTTTCTGGCCCTGGTCAAGTCATTTCACTTGTCTTGGTCTATTTTCTGAAATACTTTTTTAAAGAAGAAAAAAAGAGCCTGCCTTATATGTTGTTGTGAGGAACATGAGGTCATGCGTGTAAAGTGTTAGCAGTGTCCAGGGCCGAATAGGCACCCAGAGGTGGTAGCCGATGCTTTTATACCAGGGACAGTTGTCTCTGCAGCTGTGCTCTGTGGACAAGTGGCTCTGCTCCTGGCACAGCTCCAGGTGCTGCTCCCCTTGCAGGTGGCATGAGGAAGAAGTGAGCTGTAGACTGTGCAAGAGCTCGCCAACTGGAAAGGGCTGTTGAGATGTATAATCTCATTTGATCCTAATGATGAGCCTGTGAGCAAAGCAGAGCAGGGACTTAATCATGTGTCAGCTAAGGGACCTACAGCTTGAACAGTTTAGGTGACTTGCTCAAATGAGACTCCACATCTTATGGGTTCAAAGCAGATGCTCTTTCCCTCTACACTTAAGTGACTGCCAGAGTCAAGTTTGTCCTTGGGCATAAAAGATAGGGCCACAGCTTTTGGAGACTCTGGAACAGCCCTGCCAATGCCAGCTGCTGCTGGAATTCCCCCATCTGAGAAACCACGTGAGAGGCACCTCTTCTCGCAGTGCAGGAAGACATGAGCCAGGAGCTCAGGGGGCTAATCTAAGTGGACAGGGGCCCTCATCACACTCCTCAGGAACTCATTTTCCAGCCAAGGTGGATAGCACCAGTTTATGATGAGTGATGCACAAAGGAATGAAAGAATCACCCCCACCTCACAACTAGCATCAGGGACGCAGAAAGATCAAGGCTGCCCAAGCATTGCAGAGCGGAACCTACAGTCACTGTACTTTATTTAGTCAGAATCAATGTCCTCTGGAAAGACTAGATCTGTGCTGCATGGTAGGGTAAATCTCAGGGACATTTCATGAGACTTGGAGGGTGCTTTCAATATTGAGATGCAGTTTGAGGGCCTGGGGATTATCAGGCTATGCCCAGGAACTGAAAACAGCTTCCCAGGAGTTATGAGTCCAACTCCAATGTGGCCTAGGCTTGGACAAACTTATAAATCAGTACCATGTGATAGCAAAATTCAAGCTTAATAAGAGATGCTTACTCTGTAGTCCTCTCCAAGTGCAAAAGCAGACATAATGACTAGTCATTCAAACAACCATTATGATTACTGAGTACCTAGATGTGCCATGTGTTATGCTAAAGATTTGTCACATACGATTTTATGTAATTTTCACAATACACTGGCCAGATAGCTGTTAACATCCCCATTCTGCAGATGAAGAAAACTTGAGGCTCAGGAGGCCAGCTAATTTGCTCAAGTTTCAGAACCTGGAAATAACAGAGCTAGACTTAGAATCCGGACTGATTTGATTCCAACACGGTGCATTTTTTCTTTCCCTGTGCCCAGAGGCAGTGCCTCATCTCTGCGATGCCTGCGTGCAGCGCGGTCTGACTGCACTTTCCTGTTAGCACAGCTTCGTCTTTACAGCTGGTCTCCAGAAGCAGAATCATCATCAGCACCGCTCCTGTGTTTTGTTTATTTTTCCCTGGATGTTGCCGCAAATTACAAACTAATCCTCTAATTCATTTATATCTGACTGCAAGAAGGAGACGACTGGGCTCCTGATAAGTATAACATGAGTGTCAAATGAAGACTGTGTTGATGCTGGCTGGGAGTCAGGCCTGGCCAGGGTCTTATCAGTGAGTCCCAAGAAGGGTTATGGCTGCTGTAAAAATTCTGTGGGTGAAGAGTTTGTGTGTCAAACTCTTTAAGTGTTTCTAAAGTCAAGCCCTTTCCTGTTTCTGGCTCAGATTTACAGACCACTTATGGTAAGCCTCATGGGTTATCATTTTAAGAAAACACGTGTTGAGCACCTGATATGGGCATGCCTTGGGGCTACGCATGGCAATCACTGACAGTAGGTGTGTGGGAGGGAGAGTTAGACCAACCACTGGAGTCAGAAAAATTGGGGACTCTCACTCAAAATGGGGACATCATCCACATAAGACATTTTGGCTTGGATTTAAGTTATATGTGTCAGGTTACCAGATAGGAAAAAAGAAATTCTCACCAACCGCCAGTTGTCATGTCCTTGTTTTCCAGTCACAGTCCATTGCATAAATACTACCTGACTACAGACCCTATGAGCGGGGCTGTCTTCCTCTCCGACACCAATAGTCGGCGGGTCTTCAAGATCAAGTCCACCACGGTGGTGAAGGACCTCGTCAAGAACTCTGAGGTGGTCGCAGGGACAGGTGACCAGTGCCTCCCCTTTGATGACACACGCTGTGGGGATGGTGGGAAGGCCACGGAAGCCACACTGACCAACCCCAGGGGTAAGGCCTTTCTTTTCAAACACTTTCAGTAGTATTTATGGGGTGTTTTTCATTTCCCAAAGAAATACGTGTTTATCATTGTGAAAAAATTGGAAAATACCGTGAACTCTATGGAAAAAAGTTGAGATTATCGTAATTTACCTGCCAGAAATATTCTCAGTTGACATTTCCTATCTCCCCTCCTACTCTGTTTTCTAAGTGTGAAGGTACATATATAGTCACCAAAAATAAAGTGAGATCACATTAAAGAAACTTGTAGTAACCTACTTTTTTTCCTAACTGGTAAATCATCAGGATTTTCCATGTCGTTAGCCTTTGTACTGATTTTTAATGGCTACATGGTCTTCCATCAAATGGATGGTCCATCATTTAGTTACCCATCCCCTAATGTCGGACATTTATGCTATCTCTCACATTACTATTTTATAAAATCACTGCAGTGTATTGTCTCTGCACATGTTCATGCACTATAGTTTCAATTTGAGTCCTGCAAAAAGTTGGACCCCTTCATACAATCATAATTTTTCATTCACTTATTCATCAAGTATTTACTGATTATGCAGTGCACTGTGGTTGCATAGATAAGTTTATTGTAGCAGAAAAATATGAGACTTGAATGTGAATTGCTCTGACATGGGAGAGAGGAAGAGGTGCTTCCTAAGAAGCAAGGAGAAAGAACTGTGCATGGGAGTCCAAAGCTGAGAGGCCCCTGTGCCTAGGAGACTAGGAAGGAAGGCTTTGTGGAGAAGAAGCCATCATCAACAACAGGTATCTGTCATTCACCTTAAAGCCAGTGACCTATATAATATCGTGTATGTCTACTACATACCTGCAGTGGTCAGGTGGTAACTCTGAGATAAATATTGTGACATCTATGGTTAATCTTCCTCCTAAATATGATTTCCTAATACTAAGAGAGTCACATAGAGTGGAAAGGGCTTGCACTTAGAGACACTGCATTGTGGTTTTGCTCTGCCACTCCCTGGCTCTGTGACCTCCTCCTCTGGGCCTCAGTGTCCCCATTGGTAAATGAGCAGATTGAACTACATGTTTGCTGAGACCCCTTTCAGTTGCAACATTTTACTCTATGAATTAAATCCAGGGCTTTTTTCCTAAAAATTTTTACTCTTTCCAGATCTTTCTCAGTTGCTCTACACCAGCAATTTTCAACCTTTTTCATCTCATGGCACACCTGAACTAATCACTAAAATTCTGCCGCACACCAAAAAATATATTTTTTGCCTATCTGACAAAAAAAAGTATCATTTTGACTCATTTACACTGGGCAGACGGCTATTGTTGTGTTGGCTGTTGTCATTTTTTCATTTGACAGTCTAAGGGAAAAGAGGTCCATGCCCTTGACTAAATAGTCAGGTATTGCATGTTTTAAAAATTCTCACGGCACACCAGATGAAAATTGTTTCTCTACACACGTGTGTTCTCCACCCTCCACACACACAGACACACAGACACACACACACACACATACACAGATAGTGACAGTAAAATTTCCCCAAAGCCTGTAATTAACCCAGATAGAAATGACAAGGGTGCCACAATATGCAGACACTTTGTACAGGGAGAAGAAAAGATGTTCACCTATTTAGCACAACAAAAGAAGGAAAAATGAAGTAATTAATTAGAGGACAGATTACTTCTATTAGCCTGTGCAACCAACTTTGTAAACAAGAAACCCAATTGTTCATGGAGCACTCATCAGTCCTGGCAGATGAAAGAGAGAGACAGCATAGCCAGGCAGATAAGAAAACTCCTGTCTCAGAACTTGAAGAATGTAATTTATTTACATTCTCGGCAGGGACCAAAGAGAGTCTTCCCCGCCTTGAGGCTGCCTGGTCTTCTGTGTTAAATCGTGCTCCAGCCCTGAGCAGCCTAAGGAGGGGGAGGAAGGAACTACTGCTCCAGTGGGTTTTGATCTCTCAGAGTCCCTTGGTATCTAAAACCACCCCCTGACCTGTCATAGACACGTGGGCCCTGAGAGCAAGGGCCTTGAAGTGCTGGTCACGTTCTCATAAGTCACTAACCATTATTGAGAGCTAACTATTACAAGTCAGATGTTATTATCTCCATTTTATTGATGAGAAAACTGAGACTTGGAAGTGAAGTGACCCAAAGTTATACCACAGGAAAGCTTTATACTTCAAGTGTCCCCACCTCTGTGAAGCTTTTTCTGACCCCTTCTTTAAGTTCCTTCCCCAGAGAAAACCGAACAGAACAAAACTGACTAGAATCTCCTTTATTTCATGAACCTCCTCAGGCTTCTCTTCATTCCCTAGCCGCACTCCACGGGACACTGACTCATTCCTGAGCCTTCTGTCTAGACCTTGTGCCCCTCGGGGACACATCTGACCAGGGGCTCAGCCCCAGCACCCCTGAGCAGTCTTCCATTTGGTAGGGGTGTGTCTGACTCCTGTGATTCTGGCCCTGAGGTGGAAGTCAGTGTCACCCATGAGTGTTCTTGAAACAAGCCTTGGTCCTAGTCCCAGCCACGCCCTGAGTCAGTATTTCCAAGAGTGAGACCAAGCAGGTTCATGTTGAAAAAACTCTTCAGGTAATCCTGCTGCATATCACTGGTTAAGAAGTACTGTACTGGTTTACTAGAGAGGTTCTCAAACTTTGATCTGTGTCATTGTCACCCAGGGTGCTTATCAAAACCACAGCGATGCTCAGGCTCCACTGAGATTTTCTGAACAGTCGCCTGGGGGTGTGTTTTAGCAAGCTCCCAGGAGATTCACACACACATCCAGGAGTGAGAAGTACAGATCTAGAACAATCCCTCCACTTAATAGCTGAAACGCAAGTGCAGAGCCTTCCAGGGACTAGCCCTCCGTCACACGGCTGGTTAGGGGGAAAGTCAGCAGGGTGGCACAGTCTAGCAAACAGAGCAGGTGATTTTGAGTAATAATTTTGACTCCTCTCATCAATGTGCCTTTTTAAGAAATTAACTTCACCAATATCCTCTACACAAATCCGCAGGATTCTTTTTCTGGGCTCTATACTTCTGTGATGACCAATGGAACTAAATAGTAATAGGATGGAAAAGCATAAAGGATGATTATCTTGGAAGAAAAGAAAAATTGTTACCAGAAAGGAGATTTGATTAGTATAATTTTAAGTCTTCAGACATAGGTTATTTAAATAATTCACAGTTTTGATATTGAAAAAAGATCCTCCTTACCACCACTTCTAGTGTTTAACAAGCCCCAGAAGTGACAAGTCCAGTTTTCGTGGATGGCTCAGGTGATACGTAAAAATCCCCAGAGGCAGCAAGGTGGAAGGACCAGAGCCCTGCAGAGTCTCAAGACTTGGGTTCTGATCCCTACCCTGAGCACGCCACTCCACACCTCTGGCTCATCTGGCTCCTCATCTTTAGGAGGGGAATGATTGATGTGCAGAAGATCTAATCAAATCATGGAGGGGAGGTTCTCTGTCAGCCTGTAAGGCTCCACAAGTAGGTGGGTCATCACCGCCTCTAACCCTGAATTCTCTGCCCCAGGCATCACAGTGGACAAGTCTGGGCTGATTTACTTCGTGGATGGCACCATGATCAGACGTATTGACCAGAATGGGGTCATCTCCACCCTCCTGGGCTCCAATGACCTGACTTCAGCCCGGCCCCTCAGCTGTGATTCTGTCATGGATATTTCTCAGGTAAGGAGAAAGCTTCGTCTGCCAGGGCCCTGGGTCTACACGCTCGACCTCTCACCTGGTGGCCAGGTGGCCTGCTGGCCGCCCATCTTTATACCACACAAGCCTTTTAAGAGCACACTCTTGGTGCTGGGTCTGTGCAGAACACTCGGGACACTGAGATGAGTAGGACGCAGCTTCATGCTCTGGGAGTTCACCATCAGGGGTTACAAGTGGGTGACAGAGGGAAGCTGTCCCAGGTAGCCTCAATAGCAGCAGAGATTCACACAGTGTGAATTTAAATCCATGCCATCTGACTTCCCTCTTTGGAAGCACAATTACCTGTACATTGTCTGCTCTTTTTCTAGGCTGTAAGCTACAGGAGGACAGGAATTCTGTCCATCTTTACCCTGCTATAACCAGGGTGCCTGGTACACAGTAGGAACACAACCAGTATTAACTGATTGAATGATTGAATCCTGGCTTTGCCTCTCACTAGCTGAGTAACTTGAGACAAGTTTCTGAGGTCCTTTGAGCCTCATTTTACACATCTGTAAAATGGAAATAATTGGCATCGGCCTGGCAGGATAGCTTTAAGAACACATAAAGCAGTGCCTGTGGGGTCCCTAGAACTGCTTGGCACTTCCGAGATGACCAATAAGCAGGAGTTTTAGTGCCCATTTTCTCAAAGGAGGTGACATTTGTGCTAGGTGTTGAAGGTTGAATAGGGGTTTGCTGGGTGGCGAGGAAGAAGAGAGACATCTCACAGAAGGGACAGCTTTTGTGAAGATACAAAGGTGTTAATGGGCCTCGTGTGTTCAGTGAGCACTGGAGGATTGAATGCCTGAGCACAGTGTTCTTGTAAGGAAATGGTAGCGGGAGTGGAAGCTGGAAGCATGATTTAGGGCCAGTTGGTGGAGTACCTATCACACCAAAGAGTCTGGCCCTTAGCAGGTGGGCACCAGGAACCTCATGCAGACCAGAGGAAGACACAAGTGACTGGCTATTCAGCATGCCTGTAATTTGTCCTGCAATGACGTGATAAGGGATGTGTCCTTTATTACTAGATCCTTTGGCAGGGCCTGGCCAGTGTTAAATCAGTGAACATCCATCTTGCCAACATTAGCAAAACCAAGGAAACAGGAGGCTGGAGTTACGTTAAATTGCAAAATGGTGTCAGCAATAGCCACATTTAGCTTTTTAAACCCCCTCACTTCTAGGGGAGCCTACACACAGGCCCTTTTCCCCTGCCTCTGTTACTGATGTGGGTCACAGAGCCCCTTTCCCAGAGCCCCAGAGCTGCTTCCAGCAGACCCAGCACCCATGCCATATCCATGTCAGATGCTGGTATAATTTCCCTCTGCACCAGCTGATGTGATTGTCATGCTCCAGAATGGAACCTGTTCTCTGCCACTCAGCTTCCCAGTTTGGCGGGCTTCCCCTTGCTGGCTGGAGAGCTTCCCCGCCAGCCTGTGAGCAAGCCTGGATTACCCAGGCAGGAAGCTGCCACTGCCTGAGGATATGCGTACAAGCATTTCAATTCTCAAAATGGGCTCTCCACCAGCCAGCACCGGATGCGGAAAATTTTCAATCCATGCTTTGGAAAATTGTTTAACTTTAGATAGAGGTATTGCCAAGCAGCCAGATCAAAGACTTGGAAGACAACTGGCATATAACAGAGCGGGGGGAACCCACACTTTGATTCAGAAATCCTGGACAAGAGATCTCTATCTCCCTGGTCCTCACTACTTTGGTCTAAGCATGGAATGAATCTAAGTGTGGAATTCTTTTTACCGAGCTCTTCAGACACAGGCATATGTTTTTAAAGACACATATGGGCTTTCGTCCTGAGAGCCCCCTCTATTACAAACACCCAGCTACTTTACCGGCCATGGGTGGGGAATAGAGAGGGAAGCCAGAGAGCTAAGAACACAGCCAGAGACAAGAGCGCGAAGGGCAGAACCAAGGAACTCAGACCAGCTCCTGTGGCAGGAGAGGAAAACCAGACCCCAGGAGAAACCAGAGGTGGGCGTGGAGTACAGAAGGGACAGATGTCACCTGTTCAAAACAGGAGATTAGTTCTCAGCTCAGCAGGCTGTGACCACCACAGACACAGAGGATAACTCTGTACTTAGGGTCCACAATTATTTCCTGAGAACTTATGCACTGGGCACAGGTAGAAATGGGGATACAGAGATAAGTACTACTTCACTTTTCTTATTTAGCCATCACAATAATCCCAAGAGGTAGATAGTATCTATCCCAGTTTATAGATCAATACACTGAGGCTTGATGACAGGAAAGACAGGAAATGCAGTTATAAATGCAGAGCCCTGTGCTAGGCTCCACCAGGGTTGTGGAAATGATTTTTTTTTTAAAATCAAATCATGTACATCAATTGCCTAGCACAGTGCCTGCCAGCTAGCAATAGGCTGTAAATATTCATTCTCTTTATAATTTGCAAAGAACTGCCTTGTACATTCATTGTCTTGTTTGATTCTCACAATTACTTTATGTAATATTTATTACCTGCATATACATGTGGGGAAAACAGTTCAGAGTGTTTAAGTAACTTGAGTAAGATCACACCTGTAGTAATTGTGGAGCTGAGAGAGGAAGTGAGGTGTCCTGGCCCCAAATCTCTCCCTCTTTCTATACCATTTGCAGTCATTTATTTGTTCATTCACTTGACAATCCATTTTTTGAAGCAAATCATTCTGCAACAAGGCAATCAACTCAGAGTGCTTTTATAAAGACACAGCATGCTCGAGAGGACAGGAGAGAGGGGCTCCATGCACCCTCAGGACCAGAGAATGTGGGAGCTGGAGGGACCACGGGATTATGGTGGCTCCTCCCTCCATTCGGGTGGTGAGAAATGAAGCCTCAGCATGATCATCACTAATAGGGAGGTGAGATCAGAGAAGCATGGTCCTTGGTCTGGTCCAGAACATCACTCAGGCACCGTGACAGCCAGGACTGACTTCAAGAGCATTGCTCCATCTTTCCCAGGCACCGTTGTGCGCACAGGTATAAAGGAGAGAACAGAAAAGCGCTCTCCCTTCCCTCCCTTCCCCTTTTTCCTCGCAGCCTCCCCCCCCTCCCCCCCGCCCTGGCTCCCTCTTCTCCCTCCCTACCCAGTCATCAGGGAGCCATCTCTTCATCATAATGACAGGCAGAAAGGTCTGGGCCAGCAGGTCCCCAAGGTGCCACAGGACCAGAGGGCATACAATATTTAGCAGCGAGTGTTGACAAGAAATGGGTTTTAGGAAATTGAAAATTCCCCTGTCACTTTAGAGTAAACTGTGTTCTTGATGCAGCTGAAGGCTGCTGGGCCTCTGTGCTGCAGAGAGCACCGGGCAGTGTGAAGGCAGCCGCCTGCCCCGTGGCTCTGCCCTGCCTCAGGCTATCTGTCCTGTGAGGACAGAGGGACCCAGGCTGGGTGTGAGCGAACGAGAAGACTTCAGGAAGCAGGGCCTGAGGATCGTGCTCCCAAGAAATGAGAAAGGGCCTGCCCCATCCTGAGAATGGCCCCCACATGTCATGTGCATGTAATTTACTGGGTTTCTTTTTACGTTCATAAACTGCCACACGGATATTGTAAGAAACATAAAAGTTAAAATGACAAAGAAGAAAGTTAAAATTACCTCTAATCTCAATATGGTCAACATCTTGGTGTATATCCCTCAAGCTTTTAATGTCCCCTCTATCCATAATTCATTTAATTTACTGTATTTTTCCTCCATTTGGGATCACACTGTACTTACAGTTCTGTAACGTATTATCTGTTCTTTCCACGTAATACACAGTAAACAGTTTCTGATGTCGTTAAATATCCAGCTACAGCATCATTTATAATGGCTACACAGACTATTCTAACTTAGAGGTGAACTGAGTGTACTATAATTTATTTAGCCAATTCTCTGTCATTGGGCATTTGAGTTGGTTCCAGTTTTTTCACCGTTATTTAAAATAGCTCTGATAAACACCCTTGTAGACAGTGATGTACAAGATTAAATTCCTGGAAGAGAAATTTCTTATCTAAAGGCATACACTTGTTTAAATAAGCCCAAACTAGATCAAATGCCAGTGGTTTGTAGGGGATTCGGGAACCTAAAGTGATGAGTCCCTAGCGGTTGGGTAAACAAGTCATCTGGAGGCAGCACCTGTCAGCTCTTCAAGCTCATGCGTAGTGTGGCTGGATCTCTTGGGGGCATAGTTGGCAAGAATTCCCCTTAGTGCCAGCTCCTCCCAGTGTGATGGACCCAGCAATCCATTCTCCATCCACTCAACAAAGCATTCCTCTCCTCACCCACACCTGCAAGCTGCCATCCCTCCTGCCCACCTGCAGACTCGCCATGGTCCTGCCAGTTTACCATCCTGGCTCCGAGGAGGCTCAGACATGGGGCCCAGGACCTCTGAACCCCTCCTTCCCACTGCCGGGAGCACCTGTTCTCCATGGTACTAAGCCCTGTTATCTAGAACAGAGCTTCACAAACTTCAATGTGCACAGCAGTCACCCAGGGATTTTGTTTAAATGAGGGTTCTGACTCAGTAGGTTTGGGCACCACCTGCCATCCTGAGCATTTCTGACTAGCTTCCAGGCGATTCCAGTACTGCTGGTCCGGCGATCACACTGGAAGGAGACAGGATCAGGCTGTAATTTCCAGCCCCACATTAGAATCACTCAGGGAGGTTTGGAAATCATGTCAGAGGGGACCATGGTTATTCTGTCTTTGCATCCCCAGCACCTAGCCACGTGTTAATCCATGAACTCAAGAATTGAGAAGTAATCTTTCATACAAAAGTAACATCAACAGCTCATGAAGAGTTTCTCGTAAGCCTCTGGGCAACACCTACTTCAGCCTCCAGACTCCATCTGCCTTCCCCTCCCACCTCCATAGTATTAGCTGCCATCCTCTGAGCACTTACTGTGGGTCAGGCGCTTCGTCCTACGGTCATTCCTATTTTACAGATGTGAATATTGAGACTCAGGGAGGCAAAGGAATCTGCGCAAGGTTGTCAGTGGTGGGGCTGGGATGTGAGCCCAGGCCCGTCTGACTCCAAAGTCTGTCTCTTGCCTGCTTTTTTGTTTCTTTGCTTTTTTCTCATTTGTTCTTCATGTTTTGTCAATCTAATGGAGACCATCAGGTGTCTCAGGGGCAGCTGTTGCATGGTCTCACTCTGATTAGAGCCTGAATAGCGTTGTTGATGACAGGCTGCTGTGAGGAGCAGGCGGCACTGCACGCGAAGGCACTGGGGACACTACTATGGACTGTATGGGGTGTGGGATGAGGAGTGGTGGGCACCTTGCCAGGCTTTTGAGTGTTGGTGTCTCCATTGTCAGGTTCGCTTGGAGTGGCCCACAGACTTAGCCATCAACCCGATGGACAACTCCCTCTATGTCCTCGACAACAACGTGGTCCTGCAAATCTCTGAAAACCACCAGGTGCGCATTGTCGCTGGGAGGCCCATGCACTGCCAGGTCCCCGGCATCGACCACTTCCTGCTGAGCAAGGTGGCCATCCATGCAACCCTGGAGTCGGCCGCCGCCTTGGCTGTCTCTCACAACGGCGTCCTCTATATCGCTGAGACCGATGAGAAGAAGATCAACCGAATCAGGCAGGTCACCACTAGCGGAGAGATCTCACTGGTGGCCGGGGCCCCCAGTGGCTGTGACTGTAAAAATGATGCCAACTGTGATTGTTTCTCTGGAGATGACGGCTATGCCAAGGACGCAAAGCTGAATACCCCATCGTCCTTAGCCGTATGTGCTGACGGGGAACTCTACGTGGCCGACCTTGGGAATATCCGAATTCGGTTTATCAGGAAGAACAAGCCTTTCCTCAACGCCCAGAACATGTATGAGCTGTCCTCCCCGATCGACCAGGAGCTCTACCTATTTGACACCAGTGGCAAGCATCTATACACCCAAAGCCTGCCCACAGGAGATTACCTGTACAACTTCACCTACACTGCGGACGGCGACATCACACTCATCACGGACAACAACGGCAACATGGTCAACGTCCGCCGAGACTCTACTGGGCTGCCCATCTGGCTGGTGGTCCCGGATGGCCAGGTGTACTGGGTGACTATGGGCATCAACAGTGCACTCAGGAGTATGACCACACAAGGACACGAGTTGGCCATGATGACCTACCATGGCAACTCTGGCCTTCTGGCAACTAAAAGCAATGAAAATGGATGGACAACATTTTACGAGTAAGTATCAAGCAAGGCCGTTTAATGGTTTTGTTTCATGAGATGTATTGTAGGAGTAGAGGTTAACTGATTAGTTTTTGTTATGTCATTTTAGTTCAGGATCTGTGATGCAAACCATTACCTATAATATGTTCTACATGTTCATATTCCAGATGATTGCTCCTAGAAGGAACATGGTGTAGTGGAAAAGACATGAGCTTTGGAGTCAGAGGAGTTAGACTTGAAACCCAGCTCTCCCATTGACTTAATCTCTCAAGGCCTCAGTTTCCATATCTGTAAAATGGAAACAATGAATATCTTCCCAACATACCATAGGGAGATGACATAGATGAAAAGTACTTGATAGAGTGCTAGCATCTTCATATGACCACTGTCTAGATATATGGCAGTGGGGAAAGGAACAGTTCCATGTGGGTGAATTGTCCAATAATCGAAGCTCACATCTCAAGTTAAAATTTTTTTTTTTTTTACTTTAACCACTTTGGATGGAACTTATGCAGTGCTTTACATGCCCCCCTTCTCAAATGCACTATACAGACCTAACGAAATCTTTCTTTCTTTGAGCGAAGGTCACTAATAAGGAACACCCACAATTGCATCGTATGCTGTAATATGAAAATAGCTTCAAGGAAGTGAGGCAGTGAGGCTACAGAGCCCTTTGCCCCTGCCCGCAGTGGTTCTACACTTTCTTTTATTAGCTCCTGTCTAATTGGTATAGTTTTACCACTTCCTCCCTTCCTCACTTCCTCAAATAGCTAGTGAGTCGCTATTTGTTTCCACAGTAGGGCCCCCGTCAGGTAGCTCACTAACTTTCCCTTCATCCAGGACAGGGCTTCTTCAGTGGTGTGGTCAGAGAACCAGAGTTCAATTTATTCCAATTCTATTGAAACCTGAATATATCTGAGGTGTTCCCCAATGAGCTATTTTAATCAATGGACTTTGTAATATCTCCTTTTCTACTTCGATTTTAAGCTTCATTATGAGGTCTTAGCCACTGGACCTTTTGAGGCCCAGACAGCTGAGACTGCTGAACACGTGACCGTTAGATGAGTCTGCAGGAGATGCTAAGGAACTAGCTCTGTGCATCAGTCAGATCTGGGCTAGGAACCACGTGATTGCATTTAATTGTCGCAACAGTCCTGGAAAATGGGCGATATTATCCGTTTTAAAGAAATTGAAACTGAAGCTCGGAGAGGTTCATTTGTCAGCAGTTATATGATGAGAACATTGCAGAACAGGGATCACGGCCCAAGTCTGTTTGATGCCGGAGCTCATGCCCGTTCAGCTCTCCCTGCTCCCCGCTGCTGTTTGTTAATCCCAAATGAACTTGAACCTTTGAACCGTAAATTTTTCTTAAGCTTGATCAAGCATCCCTTTCTCACAGTCCTAGGATCCAAAGGAAAAGGATCTGTAATAGACTTTTAAATACAGTTTGCACCCAAAAATGTCACAGCAATTTGTACAGAGTTCACTGGCTAAATTCCTTTCTCCAAACAAGGGCCTTGTTAATTATAAAGAAAAGAAAGATCCAGGAAAACCGCAATTATCTTGATTAACTCATTGAAATGGAAATACGCTAAATAATTCAATTTTCCCCCATTGCCCAATGGAAATCTCTTATATATTATTTAGCCAATACAGGGGTTTCTTTGTCAGAGCAAGTCTGTGCACTCAATAAATTCCCAAGGTCACTCTCTAATCCCAAACTGAATGCTTACACATCACTGCAGCCGTTACTCTCTACCAACCTTGAAATCTAAAACCATTTCCTACAACTCTACCAGAAAGGATCCCATTTCCCCCTCCCTGGCCACCATGATGAAGTATACAACCAGAGTTGATGTTTTATTAAGAAGGAGAAGCAGTACAGTCACTTTTTATAAAATAGTATTTGGAATTCTAAAGTATCCACTAAATAGCATTACCCAGGAGTGGAAGATAAAAGCCCTAAAATAAAAATAGAAACTCACTTTTTTGAGGTCCTACTATGTGCTAGGCTCTTTCCCATTTAATCTCCACAGCAATCAGATGGTAGAAGTTATCATCCACATTTTTTATAGATGAACAGACTGAGGCACAGAGAGATTAGGTAACTCGTCTGTCTAAAATCACTACGAGTGCATGGCAGAGCCAGAACACAAATCTGTGTTCTTTCAACTATATTGGCTTGGTTCACCTTAAATCCTCTGTGACTTATCTGAAGGACAAAGATAGAAATAGTATCTTTCATAGCAATAGTCTGAGTTCAAAATTTCAAAGAGATAAAATATGGAAAACTCAATGTCTTACTCATCATAAGTACTCAAATGATATCTGCTGCTGTTGTTATTATTACTATTATTTCAAGCAGTATTAGTGGCAGTACCCGTAATTGCAAAAATGTTGTTTGGGCATGAAAGATGTTACCTAGGAGCAGCTGCAAGTAAACTAATTAAAGGAGCAGACAAAAGTTGTAATTGAAATAGGTGGGGAATTAGAGGTCAGACCAGAAGAGCAGGATCAAGTGTCAAGTCTCAGGGATCAGAACTAGGAATGGGTAGGTCCCTGAGAGTACCCAAAATGGGCTGGGGAAAGGCATGCAGAGTGGGTCAAGGAAAACTGGTCCAGCTCAGATTGTGAACAAAGTGAGAGTACCAGGGTGATAGCCATGTGACTCAGGGACAGGCTGGCTGGCTTCCAGACACAAGTCTCAACCAGACAGAAATAATGCCAGCTTTATCCTATTTCAGGGCCATTGTGCAGATCAAAAAAACTAAATACCGAAACTAAAAATACTTTGCAAACTGTGACGCTCCCAAGAAGTAAAGTTGTGATATTATCATCATTATAGTGTTTCTTAACATAGATTTGGACAGATATTTCCAATGTACCACTGTCCTAGTGAATTTTATACTTTTGGCTCCATGAGGAAGCTTAGTGGATTCTAACCCAAATTCTTTAATATTAAAAAAAAAAAATCAGCCCAACCTTGCCTGTGACATGGGCTATTACTGAAACAAGTTTTAAGTTGGCTTTATCGACCCTCTCAACAGATTAAATAATACATGTAACAAAAACATCACACACTTCAGAACAACTTAAGGAGTTCACAATTCTGGGGAATCAAAGTTAGTTTCCTTCCCTTGGCCCACAGATCTGCTGGTAGAAAACTTCAAAGGAATCTATAATGCAACCTTCATCTCCAATGTGTGGCATCGTTAATTTCAGACTTGGGCTCCAGGGCCGATGACATTTGATGGCTAAGAAAAATGGCCTGATGAGTATAAGGCAGGTTCCAAAATTGGCTTGCTGAGTAGTCATGAGCGATCAGTTTCCCCAGGTTTCCTAGGGGGAAGTGGCTCTGGTGTCCTGTGACAGCCCCTGTCATAGTTATTTTCTCACTAACTACTGTGAGACCCTAACTAATTTATCTCTGTATCAAGCTTAGGGCTTGCCACCTAGGAGGTGCTCAATAAATATTTTATGAATCAAATATAAATTCAGGAGGGAAAGGAGATAAAGAAAGGAAGAAAAGTATGCTGTAGTTACAAGAATACTAGATTTGAATCCCAGCTTCCACACTGTCATTCCTCCCAGCAGAAGTCAACTCAAAAGGTTGAAATGAAGAGCCATGGCTTCTGGGCCATGCTGAGGATGTAAGAGCTAGAAAGAGCGTTATTCCTAACCTTACAAAGAAAATAAGCCAGACAGATGGCAAATTCAGGAGTTTTCCTTGAACTCCTTCTCTGAAGTCACAGGACAATAACTGGACCAAATCCAGGGGGAGACAGACTCCTGAAGAGAAAGACAAGATTTGAGCACTAGCTTGCCTGGGCAAATGCAACCAGTTACCAGTAAGAAGAGTTTGGCTTGAGTGGTTGGTAAATATATAAACAGTAAATGTATACTGCCAAGAGAGTATGAAGCCTTTGGAGGCTGCAGAAATTGGGAGAGTCCACATTCTCTTCAGACCTTTTCTCCTCAAACCCCACCAGGTTCTCAAAAGAGTAGAGAAAGATTTAAGAAAGTGTCCCTTGTATACAAGTAAACCTGGGGGAGGGGCACAGATATCTGCCTGCTCCACCCAGACTCTTCTCACCTTACTCCCACATGGAACAAAAGCCTTAATCTGTGGAGAGAAGGGCAACTAACACTATTCTACTTAGGCACTGGTGGAAACCCATTACAGTTGAATGAGGGAAGAAAACACTTTTTAAACTTCTTCTAAGAAGGGAGTAATCTATAATGGGCCCAGAATTACAACCTGAAAAGAGGCAGGAACCTGAAGAGCCACACTTCTGAGACTCAGGGACACATGGGTATATAAGACTGAGGCTTAATCAGAGCAATAGAGAACTCTCTCAGGCTTCCCAACCCCTACCACTAGCTAAAAAACTAAACACAACAATGAAAAGTAGAATAGTCCTGGGAAAGTGTAAGAAAGGGACAAGAGCATGGAAAACAGCCCTCTCTGAGGAGCAGCACAAAAAAGAAGGAACCTAAAGCTGAGGATGGAGTCAACACTGAGGGGGGAGAAGTTTAGCGCCCTAAACACAAGGTGGTTAGAAGAGTTTAAAGCCTGTAATGCACTAAGGTTAGCCATAGAAACAACAAACTTCAAAGCCAGTCCAAATCCTAACTAAAGTAACTCATACACCCTCACTAAAGTCCTAGCAGAAGGAAACTCCTACCCTTCTTCAGGCATAAAACCTGCTACCTCAGCCTCTACTTTGCTACACAAGATGTAACACCTTCAAGTGAACATACAAAAAGGACCCAAAAAAAGCACAACACACTTCCAAGAGACAAAGGAATCATCAGAACCACATTCAGATATGAAACAAAAGTTAAAACTCTCAGGGCTCGGCCGGGCATGGCTCAGCAGTTGAGCGTCGACCTAGGATCCAGGTGATCGGGGTTCAATTCCCGGTCAGGGCACATGCCCAGGTTGTGGGCTTGATTCCCAGTCAGGGGCATGCAGGAGGCAGCTGATCAATGACTCTCTCATCACTGATGTTTCTATCTCTCTCTCCCTCTCCTTTCCTCCCTCTGAAATCAATAAAGATATATATTTTTTTTAAATCTCAGGGATTTTAAAATAACTATAATTATGTTGAAGTCTGTAATGGAAAAGGTGAACAACATACAAGATCAGATAGATAATTTCAGTAGAGAAATGGAAACTATAAGAAAATGTAATGGGAATGCTAAAAATGAAAAACACAGTTACAGAGATGAAGGATGCCTATGATGGGCTTATCAGTAGACTTGACACAGCTGAGAAAAGAAGATGAATCAACAGAAATTACCCAGTTTCTCAAACAATAATCCTGATGTTGATCAACAAGACTGAACAGATTGCCCTGGCTATCAAAAGACTACTTTAGGTTCACTTTAGATTTAACAGCAATATTTTTAATTCATATTTATATATAATTAAAGTCATTGGAATGATGGCTTCTTTTTTGATATCTACTTGCAGTGATATAAGCTCCAGCTGGTGAAGATCACCTACATACAGCCCTATTTTGTTTTGTTTCATAACAGCTTTATTGAGATATAATTCGCATATCATAACATAGCACATATTTTTACACAACATTCAAAATTATAATTACAGATCAAGTAAACTCTGGATCTGTTTTCAAAATAAACTGAAACTATGGCTACTATTGTATAGGCAAAATGACAATTTTTTAAATGTCCTACAAAAAGCATTGTGGCAGATCTTTTTCTAATATTAATAGAGAAATACACACTACTGAATTGAAATGAAATTGTGGAACAGAGACCAAACTATGAAAATAAAAGTACAAGTCTTCAAAGACAAAAGCAAAAAAAAAAAGAAATTACTCTGACTGAAATACAAAGAAGAAAGGAAGTGAAAAATACAGAACTGGATATCCAAGAGCTGGGGGACATGGCAGCTGGTTTACTATACACGTAATTGGAATTCTAGGAGAAGAGAGAAAGAATAAGGCAGAAGAAATATTTGAGGATTTGATTGTTGAGATGTATCCATAAATGATGACAGATACCAAGCCATAGACCCAAAAAGTTCAGAAGATACCAAGCAGAATAAACGCACACACACACATAGGCACATACAAACTGCTGAATACAAAAGAAAAAGAGAAAATCTTGAGAACAGCCAGAGAGGGGAGAGGGGAAGGCATTTCATACAGAGGAACAAAGATAAGTATATTAGACTCCTCATTAGAAACCATGCAAGTAGAAGGCAGAGTGCTGAAACAAAAAGGGAGAAAAACATGTCAACCCAGAATTCTACACCCAGCAAAAATATCTTATGAATAAAGAAATGTTATAGAGGTATAGGCAGGGATAAGGGAACTAAGAAAGGCTGGTGAGGCATCCAGGCGCTAATAATAGTGAACAACCATGACCAACCATCAGGCTGAAGGACAAAGCAAGGAAGGAGTAGGCTATCATTACTGAATCCCAGTGGGAGCTGTAACCATCGGGGAGGAGTTATCTTGTAGAAGCTGTAATTGCAGACAGATGCAGCTACTACTAGAAATATAGTACTGAAGGAAATGAAAGAAAAACTACTCTCAATCTCCAGTCTCTTGTGCCAGTGCCTACCATTGACTGAATCCAACCAGAAGCAAGCCAGCAAGAGGACCCCAGGGACGTAGTCTGTGAGGGTCAGCTCTTCTGGGCACAGAGAAGGGCACAGAATGGATCTGAGGAGGGAACAGAGAATAACCAGTGCAGACACTTCCTGGCTCTGTGACATTGTATACATAAGTGTCAGAGCCAGGATTCGATCCCAGATCTGCCTGTATCCTTTCCACCAGATGCACTGCCTCAAGTACATCATCAGTGACAGATAAGACCTACAGTGTGGGGTGAGCCAGATCTTAGAAATCCTGAAGGCTAGAATTCATTGTTGGGGCTTAATTCTATGGGAAATGGGCAACAAGAATTAGTTTTTATTGCAGAAGCCACAAAGTATCCTGGCTCTGATGTAGTCTTGGAGGAACTAATGATGTAGTGATATTGTGTATTATCATGACCTAAGACCAAGGGAACTGTCCGGGTGTATAGGCTAGTCTTCTTGTTGATGATGGTGGTGTTTGAAACAATCATAGAAGAAAGTCATAAAAATCAAATCTTACATTTTCCAATCAAAAAATTCCAATCAGCAAAAGTTAGTATCAGAGAGACAATCTGTCATTTTCCTCCACAGCTGCATAGAGTTAAGAGGTTTGAGATGTGAAGTACTACCTGTGAAGAAGAAAGCCTTGCAGTGTGTGTGAAGATACCATTTAATGGTCCTCTCCTGAGACCCAAGTTCACAGCAACTATATGAATCTTTTATGTGTTTCCTTTGGCCGTGCTTCAAAGATGCTTTGGGAGAATGGAGGGAAGAAAAGTCAGTAGAAGGAAATAATGAAAAGCCAGTCATCTGGCCATCTCCATGATACCCCCCAAGTGGGGGCTGGCCTCACTGAAGAGTCAGTTACAGTGGTATCAAAGCAGAGCATCTTGATAAGAAAACTGTCAATCTTCTTGACCAAGATTTCCAGACACACTATTTTCTTTAACATTGTGTTGAACGCAAAGGTTTTGATTCAAAACAGCATCGTGTTTATGGGAAGCCTGATGAAAGAACACAGCCTGACTCTGAATCTATATTCCTCTGGTAGCTGTGTGATCTTAGGCAAGTTACTTCTCCTTTCTGAGCCTCAGCTTCACCAGTTGTGAAATGATGATATTAATGTACCTAGCTGGTACTCTAGGAATATTAGTGAACTTTCCCGTCCTCATATGGAAGCTGGGGATGAAAAGGGTGGAGTTCTTAATTATTCTCAGTCCACATCTTCAAAAAACAACATCTACTATTCATTCATTCATCCAAGAAGTATGTATTGAGCACCTTTTATATGCTGGTTACTCCTCTAGGCACTGAGAATGCAGACAAGGTCCCTCTCTTCGTGGAGCTTGTATTCTAGTGGAAAGAGACAGGCAACAAATAAGTAAACATATAAACAATATAAGTATAATGAAGACAATAAAATACGATAATGTGATACAGATGGGAGGTCCTATCTATTTAAGAAAGGGTGATCAGGAAAGGTCTGAAATGCTAACATTTGAACTAAAGCATGAATAATGAAAAGAACTAGCCATACCAAGATCGGAGGGAAGAGCATTCCCAGCAAGAGGAACAGTAAGTTGAGAGCACCCCAAGCCTGGTTGGAGCCTGGCATGTTTGCAGAACAGAGGCAGATGTAATGGAATGCAGGAAGTATGGAGGAGTAGGGTTCAAAGTGAAATTGTAAAGAGAGGAAGGAAGGAGTAGGGCTTCCAACGAACATTCATTCACATTACTGAGCATTTGCCAGGCACTCTTCTAAAAGTTCTGGGGAGCCCGGCCGGGTGTGGCTCAGTGGTTGAGCATCGACCTAGGATCCAAGCGATCGGGGTTCAATTCCCGGTCAGGGCACATGCCCGGGTTGCCGGCTTGATTCCCAGTCAGGGGCGTGTAGGAGGCAGCCAATCAATGACTCTCTCATCACTGATGTTTCTGTCTCTCTCTCTCCCTCTCCTTTCCTCTCTTTTAAATCAATAAAGATATATTAAAAATAAATAATAAATTAATAATAAAAATAAAAAAATAAAAGTTCTGGGGATACATCAGTGACCACACAGAGTCCCTTCCCTGAGGGGGTTCCCTCCAACCAGGCTTAATGAAAGAAGTCTACGGGCCCTGGTAAGCATTGGCATTTCATTTTAAATATGTTACCTTGTTTGATCTTCACAATCTCTGTATAAGATAGGTAGTCTTATCCTCATTTTATAGAGGAGAAAATAGAGGCCCCCAGAGGTTAGGTTATATAACCTGTGGTGGGGGCTGATGGTTAGCAGGAGAACAGAACTGAGTACCCACCCTCTAGAGTCACATTGCTGGCGATTGTAGAGCCTGGATTCAAAGCCTAGACCATCTGGCTCCAAGGACAGCCTCCCATAGCAGCACGCTCCTTTGTTCCTCTTGGCTAGAAAGAAAGAATATTGCCAGTACTTTAAGTAACTAAACAATTGTCCAGAAGTCACCGGGTCACAGGTCAGGGTCAGAAGCAGCCACCTGGAATCCAGAGAGTGCAGAGAATTTTCCCCTTGCCCCTTGTTAGGCAGTGCTGCCCCCTGACTTTTAGCAGCTCTGCAGCAGGAAGAGAAATGGCTCCACAGGGGACCATAGGGCAAAGGCTCTCAAGGCCTCGAGGATGGACAGCTCAGTGCTTCCCCATAGAGGCAGAGGCAAGTGTTCTGATGGGATAATCACAGGTATTGATCAGGCAGCAGAGATCCAGTGGCATTTCTCAAGCTCTGGAAGGCACCGCAACGAATGAATAGGAGACAGGAAAATTCTATAAATTGGCTGTTCTATCTGATGTTCATTTAATTAAGACGTTCAGTCCTTCTAATGGAAAATGTGAGGAGTGGAAATTACTGTTTTTCTGCCATCTCATATAAAATGAAAACTAGATCTGGAAGGCAGGGAGCCTTTTCATTGTATCTTCTTCAGGCTCGATTTAATTATGTATTACAGGCTACCTTCCATAATAATTACAATTGTCTGCCTTTATGCAAAGCCTCTCTCTGTCTTGGGATGGAAACTCTAGGGAGATGCCTATGGAGATTGCTGAAGTTCCATCTAGTGAAAGCAGTTGTTTCCGTATTCGTGCATTCAGCAGATGTTTATGATGTGCCTACTTTGTGTCAAGCCTCCATCAAGTCCTGCGGGAGGTGGCATGGGCATGAATCATGGTCTCCCTTCTCAAAAAGAGCAGGAAAGAGGCCCTGCACGTCCAATCAGGCATTAATGTATTTGTGCAGCCAACATTCTCTGCTTGTCTTCTCCGTGCCAGTCCCAGTGCTGGGGACGCAGAGATGAACCAAGAGCGAGTCCTCCAGGTTCCCTTTGCTGGCAGATGGTGGAATCCAGATCCCCAGCCTGACTGTCTGACTCCACAGCCCTGTCCTGACTCAAGCACTCCCAGGCCTAAGTGGGAGACAGCTTGTACATCAGCTATGTCATTGTCAATACAGGGGCTACATTTTATGACAGAGCTGTGCCATAGTCTCCCAGGAGAGACCAGGGAGGGCTTTATAAGGTAGCATTGGAACGAGGCCTTGGTAGAGGTAGTATTGAAGTGACATCTGACCCCTAATCAATAATCAATTCTTATTTATAAGACTCTAAACCTCCTTTTTAAGTATCCCTCATGGTATAATAAGATCTTTTTTATCCAGTTAGGTCAGGAAAGTAGATAGCTTGAGTAAGTAGCCTCATTGATAAAGAGTATGTACAAGGACAGCAGATGTTCAAAGAACCAGACTAGATCAGCATCCATCCTACAAACTTGTTGGACTGAAATGGATCTTCCTGTTGATTTAAAAGATGATTCAGGATCTGCTAGGACTCCGCTTACTCATAGCACACAAGCACAGTTAAGATTACCAGGACTGAGCCAGTCTTAGGGAGTCTTGATTTTTGGCTCAGAAATGTGGGGTACCCTAGTAATATTTACTGACAAGGCCTGGAGATTGATATTGGCAGATGTCCGATAATGAAACTCTTCTTTAAAAATGAGTAATTTGTAAGGTCCTCTTCCCCAAGACTGCCGTGGTCACAAGCTCCTCGTAGGCCATCACAACACTTCCAATCATGAAAATAATCATGTTAATTATAGAAAGTCTTGGGAACATAAAACATCTATAAATAAGCCATTAAAAACCCCTGTCATTCTACTTCCAAGAGATTACCACTGTAAATATTTGTGTGAAATTCCTTCCTATTCACATTTCCAGCAGCTGTAAAGGGTCAGAAAGAACACTAGCCTCTCCCAGAGTGAAGGGGATCAGAGCTCTGAGAGAGCCTCCAGGTGAGAAAGGCCTTGGGACAAACATTCAGGACCTTTGCCCCGAGACTTGCCCTCCTTCCGAGCAGCAGTCTCGTAAGCACCCCTTCCCCCAGCTCTGAGGGCACGTGGCACCTTTGACACAGTCAGGATTCAGGCCACTCACTCTATCACCCATCCCTAAGCCAGACTGACCATTTCTTCCAAGAATCGGACTCGGGGAGAAAAATGAGAAATCAGGACAGGAAACAGGTTTCCAAAGCCTCTTAACCACCAGCAGCAGAGCCAAAGGACTGGTAACAGCCCCACAGCCTTGCTCCTCCAAGCCTGGGCATGAACTGTCTGATGAAGGCCACTGCATTGCTTGCCCTCTTGGAATGGGCTTCCATTCCCTTCCTCATGCCTCAGCGACAGAGATCCAACTTTCCCTAAGCCCCTCGGCCCTTCCCTCAGAGTTAGCCTTAGGCCAAGGACTGGGGTAAGTGATTCAAGAGACCTTGACCAACACCTCCTCTGTGGCAGACTGTGCCAGGGACTGTCACCATTCAGTGATCAGTACCAGGCACAGGGACAGAAAAGAGTTGGCAGTTGGCAGGATCCATGCAGCAGCCAGATCTGACCCTCGGCAGAGAGTTATTCAGTGAAGACCTACCTAGTCTCCTGGACCAAGCCTCACCTGAAACCAAAGAAGCTGCAGGACTCAGGGATCCAGGCAGGAAGCCAAGCCCAGCTAAAGGAATCACAGAAGAGCCAGGATGAGCTCAACTTTTGGGCCTTTCACTTCACCATTGTTAAAACCCTAAGGGGCCCAGGGGCGAGCTTTATTCCAGTAGTAAAAGCAAAGCAGGGAAAAAAAGTCCAGCGGGAGACCCAGAGTACATGGGGAGACATATGTGGATAAACCCATGCTGCAAGCTTGAGCATGAGTGGAAGTCAGAAATATTGGCATCTGGTGCTCGCTTCGGCAGCACATATACTAAAATTGGAAAGATACAGAGAAGATTAGCATGGCCCCTGTGGAAGGATGGCACACAAATTCATGAAGCAAAAAATATATATTGACATCTGGATGAAGAACTTATTCTCCTTTCACACACAAGTGCAAAAAGGCATTTAAACCTACCTTCTTGCACTTCAGCCTCCCCTAATTAAAAATAATAACTAGAATGTTAATAGCCTACTCCCTGCCACTTTCCAACCACTCTACAGCAGGTAGGCAAGCACACAGTGGACACTTTCAAATAGACAGTACAGACACGCTCGTTGGAGACAGAGAAGCAAGTGGTAGCTTGCAAGCAGGTAGAGCTGAGTTTGAATTTTGAGCCCACCCACTTATCTGTGTGACCTTGAGCAGGTGACTTCACTTTTCTGAGCCTCGATTCCTGAGCCTCCTCCCACAAGGCGATAATATATACCTTTTAGACTAGTTGTGAGAATGTACGAACAGGGACTGGCACCAGACCTGGTATGTTGGAGGCGTTCAGTAATGGTATTTCTTTTATTACTATCAGGAGAACGGAGAAATGAACTAAGATTCAATTATGATGCGTCAGATGGACCACACCAGAGCAGAGCTGTGAGTTGTGAGAGCTGCAGATACACAGCTGCCTGGTGCCAGATGTGGAATCTAGATGGGAATAGGTTGCAAGAGCCTGTCTGTTTGGCCTGCTTATGTGGCAGCAGAATCCTGGTTTGAATTCAGAGTCCCCTTTTCCCAGGGTCTATAGCTTCCTGGGAAGCCCCATCTCTAGTGTAGTGTTGTTTGGGTAAAATCTGTATACCAGTTCTAGGGGGTTTTGAGAAGGTATTCAAGCGTCAGGTTTGCCCACACCAGCTTTGAGACTCGGGGTCAGCAGTCTTACATGGTTACCATCCCTTCAACCTCCATGGGTAAATATTAGTTTATAGCTACAGGTACTTACACATGTTCTTCATAGTAATCCTGGGAGGCAGGCAGGACAGGGCTTATCATCTCCACTTTATGGAGGTAAGTCATTTGCCTAAAGTCGGATATCAGCAAGTAGAGCCTTAGCCTGAAAACTATGTGCAAGGAGATGTAGGGGACATGGCAATGTGTCCAACCAGAAGGAAAAGCAGAACATGCAAAACTGTGGCATGAGGCAGAACGTGCCAGGTTCTGGCTGTAGCACTGTTATATTTCTGTTACTCAGAACCACCCCTTGGTTTTCAGGTACGACAGCTTTGGCCGCCTGACAAACGTGACCTTCCCTACCGGCCAGGTGAGCAGTTTCCGAAGTGATACCGACAGCTCAGTGCATGTCCAGGTGGAGACCTCCAGCAAAGATGACGTCACCATCACCACCAACCTGTCTGCCTCGGGAGCCTTCTATACACTGCTGCAAGGTAAGCCAGGACGGGCTGGGGGACTTTGGGGCAGAGGGGTGAGGAGACCTGTTTAAAAGAACATGACACAAGAAACCAGCTGCTGCTGGAGCTGCCAAAGAACAGAAAAGCTTTATAGCTGGTCTCCTTCTGTATTGCCACCTAATTTGTAAAACACACCAGCCTGAGTCCCGTAAATTCTCTCCCAGAAGCTTCAGAGTAATATTTCATCGTCTCATCCCATTATCATCAGAACAAAGGGTAGAGAATCCATTAGCTCCTAATCGAGGTGACCTCACTGTTCTGCCATTCTAATGGCTCTCAGATTAAAGACTTACTCGCACACTGGTGCCGGCGAGGACAAAGGACAGAATAATTACACCTAATTATGAAAGGGATTTGGGCTGGAGAAGCCCTTCCTGAAGCTCAGGTGAGAAGGGCCTGTGCCTCTGCTAGGATTCCATAGAGAGGAGACCCTTCCTCTCTGCATCCATCACGTCATCCCTGATATGAGTTGATCTTTCAGCTTCAGCTAAAGCACGCTGATGAAACATTGCTGTGAATTGTCTGCCGCAGTTGTTCTCATGGGATGTGGTGACTTAGAGTAGAGCTTGCAGCTTTGTTGGATTTAGTGAGCACTAAAAAAAAAAAAAAAAAAAAAAAGACAGCACCAGTAAAAGGCTTGCTTGGTCTGCCCTCTGCCCCCACCCAGCTTTTTGACACAAAGTATTAAAAAGTACCTCGGGCTGGGAATCAGACACCCAAATTCTAGTCCTGACTCTGCCACAATTCCAGGGCCCTCCATTTTCTTCTCTGGGAAAAGAAAACAAGTTGAAGCCCTGTCAAATGGTGTGGGGCAGCTCAAAGAACAGGAGTTCTGGGGTAGATAGACTGGGACCCCTATGCTTGCTGCACCAGTTTCTACCTGTGTGAATTGGGCCTCAGTTTCTGGGTCAGGGATATGGGGCTGCTCTACAAAGCCTACCTCATAGGGTTGCTCAGATCGTCTCTTTAGACAGCTTACATAAACTGACCAGCATGGGCCAGGTACATAGTATTGCTCAGTAAGTGCTTGTCAGATTAATTAACTAATTAATTAACAAGCAGTTTGATTTGATCTACCATAAGAAAATAATTTTATGTTTTCACAACTCCTTTTACTCCCAAATGTAGTCCTGTGCCTTTTAAAACCTCAAAGAACATGCAAAAAAATGAAACCAGACCACCAACTTACACCATACACAAGAATAAACTCAAGTTGCAAACCATAAAAATCCTAGAAGAAAACATAGGCAGTAAAATTTCAGACATTTCTTGTAGCAATATTTTTACCCATATATCTCCTCAAGCAATGGAAACAAAGGAAAAAATAAACAAATGGAACTAGATCAAACTAAAAAGCTTTTGCACAGCAAAAGAAACCATCAACAAAATGGAAAGGGAACCCACTGAATGGGAGAACATATCTGTCAATGATATATCTGATGAAGGGTTAATTTCCAAAATATATAAAGAACTTATACGCTCAGCACCAGGGAGACAGACAACCCAATTAAAAAATGGTCAAAGAACCTGAAGGGACATGTCTCCAAAGGGGATATACATAATGGCGAATAGACATATGAAAAAATACTCAACGTCACTAATCATCAGAGAGATGCAAATTAAAACCACAGTGAGCTATCACCTCAGACCTGTCAGAAAGGCTGCCATCAGTGTATCGACAAACAACAGGTGCTGGCGAGGGTGTGGGGAAAGGGAACCCTCATGCACTGCTGGTGGGAATGCAGCCTGGGGCAGCCACTGTGGAAAACTGTATGGAGGTTCCTCAAGAAGTTAAAAATGGAACAGCCTTGTGACCCAGCGATAACAACTTCTGGGAATATATACAAAGAAACCCGCAACACTGATTGGGAAGAATATATGCAGCATTATATGTTTATTGCAGCATTATTTACAATAGCCAAGATTTGGAAGCAGCCCGAGTGCCCGTCAGTGGATGAGTGGATAAAAAAGCTGTGGGACATTTATACAGTGGAATACTACTTGACTATGGGGGGGGGGGGGAGAAATCTTACCTTTTGCAACAGCGTGGATGGACCTGGACCTGGAGATCATGCCTCTTTCCTTCTTTGGTGCCAGAGAAGGACAAATACCATATGATCTCACTTATATGTGGAATCTAGTGAACAAAAGAAACTGATGAACAAAATAGAGACAGAGGCACAGCTACATGGAACAGACTGACAGCTGTTGGAGGGGGATAGGGGACTGGATGAAAGAAGGTGAAGGGGCTAAGCAAAAACAGATAGACACAGATAACAGTGCGGTGATAGCCAGAGAGAAAGGAAGGTGGGGGTAGGGAGAGGTGGGCAAAGGGGGGGAAATGGGAACAGAAAAAGACTTTGCTTGGGCCAATGGGCAGATGATGTTTTGTAGAGATGAAGCCTGTATGGTTTTGTGAACCATGTCACCTCAATAAATTCAATTAAAAAAAAAACAAAAACCTTAAAAGAACAATAACAGTTTTTAGTCAAAGAAAGAGAAACCAAGGCCTGGAGTTCCTTCCCCGCCAAGCACCTGTAGCAGTGGTTTGGGACACACCCCCGCTGTTTAAGCTCTGAATGGGTTATTACCCAGAGAGGGTACCAATTCCGAGCCAGCCAGCTTCTGCCTGACGAGGGACAGCAAGGCCACTAGTTAGTCAGGCATCTTGTCCTTCAGGCCCATTTTCTCCCCTGGGGTTAAGAATTGTCTCACCCACTCCGTGCCTGTAGGCTGGCTTTGAGCAATTTTCTCAGAAGTTAATGCAGGCTTTCTTATATTTGGGCAACTTTTTGAAATTCAGAAATGCCATCAAAAGTGCCATCAAAAAGATTTTTAAAAGTGCCATCCATTTTATAACGACTTTTCACATGGGGCGGGGGACAGGGGAGAGACACACTGCCTGAAATTTATACAAGGATGTAAGGCACATTGCAATTTCAGAAAGCTTAAAATGTGAAAAGGAAAAGTACATATTGGAATCCAGGAGACGTGGTACCTGCTTTTCCTCTTTGGTACCTCTGCCAAGCTCCCCTTCCCTCTTCTGTACCAGGCCCAGATGCTCAGTTTTGCAGCCGCCTTGGTAGTCTTTGTACAGAGCTCCTTTGGTTTCATCTCGTGTCTGAATGCTGGGAAGAAATAAGAAGGCTCCTAATGAGCAGCAGCCTTGGGAAGTCACAGCTCACATTAAATGGGGATCATTCAAGACGGGCCTGTGCAGATGCTGTTCCATCCAGAGTCACCATTAATGGACGTATGTGGATTCAGCAAGAAGCTGCTTTAAAAGATAAATTGACACAGGCTCTTTCACTGTTCAAAGGAAGTAAAATACAGATTGTCAGTGAATAATGCATAGCGAATTTCAGGGAGATTTTAGGCTTCTGTGTGTGAAAGAGAAAAGGCGATAAAATGGAGGGAGGAGGAAATGGGAGGGAGGGGGGCCAATTTGATGCTGTTGTAGCAGGGAAGAGTCAGTGAGGGCTCCCTACAAAACGACATCCTTATTGCTTGTCATAGCCTGGAATAGATCTAGTTCAGTCCAGCAGATGTTTACTAAGCACCTGCAATAAAAAGAGTAACGATAACTAACATTTTTGGGCACTTACTGGTATGAACCATGTTTTTCGTGTTTTACATTCATAGTCCTATTTCATCTTCACAGCAACCAGATGAAGTGGGTATTAATTACTAATATCTCTCATTTTCCAAATGAAGGCAATGAGGCACTGAGAGGTTAAGTAGATTGTCCAGAGACACGCACCTAGTAGGGGTATTTGGACTCAGACGGATAGACTTTAGAACCCATTTTCTTGACCACTAATCTAAAGGCGATAGGGAGCTATTGAAGGAATGTGATCACCTCGGAGAAGTTCATTGGGACAGGTGTGTGAAATGGGGTAATGGAGACAGAAATGACTAGACAGACACATGGCAGTGACCAGCACACAAAACTAGTCATAGGTGAAGTTGGTATAATACTTACTATATGCCAAGTACTGTTCTCAGATCTTCATCTTCATCATCTCACTTAATCCTATGAGGTAGGGGCACAGTTATCATCCCCAGTGTACAGAGGAAGAAAAAGAGGCATGAGACGTTAAGGAATCAGCCCAAGGTCTTACAGCAACAAAGTGGCAGAGCTGGAACTTGAACTCGGGCAACCTGATTTCAAAGTCCATGCTCTTAATCTCGCTGCAATAGTGCCTCTCACAGTAGGCCCTGAGGTATTTGAGAATTTGGTCATTAACAGGGTGGCGAACCCTACATCCCTCAGTTGCAAGACCACTAATAAGCCCATAGAGAGGTTAAGGGGCGAATAGAGGAAGGCATTCATTCTAACCACAGGGACAGGAGAAGCTTCTGGAAGGAGATAACATGTAAGCAGAGCCTTTAAGGAAGGACTTGGGCTACCATTTGTTGAAGAAAGGGGCAGTGCAGATAGAGGCAACAGCTGAGAAGGGGCAGAAGGCAGGAGAGTGCAGTGTAAGGTCAGAGATGTTACCTCCATTTTTAGAGGAGAATTCCGTGTGCATTTCACAGCTGAAATTTACTTTTTTCTCCAGAAGCACCTTTTAGCTAAAGATGCAAATTAAAGTGTTTTAACCAGACATAAAATTTCAAAATCAGATGTATTTTTAAATTGTTGTCATATATATAGCTGCTCCTTGACTTATGATTGGGTTATGTCCCAATAAACACATCGAAAGTTGAAAATACACTAGGTCAAAAATTCATTTAATACACCTAACCTACCAAACATCATAACTTAGCCTGCCCTACCTTAAATGTACTCAGAACACTCACATTAACCTAAAGTTGGACAAAGTCATCAAACACAAAGCCTGTTTTATAATAAAGTATTGAATATCTCATGTAATTTGTTTCACACCATCATAAAGCTGAAAAATCCTAAGTAGAACCATTGTGAGTCGGGGACCATCTGTAATGTATATATGACAATGATTTAAAACATATATATGTCTTGATTTAAAACACATATGTCTTAAATCATATATATATATGCTTTAAATCATATGTATATATGTTTTAAATAACATATATATTTGGCATTCTGACAGTGGACTTAAGTATTGGAGTTATTTTTCATCTTGTTATAAAGAACATTGTTACCCTAGTGTATATCAAGAGCCTTAAAAATGTTCAACCCATCGTCCTACTAATCTTTCTTTTAGAAGTCTATTTTGATTAAATAACCCAAAATGAATACATTGACTTATGCAAAAGAATATGTTTTTTAATTGAGATAAAATTCACGTACCATAAAATTCACCCTTTGAAAGTGTCTAGGTCAGTGGTTTGTAGTATATATACAAAGTTACTGCTATCTGATTCTAGAAAAATTTTATCACTCCCAAAAGAAGCCCTTGCCCATTAGCAGTCACCCCCATTCTCCCTTCTCTGCGCTAATCTACTTTCTATCTCTATGAATTGGCCTGTTCTGGACATTTCATATAAATGGACTCACACAATATGAGGCCTTTTGTGTCTGACTTCTTTCACTTAGCATGATGTTTAAAATACATTTATTTGCAGTGTTACATGTAATTATGAAAACTGGCGACAATCAGAAATCTATTTTGAGGGTTGGTTGAATAAATTATAGTATTTCTATACAACGAAATACTGTGCATTCATTAATAAAACCCTTCATGAAAAACATTCAACAATATAACATAATTATCAGTGAAAAACCTCTATAAGCAACATTTTATACTCTGACTACATGAAGAAATATCCTAAAATCTAGGAATATCCATCATATTTACATGGTTTTGGGGGGTCTATTGAGATTATGGCTGATCTCCATATATTTCCCTAGTTTTTTTCAAGAATAATGTTTCGTTTCTATAGTCAGAAAAATACACACATTTGAAAACCACACCTCTGCCTCCCTCCATCCTTGTGCCTTCTGAACAAAGTCTGTCCTTCCGCTCCCGCAGACCAGGTCCGCAACAGCTACTACATCGGGGCAGACGGCTCCCTGCGGCTGCTGCTGGCCAACGGCATGGAGGTGGCACTGCAGACGGAGCCGCACCTGCTGGCGGGCACCGTGAACCCCACCGTGGGCAAGAGGAACGTCACACTGCCCATCGACAACGGCCTCAACCTGGTGGAGTGG
This sequence comes from Miniopterus natalensis, assembly GCF_054644295.1. Lineage (NCBI taxonomy): Eukaryota > Metazoa > Chordata > Mammalia > Chiroptera > Miniopteridae > Miniopterus > Miniopterus natalensis. The sequence goes on from NC_142091.1 coordinate 35,608,244, forward strand.
CGCCAGCGCAAGGAGCAGGCTCGGGGCCAGGTCACGGTCTTCGGGCGCCGGCTGCGGGTGAGCAGGACCCCCAGCAGGTCCCTGCCTCTGGAGGCTGAGTCCTGCGGGGAAGGGATGGGGAGGAATCCGGACCAGTGGGTTCTGTTCTTGAAACTGTCCCTGGGGGAGAAAGTTTTCCTGGGCCCTCCGTTTCCTCATCCACAAAAAGGGGAAAGTAAAGCAGGCAACTCCTGTAATAAGAGTCTCGTACATCTTTTCAGTTGTCACCTGTGACAAGATCACCAGCTCTGGTGTTAGTTGGGCCTGAGTTGGATTTCCCGCTTTGGTCATTCCCAGAGTGAATCCGCGCAAATCCCTTATCTCTCAAAGCCTTGATTTCATTACCTGTAGAGGGAACACGATAAAACCAATTTCACAAGTTGCTACAAAGATTAGAAAAAATCTATGAAGTGCCCCAGACAGAGCCTGGCCCATAATAAGTGGTCAGTAATACCTGCCTGTGTTGTTGCTGTAATTGCTATTCTTATTACTGTTATTGTTATTATTATTACTAATATGTCCGAAAATTCGGCTTAGCTGTTTGGAACCTAAGCCATAGTCTCCCCCTTTTTCAGGTAAGTATCCTTTCTAAATGAACAAAATGACCCTCGCCATAGCTGTCCCCGCCAGTGGGCTGGCATCCATGGCCTGGCATCTCAGAGTGTTTTTCAGGGGCTGCCCCTGAGCCAGCCCTTTCTCTGCCCCCCACCACGTTTCCCTAGCGTTGCTTCTGCCCCAGTGCCTGATTGCCCATCTTCTGTCCCCTCCAGCGTTAGAAAGGAAGGTGAATGCGTGAGTGAAAGCGCAGGAATAGCCCCGGCTCCAGCACAGTACCCCGGAGACCACAGGCGCTCCGTGGAGGCATGCCGAGCTGAGCCACGTGTTCCTAACCCCTAAAAACCACAGAAGTATCCCCGTGCCACGCAGCTGGGGCTGTCTTGCCCTCTGGCCTCCAGCAAAGAAAGTACATTTATAAGCCCCCATTTCACACACGGGGCGCCTGAGTTCCAGAGAGAAAAGGGCTTTTCCCGGACTCACATAGCGAGGTGGTGGTAAGGACTCGAGAATGGGCACCCTGCTCATAGTTAAATTCTCACAACAGATATAGAAGCATTAAGTGACTTATCCAGCATCACACCACGAGAGCCAGAAAGCCAGGCTTCCTGTCTTCTCTCGACAGCCAAGAACTCCAGCAACTGTCTGATGTGGGAAACAGCCTTCCCCGCATTCCCTAAGGAAGGCCTCTCTGCCTCTGGGGCCCCGCCGAGCCCGTCTGAATTCCCCAGCAGCTCCTCGTGCACGTTGGGGGCAGCTTGCTAAGCGGGAAGCTTGCCCTGGGCCTGTGCAGCCGCGAGCAGCTCCTCCGAGCCTTCGATTCTCCTGCAGAAACCAGATAATATATTTGCTATATACCTAGCCAGGTGCTGGGAGACCCCAGGCGCTCAATAAGCGGCAGCAATTAGTGCTGTTAGGATTCCCTCTCTGCCTTGTGAACTGGACCAAAAGTTTCCCAGGCTTGAAGTGGTCCCTCTCCCAGCCCGAGATTAACGGCGCTTCGGTGAGGTGGCCTCATCTCCGCGTCCTCCCAGTATAAATGGCCACCCACAGTGGCAGCATGTGGAATTAGAACGTTAGCCGTGCGCCTCCCCGTAATGGAGCTCATTTTTTATACGACTGGGAACTTTTTTAATAAAGAAAGATGTAAAATAATCTCATTGCCACTACTGCCGAGCACAGGAAGCATTAGGCAGTTCCCCAGTGAGCTGCTTAATTCAATTTTATTAATTTTGCCACAGAGGTATAGCTCCCCTTCACTAGGGGTCCTCCAGGGTATGGGGGGGGTGCAGCTGGCTGGGTGGTAGCACCTTGGGGGAGCCCCAGGGGACCTTCCAAATGATGCTGTAAAAAGGGCTCCATCGTTGGGGGTGGTGCAGACCTTGCATCTTCCTTTGTGCTCTCGGCAAAGAACACAGCTTCGGCCTCCAGCACCTCGGGTTTTCATGGGAATTGTCTGCCATGCTGTTTTTGCTTCTTCAATTGTGTTTGATTACCCCTGGGAAGGCAACCTTATTATAACCAGGCCATTCGCAGCCAAAGCCATCTCAGCATCATCATTATAAATCTTTATCTCCTAGGCGTTAGAGTCTGTTAGGGGAGAAGGGGGAGACACACGTCTGTACTTCCCCTGAGAATGACCATGGTCATTTGTTGTCGTTTAGTGGACATTATCACAATCATTAATTCAGTACCTTCTGTGTGCCCAGCACTCCACTAGGTAATTTACTTAGGTTTCCTCTATCCTCTCAGCAGCCCTTTGTTTTACAGGGAGAGAAACTGAGACTCAGAGAGGGACAGGCACTTGCTCAGAGTCACACAGAAGAGCTGGTCACAGATGAGGCTGGAATCCTGGCCTTAATTTTTAGACCTGAGCCCTGTTTTACCACACAGGGCCCCAGAGGGCCTTTCATTACCTCCGTCCACGTGTACTGTTTTGCATCATTTAATGCACCTTGTCTGTGTTCTTCTTGGGTCTTCCTTACTGTGTGTCACATTTAACCAGTGACTAATGGGAGAGTGAGAAAATGTGCCCAAATGTACCCAGACACCAATTAGAGGAAATCAGCATTTTAGCTTCAGAGTACCCAGCAGTGTTTCAGGGGTCACAGGTACCAAATATAGAAACAGGCCTCTGAAGCATATTTGTTTGTTAACATACGAAAAGCCCTGACTTCTTGCTACCCCTGGGGGAGCCCTGTATTTCTGACTCTGAAAGGAAATCGAGTCTTGTGCTGACCCAGTAGCCCAGGTGGAGATCATACACGGGGCTCCTGATCCCGGAGGCGGGAGCAAACATTCCAAAGCTAGGACTGTGTCCCCAGGTGGCCCACAGCCAGAGAAACCAGCCCAGGTTCAAACACACGCTGCCCCCCCCCCCCCAGGGTCTCCAGGAAGAAGAAGCAGCCTGGGGAGCTGACTGGGGCGACCACCAAGAAGTCCTAATTGTGGTGAGAGAGGGCAGGAGAGATCCCAGCAGGGAAGGGAAGTCCAAAGCCCCAAGAAGTGGTAGACTCTCTTAGAAGACCACTGGGCTGTGTTGGCACATGGCAGTGGTGAGTGTCAAACCCAGACTCAGTCACTCACCAGCCAGGAGATCTGGAGCATGTCCTTCACATCCCTGAGCTTTTGTCTCCTGGGTGTCGAGCCCTAGCATGGTGGCTGGCACATAATTAGTGGGATCAGCCATTGATTTGCTGGGCCCAGGGGGCCTCTCCCTTTTTAGGAGGGCGATGAGAAGGATCTGCCTTTTGTCTTCATTAGAAGAATCACGTTAGGAAATTGTGTGAATCATCTTCAGTAACAGCTACTGCTTTCCCATCATCTGCATCACCCTTATCCTCACAGTGGCCCTATGTAATTGGCATTATTATTCCCATTTTACAGAAGAGGAAACTTCACAGAGCTGACAAGTGACAGAGGCAGGACCCAAACCCTGGTTGACATCCACAGCCCATGCTGCCTCCTCTACTCAGGAGCTTCTCAGACCCAAGTTCTCAATATCCAGATTAACTTTGTCCTTCCTCCTACCCCTTCTCCAGGTTCACAACAGGAACCTCCTGTCTCTGGACTTTGACCGCGTGACACGCACGGAGAAGATCTATGATGACCACCGCAAGTTCACCCTCCGAATCCTGTATGACCAGGCGGGGCGGCCCAGCCTCTGGTCACCCAGCAGCAGGCTGAACGGCGTCAACGTGACATACTCCCTGAGGGGCCACATTGCAGGCATCCAGAGGGGCATCATGTCTGAGAGAATGGAATACGACCAGGACGGTCGCATCACATCCAGGATCTTTGCTGACGGGAAGACATGGAGCTACACGTACTTAGAGAAGGCAGGTGTCTGCCTCTTTCCATCACTGCCCTTGCCGTGTAGAAGGCCTGTCACTGTGGCTCCACCTATGGCCACGCCCAGGCTGCTGACCTTGATAGGATAGGTCTGACCCATGTGGTCTCCAAAAGGAAATGTTCAGGAAAATCTGCAACAGAGGGCAAGGGGGTCCCAAGAGGCATCCAGATGGATCATGGTGGTGGCATGGCAGGTGGGGGCCCCGGGGCAGGAGAATGTGAAAGTTGCACCTGATAGACTGGCGCTGAGAGCAGGATCAAACACTACCTTGACTTATGGAACAAGATTCAGGGTCCTGAAACAGATGCAGGTCTGCTCCCAGGTCTAGGGCACATGAGGCCATTGGTCACAGAGAACAAAGCAGAGGCCTAAGGAGGGTACTTAGGCAGGAAGGCCTTAACCCTGAGCTTCAAGTTCTGGGTGTGGCCTTGGGAAATCCCCTTCCGGTCAGGATTCATTTCATCCCAGGGGTGAGGAATCAGAAAGGGCCTGAAATCAAAAGTTGGTCCCAAACAGGAGAAAATTGTAGCTTTGGTACCTAGATCCCCTCTGGGCTGTTATCTGCTGACTTATTCCTGAAATAGAGTCTGTATTTCATGTCCCAGTTCTGGTGCCCAGATCCTTACTTTGTTTCCTACTCCTGGTCACCCCTCCAGATCCCAGGCTCTGCTTGATCTGTGGTCAGTCTCCACTGCTCTGTGCTGGGTGAGCATGTCCGAGAGCAATGTTCTGTGGTAGCGCTAAGAGAGACCTTGAAGGTCATCCAGCATACTGGCCAAGGCCAGAGAGGGGAAGAACTTGCCCAGGGCCACACAATGAGTGGTGTTAGAAGCCAGGTTTCCCCATTCCCATATGGCCTGTTACTATATAAACAGTTGTGCAAAGCCCTAAATGCCTTTTTCAGGCATGATCTTTATCCTGTGGGCCAGAGGGAGTCAACAGAAGTTGTTTATTAGTCCATAGACATTGTCAGACTGTATTTTAGGAAAATCGGTCTTGCTTGAGTGGGACGATTGATTTTAGAAGAAATCTGGAGCAAGGAAGCCAGGAGAGAAGATACTGCAAATACTTTAGGCCAGCGCTCCCAACCTTCCTCCCACCCCGTCACACATTAAAGTCATCTTTTTTGTACCACACAAAGGGGCAGACAGACAAGGCTGCTCACCATAAGGAGGAAAATAGCCTGAGTGCTCTGGGGCCCCAGGCCCTGCCAGGCCAAGGAATAAGAGCAGTCCTTATCTGAGCACATCTGTACCCCGTTGCAGAATCTTATGGCCCATTGGTTGGAAATATCTGGTTTGGACATAACTTAGGAGAACCACCAGTTTCCTTGGCCTTTCATTCCTCTCCTTAAGCCTTGGGCACCCAGGCCTCCCCTCCCTCCCCACTGCCCAGCTCTCACCTCTTGGTTTTCCTTTCCCTCCAGTCCATGGTGCTGCTCCTCCACAGCCAGAGGCAATATATCTTTGAGTTTGATAAGAACGACCGCCTCTCTTCCGTGACAATGCCCAACGTGGCCCGGCAGACATTAGAGACCATTCGCTCGGTGGGCTACTACAGGAACATCTACCAGCCCCCTGAGGGCAATGCCTCAGTCATCCAGGACTTCACGGAGGACGGGCACCTCCTCCACACCTCCTACTTGGGCACCGGCCGCAGGGTGATATACAAGTATGGCAAGCTGTCGAAGCTGGCCGAGGTGCTGTACGACACCACCAAGGTGAGCTTCACCTACGACGAGACAGCGGGCATGCTAAAGACCATCAACCTGCAGAACGAGGGCTTCACCTGCACCATCCGCTACCGCCAGATCGGGCCCCTGATCGACCGCCAGATCTTCCGCTTCACCGAGGAAGGCATGGTCAATGCCCGCTTCGACTACAACTACGACAACAGCTTCCGGGTGACCAGCATGCAGGCCGTGATCAACGAGACCCCACTGCCCATCGATCTCTATCGATACGACGACGTGTCAGGCAAGACGGAGCAGTTCGGGAAGTTCGGCGTCATCTACTACGACATCAACCAGATCATCACCACCGCGGTCATGACGCACACCAAGCACTTCGATGCGTACGGGCGGATGAAGGAGGTGCAGTACGAGATTTTCCGCTCGCTCATGTACTGGATGACCGTCCAGTACGATAACATGGGGCGGGTGGTGAAGAAGGAGCTCAAGGTGGGACCCTATGCCAACACCACCCGCTACGCCTACGAGTATGACGCCGACGGCCAGCTGCAGACGGTCTCTATCAACGACAAGCCACTCTGGCGATACAGCTATGACCTCAACGGGAACCTGCACTTACTGAGTCCCGGGAACAGCGCGCGGCTCACCCCGCTCAGGTACGACCTCCGTGACCGCATCACCAGACTAGGCGACGTGCAGTACAGGATGGACGACGACGGCTTCCTGAGGCAGCGGGGCGGTGATGTCTTCGAGTACAGCTCAGCTGGCCTGCTCGTCAAGGCCTACAACCGGGCTGGTGGCTGGAGTGTCAGGTACCGCTACGACGGCCTGGGGCGGCGGGTGTCCAGCAGGAGCAGCCACGGCCACCACCTGCAGTTCTTCTATGCGGATCTGACCAACCCCACCAAGGTCACGCACCTCTACAACCACTCCAGCTCTGAGATCACATCCCTCTACTACGACCTGCAAGGACACCTCTTCGCCATGGAGCTGAGCAGCGGCGATGAGTTTTATATAGCTTGTGACAACATCGGGACGCCTCTTGCTGTCTTCAGTGGAACAGGCTTAATGATCAAGCAGATCCTATACACGGCCTATGGGGAGATCTACATGGACACCAACCCCAACTTCCAGATCATCATCGGCTACCACGGTGGCCTCTACGATCCACTGACCAAGCTTGTCCACATGGGCCGACGGGATTACGATGTGCTGGCTGGTCGCTGGACTAGCCCAGACCATGAGCTGTGGAAGCACATTAGTAGCAGCAACATCATGCCTTTTAATCTCTATATGTTTAAAAACAACAACCCCATCAGCAACTCTCAGGACATCAAGTGCTTCATGACAGGTGAGGATCGGGGCTCATTCAGAGGGCAGAAACTGGTCATGTCTCCCTGTTGCTCTGGTCATTGACAGGACAGTCATCCTTGAGAAAGCTGCTAGCGGGTAATGGGAAACATTGACTTTCTCTTAGAGCAGCATTTTCCAAAGTATATTTGAAGAAACACTAGTTCAGAGAAATGGTCTGGAAAAATTGTTTCTGGCGTCACATCAATTTGACAGGAAGGCCACCATGCTTAAGTTTTCATAATACATTTCAGCTTATGCAAGGCTCTGAGAAGTCCTGTAGTAAAGAGAACTGTTTAACATATTTACCCACTATTTCTTTAATTTATTTGACCATAAAACCCTGTTTTTCACCATGAAACCCTAATATCTCACTGGATGCATTCCTTAGAATGCACCTTGGGAGTTTCTGACCCAGAAATCAGCCTGGCTATGAGTCCCTAAGAAATATGGCTTTTTAAAAAAACATTCTCTTATTTGGGTTGAAGTAATGGAAAATTTAGACTTTGGAGACAGACAGAACTGAGTAAAGGGGTCCACCATTTCTAAGCTATCACAGTGGAAAAATTTACTTAACTTCCCTGAATTCCTGATTTGTAAATTGAAGTTAGAATACCTACCATGACTACAATAAGTTAAATATGCACATTTTAAATCCTAGAACAACTACTAAAAATTAAAACAAAGGCATAGCAAATCAGTCAATAGTGGCGATAAAATTAAAACTAAAAAAATATTCAATCCAAAGAAGGTAAGAAAAGAGGGACAAAAGGAGTAAAGGACAGACAGTAGGATGGTTGCAAGGGTGAAATGGATGCGTTTTAGAACCTGTCCTGCACAGTGCATGGCTCCTGTTGGTTCCCTTTCCTCCACCTTCTGATTTCAAAAGTAGGCTTTTCTTTCCACTGCTGTGAAACCACCTTGAGTATAAAGTGTCCCATAGGTCACACCGGCCAGACATGTCTTCAGCAGCCTCAAGCCTCCCAGCAAGCAACTACTCCCAGCCACAGAAGACCTCAGTGTCAGAGTGGCTATGGGGATTCAGGTCTGGCTAAAGCCAGCACTTTTAGAACAGAGTTTGTGGCATATCCCAACTTGTAAACCTAGTAGTTGCCACCTCTTTTGTCCTGTGACACACCTCTTACCCCCTATTTTAAGGTAGTTGCATTCATTCAACAAGTGCCTCCTCTGTGCAGCCACTGTTTTAGGCACTAGGGATAGAAAGATGATCCTGCTCTCCAGAAATGCACACTGCTGGAGGGGAGACAGACAACTGCTCTCCAGTTTGAGGGGCCATGATGAAGGGTTTCACTGATGGCCGTTGAAACACAGGAGGCACGGCTGGCTCTGCCCAGGGAGCAGCTCATATTGGAGGCCCATTTATGAGTGGGCATCCATCAGGTACTGGAGAGAAGGGCAATCCAGGGAGAGGGAGCTGCACATACAAGTGTAGAGAGCCCTCGCTGGGTAGCTCAGTTGGTTAAAGCATGGTCCCAGTACACCAAGGTTGAAGGTTCTGTCCCCAGTCAGGGCATATACAAGAATCAACCAATGAATGCATAAATAAGTGGAACAGCAAACTGATGTTTGAATTCCCGGTTCAACTCCCAGCCAGAGAACATACCTAGGTTGCAGGTTCTATTCCCCCACTGGGGCACATTGGGGAGGCAACCAATTGATGTATCTATGTATCTCTCTCTCACCAATGTTTCTCTCTCTCTCGCTCTCTCACTCTCTCTCCCTCCCTCCCCCTTCCTTCCTCTCTCTCTAAAATCAATAAAATAATAATATGTAAAAGAGAGCATAGAGAGGGCAATGAGTACAGCTCACACGATTGCCCCTTAGTGGCAGGGCTTCCTGGCCCCTAAACTCAGTGGCTCAGTCTGGACCCTGTTTCTGCTGTCAGCAGTTGGAGGCTTCCTCTTTTAGGGAAGAATCCAGGTGGTCATGGTGAGAGAATCCAGGTGATCAGGGTGAGAGAATCCAGGTGGTCATGGCAAGAGTCCCAGGAGTGGGGAAGAAGAGAACACATGGTGGGCAGGTGTGATGGATACTCCCTTGGGCGCAGGAGTATCCCCACAGGGTTTCACGGCACTCACCATGCCCCACTGCTGCCAGCCCTGGAAAAGCTTCACAGATTGGAAGGATGTTTCCATTACATCTGTCTGCATTAATCACACCCCCTGCCTCACCCTCCAGTGAGTTTCCTCTGAGCTGTCTTGGCAGGTTACTGTAGCTGAAAAATAAATGCTGCAAAAAAAAAGCGTCTTACTACTAAAATCCAGAATACTACAAATTCTCACTAAACCTTACCTTTTAGCTTCTAATGGGCTACATGCAACCTCATTCACATCCAGCAACAACAATAATAAAAAGAGCATCTTTTTTCCAACAATTTCTTCAGGGGTTCTGAGATCTACTCCAATTGCATAGGCTTAGGTCACCCGACAACCCCTGAGCCAGTCACTATGGCTGGGGAGCTGGAATGCACTGACTGGCTTAGCCAAGGTCACATGCTCCATTACTGAGCTCTTAGTTGAGGTCAGCTTCCCTAAAACTACATGAAGACCCCAAAAAGAAGGAGTGAGCTGGCAGAATGGGGCGCTAGGAAGACCAAAAGATGTCCACCACAGATGCATCATGTACACTATTGCACTTACCCCTCACTTGAGCCTGTGAGATGGGGATCGCCACCCCAGGTGGCCACCCTGCCGTCTGCGGTGGATGAGTAGAGATGAGCTTTTTAACTTGAGGGATGTGTCTATGTCTGATGCCGTAATAAGAAAGAGTAAAATTCTCAACTCTTCAGAAAAGCCAGTTGTAAAAACAAACAAATGAAAAACAAACCAACGAATAAAAACAATTTTCAGCATTTTTCCTAAAGGCATAATGAAAAAGTTTCCCACCTTCCATCACTTAGAATTAAGGCTCAGCCCTCTTTTCAGATCCCTGGTTTCCTGGGACTTTGCAGTATTCCTGACAGAAGATTTCCTTTGCAACTGCCAATTCAGATGCGTGTTCTCAGCCTCAGGCAAAATGGCTTAGTAGGGTTCTTCCCCCAACCCCCCTTCATTCTGTTTGTTTTAATTTCCCAAAGAACCATCTGCCAAGATTCATAGAATCAGAGATTCTTAGAAACTCAGTGAGGAAAGGGAATTTGGAGAAGAGCTGGTCCAAGCGCCTCATGTTACAAACGGGGAAATAGAGGTCCAGGGAGGTGGAGGCATGGGTTTGAGAAAACACAGAAAAGAAGCTGAACGCTTTAAAATACATTTATGTAACAAACAACAGTCCCTGTTGTCTGATGGCTGCCCCCAATTGGTAACACTGTTAATTTTCCTCTTCATGACTTAATGAAAACCATTTCTGTCATCAACTTGTAGGTAAGGAAACTCAGCCTCAGAATGGTTATGGAAACGAGTCCCAAGTTCACACAGTTTGCAAGTTAGGGGCCAGAGTTTGAACCTGGATTTTGTCTTGCCTCACCATGTTCTTTCCCTTATAAGATCTTCCTAGAAGTAGAACCTTGGTTTCCAATCTTTCCTTTCCTTTCTACCACCCCTCCACCTCAGCGCCTCCAGGTTTCACAACCCAGAGAGGGGCTCTGGGACATCCAAAAAAAAAAAAAAGACAAACATGGTTCTTGAATGGGAAGGCAGCGTGGGATGCAGTGGCGAGAGGGATGCAGTTGTTGATCCCCTAAGAACACTCCCATCATTGGGATGAACTCAGTGGGTGGTAGGGAAAGGCAATTCCACCAAGGCCCGGACCCTCAACAGGACCTCCCTGACCAGGGATCTGTCTCCTTTGGAAGAAGCTAAGAGTAAGCCTGGTGCCCACAGCCCGGAGTTGCTGGCTTTGGGGCTTAGCTTCAAGTCCTGCCTCCCCAGACTTGGGATTCCAAGTCTCTGGCCAGCAATTGCTTTATCATCTTCAGCTGCCCCTTCTCGAGCGATGCTCGAATACTCTCTCCTATAGGCCCCAAATCACCTCCTACCTGCCATCCCAGGCTCTTCCTGCTCCAACCACAATTTTCCTTTCTGGCTCTCTCCCTGGGGTATGGTTACCTGAACACTCCCTCACTAGCCTCCCCTCGCCAGGCCTTGCCTTGTACACCAGTCTTCCTGAAGTGCCCCCTTCATCTCCATCAAAGCCTGACAGGGTTTGCACATTTTCAGTGTTTGGCTTAAATACCACCTTCTTCATAAGACATGTCAGACTGGCCAACTGAAAGACTTCCAACCTCTCCTCATCTTTTTGTGTGTGTCAGAGTTCTACATGCCCATGTCCCATCTCCCCTTCAGAGTCCTGAGTGTGCAAAGGGAGGGTCTGTATGGCACAGTACTAGGCACATAAAAGGCACTCAGCAACAGTGGGCCAAGTAGCTGATTGCACGCCTTCCACTCTCTTTTCCTTATGTCTTGGCTTTCTGATTCTGTTCTTTAATGAGCCAAATGCTCATGGCAAAATTCTGCCTGTCCCTATACCTAATATTTTATAACTAGTAATCCCCAAAGAATGTTTTAAATCAAACTCTGTGCCTGTGGGGCTAGATCCTCAAGCCCACTATAAGGAAGGCACAAGGAGGTTAAGTGACTTCTTAGGCTGTCAGGGTAAATAAGACAGGATCGTGGGGGAGGGGGAAATCTCTTTGGTCTTTGGTACAGGCCATCTCCGTGCCCTGTGGCACTTTGGCCCTGAGGCTCTAATCTGCAAAGAGTGTTGGAGGAAGATGGGGAGTTTGTTTCTTAAGTGAATTTTCTCTTTGAAAGTCATTCATATGCATCTTTCCTTTGGAAGTGGTGGTCCTCTTCAGGTGTTTCCTATGATGTTTGGGTTGGCTGTGGAGGAGTCTTCACCCATCAACAGCTGCCTCTGGGTGTATGAAGCTTGAAGGTCCCGGGGATTGGAGTGACAGTGGAAAGGGGAGTCTAAAACCCTAGGTTCTACTTAAGTTACATCTCTTTTAGATTTATAGCTAGGATGGGGACTCTAGTTCCCAAGGGTATGTTTATCATGAATACCATGAAGCCAGTTTCCAAAGTTGAGTCTTCCACTAGCAGCGCTCCACATCCTCGCTGCACCTGCAGCCCAGCTCTAGGCTGCTTCACTGGGATGGGTCACATCTGAGGTCTGCTTACTCCATGGGGATATTTCTGCTTCTCTCCGCCCAGATGTCAACAGCTGGCTGCTCACCTTTGGATTCCAGCTTCACAATGTGATTCCTGGCTATCCAAAGCCAGACACGGATGCCATGGAACCATCCTACGAGCTCGTCCACACACAGATGAAAACTCAGGAGTGGGACAACAGCAAGGTAACCCATGCACATGGCTGCCCACCCCTGGCCATTCAGACATTCCAGGAGTGGGTCCTACCAGCTTTTCAGGAAGGTTTGGGCCACTGATAGAAACAGACGTGGTGCATCCACAGTGCCTTCCAGAAACTGTTCAGCAAACACGTAGGAACCCGACCACAGGTGGGCCACTGTGGGCCCTGCTTTAACAGCACACAGACCCTCATGAGCTGTATTAAGGAGTTTTGTGTGTTACACTGAGTTTGGAGTTCCTCGAAAACAATGAGCCTTTGTCACCACCCAGAACAAACGTGCAAGGAGGGAGAGTGTGTTCTAAAGCACAAATGTGACATTTTCCGAGCGCCTCACTGCACCTGGCCTTGCGTGAGGTACTCTACTTAAGTTAGCTCTCAGTTATCCCCGGCATTATTGCTCTCATTCTACAGACTTTATGCCTGAGGCTTTCCAGAGCCACACAGCAGGGAAGGGGTGGAGCTGGGATTCCAACCCAGATCTGTCTGAAGATGCTCAAAAAATGTTACTTTCTCTTGTCCTTCTTTTATGACTCAGTTTCAAACACTCAAAGAGTTATACAGCTGAGGGGTCCTTCGAAACAGTTTTACGCACCCCCTCCCTCCAGGCATCCATTTGCCCTTCACCCCTCCTGCGCCACCCCATCCATAATGCCTGTACTGGGTGCTGGCTCTTCCAGGCCCCTTGCTGCAGCCAGTGAAAGCAGGAACGCATCAGGCAGAAGCCAGGCCTCAGGAGGGCCCTGGTCCACGCTGAGGAGGAAAGCAGGGCTGCCAGATGGCATACTGCTGGTGGGCGGGAACTCACTCACCGGTACTTCTTTCTCCTTCCTGATTCCATCGGGTCTCAGGCCGCAGTCTCCTCCCCCTAGACTCTGCACCCCTCTGCTCTGGGGACACCCTACAGTTTCCTCTTTCACAGCACTCACCACACTGAATTGTAATTCCTGTTTTCTTTCCTGTATCTCCACTAGACTGCGAGCCCTGTGAGGCCAAGTACTGGGTCTTATTTGGTACCCAGCAAAGCGCCTAGCCCATGCAATGGGTGCATGGAAAACTTCGGTTGAATGAAGAAATGGTTGAAAGAAGTGAACAACCCCACGAATTTTAAGCATTCTCCCCCCCCCCCCCCCCCATTTTCAGTGAGGCAACCAGGGTTCAGAGAGAAACTTGCCCGAGGTCACTCAGCTACAAGAGGGGCAGAAGGTGATAAGAGCCCAAGTCTGTCTGGCGCCAAGCCCATCGGCTCTCTGCTGCCCCCTGCTGCCCTATGCCTGCCCTCCGCTGCTCTAGGCCTGCCCCCTGCGCCTCCCCAGTCCCCACTGTCCCTCCCAGCTGCCCACAGGCCCCCAGCACGGCCTGTTCCCGGGACCGATTCCAGCAGCTCGGCTCTTCCGCCACCACCAGGTTGCCTTCTCCACTGCGCAGAGCCCCAGCTCCGACAGCCTGTTTGCCAACCTCGCCTGTCAATGAATTATTGATTTCCGCCCTTGGCAGGCATCGGAGATCTTTGTTGTTGAGCACTCCAGCTTTCGTGAAACTCTAGGAAATAATTGTTCACAGACAGGGTTCTATTAATTATAAAGAGGACTTAATTTCAGTGAGAAGCCGATGGGCCTGTTTCTAAAGCCATTTCCCTGAGCTGCTGATAAGGCCCCGGGGCCTGCTGCTCTGACGAGCTCCCCGAGCCACAGGAGGGACAAGTAGGTAGTAAGCCAAGAAGATAGGGCCCAAAGTGTCCCCCAAAGCAACCAAGAGCAGGGACACCTGAGGATCCCCCAGGAAGCCCTGTGGGGTAGAGGAACTCCCTGAAAATCATTTATAAACCCAGCAGAGAGCAATAAAGCAGAGTAAGAGGGTTTATATAAATCACTGCTTGTCAGCTTACTAAGCCTTCTTGCCAAGAATGCATTTTTTTACCATTCCTCCATCTAATACCACCCCTCATCCTTCTAGTCCCAGCTCAGACGAGCTTATCCTTGAACCCCACCTTCTCCACCTCACTCCTCCACCTTCAGGCTGAGATACCCTGAGCCTTGTTTGCTCCTCGACACTCTGGAGCCCTTCCTCGAAAATGAGCCTCTACAATCAGACAGGCCTGTGTTTGAGTGTTGGCTTGAATACTCGGTGGGCCGGTTACAACCTCTTTGAGCCTTCTCAGTTCTCTTAGATGTAAAATCAGGATAGTAACAGCACCAGTTATATAAAGTTATTGTGGAGATGAAATGAGACAATGAATGTGACCAGGAAATGTTAGCTTACAGCCATTACTGCTCTTACGCCATCAGTTATTTGTTGTCACATCTGTCTTTCCCACTAGGTGATGAGTTTTTCAAGAGTAGGATAGTGTCTGGTTCATTGTTGTATCTCCAGTGCCCAGGAAAGGACCCGGCACAAAGATACCCCCTGAACAGTTTCTGAGTGGAAGGATGGGTGAATGGATGGATAGAGGATGGCTGGATGTCCTATGATCAGGAGTAGAGCCACATGCTGCAGCTTAATAAATATGTGTAGATTTGACTTAGCTGTGTAATCTGATTTTCCAGGCCCTAGGGATTTTTCCTTTGCCTCACTCTCTTTTTCTCTCCCCACCCCATCAGTCTATCCTTGGGGTGCAGTGTGAAGTACAAAAGCAGCTCAAGGCCTTCGTCACCCTAGAACGTTTTGACCAGCTCTATGGCTCAACAATCACCAGCTGCCAGCAGGCCCCAAAGACAAAGAAGTTTGCATCCTATGGCTCAGTCTTTGGCAAGGGGGTCAAGTTTGCACTGAAGGACGGCCGAGTGACCACCGATATCATCAGCGTGGCCAACGAGGACGGGCGGAGGGTTGCCGCCATCTTGAACAATGCCCACTACCTGGAGAACCTGCACTTCACCATTGACGGGATGGACACCCACTACTTTGTGAAACCGGGGCCCTCGGAAGGCGACCTGACCATCCTGGGCCTCAGTGGGGGGCAGCGAACCCTGGAGAATGGGGTCAACGTCACCGTGTCCCAGATCAACACGATGCTCAATGGCAGGACTAGACGCTACACAGACATCCAGCTGCAGTACGGGCCGCTGTGCTTGAACACCCGCTACGGGACGACGCTGGACGAGGAGAAGGCGCGGGTGCTGGAGCTGGCCCGGCAGAGGGCCGTGCGCCAGGCCTGGGCCCGCGAGCAGCAGCGGCTCCGGGAAGGGGAGGAGGGCCTGCGGGCCTGGACGGAGGGGGAGAGGCAGCAGGCGCTGAACACGGGGCGGGTCCAGGGCTACGACGGCTTCTTCGTGATCTCCGTGGAGCAGTACCCAGAACTGTCAGACAGCGCCAACAACATCCACTTCATGAGACAGAGCGAGATGGGCCGAAGGTGACAGGGAGGGCCACGGCCTGGACTTCTTGCCAAAGACAGCTACTCTTTTGTGGCCGCACAGCTGACTGTGTTGTACTTTTAAAAAGAAAATCCTTTTTTAACAAGTGCAGAAAAGAAACAAAACAAAAAAAAAGATACTGGTTGCATTAACTCATGCAACATCTTTTTTTTAAGAAAAGAAAAACACAAAATTGGCCTTCACACATTTTTTGCAAAGAACAGAAGGTATTTTTTTTCTGTAGTGTGATCACAATGAAAACTTTATTGTCTTTTGTTCCCTTTTCCCTGAGGATTTTTCCTTGTTGTTTGGGGCACATTTCTCCTCTCTGAGACGCATCTCCTGGGGGGTGTCCTTGTCTGTCCCTTGGTACCCAGTGTGATGTGAGACACGAATGTCTGTGCTAACTTGTCTCATGTGCAACCCTTTCCTCAGCGGGGGTCCGGCAGGAGTGAGGGGTGCAGGTAACAAGCCGTACAAAACGTCTAAGGGGGCCTGGAAGGAGGGTCTGCCGGACCCGAGGATCCCCGGCTAAGCTCCCGCAGACGAGCGACGGCTTTTTATTCACTGTGTTCCGTGCCTCCGGAGGACTACGGATGGCTTCATCTCTCTCCGGGGAATTTCGTTACGTCATTCAGCACCTCTTTCAAGCCCCTTCAAACTCCTGTTCAAGCTTTATATTTTGATGCTAAATGAAACCCCCTGCCCCTTTTGCAAATCCTGTGTAGTTGTTGGTGCCACCCCCGTGCTGGGATGGAGAAAGTTTCTCCCAGGTCCTTTCCCCCAGTCTGGTGACATAACGTCCTGAGGCTAAGAGCCTGGTCCTCCCCAGGAGGCAGAGGCACCCAGGACGACTGTGGCTGGCCCGTCCTCCCATGATGTTCCTTACTCACCTCCTCCTGTCTCCCAAGGTCAGATGTGAGAACCAGCACAGCACAGCAAGCCCTCAGTGTGGGCACCGTGTCCAGGGAGGGGAGGGCCACCCACGGCTAAAAGATGGCAGTGGTGGCAAGGGTACCAGCCTGCCTTCCTGGGTGAAGCCCTCTCCCCACGACTTTGGGTATCTCCCCTCCGCTGCTCAGCTGCCACCACTGAGAAACCGGGGTGTGGAGAGAGGTGCTCGGTGGCCTTCGGTTCCGGAAAGATGTTTAAGAAAAAGTCAGCCAAAGAGAGGAAGGCACGAGCCACGCTTCCTTCTAACCTGCTCCGACGGCTCCTCCGCCTTCCACCTGTGGGTTAAGTGCAGAACCGAATGCAGCAGGAGGGGCGTTCGAGAAACTCCTCCTGTGAAACGATCCTTAAACAGCTTCCCCTTGAGAGGAGCCCAGCCAAGGTTCGGAAGAAAGAGTGAAAAGAAAGAAGGAAAAGAGATACCTTGGGGCGGCCTGGCGATGTCATGCAACCCGGCCAGGAGTGGAGGCCATTCCTGAGGCTGGTGCCCGAGATCCTGGAGACCAGGCTACAGTTGTCCCTATGGAGACCTATGCCTGACGTCATTAGGAGGAGACTCAAGCCCTCTCAGGAGTGGGTACAACCCATTTCTGGAGGGCAGGCCCAGGGAGAGACAGCAGCCAGCCAGGCCAGAGGGAGCATGGAGGGGAGGGAGGGAGGGGGGGAGGCAGGAGCTAGGAGCTTCTGGTTCCTGGCTTGTCTGCCTAATCACCACCGTCATCACCACTCACAGGAGGCTCTGGGAGACCAGGAGGGGAAGCCACATGCTTCCTTTGGAGCTGGGCTTCGTAGAAAATGGGACTGTTATGGGTTACATTTACATTAAGTGTGGAAAATGAATTCTGAGTCCGAGCTATTCCCCGTGGCAACCTTGTTGGACTGATAAGCTCATGGCACCCTTATAGCCTTACTCACAGAGTCTTCAGAATATTACACAAGTTAATGAAACCAAGAAGGTCTCTCACTGCACGCGAATCGGAGCGGCGTAGAGCCCGGGCTCTGCCTGGCAGAGGGAGGCACCCACAGCTTCTCGGGAGAGAAGCTTTCGCCTTATGTCATCCCACTGGGATTAGAGGATGTGTTTCGATAAGTGCTCTTCCTGTTTCCAAAAAAAAGTCACGCTGCTGCGACAGGGCACCTTGGCCTGTTTGTCCCCTGGTCTCCTAGTGCCTCTGGGTCCAGAACTCTGCAGAGTCCGACGCAGGGCTCCTTGGGTCCACCGTACGCAGCAGGAGGTGGTGGTGGGCTCCCATCCAGCCGGATCCTTCTTGGGGGGATGAAAAACAGCTTGGCCTGAAGAACACAGCTTTTTATCCAAAATAGACTTATGCCTCTCAAAATGTACTCTTGACATAGGGGCCCTTGGGCAAAGCTCTCCTTCAATAGGTCTAGTTGATCATTTCCATCCTGGCTGCCCGACATCAGTCAAGACCTACTGGGGACGTCCACTCGGAGCCCAGAGACGGCAGGAGGGCCAAGGGAGTCACCTCCCTGCACCTCCCCGACCTCTGGCCCTCCACCACCACCACCAAAGTAATAGTGTGGACTTTTAAAGATCAAAAACAGAATTATTGAGCATTCCTTTTCTTTAAATGATTGCTGTTATATTTCTCCTGGGCTGTATACCACCAAGGAGGCCCAGCTTCTGTGCAGGGAGAGGCTGGAGCATCCCCAAGCGTTAGGGAGAGGATCTCAGGTGTGGAGCAGGCAACATCGCGCACCTCGGTTTTGCATCGGTGCTGTTGCTATGGGAGACGTGCTTCTGGCCCCGGTTTTGTTGGCTGCTTTGGAGTCGGTTTCCATTCAGGTTGGCAGGTGACTCTGTGCCTCGCCTCTCAGTCTGCCCTCCTGCTGAGACCAGCAATCCCAATCTCGCGGCAGGAGTGAAGCTGAAGGCATAAGCCAGAGGTCCCTGTGCCCGTTCCGGGGCCTCGAGGCATCAAATCCACTCCCTGGAGCAACCAGCCCTCCTTCACTGGCCCAGGCTCTTGATTCTGCAGGATGTCAGCTTCTGACCCTAGAAAGAGGTTTGTTTTGGAAGCGTTCTCCCCTGCCCTCCACAGCTGCCACCAGCCCCTCATCCTCAGCCCTCTGCCATCACCTGAAATAGCTTAGCGATGAACCAACCCTGTTTTTCATCGGATGAGATTTCCGTTTAATCCGCCCTGCGGACACAGCCCTGGAGGGCAGGGTCTGGAACAGTCCCTAGGAAACCGACCCGAGGCTGACAGTAACCGGGAGGTGTGCTTTTAAACACTCGGGAGGGGGCGGGGCTGGGAGCTGAAGGTGCCGGCTGGCAAGGAAGGCGAGTAAAACCCGGCAGTGATTTTATAGACACATAACAAGGAATCGGATTTGTTTTAAAAAAGTAAGGACCTTTTCAGCTCTGACGTTTAAGTGCCACCTGTATAGAGGGCAGGAGTTTCCATTATGCAGAGGCAAGGCTCTCCGTGTGAAATCTTAGAACCCAGTTTCACACCTGCAGCCCTATTTTTTTTCCTCCGAGGAGGGAGCTTGCGCAGCCCCAGAGGGGTCCCCTGCTTTGGGGTTTGAGCTTCGGGTGCTCAAAGTCAGATCTCTTCTCCATTCCTCACAGCAGCCACTACCCCCAGGTCATGGCTTCTGGTCCCGAGGTGGAGCTCGCCTCCTGAGGGGTCCCAGAAAGAACCCTGTCCCCCCCTGGGATCCTCATTAGGACTAACAGCCCTCATTCAAGGCTCATAATTCCCTGCTAGGTTTATACACTCATCTATATTTTATTGGAGAGGAGGAGATTCAGAGAAAGGACTCCGGAGTTCAAGGCCCTTTCATTTAACCTTGAAAAAACAGCAAACTCATTTTAAAGACTCATTGCTCAGGTGATAGAAACTCTATCCTCTGTAACCTTTTTACATTCTCAAAAACCAGCCTCGTGTACACGACCGCCCCAGACAGCGGTGAGCTCTTAGGTTTCATCATGAATGTGGAGATCAGAGTGGGGGGAGGCCTAGGTGGGGCCACCGTTGGGTTTCTTACCCTCTCTGGAATGCCAAAAGCATGCTACTGGGCCACCCCTGGGTCCCAAGAAAATGTGATTGATTCTGAGGGCAAACTGCCAACAGAGAACCAACCCCTGGGCAGCTCAGTCATCCTGTCAGAAGCTGGGTCACAGAAGTCTAGCGGTGCCCGGCGGCCCAGGATTCATCCAACCCCAGAACCCCACTTTTCTAAGCCTGCCTGTTCCCGAAGACTTCTGAACCCGCAGCTTGGGCAGAAGGACTCTCCCGAGCGGCCTCTGGATGACCAACACTGGAGACTCTGGCCTTACCATGCAGAACTAGTTTTCCTGAAGTCTGGAACTCATTTTGAGAAGTTTTTTTCTCAACACCTTTGTGTTTCTAACACTGTATTCCTGACTGTGTAAATACCGACAAGGCTGTAAATAAATGCAGATGTAGATACCTTCTAGAAAAAAAAAGGCATAAAAAACAAAACCAGAAGTGATCCCGTGTAGCCTTCGTTGACAAATAAAAGAATATTTTGTGTTTAAAGGTGTTGAGTGGCCTTTGTTTGGAGAATAGGGGCTGCCTGAGGCAGCCCTTCTAGATGCTGCTCTTCTCAGGATAACCTGCAGGACATTGGTCCTTGGCCCCAACATCCCCCTTAATCCCTCCAGATGGCAGCTATCATGGAGAGGCATTCCAGAGGACACAGACCCTGGGGCTTAACCTCAAGGATGTCAAAGTACTTTTGACATCAGCTATGTCCCACCACTCCCCCAGGCAACATCCCAGTTACTGCCCTTAAAGGCCTCAGGGACAGACTCCAGGGGGTGGGACAGCCGGGTGGATACCGCCCTGAAGAGAGAGCCTGTGCTCTGCCACTGGGCACAGAGCTGTCCACGAGTTGTCCACGGTGCCACAGTGGTCCACATGGGGTGTGGACAACTTTTAAAAATGAGTGCATATTCATGATACAAATTATTATAATCACACAACACAACTTGGCAAAAGAGAAAGGAAGAAAATTCGTTTACAATTGTTCTTATTTTTTCCCCTCTTTGTTCTTAATGTATCATTTACATATATATATATATATATAATCACAGCATACAGGTCATTTTTCACTCTGCTTTTCTCACTTAACCTCACGTTTAACCTCTCAGTTCTAGAATTCCCAGATGACAGCTGGTCACTTAGGAAAGTACATTTGCTAAGCTCAGCTCCCTGGTGTGAATGGCAGACCTTATGAAAATTCAATAATTGAGGACAGGAGTAAGAGCAGAAGGTTCACTGTTCTCCCGTTCGCCTCAGCACTGGCCCACCACCAGGCCCTCTGGGAAGGACCTTCCAGCTTCGGGCCCCATTCTACCAGGCAACTGTGAACTCTCCCCCAACAGCCTTGAGCTCTTCACCAGGCAACTGTGAGCTCTCTCCAGGCACCACTGCCCAGACCTTCACTCTTGTGGTGCCAGGAGGCACCTGCAGTGGGAGGAAAAACCTGCTTTTGGAGCCAGACCAAAGTGGGTGCAGAACTTGGCTCTAGCATTTACTGTGTGATCTTAAGCAAGTCATGTAACCCCCTGAGGCCTGGGTCTTCCGTCTATAATGAGGCTGTAATGGTGCATAACCTCCCTGTTACTGCTCAGATCACCTGATGAGAGGGTAAGTCGTGTCACACATTACTCAGTGCACAGCAGGTCTTCACCCACATAAGTTTTCCACCTCACACCTTCCTCCCCAGCTCACCCACCTCCCCCTTTCCACTACACCAGTGGTTCTCAAATTGGGCCTGCATCAGATTTACCTGAGGGCTCATCAAAACAGATTGCTGAGCCCACACCCGGAGTCTGTGGATCAGTGGGTCTGTGATGGAGCCCCATGGTTTGCATTTCCAACATGTTTCCAGGTGACACTGATGCCCCCTCAGGCTCTGAGAAGCGCTGTTAACTGCACTACCCTTTACCTTTGGTACAGAGTAAGCTATCTATTCCCGGACCTTAGATGCCGTTAGTCAATGAAACCTGCCAGTAGAGTGGGTGCTTCAGGTCCTCCTCTGCCACTCCCCCCGCCTTCCCCACTACACTACAGTCAGCTGCACAGGGAATGCGCCCCGCCCCACCATACCCACGGACATCCACACGCGTGCCCCACCGCGCACGTGGCTCCTTCGAGCCCAGCTGAAGCCCTCTCTCCGAAGCACTCGCTGAGCACCTGCCATGTGCAGGCCCTTTGCAAGACTGGGTTATTTTGGGTGAGAGCTTGAGACTATGACTATAATCTCTGTGGGTCCCCAGTGCCCAAAGCAGGTGCTCGACTATGGGTCACCCTAAGTTTGCCTTAGGGGTCCACTCTGTCTGGTGTATTTGGGAAAGAGGGCGGTTGTCTCCTGTCTCTGAATGGAGCCACCTCTCCTCTGAACTGGGTGTTGCACCTCCCTCTCCTGGCTTCCTGGCAAATCTGTTGCACCTGCCACGGGCCTTGAGAAGGGAAGAGAGTGGAGAACAGAGGCATCTCCTCCCCAGATACTCTGGCCCTCCCTGTGCTCTGCAGCCCGGCCTCAATCTTACACTGGTGATTCTTGCTCTCCTGAGCCCCTGGCAGCCTTGGAGAATACCACACACAGCATGTGAGGAAACTGACTTTAAAAGTGAGTACTAATAACCCTTTTCCACCTTAGGAGCATCTAGACCCTGGGGGAGGAGTATCTAGGAGTTAAACCTCGCAGGCTTTCCATTTGGGATCATCCCTCCCTGGCCTGTTCCCAGTCCTCAAGCTGGCCTCACTGTGGGTATCTCTCCTTCCAACCCCACCCTAAAAAGCTCTCCATGGGGGAAACTCCATCCCTACAGAGGGTGGGCAGGCAATCAGCAAGTAATTCGCAAGCCGGAATTCATCCGTGGGTCTGGAATAGCCCAGGGCGGGCTTCAGTCACCCCACCCCGAGGCCAGTCTCCTTTCAAAGATTCAGGGGCAATAGGGACTGCAAATACATCCTTATCTTTCAGTAATACAAAGATTACTTGTAGAGACACACACCTGCAAGGACAAATATCAGTTCTTAGGAGCAGTAGAGTCCTCAGCGCCTCGGGCAAAATAGAAGCATTTTCCTCCCTCCCCTGTAATCTGCAAGCTCACTCGTGCCCACCGGGGAGTAAGTCCCTGACGTAGTGTGCAGAGCACTTGGGCCTTTTCTTTGTCATCCTCTCTGCAGCCTTAAAAACATGCCCACTCCACTCTCCCGGGACTAAGTCCTTAGGGTAAAAATCCCTTCCCCAGCCTGAGAGGTGGGAACAGAGGAAGTGGAGTCGTTATTTCAGATACAGATGCTTATTATAGGACTAAGCGGGTGGGCAGGTAAATGGATGGGAAGAGAATGGATGATTAACCGAATGAATGGCCCTACAGGAGGTCTAGAGGAGGAATTGCAATTAATCAAACTTTTAGTAAGCACTTCACGCGTGTAACCCAAGCAGCCTTAGAGGACCTAAAGATGTAAAACAGGACCCTTTGCTTGTACACATCACCCCTCAATCAGAGGGTCTAGAAAGATTTGGAAAACAGACTCTGATACCAAGGAGCACGTGCTCTGAGGCCTCAGCTCCAAGATTGCTAGAACTCTGAAGTCTGGTAAAGGAGCAGACACCTTCCAGGTTTGCCATGGGAGAAGTGGCCAGAGGCCTAGTCTCTGGAATCAAGAGGCACCATAAGCTTCATTCAATCTAGGGAACAGGGTGTTGCCAGTTTTGTAGCAGAAGCACAGCAAGGCAGCCAGGTGCCCCAGGCACTATAGGTCCCCCATCCATGTGTAAGGGTCAGGTCCAGACCCTGAGGGGAGGTGCTGGGCACAGACAGCTGGGCTGGGCAGGTACCCTGCATCCATACCTTACTGACATGGGTTTGGTTGTAGGAAGACCAAGCTCTGGAGGACTGAAGCCCACAGCCATATTCAGCAGCAACAGGACAGCCCCAGCTCCCACCTCCTGCCATGGCTGGGGCTACTAATGTGCTCCTGGCCTGATCAGCCTGTGATTTCAGCTAGGCACCCAGCTAGCTCGAGGGGAAGGTGGAAGTGGGCCGTGTGCTAAGAAAGTGGTTCCAACAAAAGCCACTTTCTACAGTGCCAAAGAAGAGGGGCTCAGGGTGGGCTGAGCGGAGAGAGAATGGAATCTGAGAACATTTCCCGGGAGAGGCGGGTTTAGTGAGAGGGGTTAGATGAGAGTGAAAGACATTCCTGGTGGGAGGAAGGTGTGCTGTTCGCATGGGCCTGGGGGAGTCTGGGCCTCCAAGCCCTGTTCCATGAACCTGGTCTAGGCAGGTATAAAGCCCCAAATTCCCAGGGATCCGATCTAGCATGGCAAAACACACAGCAAAACAACTTTTTGAACACAGCAAATCACACAACAGTAGATTTTGACATGCAACAGCCACCCCCATGGGTATATCTAGGTTTGGGATAATCAAGGTGTGGGTTACGTGCATACACGAGCTAGCAGAAATGTGCTCTTTTTCCCACTCTAAAAGCATATCAGCACACAAGGGAGGGAGAGTGAGCCTATTACAGGGGTAATTTATACAAAAAGGAATTATTTTG
Source organism: Miniopterus natalensis (assembly GCF_054644295.1). NCBI lineage: Eukaryota > Metazoa > Chordata > Mammalia > Chiroptera > Miniopteridae > Miniopterus > Miniopterus natalensis. The sequence continues at coordinate 35,632,436 of NC_142091.1, forward strand.
CAAAGCTGTATTTCATTTTCATCATGACTTACTCCTGACACATTGCATCACTGTTTATGGTGACATGAGGACCGGGAACCATCGCTACCTTCTTTTTCCTTCTTTCTGTCTCGAGTTGGGGAGTCCCCATGAGTAGACCCTAAACAAGGAAGGGTTTGTCTGAAAGTAAGTAATTAGGACTTGGTCCCCAGAAAAGCAGGAAGGTAAATGAAGGTGAGGGACAAGAAAGGAAAGTGGGCCACCAAGGGCTTAAGATCAAGCAACGTCCCAGGAGAACAAACCCTGACTCAGCCCAGTAGGGGAGTTGTGGCAACAATCTAAGTCACACCTGAGAGTTGTTCCCAGCTGGGCTGAAGTATTTACACCTCAGTACCTGTCAATCATCAGTTAAGGACTGTTCCTGGGATGTTGTTTCCCAGTCACTTCGGGCTCTCTCTGCACTGGGCAAAGGGAGCTCCAGCAGCCTGAGGACAGCCCACCTACAAAGACTGGCAGGTGCTGGCTGTTGGGAATGAAAGAACACAGCTTTCATTCATTTCCATCCGAGGAGGGTGGTGGAGTCTCACAGCACCTGTTGTGGTCTTATTTCCTGCCTCATGGTGGGCACCTAGTAAACTCTGGCTGGCTGTTGGCTAGTGACAGGTGCATCCAAGAGAACAGAACACCATAATCCCACACAGGGCAGGACCCCACCTGGTTTGCTTACCACTGTATCCTTGGCACCTGGCACAGGAAGCATTTATACGCATTTGGTGGATAGAGAATGAATGAATCTCCCTCATGGTGATTCTGTGGTCTCAGATCTTCTCCAGGGCCTCCCTAGCTTTGTCTTTCATTGCTCACCTGACTCGGCTGATGCTGCCAGAGACCGTGGAGCAGTCAGGAGGAGCACCCTGGGGCCTCACCACGTGGTGACTCTCCTCACTGAGCAAGCACTGCCCAGTCATTAGGCCCAATGTCTGCCTGTTCTCTCCTGATCAGAGGCTTCTGAGGGTAAACAGTGTTGCTCAGTGGGGAGAGCTCAGTGAGATCCAATACTTTCTACATGAAATCTCATTTGAACCTACAGAAATACTCATGGTAGGTCTTATTACCTCCTAATTTGCAGAGGAGACCTGGAGATGTTCATGAGTTGTGCTGTTAGAATCAGAATTTGAATCCAGGTTTGCTTCACTCCAAGTTCTAGGTTATTTCTCTCGTGTCTTAAAATTGGGGAGTAAGGACATTTCTGATCTGAAGGGCTTCATACACTGAAAAGTCTGCTGATGGCCAATCACCTTTCAAGCAGCCAATGGGTCGCCTAATGACTCTTCAACAGACACAAGGCCCACCGAGACTTTGCTCAACTCCAAACTCAGGGCTGCCTTGTGGCGCATGCAGCCCTGGAGTTGGAAGGGCCCCACTCTTGCTTTAATGCTCTGCTGTCTCCATGTCAAAACTGAGTTGTTTTTGAACAAGGGGTCCTGTATTTTCCTTTTGCACTGGCCTATACAAGTTACATAGCCAGTGCTCCCCACACTGCTTGCCCAGTGTGGACAAACTTGCAGCATTTCTAGCACATTCTCAGGGCTCCAAAGCAGAGGGTGAGCCCTGGAAGCCCAAGGGCGCTATGGGTGAGAAATCTCTTATATATCATTGGGGGCTGGTGGTACTGAACAGAACCAGCCAACCCCGCCAACACCAAGCCAGGAAATCACCACTCAGTGGTAAATACCTAAGTTCACTAAGGTGGCAAAGACCTGGGAAAGAATGAGGTGTGAGGACAGTTGGGCACAGAGAAGCTAGCAGGCAGTCACAGTTACATCTGGATGAGGGAGGCTTCCAGAGGGAGGTGGCACCTTGACTTAAGAGAAAGGAACGAAGAAAGGCATAGTGAAGTCAAGGCACCGGGGCCCCCTGCGGGTATCCTGGCAGGTCTCCTGGCAGTTCTCCTGGGCAAGGCAGGGGAGGGACTTCAGGAATCAGGACTGGACCTATAGGCAAGGACAGGGCAGCCAAGTAGGCTTAACTTTTCCTTTCCCATCCCCCAAGTTTTTGTGTTACTGCCCCATGTACATTCTCCTGTGTCAGTCTCCATTTCCACCCCACATATTACCAGGTGGCTGGGATTTACTGAGATGAGGGGTTTGATTTTCTCCAGATACATGTTTATCTGCTCTTCCACTCTAGTGTGCTGGGCAGGTGATGAGCTTTCACCTTAAAGATTTATTTACCTCGATGGCGCCACCTAGTGGTCATCTATCACATGTTCCCATCTCTCCAGACTAACATGCAGAAAAACAGAGCGAGATTATATAAAACCATAATAATCCCCTGTCCCTGTCCCTGCCCCTGCACTTGTGTGGTTCAGACAACCTTCATACAGGAATCCCTTTGACCTGAACAATAGCCCCAAAGTTGAGCAATGACTCTTGGAAGATGCTCCCCAGATCACCACACACACACACACACACACACACACACACACACACACATCAGAGAGGGGACAGAGTTCTGGAGGTCCCTTCCTCCCCTGCCTCAGTGTCTTCTGTGTCTTGGGACACTCTGAGGAGGGTCCCTCAATCCTAAATGTACTGTCCCTAGCACCACATGATGACTGCAAAGGTCACTGCTGAGCCTGGAGTTTGAAGAAGATGGACAAAGCAGTACTCAGGACACGTGGGCTTGGAGACTTACCTAAGGCCTCTTCAAACAATCAGTAATGATAACCTCAGTTAAAAGGAAGAGCAGGAGAGGAGAAGCTGGAGTGGAGGCTGGTGCTTCTTGAGAGCCATCCCCTTTTCCAACAGCCACACTAGGCCCTTTAGGTATCTTCCTTGAATGCATTTCTGCAAGTGCATTAAACCTGTCTCAGAGCAAGGCAAGGTCCCAATGACAATTAATAGGCACTGTGTGCCAGGCACTCTTCTAAGCAGTTTAAATGTACTTCCTCACTTAGTTTTCACTCTAGTAGAACAAGGGAGGTGCTATAGTCGTCATTCTGGAGGTGCAGAAACTGAGGCACTTGTCAAAGAGCATGCAGCTAGTAAGTAGAAAAACAGATTTGAACCTAAGCAATCCAGTTCCAGGGCGCGCACAATTACCGCCCAGGCTACCTGTTTGACAGACAAAAAGAAAATGCACATAGCCTGTCCTGGAGTCTGCAGGGAAAGAACAATATGCAATTGATTGTCCAAAATGCATTTACTTGTTGACTCATTTGACAAACTTCCTGAAGGACAGACATCTTACGCCAGGCGCGGGGGGGTGTGTAAGTGTAAATTACCCCAGTGTGATGGGGAAGAGAAGCTGAACCAGGCTCGACCTGCACACAGGTGATTCAGGCTGGAGCACGAGGCCCTGGGCAGGAAGCAGAGCCCAGGCACAGCTAGCCAGGCAGCCCCCAAACTCTAGTCTACCTGGGTCTAAGGCATACCCAGCAAATAAGGAATCCTCAGAAAACTTTCACTAGAACCCTAATTATATCTAAGAAACTCCACTGATTCTCTTCCTTCAGCTTTATGCCTCCTACCTCAGAAGAGGGGGAACACTGGTGATGAGGCAGGGCCCTACTTCTCCCTGCAAAGCACTATTAGTTCCCTCATAGCACCAGGGTTTCCAGATGGACTGGCCTGAGCTGCCATCTACTGGGCAACTATACACAATGCGCTGGATCCTGCCAGGGTCCGCCTTCCTCCTGTGCAGGAGGAAAGGGGCCTAAGGTCCAGGAATCCTTTGATCCTGGAGCAGCCCCCAGAGAGGCCGTCATCTCCTGTGTTTTACAAATGAAGGAGAGGCCGAGACTGAGAGGTGACCAGAGCTGTAATAGCTTCGTTACCGTTTTTTCCAGGCACTGCGCTAAGGACCTTACAGTCATCATTTCCTTGAATCTTCTCAAGAATCCCATGAGATTTATCTCCCTTTCACTCATTATGGCTCTGAAACCCCTTAATCTGTCATAACTTCACCTTCTCCTTAATGCCATTTATTTGTTGGTGATGTCAGGTCATTTGTACTACAGAAGGCCTCATGACCTGGATTGGGGTGATGGCTCATTGGAGTGTCATTTCACTCTTAGGCTCCGTGTCTCCTGTAAGCCGGCATGCAGCTCTGAAGGCTTGGTGGAATTCAGGCCCACTTGCCCCAAGCAAGACTAATTCATATGTGCTTTCCATCGCATCTCCTCAGGAGGCACCTAATGTGTGGTTGTCCTACTTCTAGCGATGTTAAAACAGTGCCAAAATGCTAAGTCTATTATTCCTTTATTAAGTGGAATTCCCCTTTAAATAAGAATGTTCAGGTTCTGGTTCCAGATAAGGTGGAGCCGCTATTGACTCTGAAGAGGAAACAGCACTAGGCAGGTTTAGGGCAGGGAGGGGGTCGGCCAGAATTCTGAGTGCCTCTGAATTGGCAGTGAGCTTACCTTTTCTTCTCCTCTCTGGGTCCCCCCAGCCTTGACCCAAGGCAACCAAAAACCCAAAAGTGGGCATCAGCACAGACAGAACTCTCAGGGAGGGGGAACAGCCTCTCTGATCAGAGGAGTGATGGGCTCAGAGTGTGAGTGAACAAATGACCCGCTACTTTTTTTCTCTGCCCTCCCACCAGACGGCCCCAGATACAGTTACAGTAGTTTTAAGAAGTGCATGTGAAAAAGGGGGTTAAATAAAACCTCAGATTTCTGGCTGGAAAAACAAAGGGGAACCTCAGGGAAACAGGAAATAGCAGGGGGACTGTGGAGCGGGAGGAGCTCAGGACAGGGGGCCCATAACTTGTCTGTGAAGCCCTGAGCCCACTCCCAGCTGCACACACACAGGTCTGGCCCTAAGTGGTCTACCGGTAACTTGAGAGCTAAAATGAGAAATAGACCATGGCCCAGGTCCCAGACTGGCCATTGGGTAGCACATGCTGAACAGAACTGAATAGCTTGACATAGTCTTTGAAAAGTGAACATTGAAACCACAGTCCACAGGAGGTTGGTAGAACTGGTGGCCTGGACCCAACCTCGTCAAATGCTCACTTTTGAATTTTCTTTTTTTTTTTTACCTCTCCATAGAATTGGAGTAAGATCCAGAAACTCGTGACATAATATTCAAAATATCCAGGTTACTTGGCATATAAAGTACCAGGAAAATATCAACATGACCAGCACTGAGATGACACAGTTGTTGAAATTAGGGTGAACATGCATGACGCAAATAGAAAGATAAAAGTCTCAAAAATAAGTGATAAAAAGAAGAACCAAATGGAAATTTTACAACTAAAAAAATACATCAACAAAAAGTTTTTAAAACTCACTGGATAAGCTCAATATGGCAGAATGGAGGTGACAGAAAAAGAATCAGTGACCTTGAAGATAGATTGATGAAAAGTATCCATTTGGAACAGTGTGGAGAAAAAAGATTGAAAGGATCTCTGAGGCCACAGGAAAGGTCTAATATTTGTGTCACTGGAGTCAGAGAAAGAGAGGAGACAGCGCAGTACAGAAAGCATGCTTGAGGAAATAAAAGCTGAACGCTTCCCAAATTGCAGAAAAACACAAACCTACATATTCAAAAGCCTCTGTAAATCCCAAACCATATAAATGTCTGCCTGCCAAGCCTGCTGGCATCCGGGGGACTGTTTGTGAATCTGCGGGGCCAGCGCTGATGAGTCATGACCAACACTGAGGCAATTCTGCCCAGGAAAAGGTAGGAACACACACCAGATGGGAGTGAAGAACTGAGAACTCTTGTAAATCCAGGTTCCCAATATTGTTGTTGATGAGGGACTGAAGTATGCAGTTCTCAAAGTCACTCAGTTTCGTAAGAAAATTCTCTAATAATTAGCAATTGTTTGGACGTTTCTTAAACTCTCCGGGTAATATTTTTGCTGTCCAGAACTTTAAACCATTGTATCAGTGAAGCATTTTAGTAAATGGAAGTTCATTGTTAAATGAATAAACTAATAAATAAGAGAGGGCCTGGGAAGCACCAATGATATTAGTATATTATAAACCAAGAATTATAATCAATCCAGTTTGGTACACCTGGGATTTTTTTTGAAAAATAAAATAATTATAGTACTTTTCAGAAGGGTAGAAGGAAGAGGGAGGGGGAAAAGCAGGTGGGGGAAGAAGAGGACAATGAAGAAGAATGTTTCTTTTTCAACTATTTAGCTTTGAAATACAGTTTATATGGGAAGGCAGGATGCACCCATGATTCTTCCCTCTGTTTATCAATTTGCAAATCAATCGTTATATGTAACAATTAGTCGTTAAACATATGAGTTTTAAAAACAAGGTTTTTTTCAAGTATGATAATGAACTAATGAATTTTTATGATGTGATGTGTTTCAATCAGTTGCATTTGGATGTGCGAATTGTCACATTTTAGGCGAGTTGGCTCCTAGGTCCTTTTGACATGACCCCAACGTTTTATACAGCTTCCTTGCTTCATAACAATAAGATATCCCAAGCTCATTCTGTACATTTCATATCTTGGAACCAATCATTTCTCAAAGGATGCCTGTTGTTTTTTTGTTTAGAAATTGTATTTAGATATCACAGTCTGGAAGAGAGGGGTGCTACAGGGTTTTCATGTTTTTAGGCCTTTTCAGTAAACAGAGGAAGAAAAATTATGTGTTTTAAATGATTGACTGCTATAAGAGTGGAATATGAAGAGCAGGGAAACAAATATAAAATTGTTACAAATAAAATGGATATTAAACCAACTATATCAACAATTACTTTAAATTTGAATGTTCCAAATGCATCAAAGACAGATCAGGATGTTGTGTTTTTTTTTAAAAAGAGCCCCAAGTATATATTGTCTTCAAGAAACTCACTTTAAATATAAAGACACATTGAAAATAAAGGTACAGAAAAAAGGCTTACCACACTGGTAGTTGTCAATGGAAAGCTGGAGTAGCTATGTTACATTCAGACAAAACAGACTTCAAAGTGAGGAAGATTATCAGAGATAAAGGGGAATGTTACAGGGTGATCAATCATCAGGAAACCTTAGCTGTTCAAATCCGTGGCTATTGGGTTGTGAACAGGATGATGGGGGTGGTGACGGTAAAGAATACAAAAGAGGAGCTGATTATAAAGGGTCACAAGGAAACTTTTATGGATGATGGACGTGTTCACTCTCTTGACTGTGGTGAAGGTTACATGGGTATGTAGATATGTCAAAACTTGTAAAATCATGCACTTTAAATATGTACAGTCTGTCAATTATAACTCACACTGTTTAAAATTTTTTGAAAATGTATGCCATCATTGTCTTGCTCTGACTCAAAGCCATTTTTTTCACAGTTAAAGAATTTGGAGTACAGAGAGGTTAAGTAACGTGTCCAAGATCACACAGCTAGTAAGTAGCTGTGGCAGGATTTGAAATTAATGTGACTCTAGCATCCATGGTCCCAACCACTTTGCCTGAGTGAATTAATCAAGGCCCATGTCTCATGGCCAGTTGTGGAGCTGACCCAGAGGGGGCACTCAGTGAGTGTTTGCTTTTGTTGAAGTAATTCTTGGGGACAGGCACACCTTCAAACAATTCAGAAAAACTCTAGGAAAGGCCTCAGTTATCTCCATGTTACAGAAACCTGCTTACAGTTCTGCATGTGTAATGGGGGTGTGATGGGGACAGTGTGTGTGTATCACATTTGAGTCTTTGGGATCTGAAATTGGAGTCTTCCCTTATAGCCTCCCTAGGCCACGCCCACCCACACTGCCCAGCACCTGCCATCCTCTTCAGAGCTCCTGTTGACACACTCTTAATACTTTAATCAGAAAGGACATTAGGGAGATGAGTTGAGTACATCAGCCACAGACAAGGAGGAAAAATATGCTCTGTAGGGAGGTGGAAACATGAATTCTAGAGTCAAACACCTGGGGTTGAATGACAGTTCCATATAAATGTTAAGATTAGTTGTTCTAATTCTGAGAAGAATGCCATTGGTATTTATGTAAGGATCACATTGAATCTGTCTATAACTTTAGGTAGTAAGTACATTTTAACAATAGTAATCCTTCCACTTCATGGGCATGGTATATCCTATTTTTTGTACCTTGTTCAATTTCTTTTTTTTCAATATCTTATAGTTTTCAGAGTACAGTTCTTTCACCTTCTTGCTTAAATTTATTCCTGGGTATTTTATACTTGTTTACACAATTGTAAATGGGCTTGTTTTCTTAATTTCTTCTCCTGATCATTCATTATTGGTGCATGTAAATGCAACAGATTTCTGTATACTGATTCTGTATCCTGCAAACTTCACTGAAATTATTTATTAGTTCCAACAGTTTTTTTTTGGTGGAGTCTTTAGGATTTTCTATATACAGTATCATGTCATCTGAAAATGATGAGTTTTCTTTCTTTCTTTCTTTCTTTCTTTCTTTCTTTCTTTCTTTCTTTCTTTCTTTCTTTCTTTCTTTCTTTCTTTCTTATTTAGATACTTTTTATTTCTTTGTCTTGTCTGATTGCTATGGCTAGGACTTCCAGTACTATGTTGAATAGAACTGGTGATAGTGGGCATCTTTGTCTTGTTCCTGAGTGAGTTTAAAATGATGTAAAACGTGTGAACTATCTTGCACAGGGCCTGGCACATATCACATGCGCAATAAATGGTGGTTGCTATTATCATCACACCAGCATCATTATTCTGTGGAAGGAATTTCACACAGTAAGTTGTCAGACACTGTGCCAGATCACTACACAGTGAATTCATTGTTACTTTAGGAGGTCTTTATAAAGGAGGATGTGCTCCATCATTTTGGGTTGAATTTGGAGTGGTCCTGCCAAAATCAGGGGGATGGAGGAAATTATCTCAGTGGTTGATTCTCATGCTGGTATTCTGTGGTCTCAGACTTTGAAACTCCCATGGATGAACCGAGAGAGTAGGGAGGGACAAAATGGGTAGCCAGTGGTCATAACTGTGGGATCCCTTGTCAATAAACACCTGAAATTAGAGGCAAAGATGTCTTTGTGTCCCTGGTACCTAAGACAACATCTGGTCTACAACTGTTCAGTAAACATTTAATAAATCAGTCAACCCTATACCAGGGCTTTAGGTTGCTGGTGGCAGGTCACCAGATGTCCCTATTTGGTATAGCTTAGGTGAGAATGCATCTCACGAGCCACCAATAACATACATCTTCCTGTGTAAAATAGTCTTGTTATCCACTTGCAGCTTTCCAATTGAACATTACTTGAGTACCAACTTATGAAATTACTTATGCACAACTTTACATGAGAGTTAAGTATTAAAAGAAAACACATCTACTAAATATGAATTAAATCTTATCAATGCATGCTTATCTAGTTCTTCCTCACTTTCACAGACTGCCCAGGTCCCTTGGGGGGTCCCCAGTAAATGCTCAGCTTCCTGAGGGAGCACAAGGGTCCATTGATTTGCTAACACCTTCCTGTAACACTGAAAATACTCATACTTGTTCCAGGCCTCAGTTCCCTGATTGCCATCTGAGCTCCTGACCTTTGTACATTTTTCTCTTTGTTACCAGAGAACTGGTGCCACAAAATGGGAGATGCTATTTGCTCTGATTTCGAAGCTCTGGTTTTCTTCCTGCCTGATGCTTACTTTTCATTTGACTTTCTACGAAAAGAGAAGGGAAAGGGCTCCAGATTTCTTGAAGGGATCAGACCCTTTTACCTTCAGAACTCCTCTTATAATGTCAATATTTTAAAACTCTCTAAACATGGCAATTTTAAAGCAAGCTTACAGATTAGGATCTTTGCAATATGTTACAGCTAAATGTCAGAACTGGATAATGTCAACATTAATCAAAATGGCCAGGTGAGAATTGAAATGGTGTAGGAACTACTCAAGTCCCTAACATTCAGAAGGCAATATTACATGAGCAGATGTCAAAGTTAACAATGTTAGCTGACTAAACAGGGAACTTCATGAGCGTACGTTGGAGGTGAGCTGATCAGCATTGATATTAATCATGCTTTGGACAGTAGATAGACAATCTATAAACACCCAGTTGGCATCAAGGAAGAAAACTGATTTTATTTTCTTTTGCTACTGAAGCCTTGACCATATTTCTTGTCACACTTGAAATGAGTTCATTGACTATGCTCTATCTACACCTTGTACATACTTCTGTGGTGGGATTTACTGCCACCTATTGTAATTATTTGTTATCTATCTCTTTCCCACACTAGCCTGTAAGATTCTTGAATTCAGGGACTGTTGTTACCAATATCTGCCAGGTCTGCAATGGAATAAGCAGAGGCTTGGGAGTAAAAAAATATTTGGATTTAAATCCTGGCTCTAGAACTTACTGTGATATCATGAGCAAGTTTCTTAACGTCTCTGAACCTCATAATACTCATCTGTAAAACAGAGATTTTAATAACTTCCTAGAAGAGTTGATTAGAATGAAAGGATGTAACTTACTATATCATAAAGGTTCTTTGATTAGAAACAACAGAAAGAAACTGTACTATTACGATTATTTGGTTATAAGCAACAGAGAGAAACTCTGGCTAACTTGAGAAAAAATAATTGTCCATTCATTTCATTCTCACCTCATCAATGGAAAATGTTGCAAAATTTAAGTGTAAATGTAGGTTAGGCTATGAAAAGACTTTCCCAGACAGGATGGAGTGCTCATTATGAAGCAGTGTGTGCATTAAGGAAATTTTGAAAAGCTAACTCAATCTTTGAAGTACTATGTGATCCAAAAGAAAAAATGAATGCAGGAAGATCAGCTCAGATTTTCTTGCCTGTTATATGTGATATGTCTTTTCTGAGTTATCTTGTTTTCTGATGTGAAATTTCAGAGGTTAATTATACACAAAAAATGTTTGCAAACAGCCAGAATCAGCCTCAGACAATGTACAGTGAAGTTCCAAGCTGCAGGGTTGCTCCCTGAAGATCAGCACATAGAAACTATACAGAAGGCTGTTAACCATGCAATTAAAAAAAAAAAAAAAAAGTAAGAAAATAAACATTTAAATGGGAAAAAATCCATTTGTAAAGAAGAGAGACAGGAGAAATGACCAAAAAAAAAAATACTAGTCTTACATCACCAAAAAAAATCAAAAGGGTAATTTTGAGTGTCTTAATTTTCTTCAAGAACTAAATACTATTTCTAAAGCTAAGGACCAAATAATGTCAAGGTTTGCTCTCATTCAGCAACCAACAGAGAGGGTGAAGATATTTGCAATGCTTATAACTGAGAAGAGCTCATATCTAAGATACATACATAAAAACTTACATAGGTTAATAAGAAAATCAATTAGAAAAAAAGACAGTAGGAAAATGGGCCGAAGACTTAGTCAACTCACCGAAGAAGAAAACCCAATGAAAACAAACATTGACAGTTGCTCAGGAATAAAAATCAGGGAAGTGAGAATTAAAACTGCAATGAGGTATGATGACACCTCCACCAATATGGCTAAATTTGAAAGTCTGATGAGACCAAGCATTGACAAGGATGTGAAGTAACAGGAACTTCCATACATGGCTGGTGATGCTCTGGAAAACGTTCGGCCCTATTTACGAAAGCTGCAGTTGAACATCCTCTGATACAGTAATTTTACTCCTAGGTATTATTCGCAGTGTAAATGCATAAACATATACAATAAGCTATGTACAAAAATATTCATAGCAGTGATACTCAAAATGACCTCAACGGGCCTGGCCGGGCGTGGCTCAGCGGTTGAGCATCGACCTAGGATCCAGAAGATTGCGGTTCGATTCCCGGTCAGGGCACATGCCCGGGTTGTGGGCTCGATCCCCAGCAGGGGGCGTGCAGGAGGCAGCCGATCAATGACTCTCTCATCACTGATGTTTCTATCTCTCTCCCCCTCTTCCTTCTCCCGGAAATCAATACAAATGTATTTTTAAAAAATAACCCCCAACTGGAAACAACCCAAAACTCCAACAGAGTGGATAAATTGGATTATAGTCATAAAATGGGATATATGGCCATGAAAATGAACAAACTATAGCTATGGGCAATGACATAGTTGATTCTCATAAGAATAATATTGAGCAAAAGAAAGCATATGCAAAATAACACATACTCTATGGTTCTATTGACATAAAGTTAAAAAAAAAAGTGAAACTAAATTACAATGTCTCGACTATGTACTGAGGCGGTAAAAACAATAAAGAAATACAAGGAAAGGTTGCCAACAAGGTCAGAAGAGGAAGGGGCTGGGGCTAGAAGAGTATTGGCAATGTGCTTTCTTTTGACCTGGATGGTGGTTACACAGGTATTCATTTTAGGCATTTTAATGTTATTTTCATCATTTAAAACACATTTTTAAAACTCCTTTTACCCTCAGCAGTGAAAGCCTAGGCAATTACTTATGCCAAATTACCCCAAATAATAAGGCATAAAAATTGGTGTGCCTCACTCATTAACTTATTTGCAGAGGATATTACAATTTACTTTCAATGCCATTTTAGGAAATGCAAACATTTACCAATGAGCCAGCCAATTAACAAGTATCAAACTCTGGGAGTAATTGTACAATATCAAAATTTCTAGTAATCCCTCTGGTGGCAGTCAGTGTCCAATCTCTGCTAAATTTAAATTTTAAAGGGTGATAAAGACCTTAGTCACTCCTGGGAGTAAGCATGTTTTCTTTAATCTGCAATGTGGTCACAGAGCATTATAGAAATCTATTTTCTAAAATTTCCAGAAGGTCTTTGCCATTCATATAGAAAATAAAACCACAGTGGACAAGCTCAATATCTCAAAATGGCAATGAGGAGGGTGACTGGACACACAAAACAATATTAAAGGTATTTTTAAAACAAATGTTTTGGTGTTATTTCTAGGAATTTATGCCGCAGATGTCCAAGTTCTGCATGCGCAGTGTGTGAACAGCATGCTCAGCGCAGGGCCCTGGAGCCCCAGCAGAGCCAGCTGAGGAAAGGGCTCCTGCCACGCTCCTGAGGCCACGCTCCACCCGCCCACACTGATGCTCCCCCACTCTACACCAGGAAGGCAGCTTGAACTGTAGGTGGTTTTGTTACAGTTTCTTTGAAAATACGTTAGAAGTTTAATAACAATAGTAATACAGTACAAGAGAAGAAGTTCAAGCCTCAAAGTAAGGGCCTCCTGAAAGTGAAAGGAAGAAACCAGGGAAAGGGTGAGATCCAACGAGGAGCAAGCAGTTTCTCAAAGGGAGTCAGAACCATCAGCGGGAGGCCCAGGAATCTGCCTTTTAACAAGCTCTGCTGGGGTGATTCCTATACCCACCGAAGGACTGTACCTAAAAGAAATGTACACAAAATAGATGAAACTAATCTTGAGCCTTCTACTTCGGGATTTCAATCAAGTTGGCTGATAAAATTTAGGGGGCTCCCTAACTCTAAAATAAAACCCATAAGGGATGGAGAGGATTCAGGAAGGTAAAACGGGCATTTCTCTATCACAAAATTCACAAAACATTTCAGTTAATACTGTTGACAGCCCTGTGTTGGAAATCTAGAGTTTAAGTTACTTCTGGATGATTCCACAGCTAGTGAGTCACACAAATGAGATTTGAACCAGTGCTCCCTTCCACCACGCTGTTGAAGATGACAGGGGTTATGGGTGAAATGGAATTTTGAGGGGTGAAAAAAAGAACCAAAAACACAGAATCTCTGAAAACGCTGAGATACTCTTTCCTATCCGACACATAAAAATTAGGAAGCCTGACCATCAGTTGTCACTAAAGGTACGGAGCTCGGAGAATTCTTATAAGCCTGCTAGAGGATGTATAAATTAGAGGCATCAATCTGGAGAGAAATTTGGTGGGACCTAGTAAAGCCAGAGATGCATGTACCCTTGGCTGGTGATCCAGACACACTATTTCACATGTGTCCAGTATATTTATTGCAGCATTCTTGTAATAAAAGGCAGATCCAGTTCTGCGGGGCTTGCAACTTTACATGATCGGGGAAGTTCTCTTTAAGGAAAGTGATACAAAATTACAAATATTAAAGTAAATATTTATTTAGATCGAGGGAAGTAGTTACAAGAAACTTCTAGAGCCTTGGAAATCCATGTCCCTTTATTCTGAGTTCCTTTAGAAATGTTTCTCGATTGCTTCTCCCCTCCCTCTACCACTCCCAGCACTATGAGGGAGAGAGGTGGGGGGAGACATACATGCAAATAAGGGGCTCTGAGCTTAACTTTCATTAGCTTCATGGTAAATCCACCTCTGCCTGTAATAGATAAACATTGAAAACAGTCCAAATAACTATCAGAATGAGAATGAATAAATTGTGGTACATTCATATATTGGAATATTAAAAAGAACTGGAGCTCCACAGATCTCAAAAAATAAGTTTGAATTGTAGAATAATATAGAGAGTAAGATACCATTTATTTAAAGTTTAAAAATATGCAAAACAATACAAGAGACTGTTTATAGGTACATATTTTATATATATACATATATGTACACACGTGTGTATATGTATGTAAGTGTGTATATAAAATTATAATATAGAAGGAAATGATAAACTGAATTCTAGACAGTGGTTACCTCTATCCAGGAGGAAAAAAGAAAAATGCAGAGAGTACAAGGGAGATTCATTGTATCTGGTTTTTATTTTTCCTTGAAATAAAAGAGGAGGGTCTGAAGGAGATGTGACAAAATATTAAGATTTGATTTGACAAGCCTAGGTGGTAGCTGCCCAGTTTTATTGCATAATCCTCTAAACTCTTCTATATGCAGGGAAGAGTTCACAGGTTCTACAAATAAAAAGTGTCGTTTGCACTAACCAGGGAAAGAGGGCGCTTTAATTCTCGAAATAGACCTGATTCCTCCATTTTAATACTTAATTTATATTTTATTGAGGTATACATAAGTAAAATGCACAGCTCACGGAATGTTTGCATATGAGATCCGGGTAAGCCCACCCAGATCGCAGTATAAATGCTTGCAACTCCCTTCACCACACACACAGTTCCGGGCACAGAGCAGTCTATGGCACACACAGGTCCTGATCCCCTGGTCTCAGCTTAGACACCACTTCCTCTAGGGAAACTGCCTCGCTCCCCAAGACTTGGTGACTACTGCTCTTCTGTGCTTATTCCTATAATTGACCATTGACTTGTCAGGTCCTCTTTCTAGATAATGAGCTTCTTTTCTGAAAGATCCAAACTACAAAATGTGACTTCTTTTTCTGCTCTGAGCACATGACTTTCCATTTTTCAAGTTAAATTGTACTCACCACTGTCAGCTCCTTCAGAGAAACCCAAGATCCATTCGTTTTCTATGCCTAACGTCTCCATAATCTCGGCAACCAGTACTATGCTCTCTTCACTCTGAGGTCATGACCTTGAAATCAAGTTTTGGGTGTTGACCATTTCATGAGTAAATTCAAGCCTAATGAAAAAACCCCTGCGCACTGAGTTGTACTCCGTGGTCACATGGGGTATCAGAGCAATGACTGCCTTTTAGAAGCCCCGAGCTTTGCAAGTTAAGCTGAAACCTGTCACGCCGAGCCTGATTAGAACCTTCCCCAAAGCCGACGAGTAATGCCGAAAGCATTCATTCCACAGACCTGCAGCACCAAAAGGTAACAATAAGGATGTTTCACTTCTGTACCTCACACCAAGGACACCTAAGGGAACTCCCTGGGTCGTAGAGAGCCCGGCAGGCATGCTAAGGAAGGCAAGTCCTCTTTGGGCTGTAGAGGGAGCAACTGGAGGGGTGTTTAATCACTGGAGTAACAGGTGGATCAGAAAAATGGACCCCAGTATAATAGTACAAGCTTGAAGCCCCTCTGAGCTTCAGTTTCTCCTTTGGAAACGGGGAGTGGTGATGCTCAGAGGGCTACTGTAAAGATTAAATAAGTTAACATGAAGAATTCCTGGCACTTAGCTGTCTATAGCATGAGCCATCAGCATCATTGATGTGGTAATAATTTTGGAAAGATCACTCTGGCTATTGTCTGGAAGGTGATGAATATAAAAGAGGAAGTGTAATTCCAACGTTGAAAACAATAGGATGATACGGTTTGATATAGACAAATGCCCTGGGTAGGAAATGAGCCAACTGGTCTCTACTTTTAGTCCCTTGGACAAGGTAGGTATATTCAAAAAGAGATTTGAACCAGGAAACACGTCATAGCTGTGCACCCCAGATTGTCTCATTCCCAAGAGTTTTGTAACCAGTACATTGAAGGCATATATATATATATTTTTAAGGCCAATAGCTACATAATTCTGAAGGCATTTATTTGGTTAGAAGTTTCCATGTTTCTTAAGGTTCAAAAAGTGCCCAAGAACTATGGTATTTTCATGGGAAATATTGTCTAGTCTATTTTGAGAACAATTTTACAATTCTTCCAGGCTGTTTACCCTTCTGGCAACCTTCCCTGCTCTCCTTATGGCATGAAATACTCTTTCTTACATCCCAAACTAGCTAAATTCTGACCCTACTCAAAAACTCAGCTTAATTATTTCCTCCTCTAGACGGCCCTCCACCTGTGTCCACTTAAGTGCACTTACTGGTTTACATTGCAGTGCTGTTTTCTTGCCAGTCTCCATCTCTAACCATGAGCTCCTTGATGGAAGGGACCATGATTTTATTTCCCACCCTGAGACACTGTGTAGTGTAATAGTTTAGTGCCTGAAGCCAGGATTTGGGGGGGGGGGGGGATTATATCTCACACTTACAGGATGTATACCTTTGAGCAAGTCGTTGAACTTTTCTGTGCCTAAGTTCCCTTATCTGTAAAATGGGCCTAAGAATAGTGGCAAATTTAAGTAACTAGCCTTTACTTCTTTTAACTGGAAACCTTTTCATGATTATCATTGAGTTACAGGAAAAAAAAATTACTTTTGGATACGTTTTAAAGGTAGCCTGCCCAGCCGGGCGTGGCGCAGCGGTTGAGCGTGGACCTAGGATCCAGGAGATCGGGGTTCGGTTCCCGGTCAGGGCACATGCCCGGGTTGCGGGCTGCAGCAGATCAATGACTCTCTCATCATTGATGTTTCTAGCTCTCTCTCTCCCTATCCCTTCCTCTCTCTGAAATCAATAAAGATATATTTAAAAAATAAAATAAAATAATAAAGGTAGCCTAACTTATAAAAGGGTCAGTGTTTCCAGGTCAAACAAATGCAGATAACTGCGATGGGGGGCGGGGAAAAAGAGAGGAACTTGAAGGTTCTGGCAGGCAGGGCTGGACGCCCCAGCAGGTCTCCCGCCCCCCCCACGCCGCGCGCCTTCTCTGGCTCCCGGGATGTTCAAGGTCCCTTCACACTCTACTCGCGCTTAGCTCCGCCCCTTCTTAGCTCCTGGCCCCGCCCCTTCCGCTGCTCCTCCTCCTTCTCCTCTTTGAACTGGAGTCAGGAGTACGCACGCCGTCTCCTGGTCCGCTCGCAGCGTGGTGACGCTCCGTCCGCGCGGTGACGTAGGGCGGTGTTCGGCTGGGGCGCAGGGCGCAGGTTTAGAAACCACGCGAGACCTTGGGGCGTGTGCGGCGCCGTGGTTTCCCGTCGGCTTTCGCCGCTGAATGTGTTGTCTCCGTCCCGCCCCCTCTGGGAGAGGGAAACGGAGGACAGGTTCTCTGGGGACAGAGCTGGAGCCCCTGAAGGGGAAGGGAGCCGCGGGGGTACTTTGGAGCACTTAGAGGGCAGGACTGTGGCCCGGAACAGGGGAGCGGCTGCGAGGGGACGGTCGCCGCAGGCAGGGTCGGAACCCTCGGGGCCGGGGCCGCCCGCGCGATGTTCGGGGCCCGGGGCCTGCTCCGCGCCCTGCGCTCCTGTTCCTCAGCTCCCTGCCCGAGACCCAAGCCTCCAGCTAAACTGAGCGTGCGGGACGCTCTCAGGGCCCAGAACACGAGTGGGGAGCGCGTTAAGGTCCAGGTGGGTGTATGGGAAGGGGGTGGGTCTTTTTCTTGTTAGTGACTTCCGTGGCACACCCACAGCTAGACTTGCCTTGTGCTGTGGGGCCTGAGCGACAGGCAGGGAAAGTTAGCGTAGGCAGTCGTGTGCGTTCGCGCTTTTCTCCTTTCGTTGGCTACCGTTACCTTGCGCAAAACTTGGCGATGCCTGTTAAAAGCACCAGAACTTGGCTTTCACGGCAGCGGGGCGTTACCTGTAAACATGTTAGTCATCCAGCAGGATCAGCGAAGGAGCCCCTTTTCCTTTAGCCCGTGTAATAAGCATCCCCAGTGATATGCTGGTTGTCTTGAGCTAGCTCCTTGAGAGCAGAAAACACGTCTTAACCTGTCTTGGTATTCGCACGTGTCTGGCCATAAATCATTGTTCAAAAGCCATACCTGCCATTGGACACGTAGCCACCTCAGTGCCTAAAATGAGGCTCTGCGTAGAACATGTGTGATCAATTAGGAAAAAGAGTGGAGTGTAGCAGTTCGAAAGCTCTGGAGTGAGATAATAGGTGTAAGACATAGAACAGTGATCCACAGTCAAGAAACATTAGCTCTTATTTCTCTTGCTAATAATATTTGCAACAGCACCGCATAGATTCCCTCTTACAGGAGTAGGCCAAGCAAGATGGTTTGACCGCTTGTTAGGTTGCTGAAACACACTAACACAGTTGCTTTTGTTTTCCTCACATATCCTTGATTTTTAGCAATATGACTAATCCACCGTTCTGCATTTCTTTGGGTTTCATATTTTTTCCAACATCCAAATCAAAATATTTTCTTGAATTCACCTGTCAGTTTGGCATACATTAATGGTACCTTTTAAAGGGTCTCGAAGATGAAAAGAACAACCTAGCGCCTAGGTTAGAGGCTTTCATTTTGGTGCTGTGTAGTCTAATATAGTAGCTATCTGACACTTGTGGCACTGAGCACTTCAAATGTGAGTAGTCTGAGTTTGAGAGGTTCTGTAAGTAAAGTAATTTTGAAGAACAAAAAAGGATGCAAAATATTTTTATATTGATTATATGTTAATATCGTGGGCATAATGGGTTAAATAAAATATTAAAATTAATTTCACCTGTTTCTTTTTACTTTTCATGGGGCCACTAAAAAATGTAAAAAATTTCTTATTTGGGTCACATATTTTTGTTGGACAGCCCTGGTCTAATGGCTAAAACAAGTTATTACAGCAATAGGATAGGTATTAGTGGTATAGATAAAGAACTTGGAGGAAACAGAGGAAAGTCAACTGTGTGAGGGGGGTCAAGGAAGACTCCTTGTCTAGAGGATATGGTGGGGACACAAAGTAAGGATCAGTAGTCATGCGCCACATAACAATGTTTCTGTCAGGGACAGGCCGCATAAAAGGCGTGGTCCCATAAGATTATAATGGAGTTGAAAAATTCCTGTCACCTCAAGACTTGGTAACCTGATAACCTGACGTCATGGCACAACATGTTTGTGGTGATGCTGGTGTAAACAAACCTACTGTGCTGCTGGTTGTATCAAGCATACAATTATGTACATAATACTTCTAAGAATGATAAATATGTTACTGGTTTGTGTGTTTACTATACTTTCATTGTTGTTTTAGAGTCTACTCTTTCTCCTTATAAAGGGTTTGCTGTAGAACAATATGCCGTCTTACACCTGCAGCAACCTCATCATACATCTTGCCTTTACCTCAATTGCATCATTTTCTCTTGTGCTTGATTTAATCCCCTTGTTTAGTGCAGTGACGTGTATAGGTGTGTAGTAGCTATCCCATCTGGATTTACTTAAGTGTACTCTATGATGTTCACACAGTGACAAAGTTGCCTAACAACGCTGTTCTCAGAATATACTCTGTCATTAGGTGGTGCATGACTGTACAGTAAGATCATCTTGCTTTTCCCAGACATCTTTGATTGTCAATCAAACACCATCAGTTGTTTCACAATTGTTCAGTGTCTGCTGGAGAAATATTCTCCCTTAACTTCTCTGCAAGTTAAATTTAAGCTAGATGTGATCCGGGAGAGGGCTGTTTTCAATGTTAATTGGTCTACCTGAAGACATCTCATTTATACTCAAACTTACCTGTCATTTAAATTCAGAGTGTCTTTGGAAGTTTGTGTACTACTTAATGTGTTCATAATGAGAAGTTTCTTGAGAACTCTTTATGTATGGTATTTTGTAACAGGAAAAAAAAATCCCATAAAGATGTTTCTAGTCTAGCCTGGCCGGGCGCTGCTCAGCGGTTGAGTGTCAACCTAAGATCCAGGCGTTCGGGGTTCGATTCCTGGTCAGGGCACATGCCCCAGTTGTGGGCTTGATCAGTGACTCATCATTGATGTTTCTCTCTCTCCCTCTCCTTTCCTCTCTTAGAAATCAATAAAGATATATTTATTTATTTTATTTATTTTTTTTAAAAAGGTGTTTCTGGTCTGTAACTATGCATTCTCCCTTCTTGGGATTTGATATAAAAAAAGACCCAAATAGGTGCCCTGTTATTTGTAACCCAATTAAGGGGAGGTAGGGACAGGAGAAAATATGTGAAATAGCCAATATTGAGGGGATTGGTTATGTGAATTAGGCTCATCCACCTAATGGAATGTCAGGCATCTATTCAGAAAGGTGGAATGCCAAAGCTATATCTCACTGTGATAGGAACCATATAAAATTATATACACATAGGAGTGAACTAAAAGCATTTGACTTGTTAAGGTAGCATTATGAGGACACTTTCCCCCCCATTTTCATTTAGTCTTCTGTGTGTGTCTGTAATGAAAATGTAAAATGCTTACGTTTTTAAAACTCATATTTAGAAATATTCCTCTTCATTAGGGATGGGTTCGTTCAGTCCGATCCCAGAAGGAAGTCTTGTTCCTGCATGTAAATGATGGGTCATCTTTGGAAAGCCTTCAGGTTATAGCAGATTCAAATTTTGACAGTAGGTGAGTGTTTTTTTAAAAATGAGTCCTTTGATTTTTTTTTCATCTCTTCTGCTCCCCATTCCCCTAATCCAGTGTTCACATTGTACCCTGCATGATCTTTCTAAACCAGTCTGCTTTTCATAGCTCTGAGGCTCAAGTCCAAATATTTAGAATCAAGATCCTTCAAGTTCAGACCTTTCCTCCTGTAATATCTTCATGTGACAATATCCCCCACCTGTCCTTTGCTTCAGCCTCTCTTAACTACCTGCAGCTTTTAACCTAATTAAGGATAAAAACCGTCATTAAGTATTTTAATGTTTTGATAGCAGAACATTAATATATATATATTTGGGGTATAATGATATCTTGTTTATGCTGTGTTTTTGTTACTGTAGAGAACTGGATTTTGGCAGTTCTGTGGAAGTTCAAGGGCAGCTGGTTAAAAGTCCATCCAAAAGGCAAAATGTGGAACTGAAGGCAGAAAAAATTGAAGTTGTTGGAAATTGTGATCCCAAGGTATGTTTTCTGACACTTATGGAGGCTTTTTAGGGTTAATTAAAAACATTAGCAATCTGTTTTAGATGGGATTATTGGGAAGATGGCACTTGGAACATGTTTTGATTGTGACTTCCCAGGTAACTGAAGCAGTCAGTAAGAGCCTAAGGAATAGACAATAGCAAAAAGTATATATGTAAATGGCTGAGTGTGATGAGCGAGAGCTAAGTGTTCGTTTGTGCATCTCTGTGGTGCCTGTCACGGTTGGAACTTGCCTCTTTTACAAGCATGCCCAACTACAGAGACATACCAGGGCAGACCACAGTCTTTTTTTTTTTTTAATATATTTTTATTGATTTCAGAGAGAGGAAGGGAGAGAGAGAGAGAGAAACATCAGTGATGAGAGAGTCATTGATTAGCTGCCTTCTGCACACCCCCTACTGGGGATCAAGCCTGCAACCTGGGCATGTGTCTTGAACCAGAATCAAACCAAGATCTCCTGGGTCATAGGTTGATGCTCAACTGCTGAGCCGCGCTGGCCAGGCAGGCCACATTCTTTGGAAAGCTCTGTCTAGAAGCGACTTGCATGATCTAGAATTGTTATGTCCAGTACAGTAACCATTAGCCACTCGTGGATATTTACTATTAAATCAATTAAAATCAAATCAAAAATTCCTTTCCTCGGGGTCATTAGTCACATTTCAAGTGCTCAGTGGTTACATGCAACTAGTGGCTACCATTGCTGGATAACACAGATACAGAACATTTCCATTTACCATAGAAAGTTCTATTGGACAGTGCTCGAGTGTTGTAATGCTTGCCTGAACAAAGAAATTGTATATTAAGACATGTTTATCCTGTTTTTGCAAGACTCTTCTGTTAGTAGCTTTTTATTTGTAGCCTGAATAAGAAGTTAGCAGGAATAAAATAATAGATTATTAATCTAATTTCTTAAATTGGAGAAAATGAGGCCCAGCCAGGTGAAATGACTTACCCAAAGGTAAAAGAGCTGAAACTGGTGCACTAGCCATTTGACTCCCTGTGGTTTTGCGATACTTGTCTTCAAATGTTTAGTGAACAAAAAATGAGGAAATATAGGGAAATTGCATCATTTTAATTCATTTTTAGTTCTTTGGGATAACTGGAAGAAATTAAATATAGGAAGTAAGAAAGAAAATGGACAAATTCTTTAAAATGTCATTCAGAATAATTTTCTAAGAAATTCTAATTGACATGTAAAATCAAAAATCAGGTTCTAAGATTTCTGAAAAATAAACTGAAAATAATTTGGAACTCAGGAATGGAGACAGTAACCATTATTGTTTTTCCTTTTTTAGAGGAATTTATCGCTATTAAAAGTTTGCCATGTGTTTTACTCTTCTTAAATTGTTCTCCCTTGGCTTCTGTGGGTATTGATACCTTCACCTTCTCTTTCTTTTCATTTTAGTGTCATTTTTAAGTATTCAGACATTAGGGAATTCTGAACCCCTCACAGTCCCCAGATTCCTGTTAATGTGGTCATATTTTCACTTTAGTAAGTGTGGTGCTTATTTCTCTACAATGTAAATTAATATCTGCACAAGGCCTAAAAGGAATAGACAAGCCTAAAGGTTCCCAGTGTAGTTCTTTTACTTAGCTTTTTTGTTATCTTTTTATTGAAACTGTGGTTTTGGTCTGAAAGTTTGTTTCTGTCTTCTTAATCTTATGAGTGAGGGTAGAAAAACTAGGTAGAGTCATAATTTTATTTAAAATTTCTGTGAATATACACTACTCTGCCAGAAGACAGAAAGCTGTTGACCCTCTCTCACATGCTTAGATAGCAGCAGTGCATATTGGCAAACAGTGATTAAACTGTGTCAGTTGATTATGAATGATTGTGGACTTTCAATACATTTGGGTGATTTTAAAATTAAATACCAGCTCTGTGTATACAGCTGTAGAAAACAATCTTTAATATCAACAATATTCTGAACTCCTGTGTGCCAAACAGTGGATTGTTTTGCATAGTTTTATCCTAATCTCTCTATTTGTAAGTAGTGGTTGATAGCTAACAGAAATTTGGTAAATAACAGGTTAGTGTCCGTGATATTAAATGTATTTGTCCGGGATTCCACAGCTAATACATAGTAGAGCAGAATTCAAACCCACATCTCTGATTCCACCCCACCACCATTTTACTAACTTGTTGGAGTTAATGTGTACTATATTCAGTTATATTAAGAAATAAAGAAGGAAAGCATCTTTGTTTTGTTCTAAAGCCCTACTATTTTAAAAATGCCCTGGAAACTATCTTTGTAGCTCCTAATTTGTTTTTTCCATATTGGCAGGATTTCCCTTTTAAATATAAAGAGAGGCCTCCTCTGGAGTTTCTGAGAAAATTTCCTCACCTTCGGTGTAGAACTAATGTCCTGGGTTCTATACTGAGGGTTCGCAGTGAAGCCACAGCTGCTATTCATTCTTTCTTTAAGGTAAGGTGTTTTGCTTCTCGGTGTTCTGTCTTGTAAAGGAACTAAATATTTGTAGTTCTATTAGTTGTTACTCGCATGGTACTTTTTTTTTTGGTAGATTTAAATTTTCTCTTTATCACTTGTTCTGAGCATTTTGATTATGATGTACCTTGGCACAGTTTTCTCTATGTTTCTCGTGTTTGGAGTTTGTTGAGTTTCTTGGATCTTTTCTTTTTCATTTTACTCAACTTTTTCAGCCATTCTTTTTTCAAACATTTTTTATGTTTCTTCCCTCCTTTGGGGACTTCAACTGCCCAAATATTAGTCCACCTGATGATATCTCCAGATCTCACTGATGTTCTTTTTTTTTTAAATTGAGAGAGAGAGAAATATCCATGTGAAACATCAATCGGTTGTCTTTCAAAGTTGCCCTGATATCAGGGATTGAACCCACAACCTGGATATGTGCCCGGACTGGGAATCAAACTCACGACCTTCCGTTGCAGTGGGCGATGCGCCAATGAACTGAACCACACTGGCCAGGGCTTCTTTTCTTTTAAAAAAATTCTTTTTCTTTGTGCGTTTCTTTTGGATAATTTCTATTGCTATGTCTTCAAGCTTATTTATCTTTCCTTCTACAGTGCCTACTTTGTTGTTATTTCTATCGAGTGTGTTTTCCATCTCACACATTGTAGGCTTCATACCTACATGTTTGATTTAGAACCTTTTTAAAAATAGATCTTCCACTTCTCTACTTAACTTTTGAATATATACAATATGGTTTTGAACATACACAGTGCAGTAAAAATACTGCTTTTATGTCCTTTTATTGTAATTTTAACATCTGTCAGTTATGAGTCAGTTTTGACTTATTAATCTCATTATGGATTATGTTTTCCTGCCTCTTTGCATACCTGCAAATCTTTGATTAGGTGCCAGACATTGTGCATTGTAAGCTTCTTAAGCTTTGTTCTGGTGTGCAGCTATTTGAAAACTGTTTGATCCTTTGGGTTTTGGTTTTAAGTAGGTCTGGAGAAGTGCTCAGTCTAGGACTAATCATTCCCCACGACTTAGGCAAAGCCTCCCTAAGAGCTGTACCTAGTGCCCTGTGAATTACGAGTTTTTCCTATCTGGCTTGTGGTTACAGACACATTTCCAGCCACATGTGAGCACCAGGCACTGTTTCCTCTAATCTTTTTGGGTGGTTCTTTCCCTGGCCTGGAATGGTTTCCTCACAAGCATTTGCTTGATCATTCCTCTGCCTAATATTCCAGGTGACTCTCTACACATCCCTGGAGTTCTCTGCACACTCTCCTCTCTCGTGCTCTTTTGAATTTTAGGTGCTTTATTCTCCTCAGTCTCTCTGCTCTGTTTCTGCCACCCAGGGAGTCTGCTGGGCTCCATTTTATTACCCCCCCCCTTTCCTTGCTATGGCCTGGAAAGCCTCGAGGTAGTAAACTGGGCTGATCATGGGGTTCACTGTGCTTGTTTCCATCTCTCAGATCACTGTCCTTTGTTGTCCGATATGCAGTGTCTTGAAAACCATTCTTTCATGTGGTTTGCTTGTAGGTTTTTTTGTTCTGTTGTTGTTTTTTGGTTGCTTCAGGTAGGAGGGTAAATCTGGTCCCTGCTTCTCCATCTAAGTCATAGACATATTTTATATATATATATAGTAAGTACAGATTTTAAAGAGTTACTGGTGTTGATCAAGCAGATTGATCTAATGACTAAAGGATTTTGTCTTATTTAGTTTTGCTTTTCTCCCACTCCCCCCACCTGGAAAAGCCACAGTGAAATGTACTTGGTATGTTGATGAGATGAAGGGACCCTCCCCCTGTGGATGGGGGTGGGGGACCCAAAGGCAAGGAGTGACCCAGAAGATAAAGTTCAGTGTTATTCCATGTGGCTTTGGAACTCTTCCTGTACCACTTCTCCAAATGCAGCTGATTTGCAGAGATTGTTTAATAGCATACCTTTCCCTGTATCCAGATTCATGCAGGCCCTGACCTGTTGTAGCCTGTCCAGAGAGCTATTGCTCTTGGAAAAGCTACTTCAGAGTTGATTTCTGGTAAAACAGCTAAAGAACATCATGGCTTTAAAGCATATACTGTGCTTTTGAATAAACAAAGGAAAATAAATCACATTATACAATATCATCCCATCCTAGTTTGAAGGGGGATGTTTACATGTGCTCTCATAAACTTTCTTATGCAACTTCAATATGGCTTTTTAGTAGTGCTTCAACCACACAAACAGAAAATTGGTTCAGATCTAAAAATGCCCCGCCTCCCCCCCCATGGCTTTAACAGCTAATGGAGTGGACCTGCTTTAATTCTGAAATAGTTTTATAGATTTTTGGCCACTAGGTGGTGGTATTGGCAATCCATTGACAGTGGGCTTTGCCTACTTTATGCATTTCTTTATCACTTGAAGCTTTTGCAAATATGTAAACAATTTAAAAATAAGGGATGAAACTAGAAAAACCTGAAGTAAAAAAATAAGCAAAATAAAATTTTAGAAAGACATTTTAAGTGTTCGACAATAAATTTTTGCACTGTCAGTGATATTATAAAGTAGGTACTTTTTTGAGTGCTATAAATTCACGTTTTAATTGTAAAGACCTGGAAAATATAATCCTGACACCAGCTTCTATACTATTACCCACTTGTATGTGTAACCATTAGGACTGAATTGTTTAAAGAAATCACAGGAGAGCTATAGAACATATTAAATAATTGTTATGTATTTTGTAGTATTTGGTACTATTTCTGTGAGTTGTTACTTTAGGCTCCCTAAAAGATGTTAAGATTTAAAATGTAAAATCTTCATAAATTTTTAAATCTAGAAATATAGGGAAGAAAAAAATAAACTTAAGCAGTACCTTTTAATTAGGATACTTTAAGCATCTAGAGTTACTTATTTTGGTTTGAGTATCAGTGTTTTGTGCATAACTTTATTTTCTCATAGTATTGACACATGTGCTGTGTACTAAAACTTGGCTATCTAGAATCCTCAAGGAATGAGTAATTTAGAAGAACTGAGTTTCTCAAATAACAGGATTATCTTGAGGCACCAATTTTTCTAAATTTCAGAGGAAATCATCCTCCAGTGGACTGCATGCTTCCCTCGCTTCCTAAATTGAGCCAGAAGGAAGCATTTGCCCTTTCTTGATGAGGCAAGTTTCTCCTTTGAGTGTCAGATTTCCCCCTCTTCTGTACTGCAGTGCTTTCAAAGCCTCCCGTGGTGTGGAGTATTCTTTGCCTCAGTGTTGAATTACCCCACACTGCTATGTCTTTGAGTTCCTGTGACTGCTTTCTGTGGATTTTTTAATTTTTTGTTTCCTTTTGCTTTTACTTTTTGTCATCAGTGGTGTGCCTGTAACTAACAACTGCTGCCATGTTTTTTGTTGTTGTAGATTCTGATAAATAAGGATACTTACTTTGGGTGGGTGTGATAAAAAAATAATAGTCCCTGAGTCACTGAGTGGTGTGTATGGGCCTTAATACATCAATTTTGTAATTTTCAGATACTCAGTGCCTTATAAAATACCTGGTTTTGCAATGTGTAGTTGTTAAAATATTTAGATATTTAGAAGTAGTGGGTGCAATCTGAAAAACTGGGTGCTTTTCTTTTTGGTTCCTTCTCTGGCCTTCATACCTTTAATTAGGAACCACTTTGCTGTGGGATAGGGTAAGTACCTCACACTGGTACCCCACTGGAGCAGCTACTGACAGGGCTCTCCTACACCTTGCTAGTTATTTTCCATTTAATTTTTCTCCTTCCCTGTCCACTTTCTTCTTTTTGGACTTTATTCTCAATGCTTTATTATTCTTCCTTTGTACCCTTTATAGCTTTTGGCGGTAATGTTATGGACTTTGATATGATAAGCCTTGCTAGCACATTAAGCCTTAAAAAGTTGGTGACACCTTTTGAAAGGTTTAGCATTAGTTCAGTATTAAGAATAATTACCACTACTCGAGTGATTTAAAAAAAAATCTCATACAGTTATTTTCATAAGATTTATAGTGCTGTTTCTTGTGGCAGTTGACCAGTTCTAACTTTGGTGATTATATTTAGCCGTTAAATTTTCTCTTCCCCCTCCCCCGCCCTCTCGCCACCCTGGTTTCCTTTGGATTTTTCATTTCCTTTCTTTGTTTACTGCACTCATGCTCATAGTTGCCTGCATTTGTGTGGAATAAATGATTCATGTCCATAATTCTTGGCTCCTGAGAGAGAAAAATTTTATGCAGTAATGTTGTTATTGATTATTTTTCATTCGTTCTCTATAATGTGCTCTGTGCAGCACCTCTAGGTATGTTGCTCCCAGATTAAGTACATAGTTGAATACTTTCTGAAACTCCTAATTTAGAGTTTGAATATTTAATTTAATCTGTCTACATCATAAGGCAAGTTGTTAACTGCATACTTTGTATCTTAGCCAGAATACTTTAATTTAACCTTTTTATGAAGGAGGGGGCAAACTTGGGAGGTCCCTCGTAATACACTGAGACATTTTACATTCCACCAGTGATAAACAGAGATTAGAAGTGTATTATATGAATTTTTTGTATTGACTTCAAGACCACAACTTTTCCATTAAACACATACTGTTCTGCCTTTGCAGCCAAAGTCCCCTTTAGCTACCTCTACCCCTACTCTGCAACATTTATGCTGAATGTAACCTTTTGCCTATATCCATACTCAAAATGAAAGAAGCTTAACCTTGAAGTTGTTGGGTTATTTCAGTTCTACTAGCAACAGCTTTTGTGGTTCACTAATGGAAAAATTATCAGACTTTAGAGGGAAAAATTGTAATCGGGCGCTTCGGTAATGGATGGATTTGCTGCTCAGAATTTTCCTTGAGGCAAAGGAAGTGCACTGCCTGTGCCATACACAGCATTCTGTGCCATCAATTTAATGACAAACATCCTAAAGATTATTTCTGCCTTGTTTGCTGTTTATTTCTCTAGTCCCTATTTGTCAGCCTTAATTTTTCTCCTTTTCAGGGTTTGTTACAATTGAGGCTCTCATTGCAAAATAACTGAACTTTACATTGGTCACTTTGTATTCCCTTAGCAATGTGGGCAATATTATTATACATTAACCTTGAGAGAGAGTGTGTGTGTGTGAAACCACTACCAGTATGTTAAAAAAATGGAAGAAGAAATAGTATAAGAGAGAGACCTGGAAGACCCAGGTTCCAGTCCTGGGCTGCCACTGACTAAGTTGTGTGACTTGGCAGTTCATTAAACCTTTCTGGGCCTCAATTTCCTTATCTTTGAAATGAGGAAATTGGACTAGATAATGTCTAATTCATTTCCTGATTTAAAATTATTTGTGTTTCTGTGCATACTAAAAACTCAGCTTGATATTTCAGTGGTTTTATTTGGCAGGTTAGGGAGGGATTTGGCATGACATTTTCTTAGTGCTATTTTAATAGTATAATGATATATGTTCTTGGAATTGTTTATATACCAATCTACTGAAAAAAAGTGGCTTTTCTCTTTCTTGCAGGACAGTGGCTTTGTGCATATTCATACTCCAATAATCACATCCAATGACTGTGAGGGTGCTGGAGAACTTTTTCAAGTTGAAGTAAGTTGTGCTGCTCATCTTGGGGGATATATTGCTTCCTGATATTTTTATTCTGGGTGTTTGTTTTACACTTAATAAGAGTTGTGTGGCTAGACCATGACCAGAACCTGAAATTTTGTCAATAATAATCCTTAAAAAAAACATATGTAGGAAATTCAGACTTTTCTGATTCCTGCCCTACCAGCTTCGTTACTTACATTGTGACTAAAAGGAGTAGATTTTTAGTTTAGTACTACATTTGCTTTCCTTATATAACCATGAATTGGTGAACTGGAGAAATTTGAAGAGATTAATAAAGATTTTAAGATATCTTTTGTGCATATTCAACGCCCTGTTAATATTTTTGGATGTAAGTGATATTTTGAAAGGTAAATTAAAGTAGAAAAGTATACATGTGAATATTTTCTTTTTCAAAGTCTTTCAAAAATACATTTTTCATAAATGATTTATGTTCTATACACCTGATGAAAACTCTTATTTTAACTCTATTCAACAGTCATTTTTTGGAGTTATAAGTTACAAGTGTTGTCAGTCTACCCTTATAGGTCATTTAAAATTTACCAGTTTTTCTTACTTGTAGGTAGTTGAAAACCCTTTCATTTACCAGTTTGCCAGCCTGCTTAAAATCATTGGCTAGTAGTATAATAATGGATAAAGAAAAATGTATGTTGACGAGTAGTGCTTTTTGTATTTCTTTCATTTATTCACTGATTTCTTTATCTCTTAAGAAGTCAAGATTCTTTTCACACATTGGGTTGATTTCATCAAATGACAAGACTTACATATAACTGCTCTCTTAGTATGTTTTCATTCTTTTTTAGATTTTAATACAATTGACATATAATATTATATTAGTTTCAGGTATACATAGCTTGAAGAAATCTTGATGATAGCCTTCTGCAAAAACCAGAATAAAAATGCTTTTTCCACATCTAAAGTGAGATTGTTAGCATCTGTATATATTCAAAGAAGGTAGCAAATTATAAAATCAGTACATTCAGCCTGTTGTATCCACAGGTTCTGCATTCACAGATTGAAAATATTCAGAAAAAAGTTACACTATTGCTGACGTTTACTATGTAGGTAGGCCTATGATGGTTGCATCTGTACTGAATAGTACAGACTTTTTCCTTGTCACTATTCCCTAAACAATATAGCATGACAGCTATTTACATAACATTTACAGTGTATTAGGTACTTTCCATGATCTAGAAATGATTTAAAGGATGTGGGAGGATGTGCATGGGTTATATGCAGACTACAGTAAGGAACTTGAGCATTTGAAGATTTTGGTATTGGCTGGGGGTCCTGGAACCAATCCTCTGCTGATACTGAGGAGGGTGTATATAAAGTGTAAAAATATTTTTTTCTAGGTTTTTATGTTGTTTGTTTTCTGTTTACACCTTAACAGTCTTTGAATATTGACGTGAAGAAGAATCGTCTACCTTAAGTACATTTTATAATCCCTAAACCGCTGAGTATTAAAAAGTGAATGGCAGGGAAGGAAAGGTATAGTCTAAAGGCATTTTTACAAATAAAAAGGGAATTTTTAAAGAGTCCCAAATTAAACAAGTAAAATACCAATCTGTAACTAACTTAAACAATGATACATTTGGAGATAACTGCTTTGCTGCCAGGGAAATCCCATAAGCAAGACTGAACGATTACAGTATGTGTATTTTCACCTCTCAACAGCACAAGGCAAGTTACCAGATAAGTATAAATACATAGGAAGGGGGAAAAATGTATCTTTCTGAAGCTAAACAAATGTTTTATATTCATAGTATTTCAGGGCCAAGTTAAGTAATTTTGTGATGGAATTAGACTTGCCTATTCAGAGTACCTATTCTGAGTACCTGCTCTTTTTTTCTTTTAATGTTTTTATTGATTTCAGAAAGAGTAAGGGAGAGGGAGAGAGAGAAACATCAATGAAGAGAGAGTCACTGATTGGCTGCCTCCTGCACTTGCCCCTACTGGGGATCAAGCCCAGAACCCGGGCATGTGCCCTGACCGGGAATTGAATCATGCATGATCTTCTGGTTCATGGGTCAGTGCTCAACCACTGAGCCACGCCAGCCAGGCCAGAGTACCTGCTCTTGAATTCATTGATCCTAGACTCCCACAGTCAGGGTCTAGATCAGGTTTCAGCAATGTGTAGCTTTTTGCTATGACCCGCTGTCTTTGTTGCTTTCAGAAGTTCAGCTCTAAGACTTGTCTTCTTCCCCTCTATCCTTTGAAAGCAGTGCTTCTTATTTCCACCTCACACACCTCTGTCCTCCCAAACTTCAGTGTGTTACTTTCCTCCTCACTGCATATAGTCATAGGGGTTTGGATCTTGGCACCCCACTGTTAGGAAGCAGTTTTATATTTAAAGCTTTGCTTCTCTTAATAGTGCTCTATTTTGCTCTGATGACAATGAAGTATCAGGGTTGGCAGCAGCAGTAAGAGGCCACCTTGAAATGCACAGTGAGAACATGCTCTTCTGAAACACTGTTGAGAAATAAATGCCTGTCTCAGTATTTTAGTTTTCTTTTTCCTCATGTCCATTTCCTGCTTTAAGACTTTGGATATTTGTTAAGGTTTGGGGACTTCTGAATATATATGTAGAAAGTTCCATATAAGACATTCATTCGATATTCAGCAAGCATTTGGTATCATCTGTGTCCAAGATGCTGTGCTAAATGTTATGAGGGATATGAAGACGTAACTGAAGGTCTGGCCTGTAAAGGTGATGAGTTGGCAAGAGCATGCTTTTCGTTAACTTTTGATGCTACTTATCTTACAATATTTCTTGACTGTACACTTTTTCATCTTTATTTAAGGCTCTGGCTGAGTCCCCACAATTATGTTTGGTCTCTATGATACTGGAGTAACTAGTTTGTCTCAGAGAAGACAAAAGAGACTAAAGGAAGAATTAGAGATTGATGGGAAATAGGTGAAACAGCCTTATGTATATATTTGAGGTTATAGTGTTACCAGTTGTAAGTGGTATGGAATCTAGAGAAAAATTAGGTCAGTGAGAATTTACTTGGTTAGAAAAATCTTCAAAATGATTATGTGACTTGACTGTACCATAGGGAGAGTATATCAGGTAGGAAACAGTATGAGCGCAGTCAAGCATTTGAAATAGTGTGGGGTTTTCATTGGGATCTGGATGGACAGAGTAGAAGGTTCATACTGGTGCATAGCTGTAGGAATGAGGAGACGGAGCAGGTTTTTAAAAAGCAACTTTATGGACTTTTTTTTTCCATACCATAAAATTCACTCACTTAAGTATGCAGTTACATTGATTTTAGTATATTAATAGGATTGTGCAACCCTTATCACAATCTAATTTTAGAGCATTTCATCACCCCCAAATGAAACCTGCTACCCATTAGCAGTCCCTTCCCCTTCCCACCCCCAGCTGTAGGTAACCTAAAACTATATAGGTTTACCTCTTCTGGAGCATTTTATATAAATGCAATCATACAACATATGGTCTTTTGTGCCTGGCTTCTTTCATTTAGCACAGAGTTTTTGAGGTCATCCATGTTGTAGCATAAATCAGTACTTCATTACTTTTTATATTTAACTAATATCCTATTGTATAGATATACAGCATTTGTTTATTTAGCAGTTGATGGATATTTGGATTGTTTCCACCTTTTGGCTATAATGAATAATACGACTATGAACATTTGTGAAAACATTTGGATGAGTATATATGATTTCATTTCTCTTGAGTGGAATTGCTGATAACTCTGTTTTGAGAAACTGCCAAAGCATTTTCCAAAGTGACTGTACCATTTTACATTCCCATCAGCCATGTATGAGGCTTCCAATTTCTCCACATCGTTGCCAACACTTATTATTGCCCTTCTTTTTTTATTATAGCCATATCAGAGTGTGTGAAGTGGTATCTTATTGTGGGTTTTCTTTTCTATTTTTAAATTGATTTGCGAGAGAAAGAGAGAAACATCAATTGGTTGCCTCCTGTTGGCACCCTGACTGGGATCCAACCCTCAGCCTAGATATGTGCCCTGACTGGGAATCAAACCTGTCACCTTATGGTGTATGGGATAACTCTCCAGTCAACTGAACCACACCAGCCAGGGCTATGGGTTTTCTTTTTGCCTTTGCTTCAAATATTTACAGTTTATATGTAAATGTGTTATTCACATTTAGGCTTTTAATTTCAATTCTTCTATACCGAAGTGTGATAGATAAATGGTTACACAGTATGAAATTAAATTAGACAGAAAATCTAAGAGTTCATATAATAGGAACTCTACTCAAGTGTAGAATTTATACACTTGAGTACTTTTTAAAGTGAAGAAGGAACTGAAAGTGTAGGGCTGTGAAATGGAACTCCAGGAGATGTGTAATTTCATATCTGAATCTCGTATTGTGGAAAACCTCATGCTGAGAGTCTGACACTGAATCTCATACTGTGTACTGAAGTTTGGCATTAGGTTAGTGTGCGTTTTTTTAAATTATTTTGGTTATATATGTGTATGTGTGTGTGAGTATATGTATCATAAAATTTCCATTTTAAACTTAAGTGTACAGCTTAATGCCATTAATTATATTTACAGTGTTCTGTAACCATCACCACTGTTTCCTAAACCTCTTCATCACGCTAACAGAAACTCTATAGTAGAAACTCTCCATTCCCCTCACCCAGCCCCTTGTAACCTCTAGCCTACTTTTTTCCTCTGGATTTCTCTATCTAGATATTTTATACAAATGGAATCATACAGTATGTGGCCTTTCGTGTCCAACTTTTGCTGTAGCATGTACCAGAATTTCATTTCTCTTAATTACTGAACATGCAATGGATATACCACATTTCGTTTAACCATTCATTTATTGATGGACACTGTGTTTTGTCCACCTTTGGCTATTGTGAATAAGGTTGCTGTGAGCATTTGTGTACAAGTTTTTGTTTGAACACCTGTTTCCAGTTCTTTTGAGTAGATACCTAGGAGTGGAATTGCTGGGTCATGTGGTTATCTTATGTTTAAATTATTGAAGAACTGCCAAATTATTTTCCACAGAAGCTGAACCATATCTCATTACCACCAGCAGTATATGAGGGTTCCACTTTCGCCACATCCTCTTCAGCGCTTGTTGTGTTTGGTTTCTTTCAGTCCTTGTTATCTTCACATCCAAGGATGTGAAGTGGTATCTCATAGTGGTTTTGATTTGCCTTCCCTAATGACTAAGGATGTTGAGCATCTTTTTGTGTGACTATTGCCATTTGCATATCTTCTTTGGAGAAATGTCTGTTGCCCATTTTTAAATTAGTTTTTTGTATTTGTTTTTTTGTTGTTGAGTTTTAGGAGTTCTTTATTCTAGATACAAGCTTATCCTTCTGTCTCCCCCTTGCCTCCAGCAGTGTGAAGCCTCTGATGTTGCCCCTCAGGGGGCACAGCCTTAGGTATGCCCACTATCACCCTGAGATGGCATTGGTTCTGGCACGGCTCCTTTAGCTGTCTCTTTCCCAGACCACACCCAACTCATAATTTCCACCAACTGCAGCCTGATTGCTCCATTGAGCAGGGACTGGGCAGAAGAAAGGAGTCTCCACCTCTCTGCTGCACTTGTTGAGAACTTACCTTTAGCAACAAGTAGCTGTCCTGGGGCATAAATGGCTTCATAGACTGATTCAATCAAATCAGGGTCCTTTAAAAGTATACTTCCCAAGGTCAGTGTTTGAGATTTACTCTGACCCCAGGAAGTCTCTTCTCAGCTGTCTCTTACCTAGTTTCTCCCCTACAAACTAGCAGGTCTGGAGTTGAGCCTTTATCTCCAAATGAATCTGTCAGTCTCCTCCCAATTGCTTTTCACCACAACCACTGTATTCAAAAGCACCCTTAGTTTTGAACTTCTGCACATTCTGTCACAAGCAAAGTCAGTTCTGGGAACAGATTTGGACGTCTGTTTTATGGGATGCTTCTACCCCCAGGTAGAATCTCTGAACCAAGGCTCTGGTGCTGGAAGCAGGGACAAAGAATGCTTCTCTCTAAATGTCGTCCCAGTTTAGGAGCTGAATGCTCAATTAAGTGACCTGCAGCCCCAGGTCTCCTCGGCTGGCCTCTCCCAGCATAGACCGCCCACCCTAAGAGCCAGGGAAGGAGAAACTGGGCCTATTATTCTCAAGAGTGCCTCTCCCAAGGCAGAGCCTCTGTCCCATGAACAGTGACTGGGTAGAAGAAGGGAGCCCCCACCTCTCTGCTGCACTTGGCCAGAACTTAGCTTTAGCAACAAATAGCTGTGGGCAACATGAGAAATGCTGGCAGCTCGGCCGGGCGTGGCTCAGCGGTTGAGTGTTGACCTAGGATCCAGGCGATCGGGGTTCGATTCCCAGTTAGGGCACATGCCCGGGTTGCAGGCTCGATCCCCAGTGGGGGGCGTGCAGGAGGCAGCTGATCAATGACTCTTTCATCATTGATGTTTCTGTTTATCTCTCCCTCTCCTTTCTTCTCTGTGAAATCAATAAAGATATATTTAAAAAAGAAAGAGAGAAATGCTGGCATGTTGCCCCTCCTGCTAAAATAGTCCTCTGGCGGGGGGAGGGGTGTCAAAAAAACCCAGTATCCTTGGCTGTATCATCTGGAATGGGAATTTGTCCTGCTGAGCGGTGATGGGAAAGGGAGTGAGTGAGTTGTTATTCAAACACCACCAGCATTCAGGTCCTTATCAAGTTTTAGTAGATTTTCTTGAATAGATGTTTCTCATTTGCTATATGCCCTTAGGACCATTTCCAGAAACTTCCAATGGCTGGGTTGGGGGTGGGGTTTTTGTTGTTTTTGTTTTGTAACTCACCAACTTCTCTGAGGGGCGGTTCTGCAGAACTCCCACACTGTCTTGCCAGAAGTAAGGGTAAAAAAAACAAAAACAGCTAGTCACTTTTAGACTTTTACCTCTACAGTCCTCAGTTTCCTGACTTGCAAAATGTGACTGTTGGCAATGCGGGGGATGGCACCAGGTGTTAGACTGGTGAGGTCAGACCGGACCTGGGTTCAGCAATCTTGGTACTTGAGGAAAGAATTCAGAGCCAAGACTCAAACTATAAGAGAACATTTATTTATAAAATCACAGAGGTAGAAGAAGTAATTCATAGAAGAAATGGGCTAAGGAAACAAGTTATAGAGGCTAAGGAAGGGTCCTTGGAGCTTGGGAGTGAGAAAGGTAATGGTAACAGGCCTTGGGGGGAGGGGGAGGAGGAGAGGGAGGGGAAAGATGTCCCCTGTGCTAAAGGTTTTAAGGGAGGAGGTTTTAGGGGAGGTCCCAGGGGAGGGTCTCAGTAGAATACCCAGCAGCTTTCCAGGTATGTCCTTTCAGGGTCGGGGTCTCCACTGACTGACTGGTCTGCACCAGGGCAGGGGATCATTATCCAATGCAGCTGCTACTGAGGTCTGCCTTGGCCTTGGCATTGCTTGTCTGGTTTTGCTGCTTTCCGGGGTCTGGAGCTGAAGTACAACTGAGGCCTAGATGTTGTCTTTAGGGAGGAAAGGTCAGAGGGTCTAAACCAAATGACCAGCTTTATGCTAGGGGAGGAAAGGTCACCCTGGGGGCCAGGTCCCCACCCTACAATTGTCCTTTGCTAGGCACCTAAGGCTTTTCACCCTGGTGACCTTCTGTACCTGGCCCTCATCCTTGCTCTGCTCATGTCTGTCTAACTGCCTGCCACATGACTAACACTATGCTTATAAGTTGTAAGAATTAATTAAAATAATATATATGAAAACTTAAAATTGCTATTCAAAAATAGGAAAACTTACTCTGCAGGAGCAGGCTAATGTAAGCACCCAAAGTTTTTCTTTTCCAAACTGCTGTGCATTCTAGAAATGGTAACGAGAAGTTATTGGGCCTGGAATTTTGATGCTTGTAAATTTCTATGTGTAGGTTATTTACGACACACATCATTTTGGTTCTTCTTGATGCTTTCACTTTTTAATACTCTTACCTGTTTCTTTTAAACTTTTTAGATGATATGAGGGCTAACCCAGGTCAAACCTCTTTTCAAAACAATTCTTTTTCAGCTAACATTAATCTTTTTTCTTCCAGTTCCTATTGTACTTTTGTTTAGCTGGTATAGTCTGTTTTAATATTCAGTTCTTTAATGGTTTCTTGCATCAATTCTGTTTCCTCATCTAGATTGTAAGCTCCTTATGGGGAACGACTGTGTTCTCCATGCTACCTGACACAGGTGAAGCATTTGGATACCTGTTGATTATTATTTTCTGTGCCTCTTTTAGTTTGCAGAACTTTCAACCTTAAGACTTGTCATTGTCTTCTCTGTGAGGATGTCTATTGCTGTTAAGGTCTAGTCTCTACTTGTGAAAAATGCCTAGGGCATATCTAGGAAGATAGATAAGAGACAATAATATTTGCCCCTGGGCATAGGGCTACTGTTCTATATTCTTTGAATTTTTGAGTATATGTATGTGTTACTTTAAAAAAGATAATATATATAAAATAAACACAATTCAGAAGTTACAAAAGTCATTTTCCCTTCCAGCCCTAACTCCCAGCTACCTTGCTTTCTTTCCCATAGATAGTCAGAGTTTGTACCAACTTTTATTTCTGTCAGTAGTATGTGTGAGTGCTATTTCTCACGAATTAGCTGTCAGCATGTTACCAAAATTTTAAACGTTTTCCAATTTTAATTTGATGTATTACTTTTTCGGTTAAAAAAGAAAGTGCCCCACTAGATTAAGAGAAGCAAATCTGTTTCCGAGGGCACTGGGAAGAGCACTGACTGGGAGGCTGGTGCGCTCTCACTCATACTGTGCTTTTACCGCTTGCACTAAGTGAGGATCTTGTGAATTAGCACCATGGTAAAAAAAAATTCCTTTAGATCCTGAACTGATACAGCCTGCGGCTGCTGCTTCCTATTCAGAAGCCTGAGCTATTTCTTCCATCCTCTGGTATCCACCAAATGGAGTGCATTCTTAAAATGATCTAATCCCCATCAAACACACACTGGACTAAAATTGCGCAATTTGATTCATCCTGTAAATATTTGTTAAGCCTCCTTTTTTGTTGAAAGTACTGTGCTTGTCTAGTGCTATTTGACTTACAAAGTTATTTTTGTTTTGCCTCTCACCAGCATGAATTTGCAAGATATTTTTAAATGGGAAAAACAAAATTCTACAGCAATAAATGCCACCAAAATAATGTGAATTTGATTTGCATTTCCCTAATAGCTAGTGAAGTTGAACATCTTTTCATATATCTGTTGGCCATTTGTATGTCTTCTTGGGAGAGGTGTCTGTTCAGGTCTTCATGGTGGACAAGACATGGAGGCAACCAAAGTGTTCTTGATAGAGGATTTATTTCTGTCAGCAATATGATAAAGAAGATGTGGTACATATTATATTCTGGAATACTACTCATCCATAAGAAAAGATGAAATCGTGCCATTTGTAACATGGATGGGCCTTGAGAATATTATGCTAATTGAAATCAGTTAGAGAAAGCTAAGAACTGTATGATTTCCCTTATATGGGGAATATAAAACTGAAACTCATAGACACAACAGTATGGTGGTTACCAGAGGGAAGAAGATGGAGGGAGTTTAGTAAAAGATAAATGCATCCTAATATATGGTGATGGAAGATGGTTCAACTTTGGGTGGTGGGCACGCAATGCAATATACACATCATGTATCATAAAAAAATGTACACTTGAAACCTATATGATCCTATTAACCAATCTTACCCCAATAAATTTAGTTAAAAAAATAAATAAAAATATTATGTAAATAGGATTACACACTAAAAAGGGTAATGTGAATTTGAAAGCTGGCCATATTAAAAGCAAATTGTGCCCGGCCGGGTGTGGCTCAGCGGTTGAGCGTCAACCTAGGATCCAGGCGATGGGGGTTGTCAAGGCACATTCCCGGGTTTCGGGCTCGATCCCCAGTCGGTGGCGTGCAGGAGGCAGCCGATCAATGACTCTCTCATCATTGATGTTTCTCTCTCTCTCTCTCTCCCTCTCCCTTCCTCTCTCTGAAATCAATAAAGTTATATTTTAAAAAATAATAATAAAAATAAAAATAAATAAAAGCAAATTGCAAATATTACATGGATACATTTTAAGTAAAATCATTAAGAATATAAAAAACCCTGTGTAATCTAAACCCAATTGTGTTTGGGTTATAGTTTTAAGATAGTTTTAATTTGATTCACATGCCAACATTTTAACCTGAGGATAGATCAGACTAATAACATCTAACTTTTGCTAAGTATGTTAAGTCCACCAATATTTGTATAGTACTTTATTGTCATTTATGTTATTTCACTGATGTTTTTTATGTGTTAGATCACTAGACAGGGTTTCTAAAAGGAATAATCTATCTTATTAGTTTAAGTAATCCAAACAGAAAAAAAAAATAGCAATACTAAATATTTATTTATTATTTTTTAATCCTCACCAAAGGATATTTTTAAATTGGTTTTTTTAGAGAGAGGAAGGGAGAGAGAGAAAGACAGACACCTAGAGACATTGATGTGAGAGAGAAACATCGATCAATTGCCTCCCAGAGGTGCCCAGGCTAGGGATCAAACCTGCAACCTTTTGATGTATAGGATGACACTCCAGCCAACTGAGCTACCCCTCCAGGGCTTAGTATTTATTGAATACCAGGTACATTTCAGGTACCATGTCGAGTTCCTTTATGTATTACATAATCTTTTCAGCGACCTGTTGACATAGGAGTTAGTTTGTTGTCTTGTACGTTGTTGTGTAATACCTGGCATGTTTTCTGGCACATGGTAGGAGCTCCATAAATATTTGTTGAATAATATGAGGAAATTAGGCTCAGACAGAAAAACTTATCAAAAACCACACAGAAGGAGACAGTTGTAGTGTAAACAAGATCTGTTTGACTATACAGTAAATGCTGTTTATACACACCACACTAACTCCTGAAGTTGGCTTTTGAGAAAAGATACCAAAACTTTGACTATAGTTCTTAGGTTAAAGAAGACTCCTTTTATTAGGTCCCAGACAACTGTTAAGAATGAACACCACACTGAAGTAATACATCCTAGCCATTTCTTTTAGCCTCTCTTCTACGGCAACCTTGTTTTTCCTGGGGGAAGGAAAATAGCATTTACTGATAACCTGCTTTGGCAAGAACCACGAGTACTATTCTTTTTTGTGTAAACTATTAGTAATGCTTAATTTTTTAAATAAGTATTGTATAGATGTCAAATAATATAAGCTATATAGACATTATAAGGCATATACCTGTACCTACAACT
Organism: Miniopterus natalensis; assembly: GCF_054644295.1. NCBI lineage: Eukaryota > Metazoa > Chordata > Mammalia > Chiroptera > Miniopteridae > Miniopterus > Miniopterus natalensis. Next base: position 35,672,975 of record NC_142091.1, read on the forward strand.
CAACTGAAGATGAACATTATTAGTACCTTTGATTCCCCACTTTGCCTTCTCCATCTATGCTGATTTTGTGTTTATTGTTCCCATGTTTTAAAAAAAAAATAGTTCTACCACATGGATGAACCCCTAGGCAAAATATTGTTTGCATGATTTTCATCTTATATAAGTGGAATCGTACTATTCTTCTGTGATGAACTGTTTTTTTTTCCCTCTCAGTATTATGTTCCAATTAAATAAAAATATCTGGGAAGTAGGATTCAAGCATTAGTATATTTAAGACTCTCTAGGTGGCCTTGGCCAGTGTGGCTTAGTTGGTTGGAGCATTGTCCCATACACCGAAAGGTGGAGGGTTTGATCCCCAGTCAGGGCACTTGGGGGAGGCAGCCAATCCATGTTTCTCTCTTTCTTTCTCTCTCTTCCTCTCTCCCCTTCTACCCCCTCCCCTTCTCTCTAAATATCAATAATAGTAAAATTTTAAAAAGACTCTCCAGGTGATTTGAATGTGTCTTCAAGGATATATACAGAATAGTAGAAGTGCATGTTCATAGCCCCAGCTTTGCTAGATAAATCCACATTTTTACAGGAAGGGAAGAATGAATTTATACTCCCACCAGCAGGGTGTGCTGTTCTACATCTTTGCCAACACCTGATATTTTTAGTCTTTTAAATTTTTGCCAATCTCATGGATATAAAATGGGATCGTTATGTGATTTTAATTTGCTTTTCTCTAATAACTATTGAGATTGGGAATATTTTCTTAGGTATTGGCCACTCATTTTCTCTTCTATAATATTTTCTGTTGTGTTGCCTTTACATATCAGGTTTTATTTGTTTGTTTGTTTTTGTTAATCCTTACCTGAGGATATTTCCATCCATCTTTAGAGAGAGTGAAAGGGAGGGAGGGTACATGCCCTTGACTGAAAATCAAACCCATTACCCTGAAGCTCTAACCACTGAGCCAAATCGGCCAGGGTTACATATCAGTGTTTTTATATTCTGCATAATTTTAATCCTTTGTTGAGTATATTGTTGCTGAAGTTTCTCCCAGTTTATGGCTTGCCTTTTCTCTTTCTCTATACTATCTTTTGATAAACAGAGTTCTTAATTTTAATGTAGTCAAGTTTCAGTCTTTTTCTTTATGGTTTGTTCTTTTCTATCTTATTTAAGAAATCCTTCCTATATTATCTCCTAAAAGTTCTTTAGTTTATACATTACACTTATATGTCCTTTATCTACCTGGAGTTGAGTTTTGAGTATGAGCAAGAGTCCAAATATTTTCCCAAAATAGATAAGTAATTATTTCAGTACAATTTATTGAATAGTTCATTTCTCTACCTGTAATCACAACTGCCAGCTCTGTCATAAATCAGGTTTACATATATGTGTGTCTGTTCCTGTGCACTCTATTCTGTTCCATTGGAATATCCCTGTGCCAACACCTCACTCTCTCAGTTGCTGTAGCTCTTTGATAAGTCTTAGTATGTAGTAAGGTAAATCTTTTTACCTAATTTTGAGATTGTGGCTATTCTTGATCCTTTTCTCTTCCATGTAAACTTATAAATTATATCTTGGCAAGCTTTAAAAAACCTGTTTGGTCTTTAATTGGAATAACATCGATCCTGTAGATCAATTTAGAAAAATTGATATCTTTATGGTATTGAGTATTCCTATCCCTGGACATGGTATATCGTTCCATATATTTAGGAATTCTTTAATGCTTTTTAATGGAATTTAATAATTTTCTTTATAAAAATCATGAATATCTTTGTTACATTTATTCCTAGATGCTGTATATTTTTGTCATATTATAAATGTATCTTTTGAAAGAGTGTATTTTTCAGTTATTGGGTACAGTGTTCAATACATATGTACTAGAACAAGATTATTAACTGTATATGCAGATCTGTAGCATGCTTACTAATATTTAGTCTTCTTTATCTGCCATTTACTGGTGTGTTAAAATTCTCTGGTATATTTTTCTATTTTTTCCTCATAGTTTTTTGTTTTATATATTTTTCAGGCAATGTTATTGGATATATACAATTTTAGAATCACTTTTTTATCAAATCAACCCTTAATTTTATAGTGGCTTTTTTTTTTTTTTTTTTTTCAAGCACAGCTTTTTCCCTTATGGTCTGTTTTGCCTAATATTAATTTAACTATATTAACTTGGTTTTGATCAGTATTTGTTTGCTGTGTGTGTTTTTTTACTGTCATCCATCATCTGTTTGCTTGTAACCTTTTTTTTTTTTTTGTCTTATGTTTTAAGTGTGTGTCTTGCTTGGAAACAGCATACAGCTCAGATTTTTTTAAAAAATGTAATCACTTAGTTTTTGCCCTTTATGGTATTTACTCTAGTCCACTAATGTTTATTGTGATTGCTTATGCATTTTGATTATTTAACCATCTTATTTTGTGCTTTTTGTCTTTTTGTTTCTTTTAAAATACCCTCACTTTTTTGCCTTCTTTTGAATAAATTAAAAAACTTTTCTCATTTTATTTTAACCCCCCTACTACTAGTTTAGAAGAAACTGATGGGATTAAAGTTTAAAGCAATGATTCTGAGTTTCAACTGCATATTGGACTCACCAAGGAACATTAAAAGTTTGACTGTCTGGGTTCTGCCCCAAGAAATTCAGATTAATTTGTCTGGGATGCAGTCTGGCATGGAGGATTATTTTCACCAGGCACTGCTGAAATATAGTCAGTATTGAAAGCTATGACCCCTGGAGAAACTGGTAAATGTATGACATCAAATGTAGACATAGACTTAGAAAGTGAGGTGATCATGACCAACACTCTTTTCACCCCATATTCACAGCTTCTTTGTCTCTACCAACTAGAAGAATTTACTAGCTAGTTCAATTTTTTTCTGTTATACTAGTATGCATAGATTTGGGTATAGTGTCATATGTTGAGAATTTTGAATTAAAACTTTTTTTTTTAATTAAAATGAGCTGGTTCTCAATAAATTGTTTCTTATCCAGAAGGCAAAGCTGACACATGAAATTGTAGACAGCATAACTATTTAATTGGGCTTTATAAGGGTAATTATACAGAATAATTCATATAGAATTATTAAATGTCAAAATCTGGCTCATATTTTATTTTATAAGTGTGCTAGGAGAATATTCTGACAAGGAGAAACTAGGTGTTGCAGTGATCAAAGATGTCCACAGGGCAAAGTAAGCAGGTCGTGACCCTTTTTGATAGTTCTGTCTTTGATTTTGCCTTCAACTTTGTCTTTCACTTTCTTCTTCCAAAATAAGCCAAATTTATCCCAGGTCCCTTTCCAAGAAGTTAAATTGGTAGGAGTTTGAGTAAGAGAGAAGGCCCTTGGTGAGAAGCAAGCATATAGTGTGAATTATTGATGCATATCATTTACCTAATACAATAATTCTTTTTTCCAGTTAATATTAAGTACATAACATGTGCTAGGAATATAGTCATGAAAAGACACAGAAGTCTTTTTCCTTGAGAATATGTATCCTTGTAGAAAGGGAGGTACAATAAATGAAGTGCTTAAAATAAAAAAGTAAAAGCTATAGTATTTTAGGGTACTGTGGTAACAATGTAAAGATAGCTCACTAGTGTACTCTGCTTCCCAGTACTTATACCCTTCTGTTGTCCCCTCCCACACTTCATTCAGGGCAGATTCTGTGTAACTAACAGAGAGCAAGGTAGGAATGAAGCTTCCTTGGTGAGATCGTAAACCTCACAGTTTCTGACTTTGGTCTTTTGGAATGTGAGTTCTGGAGGAAGGCAGTGTCATATAAGAAGTCTGACTACCATAAGACCACCATGCTTTGAGCTAGCCCAAACTAGTCATGTGGGAAGGCTAAGTAGTGAGACAAAGATTCCTGGCCAGCACCCAGCTGTTTTAGCCATCCCAGCTAAGGCACCAGACTTGTGGTTGAAGAAGTCATCCTGGATGTCTTCTAGCTCAGTTGAGCCTGCAGATGACTTCAGTCCCAGGGGCCATTTGGCTGTAACCAAATAGACCCCAAGCAAGAACCACCCAGCTAAACCTACACAACCCACAAAATCATGAGAGATAGCAATAGATTATTTTTTTAAGCCACTAAGTTGTAGTGTGATATGTTACTCAAGAATAGATAATCAGAACAGATGGTGATGAATACTATGGGGAAACGTGAAGCAGGAAGAAGCGGGTTAGGAAGTGTCAGAGAGTGTGATTCAGGTTTATAAAGTGGTCAGAGAAAGCCTCACTGAGAAGATGCTCAAACAGAAACGTGATGGGTGTGAGGGAATAAGTAATGTTGGTCCCTGGGGGAAGAACTTTCCAGTCAGAAGGCACAGCAAGTACAGAGGCCCTGTGGCTGGAGCTGCCTGAAATTTTCAAGAAATAACCATGAAGGCCAATAGTGAATGAGGTAAGGATGCATAGTGAATGAGGTAAGGATGGTGGGAGTTGAGGGCAGACAGACAGAAGGGATTGGGAGTGGTGCAGATTTTATGGGGCCGCGATGTTCAGCTTTATAGGATGTAACACTCTTTTAAATAACAAATACATTATAATAATCCCTTTTCTCTCCTGAAATGAAGTACAGATACTTTAAGCTTTTTATTCGCTCAATTTAAAAAAGAAAATAATACAATGTTCTGAATGTAATATAAAGAAGATGAAAGTAATGTAATTTCATTATATAAATGCTGTGGTATGACAAGTTGAGAATACAGGTAGCCTTTATATGAGTTGTTGGCTTTGAGAGCCATAATTAGGACTTATACAGGTGTCTTTTTGTTTCCATTAAAGTTTACATTCAATATTATTTTGTATTAGTTTCAGGCATACAGCATAGTGGTTAGACAGTCATATGCTTTACAAAGTGGTCCCCCCAATATTTCCAGTGTATATAGGTGTTTTGTATTGGCAACTCAAATATCATGAACAGTGTTGCTAATTATGATGGGATTTTGTGAAATGGTAAAAAAATCTTGAGATTTCTACAGCAAACTAAGTGCAGCTTTCCCTTAGATTACATGGAGGACACATTCTGGAAGAGTCAGAGTACAATGAAAGGACAACATTCATAATATTCACTAGCACGGATATTCCACAGGATATTCGAAGCTCTGGTCGTACTCACTAAACTCCAGTACCTCTCTCTAGTCTTTGTAATGATCAGAAACATTCCTACTAAGAGCCTCCAATATAGGACTTTGCAGGCCATTATAAGAACCTAACTCTGAGAGAGATGGAAAGTCAGAAAGTTCTAAGCAAATGAGTAACATAAATCACTTATGTCTTAATGGCATCATTCTGGCTGCTGTATGGAGAGTAAACGGTGGGTGAGTAAATACAGAAGATGAAAGAACAGATAAAAGTTAATGCTGTAATCCAGGTGGACAGATGATAGTGGTTTAGACCAGAGTTGAAGTGATAAATCCTAAACCGTGGTCAGATTCCAGGTCTATTTAGAAAGTAGCTTATGCATATCAATACTAGTGCATATATCTTAAATATTGTCTTCACTCCTGGCCTGTGTTTCCCCAGAATTAACGGTGGCTACTTCACTTCTGCTAGAGATATTTGAACTTTTAATATGGGGAGGATTTTTTTTCCTACAAATGGTTGTTTCCATTGCTTATTAAAGCAGGGAGCGAATTTTCCTTTTTGTATTTAACATGTACTTTCATGATGCTAGTTCAGACATTAGAATTCAGGTAAGTGCTCATAAATGAAAAGAAAAGGTCAGCTTCATAGACACTAGGCAGCCTTTTGAGCTTATCCTCTTTAGGACCAGTGCCATTTCATTATTTTGGGGAGTGGGTTTTTGTTGGAAATTTTACATTTTATGGATGCCATCCTTGAAGGAAGCATTCCACTGCATTATTGACTGCAGGAGATACTTTGATCCCCCAAAATGACACAAATCATTTTTGGTTAATTTTTGAATGGCATCAAAGTGATTAAATTTATGTCAGTATGTCTTATAATAGCTTATCCTTGAGCACCACAGCCAGAGGTGAAGGACAACCAAACCCTTCGGTTCCAAGTATCAGTAATTTGCTTTGCTCCATGCAGCAACTGCAAGAAAATGTTGTCTTTGAAATTGTTGATTGCATTCAGTTTTTACATTGGGAGGAGGTGTGGGAAATAAAGGACTAGATTTCATCGAAGGACATTTGATCAGGATTCAAGATGCTTAGTACAGTTTTGTTTCATAAAAATGTATTGAGTGCCTGCTGTGTTTAGTGGTAGCCAAGCCCTATTAGGGGGATAAAAGAAATATGAAATAGTTCTTGACAAGAAGGAGCTTATATTTCAGTGAGGAGATGGGTACACACAAAGTTGAATAACATTATAAAGCAGTATACGATTAAGTGATACAAGATTGGTGATGCATTATTTCTCAGGGGAAGAGAGGCAGGTGCATTCTGGGGGAAGGGTGGAAATACAGCATAAGCAAACACTCAAAGTAACAACGACTAAGGTAGAATGTGAGGAACAAAATCAGTTGACTTTGAAGGATATTATCAATATATTTTTCTATTTTTGAGTGTTTTTAATAGAGAACAGTGGGAAAGAGCCCTGAAACTTAAGGTAGGTTAGGACAAAGTGGACGACATACTACACAACCAGTGAGGATTTGTAAGCATGGGGAAGACTTGATGAAAGCGGCAAGAATCGGTTAGAAGAAGAAGGGAGGAGAGGAGTCATTGGCATCACACCCAGATGTGAGTGGTATGCACTGGGTCTTGGTGGCAATTGTGAAAACAGAAAGGAGGGAACAACATAAAAGTTTTTAGGTGTTAAAAGTGAAGAAAAGGGTTGGAACCAGTGCTTCATGATCAAAAAGGGCTAAAGGAATTTTTTGTTTGTTTTATTTTTGTTTTTTTTTATAATTTTTTTTTTCTTTATTGATTTTAGAGAGAGGAAAGGAGAGGAAGAGAGAGAGAGACAGAAACATCAATGATGAGAGAGTCATTGATCAAGCCCACAACTGGGCATGTGCCCTGACCGGGAATTGAACCCTGATCGCCTGGATTCCAGGTCGACACTCAACCGCCGAGCCACGCCCGGCCGGGCAAGGGGGAATTTTTTGGATAAGCAATATTCCAAATTTGCCGTGACTACTTGAATATTTCTCTCTTACAACTTCCTCCCAAGATTCTCACTTTTTCCTTCGTCTCAGTAGATGGGAGAAAATGTTCATTTAGTTGATATGTACATGTGGTTTAGGGACTGTCCCCCTTAAAAATTAAACAACAAGGGTTATTGAGCAGCAAATGAGTTTATTTGGGAATAAGAGGAATTGCAGTTTGAGACATGCAAACTATGGCCAGGCATAGGCAAGTTCGAAGAGGCAAAGGGTGATCAGTTTTTATTGAATTCCAGGAGGAAGTTGGGGAGGGTTGTTTTGAACAGGAGTCCAATAGTGCAGAACAAGAGATTGGAGTTTTGGCAGTTTCTTATTGGCAGTGAGCAGAGAGAGGGCAGTTGCTATTGCTAAGGCAAGAAGGGAAGAAATAGCCCTCTTCCTCCTGGTTATGTAAGATGCAGTGAAGCCTCCCTTTATGGCCTCCTGACTCCATTTTAAATGAGGTTTCCTTTATTCGTTTTCATAGAACTTAACTCTGGGCAGTAGGTTTCCCTTCTCACAGAAGGGGCTGGAAAATGGAGTGAGAAAATAGTTAATGGTCTGGAACCATGTAGATCCATCTTTATAACCTAGTATGACAACTAATAAGCCAAAATTAATATTTTGTGAATGATAGTGAAGAAAATGTTTGGTACATTTTTCCTCCCCCCCCCCCCCCCCCCATTTGGCAGCAAATCTGACTTGGCAATTTGCATTGTTTCTCTCCTGAAAAGAAAAAAATTCACCTTTTGTTTTGTCCCAGCCTCACTCTGGTCTTACAGACTCCAGATCCCTTTTCTTGGTTCTTCCCTTGCCTTGTTCATTCTCACTTTCTCAGACTGCTCAGCAGGAAAGCAGACTGTTTACAAACAGTCTGAGCTAACAGCTTCTTTCCTGCGGATCAAATAGTTGCCCAAATGAAACCTTTCTCAGGGCTGAGAATGGGTGTTCTGGTTAGTGGGTGTTCTGGAATGTAAATGGATCCTTATTTTAAGAAAGATTATTTTTATACTAGAAGTTTAGTGTACATACTCCAAAATATACACACACATTTGTAGCAATTAGAAAGTATGAAAACATAAACTGGACTTAATTAGAAATTATTAGATCAGCGAAAGGCTTACTTAGATGTCTTGTTAATAATAGAAAAGCCTCAAAACTAACCTAACCAGCAAAGCAGAATGCAGTTTATTGAGCGTCTTTCCCTTGGCTTTAGTTATTGTATGTGAGATACAGTCTGACGGTGTGCCGGGGGCAATTTCTATAGCATGATAGCAGCACCCTTTGAGACACAACTCAGTGGGAAACATAAAACTTCCAAACTACAAACCTTTGGGGACTGTATGACAGATTTAGTTCCTGTGTTTTGTTTTACATTACCAGAATTCCATACTTAGAAGAGACTGATACACTCCTTTATAAAAGCATTTTGAATCCTATAGCATTATTTCTTCTGCACAGGAAAAAAAAATAGGGGAGCAACCTGGTATATTAGGAAGATGATTGTCCTAGAAGCTGAAAATCTGGATTATTTGACCGGTCTTGCCAAAAACTGGTGGTGTCTGACATTTGGCTTAATGTTGAACACAACATTTTAAAGCTTTAGGGTCTCTCTTTTTTTTTTAAACATGTAAAGGGAAAGTTGTATTAAGTTCTCATCTATCTCAAAGGTTCTTTCCATCTGTATCACGAAAGGCATAGACTCTATAAAACCCTTAATTGGAGTAAAGGGAGAAAACAGGATATTCATTGGTTCTGTAGAGCTAACAGATGGTAAGTACTCTTCTTTTCCTTCATGGTTTTTAAAGAAATTGCAGATTAGGGTAAACGGGGCAGTGGCCTGCTTTTAGACCTTTTGGGTTTCTGTGCCATGCTTCATCTTTATGCACTCTGTTCTCAGCTTTTCTTCTTTGGAATTATGATTAAGTAGAATAGAGAAAAATGTGGGGGTGAAGGGACAAAGTAGAAGATAGAAAAAAAGTAAAAGGAGATAAAATAGATGTGGGTGTTTCAGTAACTGGAAGTCAAATGAATTTTCCATGGTTGCTTATACTCCTTTCCACTCTTCAGTTAACCGTTTCACATGGAGGCAGGGTAGACTTGTGTGGGCTTTTCTATTCCGTTCCCTTGAGATTTTTAAATTACTCAGCTATATTCTGCTATGAGAACAGATAACTGGAGGACAATTCAAAATATTTATGTAATCTTTTCTTAGAAATCCTCAAAGAAACAGGGAGGATTTTTGACCCCCATGATAATGAAACTCACTGGAGTACACACATTTAAACATTTTTGGTAGTTCTTGGTTTCCCTTTTCTTGTCTCTACATTTTCTGTCTTCCAGTGGCAGAATAACCTAGCAAAAATTTTTTTCTCTTGTACAGGATGGAGAAAGGCTGAGTTAAATTGTGTTGCACTAATAAACTGTATATGATCTGGTAAACGCTAGTTGAATCAGAATATTAAGAGTAGGAAGAACTTTAAAATCATCCATTGTGACTTTCAAATGTTTTTGCTTAGGAATCTTTTCCAAATAAAATCTTATACCAAGACCCAAAATATAAACTAGATAAAAGTAATGACTGTTTATCAGGCAGCTCTGATATGTATTGTTTGGTTGATAATTTTATACCCATCACCTATATGAATCTCTAGCAGAACATTAGAAAAGTTGGGAGATTGTAGGAAAAGTCTTAGTTATGTAGGACCTGTACATATTGCAGGACAACCTTGACTCCTGCCCACTGATATTTACTAGGGAACATTATCATCACCATTGAGCAGCACTAATCTGTAATCTTCCTCCAGTAATCTTACCCAGTTCCAGGGCTTTGTGTACCATCTAAATATTGATAACTATAAACTTTCATTTTTAGCTCCAGCCTCTCTCAGCTGCAGATTTGTAGAAGCAACTGCCTACTCTTCATTTTTCCTGTGATGTCCAATACACATTCAAACAATATGTCTTAAATATAAGTCTCAACTTCTTCCCTCCAAAGCCTCTTCCACTTCTTTCTCAGTAAAAATTACTGCTGCCTACTCAGTTGCTTAAGTTAAAAACCTAGAAATGAAACTTAATTCATGTTTCCCCTGCCTGTCTTCTCTAACCCCACATCTAATTTATCAGTAAATTCTATTGACTAAACATAAATTTTCAACCCCTCCATTTCTGTTTCCAATGTTACCTTTCTAATTCAAGCCGCTATCTTTTCTCCTATTATCTATTCTCCACTCAGACACTAGTGTAATCTTAATACGTATCATACCACAACCCTGCTTAAAACATTTCAGTGGTTACTCTGTGTTCTTAAAATCGAAACTCCTGATCATGATTTATAAAGGCACTACAGTGATCTCACTCCTGCTTATCTCCAACAGAATCTTTTAACACTCCCTCTAATACTTCTCAAGCTACAGTAACCTACCTTCTGCTCCTCGATTTATGAAGCATCCTTCCCTCCTCCTGTTCTCATGGCTGTTCTTTGTACCTGGAATATTCTTCCCAGTACAGACTATAGCAAATGCATTCTCATCCTTCAGGTTTCTGCTTGCATATTGGTGCTTCACAGAGCTGCCCCGCCCCGCTCTCCCCATCCCTGACTCACTTATCCCAACATCTTGTTTCATTGCATATTCATTTTCTTTGTTTCCCATCAGACTATGTAAACTCTCAAAGAGAATTGTCTTATTGATTGCTGTCTCCACAGTCTAGTACAGTGTCTGGGTGACTGAGTGACAGGCATGGGCAGGTTAGTGTGGAAGTACATAGGAAGGTCATCTTTCCTAGCCTGGACGTAGAGTGGGCTGACCTCTGAGGAGAGGGAGCAGTATACTGTGTATGAAGACCCAGAGGTTTAATGAGAGCATTTTACAGTTAAACATGACTAAAGTGTACACTGTGAGTATGAATAGAGTGAGAAAGTTTTAGAAAGGTAAATGCCAGAAAATGAAGTTTCTTTTATACTAGTTCAAGGGAGGCTATGGGGAACCATCAAAGAATTTTTTTTTTTAATCCTTACCCAAGGATATTTTTTTCCATTGATTTTTAGAGAGTGGAAGGGGGAGGGGGGAGGAGAGAGAGAAGCATTGACGTGAGAGAGACACATCGATTGGTTGCCTTCCCAAAGGGACCCTGACAGGTGCCAGGGATTGAACCCACAACCAAGGCATGTGCCCTTGACCAGGAACCGAACCCAAGACCCTTCGGTCTACTGGCTGATGCTCTAACCACTGAGAAAACCGGCCAGGGCATCAAACAATTTTTACACTGGTTTCAAAGTAATCAAAATTTCAGTTTTATAAAGATCACTCTGGCAGGAGGCTTGAGGTTTGATTGGAGGTTTTCAAAAGTATTGGAGACCATGAGACTTCTGCCTGTAATTTCTTCCATTTGGACACCTTCTATTTATTAAGGCTTTGTTCAGTCCTTGATTGTGTTAAGAAAATCATTTTACTTCCTGTTGGGGGAGACAGAGTGTTTTGGTACAGCAGTTCTCTAAACCCCTTCACACTGAAAAGTTACAGAGGACCCTGAAGAGCTTTTGTTTGTGTGAGTTTTATTCAATTGATATTTGCATATTAGAAATCAAAGCTGAGACAAAATTCTAAATACTTATTACTTCATTTACAATTAACTGTAATAAACATTATATTTTAGCATAAACTGTTTCTGTGAAGGATGAATATATTTTTCTAAAACAAAAAGAATTAGTGAGAAAAGTGGTCTTTTATATATTTGCACTGATATAAGACACCTGGATTCTCTTCTTCCTGCATTCAATCTGTTGCAGTCTGTTGTTTTGGGTGAAGTATATTAAGAAAATTGAGCCTCATATAGATATGTAGTTGGAAAAAGGAGTATTCTAACAGCCATTTCAGATTATTGTGGCTGTTCTTTGATAAGATACCACAACTCAACAAATGTTAGTTTCTTAAAGATTAGTTACAGTGTAGAATCTATACTCATGGTTTTACTAACCTCTCTGCTGGCTGTTGCTTGTGCCTGGAATATTCTTCCCAGTTCTTACTGTAGCAGGAATATTTTTATCCTTCCATACTCTGTTACATTGAAATCCTTTGGTCTAGTTTATAATTTGAGTGGATCTTTTTTGCCCATGCATGATTTTGTAGCATCATATATTTATTTGGATAATATTGGTAATCTGAGTTACACAAACCTTTTAATTGTTGATGCATTTCATTATACAATATCAAAAAATAACATTCATTAATATCACTCTCAATCTCATCAGAAAAAGTCTTTAATGATTGGGAAGCTATCAAGCTTATAGTGGTAGATTCACATTCTACAAAATCCCAATTTTTGCTTGAAAGCTCACATTTTATCATTGGTTAAGAATGCTGTCAGTTGTTTTCCCTGACGTGATAAGCTCCCTTCATTCAGTTTTGATAAAAGGTCAGCAAAATATCTAGACTGAATAACTATGTCACTCACTCTTTCAAGTAAAATTGGTGTTTCATGAGATAAAGCAACTTATCCAACTCTAAAACTCACACAATCACACAAGCTCTTTTCCTCAAGACAACTGTACTTCAGTGTGCAGCACAAGCGATGTATGTGTGCTTCCTGGTTTGTCACACCGAATATTAAAACAACATTGTTTTCTGGATTCCTCTTTCTGATAGTTTGTTGTTGGTGTATAGAAACGTAACTGATTTTTATGTATTGATTTTATTGCAATTTTATTGAATTCATTTATTAGTTCCAACAGTTTTTGGGTAGAGTTTTTAGGGCATTCTATATATAATATCATGTCATCTGCAAAGAGTGACAGTTTTACTTCCTCTCTTATTTGGATACCTTTTTTTTTTTCTTGCCTAATTGCTCTGGCTAGAACTTCCAGTACTATTTTCATTTGGATATTTCCTTCCTTCCTTCTGCTAGCTTTGGGCTTAGTTTGTTTTTCTTAGAAATGTAATATAATATTTTGATGGTCAGGTTAACAGTTACCTTTGGGAAGGAAAGAGGAATTATTGAGGAGCAGGACACTAGAGTCCTCTCAAATATTGTTACTGTTCTACCTTGGATGTGGAAAGTAGTCATTTAGACATTTATTTTGTGATAAATCATCAAGCTGTACGTTTTCTGTACTTTTATTCATGTGTGTTATATATTGCAATAGAAAAATTAGAGAACAAAAGATAACATTAGCAGGCTTTTAGGAGTATTTTAGCGAATACTTTTAGTAGAAACGTACTATTTATGTCTCGTAAGTAAATTATCAATTTTTATAATACCTTAAACCTTGCTAACTCCTGCATCAAAAACTGCCTTTTTAGCCCTGGCCCATGTAGCTTAGTTGCTTGGGCATCGTCCTGTGCACCTAAAGGTTATTGGTTCAGTTCTCAGTCAGGGCACATGCCTGGGCTGCAGGCTCAGTTCCCAGTTGGGGGCATGCAGGAGGCAGCTGATCTATGTTTCACTCTCACATCATTGTTTCTCTCTCACATCGTCGTTTCTCTCTCTCTCTCCCTCTCCCTTCTTCTCTCTCTAAAAATCAATTTAAAAAATACTTCTTTTATAAAAACTGCCTTTTAAAGAGTTTTATGTTTAGAAATTGAATTTTTTTGTTTATATTCAGTAAGATGATATTCCTTATTGTTAGTATAGTGTGCTTCAAAATTCCTAATAAGAAATGTTTAAGTAATTTGGAGATAATTAAGTAAGCCCTGTTCCTTGGTGTTTATTTAATTATTGGTTTTATCATCTAATTCTGAAGCCTCTAGGCACATTTACAAAGTGTAAAATAAATAAAAACAAAAAACCTACATTCCTATTTCCGAGTCTCGTCTTTGCAATAAAGAAGCCAGAGTGAAGATCAGGTTGTACCCTATGTGAATACAAACAACCTCCTCAGCTTACTGGTGCTACCTGTATTGTCTGAGTTCTTTATCTCTTTTACATTTGCTCAGACTGATAGAAATGAGATCACTTCTCTTGGCAGATGAATGATATAGCATATTGATCATAGAGATCCATATGTTGGCTGGCTTTTTAAAACAGACTTTACTTTTTAGAGCAGTTGTAGGATGACAGCAAAATTGAGCAAAGATATAAATATTTCCCGTGTACTCCTGCCCCCACATATACATAGCCTCCCCCATTATCAATACCCCCCACCAGAGTGGTTATAGATTTTACAATTGATTGCCCTTCATTGACATAACATTATCACCCAGAGTCCATGGCTTACATTATGGCTCACTCCATGTTGTACATTCTGTGTTCGGACAAGTGTATGATGGCCTGTGTCCACTATTATAGTGTCATATGCAATAGCATCACTGCTCTAAAACCCTCTGTGTTCTCCCTGTTTATCCCTCTCCTGACAGCCCCTGGCAACCACTGATCTTTTTATCTCCATAGTTTTGCCTTTTCCAGAATGTGATACACAGTTGACTCTTAAACAATGTGGAGGTTTAGGGGTGCTGACCCATCACGCATTTGAAAATCTGCATATAATTAAGTCCACCCTCTGCATATGCGGGCAGATTCCCAACCGTGGACGGAAAATACAGTCAACCCTTGAACAACACAGATAGGATTCTACGTATAAGTGCATCTGAGCACGTCAAGGGTCAATTGTAGTTGGAATCATGTAGTATGTAGCCTTTTCAGATTGGCTTCTTTCACTTAGTAATATGCACTTGTTTCCTCCATGTCTTTTCATGACTTGATAGCTCATTTCCTTTTAGTATTTTATAATATTTTATTATCTGGATATACCATAGTTTATTTATCCATTCACCTACTGAAGGACATATTGGTTGCTTCCAAGTTTTGGCAATTGTGAATGAAGCTGCTATAAATATTGATGTGCAGGTTTTTATGTAGACATAAGTTTTCAGCTCTTTGGGTAAATAGCAAAGAGTGTCATTGCTGGACCTTATAGCAAAAGTATTTTTAGTTTTATAAGAAACCACCAAACTGTCTTCCAAAGTAGCTGTACCATTTTGCATTCCTACCAGAAATGAGAGTTTCTGTTGCTCCACATCCTGGACAGCATTCAGTGTTGTCAGTGTCCTGGATTTTAACCATTCTAATAGGTTTGTAGTGGTACTGATTGGCTTTTCATTGTGTGTGTGGCCAGGATAATATAGTGTTTGGGAGTCATTTTCTGTTGATCACATGATTCATATACCCCTTCCACTCCCCAGTCATTAAAAATGAGCAGCAGTTCTGTCAGCAATCTGTGAGCCAGTTATTTTTGAAATATTAGTACATCTAAAGGAGTAAGAAACTTGGGGAAAGTTCTATTAGTTCCTTCAGGCTGTTAACAAACCAAATTGATTAATGAGTGAATAAATTAGGACTTTGTCTGTGTAACCTCCTCCAGACATATTCACAAGTTTCAAAAACTTAAGATGAAAGCTTCATATTAAATGTCTTTGGTTTCACAGTGTTAACCCATGAAATTAAAAAATATTGTAGTTCCTCAGGGACGTTGTCTCTTAGTCATTACTGTAACCCTGCATTTAGCCTAGTACCCATCACATAGCAGTCGCTGTAAATATTTGTTTAGCTGAAAAATGAATTGAAGTAGAGCCTGGAAATGTGGGAGATACCTACATGGGAGATGAAACAAATTTATTTCTCAGTGGAGAGAGCTTGGAAAAGTCTCCGTTCATGTTAATTAATGCTAAGGAATACAGTGATAAAAAATGCTTGAATAACCAGAAATTAAAACATACTTTAAAGTCTCTAAATTAAAATAGTGTGGTATTGGTGCACAAATAAACCAATGGGATAGAACTAAAAGCTCAGAAATAGATCCAAGTTTATATGGAAATATATAAAGTTAGTATCTCAAATCACCGAGGTAAGAGGGGCTAGGTTGAAGAATTTTTATTTACATTGTGGCAGATAGAGTCATGTGAATATATGTTTTTTCCTGAGGAACTTCAGGATAATGATGCTGTGGTAATTTCTGCCTTTTCTAACACATCAATAGTAATTTCTGTGATTCTTATAATTATGGTACATAATTCATCTACTCTTATCCCATCTTCAACATTTGTCTTTCAACCCCTGAGTATTTTCTCTTGTTTGGGAGAAACAGTAGAATAGAAAAGAATATAAAGACATTTCTTAAAGTACTGTACACTGAAATGAATATTTGGAATCAGAGCTTTTGTTCATTGTGAAAAACATATTTCTGAACATAAACCATCAAGAATGCTTATTATCTCATTACTTGGATTATACTTATTGACTTTTGTCATTATGGTGTTTTGATAGTGCATAAAATACTTTTATTTTTGTTTTATTTATTATGTTTAGTTATCTTGTTTTCTTTAAGATACATCTTAGAAGTCTATTCATTTGGAAAGTTGATTTTTAAGTGTTTTATTTTGGATCTTAGAACTCATTTTCCCTTACAGAAATGTGTGATAATTATATTCACAGGGCAGCAGTAAGACTATTTAATGCATCAGATTGGTAAAATATGGCAACTTTTAATGAAAATTTACAGAACACTAGTAATTAAACAAAACAAGAACAGTGAAACTGAGTAAGAAAGTATATTTTATGCTTAAGGAAAATAAAAAGTATTGACACTTGCAGGGATCCTACAATACTATGCTTTACATTGTTTCTTTTTTATAATTTTAAACATACAGAAAAGTACAAAGAATAATACAATAAACAACCAAATGCCAATATTCTGGCATTTTTAGGATTATGTTTTTACTTTAAAATTTGTAACTGTCATTTTGCTTGATGTAGGTTTGGGTCATTTTGAGACTTTCACTCATAGAGAAGGAAATAAAGAAGCTGTCCCAGAGGTAGCTGGGTGATTTGTTAGAGAGCAGACAGGTTGTAAGAGAATATATTGATGTATGCCTTCTCGGAACTGAGGGAGCCTCGTCCCTCAGAAAGCAGAAAAAGATAGGCAGATCGATAGATCTTCAATTCATCTATAGATAGATAGATAGATAGATAGATAGATAGATAGATAGATAGATAGATAGATAGATAGATAGATAGATGATAGATAGATGATAGATAGATAGATAGATAGATAGATAGATAGATAGATGATAGATAGATAGATAGATAGATAGATAGATAGATAGATAGATAGATAGATAGATAGATGATAGATAGGTTTAGTGATCAGAAGATTATATGGATGCTACTATCTTACCATCTTGTAAATCTTCCTGTTTGATGGATGTGAGAATTAGGTGTGCTGTTGGGCAGAGGAAAGAAGTCTTTTATATTTAGTGTAATTAATTATGTAGACTATCAATTATGTGTTTATTGGAATGGGTAGGAGGAAGATAGACTCATAATAGTCACACAGTTTACTTCTCAGGAATATAGAGTTGAGACAAAAATAATTTTCATTCATAGCACACTGTTGTTACTGGTCTTTGCAGGGCCTTTGTATCATATCAGTGTGAAACAAAACCATTTATTAATTCCCATGAGTCTACAGCTCATTTGGGTGATTCTAATCTGGTTTGGGCTTGGTCATTTGATAGGTTGGTTGGAAACTGGCTGGTCTAGGATGGTCTGGTGAGATGATCCTTCTCTTCTCCACATGTTCTTCAAATTCCTTTATCATGCTAATCAGGGCATGATCTCTTTGGTGGGATAGTTCAAGAAAGAATGTGGAAATGCACAAGCACTTTTCAAATCACTGTTTTTGTCAATTTTGTTACCCTACCATTGGCCAAACAAGGCACATGGCCAAGCTCAGAGTTAGTGTGTGATAGATATGCCAACGGGTGCAGATGTGGAGAGGTGTGGAAAATTGGAGCCTTTAATGCAATTAAGCTAGCACAGTCCACTCTCTAGTAATTGCAGTCTAGTAATTGGTGGTCGCCTTAGTGCTTCTGTTTAGTCTGTAGTAGGGAAGACAAGCTGGAAACTAGGGCTCACCAAGCACCTTGGTGTGTGTGTCACTGTGTCAGACAGTTTACTGAGAGTAATGATTTCAACTTCATTTTCTCCTCTCAGATCTGTGCATGTCCCTCTCTAACAATAGATCGCCAACTGTAATCTGGAACTGTGCAGGAAAAGTTACTCTAAAAACACAGTCCTCAGTTTACATGGGAGCAGTAATGCAAAGCTGACAAAACACAATCCAACACAGCCCCATTCTTGTTTTATTTTTTCTCTTCATCCCAGTCCCCCCTCCCATTCCTTATTCTTCTCCCTCTTGGAGGTACTCACTGTAATATATTTGATTTATCTTTTTTTAAAGTGAATTTAGTGGGGTTATCTTTTATTATGTATGTAGCCTCATAAAATATGAGTGCTCTTTTGTGTGTGTGTTTTTAGTTTACATTCATGATAATATGTTATGTATCTTGTTCTGTTTCCCACTTTTTTCCATTTGACTCTTTGTTTTTAAATTCCATCCATGTTACAATCAGTCCATCTATTTGTTGCTTCTCATTGCTACAAAATATTGAATATCTGTTTGCTACATTTTTCTTATTCTAGTGATGTACCCTTAGGTTGTTTCCAATTCTAAGTTACACCAGGAAAAAAATACTGCAAAAAATAGTCCTATACATATTTCCTAATGGACTAGTATGAAAGTTTCTCTAGAATGTATATCCAGGAGTGGAATTCCTAGGTCATAGTGTATACACTTTCTTAACTTCACTAAGTTCTCCAGCGGTACCTGTTTACACTATACTGGCATTAACATGTTCCCCTATGAATTAGTTTTTATTGCTTTGTAACAAATTACCACAAACTTAGTTACTAAAAACAGCACTCACAGTTCTATATGTCAGTAGTCCAGGATGGTATGGCTGGGTTCTACTCAGGGTCTCACAAGGCTGAAAACAACATGTCAGCAGTCTCATCTGGAGCTTGAGGTTCTTTTACAAACTCGTTCCTGCTAGCTGCAGAATTCAGTTCTTTGTGGTTGTAGGACTGAAGTTTCCATTTTGTTCCTGGCTGCTGGAACAAAGTTACTCTAAAAACACAGTCCTCAGTTTACATGGGAGCAGTAATGCAAAGCTGACAAAACACAATCCAACACAGCCCCATTCTTGTTTTCCTTTCAGTTCCTAGAGACTGCTCCAAGGACCTTTCCATGTGTCCTCCTCCACCTTGAAGCCAGCAATAGCAAATTGAATTCTCGTGCTTCTGATCTCTGACTTCCTCTTCTGCAACCAGCTGTAGAAAGTTTTCTTCTTTTAAAGGGCTCAGGTAATTAGGTCAAGAACACCCATCTTCAAATCTTGAAGCCATCTGATTTGGAACTTCAATCAAATTTGCTAAATCTCTTTACATCTGCATCTGGCCTAGTAGTTTATTGAGTAAACCAGGAACTGAGAATCTTGAGGCACATCTTGGAAATCTTTGTCAGTTTGATGAATTTTTTAAATGCTTGTTTTAATTTGCATTTCTCTTATTCATAGTGAATTTGAGTGTTTCCTCATACATCTTAGCCATTTGAATTTCCCTTTCTGTAAATCTACTTTTTCTGAAAATTATATCCCTTGTCCAATTGTTCTTTGGTTGTATATTTTGAAAATATGGAGCAAACTTCCTTGACTTAAGCACTTCCCAAACAGGCATTTTATCTTTTAGGTGTGTACTGAGACCTGTCTTTATATTTATGAGAATGACCTGGCTTCACATTATTTAATTGTGTTATGATTTTTAGTTGTGTCACGTATGTGAGTGAAAAGCAGAGCAAAGCATATTAATAGTTTTTGTGGCTTGTGTTTTTCATTTGCAGCCTTCAAGCAAAATAAAGGTACCTGAAGAGAATTTCTTCAATGTTCCTGCTTTCTTAACTGTCTCAGGACAACTTCACCTAGAAGTGATGTCAGGGTACAGAATTTTCTTTTCTGCGTTAATGAACTACTGATTATGGTTTGGGTGAGAGTGAAATAATGCCTCCTTTCCCAATGCTAAAAGCTAAAAATTGAAATTAGTGTTTGTGATTAGTCCACTTGGATTCACCAAAAGTATATTTAGATTGATGTGACAATTTCCAAGTTTCTTACTAAAAAAAGAAAAATCACATGAATCGAGGCTTTTGTTTTTAGTAGCAAAAATGTAACACTAGAAATATGAAGTTGTGATTGTTTAAAATTTTACTTAATTTTTTTATAATGAAAATTTGAATATAATTAATCATATTATGAAAATAAAGTTAAAATTCACACCTGAACCAGGAATTAGCCCATTTCATTAAGGAAAGAAAGATACTTGAAATAAATAGAAGAAAAATATCTTGAATAATTGGTCTACATAAAAAAAGTTAACCTACAAAGCCATTATGAGAAACATGTGACAAATTAGAAAGTCTTAGAATGTAGATCTAATTAATTTTAGTGGTTCTCAAATCTGTGGGAAGTCACTGTACTCCTTTCAGCCCGACTTTCCTTTTTTTTTAAAACGGGATTGGACAGGAAGATTTTTAAAGTCCTGCCTAAATCTTATTTTCTGTAATTCTGTGGGTAATTTCTTAATGCTGATTCAACAAGTACTGAGTCTCTTTTATATATCATTGTTTTCTCATATAGAGATTGAGACTTAAAAATCTGTTGAAGAAATAGCTCCAGTGAAAACAAGGGAATCTTTATGTGTTTTCCATTGTTCTTAAAGTGTACAGGTGGGAAAACTCAGGGGAAGTATAATAGAATAGTGTTCATGTGTATTTTTTTACGTACTTTACTGTGAGGATGCAAAGTCAATGGTGGAATAAAGATGATCTTGAAAATAATATATACTTAGATTCTTTTCTGATTTATCTTTGAGGTAGAAACATGTTATTTGACAATTCTGATAACAAGGTAATTGACAATTACATTAGAATACTGTACAGAAACACTGTCATCATAATGGCCCTGTGAGATTGTAGGATCTACAAAGCTGTATGTGTGAAAGGCCTTGTGAGGCATGTCATGTAAAGTAACTTATGCCTGTCAAAGTGTTTTTTATTTTAATTTTTTTAAATTTTATTTTTATTTTATTACCCCTCTCCGTTTTAGCAACCATCAACCAAAATATAGAGAACATCTATGAGTCTGTCTTTGTTTTGTTTATTTAAATGTTTTGGGTTTTTTTAGATTCCATATATAACTTAAATCATACGGTATTTGCCTTTCTCTGATTTATTTCACTTAGCATAATACCCTCTAGGTCTATCCATGTTGTCATAAGTGACAAGATTTCATTCTTTGTTTTTTATTGCTGAGTACTATTTCATTGTGTGTATTATATATATATCACCTCTTATTTATCCATTCATCTATTGATGGATAGCTACGTTGTTTCCATATCTTGGCTATTACTAGTAATGCTGCAATGAGCATAGGGGTGCAAATACATTTTCAAATTAGTGTTTTTGTTGTCTTTGGATAAGTATCCATAAGTGGAATTGCTAGGTCGTATGGTAGGTCTATTTTTAATTTTTTGAGGAATCTCCATACTGTTTTCCATAGTGGCTGCACTAATTTACAATCCCACCAACAGTGAATGAGGGTTCCCTTTCCAACAATTGTTTGCTGATTTATTGATGATAGCCATTCTGACAGGTGTGAGGTGATATCTCATGTGGTTTGAGTTTGCGTTTCCTAATAACTAGTGAGCATCTTTTCATATGTCCGTTGGCCACCTGTATGTTCTCTTTGGAGATAGGTATATTCGGGTCCTCTGCCCATTTTTTAATCAGATTGTTTGGTTTTTGGTTTTTTGTTTTGTTGTTGGGGTTTTTTTTAGTGTTAAGCTGTATGAGTTCTTAATATATTTTGCATATTAACTCCTCATCAGATGTATCATTGGCAAATATCTTCTCCCATTTGATAGGATGTATTTTCGTTTTGTTGATGGTTTCCTTCACTGTGCAGAAACTTTTTAGTTTGACGTAGTCCCATTTGTTTATTTTTTTTCTTTTGTTTTCCCTGCTCAAGAAGACATATCCAAAAAATTATTGCTAAGAGTGATGTCAGAGAGATTACTGCCTATGCTTTCTTCTAGTTGTTGTGTGGTTTTAAGTCTCACGTACAAAGAGCATCTGAGGAGCTGTGTATTCATAGGTAATTAAATAAAGAAATTTTTGATAAGGTTGCTAGGTTAGTTACAAACTGATTAATATCCCACAGACTGATAAACCCTGACCTTTAGAATTTTGTCTTCTACCTGACAAATGATTTACACCTCTTCTGGACAAGATCTGTACGTTAACTTGTAACTTTAGTTTATCTGGGATATTCAGTTCAATAGTAAGTAGAATAATTGAGCAGAGTGTCTTCCCCTAAGTAATTAAATAACCTCTAAGTGGATCTGTGTCCCATGCTGTCTACCTTTTGGCCTTATATCCAAGTTTTGGATAACCTTTCTTAACAGCCTTTCAGTATTCATTTGTTTTATCTATAAAGTTAGAGGCAAAGTATCTTACCCTCTGAAGTGTCATAATACGTGAAAGGTGTAAATTTACAAAACACTGGTTTCTCTATTATAATATCACTAGTAGATTAAATATGTTCCCTCTTTCCCAGTAAAGTACAGTCAACCACAGAACACAGTGTACAGTGAAACTTGACAGAAAATTAAATTGGCAGAATATGAGGTTTTGTATTTTTTTAATGTGTTATGGAGTACTTCTAATAATGTCAGTCAAATGTTCCTGGTTTAATATGCATAGTTCTAGGACTATTAATATACAGTACATCATGTCTCAGATTAATGCATGATTTAGTCTCCAATAGAAATTGTTAGTTTTCTTTCCCTCAGGTTTGTTTCTCTTAAATTTTATTTTACAGACTTTTAAAATGGAGTACATAGTAGTTAAATTTAGAAGGTTAACATTTTCCGAAAGGATATCTATGACAGTTTAGTGGGTTTATGGCTCCATTTTAAAGGTTAATTTTGTTGTTGTTTTAAAACAGAATTTCTATTTTTGAATAATTTTTAAATATAGGAAAGTTGCAAAGATAGCGCAGACTTTTTTTTATACCTCTCACCCAATTTCCCCCATTGGTAACATCTTACATTACCATGGTACATTTGTCAAAACTGAGAGCCCAGTGTTAGTACATTGCTGTTACTAATCTGGATTTCACCAGTTTCCCATCAATGCCTTTTTTTGTTTCCAAGACCTAATTCAGGGTCCCACGCTACATTTAATTGTCATGTTTACCCACTCCTAGTTTATAACAGTTTCTTAGTCTTTTCTTTGTTTTTCATTACTTGCACATACATCCCAGTCTGGGTTTGTCTGATTTTTTCTCATGATTAGACTGGAGTTATGTGGATTTGGGAGAATACCACAGAGGCAAAGTGCTCTTCTCATCACATCATATCGGGATATGTGATATCCATATGGTGATATTAATTTTCATTATTTGGATAAGGCGGTGCTTGCCAAATCTCTCCACTGAAAATGTACTGTTTGTCCCTTTCTGTACTCTGTTCTTTGGATGTGAGTCACTAAGTCTAGCCCATCCTCACTAGAGGTGGAAATGAAGGCTAAGAAGTGGGAGATGGAATTAAACACCACCTCCTCAGGGTGGGAGTATTTAGAATTCTTCAGTATGGAAGATTTGTTGTCTCTTCACCCTTGTATGTATATTTTTAAAATTTATTTTCTCGTTGAGAGTATTACAGCTGTCCCCCATTCCCCCCCAAACCTTGTATATTTATCTATATGAGGATTGATTCCTATACATTGATCTTATAGTTTGGGTTATACTTCAGGTCTGTGTTACTTATTTTGTTGCTGTTTTGTTTCAGCTGTTGGAAACTCAGGTTGACTCCTGTACCCCTCTGACACGCCTCTGTCCTTTTGTTTTTTGAGTTCTTCCTTATTCTCTGGTGCTGGAAGATGCCTCAGATTTATTTGTTTACTGTTTTCATGATTGATGGACCTACACTGACACATCATCACTCAGAGTCCGTAGTTTACATCAGGGTTCACTCTTGGTATTGTATGTCCTATAGGTCTGGCAGATGTGTAATGACACGGATCCATCATTATAGTGTCATACAGAATAGTTCCACTGCTCTGAAAACACTCTGCATCTCTTCGTCCTTCCTCCCTCTTCACCCCAACAGCCACTGATCTTTTTACTGTCTCCAAAGTTTTGCCTTTTCCAGAGTGTCATGTGGTTGGTCTCATACAATATAAATCCTTTTCAGGTTGGCTTCTTTCACTTAGTAATATGCATTTAAGATTCCTCCATGTCTTTTCATGGCTTGACATCTCATATCTTTTTAATACTGAATAATATTTCATTACCTGGATATACTAGTTACTTATCCATTCACCTACTGATGGACATCTTGGTTGCTTCAAGTTTTAGCAATATCCAAGGCTTATTTTTAAATTTTCCCTACCCTAGCCCTAGAATCAGCCATTTCTCCAAAGAGCCCTGGATCCTTTTATGAGAAAATGGTATTTAGAAACCCAAGATTTAGTCGCTGAATGTCTTGCTGCTACTGGGGGATTATTGTTCCCAAGCTTTCTCAGCAGACAGAGCTATAATATGATTTTTTTATTTTTATTTTTTAAATCACAAATAGGATTTCCTGTCACCATTAGAAGTCTGAATTTTAAACAGATTCTTGGACTGGGGGGCTCATATCCACCAGCTCGTTCAACTTTAGCACCTGTCTCATCCCCAGTAGCTTTTCCAGAACTGCTACCTTCACCATGAAGCTCTATGAGTTTTCCTAGTTCATGGAGCAAATAAATAGATTGACGAGCCTTTTCTTTGTCTTTTCCATTGCCACCTGGAATTAATTTATTGACCACTTCTTTTTACATCATTTGTCTGCACCTCTCAGTTCATGATTTCCATCATCTTCCTCCGGATTTGGTGGACCTGTTGATTCTGAGCATAAAAGGTCTTCCAAATCTGCTTGCTGCATTTTTTAGTAAAACCAACACAGAATAGATGAAGCAAATAGCCATCAGTATTCTTGACATCCACATGAGCTTCAGTCGTGGGTGGGCCATTTTCTGACCATGGAGAGCACATTTTGTCACAGGTAAGATCCATGCCATGCAAATCAGTCAGGCAGTTTTTGCCCCAAACATCCTCAGTAATTAGCTTGAATTTTTCAAATACAACTTCATCGTTCTGTAGATCAGCTACACTCACTTCAAAAATACGACCACTAGACGCAATTTTGGTTCCTTGACTTCTCATAACTAGTGTTTTTCCAATATTTCTTATATTGAACATAGCTGGTGCTTTCACATCATATCAATCTTTATGAGAAAATGGGTTCAGTTCCTGGTCAAGGGCATGTACCTGGGTTGCAGGTTCCATCCCCACCCTGGTTGGGGTGCATACGGGAGGCAACCAATCAGTGTGTCTCTTTCACATTGATTCTCTCCCCCTCCCCCCCTTTCTCTCTCCCCTTCCTCTTCCTCCCACTTTCTCTAAAAATCAATGGGAAGAAATATCCTCAGGTGAGGATTAACCAAAAAATAAAAATTTTTAAAAAATGGTTCAACCTCTTTTTTCTTGGCTCCCTTTTTGCCACCTTTTGTAAGGCGCTTGTTCTTTCCGATCACCATGGTGCTGTTCAAAGAGCCAAAAAACTATAATACGTTTTTTTAAATAAGTGTTTTCATTACATTCTGCCTATAAATATAATTTCTGAGAGAATTCAAAATGTTCTAAATTGCAAAACCTACAATTAAGAAATGTCATGTAATAAAATTTTCCATTTCTTTTCAGTTAAAGCCAGAATTGGAGCAAGGCTCAGCCTAATGTATTTTAAAGTATTTATTATTATCTTTTTTGTTGTTGTGTTGGTTTTCTTTTGTTTATTTTGGTATTTTGTTAACAGGTATTTTTTCCTTATTAGGGATTTTTTCCCCTAAGCTCTGAAGTCAAGCATATTTCAGGATAAAACTGATGCTTCCTCTTGAATATTGCTGTTGGAAATATAAATAGGCACGGCCTCTCTAGAGGAATACCTTTTCACCAAGAATTTCATATCTAGGAATTTTTCTTAAGGAAATGTTCTTACAGCTCTGTAAACAAAAATGTTGAAAGCAACTTTATTTATACTAGTGAAAAATTACTAACAACCTAAACGTGTATTTAAGGAGATTGGTTAGCTTTCAGCACACCTAGCAAATAGTCATCACCATTTACCGCCTGCGGTAGTAGACCTTATCCTTAATAAATATTTTTAAGCCATCTTATGGATAATTTACAGAAGTAAAATAAAGGGATAATGAAAACCAACTTTATTCAAATTTTAATAAGAATTTAAGCATAGCAGACTCTAAATTTTAAAAACTGCTTTATTGAGAGAGGATTTGCTTACCATAAAATACACCAATTTAAAGTGAACAATGGGTCTCTAATCTAAGAATTATTATTATATTATATTATATTATATTATGTTATGTTATGTTATGTTATGTTATGTTATGTTATGTTATGTTATGTTATGTTATGTTATGTTATGTTATGTTATGTTATGTTATGTTATGTTATTATTATATTAGTTATCTTTATCACCCAAAAAGAAACTTTTTGCCATTAGCAGTCACTACCCGTCATCCCTCCCACCCTAGGTAACCATTGATCATCTACTTTGTGTTTCCATGGATTTGCCCATCCTGGATATTTCATGTAAATGGAATCACAGAATATACAGGGATTGGCAAAAGTAAGTTTACAGCTGTGAGTACACAAAAAATTTATTCTTGTATTAGTATTTATTATTGTATTATTTATTTATATTTCAATTATAGACCTACTTTTGCCCACCCCTGTATTGTGTTTTGTGGCTAGTTTATTTCACTTTGCATATCATCTTCCATGTTGTAGCAAGTATCAATACTTCCTTCCTTTTTATTGCCAAATAACATTCCACTATGAGTATACCACATTTGTTTTCCCACTCAGGGAATAAATATTTGTCTTGTTTCTACTTTGGGGCTATTATGAATAATGTTACTATGAACATCTGAGTACAAGTATTTGTGTGAGCATGTTTTCATTTCTCTTGGGTAGGTACTTAGGAGTGGAATTGGTGGTCACATGGTGAGTGAGGAATTGCTAAGATCTTTTCCACAGTGGCTGCACCATTTTACAGTCCCACTAGCAATATATAAAGGTTTCAATTTCTCCATATCCTTGCCAAAAGTTACTGTTATATGTCTTTTTTATTGTGCCATTTTAGTGATTATAAAGTAGCATCTCATATGGTTTTGGTCCACATTTTCCTAATGACTAATAATGTTGAGAATCTTTTCATGTGCCTCTTGGCCATTTGGATATCTTATTTGGAGAAACGTTTATTTATATCCTTGGTTCATTTTTTAAGTTAGGCCACTTGTCTTTTTATTATCTTGTTGTGAGAGTTCTTTACATATTCTGGATACAAGTCCCTTATCAGATATATGATATTTTTTCCCATTCTGTGGATTGTCTTTTCATTTTCTTCATGATGGTAGCAATCCCAAATTACTACTCTCACTTTTCTGGTTTTTCAAAATACCCCAAATAGAGCCCTTTGAATGTAGCTAACTTGGTATCAGCTGCAATGCATGAACCTGGAATGTATCAATACTTGAAATATAGATTCTGGATCTCAAATAGGTCTCTAACAGATTCTACTTTATTACTACTTCTTGTTCCTCTATTCACATCATCAAAAAGTAATACTTTTGACAACTCATAATTTTGTTGAAGAGAAAGTGGCCATCTTTTTTGCTCCATAATTTCAAAACATTTTTATTTTTAAATTCATAGACACCAACCAGAATGATCAATCAATAAATTTTTTTATTTCTACATTTCCTTCCAAAGACCTTCATATAACACACTTTTCTTCAGCATTTGTCCACTTATTAACTGTATCAAGTAAATTTTGAAGCACAAATATCATAAACGGTGGTCCAAGTTCTTGTTCCAAATTACTGCATAATGAAGTCTTAAGTGTGGAATGACTCATTGGGTGAAAATGCCTTATTTCCTTTTTACCCTTAGAAATGTATTATTCACTTATCAGTTCTTGAGTTGGAGAAAATTTGTTTAGGGTATTGTTATCTGAAGGCTCATAGTCTGAGATTTCACTTATATAACCAATTTTACCATCATCATTAGAGATTGTTACTGTCTCTTTGCATTAATTTCCTTGTTTGTGTATGAAGCATCTTTACAATTTTTCTTCTTTTTGTCATTATGAGTGAAAAGTAAAAGGTTTGATACTCAACTGTGCTCTCTGAAAACTACAAAAGAGATTACAACAATGCTGTCTCCGGGCTTTTCTCATACCTTCTGGAAAAATGACACAATACTTTTTGTGCCGCAGTGAGAAAACCAGAGGTGATACAGTGGTAATGATTTATGTCACTGTGCATCTTCTTCTTATCCATTGTTTATCTTAGGCGTCCATCATCTATTTTTATAATATTTTATTTTTTTAACCTAATTAGGAGTAATTGATAAAATAATTTGTAGGATATTGAAATAGCAAAATGTTAGAGTATACAGAAAAAAATCTTGAAAATCCCATATGTATCTTAGATTCATGAAAGGATTCAGTGAGTATTATTCTATTAGAAAAAATGTTTTTCTATCTCTTTGGCTGACTTCTGTAATGGTTTGTTTTGTCCTCAAAAGAGACAAGTCCTGTGAATGCAACCTTATTTCAAAATAAGGTCTTTTACAGATGTGATCAAATTAAAATGCTTGATGAGGGTAGTCCCTAAATCCAATGACTAGTATCTTTATAAGAGAAAGGAAAGGGAGATTTGGATACAAGACATAGAGGAGATACACACAGGGGGAAGAAGCCATGTGAAGACAGGCAGAGATTGGAGTGATGCCGAGGAATACCGAGAATTGGCGGGAGCTACCAGAAACTAGGAAGAGGCAAGGAAGGATTCTTCCCTAGAACCTTCAGAGGGAGCACGGCCCTGCCAACACCTTGATTTCAGACTCCGAGCCTCCATAGCTGCCAGAGAATACATTTCTGTTGTTTTTAAGCGCCCCCGTTTGTGGTAATTTGTTATGGCTGCCTAAGGAAACTAATAGAATCTCTAAGGAAGTATAAAAGTCATGAGATACTAATTTTTAGAAATATTTTAAACTGCTTAACAGAGAAACTCAAAAATTAAAACTGGACATATGGACCCTGGTAGTAAACTGAGAATTAATTATGATTCCACCAAACAATGAGTTACTGTACAGCCATTGAAACTGATGATAAAACTTTACATCATGTTGTTAAAAGAAACAAAAAAGTGGTTGTGAAACAGAAAGTAGAATGTAATTTCAGTTTTTTACAATGTGTGTGTATGTATGAATAGGAAAAAGTCTGGAAAAATCACCAATATTCAACTCATAAGCAATGCTAGCTCTACTGATTTTTATTTTTTCTTAAACTTGTCTTTTTTCAGATTTGAAAACCTAGTGTTTATTAATTTTATAATGAGAAAATTAGCTACACATATTTCCATTTGTGGGGAAAATCAGTCTGGGCTTTGAGCTGATTTCATTCCAGTTTGATTAACTGGTTTTTGTGATTGATGTGAGCAATCATGAACTCATCCCCTTGGGTTATCTCATCAGTTCAAATGCTAAGCTCAGAGGCCACGCAACACTCATATTCAGGATGCCCTCATCCTGTTCAGTGGCCGTGGTCAGAATGTCAACATGTGAACTGAGTCAAACTGGGTGTAAAACTGTTCCTCCTATCCCATATGACTTTTTCATTCTTCAACCACTTGATATTTAGATGCTTATCTAAACTCTGTTAATTTATACTCATTGATTTTCAAGGTCTTTTTTTATTGTGGCTATTTTATTCATGCCACATGAATTTTCATGTACCTCTGTTTCTAATGTTCCTCACTATAGCATTAGGCTCCTTTTTCATAACTCATTCCTCAAGGCTCAGCTGAAGTATTACCTGCTCCTTGATTCCCTCCTGTTTTTCCCTCCCAATAGAAATTATTTTTCTCTTTTTCTGTTCTCTTATAGTACTTATCTATTTCATGTCCTAGATGAAAAATACGCTCTTGTTTTCACAGTGAGCCAGTTTGTAGTTCTTTTTATATATGTCTATCTTATAGATAATAAATATTCTAAATAGCTATATCTACTAAAAATAGATATTCAGTATCATTACATTGAATTTGTAAAGCACAAATTCTCATTCTTCTAAAATTTTTCTTTACTCTTTCTGTTATGAATTTGAACCCACAACAGGAGTTAAGTATTTGTTAATCATTCCTTTTACTCTATTTCAGGGGTGGGGAACCTTTTTTCTGCCAAGGGCCATTTGGATATTTATAACATCATTCTCGAGTCACACAAAATTATCAACTTAAAAATTAGCTATGAAAAAAGCTCCTAGATTTATTGAATTTTGAGTCCTGCCTGTGGTTGCTTTGGCAGGGCCAGACCAAATGATTTCGAAGGCCAGACGTTCCCCACCCCTGCGTCTATTTCATGGAAATGATATATCACCATGAAACTTTAATTCCCTTATTGTTTCTGGAATGTGTGTGAATAATGATGATTCTTTATGCTATCCTCTTGAAGGTGGGACCTTAAAACACAGAGATTTCTTCTTTTAGTTAAAATTTAACCCTATTCAGATAGAAATACTAATTAACAGACTGCTTGGCATGACTCAGGAACTTTATTCATTATCACCTTACCATTTTCATTACTTATGTCATATAGCCAGGAGACAAACATTTCACGCAAATTGAGCAGCAAGTGCAGACGCTTTTTAGTAGGAATATTTAGCATACTTGGGTATACAATACAGAGGATGTGAATATTTGGATTAACCAAGGGTTGGGAATTGCCAAGTGAATTTGCTGGAAGTAGGTAGGTACAAAAGTTATAATGATAGATCAAGGAATCTCTGCTTTGGAAAGGAGCAAAGTAAGGAGATAGGAGTAGAGGGTGATAATGGAAAAAGTGGTGAAGTTAAAGAATTACAGTTCTTACTGAAGCATTAAATTATTGGTGTGGAAATACTGGCTTAAAGAACCTGACGAACAGGTGACGGTAAAGAATGCTACGGTGAAGTCCATGTCACTATCAGGGAACCTCTGCTCAGGGCCCACCTGTGCACTAAAGTGCCAGTTGTCTTTTCCATTGGCTGTTGTGTTCAAAACTAAATTCATCATCTTATTCCCTAAGTCTGTTCATACCCCTTCTGAATTCCCTGTCTAGGAAATGCCCTGGTACCCTTTGTCAGAACCCGTGTGGGTGTCGTTCCAGCTTCTTTTCATGCCCTTTGCGTTCCATCTGTCACCCAATCCTCTGCCCTGCATTGGCTACCTGAACTGCTGGCAGTGCTGTCACGTCACCCTGCTTCACATGGTGCTCCTTTGCCTGTGCTGTTTTCTACCTGGAATGGCTGTCCCCGTGCCTTTGTCTAGCTGACCCCTGCCCATCATTCTTAACTCAGCTTAAAAATGATCTCACCAGAATCCATGCCACTAACAACACATCTTTCTTGTTAAATGTTCTTCTATATGTCCAGGTTATTTTATTCTTAAATATTTCGTAACTCTGGAATCATTGATTTTTTTCTCTATAGCTTAGATTCTCAGCTTTTTAATTTAAGGACTTTTATTTAATTTTGTAACTCTGTTCCTTAAATACCTGTTGGAAATAGGTTTCTATCAATTCTGTTTTTTAAAAATATTGAAATTGCCTGGCTGGTGTTGCTCAGTGGTTGAGCATCGACTCATGAACCAAGAGGTCAGCAGTTCAATTCCGGGTCAGGACACATGCCCAGGTTGTGGGCTTGATCCCCAGTAGGGGGCGTGCAGGAGGCAGCCGATAGAGGTTTCTCGCTCATCAGTGTTTCTGTCTCTCTCCCTCTCTCTTCCTCTCTCTCTAAAAAAAAAATAATAATCAATAAAAACATTTTAAAAAACATACTGAAGTTATCTGGGGGGTTTTTTTGCTTATCTTCCCATTAGCCTGTAAATTCCTCAAACTATCTTGTTCCTCTTTGTCTTCTTAGTTTCAGTTACTGCCACATGACTGATTCAGAGCTCAAAAGT
This sequence comes from Miniopterus natalensis, assembly GCF_054644295.1. Taxonomy (NCBI): domain Eukaryota; kingdom Metazoa; phylum Chordata; class Mammalia; order Chiroptera; family Miniopteridae; genus Miniopterus; species Miniopterus natalensis. The sequence continues at coordinate 35,705,087 of NC_142091.1, forward strand.
CAATCTCAATTCAATTGAGTATTTGTTGAGAGCCACCTGTGTACCAAACACTAGGTTAGGTACTGGGACACAGAGATGAACAAGACCGATAAGGCCCCAACCTTCATGACTCTAATGAGCAAAACAGGCATTGAATAAGAAATTAGAAATGTGTTAGCTATTATAAAAAAGACTGTCCTGAGGGCAAGAAGAGCATATGGCAAGGGGACTTCACCTTCTCTAGGTTGAATTGAATTTAGAGGTAACCTTATCAGTAGAATGATTATATGAGAGTGCATTTTAAAATGTCATTCATATTTAATGACCACTGGCTGTTATATCTGGTTTGGATTCTATTGCTTTTCTATTCTTGGAACAACAGAAACCCAGTTAGTTCTTTTTCTCCCCATTATTATAGAGCATTTGACGGGGCATAATCTTTTAGTTACCCCCGTATGTTATCTATATTTGACTGTGGAATGTCTTCTGGTACTTTTATGTTATGTTTGATATGTTATCCTTGAATGAATTATATTTAGCCAAATTATCAAAAGCTAAAAAACTCTCTAGTTTCTCTATCCTGTTACTTTATCCGCTTCTAAATACTTAGAATCTTTTATTAGACTTTATATGAAACGATTGTGAGTTTGTATCCTGTCTGACTTTAGAACAACAGCCAGGATAAGAAGGATCTAGACATCATGGCCAAAAGAAATGGGTAAAGAAACTGAATATGGTTAGCGTAGGGAAGACAAAGGGGAGACACAATTTGATGGTGGATTTTTAAGAACTTCACTGAGCTATAATTCACATACCGTAAAATTCACTCCTTAAAAATGTACAATTCAGTAGTATTTACTATAGTCACAAAGTTGTGCAGCTATCACCACTGTCTAATTTTATATGTTACCACTTCAAAAAGAAATCCCTTACCCATTAGCAGTCACTTCCCATTCCTCTCTCCTCCCAACCCCATCAAGCACTACTGAAATCAGAAACAGTGAGAGTGGGTCCCAGCAGTCTGTCATAGCAAACCCACCTGGTGATGCTGCTGCTGAGGACCACTGCTATAGAGGCAGACCCCCTCGTTCCTGACTTCCAACCACTCTAGCAGGAGCGAGGTGAGGGTTGACAGTTCCTTATGCAAATGCTCGATGAATCCCCATGTCCCCCATCCCCAGCCTCACCAAGATTCCATGTGCAGGCCACCTCCTTTCTGCTACAGCATACTCCCCATTTCAAATAGTGACTTCCATGCTTCAGAACATTGGTCATCATTCACCCATCTGTTTTCTATCATCCAAAGATTTGTTGAGACCTATTGTCCCCTAAAGGCCCCTTTCCTGTTTTTTCCTTTTAATTTTTTCATTATTATTTTAAGATTGTCTCAGAAAGGAGTGAATATAAATATCTGTGCTTAATTCACTATTTGAACTTCATTTTTACTAGCTTGAGCGATATTAATTTGCTTTTTTTTTTAATTGCTAGTTAGGTAATGCATTGTTTGCATGGTGATTTATTGTCTCTGTCTAATGTAATGTCTAATGTCTCTAACTCTGCAGTATATGCTTACTACCTTAGAGGTCTAAACATTGGGTTCTCTACCCAGTTCCAGCATTGTATTCCTTGTGAGGAAAATGATTAACCTGCCCCCCCCCCCTTAAGTGTATGGGAGAATAGCCGCACCCTTCTTTTATCTAACTTGCTGAGGTCTGGCTAAGCAAACAAAAGATCTCAAGGATTGAATGTCTTTGAAATAAGTAGGTTTGATGTGAGGTTTTTTAAAATTCCGAAATAATCCTTTGAGTAGTGATACAAATAGAACTCATTTTGCTGAAATACAATGCCTGTTGGCATTGTCTAAAAGCAAATGCAGGTTACTATAGTGAGACATCAAATTAATCCTTAGTAATTTGACCAATATGGACAGTAATTGGAGCTGCAAAAAGCAAAACTGATGTTATTTCTTTCGGTTACTGTCTAATCTTATCCAAATCTATTTTGCTCTGGTGGTTTTAATTACTTTTTTAGGAGAAGTGAGGGTGGGGGTGGAATCTGTTTGTTACATGTTCACAGAATTTTGGTTGGGTTAGGAACAAAGAGAATTTATGTCATTTTAGCTGTTTTGTTTTTCCCTAGCTTGTTTACGTCTCCCTAAAAATAACTATGGGTACTTATTTATTCAGCAATAATTTTAGTGTTCACTCATGGTATGTGACTGTGTTGGACACCAAGGAGGATGTTAAAAATATAAAAAGCCCCATTGATTGACATATAGAGGGCACCAGTGCTATTACAGAGTTAAACAGCTACTAAGATAATGTTATCCCTGCCAGAAGTACTGAATTTGTCCAACGAATAGTTCTGTTAATTGAAGGAAATACAGTCAGAGAGACTTAAATTGGAATTCTAGCTTCTTTATATACTAGTTTTATAAGCATAATGCCTGAACCTCCACTTCCTAACTATAAAGATAAATTAAAATGGCCACCTTGCCATTGTGAGAATTGGATACTATGTAAAGCCCAGTGTTTATCACAATTTGACATGAAATGGTAAGTGCTATGGTGGTAGAACTGATGACAACTGACACCTGGAGAACCCAAGGTGGTTATAAAGGACTAGCTAAAGAAAGAAACCAAGGTGGTGCACCCAGGAAGAACAGCTGACATTTAGTACTAAAGTTATTTTACAGCAGTGGCAGCACTGCAGTTTACACAACAGAGGATTGGGACAAAGAGTGGGTCTGCCAGGATTTAGGGCTCACAAGACAGGTGAGGTTAAATTAAATCAGTGCCTGGAACAAAGGAAGGGATTGGGGTACAGAAATAAGATACCTGTCAGAATTTGAAGATTAAATTCAGAAATAAACTGTGAGAGCAGATTAGGTCATAATCTGCCCAGAGCTGTGGTCAGTTATGTTAACAGTGAAGTACTTGTGCTTTTGTATATGCCCACCAGCAGTGAATGAGAGTTCTATTTGCAACACTTTGACAAAAATTAGCGTTGTCAAGTACTTTTTAGTCCTTTTGATAAGTATATGATAGCTCATTATGGTTTTAATTTGCATTTTTGTGAAGACTAATATTGTTAAACTTTTTTTCTCATGCGCTTCTTGGCCATTCTTATATCTTTCATGAACTGTCTTTTCAATTATTTTACCTATTTTTATTAGGTTGTTTTTCTTACTATTATTGAGTTATAAGAGTTCTTTCTATTTTGTAAATACAAACCCTTTATCAGATATATGTATTGTAAATATTTTCTCCCAATCGCCTTTCTTTTCCATCTTTTCAGTGTTGTCTTTTGAAGACCAGTGTTTTTATTTTGTTAGCATATACTTTATCCATTTTTTTTCTTCTGTGATTTGTGATTTTTGTGTCCTATTCAAAAGGCTGCAAAAATTTTCTCCTAATTTTTTTCTAGGAATGTTATAATCATCGCTTGTACATTTAGGCTCTGTTATCTCCCCTACTAGTCTATAAGCTCCTTAAAGGTAAAGCCATGCCTGATTTATGTCTGTCTGTATTTTCCATAGTGGTTAATAGTTTAATAAATATTTGTTGAATGAAGAAATAAATGAATATGACTTCATGGTAGATAATGATAATTGTAAGGTAAGGGCAGATAGCCAGGCTGTAGGCTGCTATCTCTAGTTCTTGGCTACTGTAATCTATGGACGTGAATTACTTCTGTGCTTTTGACTTATTTCATCAATCTGTTCTAGTTGGGAGAAGAATCTCCATTGAAAAATGCATTAACAAACTTGGAGTAATATTATATTGGATCTATTTAGATATTTTAAAGTACCCTTACATATGAAAGTAATTTAATTTTACATTCCCATGTTGTTGGTATGAATTCCTCTTTGCATAAATTTAGAAAATTTAGTGTTTTAAAAAAAATCAAAATTTAATAAATTCACCTGTAAACTATGTGCATGACTTATAGAAACCACTAAGACACTGCTGTGTATTTTACTTTACTAAAATAGATTTGTTTCCTTTTACACAAAATAAAAGGAAATTTCATCTTGGTTGCTCTCGAAATTGCTACTAAAGAAACTCAACCATGGTTTTTATTTCTTTCTCACCAGTAGAAATTGGTAACAAATAAGTTTAGTCACATATGTTGGTTGATATTTACATTATTTTTCTTTCTTTTGATGTCAACCCCCACTTTATACCCCTATGCTGAAAAAAAATCTGTGTTTTGCCACTTGAAACAGGTGCATAGGACAGACAAATAAACATGTGTCACATAAATCTCTATAATTTAGAGAACATGCAAAACCTGAGCTAGCCTTATTTCACATTTAAGAGGCAGGTTTAGTGTGTAAATTATGGTAGAGATTTTTGTAACCTAAAATGGAATGAAAAAGCATCCTGATTGACCATCAGTGCTTACAAACGACTATCCCCTTTCCACTAAGAAGAGGCTATACATAGAGAAAAGCATAAGACAGAAAAGAGCAGCTATAAGTGGTAGAGAGTGGCATTTGCAGGATAGCAAGTGAAGGAAGAAAGGTGAGTCAGGAACAGCCACCAAGAATGGAATGACCATGTCGTATAGAGGGGCTAGAAACACCCAGATAACAGTGACATTAAAGGTACAGAACTTCTCTCTGGAACATATGGTAATATGTTGGGGCTTACGGGACCATTCATGGTCTGTGCTTCACTTTGTTGGATTTGAAGAGTACACGCATGCAACACAAGAGAAAGTGGGCCATGGAGTCAGACTCCTTTGGGTAAAGCCAGCTTTGTTCTGCGCCTCCAGTCTAGTTTCTTAACCAGTCTGAGCTTCAGTTTCTTCCACTCTAAAATGAAATGAAATCACCAGGCTCATAGGGTGGCAAGGATGAAATAAAATGTGTGTAAAGTGCCTGATGGTCAGTTAGTTTCAGTAAATTTTAAAATTTTTTCTTGTGATAAGATACATATAACACAAAATTTACTATTGGTGACATTTTGCAATCAGCACCACTCTCTAGCTTCAAACATTTTTATCACCCAAAAAGAAACCCCATACCCGTGAAGCAGTCACTCTCCATTCCTTCTCCCCAGCCCTTGGAAGTCACTCTTCTGCTTTGTGTCTCTATAGAATTATCTATTCTGGAATTTTCATAGAAAAGAAATCATACAATATGTGGCCTTTTGTGTCTGCCTCCTTTCATTTAGCATGATGTTTTCCAGGTTCATCCACATTGTAGGATATAGTAGTACTTCATTCCTTTTTGTGTCTGAGTAATACTCCATTTTGTAGATATAGCACCTTTTATCCATTGATAGACATTTGGGCTATTTCTACTTTTGGGCTATTATGAATAATGCTGCTATGAACATTTACATACAAGGTGTTTTTTAATACCTGTTCCCATTTCTTTGGGCTGTATGCTCAGGAGTGGAATTGCTGGGTCATGTGATAATTCTGTGTTTAATTTTCTGAGGGATCACCAGACTTTTCCACAGCAGCTGTACTATTTTTCATTTCTACCAGCAGTGTACAGGGGGTGGCTCCACATCCTCACTGACACACATTATTGTTCTTTTTTTTAAATTGTAACCATCAAAAAACTTCTTCAAAAGTATATTGATTAGGGATTTTAAACTTTTTTTTGGTATTGGTTCTTTATCTGGGGTTCACATAATAATTACTTTGGGACTTTTAAATATACTAATGGCCAGGACCCTTCCTAGGTTATCTGAATAGAAGTCCCTAAAGGTAAAGCCTGGAATTAATAGTCCTCATTAAAAACCATTGCCTCTGGTAGAGGTTCTCAAAATTTGGTCTGGGGTTTCCTGGGGCCCCCTGGGATCCTTTCAGGGGAGTCCTTGGAGAGTAAAACTATTTTCATAATAATACTAAGACAGTATTTACTTTTCTCATTTCCATTCTCTCATGAATGTGCAATGAAGTTTTCCAAAGTCTTCATGGCAAGTGATAGCACAGCATGTGATAGCATAAGCTGATAAAAGAATCCAGCTGTCTTCTATTAGGCCAGATATGAGAGAGATTTACAAAAATGTAAAACAGTGCCACTCTTAGGAGTTTTTATTTTTAAAATGTTCTTTATGACATATGATGGATTTGTCGTTTTTAAATGAGTTGATAAACAACATTTTTTATATTTTATTTTTATTGTTGAGAGTATTACAGATGTCCGCCACTTCCCCCCTTTACCTTCCTCCACCTAGCTCCCACCCCACCCCAGGCCTTCACCAGGCTGTTGTCTGTGTCCCTGGGCTAGGCATATATGCATATAAGTTCTTTAGTCTCTTCCTACCCTGCCATTCCCTCTGAGATCTGTCCGTCTGTTCCATGTTTTTACATTTTTAAAAAATTTCTCAGTTTTAATTGTAAATTTTGGTAGACATAACCTACATAAACAAACTCTCTGAAAAGTTAATTTGACTAGTTTATAGGTAGAGGAGCCAGGATTTCAATTTAGGTCTGTAGAGTACTTAATCACTACCATAACCTTAAAAAAGTAAGCATGTGTCCGGATGTGCACAGGACTTGAGCCCAGGAAATTGTTGATAGGTCAAAGCCATAATTACTCATCTACCTCTGTAGTATCAGGCCTTAGAAAAGGTAACCTTTGAAATCTTTGTGGACTTAAACAACATGTGAGTACCATGTGGTGCCCTTACCTAAATGAAAGCATTTGTGTGTTCTCCGGTAGTTCTCAGCACAGGGACTGCTAACTATGAGAAATACAAGAGGGGCGGCCGAGGCATGAGTAGATGCAGTTGGCATTATGTATATCTTTTTTGTAAAGATGATTTTCATTTCACATTGAAACATGAGGATAGATATTCAGTCAGAGTAATTAACAAATTGTGACCCTTTAGAAAAGGTTATTTTCTAAGACCTCATATCCAATCAGTCTGCCCCCTAAAGGGCCCATCATTGTGGGAATGATGAAAGTACCAATACAGTAGTTGTTTTAACTGGCTCCTGTCCACTATGGAGAAGCCAAAGAATCAGGTGCTGCCCTGTGTACCGAGAATGGGACAGGGTTGTTTTTTCATGTGGCAGTATTGAAGTTCCTCAAAAAATAAAATCTTTGCTCATTAGAGAAGTTCACCTGATCTGGTCCTTTTCAAAGATTTACTTATTACCTACAGATTAAGAACTAATGTATGAGCAGTCACTTTTCAAAAAACTGATTCTGTTATCTCCTAGTGCCTTCTGTGAAAAATTATTTCAGAGAATAGCAGAATTTTTTGCTTAGTAATTGGTATTCTGTTTACCAGCTTCCTCTTCCTCCTCTGTCCTCACCCCTATCCCAATGCTGTTTCAGAGACTCAGTTGGGAATCAGCATGTTTTATAGGAAAATGACTTACTTGGTTATTTGACAAATCTTAATTGTCTAGTGTGAGTCAGGCACTGGGTTAATGAACCAAAAATCAGATAAGGTCACTTACAAAATTTACAGTCTAATGAAGGAGATGGACATTAAACAAATAATCACATCCATAGATGTCAGTTTTTTAATTTTGAAAGGTGCTGTGAACAGTAGTATATGGTGTTATTAAAGACCTAAGAAGGTTGGAAGAAGACTGAAGCCAAAGTGGGGAGTAAGGGAGGCATGAGTCCTGCTTGTGATACATGAAAGGATCAACTGAGCAGATGCATATATGCTCTGCAGCTCAGAGAAGTCTGGGCAGAAGATATAAATTTGTGAATTGTGTGCCAATGGGTAGTCGGTTGAAGTCGTTGGCCTAAGTGAGATGATTTAGGGAGAGTTTATGCCTGAGAAAAAAGGAGGTCTAGGACTAGTTTTGAAAAATCCTAATGTTTAATGAGCAGCTAGATTAGAGTGGAGATGGAGGCGGAGATGGATGGAGGTTAGATAAATAGGAGGAAAACTAATAGACTAGAGTGTTAAATATTTCAAGAGGAGCGAGAGTATTTTAAGGCATGTCAGGTAAAATCCAGACTCTTTATCATGGCTTATAAGGACGGCCCTGTGTGTTCTGATACCTTCCTACGTATTTGACCTCATCTTTTACCACCTTATTGCTGGCCTACTTTTATTCTTTAACATGTCAGGCTCTTTCCTACCTCGGGACTGATGTGCTTGGTGCTCCCTTTGCTGGGTAGCCTTCCCCCAGTTCAGATGTCACCTCAGAGAAGAGTAGCCAACCCTGTACTCCCTTTTGCAGGATTGTTGTCAGACTATCAAACTTTGGATTTCATTACATAATTAAAATTAAATTTTGCTTGGGCGTCAAGCAAATCAAATAAAATTTTAGGACATGTTAAAAAATTAATTTTACAGAAGTGCTTAGCATTAGTAGTAAAGAAGGATTTTAGATTGCATCCTCCCTAAGGCATCTTGACATGAATGATGAACCAGTGAGAGCTACATCTTTTTCATACCTTCCACCAAATGGATTGCACAATGGAGGAATAGGAGAAAGCTGAAAAGGGGGGTGTGGCCCACGCTGTTCAGCATGATAACCCAGTGGATACAAAGCAGTAGTAAAATAGATGGTTATTTTCTAGATGATGGGAATACCACTTGACAACGATGGTTTTAAAAGCCAGTTTAAAGCTGTCTGTGAGTTCAGTTCAGTGAACTTTGCTGAACTGACAGTTGAGAAGCAATATATTGGGAGTTGGGGGACTGAAGGAAAGTTGCTGATTCACCTTCTGCTGATTAAGTTCTTCCCCAGCTAAAGAAAAATAATTCCTCTATTCTTTCAAAATATAAAGATCAGCTCTTAAATTGCAGGGCCAGAAAGAATAAATGGCCAGGCAATCAGTGACCATTTTATAGTATTCCACTTGCCAATTCAGGGCTTCATAAAACTCCACACAAGAGAGAAAATGACCTTTGAAGAACCTTTTTTGGTAACTCCTCTTTATTTTTAAAAAGCCATTTTTGTAGCTGTCTTGGTTGGTGTGTATTGAGTGTACTTTTGTTATCTTAAACATCAACTCCAAGCTCTTGGACTTTCCTTATATAGCTTTCCTCGCTCCATAATTTGGCACAAGAATGCTTTGTAGTGCTGAGTGTTTTCTTTTTTGCTGGTTTCTTCTCACAGCAGCACTGGCCTTTCACCTGGTTTTGTATCTTATTTTAGAAATGGCCTTGTTCTCAGATTTTGTTTTAAATGCCGGTTGGTCCAAGCCTTGCTGCAAATGACTTTCATGTCTTTGGAAGAGAGAAAAAATTTTAAATCAGCATAAATTAAATAAGAGAAATTTCACATGGACCTAGAAACAAAAATCATTGCAAAGATACTAGAAATTAATGCCAAGCTGCCCCCATCTTTCACTCATGGAAGAATGTGAAGACCAGAAAGGCTAAATGACTTGCTACAGGTTACAGAATATTGATGAAAATGTATCATTCTCATTATTTACATGAAGGCAACATATCCTAGCAAGCTATACTTTTAACACAAAAAACAAGCTATTCGTAAGGAAGGGAAGTATTAAACTACTTACCCTAGTTATCTTTGAGTGTGAGGGGCAATATTCAGTTAGGAGCATCATTATTTTTATATCATGACTAAGGCTGAGTCAGATCTGGATTTGAATCTGGCCTCTACCATTTATTAGGCTATGATTCTGAGACTTTGAGGACAGCTTCTTAACCTCTCTCTTCTTCAGCTTCTTAGCCTGAAAAAATAGAAATAGCAATGCTTACATTATTGAGTTAACTATAAAGGAGTTAACTGTAAGGTTCTTACACCTAATGCCTGGCCCACAAGGAGCCCTTGCTAATGGCAGCCACTGTCACTGCTACTCCTGCTATCATTGCTTGTCTGATAGAACACGGGGCACTGACAGAGCGGATCATTACTGAATGACTTAAACATTCGTTTGCTCCAAGACTGGATGCTGAGTTAGGCAGTTTTTTAGCAAACCTTCCAGCTCATTTTTATCTTTCTGTTAATTCAGAGGAAGCACCATGGCCATCAGTTTTTACTTACCCTAGTAGAATAATACACAACTTTTGGGGTACCTCAGTTAGAGCCTGTTCTTGACTATAATTCAAGTAAAACTGCTGATCCTCTTCTATATTTTATACTAGAGGGCGTACCCTGCGTTGCTAGGGGAAATTACCATTGTTAATTAAAACATCCCTATTGCTACTCATTTTGGAACATCCTACATAGAACTTCCATGGGAGAAGCAGATGCCTCTGTGACTGAATCTGTAGTTATTTTAGAAAGCACAGTCTTCTCTGTACCTGGTATAATACAAATAGCATGTCTCCTTTGAGCAGCAATCCCTTGGCCTTCCTTGTATTTCAAGAAGATAACTGCCCATTTCTTGTAAATCTCCCTCAGAGCCCCCAAACTAAATTTTTATTTATACCCTGGGAAATCTCAATAAAATACCCTTTATTGTTTACATCTGTATATACAATTTCTTGTGATACAGTACCAGAAAGAAATGTCATCTTATTTATTTAGATATAATATTGCTAGTATACCTAAAGATTGCACAGTCATAGGTTGGAAACTCAAGGCCTTGTAATTCAAATTTATTGTTTGGGACGGACCTAGATTGTTTGATCCATTTTAGGTACTGAGTAACAGCACAGTAAAATACAAAGTCGGCCAAAATTAGGTTTACAGTTATTTGTAAGGAAAATAATACAATAATAAATACACGAATAAACTGTGTTTCATGTACTCACAACTGTAAACCTACTTTGCCGCACCCTGTATATCTGAGTATTTTTCTGTACATCTTTGTCGTGTGGCTGTTAGGGAGGATGTGGTACTTTTTGAGTTTACAACTGAGGAAGCCTGTCATCATCATCAGTACTCATTCATTCAGCTTGAGCACCTGTTTTATCTTAGGCACTAGAGATGCAAATATGAATAAAACATGATTCTTGCTCTAGAAAATTTCATAGTTCATCAGGGGAGAAAGACACTGAAATACATAATTACATTTCAGAGTAATATGTTCTGTATGCTAAATAAATATGAACAAAGTGTTATAGTCATTAAAAGGAGGGAGTAATAAGTTTGGGGGAGTGTGGCATGGTGACAAAGAGAAAGTGACACTTGAGCCAAGTCTTGAAGCTTAGATGGGAATTTGCCATTTGGAGAAAGAGGAGCAAAGATGGACATTAAAGAGTAGGGAACAGCCTATGAAAAGGCCAGACATCATCCAGGGCCATGCCATGTAAGGAGAATGTCTTCATTGCACCTGGAGACAAGGCTGTGTGAAAGAAAGTTGAGTCAAAGGAGTTTAAATGTTATCCTTTAAACAGTGGGAAGTCATTAAAGATTTTTAAATTTGGGCCGATATAGTCACATTTGAGTTTGAAAGCTTCGAGTAGTTTGGGGCTGAAGGAAGAAAGACAAGTGGCAGTTGTCAGTTAAAAAGCTGTTGTACCCAGCCAGTGTGCTCAGTGGTTGAGCATCAACCCATGCACCAAGATGTCACTGGTTCAAGTCCTGGCCAGGGCACATCCCTGGGTTGCTGGCTCAATCTCTAGTAGGGGATGTGCAGAAGCAGCCGATCGATGTTCCTCTCTCATTGATATTTCTCTCTCCCTCTCCTCTCCTCTCTCTCTAAAAATTCAATAAGAACATATATTTTAAAAGGTGTTTAAAAAAAAAAAGAAAGCTGTTGTAATTTTCCAAGCAAAACACAGATATTTACTGTGGAGGTAAAGAAAAGTCTCTGTGGAGATAAAGAAAAGTCTCTAGATTTCAGAGAACTTTCCTAGGTGTAAACAATATAATTTTGTGCTCAAAATGATACAGGAAATGTGGGCAGTGGGGAAGAGGTGGGGGGGGGCAACTAGGGCGATTAACTGAGATTAGCAGAATTGGGAGGAAATTAAAAGAAAAGCAGGGTTGTTCATTTTTTTGGGTTTTGTTCAGGGGGGTAGGGCAAGAGTTTTCTTTTTGCACAAGGTAGATTCAGTGTTTTCAGGGACATTCTACTAAGGAGTCTGGATCTGAATCTTGGGAGAGAGGTTGCCATAGTAATATTTTTTAGTTCTTACTGTTTATTTTTCCATTAGAAGCTAAGGTTCTTAGAGGTCAACTGATCATGGTCTCAGGAAGGTGGCTGTAGAACCAAAACATAAATTCCTAAGCCTCTTACCAAGTAGGCCTTAACTGAAATGGCCTTTTGAAAGAAAAAAGAAATCTTTTGATTTTCACTATAATTGTTTTACTGTTTCATTTCCCAGAGTATCTTTAAATAAATAAATACATACATACATACATACATACATACACATACATACATACATGCTAGTGTGTATATTCACAGTGCATCTATTTTCTGCACTATGTTTTCTGATCTTAATGTTATTTGACTGATGACAGACAAGTAAAGAATGCTAAGGATGATAGCTGAAGAACCCCTAACCTCTTCTTTTGCTCTAGCAAAGCCTTAAAACTCAAAGATTACATAGTCCTGGAGAAATAGTCATTACTTCCTATATGTTTGATCTAATCCCAATGTTGCCCTGTTTCTGAGGGGACTGTGTTTAAAAATGAAGATGCAGTGTCCACTTCTGTAGGAATTTAAAAATAATTTTTCTTGTTTGGATTGTTGAGCTGTAGTTTTTTTTGAAAACCAGGGAATAAAGTAGACAGTTCTTCAAAATCCACCCTGGCCCCCAAATTTTAGTGGTCACTCAGCATTAATTGAAACACTTGGGTGGTTGGATAGGCTTTGAACAAGGCAAATCACCACACATATCTGGTATTCTTTTTTCATATATTTAAAAAATAATTAGCACACTTTATCCACATGAAATTCTAGCTTTAACTGTTACTATCTAGATTGTCTGGGTGGCTTCTTGGGCTGCGGTATTTTTCCTTTACTTTGTTCTTGATTGCTGTGAAATGTAGTTGCCTGCTGTGTATGGCAGCTGCAGTGGAGTGCACCCAGAGGTGGTTATAATTCTATATTTAGTGAGCCATAGGGTTTGTAAAGCATTTGCAGATTCCTTCAGGATAAAATCGTTTCTATAAATGTAACATTTTTAATGAAACTATTATTATCACCCATTAGAGAAATACAGCCGCTAATATGTGTGGATTTGTGGACAAGACAGAGGCACAAAACTTTTTTTTCCCTTAAGAGCTCTCTGGGTATTTTAAATACTTAAAGTTAATCATGTGAATCCTATTTTTATACTCTTAATCTTGAATTGCAGAGCTTTTACTCAAGTGTTTACCTTTGGTCCAACATTTCGAGCAGAGAATTCTCAGAGCCGGCGACACCTGGCAGAGTTTTATATGGTAGAAGCAGAGATCTCTTTTGTGGAGAGCCTTCAAGATCTCATGCAGGTAGGTACACACGTCTTAAATTGGTTTCTAAATGACAGGCGTCTGTGACATTAAAAGTGCTCTGTGTACATTTTTACATCTGTGCATTACAGGGTTCATAGAATGAAGAAGATAGATGACTACTTAATTTAATAAACATCTACCGAATGCCTTTAGTGCAATAGCCAGACAGATTTAAGTTCATATCACAGGTCTGCCATTAACTTTGTTATGATGTTACCTAACTTTGGTGATCTTTAGCTTCCTCAGCTATAAAGTGAGAATAATAGTGCCTATTTCATAAGGTTATTGTGAGAAGTAAAAGAAACAATGTATATAATGTAAAGCACCTAGTACAAGGCCTGGCACTTGGCAGGCTCAGTAAATAGTAGCTCTTGTCATTTCCTAGGCAAACAAATAAAACATCTTTATGGTTAGAGAAACTTCTAGATAGCTATATTAGAAAGCATCCACAGTAGATGTCAGAGCCTTGTTTGGGGGGCAAGGGATAAAGCTGGAGAGGTAGTCAAGAGTCAGATCATGAAAGAAAGACTTTGAATTTAAATGCCATGCTAAGGAGTTTCAGTTTAATCCAAAAGTTAAAGGAGAAGGAGTTCTCAGTGGGAAAGGCCATGGTCAGAGTTATATTTTAGAAAAATCTCTCCAGCAGCAATACGAAAAATGATTTAGAGGGAGATAAGAATAGGGACGGGGGCCCTGTTAGGAGGCTGTGGTCATAATCCAGATAGAGCACAAAAACTGCAGTGAGGAGACCAGGATTCCATTCTCAACTCCATCAGTTACTTGCTATGTGACCTTAGGCAAGGGACTTAATTTCTCTGAGCCTCGGTTCCCTCATCTATAAAATGGGGATAATAATTCCTACTTCATAGAGCAGGTCAGAGGATTAGACATAATATATATAAGGCACTTAGCATAGTTCATAGTGCTTAGTAAGTACCCAGAAATTATTAACTATTGTTATTATGAATTCTCTATTCAGTACCATTTTGATTAACATCTTAGTTTGGATTTATAATTAGAAGATGTTTATTTTAGCAGCTTTCATGAGCTATCACTTCCATTCATTTATATTTCCTTCTATTATTTTCATCCGGTAAATGACCCAATTCCACTTAAAACATAAATACCAAGTATACCACCAAACAGAACTGACTCACTATTTTATTATCCTGTCTCAGGTTGAATTTCCTAGTAAACAAACTCTAAAGCAGAGATCACCATGTTGGGGGTTATTGAGGAATACTCTAGAGAACAGCACCTGTAGGGAGAGGAAGAAAGCAGCACTGGGCAGAGGGAAAAGTTGAACTGTGATGTATTTACAAACAGAGGCCTTAGCCAGTTCTTTGAGGAACTTTGGAGTTAGAATGGTCCTTCGTAGTTGTCCCATATGAAGGTAAGGGGGTGGGCATTTGTGCTTCACCCCATTGTCCAGTCATTGGACATGGGCCAGCCTTGAGAAGAGACGTAACCATGAGTAAGACAGCACTCTTGGCCTGGACCATTCCTGAAAAGGGACATGACCGTGAACCATCAGCAGTTAATATTACCAGCAGAGAAGGCTCTTGGTCCTGAAGGGGTGTTCTGGCCACAAGCCATAGTATCCACTTCCGTACCCCTTTAACACCTTCCACTATTGTTCTAGATCAGTGTCCCCACTAGGGAGTGGGTTGGGAGTGGTTGCTAATGGCATTTAGTAGGTAAAGACCAGGGATGCTGTTCAGCATCCTACAATGCACAGCCCCCTGTCCCCAACAAGGAATTCTCTGGCCAAAAATTTTAGTAGCAATACCTTTGAGTAACCTTTTTCTAGATTTAGGGATTCAGGTCTGAGTCTCGCTTGAGGTTAGTAAAATTCTTTAAGTTGCTTTCAGTTTGAGCCCACAACCCAATTCTGTATTACTCTTTCCCTCAGGCAGTGAGAGTATTGTAAGGAACAGAACCCTACTTTTTACTTCCCTGTTTCTTCTGCCTTGACCCTGTCCTCCTCCAGGGCCCCAACATAGATTCCAGAGGGAATGGTTACAAAGACAGTATATAAAGCATGTTAGAATTTATTAAACATCATAATCTTTGCTCTAGAATTACATGTTCTATAATTAAATAATTCTTATGTATTTGGTAGTCCATGGAGTGGGACTCAGGGCATACATTGTTGAATGATTTAATTAATTAAAATATAAGCTTTGCTCCTAAAGATAGATTTTAAAAGTATGCACCCCCAAAAGTGATCTCCTGCTTCTCTTAAATTTTCTTCCTTCTATAAATTACATTCTGTGGGAATTACTGTCTTGATGAAGAGCAGAATCTTAAATACTAAATTAGAATATTGTAACAAAGAATTTTCCTCTCATGAGGTATAGCAATTAAATATTACTATTTTAGTGCCATTGAGTAATATACTTTTAAAGACATCTGAGGATTATGCTAACCCTTCAGTTAAGTTTCTGTTTCCTTCAGATATATTTATAGAGCGTAGTCTGAAAGTCAAGGTTAGAGAAGCCAATGATTTACTTCTCCAAATGGAAATTTACTGCTCATGAAAGACACCGATTTAACAGCTCCAGTGGTCAAAGTCTTCGTCCTACAGATAGGTGTACTGTCCCTCAGCAGTGCAGGTGCACCATCCAACCTACCTGTTCTTTTTTCCTCCCAATATGCATTGGCTCTTTTAAGATATGACTCTTCATAAGTCACTCAGTTACTTAGTGACTTTTTTATCTCACTGCTAGATTGAAGGCGATACAGCCTCAAGGTAAAAGATCTTTAGCTTACTTTTGCTCTTCTTTCATCTAGTTATTTCTTACTTCTGTATTATATATTTATATCTATATCCACCTATATATATCCAAATATAAAAATGTAAAAAATATGTAAATGTGAAAATGGCACATATATAAACATACCTGGTTATCACTTGGTAACTGAGTGCTTCCTTGTGCCCAGTCACATTGAATTACTTGAGCAGACTCTTATGCTCCCACTGCATCTGTGGCCTTGATAGGGCTCACGCTGGTGCAAGAGGGTAAAGGAAGATGCCTGCCTCTGCCAAGGCCTATGCTTAATAAATATACGTGTCTTTACAAGTATAACATCTGGAGGGCCTAATATGATTTCACTGACTTCAAACCAAAAATTTTAGTTTGGGTTAAAAATATTTTAGAAACATTTTCCATTTCAATCATTTTTTCTTCTATGAACAAGTTTTTCCCATGAGAGTTCTGTGGACGTTTCTGGTAGAATGATTCTTATATGGGATGGGCAAAAGTAGTTTTATAGTTGCTTTTATGGAAAATAATACAATAATTAATAATAATACAATAATAAACTGTGTTTCACGTACTCACAACCGTAAACCTACTTTTGTCCAACCCATATGCTGATTTGTGTTAAATAATGATTTGTGTTATTTTTACTTTATGCTTTAGTAAAGCAAAAATTTATATATTTAGACATAGATGTATCTCATTGCCCCTCTAATTTTAAATTTACTTTCCTTTACTATTGCATGAATGAAACACTTTTCAAAGTGTCTCACTTGTCACAACTAGTATTTGTTGTGTGCCTCTGTGGACCAGGTACTAAGCTAAGTCTTCTACATGGATTATTTTATTTAATTCTCACAACAATCCTATAAGCTAGGTTCTGTCATTGCTGTGATTCTACAGGGGAGTATATTGAAATTTAGAGAGGCATCAATCAATTTTAGCTGTTTATTTGACATCCCACTTCAATATCAGTGTTGAAACTTGACAAAAGATTTAAACATTTCTGTTTCTTTTTGTCCCCTCTGAGAAGTTGCAGTTCCTCCTCTAATCAGTCTAGGGGACTGAACTTGCTGTAGTACATTCAGGATGAAGAGGCCTAACAGATTTATTGTTGCTAAAACCTGAGAAGCAATCCTTATAATACCCTCAAGAGGTTTTTCACATATAGTGGCTCACATGTCAAGCAGTTCTGTGTCTTTGCTCGCAGGTCATGGAGGGGCTCTTCAAGTCTGCAACAATGATGGTTCTCTCAAACTGTCGTGAAGATGTTGAGCTCTGCCACAGGTTCATAGCTCCTGGCCAAAAGGTAATTTGTTTTGTAGATAAAGCCCAATACATCTACCCTTTAAATATGTTAATTACATATAATGAATATAATTATAATTATGTTTAATAATAAATTTTCTTTTTTTTCTTTTTTTACCAAGGACAGATTAGAGCATATGCTAAAAAACAACTTTTTAATGTAAGTAGATATTATACTTTCTTTGAACTTTATTCATACTTTATCATCATATTTTCATACTGTATTAAATTTTTTGTTTACATATCTACTTATCACACTCCCTAGACTCAATCAAGGAAGGCCCATGTTTTAATTATTTTTATAGTTCTTGTGTCTGGTTCATAGCCAACAATCAATGTTTCATGAATATAGTAAGATAAATGAACATAGTAATTATTAACTGTATTAATGTAGTTCAAACTTTTACTAACTTTAGTAATCAAAATTTGGCTTATTAAAAACAAACTTAAAATACATACATGTAACATCTGTCTCTCGGTTTTTCTGTTTCAGTCTTTTTCTTCTTTACCTTCACTTGCTAAAACCTGATAACCTAAACTTTTGCAACATATATTATTGCTTTATTTCCATTATAATTCTATTCAAGTTGTACTTGATATTGAACTGTTTATTTCACCAACCATATTAATCAGATAGACTTATAAGACTTAGTCTTAAGTGTATTTACAGTGTGTATAGGATGTAAGCTGGATAGAAGAGTAGAAAATTGTTTCTGAAAATAAAATGATATCATCCTTCACTTGCAATCTTTAGGTTCAGGAAGTTTTTATTCTAATAAAGATTTCAACCTGTCCTTGAGGAGGGGAACAGAAAAACTTGGAAGATGGACTGAGTTGAGAATTTCAGGTGTCAGCCTAGACCCTCAGGCTATAAGTTAAAAATTATGAGTCACTGAACCTGAATGATTAGCAAAGCAACAGAGGTGGGGTCGGAAAAAGGAAACAGTCAGCAGCCCTGTAATAGAGAATCGAAAGGCAATGAAGTGTAAGTGAAGGTTTTTGAGGTTTTTTCTTTCACTTAAATTTATATTGAATACTTACTATGTGCCAGGCATTGTTTTAGAATCTAAAAACTGCCTCTTTTTTCCTGCTTCTAAGTTTTAATTGATATGACTTTTTAAAAAGAAGCATCCATACCAGTGGGGGGGGCAAGAGTGGGAGAAGAGGGGAGGGGAGGACTGGGCAGGGGAAAGGAATCCTGCTTGATTGGTAACAAAGCTCCAGGTTCATCTCATCGTGGATTTCATAGTTTCCAGAAATATATGGTCCTTAAAAATCATGTAGAACTTCTTTAGTACAGTCTTGTTCCAACAGGTACCCGTTTGGGCTGCAATTAGCTTCTTAAAGTCCCCAATGGTGTCATCAGTGTTACACTTCACACGAACCCTCTTTCCCAGATGGTCGTTGCAAGACAACCTCAATGCCCTAGAACCTGCTGGCACCACAACCTCCTTGCTTGGGAATAGCCGGGGCCATAAAAACTGTGTTCAAGCAGTGAACAAAGCAGATAAAATTCCCTGTCTTCGTTGAGCTTACGTTTCTGGTGGAGGTAATAATAGCAAAGAAACAAGATAAGTAAATAAAACATGTAGTCTGGGAGAATGAATAATATTAGGGGGGGGAACCCAGAGAAAGAAGGTAGATAAGAGAAGACAAAAGAAGGAGGAGGTAGACGTTTTTGATATTTGCAAGGGCTCTCGCTGAGTGATTTTTGAGTACAGATCTAATGAAAGTAAAAAAACTAGCTGTATGGATATGTGGGAAAGAATGTTTCAGGCAGAGGAATAGCAAGTACAAAGGCCCTGAGCCAGGGTACACCTGAGGGTTTGAGTAGTAGTGAAGAGTGAGGGAGGAGGGCGGTTGGAAGATCATCTGCAACCTTGTAGGTCACCAAGAGGAGCTTGGGTTTCCACTTCGTTGAGGTGGGCAAGCCACTGCAGGGTTCTCTGCCAAGGGCTGACAAGATTTGAATTGGACTTAATAGGATCAGTCTTGCCGCTTGTTGAGAATAAGCTGTAAGACAAGAGGAAGAGCAGAAAACCATTTAGATTATTACAGTCTTCTAGATGAGAGGAAATGGTTTGGACCATGTGTTAGTCAGGATTCTCCAGAGAAACAAGACCAACATGGTGTATGTGTAAAAAGATTTATTTCAGGAATTAGCTCATGCAGTTGTGGAGGCTTGACAAGTTCCCAATCTGAGAGAGTAGCCCAGCAGGCAGAGACACAGGGAACAGTTGCAGTTAAAGAATTTCTGCTAGAAGAATTCCTTCCTAGGGGAGGGCATTATTTGTTCTATTAAGGCCTCCAACTGATTAGATGCGGCCCACCCACATTAGGGAAGGTAGTCTGCTTTATTCAGAGTCTACAGATTTAAATGTTAATCTCACTCAAAACACCTTTACAGAAACCTCCTAAATAATGTTTGATTAAATATCTGGGTACCATAGTCCAGTCAAATTGACACATAAAATTAACCATCACAGGTCAGGATAATGGCAGTGGAGGTAGAGAGAAGTCTTATTCTGGATATATTTTAAAGATAGAGCAAACAGGATTTGCTGAGAGTGAGAAGGAGAGAGAAGAACCAAGGGTAGCTTCAGTGCTTTTGCCTTATACCACTATAAAATTGTAGTTGCCGTTAACTGAGCTTGGGAAAGCCATAAGAGAAACAGGAGGTTGCGGGGGAGAGCAGATGGTATCAAGGTCATCATCGTTAGGTGTCATTTTAAGATTGAGATGCTTTTTAGACATCCAGTTGTAGATGCTGGGTACGCAGTTTGAGTGTACGCAGTTTGAGTGTACGCAGTTTAAGATCTGGATTTTATAGGAGCATTCTGGGCATAAGTAAGCGTATTGGCAAAAGTGGCAATTAAGTAGATAAGGAAAGAAGTAATTTGGGCTACCCAGAGACTCTGCTGGTGACAAAATCAGGGAGAAGGTCTTAAGAGAAGTAATGTGGCTCTTATCTAATGAGTTAGATCTTAGATGGGGGAAAATATATCCACCACTTAGTGAATATTTACTATGGGCCAGTGATAAACTTTACATACATTAGTGGTTCATTTTGTCTTCACAACAGCTCTGTGAGTGGTTAATATTGCCGTTGTATAGATGAAGAGTCAGCTCAAACTGAGTAGGCCAGGAAAAGCTGAAATGGAGAGTCAGACTCATGTTCATCTGATTTCAAAGCTCATACTTTCAACCACTATACTTCCTGTATTTGAAAGGTCACTAGAATTAGCGCCAGAGGAGCTGTGGCTCCCTCACTATCTGTAAGACCCTTACACATCACTTACCTGTTGTGCTTTGGAGTCTACATCCATAAAATACTGAAGTTGGGAAATGACCTCATGGGCTGTGCCATATCAGTCATTGCCATTACCATCATCCATCCACATAGCACAAATCATAGCTGAAGTTTAAATTTATGTGATTATTTATTTAGTGTCTGTCACCTCTATGTGGTCAGGGGCTTGTTTATTTTGCCTACTGTCATACCTGTGCTTAGCACGGTACCTCTAACAGGACCTCAGTAACTATTGAATAGCTGAGTGAATTAATAAATGACGTTGGACTAACCATGGGGGAGAGTATTCTTCTTGAGACTAGGTCCTCTCCCTGAGGTTTCCTGTTAACTCCTGTCATTATTCACTTTAGACACTGAGTGTAGTGAACCATTATTCAGAGGACCTGGATTCTAATCCTGCGTCTGCCACTTACTAGCCATTACTGAATGAATTAATATTTTTCATCAAATATTTATTGACTACCTACTATGAGTTAGGCTCTGTGCTAGTCATTGAGGATTCAGTAGTGAAAATAGGCATGGATCAGTCCTGTTACAGAGTTTCAAATCTAGAGAAAAAGATGAATAGTTCAGTATTTGCATGAATAATTACTTAATTACAACTATGAACCTGTTTAATAGTACATGTTTAGCCTTTCTGAACTTTAGTTTTCTCATCTAAAAAGTGGTCACTTGTCTGTCTTACATTGTTGAAAGGATCAAATTACTGCTGCTGAAGCAATGTGCCAGACTAGACAGCTTGGAAACACTCCTGCTACACACCATTTAAAAATGCATAAAATTCTTTTAAATGTATTGTTGAGTTCACTAGAAAGTAAGGGAAGTTCCAGGAGCTAGACATGAAGAGGGAACTGAACACCAGAGGGATGTACATAAACGACAGGATGCTGAGGACTCTCAAGGTGGAAATGGAGTGGGGTTTGCCAGTCTTTGAAATGAGAGATTTTAACAGCCATGAGAGAACATGACAGGAGACCTAGGCATGATGAATTAGAACTGAGATACTTCCTGAAATAGACACAGACAAGGTACCATATGACTGTATTCTTTTCAATAGATTTCACTGTATTCTTGACTAGTTATAATTTTTTCATGTAATAATATATTATTTAGCCCAGCCGGGCATGGCTCAGTGGTTGAGCATCGACCAAGGATCCAGGAGATCGAGGTTCGATTCCCGGTCAGGGCACACGCCCGGGTTGCAGGCTCAGTCCCCAGTGGAGTGTGTGCAGGAGGCAGCCGATCAATGACTCTCTCATCATTGATGTTTCTATCTCTCTCTCTCCCTCTCCCTTCCTCTCTGTGAAATCAATAAAGATATATTTTAAATATATAAATATATATATACATATACATATATATATATATATATATATATATATAATTTAAAGGACTTATGTAGTAATTGAATTTAGCCTTTATCAAGCAGAAGTAGAAGTAGAATTCAGTTATTTTACATTTCCTTTATGGTATGGAGGTTTTAAAAATATACAATCCTTACCTTTTTACTTGCTCTTCATTTATCTATGTGAATTTGAGGCAGAGAATACTAATAATGACCTCTTTAGCAAAGCAGTTTTACTCCAACAGCTTCATAATAATTTTCTTCATTCAACAATAAAAAATTTGAAACAGGAAGGTATTTTGATGCTGTATCATGCAATTTTGCAATGGTTTCTCCTCCTTTCCTCAAAGCTCTTTGGAAATAGTTCCTGGGAAGGAGAAGAAATATTCTCTATACATGTCAAGAAAAGTTAGTAGAGAGTTGATGCGGGCCATTAGGGATATCCAGTATCAGAACTATAATTCAAACTTGAAAGCTCTGCCTCAACTTGAGGTGTGGAGGGAATAGGGCAGGAGGTCCAGAATAACAAGAGGCATTTGGACATGAGAGTCATTTTTCTTAATAATGTTACAGTAACATAGCAATGGCACAAAATCCTTTTTGATTGCTCTTACATTTCTCAGTGTAACGAGTGGATCATATCAAGTAATGATGGAGTAAAACAACGGGGTGTCTAAGCAGAAAAGAACTTTAGGTAATATACTCCAATCTCCTTTTTTACAAGTGAAAACACTTAGTTTTTAAATGTATAGCACATTATAAAAAATTTATAAAATGCTTCCATTAAGGTGGAGTGGTTTACATAGCTAGTAAGTGGTAGTAGAATCAGTGGGAAAACCCAGGTCTCTTGCTTTCATTGAACATGTCAAACTCCAAGTGGGTTAGACATCATCTTAGCAGTTAGAAGCTTAGACTCTGGAGTCAGCACACCAGGGTTTACTAGTCACTCTCATGAGTCATTTTTGGCAGTTACTGATCTTCTCTCAGCTTCAGTTTCCCCTCTGTAAGATGCTTGTTTAAAAGTTATTCCGACTGCCATCACCAACACCATTCTTACCTTAGAAATTACCTGTTATTCAATACCAGATTTTTCATTTGACTAGAGTTTTCATCTTAGAAAAACATCACTGACAACATAGCTTTGGGAGCTTTATTTGGACTGTAAGACACAAGTCTTTCTGATCAGTTATGATAGTCTGAACTTCATTTTTGCTTCAGAGAATAAGTTTGCATTGGGTAAATTATTTTTGAGCTCAAAATTCTTGAGGAACTTTGTAGATTTTTGTTTTTAATCATCCAAAGTACTGTTGCAGAAGACCTAGGAAACCTGATATATTTTCATATATTATTGGTAGGCATAAATTGGTGTAACCCTGTAAAAGGGGAATGATATCCTTGGCAGAGTCTTTCAAAATATGTAAAACTGCACATGCAAATACCCTATTCCAACAGTTTCACTTTTTTCATTTGAAAAATTAGTTTATTAGAGTTATTTGTAGTATAAAATGGGTATATGTAGTAATGACTTAGAATAGCAAAAGATTGGAAACAGCTGAAATACCTATCCCTCCGTAGATGGCTGGCTAAAACTAATCTCTTTAAAACTAATTAAGATACATCCACAAAATACAATATTATGTGATAGTTCAAAAAATGAAGAAGCTTTTCATATGCTGATATAGAAAGACCTGCACGGTATTTTTTTGAGTAAATAACAGTGTAAAAGAGTGTGCATGGTTATGCTGTGCCTGCCATCTATTTTTAGAAAAGGGAGATTGTGTATTAATATTTGCTTATAGATGTATAAAACCCTCTGGGGGGAAAAGTGCTCTGGAAAGGTACCCAGAAAACCATTAACAGTGATTGTGTGAGGAGAGGAACTAATTAGGCAGCTATGGGACAGAATGGAAAGATGTGTACTCTTTTATACATCTTGATTTTTGTTTTTAATCTATGTGCATATATTACCTATTCAAATAATTTATATAAATTTTTGGCTTGGCCCGGCCGGGCGTGGTTCAGCGGTTGAGCGTCGACCTAGGATCCAGGCGATCGGGGTTCGATTCCCGGTCAGGGCACATGCCCGGTTGCAGGCTCAATCAGTGACTCTCTCATCATTGATGTTTCTATCTCTCTCTCTCCCTCGCCTTCCTCTCTCTGAAATTAATAAAGATATATTTAAAAAATTAATTAATTAATTAATTTGGCTTGGCTTGCTTCAGGCATGAGGGTTTCTTACTGAGGTAACCAATGATATTTTTTCTAAACAGTTTTAAACAATGCTTAGAATATATTATAAAGGTCTTGCCATGGCCTGAAAGAGTTCATAGGATCTGACCTGGGACTACCTTTCCTATCTAATTTCCTGGCATTCTAGCCCTTATTCAGTACACTACGGTCACACTGACCTTTTTATTCCTTGAGTGAGCCAGACTCAGGCCTTACTTCAGGCATTCGTACCCACTGTTCCTTTTGCCTGGAATACTTCCCCCCAGATTTTATATGGTTCATTTCCTTACTTCATGCAGGTTTCTGTCCAAATGTCGCCAACTCAGTGAGACCTTTCTTGACCATGTTTTCTAAAATAGCACATGCAAACATCCTCTGTCTTCTTACTTTGCTTTATTTTTCTTCATAGCACCATTAGCTCCCTAGCATCATATTATTTCTGTTTAATCTTTCTCCCCACCTGCACCCCCATTTCTCTCCCCCCCCATACACACACACATACATGAATATCTCCATAAAAGCAAGAACTTTGTTTTTATTTCCTATATCACCAGTGCCTAGACTAATCCCTAGCACAGAGTAGGTGCTCAATATATGTTTGTGGGTGGGTGAATGATTGAATGAATGATGGCCTTAAGGAAAGATTTTTGCTCTTCTAGCCTCTGTATTTCACACCTTTTACTATGGCATTGACATAGCATGAATTCAGAGAAGATCTCTACTTAAGTGACTAGCTCCTCTGTGTGTACTGCAAGGAGATCAGGCTGAGGTTATTGAATGGCCACTTCTCTTCATGCTGATAGGACTCTCATAGGATTAGGTAAACCTTAATTCCTGATTACTCAGTAGTCATTTAATACTCATCTATGATCTTAAAGACTGTGTGGGAATATACCTTTTCTAGTTTTCAGATGGACTAAATTAACAACAGCTCATTGTATTGACCTCTCTCTACTTTTACCATTTCTCTCCAGCATGTCGTATACTGAAGCAGTGGAAATCTTAAAGCAGGCGCCCCAGAACTTCGCCTTCACCCCAGAGGTAGTATTTGTGTGTGTGCGCGCCTATCAAAATATGTTCTCCTCGTCCTTGTCTTAGTATCATTTAAAATCTTATTTCTCTTATTAGCAATGTGCAGGATTTGCTCATCTGTACATTGGCTCTTTTTGATGTTTGCTCAACCTTGTTGAAATATTTATAATGAAAAATATTTCGAAGAGAATGATATCATTTGGAATAGTAGTGACTAAAGGGTTGTAAAGAAGTTTCCTAAGTTTAGGAAGATGAAAATCCTCAAAAAAGAATGGTAATCATAGACTATTGGTGTAGAAATCAACTAGTTCAGTGTTTCCCAAAGTATATTCTGAATGATGTTAACAGGTGACAAAAGAGGTTAAGTGATTAAGTAAGTTTAAGCAACACATTAAACAGTTTTTTTTTCTATTGAATCCTTATAACTTCATAGAGTCTTCTAATTTGTAATCCACTTTGGAAAACACTGAATGTTTTGGGTTTGTTTGTTTTTAAGAACTCCTTTATTTTATTGGCAAGGATATAGGTCCAGAGAGGCATGCACATAACGTTAGAAGCAAGTCTCCTCATTCCTATGCCAGCACTTCTTCCCGACAGTTGAGGTATTGCCAGACAAGTGGGAGTCATAAGATAACGTTAAGAATGTAATACCTTTGTCTTCAAACTATTCCTTATCCCAGCCCCAACCACAGTTAAGTCCTGTTATAAGATATAATAGTACCCTGTGCTTGTTATATTTATAATCAATTTATTTGTATAATTTTGTATTTAGTGTTTGTTTCCTACTCTGGAAGCTTCATGAAGTTAAGGATTCTATTTTTCTTACCACTATATCTAATACCTAGCATGGTACCTGAGATTTAACAGGCACATTAGTATTTGCTGAATAAATAGATGGAACAGTGTTATTAAATATTCATCAAAGTGCATCGGATATATCAGTTGACTCTTTTATTTTAAAAAAATTCACTGAGAGAAGCCATCTAGCCAAAGATAGACTCAATATTAGAAATATTATCTTTCATCATTTAATTTCCTGAGACTTAGGAACAGTAACTGTAGAAGAAGCTCTAGGCAATATTAATAAAACTGTGATTCTGAGGTCAGTTTTTATACACTGTGGAAAGTGCACTTTGTTTTCCTGCAGATGCTATTCATCTGCTAAATGCTCCTCCCTGAGACGGGGGCAGAGAGCACAGTGTTTATCTACTAGTTTCAACTTTCATCTTTGCAGACCTTTGAATGTCCTTGCTAACACATACCTCTCTCTAGTTTAGTTATCTGTGTAACCTCAGTAGACAGCTCCACACATCACTGAACCTCAGGGAGAGAACTGATACAGGTTATTTTCAGGTCCTGCATTGTATATCTCAGCTGTCTTCTCTTTTGGTGATTTTTTTTTTTTTCATTGCAGTGGGGTGTTGATCTGCATACTGAACATGAAAAGTACCTGGTGAAGCACTGTGGCAACATACCAGTCTTTGTCATTAATTATCCCCTTGCACTCAAGCCTTTCTACATGAGGGACAATGAAGACAGGCCTCAACACACAGTAAGGAAAGACTCTAAACGAATCAGGATTCGTCGTCTCAGAGCCTGGGTTTCCCCTTGGCTTAATTTTATTTATCCTTTGACATATTTTCTTAAATTAAATCCATCACTCTACATCTCTTAAAATGAGTTTCTCAAAGGCATCTCTAAAAATGTGTTCCCAAAGAAGATCCCAATTTTCTATAACATACTCCCTCATTTCTATGGCAAAGGTGTCCTTAATTTAGCAGATGGAAATGTAAGTGTGTTTTGTTTTGTTTTGTTTTGTTTTGTTTTGTTTTGTTTTGTTTTGTTTTGTTTTGTTTTGTTTTGTTTTTTCAGTGACTAAGAGGAAGTAGCCTAGAGCACAGTATAGCAATGCCAGGTCTACTGTCAGGTTAAGTACTAGATAGGAGACTACAGAGGTGGGGAGGATGCTGGCCTGGAGACTGCTGCAGTGGCAAAGGAAGCGCTACCTGGCAGAGCCAGAGGCTGTCAAATGGAAACAGTGAGGGGAGGGCTCTGCGGGGATCCAGGAGGTCTGGGCATACTCTCCTGTCTGTCCTCTTTTGTCTCTTCTCTGCTCTTTGCTCTCTGTCTCTGCTCTCTGCCCTCTGTCTCTGCTCTCTGTCTCTGCTCTCTGCCCTCTGTCTCTGCTCTCTGCCTCTGCCCTCTGCCCTCTGCCCTCTGCTCTCTGCAGCCTTTCTTATCCTCTGTTCTTTTTTCACCCTTAACTTTAGTTGCTTTTTTATTATTCTGCTTTACTTTTTTTTGGTCTTTTCTTTGCTCCTTTACAAAATGATCAATATGTGAAATAAGAATATATTTATTTAATAGTTATATACTTAATATCATTAATTGTACAAATCTCTGTACTAATATGTTTATCTTTAAAAAGGTCCAAAAACTAAACTTTATTATTTGGTGCTTTTCACTTGTCTTTAGATAAATGCCAGTAGAAAAATGTAGGTCAGGGCCTGCCAATAAGTAAAATGCCTCCGTCTTAGGGTCTACAAGGTTATCTCTTTGAATGAATTTCCTGTTTTCTCTTATAGTATTACTAAATCAATAGTAGCCACCAATTAGGAGATTCCTGTGAGGCAAGCATTACCATCTCATCTCTAAGTCCCAAAACAACCTTGCCAAGAAACTTATTCTTTCTGCCATTTTAGAGATGGAAACCTGGGGTGCAAAGACATCGATTGCATTTCCCAAAGCTCCAAAGGTAGTAAGTGACAGAGTCAGCATTCAGACCTGATTGCTTGTGGCTCTGAAGTCTGTTATTTGCCACCCTATCTCACCGCCTCAAAATCACAAATAATCAAGTTACATGTTAGCTGGTGATTTGACTTATCCCCAGCTTTCTTTCACACGGCATCGTCCATATCCAGTGACCAACACAATTGATTTATGATTCTTATTTTTTCTTTTCTCTATCATCCCTCTGGTATAATTGATTTTGAGAAATGAATTGGCCAACAGGTTGGCAGCGAAAAATAAGACGGACTAGGGCATAGATTACTCAATCCTAAATAATCCAATATTACACCTACATCACACAACAGAGGATTGTGTCTGTGTCTCTTGGCTTTTTTATCACTCCACCCCATCCCACTTCTCCTCTTCCCCTCACCCCTGCACACATTCTGTGTGTTCTTCTCCTGTGATTTCCCTGGATTGAGCACTTCTCACTGATTCAGTTTTGCACTTAAATAACCTGCTAAGGCTTTCTTTCTCTGTAAAGACTTTGCTGGGTTGCGCATTCACCTTGAGCCTTCCTTTCCTGGATTTCTATGGCATTTAAAGAATTAGTAAAAAAATGGTAGCATTATGTCTATTTTTTGCAGCCTCTGTTTAAGTTTTGCTTTCTCAAACTAAATTCTCTCATGTGCCTTCCGCCCCTGTCATACCACTGAGGCAGCACTCTCTAGAGTCAGTAATAACTGTCATGTTATTAAATCCAACAGACTTTAAAAAGTCTTTATCTCACTTCACTTCTCAGCATTATTCAGCAGTATCTTTGACTTTCTTATTCTTAAAACTTGCTTCCCCCTTGGCTCCCGTGACATGGAATTCTCCCGGTTTCCCTCCCTTCTCAGTGGGTGGTTCTTTCTCAGTGTCCTCTGCAGGTCCTTCCTCCCCTGCTAATCCAGTAGCT
Organism: Miniopterus natalensis; assembly: GCF_054644295.1. NCBI lineage: Eukaryota > Metazoa > Chordata > Mammalia > Chiroptera > Miniopteridae > Miniopterus > Miniopterus natalensis. The sequence continues at coordinate 35,734,036 of NC_142091.1, forward strand.
GTTGGAATCCTCAAGGTTCCATCCTAGGTCTTCTTTCCCCACAGGTGATTTCACCTGTACCCACAGTTTACTATTTCTTTTCAGATAGCTCAGAAATTTATATCTCTAATCCAGACTTCACTGAGCTCATGACTCATAGTGCCATTTACATATCTCAGAAGCATCCCAAACTTAGCATATCCCAAACTGACCCCACGATTGCTGGTCTTCTCCCGTCCTCCCGCCAAACTTGAGCTCTTCCCTTATCCTTTGCTCATCTAATTGTACAAGCCAGGTAACGGAGTCATTTTCAGAATATTCATCTCCCTCACTTTCCATATTCAAGTTATTTCTAAGTTCTGTCATTTTTATACCCCTAAATGGGTCTCAAATTCATCCACTTCTCTTCATTTCCACTTCTACCTTTTTAGATTAAGACAGCATCATCTCTTGCCTGAGCTGCCTCCTGGCTAATATTCCTGTATCTACTCTTTCCCCCCTCTGGGTCAGTTCTCCCCGTTTCAGCATGCGCTTTTAGGAAATATAAATCTGATCACGTTCTCTCCTTCTTACTATTCAGTGGCCTCCCATGGCTTTTATAAAAAAAATTTTTATTGATTTTAGAGAGAGAGGGAGGGGAAGAGAGAGAGAGACATCGATTTGTTGTTCCACTTATTTATGCATTCATTGGTTGTTTCTTGTATGTGCCCTGACCTGGGATCGAACCTGCAACCTTGGCATATCGGGACAAAGCTCTAACCAACAACTACCTGGCCAGGGCCAGCCTCCCACTGTTCTTATGATAAAAGTCAAAGTCGTCTGTATGACGTACAAGCCCCAGTGCAATGTGGCTGCTCCTGTTTCTCTTGACCAATGCACTGTGGTGCTCCCTTTGCTATCTCTGCTGCATCCACACCACCCTTCTTCCATGTCTGCAGGCGTACAGTGTTTCTCTCACCACAGCACCCATGTACATAGTGTTCCCTCAATCTACAACAATCTTCACCATATTACTTAGTCTCCAGATCTCTACGCAGTCATCATTTCCCCAGAGAAACCTTTCTTGACCTTCCAGACTGAGTCTGACACCCATTAGACACTACAGTGGTGCCATGTTAAATTTCAGACCCAGAGCTACTAACTCTTATTCCATTGTAATCCTTAACACAGTTTTAATTTTGTACTTATTTGTATGACTATTTAATTACTGACTCTTTCCTCTATGCCAAAGGACGTGAGGACATCTTTTTCACTCATTGATGTACCCCTAGCACCTACCGTAATGCCTGGGACATAGCAGGCACCTCATAGCTATTTGGTGATGGATAGGTAATTGGATGGATGGGTGAATCGAGCCCAACACAGCTTTAGAACAGTGGACAAGTAGTGAGCGAGTGACTTGGTTTGTTAAGGAAATTTCTGGGAAGCTAAAGAGCAGCTTTTATTCTAAATTTTTTCAAGTGATAGCAGCATGGCCTAAAGGGAAGTCCAATGGTTTTAGAATCAAGACACTCTTGGGTTCAAGTCCCAGGTTTGAATCGTAAACTATGTGACCTTAGATAAACCATCTAATTCCTTTGAGTCTGAGTTTCCCAATCTGTAAAGATAAGGTGATAATATTTCCTGGAGTTGTGAGGATTAAATTAGGTAATATATGAGAAATGCAGAGCACAGTGTTTGGACTGGTTGGTAGTCAGTAAATATGAAGCCCTCCATCCTGTCCTCCTAAACTTTGATAAAATCTTTACTGTGATAAAGCATAATAATGTTAGAATATTTGTGAGTATGTTGCCACATCATAACATGCTCTTACTTGATGTTAAGATTCCTTAACAGGCATTTCTCTCATAGACTGCAGTCACCAACATTTCTTACCTTAGAAGGTCTTCTTTGTGACAAGTCTCTCTAGTGATGTCTTACAGCTTGAAACCGGAGGCATTATAATGGGACTTTAGTATACTTTATAATTTATGCAGTACTATAGCACATAGCTTCTCAGAGCTGAATTATTAAAATGTAATTTGTTTTAAACTATATACATTAAACATAGATTATAACATTGATTCATTAGCTACTTAGATTTCTTTTCAACCCACTTGTATAAAGTGCCTGCTTCCACCCCTACTTTACTTTTTTGGTGGTGAATGAACAGGCTTTGGGCCAGATAACTAAATTCCATGTTCCTTTTGTAGGGCTCTAATAACAGGTTGTGGGTAGGGTTGCAAGAGTTTCTGCAGTGGGGGTGATGCAATCTGAAAAAATTAACAGCAGGTGTGTTTCACAGGTGCCTTCTCTAGGGAATCAGAAGGGAAGGGTAGGGAAATGTTTAACCTACTCTTGTAACATTTGACCAGAGGTTATAAATATTAAAATGGTATCTTTTTACAGTTATAGTTTCTTTTTCTTTCTTTCTTCCCCTACCCTCCCCAAAACACAGACACACAAGAAGGTATGCACTATTATAATGAAAAGTACACTGGACTAAGATGTTAGTAGTGCTGGGTTTGAAATTCACCTCCCTTTCTAGTTAGCTGTATGACCTTAGGCAAGTCTGTCTAATCTCTGAGCCTCAGTTTCTCCCTCCATAAAACCAAAGAATTGGATTAGATGACCTCCAGGGTACTGACCAGTTCTAAGATTCCCTGATTTCAGGTAACCTAAGTTTTTCCTCATTTGGATGTATAAGAACAACAGGCCCTTGTAAATTACCAAACATATTTGATAATTTGAAGGGGACAGATCATGGGCCTAAATAAAATGAATCTAAGCAAACATATAAAATGCCATATGTCCCTGAGTCTGGGTCCCTGAGTAAGTCCCCCCAAAGCAGGTCACAGATATTTAGCTAGGGACATGGCTTCACAAGGAGAATACCATTAATTCTAACCATGTATGATCAGGAAAAAGTGACTGCACAACAATTCTGATGAGATGCCAAGATCACCAGATAATGTTCTCACTTTTAAAATTGTATCAATATTATTTAGCAAATCATGAAAATTTAAGTATTAACAGGCATTCAGTAAAGTATATATTGTAAAGTCAAATTGAAAGGAAGAATACTGGATGAGGGGATTCTAATGAATTTCCCTGGGCTGGGGTAATTAATTGACTTGCATCAAAGTAGCTTGAACCTCAAATCAACAGAAACAGTGATGAAGGGAATTGCCAATTTTCCCCATATCTAGGACTGATGACTATCCTAGATACTGTGTCAGAGTTGAAAATATGCTTTTAGTCCATCTGAAGTGCTCCCAGCCTAGCCATTTTACTAGCCAGATTTGTTGTTCAGTCATTGCTACCTGCATCCCATCTGCATCTTGCGCTGTCATGTGGAAGGTTCTCTTTCTTAGCTGTGCCTCCTTGTTTTTAGGGACAAAATACAGTCTGTGTCAGCAGTTAGAAAAAAAGCTTGTAGAGGCTGAAACCACAGACATGTTTCCCTTGGTTTGTGGAACATTCCTCTTCTTTTGATAATAGTATGAATATTGCTCCATTGTTGGTAGCAGTCTGTGAGCAGCCTATGAGAATATGGAGGTGTTCAATTCGTGCTTTTCATAAGTGTTTAAAAATAGTAATATGGGTAAGAAGCAAGGTGTCAGAGGAAGGGACTTTAAACTTCTTTTCCCCTCCCTTTGAACTTAGCATGGAAAAAGGTAATGTATTAAAGGCCTTGTTCCTATCTAGCCTGCTTGTTTTTAATTCAAGGTCTGTTTTTTAATTCAAGGTCTGTGTTTTATTTTCAGTGCATTGATTGGAATCAGAGAGTTAGAGTCAAAAGGGAGAGTCATAAATAGAGACCAGGGCTGTTCAGCTTGAATACCAACACAGACTATTTCTAGACAGCGTGCTGCTGCAGCTGTGGAAGGAAGCAAAGTCAAAACTCACACACAGTCGAGGAAGATGTTCCAGGCCGCATTCTGGCCTAGAATTTGGGCCCAACATGGAATAAGTTTTGTTTAAAACTAGGGAAAGTAGCACGGAGTGTAGTAAAATTATTTTTAGTTTTCATTGTTATCTGTGTAGGAGAGTGAACAGACAGCAGATCTACAGTCCTCTTACAGAACAGAAAGTTTGTCCACCTGGCACTGGCAGAACCAAACACTAGATACCAAGATTGCAGTGGAGAAATGCTGGATATTTTATTATGAATGGCTCCATCCAGAAGAACGGGAAGCTAATGCTCAAAAGCCCGAACACCCCTATGGCATGTAGGTTACAAGTTATACAGGGGTGGACAAAAGTAGGTTTACAGTTGTGAGTACAAGCAACAGTTTATTTTTGTATTATTTATTAATTATTGCATTATTTTCCATACAGACAACTGTAAACCTACTTTTGCCCACCCCTGTATAGGGCAAAATCACAAGACACAGTGGGTTAGAGGTTCAGAGTCTGCTGGGAGCTGATTGGTCAGAGGTGAGGTAAGGGTAATGAATCATTTCTTCAGGTCTTGAGGACAACTCTGAGGTCTTTTCTGGAGTCCCTTTGTCCTATCTCATGGGAGAGTAGCCAGGGGACTGTTCCACTTTAGGGCTCAGGAGCTGAAACATAACTTAGGTCAAGATGTTATCTTTAGCCTAGAGGTCCAGACCATGTGACCATTAGTCAGGTCCAGGCTACTGTCTTGGCTGTCTCTATTGGAGGTGGGGGTGGGAGTGGGAGGCTAGGCCTATGAGGGGTGAGGGGGAAGGAGAGAGAGAAAGGGAGGGGGGGGAAGAGAGGGAGGAGAGGGAGAAAGAGACAATTTCCAGAGCTAGGATTTAAAACTAAATTTAATCAAACTCATAAGGACCCTCAGTTTCACTTCTACTTATTTCAAGTCTCCCAAAGCTGCATTGGAATACAATGGGGATTTAGTTACAGAAGTGCTTGAATGTGGTCAACTTTAAGAGGACATTTCACTCTACAACCGGTGAATTCTCACCTTCCCTAATGAAGGGCGGGATTTCTCAATCCCGGGGGTTTTTTAAGCCAGCCTCAGACTCCCATAAACCACAAACCTGCCAGCACATAGAGGCAAATTGTAATCACCAGCTAATATTCTCGACAGCTTACTTGTTTCCAACCTGTTTGCACTCTACCCCCCTCGCCACCTGTTACTTTGCAAACACCCTGCCAAGTTTTTCTCTTTCTTCTTAGAAAGTTGCATGATTCCCTCTACATTTCACATTTTGTGCACCCTTATGCCATAGTTTGTATTATTTCTGGATGTCCCTTTTAACTTCACTAGAACCTTGGAGAAACAGGTAGTTTCTTAGTAATTAGCTCATTAGTTACCAAGGGGAGACACAACATAGAAGAATCCGACCTGGAATGCTGAGGGGATTGTTTTAGTGATCTTTAGGGGAATGTAGTATTTTGTATATCAAATCAGAAGAAAGTGCAGGCCTTTGCATACCAAATGTAGATGTCTTTACTTACAGTTGAGGAATACTTTACTCTAGCTTCTCAGAAGGTGTACAGAATCTCTAGATAGACTGGGGGATATTGTTATAAAAGAAAAGCAAGAAGTATCTAACATGGTGGAAGGGAAACTAAACCTAAAGCAAAAGAGAAGAAGGTGCCCAGCCAGGCGTGGCTCAGCGGTTGAGCGTCGACCTAGGATCCAGGCAATCAGGGTTCGATTCCTGGTCAGGGCACATGCCCAGGTTGTGGGCTCGATCAATGACTCTCTCATCATTGATGTTTCTGTCTCTCTCTCCCTCTTCTTTCCTCTCTCTGAAATCAATAAAGATATATTTAAAAAAAGAAAAAGAGAGAGAGAAGAAGGTTGTGTGAGGGAAGAGAAGAGAATGAAGGCTCTGTGGGCCTTGCTTCACGAAGAGATTAATCTGTCCTTTATAAAAAAAGAAATAGTATCCTTTGGTCATGGACCGTCTATGAGGCGTTGTAAAGGAATGCCTTGCTCAGAAGAAACAGATCTCTGAAGAGGGGAAGCAACTTTGTTTACTCTCTAGGTCCAGAAAACATACAGGAAATTCAGCCACCTGAGAATGTGAATTTTCAAACCATTTAGACAGAGAAAGGACATAAATGACGTATATGTGTTCTTTCTTCATATTACAAAATTAATAGTGATATAGGACTATCTTGGTGTCCTCTAAAATTTTTATTCTACTAAATTGACCTTTTGGTAAGAAGTTCTTTCCTACTGATAGCTCCTCTCCCAGAGGACAGAGGAGGAAAATAGGGGGATTACTAGTCTGACCTTAATTCTAATTAAGAAGGAGAAATTGGTGGGAGAGTGCAAGTGGAAGGGTCCAGGTAGGTGGGGGAAAGCAACATGGTAAAATGTTTTGTGATACATCATAAAGATTTTCAACCTTTTTCATACCATAGCACACATAAACTAATTACTAAAATTCTGCGACACGCCAGAAAGTATATTTTTTGCCGATATGACCAAAAAAAATAGGTATAATTTTGATTCATTCACACTGGACAGCTATTGTTGTGTTGGCTGTTTTCTTTCTTTTTCCTTTTTTTTTTGTTTTGACAGTCTAAGGGAGAAGAGGTCAGTGCCCCTGACTAAATAGTCAGGTATTGCATGTTTTGAAAATTCTTGTGGCACACAGGTTGAAAATCGCTGTGATTTGTAAATAGTTCCCACGCGCTCCTCCCTCAGGAGGTTATACTGTCCTGCCCCATTGACAGTAGCTTAGCAGATTGCATGTGACGTGCATTGGCCAAAGTCTTCTAAGCAAACATGACCTACATACCTTACCTCTGGACAAATGCTTTTAGTACATAGTCATCCATGCCCTTTTTTTCCATCTGACACAAGATCAGCAATACCTCAGAAATCGGCTTTTTAATAGCTTCAAGCCAGGACATGTAGCATAAGTTTGTGTTTGTTTTTAATTGTTGATAGTATTCCAGATGTCCCCCACTTCCCCCTTTTTACCCCCCCCCTTCTCCCAGGCCTTCACCACATTATTGTCTGTGTCCATGGGCTACCCATATATGTTCTTTGGCGAATCTCTTCCAGACCCCCCACCCCCTCCTCTCTGATATCTGCCAATCTTTTTTATGTATTCATGCTTCTGGTCTTATTTTGTTCATCATTTTATTTTGCTCATGAGATTCCACATACAAGTGAGATCATGTGATATTTATCTTTCTCTGACTGACGTATTTCGCTTAGAATAATAATCCCCAGGTCCATCCATGCTGTCATAAAGGGTAAGAGTTCCTTCTTTATTACAGCTGCATAGTATTCTATGGTGTAAATGTACCACAGCTTTTTTATCCACTCATCTACTACTGATGGGCATTTGGGCTATTTCCGGATCTTAGCTACTATAAATAACACTGCTGTGAACATAAGAGTGCATATATTCTTTCCTGTTGATGTTTCAGGGTCATTAAGATATATTCCCAGAAGTGGAATCACTGGGTCAAACTTTTAATTTTTGAGGAAACTCCCTATGTATTGTTTTCCACAGTGGCTGCACCAGTCTGCATTCCCACCAGCAGTGTACTAGGGTCCCCTTTTCTCCACATCCTCACCAACTTGTCATTTGTTGATTTGTTGATGTGCCATTCTGGTAGGTGTGAGGTGATACCTCATTGTTTTAATTTGCATCTCTCTGATGATTAATGACATTGAGCATTTTTTCGTATGTCTTTTAGCCATCTGTCTGTCCTCTCTGGAGAAGGGTCTATTTAGATCCTTTGCCCATTTTTTAATTGGATTGTCTTCCTGGTGTTGACTTCTGTGTGTTCTTTGTATATTTTGGAAATTAGCCCCTTATCAGATGTATCATTGGTGAATATGTTCTCCCCTACAGTGGGTTCCCTTTTCATCTTCTTGATGGTTCCTTTTGCTGTGCAGAAGCTTTTTAGTTTAATGTAGTCCCATTTATTTAATTTTTCCTTTGTTTCTCTTGCCCTAGGATATGGTCAGAATGAACTTCCCAGGCTGGTGGTGTAACAAAGAAATTGCCTGGGATTATACTATCTGAATCTCCCAGGTGGACTGAATCCCCACTGATTCCCTCTGCCTGACGCTATGCAGGCTCCCTTTCCTTCTCTGTTGCTCTGGATTGGGGATCCCTGCATGGAGCTGGGACCCCACGCTCCTACGGTATGAGGACTCCACTGCCACAGTATCCCTGCAGCTTTCCAGCCATGTACTTGCTCGAGTTGGCTCACCCTCTCCGTGTCTTCTGTCTCTCCTCTGTGCTCTCTGCTCTCAGTATTTCAGATCAGCTCCATTTCAACTGGTTTTTCAAGCTGATTGCTCTTCAGTTTAGCCACAAGTCAAGTCTGGTATTGGAAGCAAGCTGACTGAGCTTCTAGCTACTCTGCAGCCATGTTGGAATCCTGCATAAGTTTTTGAAAGCCAATTTACTGTTGTAAAGCAGTTGTTCCCAATCAGGTGTTATTCTGTCCCTGCTCCCATCCCCACCCCCACCCCCACCCAGGAAAGAGTTTTGGTTGTCACAGCTAGGAGAGTGCACCTGACATCTGGTGGGTAGAGGCCAGGTTTGCTACTAAATGTCTCACAATGCACACAACAGGGCCTCCCAACAAAGAATGATCTGGCCAAAAAAGGTCACTAATGCTAAAGATTGAGAAACCCTGTTGTAAAGCTTCTGGGATTATTTATTAATACAGCGTAACCTAACCTATCCTGACTAATATAGCAACTACCACACTAATTTCATAATAGCCTATGTAGAAATAGTTGGGTTTAACCAGTTAGGTACCTTGGTTATTAGGAAGACAGGTTTGAAAGAAATCCAGGGGAAAAAAATTTAGATCTCATACTATGGCGTAAGATTTTAAAGGTGACTCAGAAGGTTCAGATGCTTCCGTTCCACCACTATTACTGTGCAGTTGTAAACATTCAAGATAAAAACCAGGCAGAAAGGTCAAAAACCAGTTTAGTTGCGTGTTGAATTCTCCAGTGAACTCAGATATTAAAATAAAGGAGGTTTGTAATCAAAGATGAATATGAGCCCAGCTGGGCATGGCTCAGCGGTTGAGCACGGACCTAGAATCCAGGAGCTCACGGCACATGCCCGGGTTGTGGGCTCGATCCCCAGTCAGGGGTGTGCTGGAGGCAGCCGATCAATGATTCTCTCATCATTGATGTTTCTATCTCTCTCTCCCTCTTCCTTCTTCTCTCTGAAATCAATAAAGATATGTTTTTTTAAAAAAAGATAAATGAGTCTTTTACACTCTGAAAATAGCATTAAAGAGCTAAGTTCCAAAATTAACGTAATTTAGACCTGCAAAAAGTACTAAGATCCCCAGAGCGTATTTTGCTTGTTTTAGTTGTATTAGAGCAATACCAAGCAACAAATGGATCTCTTGTTTGATGCTTCTGAACTACTGGAGAGAGCAGAATGACTCGTCAAGGGTGGCCTCGTTCCCTCCTCACTGGCCACCAGCCTCAGCTGGACTACCTACTTCCTGTTCTTCCGTGATAGCTGATTCTCCAGCAATTTGTTTGAGACAGTGGGCCTTTTCAGCTCTGCCTTTTAAAGGTTTGCATGTACTTGCAATACCAGAAGCAATGACTGCCCTCCTTTGTGCTTGGAATCAATTGCCCCAACTTTGAAACCTTGAAAATAAGTGATAGATTTTAGATATACCTATCCCTTCTTTATATTCAGAGCTGCACAAGGACAGGATGCTATGTTGCAGAGGCAGTGGTTCCCATTCTTTAAATATTTTCAAGCAAAGACCAGAGAGCCACTTGGTTGTCTATCTTCTTTCAACCCTGATTGCCTTTAATTCTAAATTTAAAACTCTGAGTGGTAGGAGATTAAGTAAGAGGAACCATTAGTGGATTTCTGTTCTCTCTTGCTCTGATTCAGCTCACTAACAAAATCATGCCTAACGCTTTCTCTCTTTTCTGATAGTAATAAGGATGTGCTATATAGCATTTGGAGCACATTCTTGAATTATAATTTTCTTTGTTAATCTCAATTATTTGTAAAGTATATCTCAATCAGAAGCTCTGAAATCAGCCCCAGTCAGGTGGCTCAGTTGGCTGGAGTGCCATTCCGTGCACCAAAAAGGTTGCAGGTTTATTCCCCAGTCGGGGTGCATGTGTGAGGCAACTGATCAGTGTTTCTCTCTCTACCTCTCTCTTTCTCTCTCTCTCTCTTTCTCTCTCTCTCTCTCTCTTTCTCTCTCTCTCTCTAAAATCAATAAACATATCCTCAGGTGAGGATTAAAAAAAGTTCTGAAATCAAAACAAGGAGATCACGTAATAGTATAGCAAGGCAGAGCTTATGAAGAGCCTGGCCTGTCGTGGCTCAGCGAGTGAGCATCAACCTGGGATCCAGGTGATCGGGGTTCAATTCCCGGTCAGGGCACATGCTCTGGGTTGTGGGCCCGATCCCTAGCAGGGGGTGTGCGGGAGGCAGCCAATCAATGACTCTCTCATCATTGATGTTTTTCTCTCTCTCTCCCTCTCCTTTCCTCTATCTGAGATCAATAAAGATATATTTAAATATATATATATATATATATATATATATATAAATAAAATAAAATGAAAGTGCTTTTTACGTTTTCCTAATGTATCTGTGGCATTCAGTCCTTCTTAGTTTTGTGCCCTCGTATTCTTGGTCTTAGAAGTGTCTGCCTGCCCTCACCAAAAGAATTGCCGAGCAACAGCATGATGGAGGTAGCAAGTGAACAGTCAAATGAAGTACTGCTAGTAATTAAAAAAAAACAGTCAAATGAAGTACTGCTCATAATTAAAGAAATAGAGAAGTCTGTATTAAAAGACAGACTTTCCTATTAAAAGTTTTGTTTTTTATTTCAAAAGTATAACACATTTTCATTGTAGAAAATAAGGAAATATAAGAAGAGAAAAGATGTCATGGTGACAACACAATTAGCATTTCATGATATAGATGTCGTTCTTTTTCTTATTTATATCTAAAATTTATCTAAGACTCTCCTATTGATGTACATTTGAATTTCTTCTCATTATAAGTAATGCTACAAAAACATCCTGTATGTTAACCTTATTTTTGCATCTCTGATTATTTTGTTAGGACTAGTTCCTAGAACTGCTATTGCTGAGTCAAAGCATATTGCATTTTTAAGGCTTTGGATTATCTTTTGCGAAATTGCTGACCAGAGAGGTTGTATCAAATGTATGAGAGTATTCTTTGATGCATCCTCCAGTCCATCTTGTTTATGTTGTTTTCTTATCTTCACCATTTTGATAATTCCAAAATGATATCTTGTTGTTTTAATTTGCATTTCTCTATAATAATCAGAACACATTTTACATGTCTCCACAAAATACTACAAATTAAAAATATATATTCATTGTCACATTATTTATAAGAGAAAACAAACATACACTTACCCCTAAATGTTCAACAAAAGGGAAGCAGTTAAATAAGAACTATGATACTCTTAAGCAATAAACTGTGCAGCTGTTAAAACATTAAGTATGCAAAGTACTTCAACTGACATAGGAAGAATATTTATTCTATAATATTAGTAAGACATTACAGTGGTAAATTTTTATATGTAATTTGATCTCTATGATACTCTTTAAATGTATAAGAAGAAAAAATCTGAGAGGAAATATGCCAAAATGTTATTGCTTCTGCATGGTGATAGGTGATTTTTAATATTTTCCACATTTTTTATAATTAACATTTATGTCACATATGTGAAGAAAACTCATTTTTGTTAAGTACACTGCATAAAAAGGTGCAAGAATGGAGAGGAAACTGCCCACTTGCAATTTGTGTTGCATGTACTCTAAAGATTATAGTAAACATCTGATATTGAAACAAGGAACATAAATAAGATACTGGTACTCAGTTAATCAGCCAGTTGTCAAAATGTTAAAAGTTTCACGTGCTTGAGAAGCTGACAGTTGTTGAATCACCTGAAAATGTAATGTTTATGTTTGTTTTTCCTTTTTAGGTTGCTGCTGTGGATCTTCTGGTTCCTGGAGTTGGAGAGCTCTGTGGAGGAAGCCTTAGAGAGGAACGGTACCATTTCTTAGAGCAGCGACTGGCCAGGTATTGGTCAAACCTAAAAGAAATAAAATTCAGAAATTGCGGACAGGGCACTCAAAGGCAGTCATGACAAAGTAACAGAGAACAGTCCGTGGCCTCAGCCCCTAGCAGACCTGAAACTCAGATTCTAAGTGACCTTGAACAAGTTGTTGCTTGACCTTTCACAGCTACCCTTTCTTAACGAATGGAGCTGTTATATGAAACAAGGGCACAGTAAAAGTTGCCCACTCTTTGTATGTATCCCTGCCTATGGAAATGGCTTTTCAAAAAGTTGATGATGGAAGGGGGAGGGAGATTTCCCCCTTAAAGCTTGTCCTTTATTTTTATTTTTCTCTCCTCTCTGTTCCTTTTTATTTACTCTAAATTATGAGTCTTATAGGATCATAAAGAAAGATAGACTCTGAACTAGGGAAAGGATAAAAATATGAAAAAAGAAAGATACTAAAAATATCTTCTAAGTTAGCATTTAGGATAAGCAGTTTTCCCTTCTTCAGGTTTTCTACATTGTGTGAGGGTCTTGATTCAGCTCTCTGAATAACTTATTTTAACTTGCTATTTGAGGCCTGGGAAATGAATCAATCCATAAACACACAGAAAATGTTTTGGAGAAGAGAAGTAGGGAATCGGATTTCTAATTGAACTACCACTCCGATGTATGCATGATCTGCCAACACACCACAATGACTTCCTAAACTAACCAAGGTTATAAACCTCTGTTTTCTGTGGTTTGCACTTTTGCTGTGCCAAACTTTAAAAAAAAAAGGCTTTCCCATGTTGAAGGCATAATCCTTTTCTCCAGATCATACTGGGTCTCATAGTAACCTGGAAAAGCCATAATTGTTTGAAAGTATCCTGCTCAATTAGCCATTTGTGAGGCCTTCTTTTCCTAATGGAGAAATGCTTAAAAAGTGATGTTTCCCAAGGTCTCAGCCTAGAAGTCTGTGGGTAGCTTGGTTTTGCAATCCTGTTTATTTGAACTCTTTTTGGTTAGGGTCCAGAAGAAAGGGCATAAATATGTTTTGGGAGGACTCTTTTTTATTGGAGTACTAACTCCTTACTATAACCATAATGTTAGAAAGTCCTGGGAAAATCGTGGAATTGAAGTAAAGGTCACACAACTTAGATGGAAAGAATTTAAAGATTCTCTGGGTGGGTTTTTTTTTTTAAGCACAATAAAAATCACACATGGCAAGAAACCTCATCTGTTGAAAGATTAATTGGTCTGTTTTCTTTGCTCACTTCCTTCCTTCAGGAAACCTTTCCTCGTAACATTAAATGTTTACCTAATATCTGATAATATCCACATTTGTACTTCCTAATGCGGTGGATATGCGTTCCCCTCTCCCGGCTCTCTGTGGCTTCTGTTTGTGTGTTCTGTATTTCGCTTATTTGAGTTTCCTATCGCCCTCCACTCCAGATACACCATGGTCCCAAACACCTTTTTAAAGGACTGAAATTAATTTTAATGAGTACTAAAAGCTTAAAACTTTAACACTTAATTGGCAAGAACCAATTAGTAATCATATTATGAAGGTAGCCTCAGAATCTGTATTATTATTTTAGTGTTATAGAGTGAAAGCTGTGTCTGTGTGTCCCTTGTTTGTATGAGCCTCCCAACAACTTTAACTAGCAGTAATAGTGCTTTTCTTATTTAACAGGACAATGTACTCATCTCTAATGAACCCCTTCTTTTGGGCCCTGGACCATACTTTCTTTCTGTAGCATTTATTGACTAGACCACTTATTTGATAATACCTAGGACAATTGCTTAACTCACCCTTCTGACCATATAGCAAAAGTCCAGTTCCTCAACTAGATTGCATGTCATTTGAGAGCATGGGTTTTGATGCGTACGTCTTGGTAAAGAGCCCAGAACAGATGTTTGGTGATTAGTATATTTATCTTACTGACATTCTCTGAAAGAATTCTGTTGTATTGCTTTTACAGATCAGGACTGACAGAAGCCTACCAATGGTAAGAATGTGCCCCCCCCCCTTGAGTGGGGGTAGGGGGAGAGAGTAACCAAAGAATTTATATGCATATATGCACAACCCAAGGACAGGGACAATGGTGGGGAGAGGGACTGGGGAGGGGAATGGGACGGGGTAGAATGGGTCATTGGGGAGAAAAAGGGACATTTGTAATATTTTAAACAAAAAAAGAATGGGGCCCCTAATGATTCTTATTCTAGCTGTTGGTCCAAGCATTACATAGTCTTTACTTGTATTCCCAAGGCACTATGAAAGAGTGTTAAAAACAGTGAATGAGTTGTCAGAAGATTACTTTTTTTTGAGTCCTTGAAAAGTAGTAATAATAGTGGATGCCATTTATTTATTACTTATTGCATGCTAGACAACTGTGTTAAAATTTTGATGTATATCATCTCATGTAATCAGCATAACACCCTGTAAATTGGGTTCTATTCTTACTCCCATTTCACTACCCCTTCAGACCTGAGGCCTAGCGATATTAGCTAACTTAACTGAGAGTAGGGCAGTTAGAAGCATAGAGCTGAGACTATGTTCCTAACCATTGTGTTCAGTTTCTCTATGTGTGAAGTTAAGGGTTTGAACTAAGTGATATTCACCAACTGTAGAAACCTAAGCTGCTCAGGGAAGATCACCTGTCTGCATTCATACATTGACTTCTCCAAAGTTATTCTGGTTGGTTTTCTTTCCTCGGACCCTTTCCTCACACACTTTTCAGTATATGCAGAATTTTAATTTATATTTCTGTAGTAGCATTCCTTTAGGATCTTGGTATAATAATATCAACAATATTATTAATTCTTCCCCTATCCTCAGGAGAAGGAAGTCTCAGATTACACACTTGCCTTTTGGTAATGAAGGAGCTACTTTCAGAAATGCAAAAGGCCTAAAATTGGGTTCAGGTAATGGGCCTTAAATGCCTTTGTTTTTTACCAGTAATGACCTTAGGCATATTTACTCTCTCTGAGTCTTGGTTTTCTAGGCTAAAAGATGGAATGATAATATCTATTTCACAGGGTTATTGTAAGGATGAAGTGAAACATTATAGGTTAACTATCTACATAAAGTAGGAGCTCAGTAAATGCTAGTCCATCACTGTCCTCATCCCTGTCCCCATATCTCCCCCCCATCCCACCCCGCAGCTTTCCTTCCATTGTTCTGACTTTTGCTATTAGGTAGATTAGCTTGATTGATCAAGCTTATACATTTTGCCTCAGTTTCTGTCTACAAGATAATATCCACACTGTGTAAAAACTAGCTAAATGCAAATTTTAATTATTGGTTAAATATGTTTAGGCCTTTTCTGGTCTTTATTAATCATTTCAATATTATTCTTTTTCCAACTAAAGTTTTCAAACTGTTAAGAACTCTGAATGTAAATATTTATTTTTTTAATCTTATTTCTTTTAAATGGTTATCATAGTATTTGAAAGGTAGAAGGGGTTTAAAAATCTTCACATCTGTGACCTCTGCTAGTGTTCTACCCACTATGAGTGGCTCCCCCAGGTGTCTAAGAATTTACTCACTTTCTATCTCTACATGCCATATGCAAGTAAAATCTGTAACTAGTTCTACACATTTTGTACCATCTCTTCTATAGTCTGGCTACCCTAGAATCAACTTAACAACAATCCATCAAATACATATTCATTGGAAAACTTGTTTCTTAGAACTGGATTTTTCCATCTATTAAAGCAAAGGCAAATAAATAGATAAAGTAAAGCAAAGGCAAGAAAAATGCTGAATTCCATTTCCAAACATTTATACCAGTGTTTTGACATCGATGTATGAGAAATTTAGAACCACCTAAAGTTTTTGCTGGACTTCTAGCTGCCAGCTCAAATCCTGCAGGTGTTTGTGGCAGGTGGTTTGATATGCCCTTCATCTTATTTTCTCACTAAACCAAAGTATATTCTGCCCCCATGCCTTATAAACTTAAAGTTAATTCAGCTACCAAATATTTCAATTATTGAAGACTGTGTTCCATCCATTGTTCTGACAGTTCTTACTAATCTGAAGTTTTATACTAGATGCTCTTGTTTATTGATCTCTCACTTGGTTCTAACTCCCCTAGTTGTGATTCATCTTTTATTTTAGAAAGGTAAGTACTTAATCGCATAAAATACCAGTGCATGTAGCCATTATGGTTAACAATGGGAAAATAGGTGACAGTCTTTATCCTAAGGAGCCCAATGACTACCAGCTGTGGCACTAAAGTTCTACTCTGGAACTGGTTTTACAAACCATTCAAGAAGCTATAAACTTGTTTTAATCAATATTATGTAACTCAAGAATTCTCCCACCAAATAACGTAGAAAGATTTACAAAATCTTCCTCCACCTGTTCTTTACTAAAATAACTTTATCCCAGGCTGCTGTATTAGAATCTGAGTTTGAATCTTGGCTGTTTAATTTTCTAGCCATTTCTAGCCATCTTAAGTGGGAATAGAATATCTATGGATGGGCTTCAGAAGCTGTCTAGCCTTCCAGAAAAATGACTCTGGACATCTTCCACTAGGCGTAAAGCAGAGGACTGGAAGTTTCTCCTCACTCCAGCACTCAAGAGTATATTTTTGTACCTTCCAACAATAAGTCTTCATATAGTAAGCATCTTCTCCAGAGCAGGCATTGGAGGTGAAAGGCTGAGTGAAATGAGAGCCTGCCCCTGATGTAGCTCAGTCTAACCCAGTAGGGCATAGCTCTTTCTAACTTTTCAGGCAAAACTCGTCACTCTCTTCTGTGTACTGAGCAGTGTGATTTTGGTAAGGAAAAAAGGATCATTATTAACATACTAAGAAATAAGAAAGGAATATATTTTGAAAAAAATTAGCAAAGCTATTAGAAACTTCCTGTGGCCTCATGAGGCAAGTTTTTTTTATATAATTAAATAAATAACTTAGAAGAAAAAGGATCAAGTAACCAAAGCTCATGAATGAAAGACAGGATCTGCTGCTGCTTGTCTGGGCGACACTGGGCAGGTCTTTTTTTTTTTTTTTTAAGTATATTTTTATGGATTTCAGAGGGAGGAAGGGTGAAGGAGAGAGACAGAGAAACATCAGTGATCAGAGAGGGTCATTGATCGGCTGCCTCCTACACGGCCCCCACTGGGGATTGAGCCTGCAACCTGGGCATGTGCCCTGACCGGGCATCAAACCTCGATTTCCTGGATCCTAGGTCGAGGCTCAGCTGCTAAGCCACGCCCAGCCAGGCTGGACACATCATTTCAGCTTCTCTGTGTCCTTCATCTGTCTGTGGAGGGAAAAGACTGGTCTACCACAATGATGTGAATGATAACAAATTATTACAAAATACTTTGAAACATAAATTCTATTATACAGTCTGACCCCAAACAGCATCAACAGGTGATGATTCTCTGTTTTTCAAAATCAGGTATCTGGACCTCCGTCGTTTTGGATCGGTGCCACATGGAGGTTTTGGGATGGGATTTGAACGCTATCTGCAGTGCATCTTGGGAATTGACAATATCAAAGATGTTATCCCTTTTCCAAGATTTACTCACTCATGTCTTTTATAACTGGAAGACTGGTTAAGGAAAATCATTCAAGCAAGTGGTACTGCACATTAATGTTCACACAGGAGAGAATGCATGTTTGGATTTTAGCAATACAGAAGTTTTCAAAATGTACTTGTCATACCATAACATATAACATGAAAAATAAAAATGATCATGATTTTCTTATAAAGTTGAGGCATTTCATAAAAAGATGAACTTTCCCAAGAAGAGGTCCTTGGAGCCAGTAGAATCTTAAATCTATTACGTCAATTAAAAAGAAATGAAGAAATTGAACTAGATGGTTTCAAAGGTCCTTTCAGACTCTGAGAGAGGGTGAGATAGTGTACTCTTCTTTGTCTTTAATGATCAGCTCACTGCCTTGTGTGACCTTTGAGAAACAATTAGTAACTAAAAATAAAATGTTGTTGGATCTTTTCTTTCTTGCCAGTTAACCTATGACAAATACCCATCTTGTTCTTTGGTGCTTTACTAAACATAGAAAAAAATATTCCTTCTTTGGGTCTTGAGTTAATAAACTTGCTATTCTGAATTGAAATCTTCTTTCATCAGACTGGGTGAAAAAAAATGACATTTAATAACTGTTGAGCCTCAATAATATGGGTATAGAAGGAAAGTACTTTAACATAATAAAGGCCATATATGACAAACCCTCAGCAAATACACTCTTTAGTGAAAAACTGAAAGCTTTCCCTTTAAGATCAGGAACAAGACAAGGATGCCCACTCTCACCACTGTTATTCAGCATAGTACTAGAAGTCCTAGCCAAAGCAATCAGGCTAGCAAAGCAGTCCTAGCCAAAGATCAGGAGGTCTTTTGCAGTCCTAGCAAAGCAAAAGAAAGATATAAATTGCACCCAAATAAATAGCAAATGAATAAGTAAAACTGTCACTATTTGCAGATGACATGGTTCTATGTATCGAAAACCCTAAAGACTGCACCAAAAGACTTAGAAACAATAAACAAATACAGCAAAGTTGCAGGATACAAAATCAGTGTACAAAAAAATATTGCTTTCCCATATGCTAACAATGAAATACCAGAAAAAGAAATAAAGAAAACAATCCTATTTACATTTGCAACAGAGGAAAAAATAACGTAGGAATAAACTTAACAAAGGAAGGAAAGGATCTATACACTGAGAACTACCAGACGTTGTTGAAAGAAATTGAAGAAGACACCAAGAAGGGGAAAGATAGTCTGTTCATGGGTTGGAAGAATTAACACAGTTGAAATGGGCATATTACCTAAAGCAATATACAGATTTAAGGCAATCCCCATCAAAATCCCAGTGGCATTTTTCAGAGAAATAAAGGAAAAAAATCCTCAAATTTGTATGTAACCACAAAAGACGCCCAGGTAGCCCATACAATCCTGAGAAAAAAAAGAACAAAGCCAGAGATATCACACACCCTGATTTTAAATCATACTACAAAGCCAAAATAATCAAAATAGTATGTATTGGCAGAAGAGTAGACATACAGACCAATGGAACATAACTGAGAGCCCAGAAATAAACCCATTCATACATGGGCAATTAATTTTCGACAGAAGAGCAAAAACATAACAGAGAAAGGAATACCTCTTCAATAAATGGTGCTGGGAAAATTGGAAAGCCACATGCAAAAGAATGAAACTAGATTGTTGTCTGACACTGTACACAAAAATTAATTCAAAATGAATTAAAGACTTGAACATAAGACCTAAAACAATAAAATACAAAGAAGAAAACATAGGTGCTGAACTTATGGACCTTGGTCTCAGAGGGATTTTTGTGAACTTGACCCCAAAGGTGAGGGAAGTAAAAGCAAAAATAAATGAATGGGACTGCATCAAACTAAAAAGCTTCTGCACAGCAAAAGAAACCATCGACAAAACAAAAAGGCAGCCAGCCCAATGGGAGGTGATATGTGCAAATGTTATTTCTGATAGCAGGCTAATATCTAAAATACATATATTTTTAAAAACTCATATAACTCAGCAACAAAAAACAATCCAGTTAAAAATAAGCAAAGGACCTGAACGGACACTTTCCCAAGAAGACACACAGATGGCCAACAGGTACATGAAAGATGCTCAGTTTCACTAGCTATAAGGGAAATGCAAATGAAAACCACAAGTTACCACCTCACACATGTTAGAATGCCTATTACCAATAAGATAAGAAATAATAAATGTTGGAGAGGGTGTAGAGAAAAGGGAACCCTCATACACTGCTGATAGGAATGTATATGGGTGCAGCCTCTATGGAAAACAGCGTGGAGGGTCCTCAGAAAATTAAGAAAAGAGCTACCATATGCCCAGCAATCCCTCTTTTGGGTATCTAACCAAAAAATTGAAAACATTTATTCATAAAGATACATGTAATTCTACATTCATTGCAGCATTATTTGTGGTAACCAAGACGTGGAAACAACTTAAGTATTCACCGGCGGATGACTGGATGAAGAAGAAGTGGCGCACGTACACCATGGAACACTATCAGCCATAAGAAAAGGTGAAATGCTGCCATTTGAGACAACGTGGATGGATATTGAGAGTATCATGCTAAGTGAAATAAGTCAGGTGGAAGTGGACAGGAACCATACGATTTCACTCATATGTGGGATATAAAACAGAAAGCAACAAGCAAAACAAACCCGTAGACACAGCAGCATGGTGGTTACCAGGGGGACGGGGGTGGGGGTGGATGGAGAGGGTCAAGGGGTCAAGTATATGGTGATGGGAGACTAGACTTTGGGTGGGGAGCGCACAGTGCAATGTACGGATGATGTGTTATAGAATCGTACACTTGAAACCTATATAATGTTATTAACCAATGTCACCCCAATAAATTGTTAAAAAATGATTTTTAATTATAAAAGCTAATGAGATGTATTAATCATTTAAACTAATCACTGTTGTACTGTGATTAGTTGATACTAGATGTTTATAACTTATGTAATAAGCAGTAAAGTAGATATTTGGTACCTACAAAAGAAAAAAATTGTGTTTTAAAATTCCACTTGCCCTTTTCCCAGGGAAACTTGAAAAAAGGTATTTTCAATCCAAGATGAGGATGCAGATACAGCTAGACCTAAAGGCTGGGTGATTTGGGAGTCAGAAACGACGTCTCTTACAGTGAGGAGGTGACCGATTCAGGAGTTTGAGACCCGCCAGTCCCAGCCCCTTGCATGTGTGATTTTGGACAAGCCACTTCCTGTGTAATGAGCTCATATATCATTTTCCCCAAGTTGATATAATAAGTACGTGAAAGTGTGTGTAAAACTGAAATGCTACACAGCTTTATAACTCTTTGCTTTTAGTCTTCATTGAGTTCATAGACTTACAGCAGATTGTATGTTCGGTGGAATTTGTATTATCAGATAATTGTGAAAAGACTATCATGCCTGAATAATCAGTCAACTTTCTAAGTCTCATTAGATGGCTTATCTTAGGTCATTTGTATATGTACTTTATTTTAACCTAACTCAAAATCAGACAGTTGAAATGAACTGCAGAATCTTAGAGTTGGAAGTCATGAAAGACACTGAGAGGTTGTCAAGGTCAAACTTCTGCCTGATGCAGAGAGATCCTGTATACCTGGGCAGCATCTCTTGGCAAAGAGCTCCATGTCCCACAAAATAGCTCACTTCATTTCTGAATATCTCTAGTTGATAGCTTTTGCTGAGCTAAAATTTACTTCCCTGGAACTTTAATCCCTTGGACTTAGATACCAAGTTTAGGACAGAATAAAAAATAATTTTGGTTTCCAGAGGTTTACTTCTACCATGAGCTAGAGAGAGAAATTTGTTTATTCAACAAATACTCTGAGCTTATTCTATATGCCAAGAACCGTGCTAGGTACTTAATAAACAGTAGTGAGCAAAACAGAAATGACCCCTGCCTTCGTGGAATTTACAGTCTATTAGAAAAGATACACAGTAAGTAAACAAAATGTATTATTTTAAAATAGGGTGTGCTATAAAATAATATAAAGAACAGGTCAAGCATAAATAAGCTTGCTAGAGAAGACATCTCTGAAAAGGTGGTATTTAACCTTAGACCTGGAAGAAAAATGCAAAAACCATTTTAAAGCAGTTGCAACATCAGCCAGTATTGACTTGGCATTCAAGGCTCGATACTGGATTGATTTTGTGAAGCAAGAATCAACAGACATTCACAGGCCCCAAACTGGGATGTGCTGGTAGTTTCCGAGGCCATCAGGAATCGTGCCTCCAGTGATTTTTGAGGAACCAGATAGGGTTGTAATGTTAACTGTGTTGGCAGGGCATCACAAGTAAGTAATAAAAGGAATACTGAGTTAGCGAAACCCCAGGTTCTGATCCCAGTGCCGCCAGTAATGTAACTGGAGCATTAGGCAAGTAAGATCACCTTTGTGACCTCCAGCTATTCCATCTGCAGAACTATCATTTTAAAGTAGACAAACTCTAAGGATCCTTCTGTCTCTTAATCTTCCATGAACCTGTGCTAGACATGGTCACTAATAGTTGATTTCGAGAGTCTAACCTTTAGATGTCATGTTAGTACATTCTAGGTCTCCAAAAGGTATGGGGAAGTCACAGCCACTGATATTGTGACAAATAGACTTAAATGTATTGGGAGGGTGCGTGAGGTGGGAGTAGGTCCTGCCCAAGGAGTCAAACATGTACTGTTCCTTACCTTTTTGATAGCCTTCAGCAGTAGATTTTTAAACTTTCACACTTGTTTATTCTTTCCCGTCACAGTTCATCACACAGTGAGTATCTGCTTGAAGCTGAACACTTGCCGCTTAGGACAAGCCTAATCATTTTCGCCTTTGGCTCAGTACTTCTTTTTTTGCCAATAATTGAGCAAAAACAAACATTGGTGTCAGACAAAGACGCTGAAAGTGCCACAACAAAGTGTTGCTTTGTGGGCAGCACCAATGGTGAGAAACCTAAAAATGTCCGCTTGCCAGCTGATGCCTGAATACCAGAATTGTACATGCAAACAGCATTGTTTACTTGTATGTATAATGAATAAAAGTATGGATTTAATAGTCGAGGACCACTGTACTACAATCAGTCTTAAAGGGCTTAATTTGTGGATTAAAAGGTTACTTGAGGGTATTGCTTTTATTTTACTTGAGTAACCAGTTTCCAATGAGGAAAAAATCAGATTCTGTTTTCCCAAGATTTCCAAACATCACCTCAAAATAGTAACCCCAGCCATCCAAGAAAGAGTGTGTTCTAAAACTTAGAAATGTTTTTTCCATCATTAATTTTCATTCTCATTTCAAATTTTGGAGTCAGTGGAGAAAAATAGTTACTTTCCATCTGGTTGTCCTCTTGCCTGGGGAAGTTGTGCTGTCCTTTTTGTTGTTGTTCTGACAAGAACTTAATTGTGTGAGTGATCCATTCCAGATCTAGACAGAACTCTCCCACCCTCTGACCCAGCCCAGAGACGCTGTCACAGAGCAGCAAAGGAACTGTCTGACCTTTTGTCCCTCGCAGACAGGATCTGCCAGAAGCGTCCCTCCACAATGTTACACATTCATATTCTCTGTAAATCGAATCTAGACATTCAAGCATGACTGGACAGGCATTGAGGATGCAATTGGCGAGAGGGATTAACTCTTCTTTAAATCTCTGTTTCAGATAATTATAGATGAAAGATGCTTATTTGGATCAGATTGCTATTTATTCACATATTTATTTTAGTAAGCGGTGAGGCAAGGACATAAAAATGCAGAGTTGAAAGACAGATTGGCCTGGATTGAGTTGATAAGAAATGTGTGGGGCTTTTTGGCTTCTGATCAATATTTGTATTCAATGTGCAATCTAAAGTATGTACAATAAAAAGAAAACAGGTGGGAGTAATATCTGATTGTCGTTTCTTCCCAGTTTATATTCCAAATTAAAAGATAGAAAAGGTATTAAGAAAAGAGCAAAAGCAATCCTCCTTTTTTAAAAAAAATTCTGAGAGAAATACATGATGCTGGCAAGGTGCATGTTTAGTGTCCAGTGCCCGTGTCTTTTTTTATTTTATTGATTTTAGAGAGGGAGAGAAAGAGGGAGGGGGGCATTGATTTGTCGTTCCCCTTATGCATTCACTGGTTGATTCTTATATGTGCTCTGACCCGGGATTGAACCCGCAACTTTGTTGTATCAGGACGACGCTCTAACCAACTAAGCCATCCGGCCAGGCGAAAAAAGCAATCTTAATCACCCTACACCAAAATGATTAATAGGACTTCCGTAAGACAGAACTTAGGAGATCATGGTCAACACCCCTCTGGAAACCTAGAATTCTACTACTGTTGCCAGCAGCCCTAGATTGCCCCTCTGATCAGCTAAGGCTCCCGTTAGCTCTTGTCCAGTTAGCTTTTGTCCAGTGAATTTACAGCCATTATTAACACTCTGTGGGAGGGTTTCTAGGGGACCTTTATAAAGAACTCAGGAGTTAGGTGGTTCTTAAACTGTTATTCAGGCAGCTGTTAACATAGCTCATAACTCTTGAATAACTTTCTGCTACATCTTTGCTGTTAATAATTGCTATTATTAATATGACTGTTGCCCTCGCCTGTTTGGCTCAGTGGTTAGAGCGTCAGCCCGAGGACTGAAGGGTCTCCGGTTCGATTCCTGGTCAAGGGCACGTACCTTGGCTGCAGGCTTGAGCCCCGTCTGGGCAGGTGTGGGAGGCAGCCAGTCGATAATGTGTCTCTCACACTGATGTTTCTCTTTCTCTCACCCTCCCTTCTACTCTCTAAAAAAAAAATCAATGGAAGAAATATCCTCGGGTGAGGGTGAACAATAATAATAATAATAATTTGAACATTACTTTACCGTTTACAAAGTGTTTTAATGTATTCACAATATATTGTGGACCTGGTTTCTTTTTAGCTTATTGTGCCTCAAATTTATGTGGTTCAGTGAAAGATTAGTTTACTTATTATGAAGATTGGTTATTTGGAATTCCTAATATTGAGGGAGAGTAAGACTCAAGTAAAGTTCCCAGCCTCCAGAGAAACCGAAAACACAGACTTTTTATAGTAATCCAAGAATCTTGCATCTTAAGCCCAGAGTTTACTGGACATTTTGCAACACAAACACTCTGGCCTCTGATTTCCTTATTCTGCACAGAAAAAAGAAACTTAAGAATGTGAAGAAATATGACAGTTGAGCTCAAACACATTCTAGTAAAGAGAAACACTGAAAATGGAGTAAAGGGCTCCAGACCCAGCGATGTACTTAAGCTCACTATGCATCAGTTTTTTAATGAGTTTATATTCATATCTGGCCTGCATTCCTCTTGGGATTATCCTAGAATATACATAGAAATATAGATGAAAGAACGTTGGTGGGAATTACCAATATCCTCCCCAAAGTGATGGACCTTTGATATTTCCAGGCGATACTCTGAGAACAGAAACTTGGTGGCGCCCCCAGCAGAGGCTTTTTTCATCCTGCAGATACACGCGTACACAGCTGACGCTGTATCGTGCAGAGCCTGAGCCACTTGTGACCTGACTCAACCTTCTCTTCACACTGGCTCAGCAAGAACTTCTGGTTTGCTGTTCTCCTGGGATCCTAGGTTTGGAAAATTTCTAAGGGATCATAACCCTCCCCCTGCCTGTGATGCCTAAACGACCCTCCTCTGTATTTTCCCCAGTTTCTAGTAGCTTACCCACTCCCTTCAGAGACAGGAGCTCTCTGACCTGAGGAGATAACTTTAGCTATTCTTGGAGAACCCTGATTGTGACCGACAGCAGCAACACGACCTGCCTCTCCATAGCACGCACAGCAACAAACTGGAAACAGCAGCAATTTTTCTTCTCTAGAATACAGTCTCTGAAACTGCTGGTTGAGCAGCCTGTCCTTCCCTGAGGGCTGCATAGGTTATTCGCCAGGCAGTATTTCCTTTAAGTGGCCTTCCTCGTGGTGGAGGAATGCGTCCCTCTGTCTGCTCAGCTGCTACCCAGGTCTCCTGTGGTACAAGTCTCCATATTAGAAAAACTTTAAAAGTCTCTAGGGCCTTCTTCCTGTCATACGGCCTGTACTAGCTGTTCCTCTTCCTATATCTGTAATACTACAGAAGAGTCTTAATTACAATTTCAGAATGTTCAGGGCAATCCCACCCCCTTCACTTTGGAATCGCAGACACGGACTTGCGTTGAAGGACAGTAAGTTCTCTCACTGAAGGTTTCCACTAATGTCCATGTTTCCTTTGCAGGGCCCCCAAAGGCAGGAACTGATTCCTGTGCAGTTAGGATATAGCAGGACAGTGATTTCTCTAAATGTAATTTCCATCTTCCGCATTCTGCCTCACAGGTTTTTGCATCAGGAAACTGTTGGGTCAGATTTCTGCCAGAAAATGTGCTGGATGCTGGTGTCTTGGAAAGGGTACTAGACAAAGCAGGGGGAGGGGGACTCTGCCTTAAGTCTGACAGTCCACTTTTTTTTTTTTTTACCCTCACCCCAGGATATTTTTTCTATTGCTTTTCACAGAGAGAGAGAGACAGAGAGACATCAACATGAGAGAGACACCCTGACTGGGGCCGGGGATTGAGCCTGCAACACAGGTACATGCCCTTGGCCGGAATCGAACCCAGTACCCTTCAGTCTGCAGGCCGACACTCTAACCACTGAGCCAGACCAGCTAGATCTGACACTCCACTTCTGAGCTGTGGAACCCTGAGCAAGTTATTTTTATCTCTGAGTTTGTATATGCATCTGCAAAACATGGATAATAATATAAAGCATTGCGAGAAGCAGTCAGGTCTGTGTGAAAGGGTTTCATACACTGAGAAGCACTACAGTAATGTGAGGTCTTCTAAGGGAAATCTTTTCAAAACTAAAAAAAAAAAAAACCTTTATGAACACGTCGAATGAAATATTTTACAGCCATTAAAAAGTATAAGAGAGCCTGGCCAGGTGTGGCTCAATGGTTAAGCGTCGACCTAGGATCCAGGCAATCGGGGTTCGATTCCCGGTCAGGGCACATGCCCGGGTTGCGGGCTGCAGCCGATCAATGACTCTCTCATCACTGATGTTTCTATCTATCTCCCTCCCTCTCCTTTCCTCTCTCTGAAATCAATAAAGATATATTTTTTTAAAAATTATAAGAGAAAATGTGTTGGAAAAATTTTAGATTGTAGTTGGCAATTACAGCAGTGTAAAGGATATGCACATAAGCCAGAAGCATATGGGGACAAATGAAATCAACTGTTTGCTGTGTAATGAAGTCACTTTTTCTTTAAAAAGTCTCTTTGGTCTGTTCTGTTCAGTAAACTGACAGCCCTCACCGTGCCAGGTTCTGGTCTGGACTCAGGATGCAGAGAGAAACAGAACATGCTTCCTTGTCCCAGGGACTCCTGGTTCCTACAGTCTTTGCAAAGTTTATTATGTATAAGAATCACCTGATTAATTCAACTTACCCTGGTCCCACCCTAGAAAGTCTGACTCAGTGGGTCTGGGAGGGAACAGCACACAATCTGTGTTCCTTAAACAGTTACCCTGACTGAGTCTAATGATTCTCATGCAGGCCGTTTAATTCCTCACTGAGAAACCATCAGTGAGGTCTGAATCTTTTGCAGTTAAAGATAAGTGATAATCACACAGATGTGCTCACTGAAGAAGGTACTCTGCCTGGATCGTTCCGTCTGCACCTTTGGGCTGGTGTGTGTGCCTCTGGTTCCAGGATGGGAAAGCCAGCTGCAGAGTGCTGGCGCCCTGGGAGCATGCAGCGCAGACCCTCCAACCTTGCAGTCTTTGTCTCTTTTCCTCCCTCCCTT
Organism: Miniopterus natalensis; assembly: GCF_054644295.1. Classification (NCBI taxonomy): domain Eukaryota; kingdom Metazoa; phylum Chordata; class Mammalia; order Chiroptera; family Miniopteridae; genus Miniopterus; species Miniopterus natalensis. The sequence continues at coordinate 35,761,299 of NC_142091.1, forward strand.
TCTTTCCACCGCCTCTCCCTTGCTTTTTTCTCTATGAGTGTGTTCCTCTCCCACTCTGATTCCTTCTATGCCTAGTAATATGTCAACACCCAGATGCTTCCCCTTCCTTTCTCCACCCCACCCCTCCGCCAGATATGTCAGTTTTGTTGAAATAAAAAACAAATCAACTTGTATCTAGTTTACTAACTTGTGCTGAAAGGCTCTAGTATATGGTTACTGTTTCTCAAACTACTTAGGAGTGGGCCATTGCTTGATCAACAACCACAAAAATATCATGTGGAACCTTTTGTGTCTTGATGTTTGACTGTCATTTAGCTGTTGGTCAACTTTTCCCCAGTAGGTTAGCAGCCCTCAACAGACTGCTGTCCTGCCCATCACGTTAGAGTGTACCCTGAACCCTGACTCAGCCCTGCTTGTTTCCACACGCCCGCGAATGGGCCTGGGTGGCTTTCTCAGGCCATACACCTGTTGCCTCTTAGTCACCCAGAATCAAAATATTACAATTAATCACACTGTCTGAGTCTATGCGGCTTTATACTAAGAGTGGTGACACTCCAAAATGCAGCTAGGATTTCTCCATGTTCATGTGTTTATATAACTAGTGTCAGTGTTTATATTACCTGTACTTCATGATACCAAGGGATGATGGTGATTTCCAGACTCCCTTCTTCCATTCTGTTCCTTCAAAACCACATGCAGATTCTGGTCCTCGGCTACCGTCATTGGCCTTCTCAGCCAGACCATGAGCTTCATGAGGACAGAGGAGAGTGCCTTGGAGAGTATCTGGCACATAGTAGGTACTCATTGTAATAACTCTGGAATGGATTAGGTTGCATTGAGGTGTCAGAAGGGGGGTGCGGAATATCTCCATCAAACAAAAGTGAAATATTAAAAGTAATTCCCAAACTGGCCTTTCCCTCTTTATGTGTCTGAAATCTTTCATAAATTTTTAAACTAGCCCTTTTCAGCATAACTCCAAGACTGGAGCCGTTGCCTAGCATAGAACAAAAAGTCAGGAATCAGAAGTAATTTTGAGTTCAGCTAGTAATTTGTGTTCCTGATCTGTTGTTGAGGGTTAGTTTCTCGGGCATCTCTCCCAGCATTGCTTCGGAACGAAGAACAGTGACCCAGGAGCCTGCTCGAGAGGCTCGCCATACTGGTCATTGTATATATAACCAGCACCTGGACATGCGCCTTGCCCACAGCAGGCGCTCAGTAGATATTTGTTGAGTGAATGTATTTGATTGACAAAAGAAATTCAGAAGCAAGTCCCAGATGAAACTTAGAGTTGCTCAGATTTTCAGTTAGTGGTTTTCTCCACCCTACTTCTCTACGTCTAAACAAGTTCCTTGCCTCCAGATTGAAGCAGCCACTGCCTACATCATCTACTTCGGCAAATTTTAATTGATGCCTACTCTGTGCCTGTCTCCATGGGGCACCCCAAAACAAGTAAAACCTAAGCCCCGTTCATTTCAGCCCCTACACAGTTGGTTGCTAATTTCTCAGTGCTCCCTCAATCCTCTGAGAGACCTCTTTTACATTCATCGTCCCCACACTACTGTAGGCATCTGCCTACCTGTTACTCTCCCTAGGGAGACCCTGGACTTCTTAAGACCTTGGATATACTCATATTTATATTTTTATGCTGAACTTGGGGTAGTAGGTTCTTAGAAATTTCTTACTGAGAATTGAATAAAAAGTACATAAATAATCATTCCTAAGTGACATGTATTTGAATGTAAGTATGTTTTGTATTTGAAAGAAATATATGCCTTTCTTAGCATTTTTCAAATTTTCAAATGATAGATACTCAGTATGTCCTGACAGAGACAGGACCGGTTTTTATGTCTCTATTAAACACCTCTCAAGGTGCCCACTTAGTTATCAAAACCACCCGTCCCCTAAGAACTCCCCCACCACCCCTCCTAGCCGGGGCAGCCTCAGCCGACACGGGGGACATGCGCTTCCTTGCTGATGCCTAGGGGTGGACACCATGCCCAAAATGGGCCAGTCTCATTTTCTCTTGGAGAACTAGGACTGAGAACACTAGAGACTACTTGTTTGAACCATGAACATGGAAACCTAGTAGCTGCAGGGCAACTATATACCTAAAGAGACGGAGAAAGCAGTCTGCAGAGACAAAGGAAGGCAAAGAGCTCAGACATGAAAAACCATATGGCCTGAGAGAGAATTAGTTACACATACAAACTCGCTGCCTAGTTTTTGCTATATTTAGTTCTTGGTTGATACCCTTCCTGAGGCCAGATTATTCAAGTTTTTCTTGGGTTCCATGGGATAGACCTCATTTTCTTACCAATAAATTCCCTGTTTGGGCTTAAGTGGATTTAAAACGGATATCTGTTTTTGCAACTAAGAAGATATTAATACACTGAATTATGGAAGGAATTCTCATTATTTTTTAAAATATATCTTTATTGATTTCAGAGAGAGGAAGGGAGAGGGAGAGAGAGAGAGACATCAATGATGAGAGTCATTGATCGGCTGCCTCCTGCACGCCCCCTGTTGGGGATCAAGCCCGCAGCTCGGGCATGTGCCCTGACCTCCCGGTTTCGAACTGAAATCTCTTGGATCCTAGGTTAATGCTCAACCGCTGAGCCACGCCCGGCCGGGCTCATTACTTTTCTGTAAGTTATACTACCTTTTGGTTGCATCCACATCGTATCCCAGAATATGTTCATCAGGAAATTATATAGATGAGGGATTCCTGATAAATAAGATGCAATAGAGTAAGCGACTTCTTTGCTTTTCAAGTTTCTTGATCCGCTAAATCACAAAAAGCAGAAAACATGTGAATGGAGGCTTATTTACAGAGAAGATTGGACACACATCAGACCTTTTTTGAGCTACAAAACTGGATTAGAGAGGTTTTGAAGAACCAACACACTTGGCAGCTTCCCAAGATGTCTATTTTTGAAGATTCTGCTTTCCAGAACTCTATAAGAATGGCTTTTGTCATGAGCCTTCGCTGTGTTTCAGACGAGCCAAAACTGAAAATGGAAGAGACGAAAGAGTGTGTTCTTAGAGCAGCCCGGGCACTGCTGTTGGGCTCACCATAAACAATGATGGGCAAATCTATCAAAGTAAAATAAAAGACTCTGCTCATCAGAAACAGCTGCAAGCGTGTGTAACATTCACTCAGCCCTGGCATGCCACACCCTGAATCTAGTCCTCACTTACCCTAATCGTTTCTAAAACACATGGGAAGTAGACGGAACTATGGGCTGCTAAAATCATTATTTGGTTCAGGAAAATTTCAGAGGAAAAATCTTAGGGCTTTTTCCTAGAATGTTATGAAAATATTAAGTTATGATTGCTGCCAACCCATTTCTAACCACTCTAGGAAAAGAAAACAACAACAACAAATAAGTTTCCAGCTCTATTCTGAGTGGACGCTCTGGACCTTGAAGAAGCCTGCATGTAATTTGACTGCAACTACTTTCTTTTTTTAGTTAATTGTGTTAAATGTGCCTCATAACTTCTAATCCCAGTGGGGCTGTCATTTAGAAAGGGGGTGGGGGAAGCTGTTTTAATTCTGGCTTTTGTTTCAGCCACTAAATGTAATGCCACATGATTGTTGACCCAACAGTAATCCAGTTAAAAAACAGTCTTCAGAGTTACTGCATCATCAAAATTAACCCTGATTACATCAAATTATGTTGAAACAGACCACAGCTGTTTGCCCTGTTGAAGCAACTGCTTGAGAGCTATCCAGAAGATACATCTGGGTGTCAGGAAGATACATTTTGGTTTTAAGTTTTTGTTTCTCAACACAAATGTAGGAGGGAAACATTGTGTTCTGCCCAGAGTGCTTGGTGGGAGCTAAAAACCTGAGATTCTCCAGAATCAAAAATCCTCTTAATCCCCCAAAGAGAAGAAAACCTGAGACCTTTTGTTTTGGTTTCTATAGGAAGGATGTAAGAAGAAGGAAATTCAAATCTGTTGAGTATTGCCCTTGTCAGCAGAAAGAAGTAGAACTGACCACAGTAAAGGATGACCGGTGTTCTAGGCTGCTGTGCTCCGGCTGGCTCATACCAGCCTAGGAGGGTGGATTGGTAAACTAAAAAATTTTGCAAGCTGGATGTTCAAAAAATAGCATTATTAAAATTAAAGAATAATTTGTTTTAAAAGGAAAATAAGTCTTGGAGCTATGGACAGATTGGAGCCCTCATACATTGCTTGTAGGGATCTAAATAGTGTAGTAACCACTGTGTGAAACAGTTCACAGAGTCACTGTACGAACAGCGATTTGACTCCCAAGTATACACCCAAGAGCATTGAAAATGTAGGTTCACACGAAAACTTGTACATGAAAGTTCACATCAGCATTATTCATAATAGCCACAAAGTGGAAACAACTGAGATGTCCATCAGCTGACGAATGGATAATTTTACCCATGCAATGAAATATTATTCAGCCCTAGAAAGGAATGAAAAACTAACATATGCTACGATATAGATGAATCTTGAAAACATTATGCAAAGTGAAAGAAGGCAAACACAAGAGGCCACATACTGTATGATTCTGATTATATGAAATGTCCAGAATTGGCAAATCCATAGAGACAGAAAGTAGATTAGTAGTTGCCAGGGGTTAGGGTTTGGGAAGTGAGGAGTGACTGCTCAGAGAGAGGGAGTTTCTTCCTGAGGTGATGGAAATGCCTGACGTTAGATATCACTGAGGGTTGCACAACTTCGTGAATACGCTAAAAACCACTGAATTGTGCACTTTAAAACGCTGACTTTAAGTTACATTAAAAACAAAGGGAATAAACTAAAACTCATCAGTTACTAATTATTTTAGTACATCTTGCTGTTATCGTGGCTCTTGGTATTATTTATGTCTGTTGTCTTTATGTTGGAAATACTAACTAGCTGTGTGTGTCTTAACTCTGTATTCAGAGGCATGAAGCTGGCAACCTGAAATTGGTCAGGGGAGAGGCGGAGAGAGTGCCGCATTTCCCCCACAAAGATTGTCACATACTGCACGTCGGGGCTGCTGCCACAGGAGAGCCCGTTTTCAGACGTGTGCCAGCACGCCACTGGCTGTGGGAGTCAGACAGACACCTGGGGTAAATCCTGTTGGAACTGGAGAGCTAGGTGAGGTGCTCTCCTGTGGCCCGTGGATCCCAGCACAGCGAAGACTAGTGGATGTGCACAGCCGCTGCGCACGCTTTCGGTGCGGAAGACGCTGCCGTTTCTGGTCGGCCGCTGGATGCAGCCCACTTGACGCCAGGGGGCTCGACTTCTCCGGCTTTGCCAGCACTGTGTGCGCGTACAAGGGGTTCAGTGCTGGAGCTCCTCCACAGCCGTCGCAGGGAAACCAGACAGCAGATCAGCCACAAATGGTTTAAACCGTAGCCCCAGAGAAGAGGGCGCAGGAAGTCTGCACAGCAGTGTCAGGGCCTGGAGACCGAAGGTTGACGTCGCAGCTCTACAGAGCCTGGGGGCAGAAGTCAGAGGTCCGAGGAGTCATTGTTTTTGAAACTATCCAAGGGTTCGTTCCAACCCGTATTGAAAGTGAGGCTGCAGGGGATTACCTCCACGGCCGGCCCCTGTGGGTCTAAACGCCCCAGCGGCGCGTAAGGACCTTCACAGATACTGTTCTCCGGAGCACGGATCAGTTTTGGATGCTGCAGGCGCCCACAGCTCTCCTGTTACCCTTTAAGGACTGGTTCCTTCATCCCCCCAACAGACGTTTAATGAGCATCTATGTGTGTCTGGCACCAGGCTGGGAGGTCCTAGGGAAACAAATATTATCAGTACAGCGTGACAACCCAGTTTATACGGGTGCAGTGTGAATCCGAGGAAAGAGCAACTGTGCTGGGCGTGGGGATGGTGAGTTTAGGCAACAGGGCCTTGACATATCTTCCAGGTCTCAAGGCAGGACTTCTCCGCGTGAAGGAAGTGGCCATAGTGCAGGGTGTGGTGTGGAGCACTTACGGCGCTTTCCCAGGGACCCTGACGGTGCGTTCCTGGGAGGATCATTTTGCAGCATGATCTATGAACACTGATGTTACTACCCCCACTAGGGTGAGTAGAAATGCCCCCGGAGCCTAGCTGCCCCAAAGCAATTAGCACATGTTCTGGTTCTTTACAAAGGAAAATTGGGAAGCTGGACTTGCTCAACCTTTTCTCGTTAAGAAAGTATTTCCAAAATGTTTCCCACTGGGTGTAATGTCAAGTAACAAAACTGTTAGCCACAGACAGGGAGGGAACCCAGTGAGGTCTTCAACCACACCCCAAGCCCACTCTCAGATCTCTGTCCCAACCAGATGCCGAAAGCTGGTTTGAGTAGGTCGAGGTAATTCGGCCGAGGGAACCAAGTGGGCTCGAAGCGGAAAGGGGTTAAAGAAGCGCAAAACCTCAATATGCCTGAGACACGAGTGCCGTGAAAGTCACCAAGCCGAGGTGGCTCTGCTGGCCACACCGACCTTGGCAAGCAGGACTGGGCTCTGAAATTAACCTGTCAACTAGGCTGAAGGGGAGAAAAGGCAGAAGGGCTGGGACACAAACATCCACTCCCACCCCAGCCCGATGGCTGACGTCAAGCCTGGCGCGGGTGGTATTAATCACACCAGCCTGGCGTGCAGTTGAGGACAGCTCTCCTCCGGCCCTCCCAGCCCCGTCCCCGGAGCGCTCCACCAGCCATGCACCTGCCGCCGGCCACAAGCCCTCCCTCCCAGACAGGCGCGGACGCAGGCTGTGCCGACGCACCTCAAAGCCACAGGGCACCCTTTAGAACCCAGGCCTTGGGGGAGGGCGAGCGAGATGTGGGGCCACGCTTCCTTCCCAGGTGTTCATGCCTCTAATCTCTGCAACGCTCCCTCCAGAGAAACCCTCCTCCCCATAAGATGGTCATTTCCTGAGAATTTAATGAGTATAGAATTAATGACCCAAAGCCCTCCTGGCAGCCGGTCATTAATTCCTCCAGGAAATACCCGTGGTCTTTAATCAAAATTGCCTAAATTATAGGCTAGCGGTGCATGTCCTCGCAGGTTGGGGGTGGGGGCGTTACCCCAACTGATTCCGATAGATGGCGCTTAGCTTCGTGTAAATAAATCACTCAATTTGTTTTCCATTTTTTCCCAGCCAAAGGAAGGGAGCGTTGGGAAAAAAAAAAAAAAACACCAAAAAAACAAAACCCCAGCAGGGAGTGGAGAGGACTCAGTCAAGGCCCAGACGGGAACGTTCTGTCCGAGCGCCGTTTCCCGGCCTGGCAGGCCCCGCGGGCCCCGGAGACGAGCCACGCCAGGGCGCAGCGGGCCTCGCAGCCCTGCCTCGGCCGCGGCGGGGCGGGGCGCCGGCAGCCTGGGCACCTGGAAGTCAGGGTGGCTGCAGACGAGCCGTGCAGGCCCCTCAGGCTGCAGCCCCTGGGACCTGGCACCGAGACTCAGGCGTGAATGAAGTCGGAAGTCGCTTTATTTTGGTTGAGAGTCAGGGCCTCTTGACTGACTTGGCACCCTTGAGTATTTTGATATTTGTGGCACAGATTAAGGTACCTGCAGGCAGGGGTTGAAATGGCCATCGTTTTGGTGGCGGCCCTTGAGTGCGGCTTAGGGTTCCCCCCATTGGAAGGCTCGGGGAGCTCTGGTGCCAGTGAGCGCCTGGTGGTCCTGGCTGTATATTCCACCCAGCAGCACAGTGGAGAGTGAAGAAAGCCAGTGAGGCGTGGGGCGCAGGGGAGCTGATCTAAGCCTCCCAGTGTTTAGAAGGGCTGGCTACCTATGTAGTCAATGATTAGCTTTTACAAACGGGTTGGAAGTGAACTTTTCCCAACCCAACCAAGATCTATAAACCAGAAGGGTGTCCAAGGGCTTCAAACAACTAGCTTAGCTGCAAAAAAAAAAAAAAAAAAGGCAGGGAAATGAACAAAACAGCCTTAGTCTAAAGTTGCACGGGGAGCGCAAGACGCTGTTCCTCCCACTGGCCTGCCAGCCGCTCAGGTCCTCATTGATGAGGTGGGTTACCCTCCACCTCCGCTTCCCAAAGACGCTGAGGGGAGGACCTGCCTTTTATTATTGCTTGTAAAGGTATTTTGTGAACAAAAAAGAGCCCCTACCAAAGGATTTTTTTCCCCCTTCACCCTCCCCCAGAAATTGAGGTTGCCTAGTGTGTGCTTCTTTCTACCTACTTCATCTCGGATAAATCTCACCGGGACGCAGGAGAGGTGCCATTATTTTCATTTTCATAGGGACGCCAGAGGGGTCTCACCATCTGTGTCCCTGAGTGGGAACGCGGGGCAGGCGCCCCCAGTTTCTCACTCGGCAACACCTTGCCTTCCAGTTTACTCTGAAATACGCCGACTCGGTTTTGCTTCCTTGGTTCTGCAAATCCTATGAATTTTCTTTTTCTGAATTGTATTTCCCAGAGGCAGTGAAGGAGCCAGCTGGACTTTATTTCCTGGTAAAAAGAGGCCCCCAAGTTGGTCTGCTCACATTAAAGCACTTCCCCCCCCCCCACTTTAAAAAGCGGATGAGCAGGACCACCTCCACCCCACCCCCAAAATTAGAAACTTGGCTCTGCATCGCACAGGCTTTGGGACCTGAGGCGTTTGTAAACTGGGAATAATACCGTCCGCCCAGTTTGCAGACCGGGCAGGACAGTCACGTAAACAGGCCGCGCAGAGGCGCCCAGCACGTAGTAGTCTGTTTTCTGGTTCCCTTCTCCCGCCGAGGGGGCGCGAGAGTTAAATAAACTCCCGCTGGGAAGCGGATCACTAATTTCAGCCAGAACCTGACCCGCTGAAACCTGAAACTCTGGGAATGGGGAGGAAACCCGAGCAGCCCTCGGGTCCCTTCCTGACGACCCTCTGAGTGAAATCGACTCGCGACCAAGGGCGCGCGGCCCCTCCCCACCCCCACCCGGGCGCGGCTGGAGGCCTCGGGAAAAGCAAACCCCGGGAGGGGGCGCGGCCGGCGGCCGGCCTCGGCGTCCCCGGGAACCCCGGGCCTCTCGGTCCCGCGGCGCCAGGCGCCCTGCGCGTCCCTGCGGGCGGCCGGCCGGGGGGCGCGGCGGGCTGTGGGCGTGGCGAGCGCGCGCCGCCCTTCCTGCGGGCGCCCCCAGCGCGGCCGGCGGCGAGGGCGCGCGGGGCGAGGGCGCGCGCGCGGCAGCCGGGTCCGCGCCGCCTGGTCCGCGCCCGCCGCCGGCCGCCGGCCCTTCCCCAGCCCCGTGAGCGGCGCTCGGCCGGCGGCTGCCCCGCGCCTCGCGCCCGCGCCCTCGTCCGTGCGACCCCGCGGCGGGCTCCGGGCGGCAGCAGCATGAGCGGCGGCGGCGGCGACGTCGTGTGCACCGGCTGGCTGAGGAAATCGCCCCCCGAGAAGAAGTTGAGGCGCTATGTGAGTGCGGGCGGGCGGAGGGCGCGGGCTGGGGGCGCCCCGCGGCCTGCGCGGGGGTCGGGGGCTCCGGGAGGGAACGCGCGGGCGTGGAGGGCGGGCCCGCGGCCTCCCGGGGGAGGAGAGCCGCTGGCGCACCCCGCGCCTCGGGCCCGTGTGGGGCACCTGCACACCTGTCACAGGTGCGGCGCGAGGGGCGGGGCGGGCGGCGGCTCCCTCTCCGCGGGCGGCGGCGGCGGCGCCTCACCGCCGAGCCCCCGGGCAAACTGCGCGCGGTATCGAAGTTTGTATTGATTGTTTTCCGAGAGCGGCAGAGTTGGGTCCCGGGGCTGGGGGCCAGAGTAACCCCGAGCGGCTCCCGCCTGCAGGGCTGGGGGAGTGGGCGGAAAGGGGGGCGTAGGCTGCGGGGCGGGGCCGCGCGGCCCCACAAAGGGCGAGGCGCCGCACCCCGGCCCCGGCCCCGGCCCCGGCCCTGCCCGCGCCGCCGGCTGCTCCGGGCCCACAGCCTCTGCATCACGGGCAGCGTCAGCGGCATGTGCGGCCCGGGCATTAAGTGACTCATGTGTCCCCCTTTCCCCCTTAATGCTGAGCGTCTCTCACGCGCGTCCCCCCCCAGCCCCCGACGGTGACACTGCAGTTCGGTCCGCTGCAGCTGCCCGGGCTTCGTGTCGTGCGGTCCTGGGATCGGGAGAGATCAAGGTTCTCAGTTGCCAGGTGGTGCTCAGCGACCGTGTTGACTGAAACTGCTGGGACAGCCTCTCCCTTCTCGATGAGAAACTGGCCACATCAAGGGGAAAGTGGTCCAGCCAGGCGCTGAGCCCCCCCCCCCCCCCCCCCCCCCCCGCAAACCAGAAGATGCCTCGCCTGGTGGGGTCAAAGTACAGGCTGGTGCCAGTGCCTGAGACTTGGCAGAAGCCGGCCCTGGGCTGTGCACAGGAGTTTGGAAATATAAGTAAGGTCGCTAAAAGGTGTCAAGGTCTTTCATCGTTTCCCGGCTCGCTTCCTATGAAATGCCCTTGTTAAGCGGGCTCCTGGTGCGGGACCGACTCTGGGATCATTCCCGCAGCAGCGGGGAAGCGAGCTGGTGCCTCCCAGCTGCAGTGCATCAGGGGAGCTCTCAGCAGACCCTGCCCCGGGTCAGCTGCACCGGAGGGGGGGGGGCAGAAGCCTACCAGAGTTTCCTGCCTTGGCTCCCCAGATCAGAACCAAAGGACTTCTGGCCTCTGGATTGAGGAAGTGACATTCTGTTTTTTAAAGGAAGTGTTGTTGTTGGGGAGTGCAAGCATGTTTGTATGTAAATGAAATCAGGCTCTTATTTAGATCATTTGCTGGGGGGAAATTCTAAAGATTTAGTGCAGGACTTTTGAAAGAGAACACAGATTTAAAATACAGTAGTGATGTGGCAATGAAGTGTTGATCTCAGCTCTAAAGTTCATTTTCAGGGGTGTCCATGTAGCCAGAGATTTATAGTTGCTAAGAAAGAAACTTTTCTGCTCTTCAAGGTGGTATCAGTTCATTAGGAAAGGTTAATTTTTATATTAGGTTAAGGAAGAGTAATGTGCTATTAATGTTTTCATAAATATAAAAAACCAAAAATCTTTAGCCCCAAAAAACTTCTGAAAACTATCAATAAAAGTGGAATACCATACCAGCCAGTGGAACAGAGTATCCAGTAAAAATGTAATCTTAATTGTCAAATTAGAACACTAACCTCAAAAACCTTGAAACTTTGTTTTTGAAACAGTTTGCAAACAATTTGATACTGTATCTATGTGAAGATTGCTTCAACTCTATCACCCAGACTCCTTATGACCCACTTATTGAGTGTGTTTGCTCCCAAAAAAAACCCAAAAAAACTTTAGTCAGAATAACCAAGTTTGGAAGCTTTGGGGTTAAGCACCTTTTTCACCCATTTGAAGTACAGGTATGCCTCGTTTTATTGTGCTTCACTTTATTGCACCACACAGGTGTTGCACTTTTTACAAATGGAAGGCAAGATCCTCCACCAGCAAAAAGATTGCATCTCCCTGAATTGTGAAACTCACGTTATTGCGATACTTGCTTTACTGCAGTGGTCTGCAACCAAACCTGCATTATCTCTGAGGTATGCCTGTACATACTTGACACCCTGCAGTCATACAGTGACCTCAGCCTCCTTCCCATCCCCCTGGCAGCTCCAGCCTTGAGAGCATCTGACCAAACTAACAGCTTTCCTTAGGCTAGGGTGTGATGTGTTCCATTGGTATGACTGGAAGTCTCCCTGCCTGTGGAAGTTCAGCTCCCTTAGTTGAAACTGAGTTGAGTAACCCTACACTCTTGAGGAACCATCTGTCTGCTTTTACATCTTTTCAGGTATTGAAAATTCTGTACTGCTTTAAGTTTGAATTCTGCCAGTTCCCTCTGTTCGTCAGAGACCTAAGTTCATTAGAACCGAACTAGGAAAAAAGTATTTTCCAGCCCCATTGCTAAACACACACACCAAAATAGCTGCTTATTCTGGTATATATAATAGCCATGTGGTATTATAGATTGATAAATCTTCATTATAAGAATGCATCAAGCATCTGAAATAATAGGAAAAGCAGTTTATAAAATAGATCACAACTATTTAAAATTAATGTAACAAACCTACCTCTTATTTAATTGGGAGAGATGTTAGGTCTGGGGGAAAAAAACAATTTGAAAGAAGCTATCAAAAATGTTACCAAGGATTAGCTTTAGGGATTTTTTTATCTGTCTTTTGTAATTTAGTAATCATAAGAAAGCGTAGTAAAAGGTCTATTCAGTATTTGCTGTGTGCCCTGGAGGGATTACAAAAAGTGACCTCTGCAAAATGGTGAATATTGCCTCTGGGGCATCATGATTTGATTGCAGTAGGAAGCTGATAGAGGGAGCAGCCATTCCACCCGCTGCAGTGTGTGTGTGTGTGTGTGTACACATGTGACCACACACATATATACATGTATATAAAGCTGACACCAGATTTTTTTGAGGATAAACATATATTATGGCCTTTTCACAAAGATGGCCTTGAAAGTGAGGAAGGGAGCCCCTGCCCCTCAAAGCCAAAGCAAAGGTTTTGAAGGCAAAAATAGAAGTGCTGAGAAGTGTCCACAGCCACACACAAAATAGGAGATCCGCACATCACCCACTTTCCTACACCCAAGACACTGCCAATCGGAAGGCAGCCTCAATATCCTTAAAGAGCACCCCAGGAGAAACCAGCTGGACCACTATGCCATCATCTAGCTCCCCCTGACTACGAGTCAGCCATGAAGAAGACAGAAGACAACAGTACACTTGTGTTCATTGTGGATGTCAAGGCCAGCAAGCACCAGATCAAGCAGGCTGTGAAGAAGCTCTGTGACATTGAGGTGGCCAAGGTCGACACCCTCATCAGGCATGATGGAGAAGAAGGCTTCTGTGTCATTGGCTCCTGACCATGATGCTGTGGATGTTGCCAACAAAATTGGGATCATCTAAACTCAGTCTTTCTGGCCAATTCTAAATATAAAAGTGTTACATTGTAAAAAAAAAACAAAACAAAACATATTATAGCATATACTGCTCTGTCATTTTCTATTTCATGGTGTTAAAAGATTTAGGGTTTCAGATTGGCAGCAGTAATGCCCCCTAGTGGCTAATTTGGAGAAAGTTTAGTATTTATTCTAATGAGCAACTGAATTAAGGAGACTAATTGTTTGCTTTTATTTATTAAATACATTTATTTATTTATTTATCTATTTATTTAAAATATCTTTATTGATTTCAGAGAGAGGAAGGGAGAGAGAGAAACATCAATGATGAGAGAGTCGTCATTGATTGGCTGCCTCCTGCACCCCCTCTGCTGGGGATCAAGCCTGCAACCCAGGCATGTGCCCCGACCAGGAATCAAACTGCGATCTCCTGGATCCTAGGTTGATGCTCAACGCCTGAGCTACACCTGGCGGGGCTAAATACATTTATTTATTAAACATGTGTGTCCAAGGCACTGGGCTTCATGCTGAAAATAAAAATTAAGTCAGCCTTTCAGTCTTATCAGATGACCTTTCCTTCTCTTTCACAAAGAAAACTGAAGCCACCAGGGAGCAGCTATCTGCACATACTGTGACCAAGTTTCCAAATGCATGTGTATCTGCATGGCTCCTTCCCTTTCCCTTCTTCTTAGAATAGATGAGGTACCCCTTTCGACTGAGCTAATCCTGCTGCTTGCGCTCTGGGTCATATCCTGTGCTACCTATTTGGGTCATTTTCGCCCTTTCTGTCATGAAATCTTCAACTTCTTCCCCTCTACCTGTTCCTTTTCATTAATATCTTAACACACTTTTCTTTTTAATCTTCAGTTACTTTTTTGGGGAAAACATAACATAGGAATTACAATACTCTGAAGATGAAATGAAATAATACATGAAAACAATAAAATACTGGATCACAACCCTCTTTTCTCTTCCATTCATTTCTACCATTCTATCACCTGAAACAGTGCCTTTCATGAAATATCCATTCTATTAATATTTGCCAAACTAAATTGTGTGTATTAAAAGTTGTCTTTAATAATTGTATTTACTTTTTAATTTTAGTCATACTTTTAACACAATTCTCCATCAATGTCACAACCCTTCCTTCTCACTGTGCTTTCTTTCTTTTTTCTTTAGGGCTAAACCTGAAAATGGTTGTTTATATTATGTCTCCATTTCTTCCACCTTCTCAGTTAGCTCCAGTCTGAAACCTACTTGTCATTTCACCAGAACGATTCTCTGAAGGGTACCAGTGGTACTCAGGTCACTACATCAGAGGTTTATTTTTCATGCCTCGTTTTAATTTATCTCTTCACTGCTTGGTCACGATGGACCACTCGCTCTTTCTTGAAACACCTTCCTCTCCTCTTCAGTGATACCACGTACGCCCGGTTTTTTCTCATTTTCGGGCCACTCTTAAGTCTCCTTTGCTAGGTTGGCCCTCTTACCCAATGCTTACAGGTTGCAGCTCCTTTTTAGTCGCAGGGGCTGTGACCTACGCTCTTTTCTCCTCCTCGATCAACCGTTCTCCTGGCTTTAGTCATCGTTTGCATGCTGGTCATTATCAAGTTGAAGCTCCACCTTAGAGCTGTGTTCTGACCTCCAGACCTGCATACGCCATTGCCAACTGGACATCTCCACCTGGGTGTCTCCCAGGCAGCACGAACTCACCTCACCCCAACAGAACTCCCCTGTGTTCCTCTCCTTTACCCCGTGTCTGCTCGGTAAAGGGCCACCGAGCACCCAGTGGCTCCTTGACTCCCTGTCACCCATTATTCCACATCTGATTTTTCACCAGAACCCGTTAGTGCTGTTATCCAAAGATCTTTTTTATGCTGTTCTCCATCCCCACTGCCGTGACTCTTAAGATGATCATTTTAACAGCCATCTGTTGAGCGCTAACCTGTGCCAGGCACTATGCTTAGACCATTGATCTCTTAATTTAATCCTTTTAGCCCTATGAAAAGGGAAATGAATTGCCCAACATCATCCAGCTTTGTCCCAAAGCCGGAGTTGCTTTTATTTTAATTCTCACCCTAGGATATTTTTTCCATTGCTTTTCAGAAACAGTGAGAGAGAGAGAGAGAGAGAGAAACACCGATGTGAGAGAGACACATCAATTGGTTGCCTCCCTCACACACCCCGACTGGGGCTGGGGATCAAGCCTGTAACTGAGGTACGTGCCCTTGGCCAGAATCAAACCCGGGACCCTTCAGCCCTCAGGCCAACGCTCTAACCACTGAGCAGCACCGGCTAGAGCTGAGCTGCTTTTAAAATCAACCTTTTTATTTTGAGATCATTGTAGATGCATATCTAGTTTTAAGAAATAGTAAAGAGCCCTGGCCGGTGTGGCTCGGTTGGTTGGGCGTTGTCCCACGCACCAGGAGATTGCTGGCGGGGCATGAGCAGGAGGCAGCTAATCGATGTTCTGCTCTCACATTGATGTTTCTCTCTCTCTTTCCCTCTCCCTCCCTCCCTCTCTAAAAAGCAATTTTAAAAATCTTTTAAAAAAGAAAAGAAATAGTGAAGAGAGATCCCATGTACTTTCTCCCGGTTTCTCCTAATGGTAACATCTTGAAAAACTGTAGTACAGTCTCACAGTAGGATATTGACAGTGATACAGTCAAGATATAAGACATTTCCGTCACCACATGATCCCTCCTGCTTCTGTGTTAGTCACCTTCCCTCTCCCACCACATCCTTAACCCATGACAACCGCTAATCTGTTCCCCACTTTTGTAATTTTGTCACTTCAAGAGTATTACCTACATGGATTCATATAGTACATAACCTTTAGGGATTGGCTTTTTTTCATTCAGCATAATCTGGAGAGTCATCCAAGCTGTTGCTGAGTGGTATTCCAGGGTACAGATGTACCACAGTTCATTGGTTTACGCATTCACCCATTGGTTTTAACTTACATTTCCCTTATGGATAATGACATTGAACATCTTTTCAAATGATTTTTGCCACCTGTATATGTGTCCAAGTCTTTTGTCCATTTTCTGTATGGATTGTTTATGTTTTTTCACTGTTGAATTTGGAGAGTTCTTTATATGCTGAAAATACCAGTCTTTGTCAAATATGTGATTTGCAAATATTTTCTTTCAGCCTGTAGCTTGTCTTTTAATTCACTTAACAGTATAGAGGTTCCTCAAAAAAATTAAAAATAGAACTATCATATGATCCAGCAGTTCTTCTGGGTCTATACCCAAAGGAAATGAAAGCAGGATATCCAAGAGATATGTGCACCCCACTGTTCATTGTAACATTATTCACAGCAGCCAGGATTATATTGGTGGACTGTATTGGCAGACAATGGATTATATTGTCCATTGACGGACACTGGATGAATGGAGAAAGTAGATGTGTATGTATTAAAATATATTTTTTTAAATATATAACACACACACAACGGAATATTATTCAGCCACGAGAAAGAAGGAAGTCCTGCCGTTTGCAACAACGTGGAAGGATCTTGAAGGCATTATGCTAAGTGAAAGAAGTCAGAGAAAGACAAATAGTGTATGATACCACTTGCATGTGAAATCTAAAAAAGCCAAACCTATAGAAATAGAGAGTAGAATGGTGATTAGGAGCAGCTGGAGGTGGGAATTAAGCAGTTGTTAGTCAGAGGGTACAAACCTCCAGTGAGAAGATGAATAAGTCCTAGAGATCAAATGCACAGCGTCGTGATCCTAGTTAACAGTGCTGTATTGTATACTTGAAAGTTGCTAAGAGAGTAGCTTTAAGTGTTCTCACCACAAAAAAGAAATGATAATTATGTGATGAAATGGAGCTGTTAGGTAACACTATCGTGGTAATCATATTGCAATATATAAGTGTATCAAATCAACATATTGTACACTTAAACTCACACAATGTTATATTTCAACTATATCTCAATAAAGCTAGGGGAGGGAAAGAACAGGTAGAGGGAGGTCTTTAGAAACCAATGTGAATTCAAGATTTGTTTCTAGACCATCGTAGGCAGCCAGGGCTTTATTCCAGCAGACTGTTTGACTATTTAAATAAACATCCTATCTGGTTCCAATTCCTGAGACAGATAACCAGATGGAAATTCCTTACAGCAGCTTTCTGTCCTGTGGTCCTAATCACTGGATTGGTTCTTCGATTGTGTTCACAACATCAAAGAAACTGCTCTAACCTAGGGCCAGTCACCTGAGCTTCTTGTCACAAGCGCTGGATCAGAATTTCTCATGGAAGCAACCCACGTGTGTATCAACAGATGAATGCATGAAAAAAAAATGTGTATACATACAATGGAACATTATTCAACCTTTAAAAGGAAGTAAATTTTGACACATGGACGGACATGCTACAACATGGGCGAACCTTAATGACATTTAGCAAGTAAGATAAGCCAATAACAAAAGGATTCCACTTATATGAGATACCTGGAGGAGTCACACTCATAGAGACAGAAAGTGGAATGGTGGTCGCCAGGGCCTAGGGGGTGGGGGAGGGAAGGGCAGAACTGGGAGTTATTGTTTAATGGATACAGAGTTTCAGTTTTGCAAGGTGAGAGGAGTTCTTGAGACAG
The DNA here is from genome assembly GCF_054644295.1 of Miniopterus natalensis. NCBI lineage: Eukaryota > Metazoa > Chordata > Mammalia > Chiroptera > Miniopteridae > Miniopterus > Miniopterus natalensis. Next base: position 35,778,734 of record NC_142091.1, read on the forward strand.
ATGTTAACGATGGTAGCACAAAAATGTGAATACCTAATGCCACCGAGCTGTACCCTTAAAAAATGGTTAGGACGGTAAATTTTATGTTATGTGTATTTTGCCACAACTTTTAAAATATCAAATTCCTTATTTGCTAAGGGTTAGTACCTGGCTTTGCTGATCCTACGAATCCAAGGGGAAAGACAGGATGGAATGCTCACAGCCTCAGTGATAGTGGAATGTGCTCTCAGGGGTATCTGAGGAGCAGAGGCAGTCAAGTCGTGCAAAGCAGGAGCACGTGCCTGCTGCTTTGCCTAATGAGGTGGCGTTGATGTTGCTTTCTATGTCTCGCCGGCCTTTCTCTCGCTGGAAGGCGACAATGGATGTAGTGACCTCAAGTTTATGAGATGTGCTGAGAAATACAGGACGCTATTGCCTGCATCCAAATTCATGTTGACAAGCTTTTATTTTGTATCCTTTCCCTTCCCAAGGGAGTGAGCCAATACTCACCCCTGCCTTCGAGGAATTTGAAAGCTAGAGAGACGAGAAGTGTGCATGTGCAATAGCAGTGCCCTTATAAGGAGCGGTGTGGTCCAGGCAGCGGGCTTCATGAGGGCGAGAGCTCTGAGCAAGGGGGGAAAATGGAAGGGCTTCCCAGAATAGGAGTTGGGGTTGTGAGTTGGACTCAAAAGATCAGGGCCTGGAAAGGAACAAGGCAATTCAAATGGGAAAGGGGCAATACACGTGGAATTGGGGGGGCAGTGAAAACCCATCCAGAATGGAGGCGTCTGTGGTGGAAATTGGAGCAATACCTCTTCCTTCGCTGAGTTTGAGACTTGACTAGGATATAACAAGTGAAAAAATATATATATTAGCACAGTGTTTAGCCCGGAGTAGGTATTTAATATTGGGAGATATGGCAGGAGAGGCTGATGTTTAGTTATATTTGTTAACCCTTTCATAGGGACTCCGAACATGAGCATGGGTGTCCTCACGTCCCTTCCCAATTTGGGCCAGACCCGAAGTTGACAAGGTCAAAATGTAAGCGGAATTCCCAAGCTAGATACTGCATCAAGTCCTAGGGAGTTTGTTTTTCCTGAAAGGAAAATCTCAGACGTCTCCCGATTCCTGGGAAGGTCAGGTAAACCACGTGGGGATTTGTCTGGAGCTGTAACTTTGACCAGTCCCTGGGAAATATGTGTGTGCCAGATCAACGTAAAGATCAACGTGTGAGGCTCGAGAGCCCACGATGGAGAATGGTTTAAAGCGCAAGTACTTCCCAGTACGCGGTAACCCTTTTAAGCGGATGTCTCCCACCCTCCAGGCCCTGCAAAGTGAGCCGGTTTCTTGGCTTGTTCCCATTGGCACTGCTTTCACTCCTGGCGTGGCACTGGGCTTGAGTCCGTCTCCCTTTGCTCGGTTACGAGCACCTCCCGTGATAGTGTCAGCATCTCTCCCAGGACCCTGCCACTTGTCAGGCACCAGCTGTAAGCGAGTCTCCTTCAAAGTCATCGCCGTTCTTTACAACTACCCCTCCCCCAGCTTTATGCTTTCTTCTTTTTATTTGTCTGCCTTTGTCAGAGGCGTGAGTGGGCTCCTTACCCTTCACAGTGATCAGTTAGGGTATTTTTAGTATCCTTACGAGCTCACGTTTATACGCACTTGTCGGATTTGAATCTAGCTGTTACCCTTATGGATGCTCAGATTGTGCTACCGTTAGCCGGGGGGAGCCTGTTTGAGTTGTCTTCCGAGTTCTTTTGATGTGACCTTACCAGCATCTGATAGTTTCTTTATTATTTGGTATAAAGAGATGTTCTAGGCTTATCTTTCATGATCCAGAGCTAGCTATTTCCTCAAAGAGTCCTTTTTTTTTTTTTTCCCAGTAAGAATGGTACCTAGAAACCCACATGGACATTAAGGGGTGCCTGTTGGATTGGTAACACACTTCTTTTTTTACATGGTTATAATTAACATGAACTGTCACTTTGTATTCTGCTTTTTCTCCCCACAAACCATCAGCGTGAATATTTTTATTCTACATAATTTTTTTCCCCAGCTTTTAATTATAAAAAATTTCAATCATGCACAAAAGTAGAGAAAATGTCCTAGTGCGCACCAACTCACACAGTTCCAACCCGCTTTCAAGGTTTCGCTACATTCGTTTCATGTATGCCTTTTACCGTTTCTTTGCTGGGATATTTTAAAGCACATCCTAGGCATATACCTAGGTCTTACAGCTACCACGTCATTGAATGTCTCACACCTTAGGTACACGTCCCCTGGTTAGACATGCATGTTACTTCCAGTTATTCCCTGCTTTACACAATACAGGCCTGTCCTCCTACGCGGGCGGGACATCTCGGAGTTTCACACCAGCTGATGGGCCACGGCGTCTGGGTGTCTTTCACTCTCCCTGCAGTTCACCTGGACGGGCCATCAGGATATCGCTCCTTAGCCTGCTGTGGAAGAACATGCCAGTGGAGCTCTGCAGACTTGCAAGAGCTCTTTATACACAGTGGATTTTCTTGTAAGGATCATAGGAATGAGTCTGTTGCTTTGATATTTTGACCTTTTGATATAATTTTCTAGAGGGGAAAAAATGGGTATAGACTAGATATATATGTACTTTTTTGGATACCAGCAGAGGTTACTATGTTGAATTTTTTGTTTGTTTGTTTTAAATATATCTTTATTAATTTCAGAGAGGAGAGGGAGAGAGAGAGCTAGAAACATCAATGATGAGAGAGTCATTGATCAGGTGCAGCCCGCAACCCGGGCATGTGCCCTGACCGGAAATCGAACCCCGATCCCGTGGATCCTAGGTCGACGCTTAACCGCTGAGCCATGCCCGGCCGGGCAGTATGTTGAGTTTAATAGCCATTAGAAGTCTATCTGAAGACACTGTCGTTACCGAAGAGTCACCGTCTGCAGCGTGCGTAGTATTCCCCTCTGAGGTTACAGACTCGTTAGGGGAGCAGCTGGGATGATAGCGGCGGGCTGGGCCACTGGCAAGGACCAGCGCTCTAGGAGCCCAGGCGAGGCTGGGCGACCGTGGTCAGTGAGTCGTGTCACAAGAGCTGTGTTTAGATTTTACTTCTGGATAATCTTCCATTTCATCTTTCTGCACCCGTTTCCTCATATGTCATTAGGACTCAGTTCACGTGTCCTATTGTGCAGCCTGTGACTGCCCCGCGCTCCCCGTCAGAATGAGTTATGGACACCCTGCTTCCCCGACCGGCAGCCTCTGGAGCGTGCCGTGTCCTTTGTTCATCCTCATCGCTCTGGTACCTAAGGCAGGATACATTAGGGGTTGACTAGGACTTTATATGCTTCTCAGTTTTGAACAGATACTACTTTAGGGTTGTTTACGTTTCCTTGGAGAAGTAAGAGCTTGAGCTGGAATTGGCCTGAAAGTGCAATTTTTTATTTTTTAGCAACAGGTTTTGGAAACGTTCATGGGATGGGCTATTAAAGATTGAATTTTTTTGTAATACTTAAATTTCACTCTTATAATAAAGTTATTGTAAACAGACTGTTAGAAAAACAGATAGCAATATTAATAAAGAGTACCTATAACACTCTTACCGTGGCATAAGTATTGTTAACATCTTAGTGTATTTTTCTGGTCTCTTTTTTCTGTGTTCCTATGTGCTTTGTATATTTTACAAAATCAGAGTAAGGCTGTACCACCTTTTATATGCTTTACGTTAATGTATTGAAAATAGTTGCTTGTGTCACAAGTAGTCTTCTAAGACACGATTTTTAGCGGCAGCTTAGGCAGAACGACATAAGACAGAGCTTCTCAAGTATGTGTAATGTAAAGACACTTTAAACAAACATTTTCACAGGTTTTCAGTGTTAAATTATCTTTATTATTATGTAACCAAAACGTCTATAAACAAAAACTATGAGGTATAAATGTATACTTACAGCTCTTCTACAATTATAAAACGAAAACAAATTTACAAATCAAACATACAACTTGGGAACCAATGTAATTCATATTAACAACAGTGGCTATTTGGATGAAACTAAATTGCTGCTTAAGACGTGAATATGGCCCTTTTTTCTATAGGCCTGTCTGTTCCGTGTCCCACTCTTTTCTGTGTTTGAACTACAATGAACTTCCAAGGGTGGTTTCTCAAGGTCTCCTGCCTTCTCTAAAGGATAAGTCCCTCGATGATACTTTGGGCAGAGTCCAAAACCTTCTGGTCACTCTGGGCTACTGAAAGTCTTACCATTTTAAAATTTCAATATATCTCATCGAAAGCTTTTCCTGCTCCTGTTACTGACGGGACTTGTGGCTCTGGGGATGTGAAGCGGGGAAAGGCACCCTTCATTGATTTGGAGAGTGTGGAGGTGGGAAGACACGCAGCCCTCTGGACTCCTTCCCTGCTCTCCTCTAGGCTCCCCTTGCCCTGGGTCTGGAGGGAGAGGGACATGGATAAGAGCCTCTTAAACTGCCGTTGTTGGCTCTTCCTTGATGACATTTACTGGTTGTTTGACCGGCACGCCCCACACTTGTGAGTTCTTTTAAGGGTAGGCTTCCCCCCTGCATAATCTCCGGACCCGGAGAGGAACCTGGTATGCATTTCTCCCAGTCTCTTTCAGGCCAGCCGCTCCCCCTCGGTACTCCACAGCTGGGGACTACTTGCTCCATGGACAGCCCTCGCGGGTGGGGACCTGGCGGCAAGACAGCTTAAGGTCAACGATTTTGTGGAACTGCGTGACCCAAGGGCCTCGTATCCATGCCAAGCAGTAGGGTAGCAACATCGCTGCCCCTTCTCACTCCACTTCCACTCCCGTTGTCCAGAATGGCACAGGGCAGATCTATGTCAGTCAGCTGCCTGAGAAGATTCTCATGGGCATTAGAATATTTAAAAATTCCTGTCGCAGTCTCTTTTCTGGGGGGCATCCCTAATTTCTGTAACTGATTCTCTGCAGGGGTAGGGAGAGTACCGTCCTCGAATGCAGCGCTAGCCACGAGGTCAGAGGACCCAAGGTTTCCCCCCATCTCTACTCGTCTTTTGTGGACCGTGAAGGGGGAGGGGCAGTGCAGGGGCACAAGTGATAGTTGGGTTGGGAGGACCCACTAGTATAGCTTCTCCGTCAATTCCCGAATTAGCCCAGCCCGTTGTTGACTGCTCTCTTTACCTATAGGGAACTTACCTCCTCTCAGTTCTGGTGCAGCTGGAAAATCCCCCTCAACATTGACTTACAGCTACTGCTTTGTAAGTTGCTGTGGAGTTCAATATGATAATGTCAGACACATTGTAAGCCCTCTATAAATGGCAACTGTTACAGTTATTGCAGTGCCAAATTTATTCGACTCTCATATTTTTGGACATTTATGTGGTTTGCCGTTTTCCACTATTTTGAATAACACTGTGATCTTTATAACAAAGACTTTTATCCTTAGGACAAATTCCTATAAATAGAATTTCTGATTCTCAAAGGGTGCAGTTGTTTGCAAGGCTTTTCACACATCATACCAAACTGCCTCTCGGAAAGGCTAGTTTTGGTTTTCCTGATTCTTCTTTGATGCCAGATATTACAACTTTTAAAAACACCTGACCATTCGACAGGCGCCGAAGTAGTTCCTTATTTTAATTTGGATTTCTGTGATTGCTACTGATTTGAATGCCTTTTCATGTACCACTGACTTGTGTTTTTAAATGAGATGCTTGTTTAAATGGTAGGTGCTTTTTGATGTAAAGTAATTGACACCGTTGGGAAGATTGAGTGGCTTTGGGCAACGTAAAAAGAGAACTGGGAATAACTTGAGCAGGGAATCTCTAACAGTAGGGAGAGAAGAGAGTGACCAGTCCTGAGCAGATGTTCCTCTTCTTTAGCTGTTCTCTTCTGAGACCTTTTAGCTCTGATTCCACAGATTTCCCCCAGGCAGCCTTCTGATTTTAATTCGGTTTCAAGGCCTCCCTCAAATGTCAGCCACTCGGTGCCACTTCCTGATTTCCCCCTGAAGGGGTTTGTCTCCCACACCCTCCCGCCTGCCTCTGTACCGCTCTCCTGACCTCGCAACGCGACTGTGTTCCTAGATCTCCCCCCTTAATTATGTGGGCTCCTCAGATGGAGCAAAAGATTTTTCTTTTTTGACCTAGCGTTTGGCACAGAGATACTCCAGCAAGAGATAAGGCGATGAATAGGAATCATCCTTCCCGTCTGGTAGTTCACTGTTTATCAAGGAAAAAAGGCATCTAAATTTACTAATTAAAATAATGCGGAGTATTCTGCTCTACCACTAGAGGTTGTGGCAAGTGTTTCAGGAGAGTGGAACGGAGCGATTCATTCCGCTTGGCGTGGGACAGCGTCAGAGAAAGCTGCGGGGAAAATGACAGCGGGGTGGGCCTTGAAGAGGTCGGGGCTCGCGGAGCAGGTGGGAAAACAGCATTTCAAGTAATGAGGACACCTAAAGGCCTAAAGATACGGGCACATGAGTGTTGAGGGAAAGGGTGAAGATTGATGTGCAAGTGGCCCCCTCCGTTCTCCCTAGGACCCCGTTTTTACTACCTAACTCACCACAATCCCTTTGCTTTGTCTGGAATATCACACACACACACACACACACACACCCCCGCAGAGTCACTGAACTCCTCCTGTGTACCCTGCACCGAGGGACGGAGGCAGAGATGGGTCCCTGGACGGCTCTGAAGGGCATCAGGGGAATGTTAGTCCCCTATTGAAAAATCTAGACGAGGGAGCGGCGTCTCACCCAAACGCTTTATGGACTGTCCCGATTCTTCCAAATAACTGAGACGTTTTCTGTTGTAGCAACTGTAGATAAAATAGATATTCTTAACCATCAAAAGAGTGTTACAGTTTATTTAGTCCCCTGTGATAGGATAACAGGCTGAAACAATCAAAGAAAATACAGTTTCTTTTTTTTTGTTTGTTTCTTTTTTTTATTCTGTAACTGATCTGCTTCTTTCCTGACAGTTCCCCTCTGTTGTTCCAGTTAGTTTTGCTTCATGATAAGTTTTTGGGCACGATAAAGCATGCCCACAACTTAGTGGCATAAGACAACCGTTTCGTTTTGCTCACAGATTCTGTGGGTCAGGAACTCACACAGGGCATGGCAGCAACTGGTTTCTGTTCCCCAGTGTCGGGGGCCTCAGCTGGGAAGACTTAAATGGCAAGGGGTGCCGCAGCCGCTAGGAACTGGAGTCACCTGAAAGTGTCTTCACGCACCTAAGTCATCGGGCAGGGACGGCTCAGAGCTTCCCGTCAGCGGAGGCCGTTCACCGGGCACCTGCACGTGGCCTCGGCGTGCAGCCTGGGCATCCTCGCAGTCAGACTTCTCGCGTGGTGGTTCAAGGGCCCCGAGAGTGAATGTCTCAGAGGCCAAGGTCTCGCCTTAGAAGTCCCGCCGTGTTACTTTGGCCATACTCTAGTGGTCGAAGGAATCACAGGCCCACTGAGATTCAAGGAAAGGGCACACAGACTCCCAGCCTCTTAGCAGATGGATCGTCAAAGAATTCTTGGCTATTTTTAAAAAGCTGCCATAATAATATTTTAATTCCTCAGTATAAACAGTGTCCTTTGAATCTGTTCAAAGTTCAACTTCCCAATCGGAGATCTTTGGGTAAATACTTCATCTTTCAGAGTTACTCCCACTTCCTTTCTCTACCCCAAAATCGTGTTTGGTCTGGGCAGGGATTTTGTCTGCCTCATTTATCTCCAGTCCCTCCTCAATCTAGAACAGCGTCTGGCAAATAGTTGATACTTAATATCTGTTGCTGGCCGCTTAATGAGAATGCTCACTAGGTCTTTGTGTGAGTTAGAGAGAGGAGGACCTCGGCCTGGTGTCCTCTGCTCCACAGTGTCTGCGGAGCTGTAAATAATTCTGTCTGTCCCTTGGGGGTGACGTGTGGAGCCCACTGTGGAAGTTGCGGTCCTGGACATTCGTCCCAAAGTCCCTGGGCACTGAGAACCTTTGCCCCGGCCGCAGACCTCTCTGCTAGTCCACCAGTCCCTGCTCGTCACGCTGGGGCTTCGGGGAGAGGGCGGCACTGCCCCGCGCTCATCTTCCTGGCCGCCTCCTCCAGGCAGCTGCTCCCACACCACAGACGGGCACAGAGCTGAAGCCCACCCTCCTGTTATGTCCGGGAATACGGGGGGGGGGGGGTCTCAGTATTTCTGAAGCTGAGTCGTTCACTGAGTTGAACCAGCCTCACAAGGAGGAGAGCGTGTGTGGGGAGCGGGTATGTGACTGAGGACCCCGTCTTTGCTCACCTGTTCCGCCCTTTTCTTCCCCGCAGGGGCAGGGGCAGGGCCGGGAGGGGCAGGCTGCTGTTTTACTTCCCCTTCCCCAGCTGGGGCCTCTCCTCTGTCACAGCCTCCTTTCCAGCTTAGCTGCAGACAAGGAGGCGCTTTATCCATGGAGCACGTGAAGAGAAGCTGCTCTGTCAACAAGGGGATACAAAGTAGGAAGCATTTCAAAAATACTGTAACAGTTATTGCCCAGTAATTCTATTGAGGCTGAAGGTAAAACGACCTAAACTAATTGTGTGTGTTGTCGTGTCCCTGGAGCGCTTTTGGAGACTAAGGCGTCTGTTTAAAGTTGGACCTGACCACGTTCGAAATCACTTACTTACAGCTTGCCGTTGAAAGAATGGCCCCGCCACGCCCAGGTTCATTTATTCCAGACTCGGTGAACCATGAGGACGGATGCAAAGGGCCTCCTCATTTGAATGAACGTATGAGCACCCGTGTCCGAGTTTTCTAGTAACTGGATTCGCGGTTGGTGAGCTCTGAGCCAGTAAGTGCTCAACTCTCCTGTCATTGCACTGAGCGTGTGTGGTGTTGGTGTAAACCTACCCCCGAAGCTGCCTGATGCTGATCCAGGGAACTTGTGTGCAGGCGGATACAGAAGGATCTATATCCTTCTGAAGAGAAAGAAACAGTATTACTTTATCCTTGTACAAAGTTACTGTGCAACAAATGCCTAAGGCATAGTGGAAGGGTAACTTCTGTATGCGCTAGGAAACCCAAAAACTCGTGTGATTTTATTGGAATCTTTGCTTTATGGCGGTGGTCTGGAGCTGCACCTGCAATATCTCTGACGTATGCCTATATATTGAAAAGATATATATGTATACATATGGACTTGCCTGTTAATAGATAAACTGATTTGTCTATTCATATGTATGGGATACTTTTCTGAGCATTTCTTGTGTATTGTCTCATTTCATCTCCACAGCAGCCCTAAAAGACAGGCACTTTTACTTTCTCTATTTTACCAATAAGGAACCCCGAAGATCAGGGAATTTAGGAAAATTGCTAAGATTTCTCCATTAGAAAAGAAAGGAAATATATTTTGAACCCAAGCAATCTTCCCGCAATGCCTGGCTGGCCCCCTCTACATAGAATAAGCATAAGTTTTGGTCAGACAAATCTGAGTTTGAATGCTGGCTCTACTATTTAATAAAAATATGACCTTGGACAAGTTATCTAAGCTCGCGGAGCCTCCTTTCTACATGGGGCGGTTGGCAGACTGTGAGTAAAGTTCCTCATTCCATTTTAATTCCCTCTGCCACTTCTTTGTGGCTCTATCTGGGCTGACATTACACAACCCGACAGTGACAGGATGTGAGAGTGATGGCAGATGTCAACTGAAATTTTTTGGAGTTCGGTGGTGTAGCAAGAAAGCGATTCCACACATCCTTTCCTGGCCATGCTGACAACTTTGCTTTCTCAATTCACTGAGAGACCATTGTAACTATGGACCTAATTCTGACCCAGTGGGAAATATCCCGGTAATATGAACTTGACGAGAGCTTGGGAATGCGGTGGTAAACTTGGTTTGCTATCAGTAAAGAGACGGAAGACTCTACCTCAGGCTTTAGGAATGCATATTTCGGAAAATATGTATCTTAAAATCTTGACAAACGCTAGTACATCTCGAGGAGATGACTAGGAGATTGTGTGGGAACCCTGTTAAAAAGCAGTGGTGGGAGCCCCAGAGCCCCTTTGGTGTGAGGGAAGTAGATTTATTTTCTTCTAGCTGTGGCATTTCTTGTGCTTCAGTGTTTGAATGAATTCTGCATCTTACTCCCGCTTCCCACGGAAATGACAGTATTCTCGCCATGACTTACTGCCTTTCCTGGAAGGCTGTTTCTAAAGTCAGACCGAAGTTATATTAGATGTGCTTTTTGAGAAGCGTTAGTCTAGAGAACCTGAGAGGCATGAAACTTTCACTGCGCGTAGGAGAATCATGGATCCCAGCCACTGGTTTTGACCTGAAAACCTCGATCCCGTTGGAATTCCTTGTTATTAGTAGACAAATAAATGTCTTCTGCTCCCAAATCTACAGGGACTGGTTAAAATCAGAGGATCAGCACTTTCCAGCGCTTTGAGCTATTACTATGGCTAAGTCTGAAGGCACCCATGGTTCCTGAAAAGGTGGGAGCGAGTCGATTCCCGTGCGTGCTGGCTTAGCTTTGTGCAGGGGACTGCGCCGTGCACAGAGACTTGGCACGGTTGCTGTTCTTGGAAGGTCTGGTAGGTATAAAAATATAAGTATCCCTGTTATTAATTGTGTCAGGGAGAAAAAGGCATAACTCGAGTCTTCCCATGTGTGGATTCAGGAAAGCTTTGTTTTGGAATACGGTGGCCCCCGCAGGAGAGACTAAGGAAATGGAGGCTTTCACCGAGTGCCTATAGGATGCCTCTCGCTGGGGATGTAAATGATCCAGTCCTCGGCCTTAAGGAAATCCATCGGTCAATAGCTAGCTAAGATCCACTGAGAACAGTGCTACAGTACAGACGTAAGCAAAGCGCCTTGAGAGCACAGAGGAGGTACAGCTAATCGACCGGGAATGACCAAAGAAGAACTGTTGTACTAAGAAATATAAAGCATTTAGCTCAGTCTCTGACATAATCAAAGAATCTACCTGAAGGGGCCTATACGGCCTCTCAGATCCAGTCTCATTCTACACGGCCCCCCATTCGTTCCTGTTCAGCCACAGTGGCCTCCTTTCTCTTCTTTGAAAGAACCGAGTTCTTCCTGACTTCGGGGCCTTTGCACTTGCTTTTCCCTCTGCCTGGAGTATTTCCCCCTCCCCCTCGTGCCCGCTGGTATCTTCAAGGAGCACAGTGTGGGAGTCAAGGCATAGACTCTGCATTCAAGTTAATGTGCGGGCTCTGTGATCTTAGGTTACTTCCCTGCATCTGAATTTCCTCCACTGTAAAGCAGGATAATAATACCTATTTTATTAGGTTGTTACGAGGATTCAATTAAAACCATATATAAAGCACGTAGACTAGTGCCTCGCATGTAGTAGAGCTCTGTTGACATCACTGCTGTTCTAATAAAATCGAGAGACCTTCCTTGACCAGCTTATCTGGAGTTTTTCCCAAGCCGCTGCAGTTGCTATGATGACTGCCATCGTGGGTGTGTTTCTGCCCTCTTATTTCATGCTGTCTGTCCTGCTTTCTGTTCCCCTCCCTTCTACTGGATTCATCTGGTTTCCTTTATTTCTCTTTTTCTTCCTCCCACGATTTGGAATTTACACATCCTATTTTTATCACTTTTATGATTTTTCCTTGAATTTTCAAATACAAATTCCTCACTCGACGTCTAAGTGAAACATCTCTCCCCTCCTTCGAGTTCAAGATCCTTAGGAATCTGGGCTTTAATTCTGCTTGCTCCCATCATTTTCATCTTTATTGTTGTCCAGTCTTTTGATTCCAACTAATTTTTCCACTACCCAAATTAGTCGTCATTAGTGTTTTACACTGTTCGTGCCTTAGACACCCACATTCCCCAATTTCTTTTGCTGAATTAGACATACATGTGGTTGGAAGGACAAGTGACCCTATAGTGGAAGGTAGGCATCCAGACCAGGAATGAAGTGTATCTTAGCAAATCATCTATAATAAATGCTGCTAATGAAGACTGAAGCATCATAAGACATGCCTGGTTGTCACTTGGTCGTTAAGTGCTGTCTTCCATCTGATCGTCTTACACTAATTCAGTAGACAGCTACGCCCCCACTGTGCTTACAGCCTCGACAGGGTGTGCCAGTGATGCAGCAGGGGGAAGAAGGTCCCTGCCTTTGAAGAAGCCTGTACCTTATGCATGAATCATAAAAATTAGTACTTATTTGTTCAGAATATCTAGTAAGCACCTACTCTACAGGAGGCCGTATCTTAGACACTGAATGTGAAACTAAATACGAGAGGCAAGGTGCCCGACGAGGTGCAGTCACTGTCAGTTTTAAGTAAGATAGAAAGGGCCTCTGACTGAGAAATCGATGTTTGAGCAAAAACTGAAAGAAGATGAGGGAAGGAATCATGCAGTTGTCAGGAACAGGAATTTCAGGAAGAAGGAACTGCATGGGCAAAGGCTCTGAGTCAAAAAAGCACGTGGAGAGCCCCAGGAAGGGGGGAGTGTGGTAGGAGATGTCAAAACGGTAATGGGGAAAGAGAAAACTTGGGCCACTGTGAGGAATTTCACATTAGCTGCGTGAGGTAAGAATGAAATAAGCATTATGAAGGAATTAAGCACTAAGTGATTGAATAGATATGGTTTGAATGCCTCAGACACTTTTTTCTTGATACTGTTTTTATGTTTGTCTGGATTGAAGATGATTTATCCTGTATGATTTTGGAGTTTTTCGTCCTTAAATTTTGATGTAGGAGAAGTTCCAGTTCTAGTAATAGTGAAGTAGCATGTATCCAACTAAATTTCCTGCAGAAAAAAAAAAAAATTATAAGTTATAAACAAAATATATAAAAACAATTGTTTGAAGACACTGATGAGTGACCAGAATAGGCAAAAACTAGAGAGAATTTGACTCTCAAAATAAGGAAAGACATTGGGTGAAAGCAACAGTTATGTGACTTTTCTTCTAAGGGTATTATTCCCTAGTATACACAAGGCAGAGAGGCTGGAAATCAAATAGAAAGCTGTATTGTTGTCCTGAAGAGTTTGGGATTGACAAAACTAGAAATTGAGGGGAAATTCTGGAAGAGGAGAACAACAGAGTATGTAATTATAAACACCCCTCAGGTATTTGGTTGATCTCTGAATTGTACTTAGGTGAGTGAGACTTTCAGGACCCAAGGAGGGAACAATATCTGGAAGGCTAAAACTGCTGATGTGAGATTTCACCTGCTGCCCAATACAGCGAAGATAGATTTTGTAGTTAGAGACCTGCCAGGTTGGATGGGGCTTGATAAAGCCCCTCAAGCTTTTTATTGAAACCCTAGAATGACTGCAACTTAGAATGAAAGATCATGTCCCCAAAGTTGAGAGCAATACCAAAATAGACCTGTTCCAATAAAGCATAAAATAAAGCCTGCTAGAACAAAAAATCACTCTTCAGAGAAAGATAACAGGATCCAGAATTTCAATGTATCATTCACAGTAAAAAATTATACAACTTGAAGAAGCCCAAAAATATGTCTATACTCGAGAAAAATCAGCTTTTTGAGAACTACAAACAACCCAGGTTTTGTAATTAGTAGACAACTTTAAGGAATCTATGATAAATATGTTAGTATCTACAGCCAAAGAGAGAGAGAGAGAGAGAAAGAAAGAGAGAGAGAGAGAGAGAGAGAGAGAAAGAAAGAAAGAAAGAAAGAAAGAAAGAAAGAAAGAAAGAAAGAAAGGAGAAAAGAAAAGAAAAAGAAAAAGAAAAGAAAAGAAAAGAAAAAAGAAAAGAAAAGAGGGAGGAAGGAAGGAAGGAAGGGAGGGAGAAAGAAAGAATATAATAGGTGAACAGATAGGGAATTTCAGTAGAGATTTGGAAATTGGGGGGGGGGGTAGGACAAATGGAAATTCTAGAATAAAAATATATGAAATTAAAAATATAATTGGTGGGATCAACAGATCACTGAAGAAAAAAGAAAGCGGAATAGGGAACTTGACATTAGGTTAAGATACGTTATTCAAAACACAGAAAAAAGATTGAAAATAAAATGAATAGAAGCTCAGCAATTTGTGGGATAGTATGAAGAAATCAAACATACGTATAATTGGAAGTCCAGAAGCAGGAGGAAGAAGAGGGAAAGGTGAAGAGACTAGGGCACAAAAAATATTTGAAGGAATATTAGATGAAATTTTGCCAAATTTGACTGCAAACAGAGCCCCATAGATCCTGGAAGCTCAGCTAATTCCAGCAACATAAACACACAAAAAAGCACACCTAGGCACGTCATGGTGAAACTGCTAAAAAACAAAGATCAATTAAAAAATCTTCAAAGTGACCAAGGGGAGGAAACAGATACACACTCATTACCAGAATGACAGCCAACTTTTATCAGAAACAGTGGAAGCCAGAAAATAATGTAATGACACCTCTACAGTCCCAAAAGAAGAACACGGTCATCCTAGACTCTATATCATAAAGAAATAATTCAGGCTATAGGAAATTGGTACCAGATGGAAAGTTAATTACATAGAAATTAACTTTATATAGCAATTAACTTTATATAGAAATTTTATGGAAATTAAGGCACCGCTAAGAAAGGGAAAGGGAGAAATGAATTCAGGGGAAGCAGTCAACAAGTACTTACTAACATATTCTGAAGGAAAATTGGAATAAATAGATTTAAGATTACCTAGATTTCTGACCCACCTGATCAGTAATTCCTTCTGTTCACATTACTTTGTATTGTGCGTTCATACTTCTTCAGTGTAAGCGAAGGCTGTCCTCTAGAACTCCCCCTATTTTCCACAGGGAAGCTAGTAGGTTTACAAGTGACTCTCAGCACTCAGGAGTACCGAGTGAAATGCCGATTTGCAAGGTTATTAAGAGATCTCAAGGCACTCTTCGAAAGCCCTGATTAAAAGCATGTCCCACTGGACTCAATTACAATGTCCTTGGCTGTCTCCTTGCCTTGGCTTCCTCCTTAGTAAGCGTCAACTCAAAATAATCAGAAATTAAGAAAGAGTGGGCTTTCCTTTAAGAAAAGGGTTTTATTAACCAATTGACCAACAAAACATTTCCCACTGGTTGGAATGACCACAGTGAGCAAATGTGGGTTTTTTTAACAGACATTTCTGTTAGAATGTAATGAGAAGACGATACAGATCTCTGGCTCTAGATTCAGGAGACTGGCTTTCTAGATCCAAGGCTCAAACTTACACTGAGCTCTTGAACAGAAAGAACTTGGGCTTATGGTGGAACAGATGTTCGCTGTTCGCCTCCAGGGGAGAGGTGTCCCACCTCTCATCATGGCACATCCCGAACAAGACCAGCCTCCTCCTGAGCCTCAGTGCCTGACTTATAAAAATGAGGCCACCACAGTCTAGCTCATGAGACTGATAAGGTGATTCAATAAAGTTTAGCTATGATTGAAGTCTATCACTTGAACATGTATTGCTTGAATATTTGAAAAGAATTTGAATTCTGGAGTTGTGGAATACAGTACTCACTTGGGTGTTTCCAGGTTTTGGCAGGTATGAGTAAAGCTGCTATACACATTCTTACATAAGTCTGTCTTTCTCTTTTATTTTTTAATTGAGAGATAGAGCTACACTTGAGTCTTATATTTTTATCCAATGTGACAATCTCTGTCCTTTAATTAGTGCTTAGTTCATTTATATTCAATATATTTACTGATAGAGTTGGGTTTAAGTAGACTTTATTTCTATTTGCTTCTCCTTTCTGCCTCTTTTTAGTTAATCAAGTTCTTTTCTCTCCCTTTTCCCCCCCTCTCCTCATTTCTCTTCTTTATTTCTTTAGTGCTTCCTCTGGGGAATATAATATACATCCTGAATTTGTCATAGTATATCTTAAATTAATATTACTTTAAATTGTAATGCAAGGACCTTCAAATTCCATTTATACCCATTCCATCCTTTGTGATGGAATGGATATATATATACACACACACACATATATATAGTCGCTGTCATACATTTTACTTATATATATGTTATAAATCCAACAATACATTGTTATTTTTGGTTTAAAAAGTCAACAGACTTCTAAAAAACTGACAGAAAGAAAAGAAATTTTTTAGATTTAGCCATATATTTATCATTTTCTATGCCCATCCTTCTGCCCTTCCTATGTAATTAACTTTCCATTGGTACCAATTTCCTATAGCATGAATTATTTCTTTATCACTGGATATAGAGTCTAGGATGACAGTGTTCTTCTTTTGGGACTGTAGAGATGTCATTACATTATCTTCTGGCTTCCACTGTTTCTGATAAAAGTTGGCTGTCATTCTGGTAATGAGTGTGTATCTGTTTCCTCCCTTTGGCTGGGGATGGAGAGGGTCTGGTCAATAATGATGATAATAGATACATTAATTAAATACCAATCCTATTCTAAGCAATTTACATGTATTACTTAAGTGTTTGTTTATGTTTTTGGAAGTTTTCATTTCTTGGGCCCCTTCAATATATTAAAAGATTTTTAACTCTATATTTAAACCTTTGACCCTTTTTGTTTTATGACTTGAGCTCCCTTATTTGATTAGAGGAAGTCGTTACAACACCTAGCAGCTTTTATATATATATATATTGATTTCAGAGAGAGGAAGGTGGGGAGAGAGAGAGAAACATCAATGAGAGAGTCATCGATCACCTGCCTCCTACACACCCCCGACCGGGGACTGAGCCCACAACCTGGGCATGTGCCCTGACTGGGAATTCAAACCTCGATCTCCTGGGTCCTAGGTCGACACTCAACCTCTGAGCCATGCCAGGCAGGGCAACACCTGGCAGCTTTAGATCTGGCTCTTTATATATAGTTTATATAATAGAGAAGACTTAGTCACATCAGTATTTGTTGTTTCCTCCCTGTGTTCTTCCTGGCCTCTAAAGTGAACGGATTCTTGCTATCTGGATCTCCTCTCAGGACTCAACCTCCTTCTAACAGGCTGAATTGAGTGAAAATGTAAAGGCTGAATGGAGTGAAAAGGTAAAATCGGGAAGACACACTGGACTTCCATAGTAAAGAAATGAAAGATAACAGGGAAAGAGGAGAGTGCAGATTTAAAAGTGGACTCTGAAGGTTGGGGGCTGGGTGGGTTTGTCAGTGAGAGACCCTTGAAAACAAGTAATAGAAGATAGAAAGTGTGGGTTATAAGTTTGATTCCTTTAGATAGTCATTGAGAAATTTAAGTAAAAGCTGGAATTCCCCCTTTTTTACCTTTGACTGCTGGAATGTCTCTAAATGCCATTCTGCCCGGGACTAAGGCCCTTAGGTTGCTGACGCTTATTCAGGTTACACATATGTCTCTCCACCTTAGCTGGCTTTTTTACCCTTTTCTTGCTTAATAGTTTTTAGGCAAGTCACAGATAAATGAGAAACTCTCACATTCTCTTAAGACTTTTTCCTGAAAGAAAATTTTCTGAGAGGGAGAGTGGGCCTAGGGAGTAATGCCAAAGCCTGAAAGTACCCAACATTGAACCTCAAGGGGCCAGTCAAATTTATTTGCAGTACTGTTATTTTTTTTACCATATCGTCAACTAAGACGTGTACATCTTTCTTATTTATTGCCTTTGTGGTTGCAGCTACAATCCGCATCTGTTCCAGGGGTCGTGGAAGCTCCTGGTCCCTCTGCACCTCTAGTGGGATCCCTGGCAGGTCTAAAGCAAAGCAGCAGGGCAGGAGCTGAAAGAGAGGCTCATAGGAAAGCACTTTGTAAACCTTCAAAGGATGGTATTTTCTACAAAGCCTGGCACAGACCTGACATTCAGGGAAAGTGTATTGAATGAAAAGAAAAGGGGGAAAAGAGCAGATACCTTTTACTCATGCCAGAAGTCTCTTTTCTTTTTTGATCCTACCACCACCACCAAAAAAAAAAAAAAAAAGAAAGAAAGAAAAGAAAAAAAGCTATTCTCTTACAACTTGGGACATTTTCCAAAGAGTTGCCCAAATCACCCGTAACCGGTGATTTTCATATGTATGTGTTACCCAGGTTCTGGACGACTGTTCAGTAAGTCAGGAATTGTGTTTGGTTGGCAGTAATAGGAACTATAGTGGCTTAAATATACAAGGGTTGTTTTCTAACATAAAAGAAGTTCAGAGATTTGGATCCATGGAGTCAGGGACCTAGGCTCCTTCTGTCTTTGCTGCTGGTCACGTTGATCTTTAATCAGCTGGGAAAGCCCTTTTCCCTTTCTGCTGCTGCCTGGGACGTAGACAGACAGTGGTGTTCCAGAAGTCAGCTTGTACCTGATCGTCCAAAACATGGAGTGAGCAGTTGCTCTCTGCTCCGTCTCCGCTGTCTTAATAATCTTTAACAACAATGCTAACAATGAAGGAAATCTGGAAGATCCAGTAGAGTTTCAGATGAAACTTCTTTCTCCTGGGAAGGACAATAGGCATTTTTACCCCTCTGGCTATAGATTTTCGGAAAAGAAAACAGTCAAAGGTTGCGGCTCACAGGGCTTGAGTGTCCTCCTCTTGGAGCCTCCCTGGTGGTGTGTGTCCATCAGAGGAGTAAGAGAAAAACCCCTGGGCCAGTAGAAAGAATCTATGTCGTTCATATGGCTCCGTAAACCACTCCCTCCCCTGGGTCCACAGGGTCTCCCTCTTGCAGAAAAGTACCTTAGAGGTTGGGAAAAGAATGACACCTTTTGAATCACAGGAGCTGAGGGACTGAGCAGCGTTGGTCAGGGTGAATGTAGGGGTCATAAGAGGGCCCTGCGCACAGATGAACACAGCGCCAGTCATAGCTTGTATTCTGTAACTTCAGTCCCTACAATAGCCCTGTGAAATATAGTAGGACCCCCATGTTATTAAGAGAACTAAGTTTTAGAGGGGTTGTCACTTGCCCGAAACATTACCCTTTGTACTGAGAGATGGAACTGGTAATGGAATGTAAATCTGTCAGCTTCAAAGACTTTAATCCCCCCCCACACACACACACACCTTTCTAGGCAAACAGATGTCAGGCTGTGTTTAGGAAGACTCATAGGTCCTTCCAGTGACTTTACTAATAGTCCTATGAAAAGTTATCTCCCGAGAGTGGGTATTTGGAGTTCTGGTTCATTCAGCAAACATGTGCTCCGCCCCAGATATGAGCATAGCTGTGCTAGGCTCCAAAAAGGGGACACCAAAGAATCAAATAATAACCCTTTCCTCAAGGAGCATCCAGCGTAGTAAGTGACCAGAAATAAAAATAATGCTGAGCGAATGCTGTTAGTAGTATAACCTGAGGTCTCCTGGAGGGGTGTGGAGGAGGGACAGAATGAGGGAAGGAAAAGAATCAGCCCCTCTTCGGTGAGGCCGAGCCATGTCTGCCAGAGCCTGGCGTCCCTTTTAGGCACCTGAGCTCACTTAACCTTCACAACGACCATGTAATATCCTGGCTATAGGGAGAGCAACCCTCCCAGAGTTTCCCAGCGCGTCCTAGGTGAGCAGAATTCTCCAGCTCCGAACTGTCTGGCTCCGAGTCCTTGCCCTTTCCATTAGGCCACTGAGTACAATCCAAATGCAGTTTCTTCTGTTTTAAAAAATAATACATTCACGATGTGAAAGTTTCATTCTGTACGCAAGTGTACGTGTGGTATGAGAACCAATATGCCAACCCAGGTTCCTTGGTCCTGCCTTCCCCGCAGGCCCTGGTCAGCTTGCTCAGGGGCGCGTCCCAGCTGCTGCTGCTTTTGCCCGATTTCCTAACGCTGCTGACCTCCTCAGCCTCCCTGTGGGCTGGACTCTGCTTGGTCTGTGCTGTGTGCCCCGTGCAGAGAGCCACAGCAGTTCAGAGGCCTAAGCTTTAAGGGAATGGAGCCAAGAAGGCCCTGGCTCCTCCTACCGCTTCCAGATAAGGTGCATTGTTCCTCAATGACTGTCCTCAGGGGGTAACTCAGCTTGGGTGTGGGGAGGGGGTGTGGGGAAGGGAGGAGCTAGCAGATAAATTACTTGCTGTTTATCCCGCCCCCACCCCCAATCCGGTCCCCCAACCCCACCCCCATTCCTCGAATACACTGTTCTTCGGTGCAGTAGCTCTGTACAGTCTACTTGAAGCAATCTGAATGGCAGGCCAGTGGCTGTGTTTTCATGTTAAGCTGTAGCCAGTGTGTTCCTGCACAGCCTGTGTTTGCTTTTCCTACCCTGCCTCACTCATCCATTCCCCCTCTTTGCTCTGAGGCTTCAACAGCTGATAAAAAGCAGGTAGATTTTGCCCCCCCTGCTTTGTTTTTTAGGAAACCTGGGCAGAGTAATAGTGAGAGATAAATATCTTTCCCTCCCCATACCCGCGTCCAGGGTACGTTGTTTACACCTTGTTATCTCCCTCTCCCCCCCCCCACTCTCTCTGAAAAGCAATGGGAAAAATATCCTCAGGTGAAAATTAAAGCAACAACAAAAAGCTTACACAATTTATTTTTTCTTCTTTTCTTTCTTTCTGTTTGTTGTTATGCTGTATAGTTACTTATCTAGGTATATCGTTGTATTCATGGAAATAACAGATTCTTTGAGAGTCCGTTGTTTCGTCTCCTAACTTTGTACACACAATTAGTGAAATTCTTTCTATAGTACGCCTGTCCCATCTTTTATTGGAGTGTTGCTTGTATACTGTGACGACCTGTATAGCTACTTGTGTACGTGTATTTTAGATTGTAGTGTGCTTTTTAATCACCCGTAGCATATTTTAATGACTTCTGGGCAAATATGATTTAGCTATAAGATCATTTTCTAGTACAATTTTTAGATCAGAGAGTGCGTGCATTCTGAATATTGGCATTTGTCACATTGCCTTTGAAAGAAGTGATGAAAAATAGAGAACTGACTGGGTTCTTTTCTTTTTTCCCCACATATTTTTAAGGTAATTTTTTTGGCCTCGAATAATATGCATAAAGTCCCTGCTTTGAGAATTGGAGGTGCCAAAACTTTTCTGAATATCTTTCCAGATATCAAGCCTATTATAGAGCCAGGCGGGAATTAATCCTATTAATGAGCAGTGTTAATCTGTTGATTGACTGGCCAAACCAACAAAGCAGCTGCCTTGATAGTGTTGTTATTTACGGACTTTCTGGTTGAAGAAAAAGGTCTTGCCATTCTTAGCAAGGAAGTACCTAAGCAGGTGTCAACACATCAGTGTGGCCAGTAAGTGCTGTGGGAAATGAAAACCTAATGAGAGAATTAAGAACTATACAATATTCTGGGATATTTTCTGAAAGAGGTGAAACTTCAAGATTCAAGCTAAATGCCTTCCACCTCCTTGACGCTTGTCCAGACGTGCTTAACTGGAACTGGCTTTCTCCCTCTCAGGCCCAGTGGCACTGAGTGTGTGACACTTACATGTAGCGACTGTGACTCTAAACCCAAAATCGTGACACATGCTCTAAGACGGGTCATAAACTGGTACCTTTAGCCTGAATCCCATCCACAGTGTTTTGCTCTGCCTGAAGAATTTTAAAACAATTTTAATTAGTTGTAGATTATTAAAAGCTGAGAGCTTTTACATAAAATTTCCAGTTTCCAGATCTGGAAAACACTGGGCGCAAATTTCTGTTTAGCAGCAATTAGTTGGAACTGGGTGGCAGCCGCCCACTTTAGCCAGCGTGGGCGCTTTCCCATTCTCTGTGTTCCCTCCCCTCCCCGCCAGGGAATCACGTATATCTATCTGCTTGACCCTTTACGCCTCTAGAACATATGCCCTTTGAAGGCAGGATTTTTCTCTTTTGTTCATTGCTTTTTATTTTCTCATGGCCAGAATGTTGTTCTGGCCCATAGTAGGTTGAAGAATATAATTGATGGAAAGAATGAATTTGTGACTCTGGGTCTGACTTCATAAGGAGCAATGAGTCAGAGTTTTTCAACTTCAAACTCTTCCAGAAATGGGATCATATGTCGCTTTGCCCTGAGGCATTCTCTATGGCCTAGCATTATAATTTCCTTTATGACTTACCTCCCTCGTAGGGTGGTAAACTCACTGGGATCAGAGACCGGCCTGGCAGTGTTTTGTACCTTTAATAATACCTTGCACACATAGTAGATGCTTAAATATCCCCTTGGATGGTTGGCAGCATTTTTAAATTTCTCATGAAAAAGAACTTTATGAATAAAGGCAGGGAAGTCGTAATGGATATGTTGTAGTGGGGGGTCACAAAGTAGCCCGCTTGAGTTTCTTTTGCATCTTTTCTCTGCACACCCTCACACCCCATTGTATTCTACTCACCATCAGGACCCTAGGAGGTTTTTCACAATCATCACCTGCATTCATTAGCAGCAGGATAAATGATCCCCCGCTCCTCATATTGTGCATGCTCTTATTTAATGCTCACCCACATTTGAGACCTGACCTTCCACAGCAGCCTGTGATTTCCACGTAGCTGAGAATTCTGTTTGTGTACCTAACCGCCAGCATGTCTGTGACATTCACGCACCAGCTCTGTATAAGCACCGTTCTAGGAACTCAGGAAATGTTTGAATTTGAGTCTGTGTCATCGGTCGTATTACAGCTTTTACACCACTTTATAGTTTATAAAACATTTTTATACTCATTGTCTCCTTTGATCTTGAAATCAACGCTGAGAGCCGCAAATGAGAAAAATCAAAGCCAAAGAAACGTCGGCTGGTGTAGAGTTTCACGGCAGCTAATGACTGCGTTTTGCCAGTTAGTGGCTGAATATGCACTAAATTATGATGCCTCGATAGGGAGGGATAGGACTGTGGAGCACTGGTCATCCTTGGCTGAGAATTTGGACCTGTGTCTTGAAGCAAGAAGAGAAAGGGAAATGTTTCTTGATTAACTTATTTTTGGATGAGGGCTCTTTGCCATCGAAGGCGCTCTCCCCTCACCCTGGGTGACAGCGACATTCCTTAGGGGAGCGAGAGGGTGAGGAGTAGTCAGTAGTTTGCTTGCCTCACCCAGATTCCATTCCTGCCTCCCAGAATTTTCCCTGCTTCCACCCAGCTTTTCGGTAACAATCCGTCCCGGGCAGTGGCTGTACTTTTACTTTTTGGATCAAGGAATACCCCTCCCTCCTCTGCCTTCCTCCTTAGGGCTTTGGATAGGAGCCCTTTAATTGCTGTTGACTAAAGAACAGGAGGCCAGCCCCTGCATACCAGAAATGCCAGTGGCTTTGTTAGCTGAGGAGGGCACTGCATTAGCACTGCCCTCTAAATCCCAGAGCAGGTGGAGGAAATCTAATTAGCACTTAGTAAGCCAAGGCCCCCTTGGGGAATTTCTGATAAGGAAAGGTCAGTGCAAAAGTAGGAGCACCGATAGGCTTTATTTTCCTGGTGGCAGCTTTCTGAAACGGACTGGCGATCAAATGAGTTGGAGCCGAATCCTTGCACTACCAGCGGCAGTGTGGCCACTGGCAAGTCCCTTCACTTACCTGAGGTTTCATTTCTTTTGTCTGTGTCTACTCCTTTACTAAGCCTCCTTTCCTGAACAAAGGCTTGTTTTGTCAGAGTGGAAGGGACCTCCGATCATCAGGCCACTGTCACCTGGGAAGCCTTTCCCAACATTCGCACATCCAAATCTCACTCTGTGCCGATCTCAGTAGATTCAGTAGATATATCATAAATATGTATAGTTTGGGGAAAGTTTCCCAAGAAAATCTGATAATAGTCTTTGTTGTGCTTTCATGGAAAACTTAGCCACATATTGCAAGCTCGAGGCCCAGCACGTTTCCTCTGCACACAGTAGTTGCTCAGTAATGTGTCCAAGGGGTACTTTTCCTGGACTGTCAAGTAAGAAGCTAGAAGTGGAATTCCAGTTGGGAGAAACAACAGAGATTTTGACCTTGAATAAATAAACAACTGGATATTTCTCCAGCAAAATGGGTTTATTTGAAGAAGAACAAAGAATTGCAATTTGGGCCTGGCCGGACGTGGCTCAGCAGTTGAGCATCGACCTAGGATCCAGGCGATCGGGGTTCGATTCCCAGTCAGGGCACATGCCCCGGTTGTGGGCTCTATCAGTGACTTATCATTGATGTTTCTATGTCTCTCTCCCCGTCCTTTCCTCTCTCTGAAATCAATAAAGATATATTTTAAAAAAATACCGACAAAAAAAAGAATTGCAATTTGGGACATGTGGTCTAACGGTGAACTCCGTGAAGGTCCAGAGAAACAAGAGAGGGGAGCTCTCCTTAATGGACCTCTTCATTTGGTAAATGAAGAGCCCATTGGAGGAAATGGAAAGTTGGAAGTAGAGTGACCCTTGGCTGAGTTCGCAGGCTCCCCGCGGTCGAGCTGTTACTGGACAGGGAGGAGTCTTCTGTTCCTCCCGCTGAGGTAGTGATGTAGTATCACTTCCTGCCGGAGATGCAAGATACTTCTCGCTGGGGCCAGCAGTGTGCGTTGAATGACGTGTGTGAGTTCTCTCTTCCAGCCTGCCTACTCCATTTTAAAGGAGGTTTCTGTTTACTAATTTTCACATTTCTCCCTTTTGATCAAGATCTTTCCCTGAAAGCATCCCTGATCAAGAGTGAGGTTTTTCTGGCTTCCGTGGTCTTTCCTCCCTGGATGTTAGTGTTGGTGGCAGGGGGAACAGCATCAGGTGTTAGACGGGTGGGGTCACGCCTGACCTGGGCTCAAAGTGTCAGCAAGGTGGTTTCCTTTAGATTTCAGAGAGTCAACTGTAGAGCGCCCTGGGATCTTAATAAAAGCTGAAGCAGCAAGTAGAAGTCCAGCATCCAGTGATTCCTTAGCATACTGACCACCTTTCATTTTATTTCTGCTGGAAGTAAGGCAGTCACTTTGCTTCCACAACATTCCCAAATCGTGAGCTACTCAGAAAGCATGTCTATCAGTAGAACTGTGGGCAGTTTTGCTCTCGGCTAGGGTGCAGCCTGTGTGAGTGCGTATAATTTGGCTTGTTGGGCCATAGTAGCTAAAGGCAGTTACTGCTTCAGTTACATGGAAGGGTGTTGATAGTACATATCCTGCACAATGTTTGCCATTGTCACCTTTTAATTAAGAACCATCAGCAAAACCACGAGAAATCCGCATCACTCAGAGGGGTTTCCTGCAGACGATGAGGGTCAGGAGGCGATCCTTCAGTGTTAAGCGGTCATAAGACATGAGGGGCTTCTTGGGTAACTGAATAGAGAAAAGTAGCAGGATTAAAGTTATTCCATCATCAGTTATGTGAGGAGCAATTAACAAAAGGATTTCAAAGAGGCCATACAGATGGCCAGTAGACATAAGAAAAGATGCTCAACATCGCTAATCATCAGAGAAATGCAAATTAAAACCACAATGAGATATTACCTCACACCTGTCAGAATGTCTGTCATCGATAAATCAATAAATGGCAAGTTTTGTCGAGGTTGTGCAGAAAAGGAAACTCTCATGCACTTTTGGTGGGAATGCAGATGGGTGCAGCCACCGTGGAAAGCAATATGGAGTTTCCTCTAAAAATTAAATACGGAACTGCTTTATGACCCAGCACTTCCACTTCTGGGAAACTATCCAAAGAAACCCAAAACACTAATTCAGAAGAATATATGCAACCTTATGTTCATTGCAGCGTTATTTACAATGGCCAAAATTTGGAAGCACCCCAAGTGCCCATCAGTCGATGATCGAAAGGTGGTACATTTATACAATGGAATCCTACACAGCCGTAAAAAAGAAGGAAATCTTACCTTTTGTGACAGCATGGATGGACATGGAGAGTATTATGATAAGTGAAATAAGCCAATCAGAGATCTAAGACAAGTACCATATGATTTCATTTGTATGTGCAACCTAATGAACAAAATAAACTAACAAAGTGGAGACAGACTCATGGATACACAGAACAGACTGACAGTTGGTCAGAAAGGAGGGGGGTTGAGGCACTGGGTGAAAAAGGTTACAGGATTAAGCAAAAAAAACACCCACAAAACTCATAGACACAAACAGTATGGTGATTACCAGAGGGAAACTGGGGTGGGGATAGAAGGTAAAAGGGTGTAATGGTGATGGAAGGAGACTTGACTTAGGGTGGTGAACACACAGTACAATATACAGATGATGTAGAATAGAATCATACACCTGAAATCTACATAATTTTGTTAACCAATGTCACCCCAATAAATTCAATAAAAATTTTAAATAGGAAAATAACGTAAGAGTCAAATAGAGGTCTGTTATTTTTAATGAGCCCTACATGTGCATTGGTTATGCAATAAACTTAATTTCCATTTTTAAAAAGGGAGTGTTTCATAGGAGGTAGAACAGCTGACTGAAAAACGTTCAGTGTGATGAGAATTCATGAGGGCTTCTGCCTGGGATACGACGATGATTAAAGGGGACCCCACAACATTCTTCTCAGTGGCCCTAACCAAAAGGGCGGTGGCAGTAATGGCTCCAAGGCAAGAGGGATATCACGGTGCCATGGGGTCCAGCTGCTGGCTATAATACCCTGTGGTCGATGATGGCCCCTGTTTTCAGGTGTGTACTTCAAGGACAGTCCCTTCCTTTTCATATACAAAAAGGAAAGGGGAATATGGTAACTGGGATGTCCAAGAGCAGGTAGGTTCATTAAACTCTCTCTCAAAGCTTTAAAGGCTATATTCTCCAAATTGGGTTGGGGGTTGTTAATCTTTAGTAAAACATACAGAGGTTTGGCCATAAGGGAGAGATGTAGGATCCAATTTCAGCGGTAACCACTAGCCTGGGAAAACCTTGCAGTTTGGGGTCTGGGGAAACGTAGGAAACCATAAAGCCTATCTGGATCTGATATTATTCTGATATCAGATGCCCTAAATATAGAGCTTGGGTTTGGGCAAACTGCAGTTTTTCCTTGGCGACCTTATGTCCCTTAAAGGTTAAAAGCTTCAGCCAGTAGATGCTGTCTCCCTATGAGGAGACTTGAGAGGAAGAGCAAAGAAGCAAGTCATCCACATATTGCAACAAAGTAGAACCCCTAGGGAACTTTGTATCACCCATATCAGCCTTCAGGATCTGTGAGAAATAAGGACTCTCGTAAAATCCCGAGGCATTACTGTCCATGGGAATTGTTTTCCTTCCCAAGGGAAGGCAAAAAATGTATTGCCTAGTTTCGTCAACTGGGATGCTGAAGAGTGCACTACGTAGATCAATTATAGTAAAGGATTCGCTTTCAGGTGGGATGGATGCTAGTAGGATATGAGGGTTAGAAACAACAGGGTGTCAAGGGATAGCAATACTGTTTATTGCTCGGAGGCCCTGGACAAACAAACCTCCACCCTTGGCTCATGAGTTTTAACAGGGATTAGTGCAGGTAGTAATGAAGCTGAGTCTTGTAATAGTCTATTACAGGCTCTGTATTTTGAAGGGTGTCTTTGCTTATGTGGTCTTTGATTGATCCTGGGACAGGGTTTTGAAGGACCTGCTTGAATATGATACGACATGCCCTGAGGATTCTGACAGTATCAATTGAAGATTTTGCCCACAAACAGGATGGTAGCTTATCCAGTAAGTACAAGTGATCAGGGCTCCCAGATTCAGCTGTAGTATCATTAGAAATGGAGCACGTGTCGAGAGGTCATTCACTTCATCTGATTGGCTATTTTTATGGTTCCTGTCAAATTCTAGAATTATTTTCCTCTCTTGGGAGAATTTCCAGCATGATTCTTTTCTAAGAAATCTTGGACTACTAAATGAGTAGGGATGAAGCAACTAAAGGTAAAGGGGGACTCACCTTCAATGGCCTAAACAAAACGGGATAGTTTCAGAGACAGGAACCTGTTGCGCTTCATTAGCGATCCCCACTAT
The DNA here is from genome assembly GCF_054644295.1 of Miniopterus natalensis. Taxonomy (NCBI): domain Eukaryota; kingdom Metazoa; phylum Chordata; class Mammalia; order Chiroptera; family Miniopteridae; genus Miniopterus; species Miniopterus natalensis. The sequence goes on from NC_142091.1 coordinate 35,806,342, forward strand.
TTGAACCGATTTAGTGCCCCGAGGAAGGGGAGCTCTATAATAGCCGGGCTGAGCACTGAGAGTCTGGCTCCAATGTCAATAAGGAGAGAGAGATTCATTCCCAATCTGGAGAGTGGTTTCTCTAAGGCGACTGAGAGGAAGGATTGGGAAGAGCACCAGTAGTTCCTCAGAGCCCCGTCACTGGGAATTAGGAGGACTTTGGAAGGGCTGGTTAAAAGGCTGAAGGCACCTAATGTGTAAGTTTGTAACCATTTCTTTTCCAATGTCCTGGTTCTTTGCAATAGTAAGAGAAACTAGGAGGTTTTTTATTTTGCATATGTGACCAGATAAAAAGAAGCTAGGAAAATTCCTGGGTAAGTGGAATGGGGAAACTGAGGCAAGAAAATTAAACAAGGCCAAACAGTTTGGGCAGCTTGCAGCCAGCTTGTGATCGCAGAACCTTATCTTCCCCAACCAAGGACACTTGAGAGCAAATAGCTTATACCTCTCCTCCCTAACCAGAGAATATATAGCTTAAATCACCCTGGCTGGGGAAATAGAGAACAAAGATCCAATTAATGCCATTCGTTCCAGCTAAACCCAAGGACAGATGAAGTCTGGGGGGACAAATAACCAAAACCCCCAAAGCATTTGGATGGTATCACTTGAGGGGAGAATGTGGCAGGATAAATAGCTGCTAGGTCAGGAGGAAGAGAAGGAGAGAAAAGAGTTTATCTCACCCGCTGAACAAAGAAGTCAGCAGTCCTGGGAATGGCCAAGATAAAATCTCCAGATGGTGTCATAAATTCTGGGAAAAGCCACAACAATGTAAAAGGGGAAACTTGAGACCTATAGTGGGGAATAGTATAAAACCCTTGAACCCCCACCAGGCGGGACACTCACACTAGCCGAGTTTCCACTTCTGCTTTATGCCAGGTGTATTTTTAATAAATTGGCTTGTTTTGCTTCAACACTGCTTTCTGTCACTCATCTTAATTATTTTTTGAGAGTGTGACAAGAGCCAAGGAGGGGAGAGCCAAGCCTCCTTCAAGTCGGCCTGCTCTCTGGTAACATAGGGACCTCCATTTGCCAGAGTTAAAAAATTAGAATTTTTGTGATTTTTATTTCAGGTGACTCATCTAGGGTGTGAGCAAGCTAATTTGCTGAATTGACAAATCTAGATATTCTGTCATCATTGATGTTTCTCTTTCTCCCTCTCCCTTCCTGTCTCTCAAATCAATAAAACATATTTTTTTAAATGTTACACATAATGGCCATTGGTATTCTGAGTTACTTTTGGTCACATCACTCCATTTAGTTAGAAATGTGTATAAGGAGGAATGATGATTTCTAAACATAAAATCGGTCAGAGTGCCTGAAGGGGGGCACCCTCAAAGTGTTGAGATAATTGGGATTCCATTTTTGAGAGGCTTTTCCTCTAGAGCAGAAGCCTAAACAACCTGCAGGCCAAATACCAGCATTGATCCAGTTCCAAAAGAAGTCAGACCTAAGGCCACCACAGTTCCATTGAAACAACCTGGTTTGAAAAGGGTCAGGCCCAAGTGCCAGTTATGTACTCGTGAACTAAACAAGGCCTTTACTGAAAAAGACAGAGCTTTAAATTAGATCCCAAATAGAGCCTAGAGAGCTTCAAAATGCAAAGACAGGAAACTCAGCTGCAGGAGAAAAACTTACTCCCAAACTCCAGGGTGGGCGAGGAAGCAGCGAGTTCAGTGGGCTCTGTGGGTACTATGCCTGTTTACTCACCAGCCTCTTGAGTTGTTGAGGGTCTCCTCTGGATCCCCATATGAGCCACCAAGTGATGGAACCATAACTAAAAGTCGTTACTGATAGACATATGTACTGTTTTCAATCTTACTCTTTTAAACAGATCTGCAAAATGTACCTATGTCATTGTGCACTTGTATTAGTTTGGCTCTAGGATAAGTTTCTAGAGAGGAATTGCCTGGTAAAATATATATACGATTATAATTTTGATATATGTAATTTTGCCACGTTACCTTTCACAGAGTTTATAACTATTTACTCCAACCAGCAGTATATGAGAGCACCTGTTTTTCCATAGTCTTGCCAACATAGTTATCAAATTTCTCGATTTTCCAGTCTAATGGGTGGAAAATAGTATTTCAATATAGTTTTAATTTGCACTCCTTTTGTAAGTCAGCATTGGTCATCTTTTCACATGTTTAAAAATCATTTGTATTTTTCTGTGAACAACCTGTTCATATGTTTTGCTTATTTTCTATAGGTTTGTTGGTCTTATTGATTTGTAGGAGCTCTTTGCTTAAGAGATTAGCCCTTTATAATAGGAATTGCAAACTTTAACACAATATGTATTACTTCTAACCCAGTTTATTGTTCTCTTGCTTTGCCGGTAGGTAGGGAGATAGGTGTGTGCGCGCATGTTTCGTAGCTACAAGTGCAGGATTTGTAGCTTTTTGTGTAGTTACTGTAATGATCATTTCTTTCTTATGGTTCTTAGACATTATGTAATAGATAGACTTTCCCACTCAGAAATTATAACAGAAATGTACATTTTATTCTATTACTTTCACAGTTTCATTTTCTATTTTATTTAAGTATCTGATCCCTTTGGAATAGATCCTGATCTGTGCTTAGAGAGAATCAACTTTGTCACAATGTCATTTAAATGTCAAATGCCATCTCAAATCTTTTCCCCACTATTTGAGATGCCAACTCTAACATAACTTAAGCATTTTATACATGAATATCCATTTGTGAACTTACAGTATATTAAATTTTGATGGTTGGTCTATCTATATATTTGGCAACACACTTTGCTTTAAGTAATGAGGCTTTATAGTATATTTTTTGTTCTATGATTACCAAAGTTTCCCCTAATTGCTATTCTTATTTTTCTGTCTGAACGTTACAATTACCTTTTCCTATTTTAAAAAAAATGTTGCTTTTTATTGAGTTCATGTTAAAATTTTAAATCCACTTAGGGAGAATTGAGCTCTTTATTAGCACATATATTTTAATTTGGCCTAAAGTAATATTTTTACCTTCTGTATTAGTTTTCTGTGATTACTGTATAAAATTACTACAAATTTGTTGGCTCAAGACAAGAGAAATTTATTTTCTCACAGTTCTGGAGGCCAGAAGACCAATATCAAGCTGTCATATGACCATGCTCCCTCTGAAGACTCTAGGGTAGAATCTTGTTCTTGCCTCTCTTGACTTCTGATGACTCCATGTGTTCTTTGGCTTGTGGCTGTGTTATTTCAGTCTCTGCCTCCATGATCACACTGTCTCCTTTTCTGTATCTTGCCCTCTATATGTGTCTGTTCTCACTCTATCCTTTAAACCAGTGGTGGGGAATGTCCAGCCCATGGACCATATATGGCCTTTGAAATCATTTGGTCTGGCCCTGCCAAGGCCTCACCAAAGAGAAGCAGTTCCACCCATCACATTAGGGGTGAGTTAATTAAATGTTTGACCAAATATAGCAGGCTAATTTTTAAGTTGATAATTTTGTATGGCCTGCAAATGATGTTATAAATATCCAAATGGCCCTTGGCAAAAATGGTTCCCTGTTTTAAACAGATACATGTGATTGAATTTAGGGCCCACCTGGATTATCCAAGATAAGTACCTCCTCTCAAGATCTTTAACTTAATCACATCTTTTTATGAGAAACCAGCAGACAGCCTTTTGGGAACTTCTTTGCTTTTCTCTTGCTACCTTTAAGAGTCCCTCTTTGTCTTTAATTTTTGGCATTTTAATTAAGATGTGTCTGGGCATGGGCCTCTTTGAGTTCTTCTTGCTTGGTACTCTGTTTGCCTCCTGAACTTGTGTAACTTTTTCCTTCACCAGGTTAGGGAAGTTTTCTGCCATTATATCTTCAAACAGGTTCTCTATCCCTTGGTCACTTTCTTCACATTATGATACTCCTATGATGTGAATATTGTTACATTTCATGTTGTCCCACAGCTCCCTTAAACTATCCTCTTGTTTTTTGTTTTTTCTTTTCCATTCTGTGATTTAATGATTTTTTTTCTACCCTATCTTCTTATTCACTGATCTGATCCTGGGCTTCCTCTAATCTGCTCTTTATTTCTTCCAATATATTCTTTATTCCTGCTATGTTATTCTTCATTTCTCAGTGGTCATTTTTTATAGTTTCTATATCTTTTCTCGTGCTGTTGAGCATCCTTATAATCATTATTCTGAACTCTATATCTGATAAATTGCTTTCTCCATTTCATTTAGCTCTTCTTCTGGAGAATTCTCTTGTACTTTCATTTGGGGCTTATTTTTTGTCTCCCCATTTTGGCTTCCTGTTTGGGTTTGTTTCTATGTATTAGGTAGATCTGCTAGGACTCCTAGTCTTTTTGGAGGGTCTTTGGTACAAGCCAATGTCAGACTCTGTTTTTGGCTGGCCACGGGTACTCTGTTTGGACCTGTCAGCAATCTACAGCTTGTGGCTCCCTCTGCTGAGGCTAGGTGTGTATGGAAAGGACCAAGATGCGAACCAAGGTCTGCTTTTCCTAACCGTGGGTCTAGAAGCAGATCAGGCAAAGAATCAAAGCTCACAGAGGTCTGCCTCTGCCTGCAGGCTGATTGTTATTCTCAGTCTCATAATGACCCTCAGGCTGTAGACCACAGCAAGGTGTAAATTCCAAAGGGTAGGGTGAGAGGTTTTCCAACAGGGTGGGGCAAATGCTCCCCCCCCCCCCCAGGCAACTGCCTTGATCCTAAAGGTCTGCCTGAGAAAGATGTCCTCTGCAGTATGGGGGAACGACTCAGCACTGGAATCTAGGCACTGCCCTCCAAGCTCTATCCGCAGAGTCACCAACTCTGAATTCTCCTTACTCAGCTCTAGTCCACTCTGCCCTCCCTCTGCTGGAGCCCAAGGTAAGTAACTTCACATGAAATTTTGTGTGTTGACCCTTTAAAAGGGTGCTGGCATTTCCAGACACCTCTCCCTGGTAGACAGAACCCCTGCTGCTTTTCACTGCCAGGTGTTATGTGGGTACCTTTCTCAGTTCTGGTGCTCTGGTCTGGGGAGCCCAGCTTGGGGTTTAGACCCCAGAGTTCTCAGTGGGAACCCCCCCACAGCTGAGATATCACTCCAGACCTTCAGCTGCTGTCTGTGGGAGCCCAGCCAGCCCTCTTGCGACTCCACACTTCCTAGCAGTCTCTGTGTGGTCTCCACTTTACATCCTTGGTTAGAAGGGTGCTTTCCAGCTCGTCTTCAGTTGATTGTTCAGGATGGTTTTTCTATATTTTAGTTGTAATCCCAGTTTGGTCCTGGAAGAATGTCAGTGTAGCTTCCACTTAATCTGCCCCCATCTTGGAATCTCTAATTACATCTTTTGCCATATAAGATAATATTCACTGGTTCCAGGGATTAAACTGTGGACATATGTTTTTTGGGGAGCCACCATTCAACATACTACATCCTTCTGAATTACTGTATAAGAATCATAGAATACTTAAACTCTGATTATTCCTCTCAACTTATGTTTTTGTTGTCCGGTATTTTAGTTTAATGTTGTTTATTTTTAACCAAATGAAGTGGTATTCTTGTATTACATTGTCAGTGTCCAGATTTCCCACATATTTATGAATATCTTTGCTTATCACTTTCCTTTTATGTCAGACCTTCCATTTGGGATCATTTTTCTTCTTCCTGAAGTACATCCTTTAGAATTGCCTTCAGTGGGCTGTGGCAATCTCTGTCTTTTTGTCTGAAAAGCTTTATTTTGCTTTTATTGTTGTGTTTCATTAGCTATAGACTTCTGCATTGACAGTTAATATTTTTAAGGTTTTATTATTTGACAGCAGTTTTAGGTTCACAGTGAAATTGAGAGGAAGGTACAGAGATTTCTCATATAACCCCTGCCCTCACACATGCATAGCCTTTCCCTTTATTAACATCCCCCACCAGAGTGGTACATTTGTTAAAACTGATGAAGCTACATTGACGTATCATAATCACCCAAAGTCCATAGTTTACTTTATGGTTCACTCTTGGTGTTCGAACAAAATGTATAATGACATGTATATCATTATAGTGTCACACAGAGTATTTTTACTGCCCTAAAAGTTCTCTGTGCTCTGCCTATTCGTACCTTTTCCCTGCTCCCCAACCTGTGGCAACCTTTTATCTTTTTACTGTCTTCATAGTTTTTCTTTTCCAGGATGTCATATCGTTGGAATTACACAGTTTGCAGCCTTTTCAGATTGACTTCTTTCACTTAGTAATATGCATTTAACATTCCTCCATGTCTTTTTGTGGCTTGATAGTGCATTTTTTTGTAAAAAAAAAAAAAAAAAATTTGAATTATACTTGATATACCATACTGTGTAAGTTCAAGGTATACACATATTGATTTGATATACTTTTTTACAATATGATTACCCTAGTAGCATTAACTAACACATCTATTGCATCACATAATAATTGTTTCTTTTTAGTGTTGAGAATACTTCATATCTTTTTAGTGCCAAATTCTATTTCATTGTCTGAATGTACCACAGTTCATTCACCTACTGAAGGACATATTGGTTGCTTTCAAGTCTGGGCCATTATAAATACAGCTGCTATCAACATCAGTGTGTAAGTGTCTATGTGGAAGCAAGTTTTCAACTCCTTTAGCTAAATACCAAGGAGTGCAATTGCTGGATCGTGTACTAAGAGTATGTTTAGTTTTGTAAGGAACCACCAAACTGTTTTTCAAAAGAGGTGTACCATTTTCCATTACCACCAACAATGAATGAACGTTCTTGCTGGCACCACCTCCTCACCAGCATTTGGCGTTGTCACTGTTCTGGATTTTGATCATTGTAGTGGTGTGTTACACCATTGCCCTCTACCCCAGACCCTGGCAACCACCATTCTACTTGTGGTCTCTATGATTTTTGAAAACTCTAGGTACCTCATATAAGTGGAATCATAGAGAAGTACCATTTTATGTCTGGCTTATTTCACTTAGTATAATGTCTTCAAAGTTCATCCATGTTATAGAATGTCCTTCCTTTTTAAGGCTGAATAGTATTTAATTATGTGTATAAACCACAGTTATTTATCCTTTCATTGCTGATGGACATTTGGGTTGTTCCCACCTGATTTTCATTTCATTTAACTTTTGTTTTCTGCAGATTTCTTACTTTCTTGACAGTTCAGTATGATCCATTTTAAAAATTAATTTTTAGAAATAATGTATTTAGCTTTTTAATTCTTTTCTTTGGGATGGTCATTCAGAGCATCTAAACCACCCTACTGAAGACCAGAAGAAAACCGCAGAGAACACATGTTTATGTTCTTCCTTTGAGGGCATTAGAAAGGGAAGATTCTGAGGTATGCAGTAATTAATATACAGTTTTATTTGTTTTAATTCTTCCCTTGAGGTCTATTAGATAATTATTTCTTTACCTGTGAGAAAACCTTTAGACTATCATAAGAAAACTCATCTCTGTCTTGCAGGATTTGGCACATTGTGCCAACCTCCACCCGTCGCCTCATGCTCCAATATTCAGTAGTAGCATTTGAAACTTGTATGGAGATATCAAAATTGTACACTGCTTGAGCTGAAAAGATTTAATTCTAACCTCTCTTCCCTCCACCACTGTGTCTTAAAGATCAGTTGACCAAGGTTAAGTGACTGGCTCAGGGTCACAGAAGGAGGCTGACAGCCAGAACTTCTGTTGCCTCACTTCTGTCCCAGTATACCTTCTACTTCCATGTTCTTTCTCTCTTTGGGGTGACTTTCTGTGATCCCGTAATGATTTCAGAGCTTGGCCTTTTGAAAAATTGCTATGGGTGTTGATGAAAATGATTGGACACTGATACATGGGTCAGAGTAGAAGCAAAAATCCTCATCTAATTAACGGCTTGAAGACCAAATAGAATTGGCCTTCCATATTTTACGCCACTCCTATCTCCCCTATGCGTGGCGTCTTTTTAAATAATAGAATGTTAGAGTTTGGGAAACGCTTGTGATCACTCATTCAATCCCAGATTGCCTACAGGGACATTTTGGGAACCTCCACCTGTAAACTTTGCTACTCTTTGTAGTTGAAGAAACTGAGACCTAAAAGATACAGATGACTTCTCCAAGGTCATATAAGGTGTTCAGAGCAAAACCAGAGCTGTACCTAGGTCTCCTGATTCTCACTGTAGCAGAGGATTTCCATCGTACTAATGCTTTAACTTTGCTCCTGGTCTTCAACTGAGCTCCACCTTCATGGCCTGTGTTTTGAGACCGTGGTTTGCCTTTGAGAATAAGCCAGAGCCTGAAGGGTTAATGGAGATTGAACGGTGAAGTGGGAGCCCTTTCCTCCTCTTTTCGAGGAGGGAGCCTCTGGGCTGTCTCACTTGCACCGCAGGTGTTCCATTATGGTGTAATGATGTAATTACCAGTAATGCTGCTGCTGCCGGAGTCGTGGTGGAGAGCAGCATTAAGGGAAAGACCAGCCCCAGCTCTCTCCTAAGAGCCATTTCAGCCCACTTCAGTCTATTAGATTCAAGATGCTGGGAGGCGAATGGCTTCAGCAGAGGAAAAGGTCAGATCTAAAAGCTTTTCTGGGCATGGTATTTATTGTTGCTTTTTTGACCTTCAGAAAAGTCCCCTGTGTGTTTGTCCTTGGTTTCTGCCTTCCCCATTAATGCTTCAAAGCTGCATTGCTGGCCAGGCCAGGTCTTTAGCATAGGTGGTTTCCTATGGGGTTATTTGAGAAGGCCAAGTCCTATTGCCTTCCATACCACCATTATAGGGTCAGAAGTCTTTTCATCTCTGTAAAATTTTAGTTTTCAGCATTTCTGTACATATATATATATATATATATATATATATATATATATATATATATATATATATATATATAGTTAGACCTAAACAGTTTATGAGATAATACTTTAAATACAGAAAAATAAGGAATAGGACTTAGTGCCATGGGCAAATCACTTACCCTCTTCCAAAACATACAGCCTGCCACCTGATGATTATGAGGAGGTAATTATGGTCTCTGGAACACAGTAAACCCTTCCAAAACTGTTCTTCTTTGTGGGGATGGCCATTATTCTTTCTGTCGTGTCAAGCATCGGCTGGACCAGGTATGCACTGTGGGACACACAGAGTCAGAATCAGAGGTCAGCTCCTGCTGTCAGGGCACTTTACCTGTTTGCTAATTTGATGAACACAAAGGAAAACATTGGTTAGAGTCATAGAAAAGTGGCTGTCATAGGAAGGCACAAGCAAGTTTTGCTTACTGTAGTGGTTCTCAAAGTACTGCCCGCGGATCAGTAGCATCGGCACCACATAGGAACCTGTTAGAAGTGCAGATTCTCAGGCCCCAGGCCAGACCTACTGAGTCATAAGCTCTGAAGGTGGGGCCTAGAGTCCGAGTTTCACCAAGCCCTCTAGTGATTCTCCCCCCCCCCCCCCCCAGTGATTCTGATGCATATTGAAGTTGGGAAACCACTATCTTATTAGTTAGGACTAGGAGTCATTTGATAATATAAAATCCCTTATGTTTATCTAGAGCTGCAGTGCCTGGTACAGTATCCACTAATCATGAGTGGCTATTTATATTTAAATAAGTTAAAACTAAGTAAAATTTAAAATGCAGTTTCTCAGTCACACCAGCCACGTTACAGGTGCTCAGTAGAACATGTGGCTAATGGCTGCTATACTGGACAGCGCAGATATAAACATTTCTACCATCGCAGAAACGGAATAATGCTGGGCTCAGAGCATTGGTCCTCAAGCGTTAGCGTGAATCAGATCACCTGGAGGACTTGGTAAAACGTAAACTGTGAAACTCCATCATAAGAGTTTCTGACTCAGTAGGTCTGGGACTCGCTGGAGAAATTACACTTCTAGCAAGTTCCCAGGTGACACTGTTGCCGCCAGTCCAGGGAGCACGCTTTGAGAACCACTAGTCTAGAGCAACGATTCTTGACCCGAAATCTGTGAACCTCCTAAAATTGAAGGTGAAATATTGTACATATCCATATAACAAAGGTTCCAGGATATAGGGCCTGCAGTTTTCATCTGAGTCTCACGTGGGTCAGCAGATCAGTCAGGAGACCTCTTAGCTGCAGTTAGAAGAAAATCTGACTAATAGTGACTTAAATCACAGGACACTGATGTTCATTTGGCAACGGAAGAGACAGGAAGTTGCAGGGTTCTTTCAGCGGCTCAGGCGCGTCACTAAGAAAATCAGGCACTTGACTTCCTCAGAAACCCCCTGCTAGGTTTCTGGTCAGAACTCCTCACATGCCCACCTCTAGACCAGTCCTGACACTGGGGAGTGGGATTTGCATAATTAATTGCTTTAGACCAATTGTGACTCCACCTCTGGGACTGAGGGGGAAGGGGTCTGCCTTCCCTGAGACCGTGGGGTCTCTGTCAGTTCTCTGAACAAAATATTAGGGACAAGGGGAGAAGTGGCTCCTGGGTCGATAGGGATCTCTGTCTATCGCAGTGAGTAACTTGCTAGACAAGCCGGGCCTGCACAGGCTCAGCTGTGAAGATGTACTTGGCTTTGTCCTCTGGTGCCTTATGGCAGGTCTGTGAAGCAGTTCTGCGCACAATGGGGGTGAGGTGGGGTGGGGTGGGATTTAGGAGCCTGATCCAGGTTTCTGGAGTCAGCATCTCGCTACCCTGAAAGTTAGTCCCCCTCTGACTTTGGCCCCAGTTCTAAAAAAGGGCTCTTGCCTGGTTCCCTTGGCCAAGTCCCTGCGTTGTACTTTGATTCTTTAGGGATTCACAGTATTCCTTTTCTCTCGCTAGTCCTCTTAGAACCAGAATCCTGAGACCAAACATTTGGATTCTTCTGCCAGACTCCCTGGTTCCTATCTACCTGCCTGAATCCCTGCTTATCTCCTCCCATCAGTATGCTTCAGACACTCTGCTTTGCTAAGTGGAGAGATCATGTCTAAAAATGTACAATTTGCGTCTTCCATGCAGAAATGGTAAGCGAAGCCCTGGGAGTAATGAGATCATTGAAGGAGATGATGTAAGAAGAAAAGCTGAGAGCACCCACCCCCACCCACAGAATCCAGTTAAGGGCCTGGTCATCTACGTTTTTATCTGTAAACTCCTCAAATCAATAGACGTACAAAGCACACACAAATCAACACACATCTGTAGACCTAATAAACAGCGTTCCCTGCAGCCCTGGGAATCCAGAGAGGTGCCTGATGAAAGAGACGATGGCGTCTGAGCCAGCAGAGCTCTCCGTCTGTCCCCTATCCCCTATCCCCCCGGGGCAGTGCTGCTTTTGTGTGTTTTTGTATATTATGGACAGACTTTTGTATGCAGAAATAAAGGGTTCCACTTCTTATTAAAAAGGGTGGGGGCATTGACTAAACGATATCGAAGGTGCCTTTTAGCCCTGGCGTTGGCTCCGGGGCTGGAAGCCAGAATACAGGTACTAGGCTATAGCGTAGGAAACAGAAGTGTAATACTTTCCTGTTTAGGAGCTAGAACTCTGACCCTCTTGTTCTGTGGTTTTTGAGCTGACAGTTGCCTCAGTTAACAGCTGGATACAGTACCCAATTGTTTGCAGCCAAAGTCCTGCAAGTCTGTTTCCTCTAAAAGCTTCTTCCGCAACTTCCTCCCCCATCCTCCCAGGACAACAGACGTGGACACAAGGGGGAACGTTTCGGTTCCCCTGCGGGCTTGTGTGTCTTCCCCTCACACCCTTGTCCAGGACGTCTAGGGAATTTTTATTTTCCAAATATGCTTACCAGAAACAATTTGGCAGAGCATAGCCTGGGGGCGGAGGCTCTAGTTAAATGAGCACAAAAGCACATGTCCCCGTGGTAAACGCTTGACGCGCGTGGAGAGGGACGGGGCAGAGGAGCTCCACGGTAAAGCTGCAGCCCCAGCCGAGTCAGGCGTGGAAATGAGGAACGACCCAGAGCTCTGCAGCGTGCATGAGGCCGTCTAATCCCTGACCCTCAGTAACACACACTCAGGAGTCTGACAGAATTTCAGTGTGTTTGTGTATGAAGTTTTTATTTGGTATTATAATTTATACCGATGCAACGAAAAGCTGCCTGTTTTTATCCTACAGATTTCAGAAAGTAAAGCTTGGCTGCTGGGGCATAACCAGGGAGCAGAGCAGTTCTCAGAGAGGACACGCATGAGCATCTCCAGGGTTGGGGGGGGGGGGGCGGTGGCGAGATTATTTTTGGTTATAAACGGAGGGCCTTTGTTAAAAGTTGAAAAACATGATCAAGCCAACCTTCTGAGGCTGGGAGAGGAAAGGTGACTTTCCGAGGTCACACAGATGATTAGACAAAGTTAGTCCCAGGCCCAGGTGGCTTCACTCTCTGTCCCTGGAGTGGGCCCTTTCCCGGCTGCCCCTCCAGAGCCGAGTTTCCCGTGGTTTCTCCCTGCGGCCCACTTTCTGCGGCTCCGGCCACACCTTCTTGGGCTGTTGGCCTGGCTTCAGGGGAGATGGGCTACAGCTGGTCTGAAATAGAAAGACTATAAATTGATTTAGACTTTCAGAATGACCCCATTCACTTTAACTTCTTCCACTGTGATGAATGAAAATGCAGACAACAGAGTGTTTCACAAGACAAACAACTCAAAGGGAGTAAGGAAAACCAGGAACAGGGAAGTGTGCAGTTTGTTTTTGCTTTTAAAAAGAAGCATAGTACAGAACTTCTTGGGTTTTGTTTTGTTTTTTTACCTCTGTCATCTGTGACCCATTCGCCTGTTCAGCCAAGATATTTTGGCGTTTTCTCTCTGGGAAACCAGTGGGTGGGTGAGTATGGAGGAGCCAAGAGTTAACAAAATACCAGCAGATGCTGGGGCCGAGTGAGAGGATTCACCCCAGCCTCCCAAGCAGAGGCGTACCCCTCCTGCTGCCCCCCCGGGATCCTTAGAGAAAGACTGCTCAAACTCTGCCACTTGGGAGGGTTTTCCAGTCCTGAGGAAGGAAACCCTCAGGGACGCTTCCTGTCCGTAGGCCGTCAGGGCTTTGCCCGTCTGAGGATGCCCCGAGCACTGTAGGAAGTAATAGCATTGTGTCCGAGCCCAACCTTACCTGGTTTGATTCCAGGTCCACCGTCGGTTCGTTTACCATCTGTGTGCTTTCCATGAGTTCCTTAAACTTTCCAAGGCTGTTTTCTCATCTGTGATAGAGATAATAGTGCCTACCTCATCAGATTTGTTCGAGTTAAATAAGATAATGCTTATAAAGTACGAGGCACATTGCCAAACACTTGATTGATACTCAGTAAACTGAAAGGTTTTTGCAACACTACCCTTTTCCTGAGCGACTTCAACGCAGCTTTCTCCTTTCCCTGCCACCGTGAGATGAGGGAAGAGTAGCTTTCTGCCTTGATCCTAGTGGCAGTGGGAGTGGCCCGGTGAATTCATTTTCCTTCAAGGTGACAAGGAAAATAAATTTACGCACAATAAACTGCCTATTTTTTAATTCAGTGAGTTTGATAGTTGTCTATACCTGTGAGGCATACAGAACATCTCTATCAGTCCCCAAAGGTTCCTCTTGTCCCTTTGCCGTCTGTCCCTTCTCCTTTGCCCTTAGCCCCGGGCGAGCACTCATCTGTTGTCACTATAAATTCATTTTATATGAATAGAAGCCTGTGATGTGTACATTTTTATCTTGTTTCTCTCACTCAGCATACTGATTTTTAAATGTGTCCATGTGGCACATACCCTTTTCATTGTTGCGTAGTATTCCATTATATGGATATACCATCTACTGGCGGGCATTTGGGTTGTATCCAGTTTCTGGCTGTTTTAAATAAAGCTGATTTGAACATTCATTTGCGTGTCTTTGTATGGGCATATGTTTTCATTTCTCCTGGGTAAATAGCCAGCAGTTGAATGGCTGGGCCATATGGTAGTTGTTTGTTAAACTTTTTAAGAAACTGCCGTACTTTTCCAGACTGGCTGTATCCTTTTACATTCCCACCGACAGTGTATGCCATTTTCAGCCGCTCCACATCCCTCCCCAACACTTAGTATATCGTCAGTCTTTTCCATTTTAGCCGTTTTAATGAGTTTACAGGTAATAGTATTTCATTGTGGTTTTAATTTGTGTTTCCTTGATGCCTAATGATGTTGAACATCTCTCTTCATGGCTTTTTGTATATCTTTTGTGTAGTCTCTATTCAAATCTTTTGCACATCTTAAAAGGTATATAGTTTATCTTCCTGTTATTGAATTGTAAGAGTTCTTTACAGGGTCCGGATACCAGATCTTTGTAAGATAGAAATATGTGAAATTTTCCTTTCAGTTTGTGAAAACATGTGAATATATTATCTGAGTCTGGCTTGCCTTTTTATTTTCTTAATGGGGCCATTTGAGGAAACACTTTGAATTTTGTTGAAGTCTATTTTTTCTATTTTTCTTTTATGATTTATGCATTTTGTATACCTACCTCAGGGTCCCACAGATTTTTCTCATATATTCTGTGAGCTTTTAGTCTTAGCTTTTATACGCAGATCTGTGATCCATTTCAAGTTAATTTTTGTATGTGGTGTGAAGTAAAGGTGAGTATGGAAATTATTTGAGTGTCTATTATGTATCAGGAACTTTACTTAATTTTCAGTAAATAAATGTTCTAAGATGTGTAATTATTGCCATTTTAATAATGAGGAAAACAGATCTCCAAAAGATTAAGTGACTTGCTCAAATCATACAACTAAGATTCAAGCCCATGCTTTCCCGGTGCTGACACCCATATTCTTCCTACCCTGTTAGGCTGGCACTGTGTTTTCAACATTGAATTAGAATCTATATAAATAATGCCCAGCTGTAACCCATGAAGAGGATATTAAAATGTGAGATGGTACTGCTTTCTGAGGTCGTTCACATATCAAGCCCAGCCTTATGAGATCAAGCACAGAGATGGTGAGACCAGGGCCAGGGATTCCACGTCAGCCCCTGTGCTTGGGCCTATATCTCGGAAGCTATAAACACAACTCTTTTGGTGCTCTCTCGACAAGGAGCCTTTTTCTGAATTCTTTTCCCATTTTACAGCTGGTCCATCAGAAATACAAAGTTAAGGGCCTGTCCTCACAGACAGTTAATCCTCAGAACACCCGGCTGGATGGCTGAGTCCCACTGTGTTTGGTTTGGGTTTTTATTTTTGGAACACAAATAGTGAGTCAGCCTCCCTTCTCGCCCTCTCTCTTCCTCACTACCCCTTCTGGATGGATTCTCTTAGATGCTGTGGCCACACTAGGTAAATAGTCTTTTCCTTAAAAACGTCCTTTGAACCCTCGCAGAATAATGTGTGAGAAGCCCCCTGCCCTTTGCTACTTGATGTGCCCCAGCCCCTTGAAAAGAAAGATCTGTTTAAGGCTCTTCACTTTGGTCCTCTTCGAAGCGTCTGTGAGTCTTACTTAGCCAGGGCTACTTTGTTTCTTAAAAAAAAACCCACACAACTGTGGGAGGGGATGTGAGGGTAACAGCTGTATCTCTCTGTTCTTGCTTTTCAACAATGTAGCGCTGGTGCGCTCGCTGCCTCTGCTGCCTTTCTTTCGGAGGCAGTGTGCTGCAGGGGGAAGAGCACGTAAGAAGTTTGTAGGTTTGAGTCCCAGCTCCAGTATTTGCCTCGCCAGCAAATCCTCCAGTCTCTATGAGGTTCAGCTCCCTTTTCCTTTCTGTAAAATGGGAACGACACGTACCTTAAGGGTCTGCCGCAGAGTGTCTGCCCAGTGTCTGGCCCACGTGTGTGCTTTTGTTCCCTTCCTGTTCTCTTTTGCCCTCTTTCTGAGGAGTAAGGACGTGGGGTACTCATAAAAAGTCTGAATAGGGGGTGTTTGAGTTTTATAAAATGTCGTGTTGTGTTGTTTTTGGTGTGTTTTTTTTTTTTTTTAGTACAGAGCCCTATTTAAGATGCCCTTGAAAAAAAGAGAAACACTTGCTTTCTCTTTGGCCGAGCCGGGCTGTCTAGTTTCAAAGTCCCGCCGTGGAGGGTGAGACGTAGGAGTCATTCCGCCCGCCGTTTTCCCTGCAGCTGCCAAGTAGATTGTCTTTGGTCGGTCCCCGGAAGCAAACGCTACGGTGATGTGATTATTTGCTGGCAGGAAGCTTATCTTACGGGCAGACGTGTGAATTGGGAAAGGGTTGGAGAAGACAGTGTGTCTGTCGTACACAGAGACGATCGAGTGTAGGTTAATGGCAGGGAGAGGGGAGCCCCGTCTTCACATGTGAGGGGGTCATACCTCCACCTCCTGAAGTGCAGCGCCGAGGAAAGTCGTTCTCCGTCGGGTGGGACGAGGGCACGTCAGCGTCTCAGTACCTCCTGGTCGCCGTGCCTTACATGGGCCTCGCTTTCCTCTTTACATGAGAGCCCCCTTTCCAGTCGGGGGGCTGGGGGGGGCGCTGCCCTCTGCTTCCCCTTTGCCCGCTAAGGATCCTGCGGTCTCCCCATCACCATGTTTAAACCTGTAGACCCTTTGAGATACAGTTCAGGGCTTAGCTCTTCCAAACAGCCTCCCTTGACTACTCCGCCCAGTTCAGTGGGCCCTCGGCCATCCTAAATCATTCAAGCAGCCTTGAGAAGCTAAATCTGTGAATATTTAATGAGTACAAACCGTGTGTGTGTTGGGGCAGGGGGATCGATTACAGAGGCAGATCCGTTAGTGCCGGTGCCTAGCACTTAAGACTTGACTGTTCCTTGCTCCACTTTTCTCTCCCTCAGCTGGAGTCCCAAACTTCTTCGGGATTGCCCCTGGTGATTCCGTAACTGTAACCTAAATGTCTCCTAGCACATAAATGTAGTTCACATTTTATTTCATTTTCCCAGGCTTCATGCTATCTCTCCAGTTTTGGATGCAGTTTATTTTACTTAGCATTACAGATTTTAAAATGCTTATTATAACCTTTGGGGATAACTTAATGTCTGCAATGTGACTCACTCATTGAAACAGTTTGTACCACCAGAACAGTGGAGCCTTAGTGTTCCCAGATAAAGAAACGGGCATCACTGAATCATTAAAATGAATCAGGCTTGTTTTATGCAGCTTACCCCACTTATGCCTAAAACTCTGTTTTTCCCTAACTGTATACAGAATATTTTGACTCTCCAATAAATAAGATGAGAAATTTAGTCCCTTCTATCATAAGGTATGTGTTGTACGGCTGAATAACATTTACATTCAGATCTATAAAATGAGTAAGTCTTAAGTTTTACCTGTGGATTGATTCTAAGAACAAACAGCTAATAAGTGTTCTTTGCAATATTACGATTATATAAATATTCACAGCCGAGTTGAGTTACATAATTTGACCCACAGATAGAAGATAAAGTTCTAGGAGACTAAACCCGTGACCTTTAAGGAGACTGTTCTGAACATCAAGATCAAATAGGAAATTCTGTTTCCATCTTCTGTCACTTGCTACATTTTCTTTGCTTCATGTTTATACCTTGTCTCTGCTTTTTGTTTTCCCTGGGGTTTGTAATTGCCTTGTTTCCCCTGATTAAAGAAAGAAGCATCTGCATTTTACCTTATGAATGACTTCATTTAGCCTCTTAGTCATAACGTTTATTGTAGGGAAATGACTCTCATCGCAACACATTCTTCCCCAAGTCCACAGAGTTCCTGTTCTAATGTATAGTCCTGCTCCCATTTCATTGAAGTCCGGGGTTAAACCTCCTTTCTTTCTTTCTTTTTTAACTTTTTTCTTTTTAATATATCTTTATTGATTTCAGAGAGAGGAAAAGAGAGGGAGGGAGAGAGAGAGAAACATCAATGATGAGAGAGTCATTGATCGGCTGCCTCCTGCACGCCCCCAACTGGGGATCGAGCCCGCAACCCGGGCATGTGCCCTGACTGGGAATCGAACCCCGATCGCCTGGATCCTAGGTCAATGCTCAACCGCTGTGCCATGCCCGGCCGGGCAAACCTCCTTTCTTGTACCACACATTGGCCTCTTTCTTAAAGTCCTTTTTAATTTTGCTCCTTGGTAATTTTTAAAAAAAACACACAAAAAACATGGAAGTTAAAAGGGAAGTCCTTGCATAGCCCAGCTGTTTTTCAGACAGTCCTTCGGTGAATCACCTTGATTTCTGCTCCTCTCCCTGACCTTGCTCTCCTTACCCTCTGGCCTGTGCCGCCGATCACAGTGCCCACGAGCCACAGGGGAGCTGTGGAGCGCTCGAAATCGGCCTCGTATGAATCGAGGTGTACTGTAAATATATAAAATACATACCGCATTTTAAAAGAGAAAGAAAGCATTTTTTATATTGATTTTATGTTGAAATTATAATATTTTGGATATATTATTAAAATCATTTTCACCTGTTTCTTTTTACTTTTTAAATGTAAAAAGGAAATTTAAAATTATGTATATGACTCCCATTACATGTCTATTGGACAGTCTGCTCTAATCGCCAGCATGGTAGCTTTCCAAGGTCTTATCAAGGGGCAGCGTTAGCTCCTTCAGGCAGCTTTTCCCATGTCCTTTTACCTGGCTTCCTCACTGGGGCTATCCGTAGATGCCCAGCCTGCGTGGTAATACAGCTACAGTATAGTAGTACATTGAAAAGTGTGTCAGTTTCTGGTCTGTTCCTTTTCTCCCTTTTTCCGCTCTCCCCACCCTAAGCACAGTATTAAATTATTCTCCCTCATCCTGCTTTGTCACATATTTTGGATTTAGGAGGGAGGACAATTAAACATATTTTTATTCTGTCGGTTGGGAAACAGAAGACTTGACCGATTTTTATCACTATTTTGAGCAACAATACGACAGTCATCTTTATGCATGCGTCTGGATATTTTCTTAAGATGGATTTCTGGAAGTAGACAGACTGGTTCAGATTATATGAATTTCTTTATTGCTCTTGATATACATATTGACAAATGTATTCCCCAAAAAAGTACCAATTTACTTTCTCAGTGGGTTATTTAATAAAAGATGGGAGCAGTTATCCAAAAGGTGCCAGATTCAATCTGAACCCTCTTACGTGGGCCTTTTTATCTCAGCTTCCGTGGAAAGCATGTCCTCTTTTCTGAATCACTTAACTTTTATGAGCCTTCACTTTCTTATTTGTAAAACAGCGATAATCGTGTCCTGAGGCAATGTACATAATAGCTCACTGAAGGTAATATTTCCATTAATTCATTTTGGCAAGTGTTTGAGAGCCTCGTACTTGTACTGAGCACATGTGCTATACTAGGAACTATGGGGGATGTCCAAAGGATACAGACCCTGGCCTCACAACAAATTTATAATGAAGAGACTGGAGTGGGAGATAAGACACACTCACTAGAAAGTATCTTTCTGTGATTTGTAATGAGCTACAGATAAGGCATTAAAGGGGTTTAGATGGGGGAAGGTTTTGCATTCCATTTAAAAGATCAAGGAAGACAGCCTGGAGGAGGTGATATTTAAGGTAGGCCTTGAAGGAGGAGTGTCATTTCAGCATAGTTGGGCAGTCGAGTGGAGGGTGCATGAGGCGTGAGGATGACCTTGAGCAAAGGCACAGGAATGAGCGCTAGACAGATCAGTTGATAATGTTCACTAGAGTGTCGGCAGAAGGTAAGGTGAACAAACTATAGGTAGAAATTTCTGTTTCTCCGAGCATACTTATTTTCATGTGCCACGCAATGAGGTGCTTCCTGTGTTATTTCTGCTGTGCTTCAGTAGGGAAGGCGGGGAGAAATCGTTCTACTCGGTTTTGGCTCTGGCCAGAATTGAGTAGGCGAAGTTTGTCTTGCCCATAGGGACAAGAGCACAATATGTTTACACTGGCCTTTCTCTTGCACAGAGGTCGGAAACTCTGAGGCATCTTTAAACAGTTCTGAGGCTGTGACACATGACACTTATCCCATCAAATGATAGCTTGCATCAGAAATACTGAGGCGTGGTCAGAGGAAGAAGATTCCCGAAGAGAAGAATAACTTAGACAAAGGATAGGCTGCCAGTAGAGAGAGAAAAGTGAGGGACTTAGGCCTTTGGTGTCATCATGAAAAGGTGAGGAATTTTGTGAAACAAAGAGAAGGACTCTGTTTTCAATCCATCTTCCTTCGGGGAGCTCACTGTCTCCTGGTGTCTTCAGCTGTTCTCTGACAGTCTAGAACCACTCTTGTCATCACCCACCTCCCTCCCAACCACCATACCCAAGACTTTTTTCATCCTCAGCAACACTTAGGATTCTCTTCTCTGTTGCCTATAAAATGAACTCAAATTCCCATGCCTGGCATTCAGGGTGCTCCCAGTCCATCTAGCAGCTACAGTTTATGTTTACCGTCTTATTTTACGTCGTATCCCAGGACTCTAACCTTGAGCCTGTGGCTCAGCATCTCCCATCCACTTCTTCCAAGGGGAGCAGCTCGTTCATTTATTTCATTTATTCCACAAACATTTATTGAATGCCTGTTATATATTATTTCTTTACTGAACTTTTATTAGGCACCTCATATGTTCTAGGCCTTATTTAGAGCCTGTGAATAGAGTAATAGGAAAGGGGGACGATGTTGGTAAATGGGAAAAGACCGTGAGATATGTTTGGAGAAATTGCAGAGCATGCTAAATTAGGTGTGACGGGGGTGCCCATGTCGTCCCCTCAAATAATCATTGCCTTTTGTATATGCTTGGCTAGATAACTAGTAGACGCTGGGACTGAGACTCAGGTATTGTTTAGGTTCAATTCGAATATGTCACCAAAGGGAGATGATGGCAGCAGCCATCATGGTCCTGAACTAGAGTCACGAGGACTGCCGAGGACTGCTGGTGGTTTCTTAAAAGACGTGACGTACCGCCCGATCCGATTCATCTGGTCAAAATGGTCAGCAGGTTACTCTAGTTCTACCTAACAGCCCTATTGGAGTCTGTCTTCTGGGGCCCTTTTCTTTGAAGGATGACTCCCAAAGAGCCGATACTCAGAATCTGCTACTCACCTACCATATTGGCTCAGTTGCTAACCCCTAAATGGGCCTGTCCTTTACTGCTCCTGTGCCATGTGTGACTCATCGGTGTGGTGGGGACGGAGATGACCTGGAACCAGATCCGGGTTTGAGACCTAGATCCGCCTCTTGTTTGCCTTGGACTAATTTCTTAGGCTGCTTTAAAGGTTTTGCAAGGATCATAGTGGTACCCGCCTTTCCCAGCGTGGTTCCTTATAAGGTATAGATGAGAATCTGTGCTAAAGCACTTAGCCTGGTAGCTGTCACATGGGAAGTACTCTCTCCGCTCTCCCTTTCCTGGGGAGTTTCCTTTTAATCCATCCCCCATCTCAATTCGTTAAAATCGGTCCATCCTTATTTAGCTTTTATATCATCGACAGGGAAGCTTTTCCAGCGTTCCCAGAGGCAAGAGACGTGGGTTTTCCCTTTTGTGTATGCTTCATCTGTGGGATGTTAGACTTTTGAAGAAAGGTCTAAGTAGTAGGGGGAATGGCACAGGAAAGTGTAGAAATCTGAACAAAATAGCACTGTCCTGGGGAGCAGGAACATAAGGGTCAGTGAGAGATGCTATGCAAGTGGTATAAATATGGGTATCTTGCCATTCAGTGCAAGATGACTGGTTCTCAGCCCATCTTATTCCAGTAGGCCAAAATGAAGTCTGTCTCCAGTTCGTAGTATTAGCCATAAAAAGGGGCCACTCACTCCTTTTTACTCAGAGAGAGCCAGGTACCAGTCTTCCAGATAGCTCTGAACTTTTAGAATTCGATGCTGTGTTTTGAATAGAATTGGGCATTCAGGCTATAGATTTTTCTAGGAAGACCTAGCTTGGTCAGCAGAATAGAATGCATCCAGGATGACATCAGCCTGGCAAGCTTGAAAGGAAAGAACCAAAGATAGCCAACACAACTGCTTCTTCTTTTATTTATCATTTCACACCTGGTGCAGTCAGGAAGCTACATTTAAAAAACAATTTTCCCTTGAGAGAGAGAGAAAAAAAAAAAAACACCAAAAAAAACTGTAGTCAGAAAAGCACTCATTCGTTGTAAAGCCGGAAGGATTCATTCATGGGAGCTGATTGTTCATGTTTGTAGAATTTAGAATTTTGAGATGGAAGGGGCCTTAGAGTTGAATAGGATCTTCAAAAGGAAACAAAAGGCTCTTGCTTTCTGCATGAACAGAGTTCATTCACAAGACAGTTTTTCTTGATCTATGAGGAGTGATTTCAGACAATTAGCTAATTGGTTGAGGGAGGTGACCTATCAGCTTTGCGGAGAGGATGTCTGCTCTTAGGGATCCACATAAAGAACGTATCTTTAAGCTTTCCCTGACAGCCAAAAGCAGCCCCATTAATCCTCCTATGTAATGGCCAGTCATAACCACAGAGGAGGAGTGCATTTCACTTGAGTAAAGCTATGAAAACCCCAGCAGCTGCCAACAGCCGGTCACTGTCACCATTAGCTCAGTGTTGTTTTAGGCTTTGAAATATTTCTGAATGATCTTCCAATTTGCTCTATTTTAAGGGGATAAGTGACCCTCCAGAAACAGTCCACTGTTTATTTTTAAGTGTTATCAGATGCTTAGTTTGTTGAAATGATACTTGTCTATTGTATAGAAAGCAAGAGCTGAACTCATTTGTGGCCGTCTTGAAAGTCCAAATGGTTGCAAAAAAGAAAAAAAAAAAAGGGTAGGGGAATGCAAAGTTTCTGTAAGCAAATGTTAATTTTATTTTTTTTTCTGGATTTCAAATGTGAAAGAAATTTAAAATGAAGGAAGAGCACTGTAGATTTGTCAAGAAGGGAATCAGGAGAAACTAATATGTCAATAGGTTGAATCTCTTTGCCCATACGCGAAGAGCCAATGAAATTGGTGTCATTGTTTTTTGGAACAGATTATTAAGATGTCCTCAAACTATAAAGTTTTATTATGAGAATATCTGTGACCACCATAAGATGTCTAGACCCTACAACCAAAACAACCATAGGACTGGCCATTAAGAGACTCAATTTTTCATAGCACTGAGTGCACCCTTGTTAGGATAGTGATTAAGAGTCAGGACATTGGATCTGTCGCACATGGGCCTGAATTCTGTTTCTGCCACCCATCTTCTTTATAACCTTGGCTAAGCACATGGTAAGTATCTATATCAGGAGTGTTTTCGGTGTATTAGACTGACTGACAGTGGTTTAAATACTTTACAAGAAGTCTAGAATAAACAGTTGCTGCCTGTGGTTTAGAGACTCAGTGTTGCAATCAAGGATGCTTATTCTTTGTATCTTCTCATTCAGCCACCCATAATATATTGGCTTTCAACCTCATGGTAACAAGAAAATAAAAAGCTTTCTCAGGAGCCCCCAGCAGATTTCTGTTTATGTCTTACTGTCCAGAACTCTGACACATGGTTGGATACTTCCAGTCTGAAGGAAGGCTAGGGAAGCAACTGTTCCGGTTTTCTAGACTCTGTAATAAAGGCAAATTGGCACAACATTCAATTAATGTTAAATGATGATGATGGTGACAGATAACCTGTTTCTTGTCATGTGCTCTTCTGAAAATTCAAGTGATATGGTATTTAACATTTTGTATTTTATGAAGTACTTTTACTGACATGTGTAAGGTGTTTGTTGGTGGTTATTGTTTTTGCATGTTTAGAAGTTCTTTGATGATCTCTCCAAAGAAGAAAGGTCACCCAGGAAGGATAACATAGTTCAAGCCTCACATTGACCTGGCCCAGCTCCAGGTCTTTTGCTTACAAAACCTCCCTAGACCACCCAGAACCACAGCAGGTGCTCACTGCTCTAAACTCCTAATATCACTTATGACTTATAATGTTTATCCGCTACTTTATGTTTTAAAAATACTCATGGCTTCTTAGCTACGTTTGGAGCTCCTTCATTTCAGGGTCCCCATAGAAATGCCCTCTGGAATGTAAAGAAGAACTCAGTTGTTATTCACTTGACAGAACATTTTCTGTTTCTCATCATTAGCTGCATTTGAAGTAGCATAGGGATGGGGAGTGATGACAGTGATGCTCTTTTATGGGGGAAGAACTTTGTTTTGTTTTGCTTGAACCTTCACCATTTTTTCCCAGCTTCCCCCTTCTGGCTCTTTTCCTCCTAAGAGAGTAGGGTGTCAAGGGGTGAAGTATATCATTCCTTTTTTATTACTCTCCAACCTCTTCTTTTCTTTTTTTTAATCACCCTTATTTCTTCCTTTGCTTTTCAGAGAGTGGAAGGGGCAGAGAGAGAGAGAGGGAGAGAGAAACATCGATGTGAGAGAGACACACTGATTGGTTGCCTCCTGCATGCACCCCAACTAGGCCCAGAGATGGAGCCTGTAACTGAGGCACGTGCCCTTGGCTGGAATCAAACCTGGGACCCTTCAGTCCACGGGCCAATGCTCTAACCACTGAGCAACCCAGCTAGGGCTCTCCAGCTTCCTCTTAACGAAGTCTAAACTCGGACTTAGCTATGAGGAATTTTGCCATCATTTCTGGTAGGACGAACCCTCTCCCCCTCACGGACATCTGTAAGACTTTAATCAAAAGGAAACCCTTGCAGTATAGCTTCTTTGGTGCCTTTTGGACATGCCGCCACTCTCCTGTCTTTTTGGAGGGTTGACTTAAGAGGCCAATAGTATTGGGTAAGGAAATCAAACCCATTGACTGTGAAATCTACAATGAGGTATAAACAGTTATCTGATATTTTGCTGAGACCAAACGCTAAAAATGTGTAGGGATTTTGGAACTTGAAGATATTAGATGAACATTTAGCAAGGAGTCTTTAGTAGCAAAGCCAGTTAGAGAGTCCTGTTGCCTAGTCCAAGGTTCTTTCAACATGATTCTCTGCTAGCGCTCTAGTCTTCAGAAGTCCATAGTGGAATATAGATGCCAGAGTAACCACAGCCGGATTTCTGAGCACTTGAATCCAGTAGGTCTCTTCTCTTTACCATGACTCCGCGACTTTAGAAATAGAGATGAGAGTAGTTGCTAGCATATTTTATTATAATTTACATCCCTTCTTCAATGAGTAATCCAGTTTGTTTATTTTGTTTCTAACTGCACAAAACCCAAGAATTTCCTAACATCATGTTTCTCATACCCTTTGGCCACTTAGTTTTCCCACACTTTTTATTCCAGTTTTCACTGTTTCATGATGGGCATTGTTTAGATATAGCAAATGTGGCACCTGTATTTACCAGATCTAAAATAGACTTAATGTGCAGACATTCATAGACAAAAGAAAACACAAAATCTTAATTATCAGTTCACCATGGCTTGAGAGATTTGGGGAGGGGCAATTAATTATCCCCCCTTCCCTCTAATCTAAAGAGTAGGAAGAAGGAGCCAAATGGAGGTCAAAGTATCAACTCTACTCATGGCTGCCCAGTGGCTCCTAAAGCATAATCTAGAAATGTAAGTCTAGGAGTGCTCTGTGCACTGAGAGAAGTTTAAATCACTCAGGACTATATAGAGTAAGGAGAGAGGAAGCTAAGGATGAAATCCTGAGGATTGCAGACCTTGAAAGGATCCTCATGAAGACCGAAAAGGAGCGCAGAGTTGCAGGAAGTTGTGGTGTCAGAAAATCCAAAGGATTTGGGAGCAGCATTTAGGAAAGAAGGAATGCCTGCCTGCCTCAAATGCTGCCAAGAAGTCAGTGAAGGTGTGAGCAGCCACAGCAAACGCATCCATGGGATTTTACAACAAAAGAAGTCTTTAAACGCGCACACACACACACAAACAACAAAACAAAACAAAACAAAACAAAACAAACAACAACTTGCTGTTCTCCCGGCCCAGCCTCCCTAGACTCTAATCACATTTTGTTTTCTAATGTACCTTCACATCTGGCTCCCATTGGGTACAAAATGACACGGAACGACCTTTGGCCTTAAATTGTTTATTATAAACCTTGAAGAAGGACTTACGGTATGTGTCTGTGTGTCTGAAAGATGATTGGTGACAAGATTTTCCTTTGTCATCGAGGCCCAAAATTTCTGGGTATGAAGACTGTACACTTCTGGGTTAGGAGTAGGTAGCGATGGGGTGGCCGGGTTATGAGCCCTTCAGAAGGCCCCAGGGTCCCAGGCAGCCCAGTGCTGCCCTCCTCCTGTTACTTGTAGGACGTGTCTCTCAAGGCTCTTGAGCCATTGCTCTTCAGTGCTATTAGAGGAGGTATGCAGATGTTAGGGCTCATTAAATGCTCAGCAAAATTAGGATTCTGGAAGTATAAGAGGAGGGAAAGGAGAAGGCTCCGGAAGCAAACTCCCATCTTCAAGTTTCTGCTCAGGCCCTAGGGCACGGAGAGAACAGCATGGGCCGGCTCCTGCCCGTAAGCACCTACAGAAAGATTCTTTCTCAAAATCAAACAAATAACGCTGGCTCATAGATCCTTTTTGGT
Organism: Miniopterus natalensis; assembly: GCF_054644295.1. Taxonomy (NCBI): domain Eukaryota; kingdom Metazoa; phylum Chordata; class Mammalia; order Chiroptera; family Miniopteridae; genus Miniopterus; species Miniopterus natalensis. Next base: position 35,832,610 of record NC_142091.1, read on the forward strand.
CTCCTAATGTTGCATTTTAATTTCCCTACTGTTCAGGCCAAGCTTTGTCATTTCAAGTGCAAAATAAATTTCCTGTATTCCAGCGCCACCTCTATGCAGGTTTCCTAACTCTTTAAAGCTTCCTAACTATTAAATTGTGAGATTTATTCCTTGATAATCAGAATTCGCTTAAACGTGGGCTGTCCTCTGTACCACCTCTCCACTTCTCCCGTCATTCGAATCGAGCCACATGTGTAAGGCACTGGGGCTCATACCTTCTGGGCTATAATGACTTCCTTGACTAGAAGGCCTCAAATGCAGTGAGGACTTGATTGAGGTTAAATTGAAATTTAAATCACCCCAGGTGCCCGACCAGCTGGCTGTTTCTGGGGAATAAGGCCAGTGCTGAATTGAGCTCGCTGGGTCGGCGGGTGGGGAGCGGTCCAGGCCAGGAGCTAGCTTCCTCAGACAGTTCTTGAAGGACTAGGGGCCTCGCCAGGAGCTTCCACCAATAGCCTGTGTATTTTTAGTCTCCGCTTTTCATGTAAGTTTCCCGTTAACTGCTTGCAGGAAATCTTTTCTTGGACATAATCTGCCCATTTCCTGAAGTCTTCCTCTCCGCATTGTGTCAGCTTGGGATGAATCAAGTCAGCAGATTTAGAGAGAGTGCGTGCTCTTCCCTGCCACCGCCTCCCCCCTTTGTGGGATACCAGAAAGCTGCCTTTCTTGTCTGTTTCTAGGGGTGAAGGGAGGAGGGGCACGTCCTTGGTGTGTGTCAGCCTCTCAGGCAGCCTGACACAAATGTCCTTTTGTATGTGGAGGGGGCATGTGTGTGTTTTGCCCCTTCCCAATGGACACTTTCATTTATTAGGTCCGGATGGTGTCCTCTGAGCTGTAAACAATGGTGTAGGAGATAAAGAGCCGCCTTAGTGAGGGGGCTGTGGTGGCAGCAACTGGTTTTCCTTCTCTGCCTCGGCCCCCACCCCCTTTGTCCATTGTGTGGGGGCTGATTTGAGCCAGCCTAGGACGTCGGTCATCCCTCACTAGGGCCGAGCAGCATGGACACTGTTTCCTAACCTTGAAGACCAGACTTGGAGAGAGAGGCTTCCCATGGTAAAGATAGTAATTTCTCACGTTTGTACAATGTTCGTTTTTAAACGTATCTTTCCAGGAACCGAAATTCTGGCTTTGAATATAGGATTTGTGTCAAAAGACAGGAGTTTGAGTGCTGGCCCTGCTCTTTAATAACTGTGAGACCTCAGGCAAGTTACAGAGCTAATGACAGTTTCTGCTTCATAAGGTGTTCCAAAGCTTAAATGGAAAAAAAAAAACAAACCTACATAAAGTGCCTGCTACGTAAGAAGCACTCAAGTTAACCCAAAATAAAAGGGGAGCTAGGAAGAGGTATTAAATGAGATAATTTAGATGAATATGCAATGCACGAAATGCTAACTGTTTTAGCTACCGTTTGGTGTGAGGTCTGAGAGGAAGCATTTTCTCTCACCTCTAAAGCTGCCCCTTCACCTGGACTCTCATCCTGACCGTTCCTTCCTCGTCTCAGATGTCCATCACTATAGGCTCTTCTTTTTCAGCGTGGTTTTCCTATCTGAGAGCAAACCACTGCCTCTTGAGGCCAGTCCTAGCCCAGTGCTTGACACAAGTAGGGGTCAACAAATAATTGAATAGGCACTCACTGTGAAAACTCCAAAATGCAACCTCTTTCCCATCCACAGAGGCCTGCCTCAAGTCGCTCAAGCTTATTTCTTGATTTCTGTACCCAGGTATTTGAAATGGAAACCACTCCATATGCTTTCAACAGAAAGGAATTTAATGCAAGGAATTAGATGCTTCCAAAATGGTAGGAAGAACTAAAGCTAGATGTTCTCCACAAATGACAGCCCCCATGCCTTCAGAACGTTGCTGGAGTGGTCAGCCTAACACCACACTCCCCACTGTGTAGCTGCGATGTGGCGGCTGGGAGGTCAGAGTTGCCAGGCTACTTCTGCCCCTGCCCCGTCGCACACAGGAAGCTGGAAGATGCCTCAGCTGCATAAAACCCTTTCATGGCTCCACCCTTGCCAGAAGAAACAAGAAACAGCAAAGAGCGCGGGAAAAGGGCCTTCACCTCACTTCTAACTTACCAGTCTTTTGTGAATGCAAATAATTGGCAGTTTAACTGCAAGCAAACCTAGTAAATGTGATTTTTTTTTTAGTGTTCTAACATTTCCAACTAGGAGCAGGTGGAGTCTGAGTGAGCCATCCTATAGTATATATCACACTAGCTTCATTTAGAAAGTACTTCAGGTTGCAATGGATAAAACCTAGGTGAGGAAGTACAGACAGGTCCCTCTGCATCCAGTCGTTAGCTTCCAAGTACAGAAGCACTTCCGTAGAGTGTGTCTATGGGATCACGTCTCTATGGGAAACCTTCCGTATCTCCCCACGGTCTTGGAAAGAGTCTGATTGCCCAAACTGTGTGCCTTGCAGCCCATGGGATGTACTTGACAAATGTTTGAATGAACGCCCTCTGTGTATGTCAGGTACTGTGCTAGGCAGAGGGAACACAAAGTCAAAAAAGAAAGACAAAGCCCTGCCTTCAAGGAGTTCTCAGTAGTCTAATGGTTACAGAGATGAAAGTAGTTATAAAATGATGATATAAATGCTAAAATGGAGTTATTCTCAAGAACACAGGTGAGAGGTACATAAATCAGATTGGGAGATAAAATGAAGATAAAATATGAAAAGACTGTCTGCATTCATGTAAAGAGTTAAATGTAAGACATTTTTATTAATATTAGGAGCCTACGAGCCTAGCCTTATAAGCTTAAAGAGCTGATGTATTTCTCCTAATCAACCAACCTGGACACAAGACCCCAAAAATTTTTCCCCCAACATCTTTAATGAAAAATTTCAAATATACAGCAAAATTGAAAGAATTTTACAGTGTATACACATATATCCACCATCTAGATTCTGCCATTAATATTTTATGGTACTTGCTGTATCACATACCTATCCATCTGTCCGTCCCATTGTCCATTGATTATGCATTTTATTTTTAAAAGCACTTAAAGTAAATTGCAGAGATTCGTGTATTTCTCCCTAAATACTTCAGCGTGCGTATCATTAACTTGTTAACTAGAGTCCAATATTTGTTTCGTATTTTTCTTTAAGGTAAAATGTACATGGAATGAAATACCCGAATCTTAAGTGAGCTTTCTCTGAGATTTGATAAATGCATATACCTGTGTAACTCAGGTGTCTATAAGTATAAAACATTACCAATGTCCCAGATAGTTTCCTCATGCTCTCTTCCTAGACAGTTCCCATCCCCACCCTCCAGAAGCAACTACCATTCTGAACTTTTTCCATTCTGAATTATTTTTGTCTGTTTTAGAATTTCATACAAATGAAATCTTGTGGTATGTACTCTTTTCTGTAATATTTCTTTCACTCAGCATAATACCTTTGATTGTGTTTATAGCCCATTCCTTTTTACAGCTGAGCAGTGTGCCATTGCATGAATGTCCAGGTTGTTTATCCATTTTTTTGTGGATGGTTACCTGGATTGTTTCCAGTTTGGGGCGACTATGAGTAAAATCATTCTGGACCTGTAATGTACTTCTAAAAAATAAAGCCTTTATTTCTTCAAACAGTTTTAGATTTACGGAAAATTTGAGAAGATAGTGCAAAGAGTTCCCATATACCCAACACCCAGTTTCCCCAGTTATTAACATCTTACACTTAATATTCTTTTTAAGGCCCCCTTTGGTTTAGTGTTTTTGGCTGACTGCTTAATGGATTGCTGTTGGGGAAGACTACAAACACAATGCTACCAGTAAATACCCCATAACGGGAAATCATTTTTGTTATTCCTTTGATATTATTGACCCAGGAATTATTTTGTCAAATAAGTTGGAGTCATGAATGCCTAGTCATTGACCTATATTCAGGGTCAGGTCCTTGGTCTGCAGGTGAGGGTGATAGGGCTTATGTCTTCATCTGTGCTAGCTAATGATCACCCCACGACCACTAGTTCTGTCTTTACCACTTCTAGGCTCTCTTGTCACCTCCAACAAATCCTCAATAAGACTAAGACTTTTCCCCAAAGTGCAGCTTCTGATTATAACAACAATTAATATTTATGTTGCACTTGCCAGTTTATAAAACTCTCTAACATCCATTTCCTCTTCGTTTCAGTCTAGTGAGGTACATATTACACTTCTCCTGTAAAGGAAATGCTAAAGCCTGAAAAGATTAAATTGCTTCTCCAAAGTCACACTGCTGGTAATTAAGAGTTTAGGATATGCACCCAGCTCTGTCTTGCTCTTAAATCCTGATGTTTTCCTTATATCATATTCTTTCTACTCAGATTTCAGGCCTTCCCATTCTTTTTCAAGGCAAAGCTCAAACCACTAGTGGATCACTTAAGACTCCCTGTGATTGGGGCTTACCCTACTTTTTCTTTTTTCTTTATTTTTAGTTTTTACATTTTATTAATTTATTGGGGTGACTGACATCAGTAAGATTATATAAGTTTCAAGTGTACAATTCTGTCGCACAGCACCTGTATACTGCATTGTGTGTTCACCACCCCAAGGCAAGTCTCCTTCCGTCACCAGTATTTGCCGCCCTCTACCCTCTTCTGCCTCCTCCCACCCCCTTCCCCTCTGGTAACCACCGTACTGTAGTCTGTGTTTCAGTCTTTTGTTCATTTGTTTGGTTTATTCACTTGTTGCTTTCAGTTTTACATCCCACATGTCACTCACATGTCAACCTACTTCTTCATTTTCATCTTTTCCTGGGACCCTCTAGACTCCAGAAGCGCTCAACTGCATATTGTTTCCCGAACCCTTCACAAATACTGCCACCCCCATTCGTTGTGATGACGATGTCTCCCCTTTTACATTCAGAATGCCTTGTCTTTCTCCCATCTTGCATCTCTCGTTCCCAGAATTTGCTTCTGGGAATGTTGTTCATCCTTTAGGACTCATCTCATATATTATTCCTTTCACGTGAAGCGTCCCTCGACCACTTGCCGCCCCCTCCCCTCCCCCGTCTCCCACCACTCCCCGATAATTCCCAGAATGAGGTACAGGGGTCTTTATTCAGTTGATATAGTAGACTCTGAGCTCCCAGCATACCCATTCCATATTCAGATACAAAGATAATTTAAACGTGACCCTTTGAAGTTGTTTATGGTCTATTAGGAGAATCAGACATGTACAGAAGTGATGATAACATAACACGGGGATTAAAAATTGATCCAGATATAGATTTATTGAGTCCCCACTGTGTACCCAGCGCAGATACTCAGTACATATTAGTAGAATTGTATTGGATAGTAGACATGATACATCTGGGCTAAGCAGTAACGCACGGGCAAAAATGAGGCTTATCTGCTGTGGTTGAAGAGCGTAGGTGCAGTCTCTGCCCAGATCAATTTCTCTCCAACTCTTCTTAGCCTTCATCCCACTGGGTCAGAACTGTGTATTCTTTGCACACGTCTGAGGGTAGCAGATTGAAAACTGAGTTCTCAGGTGATTTAAACGTTCTCTGTAATACCATTTCATCTATTCTGCAAAAGTCACTGAGGTCCTAGGCTCTGTCTGTGAGAATACAAAGATGAACACACTGTCAAGAAGCTCATAGCAGAATGTGGACACCTTCACAGACAAGTAATAATAAATATATAACTGGAATCTTTTTTTTTGGAAGAAGATAAGACAGTATTTATTTATTTATTTATTTACTTAAATATGTTTTTATTTCAGAGAGAGGAAGGAAGAGGGAGAGTTGGAAACATCAGTGATGAGAGATAGTGATTGATCATTGATCGGCTGCCTCCTGCACGCTTCGTACTGGGGATCGAGCCCGAAACCCAGGCATGTGCCCTGACTGGGAATTGAACTGTGACCTCCTGTTCATAGGTTAATGCTCAACCACTGAGCCACACCAGCCAGGCAAAACAGAACTAATGTAAAGTAACAATTTCCTTTCCTATAGGAAAGCCTTCAAAATGCTTTCGTGACCCCTCGGCTGGAGTGGCTCGGTTGGTTGAGTGTCATCCTGTGCACTGAAAGGTTGCTGGTTCGCACAGGAGGCAGCTGATCCATGTTTCTCTCTCACATCGATGCCTGTCTCTCTGTCTGCCTCTCCCTCTCTCCCTCTCTGCCTCCCTTCTTTCCTCTTTCTAAGCATGTCCTTGGGTGAGGATTTAAGAAAAAAAAAAAAAAAAAAAAAGCTTTCATGACCATAATTTGTTATTTGCTCTTCATATAGCCTTTTTTTGAACCCATAGGAAAAAATTAGTACAAATTTGATGCAATAGAGTTTACTACTCTTATTTTATTGACCTGTGACCACTATATCTCATTTCATTTTATAAGGAAAACCAAATAAATGCAAAAACAAAACCCCCTAACATTTATCAACGTGAGCCTAAGTAATTTTCTCATTTGAATGGTGTTTGTGTTTGCTAGCCCTCTCCTGATACAACTTGTGATGATTTTAAATAAGACATTTATCTGAAAAGAACACTTGTCATGACTTTCTCAGAAGGTTGGAAGTATCTTCCGTAAGAAAGTAATGAATAAGTCCTTCAGGTACTGATGTGGAATAAGCTCCAAGGTATAACTTAAGGGAAAATGTGAGCCTCAGTTACACTCTCTATAATGATACAAGATCATACTGTACATCTATCTATATTTAAAAAAAGGGAAATATTATATATATTTACTTTTGCACACATAAAATATCTCTCAGTTGAAACATAAGAAACTTATAACAGTGATTATCTCTGCAAAGCAGAAGCAGATGGCTGGGGTTAGGGTGGAAGGAAACCTTTTACTGTTTGCCATGTTCTACCTCTTGATTCTGGAGCCATATTGCTTCTTCAAAAAATACAGTGTTTAAAAAAAATGAACAAAAATGGTTTGGGGATGATGTACCACTAAAACTCATAGGAATTGGCTATTGTGAATTGTCTTTTTTATTCACGGTATCATTCATTTCATGTTTTCTGGTCAAATCACCCTGTGAGATAATCTCTATATCTCTTGACTACTGACAATGTAGTGGTTGTCAGGGTGTTGCTAAGTCATGTAAGGTTCTTAGAAATCGCACACTTGAGGTTGGTAGTAGTTTCTGTGGTCAGGAAGAAGGCACATATGAGCATAGATAGAGTTCTTGGAAACCTAGCATTATAAACTTTCAGGGTGGAAAGACCCAGAAGTTGAGTCTAGTGCCCACCTCATGTCGTCTGTATGCCCTCTGCAACCTTCCTGACTAGTGATCATTGTCACTACAATGTTGCTCAGTAGTATTAATAAAGATGCTGGCTAAGTCCAGAGGTCCTCACCTGCTTGGTCTCTGCCCTGGGAAGATCACTGGACTATAAGTCAGATTATTAGACTTCTGCCTCAACTCTGCCAGTGGCTTCAGGCAAATCACGTAACCTCTCTGGGTGTCTTTCTTCATCTCTAAAATTAGAGCCTTAGACTGTGCCAGGGACGCCGGCAGGTACATGGCGTGGCTGTTGCCACTTTCCCTCCCTTCCCAGGACAGATATCACCTAACATTTTGGGTAGGTTTTTATGATAGATGACTACAAATAAAGCCTCAGAATCCTCAGCACAGTCTTCCAAGCAACTAGAACCAATAGGTGGGACTTGGGTGGCAATTGGCAGTGAGATGAAAGTCATTCCCCTTCATAAGCCCTAAGGTTCTCAAGCGGCATTGTGCTGTTAAATGTCCAACAGGTTCTCAGGGAAAAAAGAGAAGGAGAAGACGCCCTGATTTGTAGCCTCTGCCAGTTTCCATGATGTAAATACTCCCATCATAGCTAATTTCACATCACTAAGATGAGGTCAACTGGAATGCAGAATTCCTGAAAATTTAATCATCTTCTTTTATGAGCTGATAGAAGCTGACTTCAGCACATCACTGTAAAATCGATGACTTTGGATTAACTGGCCACAGCCATAAATGAAAATTACCATCCTCCCCAGGAAGTTTATCTGGAGGTATAACATTCTTACCTTACAGTCTTTTGGATTTTGGAAATACTTGAGAGTCATGAGACTTTGGTAAACTACTTCCCTGAGCCTCAGCTACACTATCTGTAGGATGAGACTAAGGATTCCTACCTCACAGGATTATAGTCAGTAAAGAGAGACTATAGTTAAATCACTTAACACAGTGCCTAACATCATTTGACCTCTTGAATGTTCCCCCTCCCTCACCAAGGTGGGAGGCTATGTTCATGTGTCTTTATCGTTTCCAGACTCACAAAGGCTCGCTGTTGCTTTCCTGCCAGCCCTTCTCTTTTTCTAACTATTATGCATTCCCTTTTCCTCTGTCTCTCTCCTCTGTTCTATTGTATTTAATCTTGTGTCTGAATGGAATATAAACATTTAATCCTACCTATTCCTAATGTTTTATCTGTATATTTATCCTCTGTCCCAGACTCTTGGGGTAGTCTGTGCTGTCAGAGATTGTAGGCACACTCGTGGGTAGATACCAACCCTGTATACGTCTCTTGGACTATCTTCCATCACAACACTGTGAGCAAGTAAGTGCCAATAAGTCACCACTCTTGGGATCAAACTTATGTCAAGTCTGTTGCCAGAGGAGCTTCTCTCACACAAGTACCAGAAGAGGCTGCTGAAGATCAGTCCAGAGCTTAGTGGCAGACACCTAGTATGTTGTTCATGACCAAAGACCTGACAGCAGGTGGAAATAATTTAAGAACGTATCATTTCTTTCTACAAGTGGAGTACTTTTGAAAAATTGTCCAAAGCCCTGGCTGGGTAGTTCAGTTAGTTAGAGCATTGTTCCAATACACCAAGTTTGTGGGTTCAATCCCCAGTCAAGGAACATACAAGAATCAGCCAGCAAATGCATAAATAAGTGGAACAACAAATTGATGTCTCCCCCCGCCCCTTCCCCCCCCCCCCCCCGCTCAAATCAGTAAAAAACAAAAGAAAGAAAAGTCCAAAAACAAAAGTTTGGTTAAAACATACATATAGTCTTCTCCCTCCTCTAGTATAATGTTTATAAGCCAAGAGGTGTTGGAGGACATGCCATGTAATCTGTGTTGTGTATCCTGATTACAGCATCAATTCTCCGAACACTAAACACACACACAACACCCCAGACACTGCTGTGGGCTTGGAGTGAAAAGATAGGAGCCATGGTTCCTACCTGGAAGGAATTTACAATCCCAGGCAAGAGATAAGTCAGCCAACAAGTATAACACAGGGTGATAAGTGCAAGTAGGTGTAGTGAGTTTCATTAGCCCAAGACTGTGGGAAGGCATCCTGGCAGGAATGATATGGGAAAATGCTCTTCCCCTTTTTTCCTCTCAGCATTTAGTACTGCACTAAGCTCAATAAATCCTTGATACAAGGGTGATCATATCCACTCCCACTGCCTCAGTTACCATCCCTATATGCTGATGACTTCCAAATCTATATCTTCAGCCCACATTTGCATTTTAAGGACCAAATTAATTACCTACAGTTCAACTCCACAAGGATGTCTTAAAGACCCTCCAGTTGTAAACGTCTAATGCCCTGGCTGATGTTCTCAGTGGTTAGAGCCTTTGCCCATGCACTGAAGGGTCATGCGTTCGATTTCCGGTCAAGGGCACATGCCTGGGTTGTGGGTTTGATCCTGGCCCTGTTGGGGCACCTATAGGAGGCAACCAATCTCCCTTTCCCCACACCCCTCCCTTCCATTCTCTTTGGGAAAAAAATCAATGGAAAAAGTATCCTTGGATGAGTATTAATCAAAAAAAATTGAGCTCAGGATCATCTACCCTGTACCAAAATCCCTCATGCGCCAGGAAACTAGTAGATGTCACAGTTTGGTCAAGCCAGATGCCTAGAAGTCATTCTTCTCTGTCACTCAACAATCACTAAGAAGCTGACTCTTGCTATTAAATATCTCTTTTGCATTACTTTTCCTTTCCATTGCCTCATTGCAGTCTAAGCCAGTCATTTCTTTCTGGGATGTGCCTTGTCCTAGTCTTGCTCTTCTCCAACTTTTCACATAGCAGCCAGAGTGATCTGCCCAGAACACAAGTTCAGCCATACCACTCCCCTTAAAAAAAAAAGTCTAGTGTTTTCTGTTGTCCTTAGGATGAAGTCCAAATTCCTTAACTTCTTTCCACTGGCTTTTCCTGACCCCTTAAATAAGGATAGTTCATTCCCCTAGCACGTCATATTTCCCTTTATCCTAATATTGATCATAGTGTATTGTAATTATTTGTTCGATGTTGACATCTCTGCTCTGAGATCAAGACCATGTCTGCGTTGTTTACTCCCCTGATACCCAGTGGAATACTGAATGGGTACATGAGTCAATTTTTTAAAATTTTTAAAATAATAATTTGCTATCCTGTAAAGTGAATAGAAGGCCTCTAATGTAACTAACTCATTGGTAAGTTTGGTTGGTCATGTAGTAAATTTTCCTACAGTATTTGTGTACACAGGTGAGAGAGTCCAGTGTCTGTCATTATATCTGGTGCTGTCCAGAGCCACAGAGATCAACTTTACAGGAAGAAAAAAATCTAAAGAACTGAAACTTTACTGCTTGTCTTTCCTTCTAGTCCTATTATATATATCTTCAAGCATATATCATTTTCTTTCCTTCGAATTATTCCTTTAGTCAGTTGCCAGAAATGAGAATTATTAAACAAAAGGGGGCGAACATTTTCAAGACTCTCAAATGCTACCAGATTGTTTTCTAAAGGCATCATTACCAACAAATAACTCTGAGCCATGGACAAGGGTACCTGTTTCATCACACTCTCACTCCCCCTGTGAAATGTCAATTACAATCTTTTTTTTTTTTTTTTTTTGCTAGTTTAATAGAGGAGAGGTAATGGCCTTCCCATTCCTTCTAGCTATCGTTTGGTCTTTTTAATTTGATTTGTCATGCCTCTCCTGGAGAAGCATCCTACGCCCCGAAGACTTGTTCAGAGGCGGTGGGGCTCACAACCTCAGCGGCCTCTGGGGCCCAGCATCTGCTGTGTACCACCGCGGGGAGGGGCAGCGATGGAGGGAACACATAACCACGCCATTGTTCGGGGATGAGTCTCCGGGATAACGCTGCGAGGAGGATGAGAAGGACGATTCTCCATTCTCCACTGTTGTGGTTCCCAGGGGCGAGCCAACAGCTCCAGCCCGGGAAGGGATGGGTCTTCGCTGCAGCCAGATGCTCCTTTTTCCAGCGCTGCCTTCCATTATTTCTGGTGAGGAGGGGTGGGGGAGCCTAGCAGCTGAAACAGATTAACTTTTATGCCAGTTTCCTCCCTTTGAGTGATTGCCCTGGACCTGGGGACATTCAGAATTAGTCAGGAATTGTTTAGAAAGGAGAACACTGCTCAAGGTCCACAGTGTATGAGCGCCAACCTCTGGAGTTCGTGCACCATTCCTGCCTTTATCTCCCACGGCTACGTGAGGCAAACGGAGCTTGCTTTCCTCCCCTTCCCCACGGCCACTGCCGCCTTCATCCTGTTTTGTCTGGGCTGTGGCAATAGCTTCCTGTTTCCCTTAATCTGTCCTCTTGTACACAGTTGCCAAAGTGATATTTCTGCCATGCACGTCGGATCTTGTCAGCGGATAAAATCCAAGCTCCTTTTCCCAACTTTTGGGGCATTTAGCAATGAGACCCCAAACTGCTTTTCCAGACAGGCCTCCACCCCTCCTCTGGCCTGTGCCCCGACTAGTGCATTCATTCCCCTACGGTGCTCAGCATCTGTCGGTCCTTCTGCCAGGCTCGCCTTTCTGCCTCTGCTCTACCTGATGAATTCCTTCTAATCCCTCACATCCCCCCTCAATGATCACCTGTTTGGTGGATTTTTCTTGGATTTCCCCTAACAGTTAATCACTCTCTCCTGTCACCTACACACAAATTGTGATTTCTGTTTTGTTTCCCTCAAATCAGGAATTAGCACCTTCCTTTTGTATATTTACATTCGTGAATCCCCAGCCCCTGCCACAATATTTTGCACATAATAAATGCTCAAAAATGTTTCCTTTTCTTCCTTTCTGCTAGCCTATTCTTAATCTAGGTAACCTTCAACGTGTTCTTATTTTTAGAGCTGAAAAAGAATGTAATGTCGTTTAATCTTTTTTTTTTTTTGCCTTTTTAAAAAATGGTTAACAAAACCAAAGCCCAGTGCAGGAAGGAATTCACTCTGGGATGCACAGCCAGGTTTAATGGCAGAGCTGAGGAACCTGGCTGGGGACCGAACTCCTTGGGTGACTTGTAAAGAACATGAAAATAAAGGATTGTGTAGGGGGAGGGGAAGGAACTAGGTGCATTGCCATGTTTTTATTGCCAGATGCTTTATATAGGTTACCTTGTTTTCATTTTTGGAAACTTCTTAAAAGTTGTAGTAGAGTACACCTAACGTAAAATTTATCGTCGTGACCATTTTTAGGTGTACAGTTCGGCGACATTAAGCACCTCCACATTGTGGTGCAGCCCTCACCACCATCCATCTCCAGAGGAGGAGAGGAGTGGTGCGGGGGAAATAATTGCCTAAGCAGCCAGCCCCGAGCAGAGCCTTGAGGTGTGTTTAGAGTCCACTGGAGAGCCCTTATCCCTCTGCCCTTTTACTCCTTCCTCCTCTGTGCGTCTCAGGCTCTCTCAACATAGCTCCTTCGGTTTGCTGTCTCTTTTGAAATTCTTTGAAGAGGGTCGTGTAAAGCTTTTCCACAGTCTGTCCCCAACCTGTTTCCTCAGCCTTATCTGAATCACTCCCTTCCTCCCGCTATATAAACCCCATACTTGAGCTGTGTTCCCACTGTTCCGAGACCAAGCCCTGTCCCTCTACACCACGGTCATTTTCTTCACTTTGCCTTTAGTGCATGTCTCTCTCTCTCTCAGGCCTCTTGGCAGGGAGGGGGGTCGGTCACACAGTCATCTCTGTGTCTCCGGGGCATGTGACACAGCGCCAGCCACATAGGCGAGTGCTCAGTAAATGTGTTGAAAAGATGATTAAACAGTCTCTGTTCATCTGTAATAATCGTTATTATATTCATATTAATATCGTATATTTATGATTACAGGAGCACAGTCATTCAGCCTATGCAATAAAGTCTTACATGTATGGATTAAAAAGATCACGTGGCATGGTCTCTGCCTACCAGGATTGCCGTCTAGCTGGGAGAAGATAGGATACTTTCACATGTACTTTACACTGTATTCTGTATTATATGTAGTCCTTGCAACAGTCGTGAATGACAGGGAGGGCTGGTTTTTGTCTCCATGAGTAGGATACTAAAGCACAGCGGAGTTGAGGAATTTGACTCCGGTCACATAGCTAGGAGACTGAGGTGGGACTGGAAGCTAGGTAGCTGACTTTAGGCAAGATGCTCAACCGCTTTAAGCAACTCAGTTTGTTCATCTACAAAATGCGGATAACAGCAGGTACTTCCTAGGTCATTGTGAGTCTTGAAAATCAGGTAGTATACATGAGTAATGAATTCAGTGCAGTACTGACAATGCTACCTACACAATGGCTATTATTATTTGTCTCTCTATCTGGTGTTTTGTCCTTGTGGTAACACTGTGTATTACTTTGGCAAAGAGGCTTGGTGGAAGTACTAATAGCCACTTCTGCTTTACATGTAAGTCCCATGTAAAGCGCCTCATGTGATTCCTGTCTGCCTCGAGCGCTCAGCGAATGGCTCCAGTACTTCCACTCCTGGCTTTGTGCTTTTATGGGTGAATTACACAGGACCGGATACTTCCAAGTCCGGGGGCTACGGAATAAACCCAGTTAGGAATAAAACACAGACTGCTCTCATGTTTTCCAGACTGTGAGTTCTTTTCAATTACTCTCTCTGCAGTCTTCCCTGTGTTCTCTTCACATTTTGTGTGATGGGTGGATTTAAGTTGGTAAGATCACTGAGCCATAGTAGAAGCTAATCTGTAGTGATGTCTTATTTTCAATTTGTAGAGGCCCCAGGGCACTTGTGCGATAAACAGTGCTGTGTAAATTAAAATGCAACTAAGGGTCTCTTCAGTGTTTCTTGAATTAAGTTTATTATGTGTGGTAATTTGCACCTCGAGGCTTTTGTTGTTATTTGTTGCAGTGACTGTGGCAGTAACGAGCCTGCTTCCAGCATAGTTTGGCACGTGCCCCATAGACCATTTATTTGCATTTGGCAGGACTCCATGGTGTACCCTGAACAAATGAATCAGCCTGTTCGGGTGGTGGGGAGACTGAATCACAGGGAGGCTGTGTGTCTTGCTCATGATCCACAGTGATCCTGGGATGGGGGAATACCAGAGAGTTCTTATTCTCTTCCGCACTGGATTATTCCTTAGCCTATAGAGTCTCAAATGCCATGTACCTCACCCATAAAATCACAAAGCCAGGGAAGGGAAGTAAAGGAGCCATTCACTGAGTGCTTGAGTCAGACAGAAATCACATGAGGTGTCTTAATAGGACTCACATGCAAAGCAGAAACAGCTATTAATATCCCCAACAATCTAGGACTCAGATCCAGTCTCGGGACTATCTGCTTTATTGTAATAGGTAACACCTTGTTTATCAGGCAGCTTCGTTGATCCAAACCACTTGAAGAACTAAAAAGAAAAACTTCCAGACTGGCCCCAAAGCCAACACACTAACGTTTGTACAGATCTGAGTTTCCTAGGACAGCCTTGTAAGATAAATGGAGCAGGTGAGATTTTCTTCATGCATCTTAGAGAGGCTGTGGAACTGCCCTGGGTTCACATAATTAATAGCAGGCTGAGCACTGACCCCATGTCTTCTGATAGATCACCACTCAGAGATTCTCTAATTCTTAGATTCAGTAAAAAATAATATAGTACATTATGTCTTATTTTCAGTCCCTGCTTCTACCACCCTTGTTGAGAGTCTTAACACTTCACACCTGGAAAGTTGCAGAAATTCCTAGCTGAGGGGTACAAGGCAGGTCCGAGTTTAAGAGAGGAAGCCTTGGTTATCCGGAGGCACCGAGGAGACAGAGTTAGAAGTTGATGCTTTGCCACTTTGGTAGCTTCATATCTACAGTTAAGTTCCTTAGCTGCTTCATGCCCCAGTTTCTTCATCTTTAAAATGGGACAATTATAGTCACTACTCATAGGATGGTTGTAAGGTTGGAAAGAGTTAATGCATCTAAAGTGCTTAGTTCAATACCTGGCAGGGAGTAAATGCATTTAGTTAATATTCTTACAGTAAACACCACCACACAGCATGGAGAAGCTTCAAAATGATCTCCCTCTTGCTTTCCTCATACTTTTTTTTTTTTTGGAAGACTTACAGGAAAATACTCTTTGCTTTCTCCTTCCCGTACCCCTCCCCACCTTAACCCATCTCCACCCCCACCCCCACCCCCATCCGCCTCCCCTCCTCCACAGGAGGCCTGGCTCTGAGCTTACAGTAAACACTAGGGGGCATTCATTTGTTTCAAGGCATCTTATATAATGATCGGCCTTGTGACATAGACTTGGAAGAAAAATTGTTTCCAAGCCTAGAATTAGGAGGAAGGTGGGCATTCTTAGTCATTTGCAGCAAGGCATGAAGCTCATTTCTGTCAATAGATCTAGCACTGGATAGCATTATCTATTAGATAAAATAGGTCAGTAGAGCTCTCCTGTGCCTCTTTCCTTGTGTCTTACACCCCTTTTCAGGGTCTTAGGTGTCTGGCCTCCGCAGGACCTGGGCCAGATGCTAGCTGCTAGCAGGTACCTTTCTCAGGACCTACCATCCCCTCTCTGATTGCCACCTCTTCCTGAGTCTAGTTGCCTCGGGCTCTCTACGTGTCTGGCTACTCTGGTAAACTGCACTTTAGGTAATAGTGGAAAGAATTAGTGAATCAACAAATGTGTAATATAAAAGCTATATAATATAATATAAAAGCTATGTAATAAGGTGTTCCAAGTCATTAACACCCACTGCCTGGCCTAGGGCCTGTCACACAGCAGTGGCTCAAGGAAGGTTTGTTGAATAAATTATGATGTTTGGTGTAACATATTTACCATCCTAACCATGTGTTTGAAGCCAGGTTCAAATTCTTCCTCCTTTGTTAAATTGTTTGCATATCAAATATAAACTCTCCCACTTCTATACTCTAGTAGAACTTTATAGGAAAGTATATATAATATAGACATACACACACACATATACGTATGTGTGTATATATATGTTTATATTCTTTATTGGGGAAAGAAAAAAACCAACCTTTCACATCTGAGTCTCACAATAACCCTGTCAGGATTGTCATCTTCATTTTATAGTTAAAGAAACTGCAGCTTAAGTGGCATGAAAGATCCCAAGTTCATGCAGCTCATAAGTAACAAAGCTCACCCCAGTACTTGCTTTCAGCTATTAGATTATTTCTCTTGTGATCTATTATGCGGGTGAGTGCAGATTTTATTTAGTTGTGTTCATGTTTTAATTTCGCCACTAGAATGGAACCTCTTAATCTAAGGACTGGCTCATACTGTGGTTTATGCCTCCCACAGCTTCACACATAACAAATGTTCGAGAGTAAAATGCCAGTTTTTACAGGGTTCTTTGATGCTGGAATTAAAGGGGTGCGCAATGTCAGAATTTCATACAAAGTCAGTATAGAGAGAAAAAGTTTTAGAGGGAAGACAAATCAAACTCCTCCCCCTGTGTAGAGCTTCCTATTGGACCTTCTTAGCCTTAGGACTGGAGAGGATACCCCTGTGGGTCCGCTTTGGGATGGTTAAGTACCACTGAGTACAGCCTTTACCCTTTCCCGTACCTGCAGCCTCAGCCTCAACTCACGGGACAGACTCGAGAGAACAGTGATGGTCGGACACTACACGTTCTGAGCCAAGGGCCTCCTCGGCTAACTGAGACTCATCACTATTAATATCTGGATTTCTATTAATACTCTCTTTTCACTGTGAGCTAATTTAAATCTGTTCTCTAAGCTATTCTTAACCCCACAGTCTTGGGTCTGGGCCTGGTTCCCAATTATAGAGCATCACTCTGCATTTTTGTTTTTGTACTTGCAGAAATGATAGGAATTCTGCCCTGATTGATTCTCAGGGGAGAGAGGGCTCTATTGGAGTTTGGGGCGGGGCGGTTCTTTATTATGCAGGATTGTCCCAAGCATTGTTTGAAATTAGTATTTCTATCCCCTGCCCTCTGATGCCTGTAGTGCTCCCCAGTCATTGTGACAACTCCCCTCCCCGCCCCAAACACACACATTTCCAAACCCCAGGAGAGCAAGCAGCACTGTCCTGGTTGAAAGCCACTGTCACCCGATGTCTCCCTCTGTCACCTTGATTCCCTGTTGACTTGAGTCCCTGTCCAAGTTGGAACCAGGAATGGGGATGTTCCCTCTACATCTTGAGAAAAGAGGGTTTTCAGCTTCCCCAGAGCTCCCATCTCTGTGGAGAGACAAATTAAGGTTATGAATAGGCTCTCCTTGGGGATCGGGCTGCTAAGACCAACTGAATGCTGTTGTTACTCTGAATAAAACCACAAGATTTTATTCTCACAGAATTGCATGAGGACTGAGGGGACGGGGAGGGAGGGGGAGTGACTCTTAATGAGCATGAGGTTTCTTTTTGGGTGGTGAAAATACTCTGCAATTAGACAGTGATGATAGTTGCACAACCCTGTAAGTACACGAAAAGCCACTAAGTTGTATACTTTAAAGAGTGAATTTTATAAGACCTGAAACAATAAATTACATAGAGGTAAGCATAGGTAAGAAATTTATGGACTTGGTCTTAGAGAGGATTTTATAAATTTGACCCCAAAAGCAAAGGAAGTAAAGGCCAAAATAAATGAATGGGACTGTATCAAACTAAAAAGCTTTTGCACAGCAAAAGAAACTGCCAACAAAACAGAAAGGCAACCAACCGAACGGGAGATGATGTTTGCAAACAACAGCTCCAATGAGGATTTAGTATCCAAAATATATAAAGAACTCATACAACTCAACACCAAACAAATAATCCAATTAAAAAATGGACAGAGGACCTAAACAGACACTTCTCCCAAGAAGACATACAGATGGCCAACAGGTATATGAAAAAATGCTCAAACCTATTCACTAGCCCATTGAGGAAATGCAGATCAAAACTACGAAGAGATATCACCTCACGCCAGTTAGAATGGCTGTTATCAACAAGATAAGTAATAACAAGTGATGGAGAGGTTGGGGAGCAAAAGGAGCCCTCATTCACTGCTGGTGGGAACATAAACTGTTATAGCCACTATGGAAAACAGTATGAGGTTCCTCAAAAAAATGAAAATAGAGTTACCATATGACCCAGCAACTCTTCTTCTGGGTATCTACCCGAAAAATTTGAAAACATTTATTTGCAAACATATGTGCACCCCTATGTTCATTGCAGCATCATTCACTGTGGCCAAGACATGGAAGCAACTGAAGTGACCCTTGATAGATGATTGGATAAAGAAGACGTGGTGCATATATACAATGGAATATACTGCTCAGACATAAGAAAAAATGAAATACTGCCACTTGTGACAACATTGATGGATCTTGATACCATGCTAAGAGACACAAGTCAGGCAGAAAACGTAAAAAAAATCTAATTTCATTCATAGGCAGGATATAAAATTGAAAGCAACAAATGAACAAACATAAAAAATAGAAACTCATAGAAACAAACAACAAAGGACTGTATCCAGAATATATGTAAAGAACTCTTACTACTCAATAATGAAACAGACACAAAAAAACAACCCTCAGTTAGAAATGGTCAGAAAATTTGAATAGACACATCATAAAAAAATTGACCAATAAGCACATGGAAAATTGCTCAACATCGTTAGTCATCAGGAAAATGCAAATTAAAAATATAGTGAGATACAGTTAGATAGGACAAGGTTCTCAAGGTCTGGGTGGTCCTTACTGAATGTTATTCTTGCTAAATGTTAAAATGTAGCACAGTATTTTTCAGGCATAGATGTAAACAGGATGAGCTTGACAGGGACTCAACTGGATAAATGTAGTCAACTGCCAAGAAGAAATCAGTGTGTAATTAAACAAATACTGTATATAAGCAATAGCTAAGCCTCCTTGCCAGGAGACAGAGCTTTGGATGTGAATCTGTTTTCTTTACTTGCTGCAAGTAAATCTACAACCCCATCTCAACAACCACATCTCGTTCTTGAATGGAGCATCCCAAGCAGCAAACCCCTTGAGTTTGGTAACAATACCACTACACGCCCACTAGATTGGACATGATGCTAAGTGCTTTTGGAGACGCTGGAGTTCTCGTGCACTGCTGATGGGAGAGCAAAAATGGACAACCACTTTGGAAAGCAGTTCGACAGTTTTTTATAAGCATACATTAGCCATGTGACCCAGCCATTCCACCTCTAGGTATATACCTAAGGAAAAATGAAAACATGTTCACAAAAGGACATGTACAGAATAGTCATGGCTGCTTTGTTCAGAATAGCTCCAAACTGGAAACACCCTAATTGTTCATGTATAAGTAACTGGATAACCAAATTACGTTACTTCCATAAAATGGTATCCTATCAACAATTTTTAAAAAACTGCTGATCCTTGCAATAATACGGATGAATCAAAAAACTTTGTTATGCATAAGGAGCCAGCCAGAAAAGAACATATAATGTACTATGTGATTCCATTTTGTGACAGAAAAGACAGATCTAATTTAGAGTGATAGAAAACAGATCAGTGGTTGGGGGGTGGGGCAAGGTGGGGAATGGAGATCAACCTGGAAATGGAACAACACCACTTTGGGTTGTTGGAAGTGTTCTATCTTGATTGTGGTGGTGGTTATATGGTATATACATTTGTCAAAATTCATCGACCTAAAAATCTTAAAATGGGCAAGTCTAATTGTATATAAATTATACCTCTTGCCCGGCCAGAGTAGCTCAGTGGTTGAGCATTGACCTAGGATCTAGGAGATTGAGGTTCGATTCCCAGTCAGGGCACATGCCCTGGTTTCGGGCTCGATCCCCAGCAGGGGGCGTGTAGGAGGGAACCAATCAATGACTCTCATCATTGATGTTTCTCTCTCTCTCTCCCTCTCCCTTCCTCTCTCTGAAATCAATAAAAATATATTTTTTAAAAATTATCCTTCTATAATGTTGACTCTTAAAAAACAAGGGGGGGAAAAATGGAGGCATTAGCCCAAAAATCTCTAATGCTGTATAGTGACTTCTTATAAATTAAATAAAACCCTTTTAAATAGAGGTGATGGAATTATCTGTGTATCAAAATGTTTTTCAAGTATACATACTTCAGGAAGCTGGATTAATGTAAATTTGGGGCTCCCAAGAGGCAGGGAGGGCGTTTCTTTTAGCACCTGAGTTAATCTTCAAAATTAGGTTCAGTTTCTCCTTCCATCCTTTGAATTACTTCCCTGCATTTTTATTGAGTGGTGCGATTAGGGAAGAGAAGCCAGGTTCCAAAAGGGCCCCCATTGCCTTAGATGTAGCTTTTTACAGTATTTGCTCAAAACCAGAAAATTCCAGAAAGCACCAGACTTTGTGCTCTTGTTCATGTGTATCCACAGTCTGGGTACTTTGGGGAGAGTCCGTCTTACGCAGTGGGGCAAGAAGCCATACTTGGCATTGCCAACCCTTTTCCTGTGTCTTAAAATGTCAGAATTTAAAGGGAAGTTGGAAATCCACACATTCAACACTTGTACTTTATAAATAAGGAAACCATGGCCCAGAGCAGAAAAGTGTTCTTCCCTCTCCTTCCTGGGTTCACATGTCCAGCTACCTGACTAGTGACAGAGCAGATGTCCCCAGACCTTTGTGATCCACTTGTTTCTCCAGTGCAGCTTGCTAAATTGTGACCACATTTTATCAACTGTCATCAATAGAGGAGTGCAGTGTTTCTCAAAATGGGGTTCTTGGATGTTCCGTAGTAGAGTCATTGGGGTTTGTATCCCTGGACCCCACTCCAGACCTACCAAGTCTGAATCTCTGCTGAGGTTCCCTGCGACCTGAGAGTAGCTGCATCCAAACAGGTGTCTCGGTGATTCTGATGCACACTAAAGTTTTAAGTACCTCTGTTGAAGCAAAGAAAGTCACACAATCAGATGTATGTTTAAGAAAGTCTGAAATCAGGTCTTTAGGGAAGCCAAAGCCCATGAGTCTTCTCTTCTCCCATTACTTGGGGCTGGGCAGCTGATGAGAGAAACCCCCCCTGTCCTAGAGCAGCGATTTTCAACTGCTGTGCCGAGAAAATTTTTAAAACATGCAATACCTGACTAGTCAGGGGCACTGACCTCTTTTTCCTTAGATTATCAAATAAAAAAATGACAACGGCCAACCCAACAATAGCCCTCCAGTGTTAATGAGTCAAAATTATACCTATTTTTTTGTCACCTAGGCAAAAAGTATATTTATTGGTGTGCCGCAGAGTTCTACCAGTTAGTTTGTGTTTGAGATGAAAAGGTTGAACATCACTGTACTAGAGGAAAGGAAATGGTTTCACTGTATCCATGGGCATTATTTGGGTGCCCTTCCCCCAACTTTGCCCTGGTTTTCTCTGGTAACCTTTGTTTAACTCACCCGTTTTAAATACAACTGAGCTAAGAGCATTCAAGAACATGAAAGGGAGGTCCCTCAATGGAATGACCTTTGTTTCATGCAGAGGGTTGGCAACAGCTCATTGTGTGTGTTTTTGTCAATGGGAGAGGTAATTCCATTAATTGATTCCCTGAGTCCTCCGCAGAAAGATTGACCTGGTCTTTGGGGAATCAGTCTTGTAGAATTCAGTCAGTATAATCAGAGGGTCCCCAGATGTGACTCTCTCCTTCTCACACATGTCGAATTCATTTTACCCCTTTGTTTTTGACGCTGGCAAGGCAAAGAATGGGTAGAGTGCACAGTGATAGGCTTGTCAGAGAGGTGTGGCTGTGGCTCCCTTCCCCACCGTAAGTCATAACACAGCCCACCTGCTTGCTCGAGCAGGCAATCTTGGGAGCCTTTCTTCTCCCATATGCACCCCCATCCAGTCCATCACTAGGGTCAGTCATTACAGTCTCTGAAATAAATATGTCCTGCGCCACCTCCTGGTCCTAATCACCATTATTTCCTGAGCAGTTGTCTATCCGGGCTCCCTACTTATGCTCTACATTTGCCACAAGCCAGAATGATTTTTAACAATGACCTGTTAATATGAAAAAAAAGTAAAAACATTCAGTGGTCTCATGTTCTACTTACTTAAAAATACAGAAGTAATAGATTAAAGTGTATTCTATTTCTCTGTCTACCCATTCCCCTCCACAAGGAGCCATCCACGATAGTTTGGAATGCTTTTCTAAGCATTTTTAAAACGTATGTTTGAGTGTATACACATGCACACATGTGTATACATGTGTATACATATATGTGGTGGTGTGCATATATAGTTGACCCTTGAATAACTGGAGTTAGGGGCACTGATTCCTCCACCCCCACTTTGCATAGTGGAACATCTGCATATAACTTTTGACTCCCCCAAAATTTCAGTCCTCTTAGTATCTGCGGGGGATTCCAGGACCCCCATGGATACCAAAATCGAAGGATGCTCATATCCCTTTATTGTTTGAACACACTAAGCTTCAGTGACAGACATGCGTGAGAAGAGCAGTCAAAATTGGAGGGACCCCCACACACACTCACCAGCTGAGGCAGAACAAAGCCACACTGTGCCTTCTTGTTTCAGCTCTCACGCTGTAAACCAGTGTCCTTTATCCATCTATTTAATGTCACGCTTTCCACATTTTTGTGTTTTTTATGGTGATTTGGCTGTTTAAAATGACCCCCAAACATAGTGCTGAAGTTCTTTCTGGTGTTCTAAGCATAAGAAGATTGTGTTGTGCCTCCTGGAGAAAATACACGTGTTAGAGAAGCTTCCTGCAGACTTAAGTTACAGTGCTGCTGGCCCCAAGTTCACTGCTAATGAATCGACAATATAAAGTAAGGTGTCTTTACACAGAAACAAGCATATAAAACAAGATAATGCGTTGATTGTTTGACAAAAACTGTTGTGGCCAGAGGCTTGCAGGAACCTAGCCCTGTATTTCTCCTAGGAAAAGCAACTCAGTGCTCATTCACTCAGTGTTGATGGTGACATTATAACCCTAACGTTTGTAAACAATGAGAGTCAACTGTATTCATATTATTCTCTTTTCCCAAGAAGTTTCCCTTCCAGCATTTTTTTTCTTCAACTGGCAAAGCTCCTCTCATCCTTCAGAGCCCAACCCAAGCGTTGCCTGCGCTACACACTCTCCCTGACTCCTCCCAAGCAGGTGGTCCCTGTTCATGCCACTGTGGGGGCAGTGACCTCAGTGTACCGAGTTACCTGTGTGTACTGTACCTAACTGCCCTTTCCATAGGTCATGAGGTCCTAAAGGACCTGGCACTGATAGGTTTGATAAATGTTGATTGAATGGTTTAGAAGGAGGAAGCGAGGGAGTAAATACTAATGGAAAATAAAGTGAAAGTGAAGGAAACAGAATGTGGATTGAATAAATGGATGTGACAGGAACACATGGAAAGGACCCTTTAGTTACTCTTGTGGTAACAGCCTGGTTCCAAGTCTCAGTATAGGACTTGAGTCACCTAAGCCAACAAGGGGAAAACCTGGCTTCAGGATCAACTTGTTTTAGGGCCCACATTTTATCAGGATCTTTTTAACTCTGCTCTCTCTGGGTTGGCTGCTCTCAGACTCCACATGGTGGTCCCTGCAAGTTGAGGCTCATATCACCACAGCCTCCTGCCCAGTGAGAGAAAGGGCCCACCTTGAGTAACAAACAAAAGTCCTAGAGTGACTCAATCTCAGTGACTGAGCTGGCTTGAATCACCTGCCCATTGCTGAACCAGCCACTGGATGAAGTGCATTAATTGGCTTAATCTAGGCTCTTGTGATCTACTCCCCAAAGCCTAGAGTTTAGTCAGTGTCATGTAAAAGACATGAGTTTGTCCAGGTGATCTTTTGTGTTTGTGGTGTCTGTGTAGCATCTCACCCAGGACGGAGATGGTTAAGAATCCTGGAAGTGTTACGTCCGACTGAGAGGTTTTGTTTGTTTTTACCAAAAGAGGAGCAAGTAGATATTCTTTCCTTTTGTTCCTTTGGTATACTTTTAATTGGCTTGTATAATACATAACATGTGTCAAGCGCTGTGCTAAATTCTGGAGCTAAAGAAGCCCCTGACCTCAGAGTGTAGCAGCGTGGTGGTTAAATAAAGTCCATTCTGTGCCGTAGGAACAAATAAGGTTCACTAGAGTCAGAGAGAAACTTTATTACTCAGATGCATGAGTCAGGGGCATATAAGTACGATGCCCTCTCTTAGGGGATTTGGATTTGAGAAGTGGAAGTAATTTGGACTATGAACTAAGGCCTAGATTTTAATCCCTCCCTTGCCATCACCAACTAATGGTGAACTTGACCTTTTATAAACTCTGTGTCCGGTGTTTCTCAAATTGTAGTCAGTCGTTAATCTGGATTAGCTTCTCTAAAGTTCTTTCTGGACCCTAAACTTGACCTATGGGACCAGAAGATCTGGGGCTATGATCTCTGCAAACTGTTTAACCTCGATGAACCCCATTTCCCTCATCTGTAAAAAGGGGATCATATTTGCCTTGCAGCATTGGTTTGAGGATTAAACGTGTTAATGCATAGAAAGCACGTGGCACATAGTAGGGGCTCAGCCAAGTGCCATTCTCTTCCCTCCCTCAGAGTATAAAATCACTGTGGTCCAGAGTAGCTGAAGGATTCCTAGAGGAAGGGTAGCAAGAAGCCCTTCCTTACTCAGGAAGTGTCCCTCCAGAAATGTGTGACTGTTCATGACCACTGAACGCTTACTCTTTGCTCTTAACTGTTATGAGACAGAAGACTGGCCTAGAGTATTTCATGCTGCAGTGTATTGGGGTATAGTTGCGTACATCTTACACTCACGAGTTAGGTCAAATTCTGTGTCTTTGTGATTGGTTGAGCTGGAACTCGAACCTCATCACCACCTGAGAGTTCCATTAAGAGAAAAGTGAGTGTGAGTGAGTGTGTGTGTGTTTTATTGGTGAATTCTTTTTGTATAAAGCAAGGAGCTTTTGAAAATGCAAGTATTAAGTTTTTAATATCTCTGACTAAGCAGTTCAGTGTATTGGTATCATCTAGGGAGCTCAGTTAGATTCTGATTAACTAACTATAACCCTCACTTGACAGAATTCTCCTCATTTGTCGGCAGTTTTTAGCTTTGCCCTCCTCTGAAAGAGGGAAGTTAAAAGGACACGCCCATTTCTAGGAGTTGCGCAAAACCCTCTTCCAAGAAATGTCTTGACCCTTCTACAACTTTAGCCACAAGGCATGTGAGATTTGGTATCTGGAAAGATGATTTGAGGCTCTGAGAAGCCCTTAGTCATCAAAGTTCTGTTATCTTTGGTCTAATACCTAAGGCAGGGCGGAAGATTCTGGAGTTTTTAGAAATATTTTCAACTGTCAAGGCCGAAACTAAAAGAGGTTCTAGTTCATACTTGGTTGTTCAGTAAAGCACATCCCTGTGTTCCAGTAATCTTCAAAGTCAGATTAAATGAGCTATTACTATATCCAAGTTTCTTGGTTAAAAATACACAAGGCTGTCAAGGTTGGAAGAGACCTTAGTCCCTTGCCTGTCTAATCCACTGCTTGAGCCCCCTTTTCTGTCTCCCTCCCCACCCCTCGCCCAGGCCAGGGGTCAGCAGGCAAATCTTAGCCGTCACCTCTTCTTCTAACTAATTTTATTGGAACACAGCCACTCTCATTTGCTTGCAAATTGTGTCTGTGGCTTTTTCCATGCCACCATAGATTTGGGTAGTTGTGACAGACTGTATGACCTACAAAGCCTAAAATATTTACTCTTTAACCTTTGCAGAGAAAGTTTGCTGACTCCTGGCCTAGCCTATCTCAGTGTCTCCAATGATGAGTGGTTCTTCAGTTTCCAAGGCACCAGCTTTAGATCACTCTCTTGGAAAATTTTTCTTATACTGAGCCAAAGCTGCTTGCCTGTAGCATGCCCTTGCTGGCACTAGTTCAACTTGAGTATTTGGAACCACTGGAGAAATCAAATTGCTCTTCCTTGTGTCGGCCCCTTATATCTCAGAACACTGAACTTCCAGGCAGAAGCTCACTGGACCCCAGTCCCATAGGATCCCGAGTGCCTTCATCACCACCAGGACTGAGCACAACACTCGTGTGATCACTACTGCAGTGTAAAGTTAAATTGGGGCACATGAATTTTCTAGGTGCCAAGAGCCATAGGAAGAAGTCATGACCTCGTTCTACATGCTTGGTCACCTTCTAATCTAATCCGAATAACAGGCAGGTTCACGTAGGACATGCACTCCCTGCTCAGCAGCTAGGAATGATGCAACGTCCGGCCCCATGTACCCACGGTGCGTGTCTGTGGTCTGGGTGCTTGTGAAATGGTTTGTTTTTGACTGGATTTGGGTACAAAAGGAAGATAGTCACTTCTGTTTCATCAGAGAAGGTGGTAGTGTTCTCTCAGCTTTAAGAGTAGGGCCGCTATGCCCCGTACTTACTTCTTCAAGCCCCGTTGTTGAGTAAAGGGACTTACGCTGTCTGTGCCCCTCTGTCTCCGCGCCATCTCCTCTCGCTGTTGCAGACTATTGCGACAGCCTCTTAAACAGTTTTCCTGCCTCTTTATTTTTCCTTTCTCTGGTTGGCCTTCCTCACTCTGCCAGTTAAGAGCACAGCAATCGATATCATTTCTCTGCTGATCTGAACTCTTCAGTGGCTCCCCAATAAAGGAAAGACCAAACTTCTTAGGGTGGCATCCAAGGCTTTCCAGGACCACAAACTCTTCTTTCCCTCCTTTTCCACATTCAGAAGAGACTATTACACATTCTCTGAGCCCATTTTTTAAAAATTCATTTTTATTGGGGGGACATTAGTTAATAAAATTATGTAGGTTTTAAGGGTACAATCCCAGAATACATCATCTATGTATTGCATTGTGTGCTCACCACCCAAAGTCAAGTCTCCTTCTGTGGCCATATATTTGAACCCCTCACCCTCTTCTCCCTCTCTCCCCCCCCCCCCCCTTTCTCCCTGGTAACCACCATACTTTTGTCTATCTCTATGAGCTTTTTGAACAGTCTTATATTTTTCCATGCCCAGGCCTTGGTCATACTGTGTGCTCTATACAAAAGGTCCTTTTCTGCTTTCTTCCCAAAACCATATCTCAAACCCTACCTTCTTCACTATTCAAATCCATTCATATTTCTCTTTCTCCCCCCCCCCCCACGAGTTTGATTCCCTTTGTCAGTGGTCTAATAGCATCTTGTGTCTCTTGTGACGGTGCTTCCGAAAAGCTGCCTTTTCTTTCAGGGATGCGTGCAACATCACAAATGTTTTAAGTTACTCGAAAGGAGTGTTTGGGTCTTGCCTCTTTATCCCTCAAAGCATTCAGCAGAGTCTGTGCTTGCTCTACTGAATACTATAGAGGGAGCTCATCGATTCGGCGTGGGCAGTGAACTAGCAGGAAGAGCCGAATGGGAGTAGATTATTTTGAATCTGAGAGCCTGGAAGAATAGTGATGCCTTTAACCAAAAGAGGCAGAACTCAGAGACATGCTGACCTGTGGTTTAGGGCACAAGAAAGGACAGACTAAAGCCTCTGTAGGGATGATACAGTAGAAAGAACACTGGATTGGAAATCTGGGGATCTCTTATAACAGAAACTCTTCTGCCAGTTGCATGATCCCAGAATGTCCTTGGGCAGCTTTAGATTCAGTAGCTGTATACTTGGCACCTGTCATGCAGAGTTTGGGCCTGGGTGCTTTCACATGTATTAGTTTTACTTAATTCTCAAAGCAATATTATTAGTTTTCTATTTTTCCCCTTTTATATATTTAGTTATTGAGGCTAAGAGAGGTTAAGAAATTTGTCCAGGTTTATAGAAATATAATTCAGTCTTTTCACTCTGACCTCAAGCTTCTCTCATCACACTCTACATCATCTACCTGGTTCTGCTCTCCTTCTTTCTCTGCATTTGTTCCCCCTGGTTTGAGTTTTTGTTGATCTGAATTAATAGTTTCTTCTGCCTGGCTGGGTTATACCAGGAATTAGGCAAAAACCGGTATCCTTTTTCCATCTTCATATTGTCCATTTGACATTTTAAAATGCCTCAATATAGTTTATTATTGAAACTAGAAAAAATAGTTTCAAGATGAGATATTTAAGCATGATTATACTTGTTTTTTAATGAGATTTGGCTAAGTTACTTAGTTCAATAAATAAGAGTACTTATAACACAGAAGGAAGGCTGTGTGTAAGGTTCTAGGGAAGAAGTGCTGTATTCTGAGAGAGCACTGGCCGGTGGAACACGGGGTGAAAGATGATAAAAAATGATGACATTCTTACCAGAAAGGGGACCCAGCTCTTGGCAGGTCTGCCTAGGGCTGACCAGTAGTGTGTGGGTTCATGACTTTGTGTAGGAAAAATTTCACAACATGAGTCCAGGTGACTATGACGGAATGTTTATTAAAGCTGGGGACAGTAAAACAAGAAAGGGCTTAGCACAGAAGAAGCAACAGGAGAGCCTAGGCTTGCTGCCCTATTTGTCTGGGAAGTCAGGGAAAAGGGGTCTTTGGGCACAGGTTCAGGGGTTAGCCTGGGATGAGCTACCCCTGCCCATTTCTCCCCTGGTTGCAAGTCTCATGGAGACCTTTAGAGTTTAGGAGATGCATGCCTGTGGGGAAGAAGAGGGGAAAGGGAATGGCAAGGGCTGCTCCCCAGAAGGGAAAGCAAGCGCTAGGTCCTTTGTCTTGAGGCTTTTATCTCTCTCTTGCAGGTGGGAATCTTAGGGGAGATCTCAGGGGAGGGTTTCAGCAGAATATTCATCAGTTTCCTAGGTGTGCTCCTCCAGGGCCATGGTCCCATTAGTCGTTGTCAGGGCAGGGGGTCTTCAGTCACTGCAGCTGGTCCTGGTGTCACCCACCTGGTTTTGCTGCTTTTCTGGGTCCAGAGCTGAAATACAACTGAGGCCTCGATGTTATCTCTAGGGAGGTGTCCTTCTGTATCTGCTGTAAATTGCTCTGCCAGTTCAGCTATCTGTCTCAGTTTCCCTATTCCACTTGTCCTGGCTTACTGGCCTGTCTCCATATGACAGGATAGCATTCAACTATAAGCAAAACTTTAGAGAATTTAGAAAGGAAGGAAGATTGGGAGACTTTTCAGACAGAGAGAAATTGAGTGTGTGGAGGTGGAAAAGCACCAGACAGGTTTAAGAAATAGTGAAAATTCTACTTGGTTTGAATATATACAGTATATGTGAGTAGAGATGAGATGGAAAGGTAGGCTTGAACTAGATTGTGAAAGCCTTAAATCTGAGCCGTAGAGCGCAAGAGGCCATCAGCAGATGGAATGGATAACATGGATTAACATTGGAGACATCATGCTAAATGAAATAAGCCAGTTACAAAAGAACAAATATTGTATTATTTCACATGTATGAGCAGTCAAGTTTGTAGAGACAGAAAGCAGAATGGTGGACTCCAGGGCCTGGCCAGGGGCGGGGAGGGGAAGTTAGTGTTTAATGGATACAGAATTTCCATTGGGGAGAGTAAAAAACTCTGGAGAAAGATGGTGTTGATGGCTGTACCACAGTGTGAGTGCACTTTATAACACAGAACTACATACTTCAAAAGGTAAATTTTATGTTACGTTTGTTTTACCACACTGAAAATAATTTTCGATTTAAAAAACACTAAGCCATAGAATTTGGATTTTGCTCTGCAGATGACGGGAGCCATTAAGTTTTTGATTAGTTGAGGGGAGTAACACGGTCAGAGCTTTCTCTGCTCTGATTAAACTGGAAGCATTTGTAAGTATTCAATTAGGATCACTGGTTTGGAAGCTTTCACTGTAGTCCAGACTATAAGTAACAGCACTGGAAATGGAGAGTGTAGAAAGGCAGGCGTGACGTAGACTATTATGACTAGTGCTGTGATGAACATACATGTGCATGTATTTTGGTGAATATATGTACACAGTTATCTGGGGTATGTACCCAGGAGTAGAATTGCAGGGGGGCTGGCGTGGACATTCAGCTTTAGTAGATACAGCCTTAGTTTTTCAAAGTGATTATACCAACTTACACACCTATTAACAGAGTATAAGCCTTTCAGCCTCTCCATATCCTTCCCAGGACTTATTATTGTCAGTCTTTTTCATTATAACCATTTTTGTGGTTGTGTGGTGGTGTTCATTTGTACTTCCCTAATGACTAATGGAAATGAGATCTTTTTTTATATGCTTATTGCCATTTGTGTGTCTTCTTTTGTGTCGTTTCTAATCTTTTGCTCATTTCTCTGATGAGCGGTCTACCTTTTTCTTGCTAATTTGTAGGAGTTTTTTAATATATTCTGACTGTGAGTCCTTCATTGGTTATGTGCAGTGTAAGTATCTCTTCTCACTGTTGTGCGTGGCTTTTCCTCCTCTCGGTGGTGCCTTTTGATAATCAGAGATTGCGTTTAATGTAGTGCAGGTGATTACTTGCACCTTTTGTGCATTCCAGAAATCTTTGCCTACCCCAAAGTCATGAAGATATTCTTCCTTATTTTCCTCTAAGTACTTTATTGTTTTATCTTTCACATTTGGGTTTATAATGATTTGAAATTAATTTTCACATCTTGCATGAAATAAGGATCGAGAATCTTTTCCCATGGTGATCGAATTGATGTAATGCCACGTATTGAAAAGACAGTTGTTTTTTTCCACGGCACTACAGTATCACCGTTTTCATAAATCTAATGACAGTGTGTGTATGGCTCTGTTTCTGGATTCTTCTGTTCCATTGGCCTATTAGTCTATCCTTTAGGATCTGCTTTTAGTCTTCTAAATAGACAAGGCTTTCCTTCTATTTATGTCTTCCTTCTATCTATATTTTCCTTCTACTCATCTAGCCCTAGAAGTGGGAAGTAGAATGTCTTAGTTATTTATTGCAGCATAACAAGTCACCCCAAAATGTACTGGCTAAAAGCCACAATAAATATTATTTCACCTGGTTTCTATGAGTCAGCAATTCAGGAGCAGTTTAGGCTGGTGGACTTGACTCAGGGTCTCTCACAAAATTGCAGTCAAATAGTTGTCTACAGCCGCGGTCATCTGAAGGCTGGACTGAGGCTGAGGGACCTGCTCCAAGAATGGTTTATTTACATGCCTGACCGGAGGCCTTGGTTCCTCCCACATACATGCCTCCTCAGTGCTGCTTGAGCATCCTTACAACATGGCAGCTGATCCAAAAGCTGTACGGTCGTTCGTGACTTAGCCTTGGAAGTCACACACTGTCATTCATGCAGTATTCTGTGGGTCACCTTTGTTCAGAATGGAGGGGACTGCATAAGGCTCTGCTGTATTAGGAAGCGAGGCTCATTGGGAGCTTACTCATCATGGAGACCGGCTACTATACAGAAAAACAGAAGAAGCTACTGGCACCTTATTTATATTTTTATTTTTCCTCTGGGAAATTTTATTCCCCAAGACAGAGAATCATGCCTGCCTTGACAGCCAAGATTTCCTAGAGCTGATATGTGGTTCGTTAGGTTCAGAATTACTGGTGACTATTAGTTCACTTCATTTTGTACGCTCCTGCTCAGGAGCCTGAGCTCTAAAGTTTATTCATATTTTCACAGTGTGATTCCTTAAGAACCTTCCTCCATCCCTGAGTGGGGAAAATGAAGGGCAACTGTATCTGGTTATAGTCATTAATCAACTATTAACAACCTTCTTCTCTGTGATATTTATATCTCTTCTCAGAAAAATATTTATTTCCTCCTTATGATTTTCTTTAAATACATTTCCTACCTGTGACCATTCTAATTCTCAAGTGGGTCAGGTTTTTTGAGTTTAACTTTTTATTTTGAGATAATTTGAGATTCACGCGTAGTTGTAAACATAATACAGAGATCGGTGTACCCTCTACCAGTTTCCCCACCATGGTAACATCTTCCAAAACTATACTGCAAGGATGCTGATACTGATACAGTCAAGATCCAGAGCATTTCCATTACTACAAGGATCTCTCATTCTGCCCTTTTATAGCCGCACCCACTTCTGTCCCACTCCAACCCCCTCCTTAACCCCCGACAACCACTAATCTGCTGTCCATTCCTAAATCTTGTCATTTCAAGAATGTTATATAAGTGGAATCCTGTAACCTTTTGGGATTGGCTTTGCTCACTCAGCATAATTCTCTGGAGATTCAGGATTTCGCATGTGTCAATACTGTTTTGTTTTTTTTATTGCTGAGTAGTATTCTGTAGCATAGGTGTACTATAGTTTATTGTAGGACATATAGATTGTTTTATTTGGAGGCTATTGTAAAAAAAATTACGTAAACTTTCATGTACACATTTTTAAGTGAATATAAATCTTCATTTCTCTGGAGTAAATGTCCAGGACTGCAACTGCTGGGTCATATAGTAGCTGCATGTTTAGTTTTTTAAGAAACTGTTTTCCAGAGTGGCAATATCATTTTAGATGCTCACCAGTGACATTTGACTGACCCATTTTCTCTGCTTCAGTACTAGCATTTTGTGTTGTTAAAATTTTTTTATTATAGCCATTTTGATAGGCCTGTGAGAATATCTTACTTTGGTTTTTATTTGTTTCCCAAGCAGCTAATGATGTTGAGCATCTTTTTGTATGCTTACTTGCCATCTGTGTATCCTCTTGACTGAAACGTCTCTTCATATTTTTTTGCCCATGTCCTGATTGGATTGTTTCCCTTTTTAAACTATTGAGAGTTGAGAACTCTTTATATGCTCTAAATACCGTCCTTTGTTGAATATATGTTGTTTGCAAATATTTTCTCCCACTCTGTAGCTTGACTTCTTAACAAAGTCTTTTGCAAAGCAAAAGTTTTAAATTTCAATAAAGTCTGATTTATAAGCTCTTCCTTTTATGGATTATGTTTTTGGTGTTAAGTCTGAGAACTCTACCTAGCCCTAGATACCAAGGATTTCCTCTGATTTTTTTTTTTTCCCCTAAATGTTGTATCGTTCTGCATTTAAGTTCATGATTCATTTTGAGTTAGTTTTTGTATAATGTGTGAGACTTAGGTTGAGGTTCTTTTTATTTCCCCTCTGGATTCCCTGTTGCTTCGGCATCATCCGTTGAAAGGCCATCTTTCCTCCACTGAGCTGCCTTTTCACCGTTGTCAGAAATCAGTTGGGCATATTTGTGTGGGTTTTCTGTCCTATTCCATTGTTCTGTGTGTGTGTGTCCCTGTGCCAGTTATCCTGATTAATGTAGCTGAGGGGATCAGAGAAGTTGTCAATGGAGCTAGACTCTTTGAAGGTGCTTTGTTCTGAATTGTTTGGCTTCAAAAAAAAACTGCATGGACTTTTGAAGAGGTGTTGTGGCAGAAAAGGGATGGGGATTTGGGACTGGACCAGACAGCCTTGCCTGCTCTGTCATAAGTGTATCAGCATTTTGTAGGCAGCCATTTATCAGCCTGCACCACTTCCTTGGAAGCCAAACCTGACAAGCTCCGATGTTATCTGTAGCAAACACCTTTTTCTTGTTTGTGAGGGTGTCTCTATGTGTGCGGTTATGCTTACACCTGCACTCCAGAGATTTGAAGACAGCTCTTTCTGCAGAGACTAGCACCGAAGGGCATACATCAACTGAACACAAGCTAAACTGTTAACAATATATCTTTTAAAAGTGCACCTTACCCACACATTTACATGTATATGCATGAGCCTGCGGCATGCACACACACAACACACACGGAGCTCTGTAAGCGGTGGCCTGAGCAAGACTTTAGGTGACTATAAATAAATAGTACTTATGTTTATTTTCCTTAGCTTTATCCTGTCTGGCTAGACCCTAATCTTCATTTCTGCCTAAGGCTTATTAAACATCAGTTCTATCCCCATGACTAACTAGATGTAGTAAGGAATTCGTGTAAGAAAATGATTCATTAATTAGTTCACTACATATTCCTCAAGAACCAGTTATGTGCCAGGTACTATTCTAAACACTGACAATGTGTCATGGGATAAAAAAGAACCAACCCTTGCCCTCGTGGAGTTTACATTCTGGGAGCTGGGTACATACAAGCAACAGAAATGTGCTATTTTTAGGTGGTGTAAGTGCTAGGAGACCAGTATAGCAGAGTAAAGGGAGAAAGAGTATGAGGGTTGGGGGGTTGGGAATGGCCTCTTCGATAACCTGACATTTGACTAGAGACTTGGAAGGAAAGAATAAGCAATGGGAATATCTGAGGGAGGATTATTACAGGCAGATGGAGCAAGTAGAGCAAAGGCCCTGAGGCTGGAGTGTGTGGCTAGAGCTGAGTGGGCGGAAAATGGCAGGAGGTGAGGTGACAGAGGTGGGGAGAGGGACCACCTTGGCCACGATGAGGTGGTTCTTCCTCTGAGTGGGCAGGAAAGCCACTGGAGGTTCTGTGCACAGAAATGAGATGTTCTGATTCACATCTGATTCACATGAGCTTCCCAGTTGAGAACAGATCACAGGATGAAAGGGTGGGAGCAGGAAGACTACAAAACAGTGGACTAGATCCAGTGAATAACAGTGGAGATGCGGAGAGGTAGCCAGAGCGTAGGTAGATTTTGAACCGTCTGAGCCAACAGGATTTGCTGTTGGACTCGATGTGGAACGTGCAAGAAACATCCGGTGAGGATACCAAGGTTTTTGGTCTGAGCAACGAGAAGGCTGGAGTTGCTCTTAACTGAGATGGGAAAGATTGCAGGGGGAACAAGACGGGAGGCTATCAAGAGTTCGGTTTTGAGCACATTAAGTGTGAGTGAGATGCCTAATAGTGAAGATTCATCTATAAGTCTCAAGTTCAATAGATGGGTCTGGGCTGGAGATAGAACCTTGGGAATTGCAGCAGTTAGATGGCATTTAAAGCTGTGAGACTGAATAAAATAACCTAAGGAGTGGGTGTAAGGAAGAGAAGAGCCTGAGAACTGAGCCTTGAGCATTCCAGTGTTTAAAGTTCAGGGGGGTGAGAAGGAACCAGCACTGGGGATGGAGACAGGCCAGGGAGATAGGAGGGAAATTGAGAGTGAACACTGAAGCCAAATGAAGAAAGTGCTTCACAGGAGATGGAATAATAAACTATTACAAGATGTTGCTGAGAGA
This sequence comes from Miniopterus natalensis, assembly GCF_054644295.1. Taxonomy (NCBI): domain Eukaryota; kingdom Metazoa; phylum Chordata; class Mammalia; order Chiroptera; family Miniopteridae; genus Miniopterus; species Miniopterus natalensis. Next base: position 35,867,738 of record NC_142091.1, read on the forward strand.
TCAGGTAAGGCCCAAGAGTTGATTTAGTCTCTGGGGGACCTTCATTGAGTTACTTTAGTGGGGAGAGGGAGGCAGCCTGATTAGATTGCTTTCGAACAAACAAATAAAAAGAATGGGAGGAGAGGGAACCAAGATCAGTAATATAAAAAACTCTTTGAGGTTTTACTATAAAAAGTAGAAAAACAGAGACATAGTTGGAGGGGAATGTGGGACCAAGTCAAGCTTTTAATTTTTTTTCTAAGATGGGAGACGTTGGTGTCCTGATGGGAATGATCCCAGCAGGGAGGGAAAATGCAGTGATTCTAGGGGAGTGGGGAGTTGTTAAAGGGATGCCCCCATGGAGGTGAGAGGAGATGCACAAGTGGAAGAGATGTCCTTACGTTGGATGAACTGTCTGTGCTCCCTGGTAACAGAGCACTCTGCTACAGATGCAGGCAGGCTGGGAGACGTGGTGATGGGACACGTGTAAGTTCTCTTTTGATTGCTTATGTGTTCTCATGACGAACACGAAACGGAGGAGTGGAGGTGTTGAAGAGAAAGAAGTTCAGAGATTGTTGCCAAAAAAACAGAAGAAAGTCATGGACTAGGTAAATGTCATAGAATTTTGGGACTGCCTGAGGGCCTCCTTGAAGTTCAAGTGAGAACAGTCAACATAGTTGTATGATTTTGTCTAGCTGAGTGGGACAGGCAGAGCCTTAGACTTATGCAGAGGTTGCAGTTTCCCCGGATAAATAAGAAAAATGAAGCCCTGGCCAGTGTGGCTCAGTTGGCTGATCTTCACCCCATTCACTGAGAGAGATTCTCCGTCAGGGCACGTGCTTGTGTTGTTGGCTCGATGCCCAGTAGGGGGCATGCAGGAGGCAACCGATCAATGTTTCTCTCCCTCTCGCTTCCTCTCTCTCTAAAAATCAATAAACACATTTGAAAAAAAAAAAAAGAAGAGGAATGGAGAAAGAAGCAAAGGAATGATTACAATGAAGGATCAGAAACAAAGTCAGGTAAGGGGAGAAGTGAGGACAGAGATAGAAGGTGAGAGAGAAAAGATGGTAGGATTATTGGAGTGAAGGTCCTAAAGGGCTCTAAAGAATTATGATAAACATTATACTGTCTGAAAACACCCCGTGTCTATAATGTTGGTCCACCTGGGGCCAGTGTAATAGTATCTTACTGTGGTTTTAACATGCACTTTTCTGGTTGCTACTGATGTGGAACCACTTTTCATTGGTTTACCGGCTGGCTGTTTTCTGTCTTTTATGAGGTGCAGCTCAAGTGAGCCCATTTTTCTGTATTTTGGGTTTTTTATGTATTTGTAGGGATTCTTATATCCTGGAGACTGATACTTTGAAGCTTGCGTGTGTTGTAAAATTCTTCTCTCACTGGATGACCGATGATTTAGCACTACCTATGGTGTCTTTTATGAAGAGTTCTGAATTGTAACATAGTCCAAATTTTCAATGTTTCTCTTAATAAATAGCACTATTTTTAAAAATTACAATAATTATCAAGTCATTGGCATTTGAAGTGCTTTAGGGTGGTAAACAAAATGCTCTGGGTGGATCTGCATAAAAAACCCCTGTAAGGTAGTAGGTGCTGGTGGTGGTGATGTTGATTGTTATATAAATGAGACAAGATCCAAAGGCCTGAATGACCTAATCTAAACTCACACAGCAAGTCAGTGGTAAAGCATAGAGTCAACCCCAGGCCCTCTGTTTTACCGCTTTGTATGGTGTCTGCTCACGGATCACTCAGCCTTGTTGAAGAGATGGACTGTAGAAGACAAATAGGCAATACATAATCAAGTGTTCAATCCTGTAGTATGGAATGATATATGGAGCTTATTCATTAATACATATTGAGTGCTTAGTATGTGCAAGGCTCTGTTATAAGTACTGGGGATATAGCAGTAACAAGACAGGTGCTTCAGAGAAGTTTTAGAAGGATGTCTCTGTGATTCTTTCAGGGCATCGTGATTTGGTAAAAAAAAAAAAAAAACACAAAAACAACAATGTACTAAGAGTTAGGAAGCTTGTTTTTCTGCTGTTTGCTGCGTGTGACATTGTTGCTTCAACTCGCCATGTCTCCGTGGGGGTCCCCATCCATGAACTGAGGTGTTACGGTTTTGCAGGCTCCACCCTGACTAAAAGTGCTGTGAGTTAGAGTGTGCGCCCTGGCCCTAATGGAATAATTGCTCTAGAGTGTTTTAGTGCGCATCTAACTTCCTGATCTAAAAAATGGGAATGCCACAGTTCATTTCATGGTGATAAAACCATTTCCACAGTGAAATGCTACACTAGCGTGCAATTCTAAAGTCGTCTTCCGTTTCTGAACCTCGGGGGCAATAAATGTGGGAGGCAGGTGGAGGCCACGTTCAGCCTGCAGGCGCAGCCGTCTCCATTCTTAACCTAGAGGTAACCTGAGGACCTGTGAAAAGCTTTGAAATAAGTAATGACCTTTCTCCGCCTCTTCTTACTTCCGTTCAGGCCTGGAAGAAACGCTGGTTTATCCTGCGGAGCGGCCGGATGAGCGGCGACCCAGACGTCCTGGAATACTACAAGAATGACCACTCCAAGAAGCCCCTGCGGATCATCAACCTCAACTTCTGCGAGCAGGTGGACGCAGGCCTGACCTTCAACAAGAAGGAGCTGCAGGACAGTTTCGTGTTTGACATCAAGACCAGCGAGCGCACCTTTTACCTGGTGGCCGAGACCGAGGAGGACATGAATAAGTGGGTCCAGAGCATCTGTCAGATCTGTGGCTTCAATCAGGCTGAGGAGAGCACAGGTAAGAAAACAAACAGGGACCTTGGTCAGAAGGGGCAAGGTGCCTCCTGGAGGAGGCTGAGCAGTTGGGCTATGAGGAGGCCTTCAGATTCCTTGATCAAGGAGAGCTGGCTGCGGCTAAAAGCTCTCCTCAGCCGAGGAGTGATAGGCAAAGGGTAAGAGCGTGAAGGGGTCGCCAAATATTAGAGGGGCCCCTGCCCTGTTGACACTCACATGGGAAACTAAGATCTATTGGGGCTGTGATTGAAGCGAAAGGTACTTTGTGCTAAAGATACTGTCTTCGGGTACCCCAGCAGCACCCCATTTCTCAGCCCTGCACCTTTCTCCCCCTTCCTCGGCTCTCTAGCAGACTGTACCCTGTTACCTGTCATCCATCCTATAGGGCAGCTCTCACCTCAGTCTTTTTTCCAGTCCATCTCTGTCTGTCTAGCCCATCTGTGTCACACCATCCTGCACAGTTACACTTGCCAATTTTTATATTTTTTTTGGTTTGGGGCTCTTTGGGATTATTACTGATGTATAATTCAGTGTTCCTTTCTATACACTTGAGAGGGGACAGGTGAGAAGGGGAAATGCTGATTTATATTTGGGTTTTGTTAACCTTCACAAATTAGCTTTTTGAAATGAGTTTTAAATTGCAGAAACCCTCGCTGACATTTGTTTGGACTCATCCCCAGCTCTAGGATGATTGAGGAGCAGGATTTTTTGAGGCAGGTGGAGAACCTAAATCAGTGGTTCTTAAACCTGGTTTGCACAGCAGTTAAAGAGAAGCATTTAAAAAACATTGGTGCTCAGGACCCCTGCCAAATCAGCTACTAAGAATCTCTGAGGCATTCGTGTCTTTTAAAAGCTTCATTCTGAATAGCAGGGATCCGGGGTGCAACAGCCATTTTTTGTAAATATTTGAAGGCCACATATCGTCAGTCTCTGTTCCATATTCCTATTTTTAAAAAAAATTTTTTACCACCCTTTAAAAATATAAAAACCATTCTTAGCTCATCAGCCATACCAACATCATCTGGGAACCTGCAGAAATGCAAATTCTTGGCTCCCTCCCCAGACTTGGTGAATCAAAAACTCTGGGGGTGAGGCCCAGCAATCTGTGTTTTTAAAAACCCTGCCAGGTGAGTTTGAGAACCACTGGTCTAAACTCTTGCTACTCAGAGTGGGGTTTTTGGACCAGTAGCAACAGCTTCTCCTGGGAGCTTGTTAGAAAGGCAGAGGACTTCACTCAGACTTACAGAATCAGAATCTGCATATTTTTCAAACTTCATATTTTGAAATAATTTAGACTTGCAGAAGAATTCCGAAATTGTACAGAAAATTCCCATATCCCTTTCTGTCAGCTTTTCCTAATGTTAACTAACATCTGTCTCACCTAATCATGGTACAGTTATCAAAACTGAGCAGTTAACATTGGTTGATATCGTACTGTTAGCTAAACCACAGTTTATTTAGATTTTTACCTGTCTCTCACCAATGTCGTTATTCTGTTTGGGATTCAGTCCAGGATACATTGGACTTAGTGGTCATGTCTCTGAGTCTCCTCCAGTCTGTAACAGTTTCCCAGTCTTTCTTGTCTTTTTTTGACCTTGACACTTTTATAGAGTACTGGTTACATGTTTTGTAGAATGTCCCTCACTTTGAGTTTGTGTGGTGTTTTCTCATGATTGGATTGATGTTATCAATTTGGGGGAGACAGCATTACCGCAGAGGTGATGTGTCCTTCCAAGCGTGTTGTATCAGGGGGCACATGATATCAATGTGTCTTATCACTGGTCATCTGGTCATGTTAACTGTGGTCACTTGGTTAAGGTGGTATCTGCCAGGTTTCTCCACTGTAAAGCTACTATCTTTACTTTTATAATTAATATTTTGGAAGAACTAACTTTAAGGATGTGCAAGTAGCCTATTTCTCCTTAAGTTTTGCCCACTGATTTTATCATCCAGGAATGGAACAGTTACTACTGTGGTATTCTAAGGGTGATTTTCTGCTTCCCTCAGAAGCCACATTTTATTAAGATCTCCAGGTTATTTGTATGCACTTTAAATTTTGAAAAGCACTGGTCTGGATTATTCATTCCCAAACCTGATGGGTCATCAAAAACTTTTGTATTTTAACTTTAGGTCTGATTCAGTAGATTCAATTTAGGGTTGAGGAATCAATAGTTTTTTAAAGTCCCTCTGACAGAATGAGAGACACTATTTCCAAATCATATAACTGAAAAGGACCTAGTTTCTAGAATATATAAAGAACTCTTGCAACTCAACAACAAGTCACATAACCCCATTTTAAAATGGGCAAAGGATCTAAATAGACATTTAGATGTGCTCATTTGCCATTAGGGAAATGCAAATCAAAACCACACTGAGATATCACTTCATTCTCACTAGGATGAATATAATTAAAAATATAGACAATGACAAGCGTTGTCAAGGATGTGGCAAAACATACATTGCTCATACATCCCACCCCAGATATTGCTGGTGGGGATGTAAAATGGTACACTTACTGCAGAAAACAATGTGGCAGTTTTTCAAAAAGTTAAACCTATGACAAAGCAATTCCATTCCTAGGCCTGTACTCAAGAGAAATGAGAACATATGTTCATGCAAAAACTTGCGTGTTGAGTATTTATAGCAGCATTATTCATAGTAACCAAAAAGTAGAAACTTGAATGTCTATCAGTAAACAAAATGTGGTGTGGAGTGTGTGTGCGTGTGTGTGCGTGCGTGCGTGCATGCATGTGTATATTATTTAGCCATGAAAAGGAATGAAATACTGATACATTCTACAACATGGGTGAACCTTTAAAACATTATGCTAAATGAAAGAAGACACAAAGAATCACATAGTTCATGATTTGATTTACAGTCAGCCCTCTGAACCTGCAGGCTCTGCCTCCACAGATTCAATCAACCATGGACTGCTTGAAAAGAAAAAATGTTACATTGTTGCTGGTAATACTCTGTAGTTAGGCCTAACTACAATGTAGCTGCACCTGTACTAAATGTGTACAGACTTTTGTCATTATTATTCCCTAAACAATACAGTGTAACAACTATTTGCATAGCACTTAACAGGTATTATAAGTAATCTTGAGATGATTTAATTTATAGAAGATATGCATAGGTTATATGCAAATACTATGTCACTCATGCTGTACATTACATCCCCAGAATTTATTCATCTTATAACTGGAAGTTTGTACCCTTTGACCTTTCCCAAACCCACACCCACACCCCTACCCCTGGCAGCCACTAATCTACTCTCTGTTTCTGTAAGTTCATTTTTTAGATTCTGCATATAAGTGAGATTATACAGTATTTTGTTTTTCTCTCTCTGATTTATTTCACTTAGTATAGTGACCTCAGGATTTATCCATGTTGTTGCAAATAGCAGGATTTCCTTCTTTTTATGGCTGAATAATATTTCAATATATATTATCATATTATATATATATATATATATATATATATATACATATGTATATGTATGTGTGTGTCACATTTTCTTTATCCATTCATTCATCAATGGACACAGGTTTTTTTCATATTTTGGCTATTGTAAATAATGCTGCAGTGAACATGGAGGTGCAGATATCTGTTCAAGACAGTGATTTCAATTCCTTCTGATATATACCCAGAAGTAGAATTGCTGCATCATATGATAGTTCTCTTTTTAATTTTTTGAGGAACATCCATACTGTTTTCCATAGCAGCTGCACCAGTTTACATTCCCACCAACAGTGCACAAGGATTGGCACTTACCTCTTATCTTTTTTATAATAGTCATTCATTTAACAGGTGTGAGGTGACCTCATTGTGGTTTTTATTTGATTTTCAGTTCCCCGATGATTAGTGATGTTCAGTATCTTTTCAGGTACCTTTGGCCATTTGAATATCATCTTTGGAAAAATGTCTATTCAGGTCCTTTGCCCACTTTTTAATCAGGTGTTTTTGTGTGGGAGGGGTGGTGTATTAAGTTATATGAATGTCTCAAATATTTTGGATATTAAACCCTTATCAGATATGTAGTTTGCAAATATTTTCTCCCATTCCTTAGGTTGTCTTTTCATTCTGTTGATTGTTTCTTTTACTGTGCAGAAACTTTTTTAATGTATTCCCACTTACTGATTTTTGCTGTTACCTGCCTATGCTTTTGGTGTCATACTAAAAAAATATCATTGCCAAGACCAACGTCAAGTAACTTTTCTCTGTTGAAGTGTTTTTTAAAAAATATATCTTTATTGATTTCAGAGAGAGGAAGGGAGAGGGGGAGAGAGACAGAAACATCAATGATGAGAGAGAGTCATTGACCGGCTGCCCCCTGCACACCCCCAACTGGGGATGGAGCCCGCAACCCGGGCATGTGCCCCGACGGAGAATCATCGAACCGCAGTCTCCTGGATCCTAGGTTGATGCTCAACCGCTGAGCCACACCTGGTCGGGCACAGTGTTGAAGTTTTTCATTTTTGAATAAGGGACCTAGCATTTTCACTGTGCACCAGGCTCTGCAAATTATGTAGTCAATTGGGTCTGGACTAGATGTCCTGTCCTAGGAACTCTGATTTTTATCTTTCCTTGAGGAAGGATTATGAGCCCCCATTTTACTCTTGAATTCTTTGGTATAATCTTTGTTTTCTGTGTGAAATTTCCTGTTTCCCCCCAACCTTTGACATTTATATGCTTCGTGGGTTTTGCTTCTGTCTTTACCTTTATTTTATTCCTGGTAAAGGAATAAAATGCTCATTGGGAAAAGGGGAGTGTATAAGAATGGAATTAAAAAAAAGCAGGGGAACAACTCCCATAGACCTCCCAGTCGCACAGCGTTCATACATGTGAGAAATAGGTTCAAGGAATACCTCAGCTTTTTAGGAGGGAAGGGAGGAAGTAACCAGAAAGTAAATTGCTTTTAATTGAATTATTTCCTTGTGGGTTTTTAAATGTTCCTACCAAGAAAAATATACCTTGAGATGTAGCAAAAATCACTCAGTGCACATATCTTTTTTAATCACTTAAAAAATAGTTACTGCCTGAATCTTTACATCTACTATATAGGGTGTAAGTACAATACAAATACAAATATGCAGAACCACATTATCTGGGCTTGCTTTCTTTGGCAGGAAGGTTCATTTGTTCATTCATACATTGTTCATTCACTCGTTCATTCAGCTGACCTTTACAGAGCACTTATTCTGTGTCCTTGTCATGACCACAGGCTGCAAAGATGAACAATAGGGTGCCAGTGTTGAGATATCATAGTCTAGTTGTTGGAGGGACTGATATATAGCCAGTCATGGGGGAGGGCTGTAAGAGGCATCACCAAGGATGCAGACACAAGCCCAGGTACCACCCGTGAGGAAAGGAGGAAGGGAGGGGAAGTATGAAGGAGTGACAAATAATCAGCTACGTACTGAGCATCTCTATGTAAAGTAGGGACTTTACATAAATTCCCACTCAAAATGTGCAGTAAACAATGTGCAGTAAACAAATGTGCAGTAGCAATGGTTTTGACTCAAGGTCACACAGCTAGAAGTGACTGAGCCAGGATCCTAATCCAGCCCAGGTCTGACTTTCCATTATAATACGTTGTCGCTTTCTCCCTGGCATCCTGAAATACGAACACCTGCCAGAACCAAGCCCGGATATTTTTGCCCCTTTGGACACTTAGACGGGAAGCACTCCCTGACCCCTTCCACCAGGGGTCCGGCAGCTGCTTAGGTTTCCCTATTGCTCAGATTGTAGGGCCGGAATATTCCGAGAGTTTTGTAACTTCCAGGGCTTCAGACCCGTCATCAGGCTCTGTCTGTGAGTCCGTAGGCTACGGGCGTGGACGTCTGAGTTTAAATTACAGCCCTGGGATTATGTGAGTCACTTCGGGACTCAGTTTCCTTTTGCCGAACAGAGATGGGATTCTCTTCTCACCCCGAGCTTCTACTTCTCTGTGGGTTTGGGACAGACCTTAGACCCCCTGACCGAGCACCTCAAGTTTCGTATTTCCCAAAGGGCCACTCACGTTGTGTTCTGTGTAGAGCTACTCCTGCAGCTGTGCAGGGCAACGGCCCCGCTGGCTGCTTGGTGCTGTACAAGTTTCTTCATATAGGGATCCTCCTTCAAGCAAATACTCCCTTTTTCTTTGCGTGTGGTTTTGTGTGTGTGTGTGTATTTTTTTTAAGAGTTGCAATGGGACCCATAAAAAAACTTCTGTTTTTCACTTTCAGCTGGAAGAGGTTCTGTGGCAGATGGAGTCTTTTTTTAATCCCTTCTTGCCACTCGGAGCTGCTTTCTGCTCCCGCCCTCCAGTTCCTCACATATTCCAGCCAGAAGTGCCTGGCATAGAACCTGTCTAGGATCAGGACCAGGCCAGGAGTAAAACGGAGTCTGACTGTCGACATCAGGGGTGGCGAAAACAGCCTTCTGGTAGAGAGAGGGCCCTTCCCGAAAGGAAACCGGGGACCGTGCTCACGAAGGAAAAGCAAGTCCAGGGATGAAGGTCTGGATTTCACAGCACACGTGTGGAGCGTTTTGTTCTTTGTTTCTTTGTTGTGTGTGTGCGAGCACGCACGGGTGAGCAAAAAGTAAGCACCCCACCTCCCTCTGGGAGTCAGGATAGCCGTCCGTCAGTCCCGGGGAAGGGAGCAGAAAGCCGCTCTGAGCTGTGTTTACCAGCAGGCGGGTCCAGGCCCTCACGTTTGTGGCCCCGTCGTGGGCAGCTGTCCCTGACCAGATGTACCACACACAAAAAGAACCAGCCCTCAGCACGGAGCCTTGATGAATTATTCATGGGCACAGGAGCCATCCACTGCGGGGAGCGCCGGCACCCCTTTGAGTCCTCTCGGCCGAGGATTCTTCCCTTTTGTCGCCCACCCACTTCATTTATTCAGTAGCCGTTCCGGGGCCTGCACAGCCGCTCTCACGTGGGCCCTGAGAGGCGGGCCGGCTGCACGTGGGTCCCAGCCCTGCTGTTTGTTTGCTCCGCGGTGTTGAATAAGTAGCTCTATCTCTTTGGGGCTTTATCATCTGCGTGGCGGGGAGAGGCTCCCTCCCGGAGTTGTGGGGGGACGCAGGTGCACGCCCTTCGCCAGGCAGCGGTTGTGGGGGTGACGCTGGTTTTTGCATCGGGAGGTGAAGATGAACAGGGTAATGATTTACGTGTCTGGTGTTTTTAGAGAACTTGACAGTCTGCAGAACACTTAGGCAGCCTCCTCTGAGGGTAAAGAAGCAAGCCGAGCCAGGCAGGGCTGCTGGCATTATTGCCGTTGGGCAGGCGAGGAGGCTGCGGGTCAAAGGCACGAGGTGCCGGTGCCAGAGAGCAGTGTCGCCAGGCCTGGAGCCCGCGCCTTTTCGCGCCGTCCTCGGGCGTGGGCCCTCCCTCTTTCTCATGTATCCTGACCGCTTTCCCCAGACCTGTTCACCGTGGCCGCTTGGAAGTCACAAAATAGCCGGCAAGGCAAAAAGCAAGACGTCTATACGTCACTGCGAGCTGAGCCTGTGGGAAGTAAAGTGCCGTCTCCACATGAGCATTCATCCCTGATGGCTGAATTCGCAGGATAGCACCATCCGTCTTGGAGCCGCCACAAACCACTGCCAACGGGACCTCGGGGACGCTAGGCCACCGGAGCCCCGTCTGGAGCTCTTGAAGGTTTTGAAAGAAGGCCAGAGCCGCCTCCGTATCCTGTCTATTATTTTAGCGCTCTCCCTCGTCTCCAGCTCCCTGGCAGGGATTTCGTGGCAGTTGCACGTCTAACTCTATGGAATGAAGACCCTTCCGCGTTCCGACACACTGTTCCTTATGCTCTTCCCCACCTTTTCTCTCCTGAAATCCTTGGTGAGGCTGTCCTCCCCCTCTTAAATGTTTTGTAAATATTTAAATGTCTAGAAACCCACGAGTCTCCTGAGTAACTCATCAGCAGAGTTATTTTAACTCCTGGATCCCATCTGGGATCCGGTGATATCCATAGGAATGCCCCGGGGAAAGCTGCAGCCTCCCGTGGAAAGCGTCTCGGAGGTCTTCAAGGCGCGCCTTCCTCTCCAGAGAGGGTGAATGATTGGTGCTTAGAGGTCAGGACTCCTTATTCCAGCTGGATATCTGACAGCGGGGAGGGCTGTGACAGAGCCAGGCGGTCACTCAGGTGCCTTCTGGTGACCTCGGCCCTTCCGCCGATGCAGTGAGTGGGAGAGCCGGGGGAGAAGCTGGGGTGGGGGGCCTTTCTCGGAGACCATGCCCTTTCTCTCTCCTCATTTCCTGGGAGAGCGGTTTCCTTTCTTGTCTCCTCCCCTACCTTTTGCTTTTTTTAAAACTGATCTTAGATCTCTCAGCTCCTCTGGGGGACCCATGTTGGAAGCTGAGAGCTAGTGTGGGAGGTAACATGCAGCTTCTCCCCAGGCTGACCCAGGTCCCTCGAGGGGCAAAGAACAGAGTGGAGGCAGACCCGGGCCCCAGCCCAGAGGCGGAGGCTGCCGTCTGAATCGCCCACCCTTTTTTTCCACTGAGACAGTGAGGAAAATAAACATGCAGACCAGTTTCCAGCCAGATCTGAAATCCTCATGGCTTTTTAGAAAAAAAGAAAATGTTATTCTAAATAACCCTGAAAATATCAGGCCTTCCTCCTCAAGTCTTCTGTTTGTTTGTTTGTTCTGTCTACAGCTGGGTCCGGTCACCCTGTGAATAGGCTTTGAGCTGGGACGTGAACTCCATGCAGTCCTTCTGCATTGTCCCGGAACAGGCCACAGCCCTGACCCGCAGGGAGGCCCCGACCCCCTGGAGGGGCAAGAGGAGGCAGGGAGGAACCTGGCCCTCTTCTCTTTGTCCTGGGCCCTGACCCTTCTTCCTGCTCAACCCTCCATACCAGACACACCCCCTCACCACCCCAGCCGGCAGCATAGATCCAGTCTCGTGTTACCCGCCAAACCCACAGACTGTTGGAGATGCAAGCATCTCATTCCCACTCCTCAACACCAGCAGCTTTGGCGAGCTCCCAAACATCTCCAGAGATGCCTCCCGCCCCCTTTTGTTTTTTCACTGCTTCTAATGAGCTCCAGTGAAGGAGAGTAAAAAAAAAAAAAAAAAAAAAAAAAAGCCATGGTTGCATTGGTCCCAGACTAGACTCCAAAGCCCAGATTCTACGTTTTGGCTAGAGATAAAGCGAGGACTTTGAACTCAGTGGTAAGGTCACCTTAGACCTCTGGAGATCTTGACTGTTGTTACACACCGAGTCACGTACAGCCCTACGAAAGGTTCGAACGCTACAGACTCCGTAGGCATGGTCCCCTCTCTCTCTAGGATTTGAATCGTGAGTCAGAGTTCTGGTTTTTAATTTCAGCTTTGTTACTGACTTCGTTTCTTCAACAGTAAACGAGGAGCTTGGGGACAAAACAGTGATTTTCAGGCCTTTTTTTTTTTTTTTGCGCACTGCTTGTTAACCAAATCTTACCTGGAGCACAATGTATGAAAAAGGTGAAAGGGAGCTGTTTTGACTATTGCAGGGGAGTGGGCGGGACCCCAGCGGCCTGCCACTCCCCTTCCCCCAGGGTGGCCTGGGAAAGTGTGAAAATACTGATCTGCAGCAGTTATTTCAAAATAAGGACCCGTAGACCAGTGCTGGGCTACGAAAATCTTCCTCAGTCCACAACAAAAAGGGGGGGGAAAAAGGAAGTAGTCAGCTTTCATAAAGCTAAATGTAGTCACAGTGTAAAACTTCCCTTTATTCAGTTTCTCTTTGGGTAACTGTGCACATTAGTGTTCGTGTGTGTGAAATGAGTCACAGTAAATCACAGACTTTCCATATTTGACATAATTAAAATGGTTCGCCCTGTGCGTCAGTTTTTAAAAGTGCATAAACAAATAAACAAAGAGACAGTGTTCTAACGCATCCCTAAAATGGAAAAGTCTGGGGAACAGGCATCTGCAGGTTATGTTGGTGTCGGGAGCACCTGGTCCCAAGCTGTTGCTTCTGTTCTTGCAGCCAGAGGCCCTTGACCTCTCCCTTCAGCTTCAGGCCCACCCCGCAGCCCAGCATGAAGTCGATGCTCTCGGAGCCTTTGCCCCGTTTGCTCAGTTCTGGCCCTAACCTTATATGTGGTGGGTTAGGGTCACCTGGGATTTTGCCCACTTTTCCTGTTCTTGAGTCATGTCTCTATTAACCTGCCTGTGGTCTCACATCCCGCACAGGCCTGGACCCTATCCTGCTCTGATTTGGCCCCTCTCGGAGACCACACTCTCACCCAAACCCTCGAGCCAGTGGCTGCGGCCCCACTGCCCAGTGGCAGACTCCAGGGTTGTCTGTGGCCTGTCCGCCTGAATTCTGAAGAAAATCTGCTTCTGCTTTCCCTGAGCATGCTTCCTCCTCCTCACAGGCCCTCCTGCCCACAGTCTCGGTGATGCCCAGCTCCTGTTGCTGTGTTCACACATTCAGCACAGCGACTACCTAGTTTTGCCAGGTCCTGTTCTAGGGACAAGTGCCAGAGAAGAGCATGAGACGGACCCAGTCCGAGCCTTGCCGTGGTCCCTGGTTCACGGTGCCTCGGCCAGACTGCCCGCCTGCTCTGTGTCAGTTCTAATCCCCAGCCCCTCAGTCCTAGCCAAGATTGACATGCTTGTCACTGACCACACCTGGCTCCGTGCCAAGATATAGCTGTCATATAAAAAAGAAAAATGTAATTTTTTTAATTTCTGAATTTAACTTGAATTTCAAGCCCCATCTGACCCGTAATAGAAATTGAAGTTTTGATCAACTTAGGATAAAACTGGTCAATATAGGATTCTCTCAGTTAATTCAGGCTTCTCTCCCTCTCTCTCTTTTTTTTTTTTTTTTTTACATAAATGGAAATATATATATACCAGATATATATTTATTTTCCCCCAGCTTTACCAAGGTATAATTGGCAAAACTGTGTATATTTACAGTGCACATCGTGATGGTTTAATATATTTATACATTGTGAAATGATTACCACAAGCAGGTTAGTACAGTCGTCATCTCAAAATTCAGGTTTCTCTTGCTTTCTCCATGGGCTGCTGTTCAAGTTCCCGGAGGCTTGGGGGACTGGAGACAGTTCATGGAGACTAGAGCACAAGATTGAGGGTGGGGGGAGACGTGCAGGAGACTCGAGGGCAAGAGCACGACTCTCTCACCATTCTGTCACCCCCACATTCGTACAGACACATAGTAGCTGCCCAGTAAATATTCCAATGAATGCTGTAACTACAGGGTTTGTTTGTAACTTTGGAAATAGTTATACAAAATTACAGTTTAAAAAATTCCAACTTTTTTTTAAATGTTGGTTTAAGATAGTCGCTCTTGAGGAGGGGGGGGGAAGAAGCTTCAAAAATATTCTAACATTATTCACAGGACGTAGTTTCTAAAATTCTGTATATTGAAACAATGATGTAAAGTACAATGACAACCAGGAAAAAGAAAAAAAAACCCTCAAAATGGTGCTGTACTAACCAGGCTGGACAGACGGTGTGACAGTGACCTGAGCTTTATTTTATCTATCTATCATTTGTTGTTTGCTATTCCCCCACATCCTTACCCCTTTGTGGATGAATCAGTGAGCAGAACTCTTCATGGCTTGCGAATCGTGTTATTAGCCACACAGTCAAGACAGAGAAGAGAGTAGATTTCATAGCATGAGAAAATTCTGGGATATTAGATCTTGAAGGGCCCTTAGAGAGTGTTTAGTTCCAAACTTCCCTAAATGACAGAGCATATATATATACTGGTTTAAAAGGCTAATTTAATACAAAGAGCACGGGTCTTGGAATCCCATAAATACATGAACCCATAACATTGATGAGTTCAGTGGAAACATAGTGTTGGGTAAGTTCATTTACTTTTCTGAGCCTCAATTTCTGCATCAGTAAAATACATGAGAATTCACCTAAAGCATAGTATAGTATTTGATTCATGATAAGCACACATTAAATATCTGTTGAATGTGTGGCTGATAAGTTGTCACTGCCTCCTCTGTGACCTTCACAACAGCCTTTTGAGTGTACGTACCACACTACTCTTATCTCCCCAAAACCAAAACATCTTAAATAACCCGATCTCTATTCTGCCCAAACTCAAAAACATTTGTACTGTTTTTGATTAATATTTTATCAAATAAACATTGCTGACTTTCCTGATTTGAGATGCATTTCACATCGTTGTTGAGGTGCTCAAAAACAAAGGTGCCTTTTTAAATGTGTTACTGATAATAAAAGCTAAGATATGCATAGAGCTAACTACGTATGAGGCAGTGTTCTAAGTATTTCTCAGATCTTAACTCAAATAATCCTATGAGGCAGATACCTATTTTTTATTTTTACTTATTGAGCTTGAGAGGGAGGAAGGGAGGGAGAGAGAGAGAGAAACGTCTGTTTGTTGTTCCACTTATTAATGCATTCGTTGGTTGCTTTTTGTATGTGCCCTGACACAAGATCAAACCTGCAACTTTGGCGTATCAGATGATTCTCTAACCCACTGATCTGCCTGGCTAGGGCAAGGTAGATACCTATTGTTATTCCCATATTACAGATGAGGAAACTGAAGCCCTAAGAGGTTCAATAACTTTCCTTAGTTCATACAACTAGTAAGTAAAGGTTCTGGGGTTCAAACCTAGACAGTCTGCCTCCAGAATCCATGCTTTTCACTATTAAGCCACACCCTGAAACTCTAGACATAGTTCCTTGCCTCCAGCTGTCACAGTACCTGTCCAGGAGCCTCGGTTCTTGTACCACAACCCAGGAGGGACTCACTGCTCATTTGCGATGACCTCCTCTGCATTTGCCAGCGTGGCTGTGCTCCCTACATCCCTTAAAGAGGGCATCACACAGAGAGGTCTTGCTGCCTTTCATTTCAGCCTAAGCCAGCTATCTCTGTAGACCTAAGCCATTGCTTCAGTTTTCTCTGAACCTAGGACAGATGTTTTCACTCCCACTAGAGGCCACGTAATTATAAACAGAGCTGGGAGGCCAGCTGTGGGGCTTGGCCATTGGTGGATGCATTTCCCCCTCAAATTCATCAGAGCAGTGGCCCTCTGGCCACAGGTACCAAGAACATATTTCCCCAGCGATTGGTGATCTGAGTGGAAAAGGCTTTGGACTGAGGGAGCAGAGACCGGGTTCTGATTCTGGGTCTGATTGTGGTTTCCCTGCAGTATGAACTGGGACCAACCATTTGTCCATCAAGTACTGCTTTAGAACCATATCAGTTCAGGTTCTCTGAGAAGCAGCTGTCCAGATGAGTTTAGATGGGCTAGAGAGTTACTGGGTGAAACACCTGGAGAGATCGTGGGAGGGGAAAACCTTCATGGGGTGCAGGCCTGACACCTACGAAGGAGAGAAGGCAGGAAGGGGGATTGCACTGCAGTGTGTGCTAAGACAGTTTCAGCCAAGTCGGTGGACGTTCTCAGGCCCCAGGGCTCCCATTAAAGGAACCGAGTGTCCCACCAGAGCAGGCCTGCATTAGTCCTCCTGCCGTCTTTGTCACTAGATGCGAACAGCCCGTGGGAAGTTAAGGGGATGCAGAGGGCCAGCAGCTGGGCTGTCAGTCCATCATGCTCCCCACAGCAGGAAATCTGAGAGGCCTACTTTTATGGCCACCACACTGAAGCATTAGTGATAAACGGGACGTGTCAGGTTCAGACTCTTAAAGGAGCTTATAATTTAGTGGGAAGGGATGGGTCAAAACCAAAATGTTTACATGGTAGCAATAAGTGCTTTAATGAAAATAAGGCAAGGTAATGGGATAAGGTGTGACTAGAAAACCATTTAGGTGGGGTGATCAGGAAAGACCTCTATGGGTCTTGGTGTCTTTATTAGTTATACCTAAATGGTTTTCTTTTCTGATTCCACTGGATAGTTGTGTAGCTCTTGTAACTTAGAAGTACATGCTTCTCATCTACCTCACATAGAGCTACGTAATAGAATGAGCCCTCAACTTTGTGTGAAAAAAGCCTGAGTTTGAATCCTGATTTGAGCATTTCCTAAGAGCTCTGCAACATCGAGTAAGTCGTTTTATTTCGAATTTGCAAAGATCACTGCATGACAACTTTCCAGGGCTATTATCAATGTCAAAGTTGTTGAAAGCAACCTACAATTGGAAAAAATTTTTTTTTATTTCTTTTACAATAACATCAAAAAGTAAAATACCTAGAAATCAATTTAACCAAAAAAATTTTTTTTAAACATTCAGAATCACTTTACAGAAAATGACAAGCATTGCTGGGAGAAATTAAAGAAGACCTAGCCCTGGCTGCTGTGGCTCAGTGGTTAAAGTGTCGACCCCCCCACACACCGAAGGGTCACGGGTTCTATTCCTGGTCAAGGGCACATACCAGGGTTGTAGGTTTGATCCCCGGCCCTGGTCGGGGCAGGTGTGGGAGGAAATCAATCAGTGTGTGTCCCTCACATTGATGTGTTCTCTCTCTCTCCCCCCTCCCCTTCCACTCTCTCTAAAAATCAATGGAAAAAATATCCTCCCGTGAAGATTTAAATAAATAAGTAAATAAATAAGACCCAGTAAGTGGAGAGATATATCATGTTGTGAAATGGAACATTCAATATTGTTAACATGTCAGCTCTCCCCAGATTGAGCTATAGATTCAGTCCACACTCTGTCATAATCCAGCAGATTTTTTTTGTATTAATTGATAGAAAGTTGGGTCCTGCCAGGCTCTCTGCCCCTACAGTCCCTACTCATGACACAAAAGGCCTGTTGAGTCCATTTGCACCCTCTGGGACCTGTCCTGGCCTGGTCAAATCCCGAAGGTCTGTGAACACAGAGTTTAAGATGTTCTCTCACACCAGGCCACCTCCCACGAGAGAGTGCAGAGGTTCCACTTGCGGAGCACTACATGCAGGGCCCGTGGCATTTTTTTTACTCCCCAGGACAGCCCTACAGGTCACTATTCTACAGATTTTACAAGTTAGGACTCTTAGATTCAAATGCCACCCGTAGGTTCCAGAGCCAGTGCTGAGATTCAGATTCCCAAAGCGATGTCCCTTTGTCCATACCACATTGCCTGTCCTGAAGCCAAGCTGTGTTCCGGGTGATGCCACAGGCCTCGCCCTTCCTGGGCGGGCTGGAGCTCAGAACCCCAGCCTCACCCGCCAGACCAGGGCAGCTTCAGGTATTGCTCTTGGTTATTGTCGCTGTTCATGATTCTTGATAAGCTCCTGCCGTTGTAATGCCTGACACTTGTGTTTCACACCGATCGCCAGTGATCTCTTAGTGAAAGTCACCGTAAAAGGAGGGTGAAGCTCACCTCTTCCTAAAGCTGCTTACCTTAAAAATACAGTGGTATGTTTTTGTGGAAAGATCACGAGGGTCAAATGCATCGTTTGCATGGGAGTTCATGGTGCCGACTAGATAGACTGATTCCTATGGGAATACTAATGGGTCCCCAAGTTCCTTGGGGGAAGGGAGGAGTGCTGCCCTGAATATAAATTTGCTCTTTCCAACTGCAGTATAAGCTCATCGAGCAAGGACAAGATCCACCCCTTTTTGATGGGCCTGCAGCTCCTAGCATAGTGCCCACAATCTGTGCTCATGACCCTAAGAAAATGACCAGAGTGTTTCATTCCAAATATAAATGAACTCTTTGAGGAGGACCGCCGGGCAACCCTCTCAAAGGAGCGGGAATAAGCTCTGTCGCAAGTGAGGTGTGCGTGGATGTGGCAGGGAAGGTGAGAACAAAGCTTGTAAACTGGCCTCTCTGAAATGAACAGGACCGCGCATGGCTAACTATCGACTGGCTTCCACAACCAGAAACACACAGCGCCCAGAAGACCTCACAAGTGACAGCAATTTCTTCCACCCTAAAGAGCAGTTTACATTTGGATCCTGGAGCTATTCATTCATTCTTCTGATCCGAGGAGGAAAGATTCTGACAAGTTACTGCCATGGTGTGCCTATTGAACACCTTGTTCTAATCTGGAAGTTTGCTAGGCGCACAGCGTATGTAAACCCTGTCAGAGGACAGAGATGGGGTGGGGAACCTTTTTCCTACCAAGGGCCATTTGGATATTTATAACATCATTTCAGGGCCATACAAAATTATCACCTTAAAAATTAGCCTGCTATATGTGGTCAAACATTTCATTGAATTTATTGAATTTCTAGTCCGGCCTGCAGTTGTCAGCAGGGCCAGATCAAATGATTTATGCGGCCCTCAGGCCGGACATTCCCCACCCCTGGTCTGGACCCTGGCTTCTAGAAGCTCACAGCCTGGTTTTGCGCGACAGATCTGGGAATTCCCAGCATAAAATAAACAGCAAAATGAAGTACTAGGAAAGGGTGAGAGAAAGGCATGATCCATTCTGCCTAGAGACCCTGTGGAATGCCTGGCATTGTCTCCGGGCCTTAGTTTCCTCAACTCTAGAATGAGGTGCCCCAGGGCATAAAAGGTTATGTAAGGAAGTGTGACCGGAGACGGTGACATGCCTCCAAGCTACAGCCACTCACTCTCTTTCCCCTGTGCCCTTCACAGAATCGATTGCTGCTCGAGTATACTAAGAGATCCTGTGCGTCAAGGTCAGGGTGTTCCGACCTGGCTCCGGGAGCTCCGAGACGGTGTTCTTTCTCAGATCCTTCCTCGGAGGGGGTGGGGAAGCACGGTCCCTGAAAGGTCTCATGGGGTCTCATGTTACTGCTTGTCCCCGCCTCCCCTTTCTCCTTCCTCTGCTTTATAGTTTTTATAAACACTAGGAGACTTATATTTTTGAACTTGGGAAACTATTTATACTAGTCTTTAGTAGTTTGATCCAGCAAATGTTTATTTACCATGAAAATGTGAGTAACATTATAAGCAATATAAACTCAGAACAAAATAACAGTCCTGCCAGCCAGTGTCCTGGTGTTCAGATCTCCTGACCTGATTGCCCTCCCCCAACCCACGCATGATGGAGGATTCATATTCATTCACACTGATACGCCTTTCTTTCCGTACAGCAAAAGGACCCCCAGACTAGGAGATCTGAATTCGAATTCCAGGGCCCACGTCTGACCCACTGCACTGTGTGCCCTTGGACAAGTAGCCTCACCTTTCTGGGCCACAGTTCTCCAACTGTAAATGAGAGATTGGGGGGTTAGGGAGGGCAGCAGTGATAAATGAGCATTGGATTCTGGAGTGTCTTCCAATTGCCGTATTATGTGATTTATTGTGTAAAGTGAAGCCATTTTGTGTTTGGCCTTAAATGTCTGAATAACTCCTGTAATAATGAAGTGTGCCAGAGGATTCAGGGGCATTTTTTCCTTTTTACATAATTTCAGGCTTTTGACTATGAGTTAAAATCACCTGGAGCTGCTGATCTAGTCTTGTCTTCTGCACCTGTCAACATGCTTTTGCTTCTAGAATTCTCCACCCATCCAATCCTTGTTTTTCAATTAGCTTTCTACAGGGACCACTCACCCCACAGAATCCTATCCCTGCACTGTTCTAAATATTATTTCATCAATCATCTTCTCCCCATTAGAACCCTTAGAATTTTAAACTGTTCCACTTCTAGAAATAAACCGTGGAATGAACTAGTGTCAAGCCAACAGCCATTTATTGAGCATTTCATAATTACTGTTCCCCCATATTTCATCTCGTCAGCTCCTCAAAAGAACCCTGTGAGGCAGGCGTTCTCTTTGTCATTTGATGGCATGGAAATGAGGCTCAGAGATGAGAAGGTTTCCCCGAGGCCCTGTGGTAAAAGAGGTTCAGGCCCTGGGCTCCCGTGTTTCTGAACCCACGTCAGGGCTCTTTCTGTTACACACTGTTCCTTTGGAGTTGGCCGGCGTCAGATGATACGAAGGGCCAGCAAGAGAACATGGATAGTTTCCAATTCAGAATTTTGATGATACAGAATTTTGGAAGAATTTGTTCTTTCGTTTGGCTTTCAGAGCTTTCTTTGCCCTTGGTATTTCAGTTGACCCTAACCTTTCTTCCGTCTCCTTGAATTTAAGAACCAGAGATTGTTAAAATCCAAACCAGTGAATCTTAATCTAAATCTCTGTGTAAACATGACTCATTAGGTCTCCTGTGGAGCAGCTCTCTTACTTTTCCCAAAGATGACTTTGATGTGTATCCATGATCCAATGCAAGTTCTCCCTCGTGTAAACAGAGATAGTGGAGGTCCACGCAGGTGACGTGGCTGACGTGGCATGCCCGGGCTCACTCAGCCCACAGAGCTCTGCCTAGACCCTCATTCTGTTACTTGATCCTGCCTCCCAGAAGGTCAAAACCATCCCTCATAGGGATCTTGTGGGAGCTCTTTTCTCTGCATCGGCGAAAAGAATCAGCTTTGAACCCTGGCCAGCTTGGCTCAGTGGTTAGGGCGTCGGCCCACGGACTGAAGGCAACTAGTCAATGTGTCGCTCTCACATTGATGTCTCTCTCTCTCTCTTCTCCTCCCTCCCCTCTCTCTAAAAAAATAAATCAATGAAAGAAATATCCTTGGGTAAGGATTGAAAAAAAAAAGAATTGGCTTTGAAGACAGTAAGATCTGTTTCAGATCTAGGCTCTGCCATTTTCTAGCTGTGGGACCCCAAAGCTCATTATAACATTTCTGAGCTTCAGTTTCCCTTTTTTGAGTTTCAGCTTCTTCATCCAAAAATAAATCGAAGCAATAATAAATAGAAATAATAATATCTAGCTCATGGGTACACAGTGGGCGCTTAGTAAGTGGCAACTGGGATTATTATAGCCAATATTGTCCTTTTTGGCCACCCATTCTTCATATGACATCTGCCCAGACTACAGCTCTGACCAACACAGTGACAACAGTTATTTTCCAAGCATCCACTCCAGCTTAGAAAGAAACTCCACTCCTCACGGCCAATTTCAAGGTCTCCCCCAGTTCCCTGTATACTCCAGGAATAATAGGAGCAGTGAGAGTGGTGGGGTTCTATCCTTAACGCTTTCTGTAAATGGTCCCTAGTCCTTGCAGCAGCCCTACAAAGCATGTATTCTCTCTGCTGAACTAGTGAGGGTCAAAGAAGTTTATGTAGCCTGTCCGAGGCCACAGAGCTAGGAGGTAGCAGAGCCAGGCTTTCGATCCATCCTGGCTCCAGCATGTGTTTTCATCCACCACGGTACTGGTTCTGAGACCCACTGAGGCTTGGGGTGGGAGTTGTGGGGGAAAGGATAGAGATAAAAAGGGCATTGAGATAAGGGGACCAGTCATTATTTGGCCAGCCTTCTGTTCCAGAAAGTCCCGACACCGCCCCTTTCCTGCTCCTGTTATCACCAGCCCGTTGACGGCTGGCCTGGGCTGGGCTCCTCTACTGAAATCCTTCAGAGCTTTCCTGTTCTAGAGTTTTGCAAGAAGGGGGGGGGGGGGGGGGGGTGTTTGTATGCTGGGCAGGCTTCCCAGGGGTGATTGTGGAAAGGAAGGGGAGTGATTCTGTAGGGCCCTAAAAAGAAGCCAGGAAGAAGAAGAGAAACAAAACCCTGTTTAAAAGAAAACAAATTGACTCAGGCATTTTCTGGCATTATCTTCAGTCTAGACTTGGAGATAGAAGCCCAGGCCCAAAGTCTGGAAACATCCATTTGTTTCTTGCTCCATAACTGACCTTCCTATGACCTAAGAGCCTTCATTGCAGCCACGTTACCAAGACCAGCCCAGCCACACACCATTTAATGTTTTCCTCTATCTTGACCATTCTTTCCTTCCCTCAGGAGGTACCCGCATGATAAAAACAAATCCTCGGAGAGGTTTCTGTAAGTGGACAGGTTTGTTTGCACACCCCTATCTCGTCGATCTTTTACAACAGCGTCGCGAGCTAGGCAGGCAGGCCAGGGCTTATTCCCCCGGCTGGATGGTGTGGAACCAGAGCTGGGCGTCTCGCCTGGCAGAGCTGGAGCCCCGTCCCTGGCCTCCTGACTCCTGTCACGTGCACGACGTCCAGTCGCTGAGAGGTGGAATTTCGAACCGCTTGGGTCTTTTTGCCCCAAACCGTGCATTCTTGCTGTTGTGTTTTGCTGAAATTCCCATTGCCTTGCCCTGCTGTGATTGTGGGGTGGAGCCCTGAACAGTGGGGCTGGAGGAGGTGTGGGGAACTGAAGGTAAGTAAGAGAGAATGTCTCTTACTCGATATACTTTAGTAAGGACTTGGTATTTACTGAGTGTTCCGTTTTCTCTTCAAAAAGCAAATAAAAATGAAAGGTCGGATGTCTTTAGACAATTGCTAACCTCTTGCGTATACTTAACACTTCATCTTCGTAAAGGGCTCGTGTGTGTGTGTGTGTGTGTGTGTGTGTGTGTGTGTGTGTGTGTGTTTCCTACGTTCACGTACCATGTGTCTCCCACCTAACGTACCCAAGTCAGTGTTTTTCAGTATATTCACAAGGTTGTGCAGCCACCACCACAATCTAATTTTGGAACATTTTGATCACCCCAAAAAGAAATCTCACACTCATTAGCTTCCCATTCCCCATCCTCAGCCCAGCCCTAGGCAACCACTCATCTGGTTTTCTGACCCTATATTTACCGATTCCAGATGTTGCGTATAAATGAAATCTAGCTTCTTTTTACTTAGCATAATGTTTGCCTGGTTCCTACATGTTATAACATGTATCCACACTCTGTTCTTTTTACTGCTGGGTAATATTTCATTGTACATCTATGCCAACATTTTGTTTGTTTATTGATCGGTTTATAGGCATTTGGTGTGTTTCCACTTCTAGCTATTTTTATGAGTAACGCTACTGTGAACATTTGTGTATAAGTTTTGTGTTGACATCTGTGTTCATTCCCCTGGGTGTATACCTGTGAGTGGAATTGCTGGGTCATATGGTAACTCTACGTTTAAACTTTTTGAGGAACTGTCAAACCGTGTGTGTGTGTTTGTAAATTTACTGAGATCTATTTCCCGGATGAAATTCACCCATTTAAAGTATACAGTTCAGAGGTTCAGTCTGTCACACAGGGTTGTGCAACCATCACCCTAGAAAGAAACATGTCCTCATTAGCAGTCACTGTCCACTCCCACCCCCCAGGCAACCACTGGCCTACTTTCCATCTTCATGGATTTGCCCGTTCTAGACGTCTCACGTAAACGAGACCGTACAGTCTGCAGTCTTATCGCTGGTTTCTTTCACTTAGCATCTCGTTTGGAAGATCCGTCCGTGTTGCAGCAGGCACCGGTAGCCCATTCATTTCTGTGACTGAGTTATATTCCATTACATGGATATATTGTATTTTGTTTATCCAGTCTCTACCTCTGTCATTATGTGGTGTTCTCTGTGTGTCACTGTGTCTGTTTTCTCTCCTTGACAAGGACACCAGTTATTGGCTTAGGGCCCACCCGAGTCCAGTATGACCTCGCCTTAACCAATCACATCCTGAAGACCCTGTTTTCAAAAAAGGTCACATTCTGACATTCCAGGTAGTCTGGAGTTTGGGGGGGGGGGAGGGGCGGACACGCTGTTCAACCCAGTACAGGCCCCAAGGAATAGTCACATGAATTCAGGTAGAAATCGTTTAAAGTTTCAAGCAGAAGTAGAATTTTGGCAAAGCGTTGTGCCAAAAACAGCTTTGGAAGAGCTTTTCTGGGGCTTCAAACCATTACAGAGCCAACTGGTTTTATAGATAAGGCTTCACGCTGGTAGGATGGAATTCCAGGTGTCTGTGGGCCCCGCGCATCCTAACCCCTACTTCATCTTATTAACAGACCTTTAGAAACATCTCTGATTTTGACCACAAGAAACAGACATATTTGGATTTTTGTGCCAGGGAAAATTCTTTTATTTATTCAACAGATATGTTTTGAAGATCCACTGTGTGCTGGGACTGTCCTAGGCACCAAGGGATACAGAAGTGACTAGAACATGTTTTGAGTACTTACAGCATGCAGAGTCTTCTAGACCCTTGGTGCATTTCATCTTATAACCACCCTGTGTCAATCTGTGAATAAGACCCAGAGAGCTGAAGGGACTTCTCCAGGTCTGCAGGCAAACGGACTGGGTCACAGACCTGATCCCGTAGCCTGAGCGGGAGGCGGAGGGCCCTGGAGGGGAGGACAAGTCACTCCTCCTCCACACAGCCCCACAGCCCAGGCCTTCAACATAGGGAGCATGAGGATGCGTTGGGTGGCGAGGCAGGGTAAGTAGGTTGTGACAAAAATGGCCTTTTTTTGTCCTGCGGGGGAACCTGACAGTGAAGAATCAATGCGACTGAGGGAGGATGACTTCCTATGCTCTGTGCCTCATTTATTTCATCAACACGTATTTACGGAGTAGGGTCACACACGGGCTGATGCATGAAGTGTGGTAACGGGACAGGCCCTCTGCCCTTCCTGAGTTCATAGCCTGATCGGCGGAGTGATGAAGAGGATTGCTGTTTCCCTGAAACTCTCTTTGAAATACAAGAAAATACTGATGAGACGTGAGGCTGAAGAAATAAACAGGAAAGTGGTTTGAAAGAGAGAGAGAGAGCGCGCTTTGTAAGTCACCTGGAGGATAACAGGGATCCACTGAAAGGTTCTAAGCAGGGCAGAGACATGATGGCATCGTGGCTCCCGAGGAGCTGGGAGGAGTCACAGGTAACGCCTGGGTCTCTGGCTTGGAGAACTGATTGGGTGGCGATGCTGAGGCACCTCCCTGACATGGAGAACACAGGGCGGGGTTGGGGAGTTCAGGTTAGATGTTGAGCTTGACCTGCGTGTGGGGCGTCTGAATGGAGGTGCCCAGCGGAGGGAGGGACACGCGACAGGGAGCCCAGGAGAGGGAGCTGCGCTAGAGTCGGGGACTTGAGGGCTGTCGTCACATCAGGTGGTAGCTGAATCTGTGAGAGTGGACAGGACGCCCCAGGGGCTTCCCCCGAATGCGAGTGAAGCTGTAGCAGCGTCTGGGGCAGAACCCCGAAGAAGGAAGAGGCTCACTGAGGAGCTGGGCAGAGGGGGAAGAGACCAGAAAGACCACGGCGACTGCAGAACTGCCCCGGAGCTTCTCCCTCTGCACCTTCCCTGTGTCTCCGCCCGCATCAGCTTGCGTTCATCCCTGGCGCCGTGGCTCCTCCGTCGCCTGGCACGAGCCCCCTCTCCTCTGCCATGAGAGAGTTCATCTTGCAAATCGAATGGAGTAATGAAGCCATTGATTCTGTTAGCACGTGTGCAGTTCTCTCCGAGACCCGTAATGGGAATTCGTTTCGGAGGTCAATTCGGCTGTCACTGGAACAGCTTGTCCCCCGAGGCCCGTGGGTTTTTCTGCTGTACTCGGGCCGAAGCTGTCCTGCCCAGCGTCAGGAATGACTGGAGAGTAATTAGGGCTGCGGAGCTTTAATGAGCTGGTGACCCAGCCTCGGGCCGCGCGAAGGGCGCAGACTGAGGAAGGTCAGGTAACAGGGAGTGGTAACAGAACTGTGTCCCCTCTGAAATGATTCGAATGACCCTAAAAAGCCACCATCGCCACCACTAAAATACTACCCCCTAATAATGCTGGCTGTCACATCACCAGAAATTACGCCTTGAAACCTTTATTTCTTTGGCACAAGGAGCTTCCCTGTTGGAATTACGACGTGCTGAATGAATACATTTGCCTCTTCTGCAAACACAGACCGAGAACTTTCTGTGTGCCCGGCCTTTACTGGGTAAATGCGGAGACTGTAACGACATCAGTCACTGTTCTTAGAAACCCGTGGGCGAGGCGGGGAAGCGGAGTGACAGCGGACGTAGCGACGCGTGGCCAAGCTCCCCGGGCACCCAGAGCAGCGGCCAAGTCCAGGGGGGTTTCCGAGAGAGTGCGATCCCTGTGTGGGGTCCCCGAGTCTGTGTGCGAGGGCCGGGAGAGCGACCCGCAGTCCCGGTGGAAGGAACAGCTCGGGCCAAAGCAGAGACGCGGGGAAGGGGCTGCGTGCTCAGGGGCTGCCTTGCGTATTGGGAGGGGAAAAGCAGGAAACAGGTCAGACTGGGAAAGGCCCTGTATGTTATGCTAAGAATCTGAACCAAGCTTAGAGAGCCAGCCGAGTAAAGAATGCCCTTGGCTTGGGGCGTAGCACTCTAAGCTATTATCTGTCCCTAACACCTCGCTTCCTTTCTAACCAAACAGACAGACTAGAGCTTAAGATAAGAACTTAGAGAAAAAAGACCCATAGACAGAGTGGTAGGTGCAGGAGTTGGGGATGGGAGACAATGCCGTTCTGAGACGACCCGGACCAGTCTGAAGGGACAGCTCCAAATGCGTGTGTGCTTCTATCATTAACCCAGCAAGGCGCAGCCCCGGGCCTCAGCGGCTGCGTTTTCAAGGAGCAAAGCTTCATTTAACAGAGCAGCCTTAGCTCTGAGGGGGGTGATGACGGCAGAAGCCAGCAAAGGGAAGGAAGGCAGTAGGACTCCCTGCCCCAGAGGTTAGCCTTGCTCCGTTCGTACCCCTGGGCCTCGGAGCCGTGCCTCCCAGAAGCGGGGCAGATGTGCCCCAGCTGTGGCGGAGAGTGGCCCCCGGGCGACGCCAGGAGCAGTGGCGAGGGACAGAGCATCTCCTCCTCGGCCAGGGGGCCAGCTCTCAGCCCTCCTCTCTGGGAGGGAGAGAGAGAGAGCTGCCGCCGGATCCTTCCTCGAGCGACAGCCTGCTTTGGAAGAAGCACACCTTTCTTTCCTTTTTCGTTCACACGGTCCTTTCCTTCTCACAGACTCCCTGAGGAACATTTCCTCCGCCAGTCACGGTCCCCGCTCCTCTCCAGCCGAGCTCAGCAGCTCCAATCAGCACCTCCTCCGAGAACGAAAATCCTCAGCCCCGTCGCACTCCAGCCAGCCGACCCTGTTCACGTTCGAAGCCCCCGTGTCCAGCCCCCTGCAGCCTGCCCTGTCCACCAGTGCACCTCAGGAGTATCTCTACCTGCACCAGTGCATAAGCCGGAGAGCGGAAAATGCCAGGTAGGAGGCTGCGGGGACCGGTGGTCTGTTGAGCGACCGCTCCCAGGGCCTAGTACTTTTCAGTCTCTCTTCTTTAATTTTAAAGACAAGGGAGTACAGTTTTATATCTTTTCAGGTGATGAGACATATACTTACAAAACAAAACATTTTTTTGCTTAGGTAACTGTCACATTTTATTGGTATCATCTGGGTGGCTATACAGATGATCATTGGATTCCAGAGAAACTTCCCATTGTTAAAAAATCATGCTATAAAAATTTTTTATTTAGCCCTGGCTGGTGTGGCTCAGTTGGTTGGGCGTCATCCTGTGCACCAAAAGGATGCCGGTTTGATTCCCCGTCAGGGCACATGCCAGGGTTGTGGGCTCGGTCCCCAGTGAGGGGTGTGCAGGAGGTAGCTGATCGATGTTCCGCTCTTACATCGAAGTTTCTCTTTCTCTCCCCCTCTCCTTTTTTCTCTCTCTCTCTAAAAATCAATAAAAATATTTTATTATTTTATTTTATCTGGGGGAGGGAGTCATTTAGGGCTAGAGTTTCAGAATTGAAAAAGGCAAGTCAGTTTACTTGTTGACCTTAAGAAGATAGCTATAAAGCCTTCACGTTAGTGAACAAATCCACATCTCACTTTTCTGTAGAGCTGCTCTGTTCTGTATGGTAGCCACTGTCCACATATGGCTAATTAAATTTGAATTAATTAAAATTAAATACAATTTAAAATTCAGTTGCACTAGCAACATTTCAAGTAGCCAGTGGCTACCATGCTGGATAATACAGAGATGAAACTTCACCATCACAGAAAATTCTACTGCAAGGATGCCCTGCTCTAGAATAATGGGCTTTGTTTTCCCGACGCCACCAGCTCTCTGGCAGGTTCAGAGCTTGTGCGCACTTTTATCACCTTTTATCTCTACTGTTAGGATAAACAAAAGCACAGAGTTGATGGGCTTTGCCAGAGCTTGTTCCCAGTTGCTACGTGGCCTGCAGATTGTAAATCCTGTCCCTTAATTAATTTATTTATAAATATCTAATATGTGTTATGAAAATTAAGGCAATTAGAGGACTGGCTGTATTAATATATCACTTCACAGAATATTTTCATGCATAATCTCACTCGAACCAGTCAAATACACTGAGAGAGAGCTGGTATAGATCATTTATCTCCATGTCATAGGTGAAGAAATGGATGCTTACAACTAATAAATGACAGGTAGGACTGGAACCCCGGTCTTCTCATTTCTGGTCCTGTACTCTTTTCTCTATCCTGTGCTCTGTAATCTTTTCTCTACCCTGTGCTACATGGGTTCTGGTTATCACCCAACAGAGGTTCCCAACACTCAGACTCAGTGATGCCTCAAATATCCACTTGATTCATTTGTTTCGTTTGTGAGCTTTCACTAGTTTAGCCTCCATCAGCTTTTACATGAAGAACTGAGCTCTAAAATGGTAGCATGAATTAACCAAGATCATTGAATTCGTTAGTGGCACAACTGTAACAGCACCTGATTTCCTGCTGAGCCACAGACCAGGCTTGGACAGTGGGCTGTAATGAAAAGCAGGTTACAGGCTTTGGAGTCAGTCAGATATGGGTTCAAATTCAGGTTCTGCCACTGTCTTTGTGATCTTGACCTTCAATTTCCTTATCTGCTGAATGAAAGTAACTAATTCAAAGGCTTCCTAATGAGCGTAAAATGACAAAACATACATAAGGTCCCCAGGAGTCGATGCTCAGTCCATATCACTGTTGATCTCCTGGGCCCCAATTTCTCCTGCCGCGTGGATGATTTCTGGGAGTAGAGAATGTGCGGAGTTCTTGCAATCGTAGTTCCAGTGAACGGCAAAGTGCTTTAGCCCTGGCCCATTTGGTTCAATGGCCAGAGCATCGGCACGCAGGCTGAAGGGTCCTAGGTTTGATTCCGGCCAAGGGCACATACCTCAGTTGCAGGCTCAATCCCTGGCCCTGGTCAAGACTCCTGCGGGAGGCAACCAATCGATGTGTCTCTCTCACACTGATGTTTCTCTCTCTTTCTCTCTCCACTCTCTCTGAAAAGCAATGGAAAAAAAATCCTCAGGTGAGGATTTAAAAAAAAAGACAAAGTGCTTTATATTAATGCCTCTAGGACTTTAATGTGCATATGAAATACTCGGATCTTGTTGAAATGCTGATTCTGACTGAGTAGGCCTGGGGGGGAGGTCCTGAGATGCCGCCTTCCTGCTAAACTGCATATGGTGCCATTTAGATTGTCTGCAGTTCACACTTCATGTAGAAGACCTTATATAATACTAGCAGCTACCACCACCTCCAGTCCCATGAGACTGCTACAGCAAGAACAAATGCATAAATGTCTCTGCGTGAATTAGCACTTGGGGGCCCACTCCCTGTGTCCCTCTGCAAAACCTCTCTCCATCCTCCCAGCTGGAATTCATCTCTCCTCTGGATTCCTGTGGCCGTTTTTGATTCTCTCTCTCACAGCACTTGGAACTTTCTGCCTCCTATTGTGAATTTTTATATTAATATGTTACTGTTCTTTGAAGACTCAGGGCACCTAGTAGGCACTTGGGAAGTATCTGATCGCTGTGTTGTAGAGAAAGCATAGTAAAGGTGGTCAAACTTATTTACAGCTGGGGAAGCGCCTTTGTTGTGGGGCCTTCACCAAACTCCTCTGCTTTTCTCTCTGTCTTTGTTTTCACTTGTGTGGGTGTTGGAGCAAGAGGACAGTGAGCAGGATCTCAGGGAGATTTTTGGAAAAAATAAGTTCAAATGTTTTCTGCAGAATTCTAAGGGGGGGGATGGAGGGTGGAAAGGAAGCGTTCTTTAGTCCAGAAAGACTGTATAGTTTCTGGTAGTAATGGAGTAGCTTGCGTGATACCAAACATACTGTAACAATTATAAACTCTGGACAAAACACACAGACGCACAAAAACTGTTTGAAGGCACTAAAGAGCAATCAAAGAGCAGACAGAAACTGGAAAAGATTTGACTCTTAAAAGGAGGAACCCACACTGAGTGAGTCCAACTTTCGTGGCTTTTCCTATGAAGGAAATTCGTCTAAACATATCACCCAAAATATTTAGTACACAATGAGAAATCACTAGACACATGACGAAACTGTAAAAGTTGACTTATAGTTGAGAGAACTTAGTTCATAGAAACAAACCAGAGTAAACCCACATTTTGGAGCTAGCATACCAGGACTTTAAATGATTGTATTTATTGCTTTAATCTAAGGGGGGGGGCGGGGGTTGATGATGAGTGAAGAGATCGTTAAATGTAGGAGAGAGCTAGAAACTCTGAGAAAGAACTTAGGAGTTGCAGTTCTAAGTGTGGGACCGTCCCAAACCAGCAGAGCAGAGGCTTTGTAAACTAAGCTGAGAGTTGTCCAACCACACACAGGAGGAGAGGCAAAACTTGCAGCCTGAACCTAACCAAGTTGATTGCCTGCCCAAACAAAATCATCCACTTTCTCCAGAGGACTATACCAGAATCTAGTCTAGACAACATAAGATCACAACATTCAGGATAGAATTCGAAGTTTCTCAGCTTACAGAGAATCATCAAAATGTAACCAGCCTCAAAGGAAAGCACAGATGTCAACCCCAACATAACCCAGCTGTTGAAATCATCAGACACAGATTTAAAAGCCCGTATTATAACAATATTCCACGTGATCAAGGAATACACACTTGAGATTAATGGAAAGGTGGAGGGAAACTCTATCAACCCAGAAATCTATATCCTGCAAAAGTATCCTTCAGAAATGAAAACAAAATGAAGAAATTCTCAGTTGAAAGAAAAATAAGAGAATTTCCAGGAAGTCTGATTTCAAAAAAATGATAAAGTTCTTCAGGCTGAAGCAAGATAGTATCAGAAGGAAACTAAGATCTTCAGGAGTAAAGAGTAGCAAAAACAGTAAATATCTGCATAATTATAAAAGACTGTTTTTTCCTTCTGTTCTTTATTAGTATGTATGAGCCCTGAAAGCAAATGTTAAATATTGTCTACTGGGGTTTTTCACTTGCCTTTATTTCTCTTCAGCCTAAAGAGCTCCCTTTACCATTTTTTGCCATGTAAGTTCCCTCAGGACATATTTTCCCAATTTTTATTTCACCATCATTTTTGAGAGATTTTTTTGCTGGGTATAAAATTCAGGAATGTTGATTTATTTTCTTTCATCATTTTAAAGGATGCCATGCTGTATAGTCTTCTGACCTTCATTGTTTCTGATGAGAGGTCAGCTGCTATTTTTATTTTCATTTTCCTGTATGTAATATTTTTTGACAAAGGTGCCAATAGGGAAATGAAAGTCTTTTCAACAAATGGTGCTCGAACAGCTGGATATCCATATAGGAATAAAAAAAGAACCCTTACTTCATATCACACTACTCAGAAGTTAACTCAAACGTATCAGGGACCTAAATGTGAAATCTAATACTGTGAAACTTCTAGAAGAAAACATCTCTGTGGCCTTGGGCTAAGCAAAGATTTTTATATAGGATACAAAAAACAGGCATCATAAAAGAAAAATTTGATAAAGTAGTTTTAGTGTTTTTTTTTATTGTTGACACTATTACAGATGTCCCCAGGCCCCCCCCACCCCCCCTTCCTTCTGGCCGTCGCCACCCCCGTTGTCTGTGTCTGTGGGTTATGCATACGTGTTCTTTGGCTAATCCCTTCACCTTCTTTCATCAGGCTCCCCTCCTCCCCCCTCCCCTCTGACACCTGTTGGTCTGTTCCATGTTTGATAAGTTTTTATCAAAATTAAAACTTTTGCTCTTCAAAAGAATCCCATAAGTAAACAAAATGGCAAGTCATAAAGCGTGAGAAAACATTCAAAGCACGTATATCTGACAAAGGATTTATATCTAGAATATATTTTTAAAAAAACTATTACAACCCAATTTTTTTAAGTGGGCAAAAGATTTGAACAGACATGTCACACACAAAAAGATACAGGAATGGGCAATAAACATATGAAAAAATGCTGAATCATCAAGAAAATGCAAATTAAAACCTCCGTGAGATTTGTTTCGCCTCCACGGGGGTGGCTAAAATGAAAAAGACCAGCAGCGCCAGGTGTCGGCAAGAACGTGGGTGGGCTTTAATCCCGCACTGCCTCTGACCCTCACGTTGCTCACTAGGTGCCCTGGAAAAAAGAAATGACGCCTTACAGTTTACAAGGCACTTTTCCATTTGTTACCTCGTTTGATCTCCTAAATAATCTTAGAGGGTTCCTTTTGAGTAGGGACTTTGAAGAGAGAACCAGGCCGTTCATCGCTGTCAGGCGTAGACATAAATATGCCTCGTTGGACTACTGCAGTCAGTCACACTCACGAGCTGATAATACCAGCCTCCCGTCTATTCCTTTTCACATTTGGGGGGAACCTGATACACAGTTACAATAAATAAAGCACATTAGAGATGAAACCATGACTTACTCAGCATTACTTTTACTACAGTATCAGCCCCTATTCTTCCTTCAAGTACTGAGTAATATGTATTCTGGTTAAAATGACTCGTTTTCAAAATCCAGCTCTTCCACGGAGCTACAGTAAGGACAATTCAGAATAGTAACTGTTGCCAGTGGAAGGAGTTTTGAACTGACACCATCAAGACGAGCAGAGTCCTTTTTGTCTTTGAAGACACGTGGGTTCCACGGGATTTATTTTTGTCCGTCAGCCTTCAGGGCCTCATTCCAGATTCGAGCCAGTCTCTGTCTTCTCATTTCAAGGAGGCTGTTCAACCTGTAACGGGTGACACGCTGTGCCGAGTCACATGCCTTGGAAAGCCCTAATTCTAGTGAGGGCTGTGGGGAGTGGAATTCCAAGTGGTGAGATGCCAGAGTGAAAGCATCACCAGCCCTGCAGCAATGCCCTGCAGCAATGTCCTGCAGAAAGATGGCGAGTGAAACGTGAAATCAGAAATGTCAGTGGAGAGCTTAACCATGATTACTCATTTCTAAGGCTTCTCTGACTCATTCTCCCAGTGACTCTGATCGACCGAACGCAGAATATACATCTTTTAGTTTCACATTATTAGTCTTGCTGTATAACCACAGGCAGAAGGTGGGTTCAGGATTGCAACCTGAAAGGTTTGAGATGCCAAGATCACCTTACGTTTTCGAGATCATAAGGAAGAACTTTCTGAGTCATCTTCCCGCACAGGAAGGATCCATTTGGGAGGGGTCAGGTGCAGGAGGATCGTCCAAATGACTTCTTAAGATTGCCAGCGGCACAAATCATCAGAGAGAAGCAAATTAAAACCACAATGAGATATCACCTCACACCTGTCAGAGTGGCTACCATCAAAAAATCAACAAATAGCAAGTGTTGGTGAGGGTGTGGGGAAAAGGGAACCCTCATGCAGTGTTGGTGGGGTTGCAAACTGGTGTAATATGGAAAACAGTACGGAAGTTCCTCAAAAAAAATCAAAATAGAACTACCATATGACTCAGCAGTCCCACTTCTGGGTATTTATCCAAACAAGCCCAAAACACTAATTCAGAAAGATACATGCACCCCTATGCTCACTGCAGCATTACTTAGGACAGCCCAGAGACGGAAGCAACCCAAGGGCCCTTCAGTACACAAGTAGATAAAGAAGATGCCGTGCATATGTGCAATGCAATAGTGCCCGGCCGTAAAAAAGGAATGAAACCAGACTCATAGACACAGAGAACTGACGGTTGCCAGAGGCGAGGGAGAGTTGGATGGCTGGGTGGAAAAGGTGAAGGGATTAAGAACTACAAATTGGTAGTTTCAAAATAGCCGCGGGGATGTAAAGTGCAGCATAGGGACTGTAGTCAAATAATATTGTAATGACTATGTATGGTGCCAGGTGGGTGCCAGACTTATCTGGGGATCACTTTGTGAGTTATATATAAATGTCTAACTACTGTGCTATGCACCTGAAACTAATATAATATTGAATGTCAGTATTTTAATTTAAAAAAAGATTGCCAGTCACAGCTACAGAGCTCTAAAAGATGGTTAATCTACCTATTCGTTCTTCTTAAATGAGAACATAGCCTTTAAAAACCAAACCAGGACCTTCATCATTGGAGCACTTGTAGTCTAGTAAGGTGGAAAAGAGTGAAACCGTGGTGTAGTGTGGACATACAATTATATATAAGTGTGCAGAAGACCCAGTGCAAAATGAGGTGGCTGGGAAAGCTAGGAAACCATTCCTAAAAGCCAAGGAAGAGGTTTGGGGTTGATATTAAGACCAAAGCATGTACAAGAGGTGGTGCGATCACCCCACCCACCCAGAGCACTGGAGCCGCTGGCAGCCCGGCCTGGGAAGGCAGGGCACTGAGCTGTCGGCTTTAGGAGGGTCTCCTCGCAAACCTCTCTGTGCCCCCGGGAGCTCCCCTATACACTTGTGTTCCAGTATCTCCCGGTACCAGCTCCGCCAACTGCTGTTTTCCCCCTCCGCTATGTGAGGGTAGAACCTGTCTCTCTGAAGGTTTAAAAGCTACACCCTGTGTAATGTGTCTGGCCCAGTACCACACACATTTTACGAGGCCTCTGTGGGGCCACAGCCCTGGAAGAGACGTCTGTCTCCGTATCCCCTGCTTCCAGGTATTCTTCCCAGGAGAGCAGCTCAGCACACCGCGGTGACGTGGGCCTCAGTGAAGGTTCACATGGAAGTAGTAAAGGCCCCTGGATTTCTGGGTGCTCGGAATTCCCCTCGTGATTCTTGCCCAAATCCGGGTGGGCTTTGAGCAGGGCATCCAGACACCTGGGGGCTAGAACCAGTTCCACTGCCACCTGAGTGTGGAACTTTGGCCAAGTTTGTTTCCCTTGTTCAGCTCCTCCACCGGATTCTCGAAGTAACGCTTGGTCCCACCCCCCCCACCCCCCCACCCCCCCCCCGCCGATGCGCCTCGGTGTTATCTACCACATGCCAGGCTCTAGGCCGGAGCACAGGACAGGCCCTCTGCCTCCTGGGAGCACAGGGTCTGGTAGCAGGGGAAAGACTCAGACCCAAGCGGCTTTAGCACAAGGCAGAGAGCGTGCGGCGATGGGGGCGTGAAGTGTGTGGGAGCAGAGGAAGGCGTGGTGACGTGGAAAGGAGAACTCGAGGACCTGCGACACCTCTGTGGACCAAAAAGGCTTGTTTTGCATCATGTGTGTGAGTCTGAGGCACCAAGGAAGCGTCCCAGGGAAAGGTGGACAACGCAAGCCCGGCTGGAGCTCAGACCACTGGGGACACGCTTAGGGAGGAGCGCGTGGCTCTGCGAGTCAGAGGGGAGGGCGCCTGGGCAGTGAGCAGTCGGGACGCAGCTAGTGGGTTCGGAAAGGGGAGGGGAGGGGCCTTGATCTGCTGACCCAAGGATTTAGGCCAAGCTCAGGAAAGGGGATGGCGACACCCACGCTCTTCTGCATTCTCCTATTGTCCATTCAACATTTATTCATTATTTACTATGTGACAGGCACTAATCTGGTGCTGAGGAGGAAAATGAATGAGGCTTTCTTTCCTTGAGGAAGTCATAGTATGTCACACAGGTAGCAGTTGCTACCTGCTCCAGGAACAGAGTTAAGCAAGTGACTGGCTCTGCCTGGAGGCAGAGGAGGGTGGGAAACAGCTTTAAAAGATGGGCCATCTGAGCCGAGCTCGAGGGGTAAAGGAGCGGGAGCCTGCCAGGTGGAAGCAGGAGCCCTTCCGACAGAGCAAGCACCACACCAAAGCCCAGAGGCTCGACTGCGTGGGGCGTGCTGGGAGCACTGGACGGTCCGGCTTGAGTGGACCCTGGAGTGGGAAGGGGACTCGAGGGGAAGAGGCTGGAGAGAGGCATTGGCGTTGGAGTGTGGCTTAGTCCTAAAGGCAGTGAGACCGTTTTGAAAACATTTACACTGGGAAGTTAGGAAAGTAAATGTCAGTGGGAATGTAGAGAGGATGGGAGAGGTCCTGGGCAGATGGTAGGGAGGCTTTTACTAGCCCTTTTATTATCAGGAAACCTGGGGTGGATTCCGTGGGACGTGTGGAGTTACTGAATGCAAACGCACAGCGTAGGTAACTCTCAGGCTCGAAGCACTGGTGCCTTTTCCAGCAACACAGGAGGGTCAGGAGGGAAACGGGGGGAATTCGTTCTTGAATGTGTCTGAGGCTCCTGCAGGACTCCTGCGGTGCTCTCCCCACCCCAGCCCCACCTCCACCGTAACATCCTTCGAGCCCCTGTTCCCATCAGCCCTGGCCTGGCGCCTCCGCTGTCTTCTCTCGCCTCCTTACACACTCGCTCCAGCCTGAGCAGCGTGCAGTTCCTTGAACTTGAGGGTTGTGTTCTACGTCTTTGTGCCTCTAACCGAAACACCTTTTCCCTCCTCTTGCCTTTTGCCTGGCCAATTGCCAGACTCAAAGGGAACATCTCACTCAAAAGGAACACCTTTGAAGAAGCATCCCTTGCATTCTGTACGGCCCCCCTCCCCCGCCCCAGGGAGGGTTAGTATACAGCTCTCTACGGCGCTTACTCACCCACTGGATTGTAATGATTTGCCTGCGCGTCCCCTCCTCCACCCCTGCCCCACCCCACCCCCCACCCAGGGCAGAAGGCATCTCTGTATCCATTATGCCTGGCCCAGATGGAAAGTAGGACATCACTACATGTTTGTTCAATGAAGTAATCCAGATAGGAGCATCCAGCAGAGCGGTGGAAATTCCAAACGTCAGAATGAAAGGCACCAAAGACAAATGGGAGCCACGTGAGCACCGCATGCCTACCATTGGCTCGCCCACCCTCTTGCTCCAAGCGCTGCATTACCTAGAGGCCGGATGTGCAGCGAACTAGGCCCAAGGCTGTCGGCTTGGTTATGTGCGTGGAGTGGAACAGAAAGGGAGAAAGAGCACAGAGGCCTAGAGAGAGGGCCGCTGAAGGTCCGGGGACTGAAATGGATGCAAGTTTACATAAGAGGGAGCCTGGCCTGGACACCTGTTTCCCTTCCTTGCCTAGGCCTCTGGGCCCTGTTCTCTGCCGCCACCTGGTGGCCACATCCATAAAGCTGCTCGCGTGCTGAAAGCTTGTATCAGGCAGTTCTGTGGATTGGCCTCAGAGGGTTGTGACACCTTTGTCGTCCCCCCTCCCCCTGATTTAATGTGCAGATTGTATATATATACAACATTCTGGTGAGAAATTCCAAGATCTTTTTATCAGATTCTTAGCAGTTTATAGCCCCCAAAAGGCTGAGAAGCACTACTATAAAGGATTGTTCTAGAATAGTGTTTACTCTTTTCTTTTCCCCCAAATGAAATCCTATGAAGAATCCTAATGTAAGAGAGAGAAAACCAGACCTGGATCCCCGCTTGCTTAGAACCTCCCCTCCAGTTTCCCAAGGCACCGATGCAGAACACAGTCCAGTTTGAAAACCACGCTTACAAAGCCAAAGGTGTATGCAGCTTCGGAGCCAAATGGACCCTCTGGAGCCTCCCACTAGGTCACACCTTGGGGAGGGGCTTGGTGAAGCTCACAGACTTATCCGTGGCAGTACTGGGACCAAACACACATCCCTCCACTCCTAGGTCTTTAAACTGCTCAGTTTTACCTTATTTCCAAAATACCTAAGTTTAAAAAAATATAATATTCTTTCTATCCTGAATATAGGTCCCAAACAGGAAACCATTTTCCTGTAAATACTTTGGCTTCTGGAAAGAGATATTTCTCCTTATAAATGCCTCTCAACAAACCATAGCACATAATAGAAACATTAGCTAACATTTGAATAGTTCTTTATAACTTACAACTTTAGCACCCGTGAGCTGACTTATTTTGCAGTGGGAAAACTGAGACTTGGAGAAAGTGATTTGTTTGCTGTTTTCTGACACTGACTTAAGGGTTCTTTGTTCTGTCTCTCAGCCTCTGTATTGAAATGTATATATTCTGACTTAAAACAGTGATCAAGTTAGAAGTATAACTGGCTTGTTGATATCTGTGCGTATGAGGGTAGGGGGGTAAGGTAAGACCAGCCCCTGCTAATCACAGCCATTTGGGGGTATGGGGAGGAATAAAGGTTCACATTGATTGAACACCTATATACTAGAGTCCAGTTTCTGAATAACCTTCAGAGCATGTTTTTAATCACCATTTTCTCAGGTGCATAAACTGAAGCTCAGAGAGAGGAGGTGCCTTGCCCAAGGTCACACGGCTAGTAAACTGAGATAAACCTCGCGCCGGCCTACCCCTCAGCCTGTTTTCCCCGCACCAAGGGGCTGCTTGGGCCTTTGGCCATGCCAGCTGCCCTCCCTGGGCGGCAGTCCTGGCCTCCTCTAACCGCCTGCCCCTTCCCTTCCTTCTCTGTCAGGAGTGCCAGCTTCTCTCAGGGCACCAGGGCCTCTTTCCTCATGAGGAGTGACACAGCCGTACAGAAACTTGCCCAGGGCAACGGACACTGTGTCAACGGGGTCAGCGGTCAAGTCCATGGCTTCTATAGCCTCCCCAAGCCGAGCCGGCACCATGCGGAATTCAGAGACAGTGCCTACGACCTGCCCCGGAGCCTGGCCTCTCACAGCCACACCAAGGGCAGCCTCACGGGCTCCGAGACGGATAACGAGGACATATACACCTTCAAGACGCCCAGCAACACCCTGTGCAGGGAGTTCGGGGACCTCCTGGTAGACAATATGGATGTTCCGGCCACCCCCCTCTCCGCCTACCAGATCCCTAGGACATTCACGCTGGACAAGAACCACAATGCCATGGCGGTGGCCGCTCCTGGGGACTCAGCCATAGCTCCCCCACCCAGACCCCCCAAGCCAAGTCAGGCAGAAACACCTCGGTGGGGCAGCCCTCAGCAGAGACCTCCCATCGGTGAAAACAGCAGGTCAGCCTCCGCTGCCACCATCCCCAGGCGCAATACCCTCCCGGCGATGGACAACAGCCGACTTCACCGAGGTCAGTACAAGCCCAGCCGAGGTCCAGGGGGAGGGGGAGAGAGCAGTTCGCTGTTCCGTGGTCCTGCATGCCCAAGAGACCTGAGGACCAGCCAAGTCACTGACATGGCTCAGACACCTACTCAGAACCCTTCCCCGTCAGTCCTCCAGCAGGAGGCTATTCGTGGACACCCACAGTGGCCAGAGTGTAGCAGACCCTGCCTCAGAGAAATTAATATTTTACTAGGGGAGACAGAACATTCTTGGTTAACCACAAAACAACATACTATGCATTTGGAAGTCTCAATCATAGTATTTTATTAATTTATAAATCCAACCAAAGATTGTAAAAATCAGCTTAGAGGACCAGCCCAAATGAGCCAAACCTATGTGGACTAGCAGATTATTCACGCAAAATTAGATCTTCAAAATATTTCCCAAACCCCTCTTGAATCTGTTTAAAGTCTGAACGTCTAACTTCTGTTGTCACTTGTTTTCCACTTAAGAGTATTCCATCTCTGCATATAATCTGTGTAATCAAAAAGCACAATAATATCAATACCTTTCATTTTGCATTTGCTCTATAGCTTGCAAAGCCTATTGTTATATCTGCTCTGTTGTTTAAGCCATGTAGTGACCCTGAGAATTTGGCGAGGCAAAGCCTCATTGTCTCCATTTCACGTGAGGCCTGTGGTAGTGAAGACACTTATTCAGGGTTGCAAAGTTAGTCACGGGTACAGATGGGCCTTAGACCCAGGGTCCCGACTCCTGGCTCAGTACTCTTTGCAGTCTTCCAGTACAGCCACTATTCAGTCCGTCCCCCTGTGCTTTGGCATGGAGATGACAGAGACATAGACAACAATGTCCCTGCCCTTCAGAGAACTCACATACAGTTGGGGAAATAAAATCCACGTGTATTAAGTCAGTCAGGTATCAGCATTACTGTAGAATCTGTATCAGCGATGGCCCCATGAGGGGCGCAGGTGGTAAGTGCTATAGAGTTAGAGGAGAGGTGCATAAATGAGGGCGGAAGTGGTCAGGGAGGGACTCAGTGTAGACGCCAACACTGGAGCTCGGTCTAGAAGCCTGGGAGGAATTTC
Organism: Miniopterus natalensis; assembly: GCF_054644295.1. Classification (NCBI taxonomy): domain Eukaryota; kingdom Metazoa; phylum Chordata; class Mammalia; order Chiroptera; family Miniopteridae; genus Miniopterus; species Miniopterus natalensis. Next base: position 35,908,322 of record NC_142091.1, read on the forward strand.
TGAACCGAGGAGTGATGTGACACAAGTAATACCTGCTCACGGGGTTGAGGGTAACATCTTCTGGAGTTTCAGTGAGACCCTGAGCAACACCGGGGAGGGTTTGATGAGTGTCCACAACAGATTAACTGTGAGTGCATCTGATCTTCCTTCCTGCCACAGCTTCTTCCTGTGAGTCCTACGAGTACCCTCAGCGTGGCGGAGAGAGTGCCGGCCGCTCTGCAGAGTCCGTGGGTGACAGAGTTAATTCTTTCCTGGTGAGTGGGCTTCAACCAGGGGTCCTCGAGCCAGCTTGGATGGGTTAAAGGTCACCCAAAGAATGATAGCCATCTCCCTCTTAGGACCCTGCCTAGTTCTTTCTTGTCTCAGTTCAGAACCCTGGGTTGAGTTTTTAGAAAGTAAGGTACAGGTGTCCTGCTGTGGAGGAAATGTGTGTATTTAGATAACCCTGGACTACAAGGCTCACCAACCAGGGGTGGCTCAGAGTCAGGCTCGGTGGCAGAATTATGGTTTGAGTGCAGGATCCCAGGCTGCCCTCTGGAGGGGGCTGATCACGGTTCTGCAAGGTGTCAGGCCCCAGCTAAGCAGACTGGGCCTGACTCTAGGTGCATGGAAAAGACTGGAAATTAGGTAACCAAAGCAGATGCAGCTTATGTGTCTGGACACACAGGGCAAGAGTGGAAGGAAGGCTGTCGTCGGGGTTGCAGGGTTGTACACTCCGGCTACAGCTTGCTGGTCACACTGAGAGCAGGCCCGGGGAAGCACAGCTGGCCCAGCCCTCACCTGCCAGGGCCAAGGCTTCTAATGCGCTCCTTGCCCAGCTCAGGGCCTGACACACTGACTTCCTAGTGGTGAGTCCACACTCGAGGTGGAGGGTGGTCTGAACCAAGCCTGTGCTACCCTCTGCCTTAGGCATCTGGAAAGCCTCATGGACCCAACCACCAAGGATATTTCATACTGAAGATTTATCCCAGGGGAGCCTGGAAGCTAGAAGGGCTTCCTGTCTACACCTCATTTCTTCCTGTCTCTGCTTTCTTACTTGTTTTTCCCAGGGTCTGCCTTACAGCTTCACAGCACAACTCAGTCATGACTGCCCATCCCTTGAATCTAAATCCACACCCCCTCTCGTTTCTTCTTGCTAGTGACAGCTGTATTTCTTTCACTCTCCTTCCTAGCCAGGGAAAACACTCATAGGCCGATCAGACAGCACCAATTCCGAAGACAACTACGTGCCCATGAATCCCGGCTCCTCCACCCTGCTGGCCATGGAGCGAGCAGGTGATAACTCCCAGAGCATCTACATCCCCATGAGCCCGGGGCCCCATCACTTTGACCCGTTTGGCTACCCCTCGACAGCCCTTCCTATGCACCGAGGCCCCAGCCGGGGGAGTGAGATCCAGCCGCCCCCTGTCAACCGCAACCTCAAACCTGACCGGAAAGGTAAGTCAGCGCTTTCCCTGTCCCACCTCTGGACAGTGGCCTGTTTGCATTCACATAGCGATCAAGTGGGTGTGGGTCCTGAACTTTACTTGTGAGGAGGTGGTAGCCTCTGGGGCTTACACCACCCCTAAGTCTCACACATACACACCCCCCTCCAAATGTATCCCAGTGGTCTGGCACCTTAGGGACTGGCTGCAGGAGAAGCCTGGTGGCCAGGACAGAGTTAGGTTTCAGCTCCACCACCTGCTGACATGTGAACAGAGACAAATCCTGTGTCTCTGAGCCTTGTTTGTTCATTTGTGAAATGGGAAATATAATACGTGCCTCTTAGAGGAATTAAGGGACATAGATGCTATATCTGAAAGTACCTCATAATATTCAAGGGTAAAGGGTCAGTATTAGATCTGGGGTAGACAGGGCAGGACTGACAAAGTAGTCATCTATTAAAAGACCCACTATGATGTACTAGAAAGGTTTGAGCATTCAAACCACATAAATGGGGGTTGGAATCCTCACATAGGACTTCCTAGGTGTGCCTTTGGGCAAATTGTCTAAATTCTCTGAGCTTTGGTTTTCTTCATCTGTGAAATGAGAGTAGTTCAGAAGGAAAGCATCCTGGACTCTGACTCTGGTCCACAGCAGGTGTTCAGTAAAGTTAGAGCTGTGTCCCAGCATCTGCCCCGGGAAGAAGTGCTAGAGTTTGGGTTCCAGGCCGGCCTCCACCTCACACTGCTGGCCTCGGATCAGCGGCAGGGACTCAGAGGGAGAAGCAGAGTAACCTCTGGTGGAGATCAGCCCAGTTGGCCTGGTCAGCAGGGAAATCAGACCTTAGCGCTTGAATGGAAGCCTGCAGGGCCTGTGGCTTTCACCTTCCTCCACTGTAGGTTCCACAGCCCTGGCCCAGGGGCAGCACAGGAGTCGTTCTCCCGTTCAGGTGTCCTCTCCCATCTTCCTACGTGGTCACACATCTGGGGAGAGCAACCTGTGGTCAGACCCTGTGTCCCCGCTTTGGATTCTGAAAATACAGTGACCATGGGTATAATGCAAAGAATGTCACTTAAAATCTGAAGACATGACTTCAAGGCCTGTCAACATGGGCAAAGATTACGTAACCGTGCTGAGCCTTAGTTTCTTGTAAAAGTAGGATGGATCTGAGAGCATTCATAAATACCGTGTGTTATGTGTAAAAATGTGTGTGTGACATTTTTACTAGTGGCTGATAATTCGCCTTTCTGTTCCTGATCCAGCAAAGCCAACGCCACTCGACCTGAGAAACACCACTGTCATCGATGAGCTCCCCTTCAAGTCACCTGTCACCAAGTCTTGGTCTAGGGCTGTGTGAGTGTCCTTTTGGAAGTAGGAGCTTGGCCCAGAGCCGTCAGGGTTGGCAAGGGGACTGGTGGCCAGGCTGGGAGTCAGGAAGGCCGCACCCTGATGATCATGCGTCAGTAGCTGAGCCGTCTCTAGAGCTCTTGGGACTCAGTTTCCTCGTCTGTATCTGCCCCATCAGATCTTTGTCTGATGACGTGTGGCGCTCTGAGGGCCGAGGGCCGGGTGTGTGAGGGGTTGGAGGCCCAGGTGGAGGCTGGAAACTTCCCCAGGTTTACTATCTGTCTTCCCCCCACAACAGCCACACCTTCAATTCCAGCTCCTCCCAGTACTGCCGCCCCATCTCCTCACAGAGCATCACCAGCACAGACTCGGGAGACAGTGAAGAGAACTACGTCTCTATGGTGAGACCCCTGGGACCTAACCCTTACATCCCCACCCCTCAGCTCACTCACCACAGCCCAGGGATTCCTACATTATTTGTTGTTTTGTTTGCTGCTGAAAATCTTTCGTGAACCACCTGTGTAATGAGCACTGTGGGGTCATCATAGTCCCTCAGAGGAGGCCCCTCTGTTCAGATCTCTGAGGGGCTGGAGGGAGGACACTGTGCTGCTTCCATGTGACCACCCACTGTAGGCCATGGGCGGGAGTTTGAGAGAAGCAGAGTTCCTGCAAAAGATGACTTTCCAGCATCCAGTGTAGAAAGGAAATAGGCTCCCTCTTAGGGGCCAGCAAGCGAAGGCTCAAATACTGGGGAGACTGTAGGTGAGAGCTGGCCTGACGCCTGAGGGGAAGAGTAGGGTACAGCGGGATTAGTGCAGGTTTAGGAGCCACAAACCAGACCTGGTTCCCGTCCCTGCTCACCAGCTGTACCACCTCAGGCCAAGTCACTGAATTTCTCTGAACCAGTTTTATTTTAAAAAATAATAGTAATATCTACACATCATGGGATTGTTATGTTTAGGTGAGCACATGAAGTCGCTGGCTCAGTGCCTGACTCCAAGTCGGCCAGCAGCTCTTACTCCCAGAGGTGTGCTTTCGGGTGGTGGGTTAGTCCAGTTCCTAAACTTACGAACAGTTGTTTTCTTCCTCCTGATAGCAAAACCCAGTGTCTGCATCGCCCATTCCCAGTGGCACCAACAGTCCAGCCCCGAAGAAGAGCACCGGCAGCGTCGATTATCTGGCCCTGGACTTCCAGCCAAGCTCCCCAAGCCCCCACCGCAAGGTGGGTGGGGTGGGGTGGGCTGGTGTCGAGCTCTCAGGGCTCTGGAGGAGGGCGCCTTCAGCCCTGAACAGCAGCACTCCACCTCTTGCTACTTGTGCTGTCGTCTGGGTCTTACAGGGCACATCCCACCCACCCCCCCACCTCAGCACCCAGGTACCCTGGGTCCATGGGACCTCATCAGCCAGGCCATCCCCCTTGTACAGATGGGAAAGCACACTGAGAGACATGCTCTGCTCAGAGCATGTCACAGAGTCGATGAGTGACAGGCCCAAGACCCGGGACTCCTGTGTCCTGGTCCCAAGCTCTCTTTGAAGAGCACTTACTGCCTGTGTGGGTCCCAGGGCCCTGCTGTTGATGCAGTGGCCTTCTGAAGGGACTTCCGGGCCTAGAAAAGGGCAGGTCCCCCTCCTAGGGTGGCTGTGAGTGATTCCCAAAGGAATATACACAGAGGCCTATGGCTGGTGCTTGTTGGCCCCCAGCAAATTCCTTCCCCTGGATGAGTGGTCACAGAGGTGGGTGGACATAGAGATGTGGGACTAGACCCACACCCCAGGCCAAGAAGGGCCTGGGTCCTCCTAGGAGCCGGGAAATCGGGGCTGGAGGGGCTGTTGGATGACACAGGAAGAGGATGCAGTTTGAAGTCAGGCTCTAATGGCCACATTCAGAAAAAGCAGACAGTCCACAGGCAGAGCTGCAGATAAGGCCCACCTCCTCTCCCCTGGAGACAGCTCAGGAAGGGCTCCCCCACCTCATGGTAACTCACAGCACTTCTACTTCCTCACCCTGTCCCTTAGCCATCCACGTCATCCGTCACTTCCGACGAGAAGGTGGACTACGTCCAGGTGGACAAGGAGAAGACCCAGGCCCTGCAGAGCACCATGCAGGAGTGGACAGACGTGCGGCAGTCCTCAGAGCCTTCCAAGGGTGCGAAGCTGTGACTGGGGGGCCACCCAGCCTGGAGAGGGGCCCGGAGGCACCAAAGCTGGCTCCTTCCTGTCTCCCCTCTCTCCTCTCCTGTTGCCCCCTCCCACCCATCCCCTCCACTTTGCCGCTCTCGCCTTCAAAGCACTTGACATCAGGGACCCTGACCCTTCCCCTGGGAGGCAAGGGCCTGATGGAGGCACTTCCTCCGCCCACTTGGGGCCCACCTTTGGTTTTTATCAGTAATGGCCATGCCTCTGTTCACCTTAGTTAGGGCTCTTGCCAAAAAACATCCTTCAGCCTCTTCCTTCCCTTTAGACCTGAGTATCCACCAGACATATGGAAGGAAGGGCTGGGGCTCTGAGCCAGATTCCACACCTCATGCTTGCTCCCGGCGCCCAGCCCCCTTCCCTCCAGTGCATGGGCTACCTCCGTCAGTCCTGGAGGAAGCCCGTCATCTCAGCCTGTCCTGGAGGACAAGGGTCAGCAGACCAAAGTGGACATGGACTTCATCCCTTTCTCAGGGGAGAGGCAAGGCCACTGACAGATGGAGGAGCTGAGAAGGTTAGAAGTGGTCTCTACGGACAAAGGAGTTAGGCTCCCCAGATGCAGAGGCGAGGTGATACCTGCAGTGGGCCCCCACCTTCAGCCAGTGTCAGTGCCGCTGTGGGGTGGGAGAGGCAGGAGGATGAGTATGTTGGGCAACGAAGAACAAGGAGACTGCGGGGTCGGCCCTGCGAAGCTCTGCGGCTGCACAACCCCAAGTTCCTGCCACCTGAGGATGCAGCGTCAGAGAAGGTTCGGGCGGGGCTGGGAGATGCAGTGTGGGAGGGAGGAAGCGTGGGGGCACTGGAGGTGATACTGGAGTTGAGGGTAATGCATGGGACACCGCAGGGGGGACGGGGCAGCAAGTTTCTGCAAGATGAGCAGTGCAGCAGGGGGAGGCAGGTGACTGACAAGATGAGAGGCAGAGGTGAAGGCCATGGGGGCACAGCAAAGCACATGGGGACGTATGCTCTAAGGGCCCAGTGACTTGCAGGAGGAAGTGCCGTGGGGATGCGAGGTAGAGCAGAAAGTGAAGGATCGATGTCAGGGGAGTGGTGTGCGTGGTGGCAGTTCCCAGGATTGATGGAGAGAGCAGGACAGAGCCTGGGGATGGCGTGGGAGTGGCTAAGAGCTTGCGCAGTGTGACCGGGGTTTATGCCAGGGCCCAGGGCAGGTATACATGTGGCCTGGTGCCAGGCTGAGTGTTTTTCAGCTCGTATCACCCTCTGTTAAACCCTCGCATCTCAGGTGCCACGCTGGACTCAAACCTGGCTGCAGGGACAGGAGGGAGGGCTCTGAATCTTTTTCTAGAGTTTCAGAGGCAACTGGAAAGATCAGATGTTTCATCTTACCCTGGGGAATAGACTGTCCTCCTAAAAAAAAAATGACTTCCCACTGTATTGAGTGGAGGTGGCTACCGCTCACCTTTTAGTTTATGTGTGTACATACCCCTAACCAGCCCAAGGGCCCGACCATTCCCAAGAAGTCCCATCCTGGAGAAGTTATTTCCTCCACAGTAGCCCCCTCCTCCTAGTATTAGTTCAAATCACTTCAACCAGCACATATTAATGGCTGCTGGGACCAGGCTCTAGGCACTGAGGACACAGGAATTGACAAGACTGCCCTATACTTGAGAAGGTCACAATCAGTGGCGGGGAGGGGGACCAGGAACTGGTAATGGCCATGAGAGAGACTGAAAATGCTGATGAACCCATTCCTAGGACAAGCGGGGCAGGAGTTAGAAGGAGACCGAGATCAGACAAGGTGGTTTCTCGTAAAAGGAGGTAACTGAGATGGGCCTCAGGAGAAGACGGGTCAGATTTGTAAGGGAAGGAGAGCAGCGCTGGGTCCAGTGGAGGAAGAAGGGAGGAAAGACTTGGAAAGCCTTGTGGTTTGGGAGTTGGGTCCGTGGCTCTTTGTTTCTGGAGATGGAATGGCCATGGTGGCCTGCAGTGGGCAGGTCTGCTGGTGCACTCTGGTCAGCCCTGACTGTGTCCCTGTGCCCCAGCAGGCTGCAGGTGGGCCCAGGTGTTGGTACCCTAATACCAGCATTTTCTGACCATGCCATGATATGAATTAAACTGGTTGGAGTCTTCAGAGACTGTTCAAATCTAATCAGCAAGGAGACCTACCTTCAGTCCTATAACTCCCAAACTCTTAGGGTAAAGACGGAAGGAAGTACAAGAGAAGATGAGACCGGCTCACAAGCCCCAAACTACCAGGTGTTTAGTACATACCTGTCAGCTCAGTTTAAAAACTGGTCCTTTGGCCTACTGGGTCAAAGCTCACTTCTCCTGGTGGCCTGGCAAGATTGGGGGTGCTTTCTCAGCTCAGCTAACACAGGACCCATCCTGCCTGGGGCTCCCCATAGAAGGAGCCGTCCTTACCCACTTCCAGCTCCACCTCTGCAGGGTTAAAGAAAGTAGAGCAGGAACAGTGACAAGAGGGAGAGAGTGCTACGGGGAGACTTGTCTCCTTAGAATGTTAGTTTGCCCATGTGTGAAATGGGTGGTTATATTAGGTCTCTGAGGCCCCTGATGTGGCTGATGCTCAACTGTTTTAAAGGCAAATTCCCTGCCCTGTGACCTCTCTCAAGGGTCTGGATCACCAGGGATGGGCAGCACCCAGAACATTAGCCAGTTAACCCAGTCCCCTCCCTAGATTGAGTTTGGTAACCTCTAAATCTGAAATCATTCACATATGCCCCAGTTGTAAGACAGAAGCACAACCATCCTGAAGTGATTGGAGCTCCGCTCAACTCTAGTCTGCCCTTTGGCTCCTTTACCGCCTCAGCCCCGGGGCGTGGCCATCCAGCCCTCCCCCCACCCACGCCCCTTTGACAAAGCTCTGCAAGTGGAGTGCAACACGTCCTTCCTCTCTCTGGGCCTCCATCTGCAAATGTGGGGGAATGAGACTGGCCACACAAGCTCTAAAGCCCCTCTCATGGGGCTATCATTCTGGGACTCCCCAAGCTTTCTGGGGCCAGGTCGGCCACCTGCTGAGGGGGGTTCCCGCTGGAGAGTCAGGCTGTCATGTGATATTTGGTGGTGTGTGTTGTGTGTGTATTGGTTACATGTCTTGAAATTTAGAATCATTCACACAGAATTGTTGCTATTTGTCGGGAACAGAGAATGGGCTAGGGGAAGCCCAGTCTGGGGTTCTTGTCATTTAAAATTGACATTTAATTTTTCAAATCACTGTTGGTGCCTAATCACTTAAGTTATTAATTTATTCTGTTTTCTTTTTAAAAAAAATTTGTAACACGTATTTATCCTGTGGGTAGGTCTGGGGTGGGGTGGGCACGTGTTTGTGTGGGTCCTGTTTTTGCTGTGGTGACACATGGTACAGGCCTGGTGCTTGCAGGTCCCTTTTTACTATGGTGTTGGAGCAGGACAACAATAAAGTCCATTAGAAGCAAACTGAGTGGGCTGCTGAGTCTGCCTGTCGGAGGGGCTGGGGGAGGACTATCCCACGATGGGGCTTCCCATGTGTCGGCATGAACATATTCTTGATGAGAAAATTGTTTCTCTCATGGTCCTAGGAAGGCTCTGGGCCAGTCTGCTCCACTTTCATTTTAATAGAAAATAATTGGGCACTTTTCTTGGCTAGAAGAATGACCCCTCCTTACCTCAGAATCTGTATCCCTGGTGTGTAAAATGGAAACTGTAGTAACATCTGCCAATTCATCTTTCTTAGAAGGCACCCTGCACTGGGACTGAAAAATGAATGTGTGACTTGGTGCTGAAAGGCTAGCAACCCACTCGCTGGTCCCTGAGAGCTGACATTCAAGGGTCTATGACATTTGAGCCAAAACTCAACTCCTCCACCTACAGCACAGGCAGGCGCCCCTTGAAGCTAAGCCATGACCACACCACTGGCCACCGCCTCTGACCCTGCCTTCCCACCTCGTCTCTTCTCCCAAAGGGGATGGGCAGGGTTGGCAGAAAGGGGCCCCTACATGAGGGCTCTGTGTGCCTCTCCAGCTCCACAGGTGGAGTGGCACCTGGGGGAAGCCCTGCCTCCCAGCTTTTCTCCTGGTATGTGCCCATGTCCAACCCAGGAGAGGCCACCCGCCCCGCAGTTCTCAGAGGGAAGGAAGAAGGAATATGGTATCGGCAGCAGCTACTTATGTACAGGCCGGAGTTTTTGGGGTCTGAAAATTCCCAGACACTGGGCTGCAGCCCCACCTGGCAGGCGAGTCCCCTGACAACATCCCATTGGGCAGCCCCTCGCCTGTGCCCCCACCCACCCCTCCAAGGGCAATGGGCTCCCCTGCTCCTCAGGATGATGAGTGTGTTCTCCCTTCCCTCTGCCAGCACCTGCCTCAAGCCTCCCAGTCCTCACCTTCAGCTTACAGAGCACTTCCGTGTAGGTGCTTTCAGCTCGCACGGTGCCTGAACAGTCAGCGAGCAGGGGGTGTGCCCTCCTTACTCCCCAGACACGCCAGGAAACCAGGGCACGCGGACATCACAGCCACTGGGTGGGAAGGACGACATCTTTAAAGGCTTCCAAGAACCTGTTTTTATTCCTAATTGAGACCCTGGGTCTCTTCTCTCCACTGAGAAGGGGTACAGCAGTGTCAGGGCACGTGAGGTCAGTATCTACTCCACGCCAGACCTCCCCTCCTACCCCCAGGCCAACTGATGAGGCGCAGAGCCAGCCAGCTTCCCCAGGACAGACAACGGCTTCATGAGACACACAGGCATATTTGCAGTGAAATAAGGACTCCCCGTCTTACCCAGAGGGGGATGCAGACAGTGGTATCTCAGGCACTGAGGCAGGCTAGGGGAGAGGGGTGAAGGGTTTCCCACTGTGAGGGGCTGTCCTCACCTCTGCGCTGCTTGGTCAGGGGGCAGACAGTCTCTAATCCTGTGCCAGGCAGCTGCCCACCTACACTCTGCTCAGAAAAGGTACAAACGGTACAGGCACCCACACATTACCTGTGAAACCCCCTCAGAGAACAAGGCAGCCAGAGGTGTGACACATGGCCCCTCTCTGCAAGGGCTTCGCTCCTGCTCTGCTGTTTATAGGGCAGAGCAACAGGGTCGTCTGAAAGGAGCTGGAAGGGCAATGCTACTTGATGGCAAAACATGGTAGTCTACAGGGGGCAAGGCTAGTGTGTCCATCTAAGGTGCTTCAGGTTGACCAGGACACGAGGCAAAATCCTAATGGGGTCGAGCCCAGTGTCAGGGCCTAAGGCCAAGTTTAAGGGGCTTGGGTCTCAACTCTACACCCGAGTCTCCGTGCGCCTTAGGGCCGAGGGCCAGTGTCCCGGCAGCTCCCGCTCCACCTTTCTTGCCCTCAGTACTGGACCTGACTCCACAGCCTCCCTCACACCCCACCTGGCAATACACCTCTGCCCGGGACCTGGGCCCTCACCTGGCTCCCTGAAGAAAGGGGTCAGGGCCTCCCTGAGGCCGGCTGTGGAACCCCCACGGGTAGGAACGGGGAAGGGTTCCCGTCAGAAGACCAGTCTGTGGAAGTCGCCGCCACTGCCGCCGGCGGGGCTGCAGCCCCCAGGAGAGCCTCCGTCCCCGTCTTCGTCTTCGTCAAAGCCCCGGCCCCAGCGTGGAGACGCGGGGAGCGCGGAGATGTAGGCCGCTCTGCTCCGGGCCTCCTTCTCCTGCTCCTGGGAACACAGGGGACGTGGGGGAAGGAAGCTTAAAATTCAGGCTCCAACGCAAGAGTCCTCCCCTCGCTCCCTCCCCCAGCGCCATCCTGAGAGCATCCCTGGATCTCTGGGGCCAGCACAGAGACGGGAGGCTTCTGCCCCAGAGGCGGTGCAGCTCGGTAGGAAGAAATGGGAAGGGCCTACCCTTTCATCCTGTATCTAGGCTGCAGACTCTCTTCCTTCTCCCAATAAGGAGGAAAGAAACTCACTCACTAGACTGGTAGCCAACAAGGGCCTGATGTGGCACCAGGAAGTAGGAGGTCCAGGGACGTCAAGGGTCATGTCCCACCGCACGGGGACCTCTCTGAGGGCTTCCTGGTGCCACTGTCCAGCTCACTGCTCAAGGCACTGGGCACAACTCGCCTGTGAGCAAGCTCTTCCTCCCGCTGGACTGAGGCCCGCCTCTGCTGGACAGCCTGGCAGAACCCTACAAGCAGGCCCGGTGTCCCCATCCCAGGAGCCGCCTTTCCCCACCTAAACACCAACCCCAGGCGCTGCTGTCCGCAGCCACTACCCCTCTCGTGGGTCAGAGCCCTTGCTGCTACAGTTGCTAAGGATTCTGACACCACCCTTGACACTAAAGAGTGGAGTCCGAGGCACAGGGACAGAGCAGGCTCGCTGGGTGCCCCAGGGGCACTCTGTACCTGCTCACGCGGCCCCTTCAGCACTTAGGAACGCTGAATAAATCACATGATTATCCAATGTCTGTTTCTCTGAAGCAGGGGGTTATACCTGTCTGGTCCCCAGTACATCCCAGCACTAAGTGACAGGAGGCGGGGAGGGGGAGGGAGGGACTCGGGGAGGAGCAGTACCTCCTCTGAGCGGGGTGGCCTGGGAAGCCCCCCTCCACCCAGGAGCTCAGAGCAAGGGCTGCCCACCTGCAGGAAAAGGATGTTGTCTTTGGAGATGGCTTCCATCAGGTCTTTGTGGAGGGCGGGCTCTGCGCGGCCCCTGGGGGAGCTCGGCTCGGCCTCGGGTCCCTCCCCAGGCCGCTGCCGGTAAAAGAGCACGTAGGCCGTGTCCTTGGGGAAGAAGGAGGTGACGTTGCTGACAGACTCGAAGGAGGAGAAGGACACGCGAGTGTCGTTGAACAGGTACCACTGGTGCTCGGGCTCGGGCCTGTCGGCCGTGCCCGGGGCCGCGCGCGCGGCGCCCTCGCGGGCGTAGCAGTAGTAGTGCCCGCTCTCGGAGGACACCCCCGAGTGCACCACGACGCTGCACAGGTCGTAGGCCTGCGCCCGGCCCCCCGCCAGCGGCAGGCGCAGCAGCAGCGGGAGCGCGACGTCGTCCAGGATCTTGCGGCGCCGCATGGTGCGCAGGTCGAAGGAGAAGCGCAGCAGGGTGAGGATGAGGTAGCGCGGGCCCTGGCGCAGCTCCACCACCTTCTCGGCCTCCTGCAGCGAGGCGCAGGGCTCGCAGCGGTAGCGGTTCTCCGCCGTCAGCCTCTCCGGGGACAGGAAGTAGTTGACCAGGTCCAGGACCGAGCGGGAGCCCTCCGCACCGGGGGCGGCGCTGCGGGGCGCGGGGCGCGGGCCGGCGGGCTCGGGCTCCTCCTCCGGCGGGGCCGCCGCCTCTCCTCGCTCCTCCTCGGCGTCCCCCTCTTTCTCCGCCTTCTCCGGACTGCTCTGCCCCGCGGGCCCCTGGGGGCCCGGGCCCTCAATGCCCAGGACGGTCGGGGGCCCGTCGGCCGTGATGCAGTGTTTCCTCTGCCTCTGAGCACCCGCCCTGCCCGGGACCTGGGCTGCGGGCGGCGGGGGCTCCGGGGCTCCCACGCCCTCTGCAGGGAGCATCACGGAGCCCAGGCGGCGGCGGCGACAGCGCTCAGGCGGCGGAAAGGCTAGAGAGAGGTCCGTGAAGGCCTCCTCCCTGGAGGAGACATTGAGGCAGCGGAGACAGCGGATCTGAGTCACGATCTTGCCTCCGAACATCTTCTCCACCGAGGTCAAACTGGGCGCAGGGGGCTCCTCTGGCGGGGACGGCGAGCTGGACTGCTTGAGCTTCTGGCAGATCCTGGTCCCGGTCTTCTCCTCTTCGTGCAGCCTGGGGCAGGGAGCAGAGTCTTAGCGCACACGCGGGTCTGTTTCCAGCACACCGGCCTGATTCACGCCACCTACCTTACTCGGCTTGCTACACATTTAGACATACACACATGCAGGAGTCTGCACAGGGAATATACATGCATGTATATATTCCATGCACTCAAAGCCAGGCACACGCACTACATATTTACTGCACACAGGCACGCAAACCTGCTACATACATATCTGTATGAACACATGCCCCCAGATCTGTGACAAAAGCACACACGTACACACTCAAGCAAGTACAGCACAGTGTTATACACACACACACCACTCCCAGGTCATGGTTCAGGTCAGCATCTCCAAAACTCCCTCACACTCATGGCACCGCTTCTCTGAACCTTCCACAAGTGCAGCGTAGCATCCCCATTTCGAGAAAGAGGCAAAATAGCGTGAAAGGAAGGGGCTTCCCCCAGGCCTGGCCTCCCTTACCGATCCAGCAGGTACTTCAGGTACTCGGAGCAGTCCTGCTGGGTGCCGGGGCTGAACCAGGGTGTCCAGGATGCAGAGAGGAAATTCTCCGGAGAAATGGCAGGACGCTGGGACCAAGGTGGGGAAAGGCAGGGTCAGGAGCAGGAGGCTGCTCACCAGCCAGCTCCACAGCATGCTGGGCCTGAGGGTCCACCTGGGAACTCTGTGCCGCAGTCTTCCTGGCCTCCTCACTGAAGTTCCTCCCCCCTAGCCATCCCATCCCACCAAGTCCAAGCAGCCCAGGAGCAGGGCATCAGGTTCACAGAGATGAACAATCCTCTAGGCATTTGCTCTTCCCTGACACACCTCAGACTTTCTCTCCAGGCCCCTGCTCACTGCCATTCCCTCCTAACACTCTCTTCTCCCCTGTCAGAAGCTTAGCTGGAGTCCACGTCTCAGATGCCCCTGTTCTGTAATGTCACCTGTCCCTTGATGTCTTCCCAATGGCCCCTCCTCCACCATAACCGACCTCTCCTTCCCTTGCATGTGCACAACACGCTGCATTTCCCTCTGTCCAAGCACTAAAACTGTTATCTGCAGGTTCATCTTCCCCACCCACCTACAAGCTCCATGAGGCAGGGACTGTTGCTCGCTCATCTCCATGCCCCAACACGGGGCCTTGCATAATGCCTGGCAGAGGGCTTTGGGTTCCATGAGGGCAGAGACAGTGGACAAAACAAATACGGTCCTCAGGGTACCTGGCAATGTGAGTGCTCAAAAATGGCAGGGGTGAACAAAACAATACCCAAAGCAATGGACTGAATCGCTGGTGGGCAGCACAGCATAGAAGAGGGCTTAAGGAGGCAGCCCCTCTTCTGTCAGGTAAGGGCACTGAATTGGCTCCATGGGCTCTGGCCATAAACCCAGACCAGTCCAGACTGGGGCTCCTACACCAGGAAGTGGGGCCTATCGCTAGATGCAGGTGGATCCTGGGGTGTCAGCCCAGAGCCTCCTCTCCACCACACCCCAACTCCCTCTGCACTCACCTGGCTGTGCTCCAGGAAAGCAAAGAGCCACTGTAGCTTGGTCATCAAGGGCTGTGAGTTGTTCTCAGTCAAACGGAGCACACAGTGTCTGAAACTTCAAAACAAAGCAGGAGCACTGGGGTAAGCCGAGGGCGCCAAAGGGGCCTATACTTGCCCACATTGCAGACAACCCTCAGTCTCCAGGCTTAAAGGCAGAAGAGACACTTGCAGCTCAAGTCCGGGGCAGGGGAGGAGGAGCAAGTGAACAGTTCAGCTTGGACAATGAGGTGATCCCTGCTGTCCCTTCCACTTCTCACAGCCCATGATGCCAGGATTCAAAGATTTGAATGTCCTTGATCCTATGGTCCCAAGGTTCTATGACTGGATCTCTCTGGCAGGCTCCAGAGTCCATGCCAATATTACCACCAGCCACTCACACACTTTGCCCTGCTTCCCTGGGAAATGGTGTTCACATCCACTGAGAGCAGCAGACCTTGCTCCAACCTCAGCCCTCGAAGTCTGCTCTTAAAGCCCTTTCTCAGGGCCCCTGCCACTGCTCCTCTTGCTAAGTGGCTCCAAATCCAGCAGTAGTGGCAGCCAGCCTCAGTTCACAATTTAGCCTCTCTGAGGCACCTCCAAGCCCAGCACCAGCCCCATCTTCAGATCACTGTGTAGTTTCTACCAGGTGGCTCTAGAACAGGCATAAGCAGTAGCTGAATTTGGCCTGTACCAGAGACCCCCCCAAGAGGCCCCCAAACCAACACACCTGGTGGCCAGCTTCAGACCATACCAGAGCCCCACCCAACCATCTCCACAAACAACACACCCAAAGGGCAGACTCAGCAGGCAACAGAGTCCCACTAAAGTGAATCCTACTCCATGGGATCAGCCTCTGCACAACAGCTCATCTGCTGTAGGCTCGGCCGTTCCTCACAGCCAATCAGCCTGAGGGTAAATCTCTCTGACCAGCCAACAGCAATCAAAACTCAACTACAACAGAAGAGCACACACAACCCACACAAGGGTCACCTCTGGAGCACCCAGCTCAGGTAATCAGGGAGACTATGCCACAGGGCCCCACAGAACACCTACTACATAAAGCCACTCTGCCAACACCAGGAGATATAACAGATCTACTTAATACATATCTACAAGAACAAGGAATCAGCCAAAATGAGGAGACAAAGAAATATGTCCCAAAGAAAGAATAGGATAAAACTCTGGAAGAGGAGCTAAACTAAATGGAGACAAGCAATCTACCAGATGCAGAATTCAAATACTGGTTATAAGATGCTCAATGAACTTAGAGGAAGAGTAGATGAACTCATTGAGAACTTTAACAAAGAGATAGGAAACAAAAATGAAGATAGAAAACAAAGGAAGGATGCAATAATTGAAATGAAGAGTACATCAGAGGGAATCGACAGATTAATTGCAGCAGAGGGTCAAATCAGTGGTTTGGAAGACAAGGGAGTAAAAAACACCCAATCAGAACAAAAAGAAAAAAAGAATCATGACCAATATGAGGACAGGTTAAGGGACCTCTGAGAACTTACCAAATGAAACAACTCTCACATAATAGTGGTATCAGAAAAGGAGAGAACAAAGGATTGAAAACCTGAACACAAGTCCAGGAAGCACAGAGTCCCAAACAAGAGGAACCCAAAGAGGCCCACATCAAGACACATCATAATTAAAATGCCAAAGGTTAAAGACAAAGTGAATCTTAAAAGCCACTAGAGAAAAGCAGTTAGTTACCTATAAGGAAGCTCCCACATGACTATTAGTTGATTTCTCAACAGAAACCTTGCAGGCCAGAAGGGAGTGGCACAAAATATTCCAAGTGATGAAAATCAAGGATCTATTACCAAGATCATGCTACCCAGTAAGGCTATCATTTAAAATTAAAGGATAAATAAAAAGCTTCCCAGGCAAGAAAAAGCTAAAGGAGTTCATCACCACCAAACTGATATAACAAGAAATGTTAAAGGGACTTCTTTAAGAAGAAGAAAAAACCAAAAAGATCAAAAGTGTGAATAATAAAGTGGAAATAACTACATACCTATCAATATTAACTTTAAGTGTAAATGGACTAAATGAGCCAATCAAAAGACGTAGGGTGGCTGAATGGATAAAAATACAAGACACATACATATGTTGCCTGCAAGAGACGTACTTCAAATCAAAAGACACACACAGCCTGAAAGTGAAGGGATAGAAAAATATTTCATGCAAATGGAAATGAACAAAAAGCTGGGGCACCAATACTAACATCAAACAAAATAGACTTTAAAACAAAGGCTATCACAGAAGACAAAGAACATTTCATAATCACAAAGGGATCAATCCAACAAGAGGATATAACCCTTGTAATCATTTATGCACCCAATGTAGAAGCACCTAGATATAAAAAGTAATACATTAAAAATATCATACACCATGATCAAGTGGGATTTATTCCTGGATGAAAGGTTGGTTCAATATCCACAAATCAATTAATGTGATAAACCACAAGCAAAATGGATAAAAACCATATGATCATACTACTAGGTACAGAAAAAGCATTTCACGGAATCCAGCACCCATTTATAACAAAAACTCTCAGCAAAGTGGGAATAAAGGGAGCATACCTCAACATAATAACCATATATGACAAACCCACAGCTAACATCATACTCAACAGGGAAAAACTAGAAGCATTTTCCTTAAGATCAGGAACAAGAAAAGGATGTCCACTTTCACTACTTTTATTTAACATAATATTGGAAGTCCTAGTCACAACAATCAGACAAGGAAAAGAAATAAAGGCATTTAAATTGGAAAAAAAGAAGTAAAAGTGTCATTATTGGCAAATGACATACTAGAAAACCCTAAAGACTCTATCAAAAAAAACTATTAGGACTGACACATGAATTCAGTAAAGTAGCAGGATACAAAATTAATATTAAAAAATCTAGTGCATTTTTATACACCAAAGACAAACTGTCAAAAAGAAATTAAGAACCAATCCCATTTACAATTCCATCAAAAAATAAATAAAATACCTAGGAATAAATTTTAGAAAGGAGGTAATAGACCTGTACTTGAAAAACTCTAAGACATTGAAAAAATAAACTGAAGAAGCTACAAATAAATGAAAGGATATACTGTACTTATGGATAGGAAGAATTAACATTGTTAAAGTGCCCATACTATCCAAAGCAATCTACAGATTCGATGAAATCCCTATCAAAATTCCAAAGGCATTTCTCACAGAAATAGAAAGCAAAAAATCCTAAAATTTGTATGGAACCACAAAAGACCCTGAATAGCCAAAGCAATCTTAAGAAGAACAAAGCTGGAGGCGTTATGCTTCCTGATTTCAAATTATATTACAGAGCTATAGTAATCAAAACAGTTTGGTATTAGCGTAAAAACATACACACCAATCAGTGAAACAGAATAGACTGTCTCCAGAGATAAACCTATGCATATATGGTCATGAATATGTTCCAGCAATTAAACTTCTGGATATCCAAAGAAAAGAAAAACTCTAACTTAAAAAGATATATGCACCCTTAGGTTCATTGTAGCAGTATTTTTAATAGCCAAGATATGGCTATTTTATAACAAAAGAGCCAAAAATATTCAGTGGGAAAAGGACATTCTTTCCAATAAATGGTGTTAGAAAAACTGAACAGCTATGTACAAAAGAAACTGGACCACCATCTTACACCATACAAAAATATCAATTCAAAATGAATGAAAAATTGAATGCAAGACCTGAAAACATCTAAATCCTATCAGAAAACATAGGCTACAAGTTCTTTGACATTGGTCCTGGCGATGATGTTTTTGAATCTAACACCAAAAGCAAAGGCAAAAAGGCAAAACAAACAGTTGAACTACATCAAACTAAAAAGCTTCTGCACAGCAGAGAAAACCATCAACAAAATGAAAATGCAACCTATGAATGAGAGAAAACATTTGCCAAATCATATATCTGATGAGGGGTTAATATCCAAAATGCATAAAGAACCCATATAATTCAATGGCAAAAAAATAATCTGATTAAAAAAATAGGCAGGGGATCTGAACAGACATTTTTCCAAAGAAGACATGCATATGGTCAACAGGTACATGTAAAGGTGCTCTTTATCATCAGGGAAATGCAAATCAAAACCACAATAAGGTATCACCTCATACTTGCTAGAATGGCTATTATCAAAAAGACAAGAAATGTGCTGGCAAGGATATGGAGAAAAGGGAATCTCGTGCACTGTCAGTGGGAATGTAAATTAGTATAGACACCATGGTAAACAATATGGATGTTCCTCAAAAAATTAAAAATAAAACTACCATATGTTCCAGCAATTCAACTTCTGGGTATCCAAAGAAAAGAAAAACACTAACTTGAAAAGATATATGCACCCCCCAGGTTCATTGTAGCTGTATTTATAATAGCCAAGATATGGAAACAACTTGTGTCCACTGAGAGATGAATCGATAAAGTTTATATATGTGCGAGTGTGTGTGTATATTCAAAAATCTAGTACATTTTTATACACCAATGACAAACTATCAAAATGAATATATATATATATAATGGAATATTATTCAGCCATGAGAAAAGAAATCCTGTCATTTTTTACAATTAAATGAACCTGGAGGGCATTTTGTTATGTGAAATAAGTCAGACAGGAAAAAGACAAATACTGTTTGATCAAATTTATATGTGGAATCTCAAAAAAAAAACCACCACCACCAAACTCAGATTCAGAGAACAAATGGTTGGTTGCCAGATGTGAGCAGTGGTGAGTGGGCAAAATGGGTGAAGGAGGTCAAAAGGTACAAACTTCCATTTATAAAATAAGTAAGTCCTGGGGATGTAATGTACAACATGGTGACGATAGTTAATGATACTGTATTGTGTACTTGAAAGTTGCTAAGAGTAAATCTTAAAAGTTTCCATCACAAGAAAAAAATTTGTAACAATGTGTGGTGATGGACTAGACTTACTGTGGTGATCATTTAGTAAAATACACATATATCAAATCATGTTGTACATCCGAAATTAATGTTAATGTCAATTATATCTCAATAAACAATAAATTAATTAAATAAAAGCAACCTCTTTCAATAGCAAAAAGGAAAAAAATCTCCACAAAATGGAAAAATCATGTCTCTGATAAGAGATTAATATCCAGAATGTAAAAAGAACTCCAAAACTCAACCCAAAAAAACCCAATTCAAAAATGGGCAACAGACTTGAATAGACACTTCTCTAAAAAAAATATACAAATGGCCAGTAAAAACTGAAAAGGTGTTCATAAGTGATGGCAAGGATGTGGAGAAACCGGAACCATGTGGCACTATCAGTGGGAATGTAAAATGGTGCAGCCACTATGGAAAACAGTATGGAGGTTCCTCAAAATTTAAAAATACAATTATTGACCAAGCAATTCCACTTCTGGGTATATACTCAAAAGAATTGAAAGCAGGGTCTCAAAGAAGTATTTGTACACCCATGTTCATAGCACCATTTCACAACAGCTAAAACATGGAAGCTACTCAAGTGTACACTAACCAATGAATAGATTACCAAATGTGGCTTATACATACAATAGAATATTATTTAGCTGTTAAAAGGAAAGAAATTCTGCAATACGCTACACTATGGAGGAACCTTGAAGACATATCTGCTAAGGGAAATAATCCAATCACAAAAAGACAAATACTGAACGATTCCACCTATATGAGGTACTTAAATAGAGACAAAATTGGTGACAGAAAATACAACGGTGGCTGGGGGAAGGGGAGAATGTAAATGGGGAAGTTATTGTTTAACTGGTATGGAGTTTCAGATTTTCAAAATGAAAAGTTATGGAGATGAATGGCGGTGATGGCTGCACAACATGAATGTATTTATACCACTGAACTTCCAGAAAATGTTTAAGGTGGTAAATGTTGCCCAGCCGGGCATGGCTTAGCGGTTGAGCATCGACCTAGGATCTAGGCAATCGGGGTTCGATTCCCGGTCAGGGCACATGCCCGGGTTGCAGGCTTGGGCCGATCAATGACTCTTTCATCATTGATGTTTCTCTCTCTCTCTCTCTCCCTCTCCTTTCCTCTCTCTGAAATCAATAAAGATATATCAAAAAAAAACAAAAACAACAAAAAAGATGGTAAATGTTATATTAGGTGTATTTTAACATACACAACAAAAAAAAGAAAATTAGAGGGGAAAAGAAAGAGGTGTACTTCTGTGGCTGAAACCCTGAGTGATTTTTAAGTAAGCCACTGACGGTAAAATTTTGTTTTAGTAAAGGGGGGTAGAAAGGGGGGCCAATACCAGGGGAGTCCTACTCTGGAAGACACTACCCAGCCCATGGACTCTAGGAGAAAAGTCAGTGATGCCCACCAACGCAGAGCAGCCCCGCTTCCCACGCAGCCCAGTCCCTGGAGCCCCATCTCCAGTTCCCACCCAGTCTTGACCTACCGCCTTGGCAGTGGCCTGGAGACCTCTGGGCCCCTCGGGCCTGTCCTTCATGTAGGGAATTATGCCAACAGTGCAAAGCAGGACTCACCTCGTCCAACCCCCATCCCCATCCCCATCCACCTGGGAGAACAAATGAGAGAAGCAGCAGGTAGACAGGGAATTCAAAAGCAGCACCTACTCAGAAGCCATGAACAAGGCCTGAAGGATGCTGTTCACGTAGCATGTGTTGCCCAGATTGATTAAACCAATCTTGCCCGTGTCTGATTTGGCCATGAGCCGGGGATAGAAGCCAGCCAGCTCGCTCTTCTGTGAGGTCCAGGCATCCTGCCCCAGTAGCTGCTTGATGCGGTCCTCATTGGGAACATGGAGGTCCTGAGGAGGGAACAAGCCGGCAGGAGAGTGGGCACCAGGGTCAGCTCTAAAAATATCACCCCCTCTGGGAAGTCTTCTTGGACTACAGCCTACTCCACACCCACCCAAGCACAATGCCCCACAAATGCTCTAGAGATGTGTATGAATAGCCTCCTGCTTTTAAACTTACTCTAGGTTCTCACCTTGACGCAGGGGCCTTCTACATGATCTTTCCTGTCACAAATTGCCTTAAGAAGGTGGTAAAATCCCCATTTAACAGATGAAAAACCTAACACTCAGATAAAGAATTTTCCAGGGACATACAGGCAGTAAGCGAAGAATCTGTACATTCTTAGAAGAGCCCAGAGTATGAGAGACTCTGAGGAATGACAACACAGGCCCACAGGCCAGATCCAGCATTGTCAGAACCTCAATCCTAGTCCTGCCTCTTGTCCTCACAGGCTATCTGGCCATGGCCAGTGAGCCTCTCAGAGTCAGTTTCCTCACCTGTCAAGTGAGGATACTCCTCCCTGGTGTCACTTTGGCACTCTATACTCTCACGGTGCTCACACACAGTAGTGCTCCTGCCTCACCGTCAGCTTTTGTTAGTCCCCCACCCCCCTGGACCTTGATCCTATAGTCAGGATGGTGGGAGGATCCTGGGGGTCTGAGGTTGGGTCCTTGGTCACAGGCAGAGGATTAGCAAGCTTTCCCACTTATTATCCTTTACATATTAAACAGCCGCACCTAAAAGAATACTACCAAACACTGGTTCTAATGATGATATATTTTAAAGCAAAATACCTAAACATAATGTAGAGTTACTTAGGAGACAAAAGCAATATTCCTAATAGTTCCTCTAGCCCTGCTCTTATTTCCAGATCCTGAGCACAGTCCCTAGATACACACAGGGCTGCAGAGCTTCAAACCAGCTTAGCACCGAAAGCACGTTGTCTCCCAAGCATACATCCTCTGGCCACTGCAGCAGGTCCCGCTCAAGCGCTGGTTCAACACTTCTGTTCAGTCATTTGTCAGGATCACTTATCCAGTAATTTATCAGATTAGTCAGTCACCTCTCACAGATCATTTAAAAAAATGTAGGAGCTGCCAGAGGTGAAATAAAATATGGGCTCAGTATGGTCTCTTAGTCCGTTCTTTCTTCCTCCTATTTTCCCCTATCCAATCCCCACTCCACACACAGCACTAACAAATAGGGACAAAAAGGCAGATACAGTGGTACCTCGGGTTTCAAATGTAATCTGTTCCAGAAGACCTTTTGAGTTCTGAAACATTCAAAAACCGAGGGATGAACAGCTGACAGCTAGGCTTCAGGATCTTGCACTCAGCGGAAGCCATGTAGCATGTTCGACTTCAGAGGCATGTTCGAAAACCGAAGCATTTACGTCCGGGTTTACAGTGTTCATAAACCAAAATGTTCGTCAACGGAGATGTTCGAAAACCGAGGTACCACTGTAGTCAGAAACCCACACATGCACACACGTGCACACAGAAGATGCAAAAATAGCCACACTAGAAAAACAACATCCAATTCCATTTTCCCATAGAAGGTAACTTTGTCCTCTTAGGAAAATAAAACAAGAACTTCCAAATAACTCTTAAGCTCCTAACTTTACTGGAAATTTACAAACCACGGCTCGCTTAGTAATGACCACAGCTCCCACAGAAACTGCCATAACCTAATACATATGTAAGAGAACTTCCCAGAATTTATTTATAAAGGAGCCTAGATACAAAGAAGGATGTATTCCTAGAACACACATGAAAGAATCTTACAAACAATAATATCCTGCAGATTTGCTTGGTACAAACTGGCTTGTACCAAGGGGTATTCAAAGCCACAGAACAAAAGAAGGACATCTTCCTGGAGCTACATTCTCTAATAGTCAAGGAGAAATGTGTTTATGTTAAAACAAATGTAATTATGAAATTACTTGACTCTTTGAAGTAAAATGAGATTTTAGAGAAACTCTGACCTCGTGTCAGGCTGCCTGAGGTAAGTCCCCTCCTCTGACATCAAGTACTTCAGTAGAAAAGTCCGAAAAGCCCAGATCTGCTGGATTAAGCAGAGTCACCCAACCTGGTTGCCCAGGCCCTCTGCTCTGCTGATCTTACTGGTCTCCCCTCCATGCCACCAACACATTACCGCCAAACTGGACTTGCACATGCCTACCCCTACACCTTTCCCTCTGCCAGTCCCCATCCCTCAGGGTCTAACCCCTATCCTCTAAGTCAGAAACTTTTTTCTGCTAAGGGCCATTTGGATGTTTATAACATCATTCGTGAGCCATACAAAATTATCAACTTAAAAATTAGCTATGGGCCCGGCCGGGCGTGGCTCAGCGGTTGAGCATCGACCTAGGATCCAGGCGATTGGGTGTTCAATTCCCGGTCAGGGCACATGCCCGAGTTGTGGGCTTGATTGGTGACTCCCTCATCGTTGATGTTTCTATCTCTCTCTCTCTCCCTCTCCTTTCCTCTCTCTGAAATCAATTAAGATATATTTAAAATAAAATAAAAATTAGCCATGAAAAAAGGTCCTACATTTATTGAATTTCAAGTCCTGCCTGCGGTTGCCTTGGCAGGGCCAGGCCAAATGATTTTGCGGGCCATATACGACCCACAGGCCTGACGTTCCCCATCCCTGCTAAGTATTTCCAGGATCTTCTCAAATGGGGTTCCCCACACTATCTCTACCTGTCTTATAAAGACTACCTCCCTGTACCTAGTGGTACAGATATTGGCAGACTCACCTTGTCCTCCAGATCAGACCACAATCCCTAGTGTGCACACTGGGTCTCACTCAGTGCCCAGGGCAGGGCCCTCCTCTTGGTTCACACCTCCATGATAGCATTCTTCACACCACAGTCACATTCACTCACTCACTATTTACTGGGAACAGAGAACAAAATGACATGTATCCCTGCCCACCAGAAGCTCACAATCTAGCAGGAAACAGTAGTAGTCACTTCCAATAAGTGGAAGTCCCTGTCTCCTCTGCTCATCCACCTCCAGTGACAGGCAGCTCACAACCTAGCAAGGCAGCCCCTTCTTTTGCAGGTGAGCTCTACTAAACTCTTTCTCATGTTAAGTTGAAAAAACTGAGAAGAGCCAAGTAAACACCCGAGGTTTTGTCTGTAGCATCTACCAGCTCTCACTCCAGTGGATTGTTTCCTTGAATGTTTTGTAATTTTTGGATTATAAACTCATCTTCAGTAGAATCTTATCTTTGTGGTTTGAAAGCTGTTTCTTTTGTTTCAACTAGGCAACCTTGGTTATTACAAGTTTACAACTACTTTTAACGTTAGTGCCTGAGCTTAGGGGTCCCACAAACCTAAGATAGTATGAATCTGAACCTTTATACTAACATGAGGGTAGGCCACTAACTGCAAGTTTTTTTCCAAAGCAGAGTCCAGACCAAGTCAGAAAAGTTTCTGAAACATCTATTTGGGACCATGTGCATATTTTTTCTGGATCAACTCTTGCTAACAGTTAAGCCTTTCTTGGGTCCTGGCTTATGTGGGCCTCTTAGTGCAAACTCCCTACTAGGGACAGGCCCTAAGCCTCACCTCCTATCCTCATTAACTCAAGCCACTTGGTGACTGAAGTTAGCCACCCTCCCTCCCCACCCCAGCGCAAAAGAGCATCATCTCTCTTAGCACCCTGGAACTCAGTTTTCTCTTCTCTTTTTGCTCTTGCAGATTCCCCCTTACTTTCTTGCAAGTTCAGCTATGTACTTAAAAAGACATTTGTTATATTTTAAAGTGGTGTCTTGTAGTGGGACACTTTTCAGGTTATCTACCTGCCGCGCTGCAAAACTGAAGTCAGATCAGAGGTTTTGAAAGAGCCTCCACCTACCTAGACATGTTTCACCTACCTAGACATCTTTCACCCATGCTTGGGCTTGCCCTCTGTATGAAGAAACCCAGTCCTGGCTGTGTCTCTCACTATCTCTGTGACTTTGCACAAATCACCAAACATCATTTTCCTCATCTATGAAACAAATAACGATAGTATCTGCTTGATAGGCTTCTTGTGAGCATCAGAAGAGAAAATACATGGGAAAACATTGTCAAATGTGGCACCAGCTACAGATGCTAGTTATTGTCCTAGCAACTCAGCCGGCCCAGTTCAGAATCCCTTTCTTCCTCTAACTGGAGGTCTTTCCCTCATCTGGGTTCTCACTGCTCCTGCCTGACCCTCAGAGGTGTTTCATAAGCTGCTTATATTAGAGCTACTTTTATAGAAGTCTGTCACCTCCATCCCAGGCTAAAAGCTCCTCAATGGAGGTGACTCATGGCTGTGTCCTCAGTTCCCAGTCTGTACCTGGCACAGAGTAGGGTATCAGTAAAGTCATGTAAATAATTGTAAATAATACCTGCTCTGGAGTGTTCACGGTCTGGTAGGGAAGACAGACACACAGACACACTCAGTAGCAATGTGTGACAGAGCAATGCCCTGGGGCTGTGGGAGCCCAGAGAGACCCTAACCCAGCCTGGTGGGGGCCAACCTCAGGAAGGTATTAAGAATTATCAGCGAGGGCTTCCTGAGGGAGGTTAACACTTAAGCAGAGCCTTAAAAGATATGTAGGAGCTATTCAGAAAGAACAAGGATTTATAATTAAGAGAGAACGGCATATGAATAGGCTCAGAGCAATCATGAGAGGAGGACCCGTCTGGGGAATGACAGGTGGCTCAGTTGTGCCTGAAGCACAGGATGGGCTGGAGGTGGTGAAGGGAGACAGCCACAGACCAAATGATGGGGGCTGCCACCAACCTGAAGCATGGCCCTGAGCAGGGCCCAACTGACGCTCTTGTCAAAGTGGAGTGAGGGAGCAGTGGGGGACTGTCACTCACCTTGATGGCCTCCATGATGGGCTCATACAGGTCCGGGAAGCCCGGGAACCGGAACACCATGCAGTGGACCAGCTCTGCCAGCTGGTCCAGGCAGCTGCTCCCTGAGTTGGAGTCCTCCTTGAGCAGAGAGGCCACCATGGGAGGGATGTGAGGGAGGAGCTGTGGGAGCAGAGTGGAGTCAGGCTCAGCTCGTTTACCCACCTGAGACACGGTATGCTGCTCACTGCTGAACACTCACAGAGCTCCCTGAGGCAAGAGATTTGCCCACCTGACCACTGTCCCCCTTACCCTACATGGGGCTATGACCTCTGCAGGCAGGTGACTCCCCTCACAAGATCTGTGACCTTGGACACCCTGCTTCAGTCTCTTCAGCCATAACATGGGATCAATAATTCCCCCCTCACAGCTGAGGGGAAGCCTGAGCCCAAGCCCTGGCTATTAAGCCTCAACTAACCTGCCCAAAGGCCTGAGTGACTATGGCTTCTGTGCCCACCAGAGTGATGCTGGGGCCGCCACGTGGCCAGCTGCTAGACAGCCCTGACAGAGCCTGAGTGGCCGCCTCTAAGAACAAATACCATCATTCTTTCACCAAACATACATGTCAAGCACTTCATCCCCACAATAATTTTATGTGGCTGTGATTATTGTCCCCACTTTCTGGATGAAGAAGTTGTAGAGAGGTTGTATAATTTTCTGAGGATTTCATCGTGGGTTATAGGAGGAGCTGGTATCTGAATCAGATCTGAGTCCAAAGCCTATTTCTTTCCTTTGTGCTACAGAATATTAACTTTCAAACCCTTGGAAGTGTGAGGCCAGAATGTCCCAGGGATGGACAGTGTCAGGCCACAGGAACTAGGAGAAAGAGCCCAGGAAAGGGGTGGAAAGAAACCAACATCCGTCAAGTCCCTAGTACATGGCAGGCTCTTGACAAATATCACCTCATCTAACCCTCTCCCACCATCCTGGGGGTTTATCTCTGTTCAGGCTATGAGATGTAAGTGCCTGGCCCAAGGTCACCATGGCTGGCAAAGAGCAGAGCTGGGACTCAACCCCAAGCACCCTAGCCCCTGGTTCTGTGCTTCTCTCATGGCAGCATATAGGGAAGTAGGAAGCGTCTGCCCTGACCAGGGGCCATCAGAATCTACTGCCCCACCTGCAGGTCCACGGAACGCAGGCAGGGGAAGGTAGCCCCCGGGACCACAGGCTGCCCTTCCCAAGGGAGGATCTGATGCCAGCAGAAAGGACCCTGAGCTGGAGGCCAGGCCACCTGGATGCTGGCAGGCAGCAGGGTACAGAAAGGGCACTGGGTGAGGAGTCAGAACAACTTGGCTAGAATCCTCCCCATACTGCTCACTAGCTATGTGTCTGGGAAGGGATTTAACCTCCCTAAACTTCAGTTTCCTCAGCTGAAAACTGGAGAAAATGACAGAACCTCTTGGGGCTGTTCTGGGAGCTAAGTAAGTACCATGTGTACTGCTAAAGCACTGAGATCAGCACACAGCTGTTATCCAGGGAACGTTAGCTGTCATCATTCTAGGCTCGTCCCTCTACTAGGGGCCCATGGAGAGGCCATACAAATTCTCTGGCCTCAGTTTTCTATCTATAAATTGGGGTCTCAAGTATTCTCCAGTCCCAACATCCAGATCTTCAAAGGTTTGGGCTTCAAGCTCTGATCCCTTAACTCCCAACAGAGACAGCCTGTCTCGTCTACAGCCAGACCAGCCAGGACGCAGCAGGGATGGGCCCTTACCAGGTGGAAGGCTTCGTGGGAATGCTGGAACGTCAGGAGCATGTACTTGAGGACAGATAAGGCAGCTCCACGGACAATGGGGTACAGAAGCTTGGAGAAAACCTGGAAGAGAGTCCCTCATCAGGAGTTCCCAAGGCCTGGGCCACCCAAGACCAAGTGCAGCCACAGGCCTGAGGAGGATCAGAGACCCTGGAGTTGAAGCAGCAGACTCATGCCAGAGCAAGAACATGGAGGTGCTCACAGACCCCAGTGGATGGACAGACAGATGGTGAAATGGACAGCAAGGTAGTTAGATAGATATCTGGTGGATGGATGAACGGACACACCAAAAGTAACATATACATGCTTGAATGCGCAGTCAGAGGGAAGAACGGGAACCTGAGGCTCAGAGAGGGGCAGCGAATTGTCCTCAGTCACAGAGAGTTTGGGTGGGAGCCCCAGTACTCTGCCTCTCAGGCCTGCAATGGCCCTGGCAAGGCACTAGCAGGAAAGGGCACAAACAGGGGCCAGGACAGGGGCCCACCAACCTTCTCAATTTTGGCGAGTGAAACCTCAATCAAGATGCTGAACTTCTTAACTGCAGCCAGGCCCTTCAGCAGTGCAATGATCCACTTGTCAATGTTCTTCCCCAAGGGCCAGGACACCCAGTCGATCATCCTGGTGAGGGGATGACAGTGACACAGGGACCAGGGAGGCCCAAATGTCTGGGTGGTGGCAGCCCAGGAACTAGTCATAATGTCCTGAGGCCCCACAATAACTCACTCTACACAGGGCAGCCCTGGGGTGAACAAGCAAATGAGCCCAGCACAGGCAGCTGGCAGAGACTGGGACTCCCAGCCCAGTAGGAGGGGAGCCTGGCCCTCTCAGCATCCCAAACCTTACCCCCATACACAATGCCTCTGCCTGGACCCTGGGGCCCAATGGCAGGAGGAGCACTGGCACCCGGGACCAGAAGCTCTGGCTCCAGCAAACCATGGCTTGTGAACTGGAGCAAGTCACTCTCTCAGCCTCAGTTTCTTCCTCTGTAAAATGGGGACAATGCCTACCAACAACAGGGTTGTATGAATTAAAAGATAATAGTGAACACTTATGTAATATTCACTCTGCACCAGGCACTGCTCTACCTGCCCTACATGTATCAACCCACCTGACTCCCACAACATAATGTCTGTGGGCACTGAGCATAAGCTGCCACCTAGTAGGTGCCCAAGAAAATGTCATTATTACTGTTTTCATACTCAGTAAACTGTACTATAGAGAGGTAAAACAATGTGAAAACAAAGTAACAGTAACTATGATGATAACTGCTTCTAGGCACTTAACACATATTATCTGATTTTATCTAATTTAATTCTCAAAACAACCCTATAAGATGGGTTCAATTATACTGTATTTTATAGATGAGGAAGCTGGAACATGGAGAAAGTTGAGTAACTTGCCCATAGTCACATAGGCCAGATGTGGTAGAGCCAGGATTTGAACTCGGGCAGCATACCTCTAGCACCCACACTCTTACCCACTAAAGGCTAGGACTCCAGGAGGCCCAATGGAGACAGTGGATCTGTATACGAGTATGGAAAGAATGGCAGGGGATGGCATGCCAGGTGAATGGGGTCTGCAGAGCCAAAGGCCTGCAGGCAGGAGGGTAGGCGGCATTTTCTGCAATCACTGGACAAGCAGGTATAGCTAGATCACAGGCATGATGTTTAAATGAGGTGAGGGATGTGCAGGAGCTCGGTGAGCTGAGAAGCACCCAAACTCCACCTATCATACCTGCCAAACTCATAAAACACTTTGTAAAAAATTTAACCTTCTAATACGACCCCATGGAAGCCTGACTTCTTATACCACCACCCACACCTGCTATTACAGAAGGGGAAACTGAGGCTCAGAGAATTCACTGACCTGCCCAGGGCCTCACAACTAGTCCCCAGCCTGGGAACATCGCCAGGGCAGAGCTCTTTGTGTCTCCTACATCCAGCCTTGGGCAGGCACAAAGCAGGGCTCAAGAACAGATGGATGAATGAACAAGCATGAGAACCTGGGCCCTTAAACACTAAATCTAGCCCAGCAACTCCACCCAGAGGAAGGGGCTTCTGGGAAGGAGAGAGACCTGACCAATACTGGGCCCTCAGCCCACCTGCTGATGGCAGTCAGCATCTGAGAGTCCGTCACACTGTCGTCATTGCTGAGGTTCCGGACGACACCATCCATTAGCTCCAATGGGAGGTGCTGGACCACGCTGGCCAGGGCACTAGACGGTGGCTCCTCCTCTGGAACAGGAGGCTGGGCTGAGCTTAGCAGGGCTGAGCTTAGCGAGGTGCCCCTCCCCTCCCCTATCACCCGATGCTCTCATGCTGCCAAAGGAACTAGGCTGGGCCTCCGCAAAAAGCACATCCAGGCCACCTCCTCAGCATCACAGCCTCTGATTCAATCTTAACTCATTCACTCATCAAACCTTCACTGGCACTGCTTTGAACCCAGCCCTGCGCTAGGCACACACACACAAAAAGCACTGACCCCATCTGCGGGTGTACAGGCAAGGCCTCTAAGAAGGGGTAACATTGGAGTTGGCAAGAGCAGGTAGGAGGCCTATATGGACTTGGGGAGAGGGAGGACACTCCATCTGGAACCACACAGACAAAGGCCTAGAGGTGAGAAAGAACATTTAGTCATCAAAATTTGTTGTCCAATTGTATGAGGACCCAGGTCCTTACACACCCAGCCTTGGTTCTTCCTGCTGCCAGATCCATTACCTTCCTTTCTCCTAAACAGCCCTATAAGCAGGGAAGGCATAGATCTTATTTCAGTCATTTACACTATAATTCAAGTACCAGTTCTCAATGGAGGGCCAACATTTTACATTTCAGAGTTTGACACCTACAGGCTCCATTGCATCTCCAGACCTTCCCTGTGCCTGGCCAGAGCATCTGGCCCCTGCTGTCTGGTGCTGCCCACCTCTCCAAGATCTGGCTCAAAAGGCACCACTTCTAGAAACCCACCTGACCCAAAGGACATGATGTCCTCCTTCCTGTTGTCTTGCTCAGCCCCCAGGTCCTCCTTCTGGCCAGAATGATCTTTTCCCACACCTGGCAGACTGCTCCTCCGCGAGCGCCAGCACCCATCGCAGGACAGGACCCACAGCAGGTGCTTCGCATAGGCATGCTAATTAAATGTGCATTCGCCCGTGGCACACACATACCACACCGCACATGGGCACCCCAAGCAGAAGAATGTGCACCTGCCCTGGTGCACACCCAGGACCTTGGCACACGTGAGCTCCCCCGAGCCCCAACCCCAGCCAAAGCGCACACCCACCTGTGCCGGAGATGACGGCGAACAACTCCTTGAGGCAGGGCAGGATGGCGGCCGGCTGCGCGCGCCACAGCTGCGCCAGGAGCCCGCTCACCTGCTGGGCCTGCTCCAGGAACTCCACCGCGCCCTCCTCGCCCTCGGCCGGGCAGCGGAAGCGGCCGAGGCAGCGCACCAGCTGCTGGCAGAAGAGCAGGCGGTGCGGGCCGTCGGGCACACAGCGCGGGTGTCGCGCCAGCAGCCGGGCCACCTGCGCGCAGGCGGGGGGCCCGGGGCGCTCACACACAGTGCGCAGCACCTCGCGCCTCAGCAGAGAGAACACCTCTTCGGCCGCGGGCCCCTCGGGCAACAGCTGAAGGCCCAGCTGCACGCAGGCGAGCGCTCGGGGGCCCGGCGGGCCCGCGCCACCCTGCAGCAGGCGCAGCACGCGGCGGGCGCTGAAGAACTCGGCGAAGACATCGGGGTGGTGGCGGCCCGCTACGTGCAGCAGCTGGCAGCCCACGCGGCGCGGCAGCTCGTCGGCGCCACTCACGTAGAGGCGCGTGCCCAGTGCCAGCAGCGCCAGGCACTGCTCCCGCTCCAGGGGCTGCCGCGCCGCTTCCAACACGCGCCGCACCAGCCCTTGTTTCACGCTTGCCGGGTACGACGACATCACCACCGCCTCAAGGATCTTGTCCATGGCTGCCGGCCGCGCTGCAGGGGACACGGAGCGGGTCACACTCTGCCAGACAGGTCTAATTCCCCATGTGGTTCCCGGCGTGCGGAGACTTGGGGCGCGCAACTCAACCTCCCTGGGCCTGTTTCCTCATCTGTGAGGTGGGGCAAGGATACCTTCCTCGCTAGAAGGTGTCTTGATGAAGAAAAGCACAAGGCCTGGCATATAATAAGCCCCAGTGAGTTGTAGTTATTGCTGATGAGCGTCTTTAATCTCACAAACACCTGAGCCCTCGCCTTGCTCCCACCCCTTTACGCACCCACTCTCCCCAGGCCTCCCTAGTAGCCTCACCTACTATTGGGACAAGTAGAAGCTGCTGTCCAGATTCTTGGCCAGTCATATCCTGTGGGAGAGATGAGACCGGCCCCCGCGCACACACACACAACACCTCCAGAAAGGGAGGGCCAGCAGGACTTCCCGAGATCACCTGCATATTGTACTCTATCCCCAGTCAACTTCTTACTCTTTCTTAAATGATCTACACCTTCCTTGAGGAAGCTTTGTCTGGCTTTCCTGCCAGGTGCAAACACCACTGTTAATTTCAGAGCAACGGGTCCTCCTTTACGGCACTTATGTTGATTACTTGACTGGAGTCAGCCTCCTTCACTGTATTGTGTGCTATAGTGGAGGAGGCTGCTTTGCTTTATTGCACTTCACAGATGTTGTGTTTTTGACAAATTGAAGGCAAGACTCTCCACCAGCAAAAAGATTACGACTTGCTTTATTGCAGTGGTCTGAAAACAAACCCATAATATCTCTGAGGTGTGCCTATAGATTCCTGAGGGCAGGAACCATGTCAGGTTTTGTTCACTGTGGTATCCCCAGCACCTAGGCCAGTGCCTGGCACACAGTAGGCATTTGTTGAGTGAGCAAATGGGGAATACAGCATGAGAAACTGCTCCCTTATTCCTGAGCCATAATAGCCTTCCCTCTGCCCTTCCCCTCCATGTGAGCTGTTTCCTAGAAGCCTTCATCCCACTGATTCACTTCGGCTCCCAATTCTCTCGCTGGTTCACCTGGATACCGTTTGCTCTTGTAATATCCAACTTTCAGCTCTGAGAAGGCAAAGCCATTTTTTTGTTTTGTATAATTCCACTGTAGGCAGGACCAGATATAAGGCTTAGCACATAGTAGGTGTTTCACTAAACTTAGGGACTCAGTAAACACTATTCTTGAGACCTGGAGTTGGTGTGAAGACAAGACAGAACTTTAGAAGAGGGGCCAGAAACTTTTCTTGTGGGACCCTGACTATGTGCCAGGCCTTGTGGAGACACACTCTCTTCCCTGTCCTAGGTCTTGGCCAAGACCAAATCTCTATTACTACATGCATTACAATGCAATGGGCCCATTTATTTAGATCTTTGTCTCACTCAACAGACTGCAAGCTCCACAGGGAAGTGACTGGGGCTTTTTTCTCAGTGGCTGGCATCTCCCATGCCAGTCACTGCAGTCTGAGTGCCTCTGAAGAGATTACTGCGGGTGCAGCCAGGGTACAGGTCAGTGGTTCCCCAACACTGGCCTGGCTGCCTCAGAGTCATCTGGGATGCATTCTGCTTACCATTCAGGTTATTTATGCTCTCTGAGCCTGTTAACACCCTGCAGAGTTGTTGTGAAGACAAATATCAAGTCCATACCATGCTGCTGCGCACAAGAAAGTGCTCAGAAAATGTCAGTCCTCTTGACTTCAGAAGCAGTCATTGCCCTTAGGAGCCTCCAGTCTGATGTTAGGGGCAGAGGTGTTAGCAAAGAGTGCCAAGGCAAGTCAAAATCAAAAGGCCTTTGAAGGCATCTTTAAAAACTAGTCTCCCTTCAGCCCTGGTCCTCTCTTTCCTAAGCAGTGACTGTGACCAACCTCCTTTAAAGGCCATCTGCACAAACCCCTACCCCTGCCCTCCAGGCTAGTGAATTTAGTATGTAATATGCTTTCAATCCAGGATGCCAGTAATTCAGGTAGAGGCATACCCATTTTATTGCACTTTGCTTTACTGCACTTCACAGATGTTGCGTATTTTACAAACTGAAGGCAAGACCCTCCACCAACAAAAATATTACAATTTGCTTTATTGCAGTGGTCTGGAGCAGAACCCGCAATATCTCTGAGGTATGTCTGTACTCAGGCAGCCAAGGAGAAACTCTAATTGATCAGATATTGACATCACATGTGGAGGAAGAGGACCGGGGCAGGCAGAAATGGGGCTCTGGGGCTAGGGAAGGGTCTGGAAGTAGAAAGTCAGACTAGGAATGATGAGTTCTGCATTTTAGTGTGACCTTGAGCAAATCTTATTCTAGTCCTACAGCTCACTGTGTGACCTTGAGCAAATCCAATTGTGAGCCTCTCTTCTCTTTTGAAAATGGTGATAAATAATATTAGGTTGAACCCCATGAAAGTGAAGAATCAGATGTTGGCAATTTCATATAGTTCTACCTGATACCTACCACATAAGGTGGTTTGTACCTGGCAGCTGGGAGTTAAGTCAGTGGAGCCATTCCATGAGGGATCTGATCTCCAAGGCCAGCCCTGCAGCCTCTGTATCATCCACGGCCTGGTCACTCTAGGCAAGCCCTGCCTACCTGCCCCCACTCCCACACAGGCAGTCTGAGGTCAGCTGTCACTATGGTCACCAACAAACTCGCTCATTAATGTCTTTGATGCATTCATGCAAACGGGTTTTAGAGGCTTGAACTTCACCTGACCCTATCACAGGCCACAGAAAGGAGTCAGGACAAGGCCTGCTATCCCTATGGCATGAATGGGGAAGCCAAGGATCACCAAGGGAGAGGAACACAGCCTCAGCAGGGTGAGATTAGAACCTGCACTCAGCTTCCCTCGGGAAGGAAGAAGCAGACAGCCAGCGTTCCTCAGGGGAGGTTCAGTTACTCCTCTAGGCACTGGACCAAGAGATGGCCTGTGGACTCTGGCTCTGACCCAAGAGACAGCTTCCCCACGCCAAACAGAGCAGCAAATGGCAGCCATGACCTCCCTCAAAAGAGCTTGCATTAAGATCATGAGACCCAAGTTCTCTGCTTCAGAATCACCAGGTGACCTTGGTTGAGTCCCTGCCAGGCCCCTCAGCCTTCTCACCTGGAAAATGGGGACCATTCCACCTACCACTGCTGGGGCTGGGACAAGGTATAAAAAAGATGAAGGCTGGGGCAGTCACGAGTCTACTCCTAGGCCATCTGACACTGAGGGGTGAGACACTGTCAGGGAAAGAGACAAGGAGACACACTCCTGATCTCACTGACTCTACAGGAATTTCATCCATTAGTCCTGTCAATTTTTGTTTCCAGTCTCTCCCCAAGCCCCAGCTCAACCCAAGATTAGCTCCTCTCTTTACTTCTTGCCTAGACTAGTGCAGTATCCTCCCAACCAGTCTCCTCATTCCCTTCCTCAATCTGTCCTCCAATAAAAGGATGTGTCCTGCAGGAGAAGAATCCAGGCTTCGAATCTAGCCCAACCACTACCCTCCATGGTAGCCACTGTGGTTGGTGCTCTTTCACCTCTCTCAGCCCCTGAATCCCAAAATGGGAGATGACCACCTGCCTACCCCTTAGCCTTTCCCAGCCAATGCTGCTGTTCCTCTCCAAGCCCTTGGTTTATACCTCTCACTGTTGGCATGACAGCCTGAGAGTCCCAGCAATATTCAACCCTCCCCAGGGCACACAGTAAGCACACAGGAAAATCTCGATCCCTTATCTGTCCCTCTGCATTTCCGATGTGTATTGACTGGTCTCTGTTCCTGCATGGTGGAGCACCAAAGCACCATGTATGTGTGTGTATGTGTGTATGTGCAATATTCTGCCCCGCCCCAGTACCCTGGGCCCCATCTCAGGCTTCCTCATCCCTCCCTGGTCTCTTCAATCCACCCTGCAGACATCATCAGATTAATGTCATTAGATGCTAAGCTCCATCCCGTCATGCCCCTGCTGAGAACTCTCAAGGCTCCCAGTGCCTTCAACATAAGGTCCAAACTCCTAAGCCTGACATTGAAGCCCTTTCTGTGACACTTAGGTTATGTGGGGCAGGGGTGGCGATAAACTTGACAAAGGCTGTTCAGTGGTGAATCTACAGGAATTTGGGCAGTTGGCTTTTCCTACTGGCCACTTTTTGGTGACACCCTCTCTGCTGAAAAAGATCTTCCCCTCTTCTCTCCTGACAAATTCCAACTCATCCTTCAATGCCCAGGTTAATGCCTCCTCTGGAAAGCCTTTTCTAGTCCTCCTGCAGTCCAAGTCTTTGAGCTCTTGTTTCCCAAGGCCCTCTTCACTTCTCTCATCCCTCAGCAGTGTCACTGGATTCTATGTCTCTCTCCCCCACCAGGCTGAACTCTCCTTTGGTGGGAAGTAGGTCCAATTCCCCTTGTCTGTACCCAGTACCCAGCACAGAACCAGGCACAGAGGTGAAAGAGTGTCAAGCGACCAACGAGAGACATGTGATAGCAAGATGAGATAAAACTAAAGATATGACCAGAAAAGCATCTAGGGATTGGCCTAACCCTTGGTCCAGTCACTGCCCCCACATCTGTCCAGGTCTGGTCTCATATATCCATAATGCTGAGAATCTTAAATACCAGTCAAGTATGCCCCTACAGAGCTCACTGGACAGGACTGAGTGAGGCTCTAACCATTCTAGAAATGACTCAAACAACCAAAGCTGAAGAAAAAAAGGGGGGGGGGGGAGACACCAAACTATTCCTGGTTAACCCTAAGGTCAAAAGCTCACAGAATCTCATGGGAATCTCCCTACCCCAGAGCACAGCAGCCCCTCCAAACCCCAGCTCAGCACCTAGGAGATGAGCAGCCCATTTCTCCTCTCTCTCCCTCTCTCTCTCCCTCTCTCTCTCTCTCTCTCTGACCCTCATACCCAGTTTCCCTCCTTTGACTCCCTGGGGAGCACCAGGATGTCCCAACCCTGAAACCAAAAATCCCTCCAACCCTGACCACCCCCTCCATCTCAGCGCAGCAGCATCTCTCTCTTGTGTTTTTTAACTTCTACCCAAGGCAGCCCTGGGAAGGGGACCCTCATCTGAGCCACCAAACTATCTCCTGGGGGAAACAGGGAAAAGAGGTTTTGCTGGCAAAAAAAGCAAGTGCTCTTTCACTGAAGGGGGTGGGGGCAGAGAAGGGAAGAGGGTGGGCGAATATATTCCCATTTTAGGAACCCACCACACTCACCCATCCCCACTGGGAGCCACCCCTCACATAACTCGGATGGCCGCGACCCCACCCCAGGTTTTCTGGAAGGGTGCGAACCAGGCTGACACATCAGGGTTTCCTGTTCTCTGGGCTCTAATAGAGGGGGTGCAGCGGGCGGGATGCTGAGAATAACAGAAGCCCATTCCAAGCGCAGATGGACTTTTGACACACACACACACACACACACCCGGTTGTGCCCCCGCTCGGCCCAACCCCTCCCTGCAATTACACCAGTGCACCTGCTCCCAGCCCAGGCTGGGGCTGCGGCCCCTCGAAAGGCCGGCGAGCTTCATGGTACTGGGGGCGGCATCACCTCCATACACAATTGAAGAAAGAGGCTGAGGCCCAGAGAGGGGCAGGTATTTGTCCAAGGTCACACAGCGAGGCCCAGGATGCACCCGGACCTCCCGCCTTCCCATGTCGGCCCCTCGGAGCCCTAAGCTTGTGCCCGGGCTCTCAAACCACCAAGATGCCGATACTCCCCCCGCCCCTCCCCCCCAACCCGCACAAACGGCCCCAGCCCCCTTACCTCTGGGACCCCAGTGGACCCTGCCTCAGACCCGCTTCTGGGCTGGGCGCGCAGGCGGGGCAGGACGAGGCTGGACCGGGCTAGGTCAGGGCGGGTCCTCTGCTTCCCCCCCCCCCCCCGGAGTGACGACGCCCTCCGCCAGGTCCCAGAAGGCTGGGATGCTGCTTCCACCTCCCCACCCCCCTCTGCACGAGCCTGTACGCAGGGAGCCCGACTCAGGCACAGCCGCGGGGCTGCGGGGCTGCGGGGCTGTAGGGCTGCTGGACCATGCGGGGGGAGGTGCGAGGTACGAGTAACAGGGCGGAGCCCCAGCGGGGACCACCCCGCGAACCACTACTCAGGCCGCGTCCCCTTTAAGGCCAGCAGGCCAGCGCGCAGGCGGGGGCGGGGCGGGGTGGGGAGCTGGCGAGCTCGCCGCAATGCCTCCTGGGAGATGAAGTTTGCGCTCCGCGCACCCAACCTCCAAGAGCCCAGAGAGAACTACAAGTCCGGGAGCGCCGCGCGCGGTCCCGGCTGCCACGCCCCTGGGCTGGGCTCCAGGCCTCCGCCCCTCTAGCAAAGCTGCGCTGGCCGCCCGCGGAGGGGAGGTTGCAGAGCGAGGGCAGGAGGTGGGTGCGGCGCGGCTGGGGGCGCGGGGCTCCTGGATGGCCGGTGAAGGGACGCGGGTCCACCCGAGCACCTGTCCTACCATCAGAAGTCATCTAGCCTACCATAGCCTCGCCATTCTCATCTGTGCGATGGGCATGGTAACTCCTGTGGCTGCAGGGGTGGGGAGGCTAATCGAGGAGAGGGGGCGGAGCTGGTGGAAGGAACCTGGGTGGATGGTGACTAGGAAAAACCGGCATAATGAGGGTCGAGTCTGTTGGGAGGAGTCTTTGGTGGGTGGAGCAAGGAGGGGCGGAGCCTCTAGGTGAGGAGGGCAACACGCGTGCGGTTGGACTGGGGGAATCCAGGTCTGGAGAGTGCGTGCTGAGAATGCCGATGAAGCAAACCTGGGTTGGATTGGGTGGAATGGGTCGGAAAGCACTGGGGAAGACGGGGCGGAGACAAAGATGAGAAGGACGCCTCCCAACCCTGGAAAGCCCTGTATCAGCTATAGTTCGGGCAAGGGGGTGCCTGAGTGAGCAAATACCTGTGGATGCAGAACACCTTCCTTTCCTTGTGACTAGAAATAAAGAGCCCAACCCTTGAACTCGGTGTGTTACAAACATGATCGCATTCAACTTTCACACCCTGTAAAGGTGTCACCATACCTGTTTACAGGTCAGGAACATGAGGCTCAGAGAAATGAAGTGACTTGCCCAAAACCACCCAGGACTCCTTACCCAAAGACCCTGCTTTATTTTATTTTTTTCCTGGATTCTAGGGAGGCAGAGGTTTAGTCTGGAATGGATGGTAGGGAAGGAAAAAAAGTTTTGATGCCCTGCCTTTTGCAGATTGTGTGACAGGACCAACTTCCTCAACCTTTCTGAATGCCAACCTGTAAGGAAACCCTCCTGTGGTTATTGTGAGAATGAAATGAGGAGATGGATTTAAAAGCCCTTTGTTTATAAATTATAATTGTTAGGAGCAGGAAAACCTAACATAAGGAAAAGAGTGGTTGAAATGGGGTGCTTGTGTCTGACGAAAATCACAAGATGAAGCCTGAGAGTGTGCTGAGAAGATGAAGTAAAGTTCTGGAACAGAATGGGGGATGGTGGTGGTTGTTGGTAGCCTGAAACAGGTGAGAAAATACTTTGCTGTGCAAATGAGTAAAAGTTGCCAGATCAGGTGGCTTTCCTCCTATAGCCTACCTTTCCCTATCCCATAGGCTACTGGGCAGCTCACTCTGGGGTCCATGTGTGTCACCTGAGTCTAAGTAATAACTTTTCCCCCTAACGTGTGGGTTGTGGGGATAAATGGAGCAGCCTGTGGGCTTCTTAGGGATGTGAACTGGACAAAAGAGAGCTAAAACTACAGCTGTTGGGTGTAGGGAGGCCAGGTAGAGAAGATGAAGGGCTCTGAGCCAGTCTTTATGCTGGTGGTCTGAGTAAGATGGGGAAATCTTATCTGGTGTCCTGGGAGACATCACTCTGATCATTTTCATCTTCGAAATTTACCCAACCATGTTCTCTCCATCTCCTACATAGTGGGAGTTCTTGCGTTTACTTCTAGGTGGTCACCTGGGCCTTGTCCTGGACCTTAGATTCCAAGTTGAAAATTCAAGACTGTTTCCAAAATAAAAAGTTTTTAAAATTACAGAGTGGGTGATAAAGCTCCCTATTGGTAGATGACAGTCAGTCTGGGGTGAGGAAAATGGATCTGACTAAACTGGAAGAAATTTCTTCCCCTTCCTCTGCTTGCCTGCTTCTGAGGGTACAGAGAGGGGAGATCCCAGTCCCAGCAGGGTGGCCAGGCACCCATCTACCTAAGTAAAGTGGGCCTTGGTAAGGGGTGAAAATAAAACTTTCTGGAGATGCAGAGGAGGAAGGAATGACTTACAGCTGAGGAGCCTGACAGATTAATGGGATTTACCTTCACAGCAGGCAGAGGGGATGGTAGGTGCTAAATTGCAGAAGTAGGAGAGGGCCTGGCATGAAAAGTAGGAATAATAATAGTACAGGCATACCTCAGAGATGTTGCAGGTTCAGTTCCACGTCACTGCCATAAAACGAGTATTGCAATAAAGTGAGTCATGATCTTTTTGCAGGTAGAGGGTCTTGCCTTCCATTTGTGAAACACAAACACCTGTGAAGCACAATAAAATGAGGTGCACCTGTATTTCTTCTAAGATCAACATGCATAAAGTGCTTAGCACAGTAGTAACTGCTCAATAAATGTCAGCCGTCATTATTACTGCTTCTATTCTTACGATGATGGTAACATCATCTATCCAGGAATTAGCCTAGGCCCACACAGCTATGTAAGTGGCAGGGCCTAATTCCAACACAGGCCCAGGTGATATCAAAGCCCATGCACTTTCCTTCCCCCAACAAAGCTCCTCCAGTTCTTTCTGCCCATCCACAACATTTGTGAGGCCCAAAAGTGGCCCCCGTTTGTGAACCATAACAAGTTTCTTCTGTAGTAGAGAGGCTCTGGGTTCAGGAGGCAGGAAACAAGGACTGAACAGCCTAGATTCCAGCAGAGAGACAGGCAGGCTTAGTGTTGTGGTTTCTGTAGGCATTCGGTCTATGTAGGGTGACCTGTCCCTACTGTGTGCTATTTTATCTTAGCTCTGGTTGGCTTCCTCATCCTCCAAAGCACAACACATGGAGATTTTCAGTATAGTACTTCTTAGTAACAGTAACAACAAATCTATTCATTGGGGTCCTGCACTCTGACTGGAACTTTACATCTATATTCCTGTGGGGAAGTGTTCTTTTCTTCCCCCTTCTTTCAAAATAAAGATTTTTTAGAGTGCTCAATCCTACAATAAATTTTAAAAATAGCTTTTCACATAGATGCACCAACTCACTT
This sequence comes from Miniopterus natalensis, assembly GCF_054644295.1. Classification (NCBI taxonomy): domain Eukaryota; kingdom Metazoa; phylum Chordata; class Mammalia; order Chiroptera; family Miniopteridae; genus Miniopterus; species Miniopterus natalensis. Next base: position 35,949,128 of record NC_142091.1, read on the forward strand.
GGCTAATTTTGCTTTTACACACACACTTTTTTTGCTAAACTATTTAAAAGTTATAGACATCTTCACGCTTGACCCCTAAATTCTTCAGCATGTATCTCCTATTTATAATATTCTCCTACAACAGCATAATACCATTATCATACCTAAGAAAATTAGCAAGAAGTCAATATTATCTAATAAACAGTTGATATTCAGATTTCTCCAACTGCCAAAAAGTCTTACATAGCTTTTTAAAAATCAGATGCAGTCAAGATTCATGCATTGCATTTAGTTATATCTTCTAACAACTCATTTGATCTAGATAGAGCCCTTCTACCTAGTTAAATTTGTTTATTTTACCAGTGATTAGATTTTTTTTCTGGTAATGTTGTATACAATACTTCTTACTTCGTCACATCAGGAGGCATATGATATCAAGGTCCCTACGACCCATGAATGCTAAATTTGATTATCAGTTAAGGTCGTGACAGCCTGATCTCTCCATATAAGAGTAAATTTTCCCCCTTTTAATTAATAAGTAGTCTGTGGAGTGATTCTTTGAGACTTGGAATTGTGTGTCCATGATAACCTTTCACTCCACATCCATTACCTGAATTGTAACACTGAGGGTTGAAAATAGTAATTTTCTAATTATGCTATTCTTTGCTGTAGAATAGCTTTTCCTGTGTGTGTGTGTGTCTTTCTCACTCCCTCTAGGGTCCCTCTTTCTTTTTGGAGTAACAGGGACCTATGATTTTTTTAAAGGATTCAGTGTGTTATAACCCATTGTCACCATTAATCATTTTGGCACTAAAAGTGTCCCAAATTTGGCCAATGAGAATCCTGTCATGCCAGCTTCTGTGTTCGTTTTTTTCTTGAGATATAATTGACATATAACCTTGTATTTTAGGTTTACAACATAGTGATTTGATATATGAATATTTTGAGAAATTATTACCATAATACATTTAGTTAACACCCATCAACACATATAGTTACCAAAATTATTTTCTTCTGATAAGAACTTTTAAGATCTCCTATATTCTTTTCTTGAAATCATTTTTTTATCTTTCAATTACAGTTGACATACTTTATTATATTAGTTTCAGATGTATACTCAGTGATTAGACATTACATAACTTACTAAATGATCATCCTGATAAACTTTACACTCATCTGATACCATACATAGTTGTTAGAATATTATTATTATTTTAAATATGCCTTTTATTGATATCAGAGAGAGGAAGGGAGAGGAAGAGAAAGAGATAGAAACATCGATGATGAGAGAGTCACTGATCGGCTGCCTCCTGCACACCTCCTACTGGGGATCAAGCCTGCAACTGGGGCATGTGCCCTGACTAGGAATTGAACTGAAATCTCCTGGATCATAGGTTGATGCTCAACTGCTGAGCCACGCCAGCCAGGCTGTTAGAATATTACTGACTATATTCCCTATGTTGTACTTTACATCCCCATGATTATTCTGTATCAACCTATTTGGACTTCTTAAACCCTTCACCTTGTTCACCCATCCCTCCAACCCCCCTTCCATCTGGCAACCATCCAAATGTTGTCTGTATCTATGACTCTGTCTCTGTTCTGCTTGTTCTCTTATTTTGTTTTGTTACATTCAGTTGTTGGTAGATATGTACTTATTGCCATTTCATTCATTTTTTTTATCACTTTATTTTATTAAACAAGAACTTTTAATGTTTCATATATTACTGGTTTGATGGTAATGAACTCCTCTAGCTTTTTCTTGTCTGGGAAGCTTTTTTTATCTGTCCTTTGATTCTAATTGATAGCTTTGCTGGGTAGAGTAATCTTGGTTGTAGGTCCTTGCTTTATATCACTTTGAATATTTCTTGCCAATCCCTTCTGGCTTGCAACATTTTTGTTGAAAAATGTGCTAACAGTCCTATGGGAGCTCCCTTGTAGATAACTAACTGCTTTTCTCTTGCTGCTTTTAAGATTCTGTCTTTGTTTTTATTCTTTTGCATTTTAATTATGACATGTCTTGATGTGGGCCTCTTTGGGTTCATCTTGTTTATGGCTCTCTCCACTTCCTGGACTTGTATGTCTATTTCCTTCACCAGGTTAGGGAGCTTTTCCATCATTATTTTTTCACATAGATTTTCAATTCCTTGCTCTCTCTTCTCCTTCTGGCATCCCGATGATGCAAATGTTGGTACGCTTGAAATTGTCCCAGAGGCTCCTTATACTAGCCTAATGTTTTTGGATTCTGTTTTTTGCTGTTCTGACTGGGTGTTTTCTGCTTCCTTATCTTCCAAGTCTCTTATTTGATCCTGTGCTTCATCTACTCCACTGTTGATACCCCGTGATGTATTCTTCATTTCAGTTAATATATTCTTCATTTCTGTTTGGTTCTTTTTTTATGTGTTCTAATTCCATTTTTGTTTCCTATCTCTTCGTTGAAGTTCTCACTAAGTTCATCTACTCTCCCCCTAAGTTTATTAAGCATCATTATAACTAGTGTTTGAACTCTGCATCTAGTACATTGCTAGTCTCTATTTTGTTTAGTTCTTTTTCTGGAGTTTTATTCTATTTTCATTTGGGACATGTTTCTTTGTCTCTTCATTTTGACAGCCTCCCTGTGTGTGTGTTTCTATGTATTAGGCAGAACTTCTACGTCTCTCAGGCTCAGTAGAGTGGCCCAATGTAATAGGTGTTCTCTAGGGTCCAGTGGCACAGCATCCCCAATCACCCAAGCTGGGCACTGGAGGTGCACCCCCTCCTTTTGTAGTTGAGTCTTGATTTCTGTTGGCATGTCAGTGGGAGAGATTTGCCCCCAGGCAATCAGCTGCAAGGACTGCTGCGACCACTGACCAACATGGAGGATCAACTGTGCAGGGGTCCACCCCACAGAGCAGGACTTACTTCAGTGGAGCTCTGGTGCCCGCTGAGTCCACCTCTTGAGTATGTCACTTGTGGAGGTCGTTGGGTGATGGTGCTTCGATGTGGTCTGAAGCTGTCTACTGGGTGCACTGGCTCTAGGGCCACCTGGGAGGTGCAGGCTAAGGTCAGCCACCACCTCTCCTGTGTTCTTTTGATATAACCTCATTAATCTTTGATTGCTTCTTTGCTATCTGGTAAGAGCTGTTCCAGGCTTACCTTGAATTTTTCCTGTCAAAGTCCTGGTTTGTTTTTTGTAGGAGATAACATTTAGAAACCAAGATCTGGGGTCACATTTGCTCATTATTACTAGGGTATCATTTTTAGGCTCTTTGAGCATAGATAAGAAATGATGGGTGGATGGATGGATGGATGATCATTGCTTAATAGATTCATTGTAGTCACAACAACTGGTCCTCACTGTGTAAAAGTAGATTGCATGGGAAATAGTTTCATTATAGAAGCTCAGTGAGCAGTAATGTAGGAAATTGCACAGAAAGAGTGCATGCCTTTTTCAGGGTTCCAGGAGTGTACAAGCTGTTGGCTAGGACCACTGTGGCTGGTTTCAGTCCCTTGCTCAAAACACAAATTAGAGAAGACACCCCAGGCTGCCTCCAAAGGACTGGTTCTTTGAGCACTGTCCAAACCCAGATCCTTCCAGAGACCATGACTCAGAGGTCAAGAATGCATACAACTCCCTGAGCCAGGAATTCATCCTCTCTGAGTTTATGAAATAAAGATAATGTGACCTGTCCTCCCAAGGTCCCAGAGTTGTTGCAAGGATATTTATATATATATATATATATCTCCAGTCTTTTCAACATGTACTACAAAATTCCTTCTTTTTCATTTGCTTTATAATCCAATTTAATACATTATACTAACGTAACTACTCTTTTTCAAATATTGTTTCAGGTTATCACTCATCAACTTTTCCAAACTAAGATTTTAATCTTTTTAAAATCTTTTAAATACATATATAGATATATATACACACACTCTAATGGGATTTGGATTAGGATAGCATAACAACTATAATTGATTTTAGGAGAACAACTTTAAGAACAACTCTCAGAAGAATTACAGATCTCTATTCAAATCCTATTTATGGTTCTTAATAAAATGCCATCACCTTTGTTACTTGAGGTAGCGCAGGCTACCAAGAAAGACCTCACTTAGAATTCTAGCTCTGTTGTGGCTGGCTCTAGCTGTGTGATCTTAAGCAGATGTCTTCACTAGTCTGCTTCAGTTTTATAATCCTAAAAATTGGAATGATAATTGTACATACCTCACAACATCAGTGTGGTATTTTAATGAAATAACCTACAGGAAAATGTCTCACATAGCTTGGGGCCATGTCCTAGGTGCTCAGGAAATGTTGATTCTGTGCCCTGGTCATGTAGGTCAGAATCAAATTGAGGTGGCAGGTGTGAGAGCACCTGGTAAGAAGTAGGAAGGGGACACATGACAGAATTCTCCAAGGCCCTTGGCTGCTGAATGCCCAGAGGAGTGTATTGTCACTCAGAGCACAGACTTTGCAGTCAAGCTTAGGCTTGAATCCAGGCTCTGCCCTGCTTTGGGCCAGTTACTTAACTTCTCTGAGCCTCAGGTTCCCATTTGTAAAAGAGATAATACTCTCCTCGTTTGGGGCTTAAATAAGTCAATATGTATAATGTATCTAATAGAGGTATGGTATATGGTAAGTACCCCTCAAGCATAAGCTGTGTCCCTCATGAGGCCTGTGGGGACCATGGGGACCAGGACATAGTTTTAAAGTAGGACTCTTTAGGGCAGTGTCTTGGCTGCCCTTCCTTATAGGATATCTCTTAAAGAATTTTATTTTGTGTCACAATTAAAGGTTGCACCAGGTGATTTTCAGGCCCTACACATGTGGTACCAGGATGGGCTTAAGACCCCCTCTCATTTGGGCCACAGACTCTCTCATGGAGGCAAGAATTCCAGCCTCAACTCCAAGATCCCAGGCCCCCTGGCTTTTCCTGCCAGGCCAGATGGTCTGATGATCAGCATTGCACAATTCCCTGGTTTGACACCAGTGGTCTTCTCAGAGAGGGGGATGGGCTGATCTTTTTCTTGGTTCTTTTCAAGTTGAGAGGCAGATTTGGAAAGTCTCCAGCTTAAGAAAACTATTCCTTCAAACACAGTGGTGGGATTTCTTTATCTCCTACTTCCTGGTTGAGTTTGCATTTTCTTTTATCTTTTCTAAACTGACTTTTATAAACCTGGCTTTTTGTGTTTTCCTGCTTTGTCATTAGACGTCATGAGTTGTCTTTGCAATAGAAGAGTTTAAATTCTCAGTGGACTTGCCCTATGTCAGCTGTGGAGAAGCTCTGGGCCATCCTGAGATCCTGTCCCCATGTCCTCAGATGTGAGTGGGTAGAGCCCCAAGCTGGCAGTGGACTAGTTGTCAAGGGATCCTACCCCAGTCTGGCCTAGACAGAGAATAGGGGAGTGTGCATGTCTCACTCACATTGGGGCCCCAAGGTGGGAAGGGGAAACAATCAGAAGTGTTGGGCTCACACAGACCTGGATTCAGATCTCAGCTCCTCCATTGACTAAACCTTTCCTCATCTGTAAAAAGGAAATTATAGTATCTGTCTCACAGGGTATTTGTGAAGACATCAAATGAAGGAGCGCATGTAAAGCATTTAGCACAATAATATTCTCTGTACTTTTCAACATATTTTAATTCAAAATAAATAAAATACGCCCTAGCCTGTTTGGCTCAGTGGTTAGAGCATCAGCCCACAGATTGAAGGACTCCAGGTTCAATTTTGGTCAAGGGCATGTACCTCGGTTGCAGGCTTGATCCCTGGCCCCAGTTGGGATGTGTGTGGGAGGCAACCAATTTATGTCTCTCTTGCGCATGTTTCTCTCTCTGTCCCTTTCACTGTCTCTGAAAAGCAATGGAAAAAATACCCTTGGTGAGGATTAAAAAATAAATAATAAATAAATAAATAGCTATCAAATGTTACATGAGGCCCCTTGCATTGTAAAAACAGGTGTGTATTCAGCAAGTGGTAGCTGTTGTCTTGCCAAGCAAGCTGCAGAGCAGTATTTTATTTTTATTTATTGTTAATCCTCACCCAAGGACGTTTTCATTGACTTTTAGAGAGGGGAAAGGAGAGAGAAAGAGAAACATCGATGTTAGAAACATTGACCTGTTGCTTCCCACATGTGCCCAGACCAGGGCCAGGGATTGAACCTGCAACCTAGGCACGTGCCCCAACTGGGCATCAAGCCCATGACCTTTCATCAGGTGGGACGACGCTCCCACCAACTGAGCCACACCGGCCAGGGCTGCAGAGCAGAATTTTAAAAGGCTGCTTCAGGGATTCTCAAACTGGTTAAAGCTATTACAACCTTTTGCTGCTATAACTCAGTGGCCTGTGCAAGGGGAAGAGCAAGTCACCAGTCTTTCTGAGTCTCTGTTTCCCATCTGCCAACAGGGAGAATGATGTGTACATTGTAGGATGGCTATAAGAATTAAATGGGCTGATAAGTGTAAAGGTCTTTTTTTTTTTTAATCCTCACCTATTATTTTTTCCATTGCTTTTCAGAGAGAGTGGAGGTGGGAGAGAGAAACATCAATGTGAGAGAGACACATTTATTGATTGCCTCCTGCACTGGCCCCAACCAGGGCTGGGGATCGAGCCTGCAATTGAGGTATGTGTCCTTGATTGGAATCAAACCCAGCACCCTTCAGTCTGAGGGCCGAGGCTCTAACCACTGAGCCAAACTGGCTAGGGCATAAAGGTCTTGAATGTAGTAAAACCCTCAGTAAATATTCATTCCTCCCTTCTCAGGGCCTCCCTGCTGCACCACCCCCACCACCATAATGCTACCAGCACCTACTCTGTGCTAGGCAGTGCATATACAAACACATGAGATGTGATGTCAAGATCACAACTAGGCAGTAGTTTTCAAAAACAATTTTTATCACAACCCAAAGTATGCAGATACACCTTATATCACAATCTAGTTCACACACACACACACACACACACACACACTAAAACCAAAGTTTCACAACAATATATGTATATAACTGGTCATAACCCACTATATGGATTTCATGACACAATCACAATCTTGATTTTTTTCAAGTTTACTAAGGCATAATTTATATACAGTAAAATTCACCTTTTTAAGATATATAGTTATATGAATTTTTATAATTTTTAAAAATATATATATTGATTTCAGAGAGAGGAAGGGAGAGGGAGAGAGAGAGATAGAAACATCAGTGATGAGAGAGTCATTGATCGCTGCCTCCTGCACGCTCCCTGCTGGGGATCGACCCCAAAACTCGGGCATGTGCCCCAACTGGGAATCGAACCGTGATCTCCTGGACCCTAAGTCGATGCTCAACCACTGAGCCACACCTGACTGGGCAAATTTTTATAATCTTTATACAGTCATTTGGCCACTACTACATCAAGACATAGACTATTTCCATCATTCCAAAATGTTGCCTCATGCTGTTAGATAGAACAAGGGTATCAAGGTCTGGGCAGTTCTTACTAAATGCTATTCTTGCTCAATGTTAAAATGCCACACAGTATATTTTGCAGATGCAGCTGTAACCAAAGGAGTTTGACCCTAACCCAACAGGATAAGTTTAGCTAACTGCAAAGAAGAAATCAACATATAACTAACCAAATAGTATATCTAATCAATGACTCAGCCTCCCTTTGGGGAGAAAGAACTTCGAATGTGAATCCCCAATCTCCTTTACTTGCTACAAGAAAAAAACTACCTAACTACCACATCTAGTTCTTAAATGGAACATCCCAAGCAGTGAACCCCTTGTGTTTGGTAACCACATTTACATAGCCAGTCTTCTCTCCAACCTAGCCCCTAGAAACCACTGATCTGATTTCTGTCTCTGTAGTTTTGCCTTTTCCAGAATGTTATATAAATAGAATCACACACCATGTAACCTTTTGAGGCTGGTTTTTTTCACTTGACATAAATAATGCTTTTGAGATTCTTCTATATTGTGGTGTGTGTCAGTAGCTAGTTCTTTTATATTGCCGAGTCATATTCCATTGTATGGATGTACCACAATTTGTTTATCCATTTACATCTTACTTGTTCCCAGGTTGGGCAATTATGAATAAAGTTGCTATAATCATTCTCATACAGGTTTTTGCGTGGCCATATGTTTTCATTTCTTTGGGATAAATAACTAGGAGTGGGATTCCTGGGTCACGTAAGAGCTCTGTGCCAAACTATTTCCCACAGTGGTTGTTCCATTTTGTGTTCTCAGCAGCACTGTCTTAGGGCTTCTGTTGCTCTGTGTACTCACCAAAATTTGGTATTGTCATATTTCTTATTTGAGCCATTTTAATAGATATGTAGTAGTTTCTAATTGAGGTTTTAATCTTCATGTCTCTAATGACCAATGATGTTGGGCATCTTTTCATGTATTTATCATCTATGTATCTTCTTTGTTGAAGTGTTTGTTCAGCTCTTTTACCCATTTTAAAAACTGGGTTGTCTGTTTTCTTCTTATTGAGTTTTGAGAATTCTTTATATATTCTAGTTAACAATCCTTTATCAGATATGTGTTTTGCAAATATTTTCTCCCAGTCTTTGTCTTATTTTCATTTTCTTAACAGTGTCTTTTGAAGAGATTTTCATTTGGATAAAGTCCAATCTGTCAATTTTTTTATGGTTTATGCCTTTTGGGTCCTATCTAAGAAATCTTTGCCTAACCCAAAAATCACAAAGATTTTCTCCTAGAAGTTTAATAGTTTTAAAATGATTTTACATTTAGGTCCATTATCTATTTTGAGTTGTTTGTATATGATGCAAGGTATAGGTTAAGGTCCTTTTATTACATAATAGATGTCCAGTGATCTACATCTTGAAAAAGCTGGGAAGGAGGGCCATGTGCAAAACAGATCATAACATGATGGAACGGTGGGCACAGCTGGAGAGGGTTGTTCTAGGAATCTGGAAGCCCCAAGAGGAGAGCTATTAACCTACTGGAGATTTGGGGACAGCCTTACAAACAGGCAGTGACTCATAGGCAGAGCCTTAAAGATTGACAACAGAGAAAGTGGAGAAGGGGGGTGTAAGGAGAGCAAAGGCAAGGCAGGTGACAGTGTGAGGGGTGTGCTGTGGTGCCTGGAGTGACAGAGCATAGAGTTGGGGGAAGGGGAGGGTTAGAGGTGAGACTGGAAAAGCGAGGTGTCTTAGGCAAGCAGTAGTGCTTCAAGAAGATCAGTCTGCAGACTAAAATGGAAGATGGACTGAAAGAGCCAAGTGAGGATAAAGGGGGAGTGGGGATGAGGCCTGAGCTCCAAGAATAGCTAGAGGGATGGGTTCAAGGATGAGAGTCATAAAAAATTTTAGGGATGAGAAGTCAGTACTGCTTCCTGGCTCTTGGGCTCAGACAGCTGGGTGGCTGAGAAGAGTTTACAGCAGGTTTGGGGAAAGAGGAATTCTGTGTTAGGCTTCTGGTACCTGCAGTATATTCAGGTGGAGATGTCCAGGAGGCAGCTGGGTAAAAGCCAGAGCTGTAGCTCAGTGATGTTAGTTCATCCCCACCTGACCACAAACTCTCTGCCATACTCATGAAGCTCCTCAGCCTCGTAGAGGTGCCAGTTCCTGCTCCCCTTGTGTCATTGTGCCTTTCACAATGGGGCCTGAGCATTTATGATGGTGAACACCGTGGTGCTGCCACTAGAAAATAGGGGCTTGATGGACTAGGCTCTGGGACTCATGGATATAGAGAGAATACCACAGAGAGCACCCGAGGAGACTGCCTTCCAACCCACAGCTGGGGGGTGGGGGAGAGAGCAAGGGCCAGGGACAGGAAGGCAGATACTCTGCTGCTTTTGCAAGGAAAATAGTAGTTTGGGTGCCCACCCACGTATGTCTTGTGGCTCTTAACTGTCTTCTCCACCCCCAGTGCTGAGCTCTTCAGCACTAATGCACAGAGATATGGGGTCTGTGGCCCACAGAACTGTCATGAAAGACAGTCCAACCTCTCTGACACCAGTTCAGAGCCTGGGCCTTAAATTAAGGAGAGAGAGGGACTGAAAACTAGAATATGCAAACTACTATCTAGAAAGAAAAGGAGGTTCTGGAATGAGGAAGGGGATGGCTTATCCCAGGGCCCTACCTGGGCCCTCTGGAGAGAACTGGCCAGACTCAGCCCCAAGACCAAGCATCTTCCCCAGCTGCATGTCTCCATACAAAAGCTGTCCCTTCCTCACCCCAACCCTCTCTGTTGGATCTCCCCACTGTCTCACAGCCCATCTGCTTCAGGCTGCTGCTGACGATTTATAACTTCATCGTCAGCTTGTTTCTCTTCAGGCACTCCAGATGGCTAATGCCTTTCTGCTGTATCAAAGTGCCTCATTAGATGGGGATGGAATCATGAGGGGACCCACCCAGACAGTTGGGTAGGGCAGCCAAACATCAACTCCATCCTCAGGGTGGCGGGTCTCTATCACCTGGAATAACTGGGTCTCAGTACAGCCTCCTTAGAAGGCAGACATGTAGTGAGAAGTACTCTAGTCTACTCGCCACCCTTCCTGGGTAATATTGGGGAAGTCCTTCCTCGGACCTCCCTGTTTTTCCATCTGGATAGCAAGCATGCCAAGCATTCATTCCTGACCTACTCTCACAGTGCCTAGTACATCTCCCCTGGCACTACACCCTCACTGACTCCTCTCAGTCTTCCCCGCCAGCCTGGGCTTTTCTCAAGGTCAGCACTGGGGTCAATTCCTCTCTGTGCTGCCCACACCCAGCCTCAGGGAAAAACTGCTGAATATGTCCCATAGGCTGGCTCTTGGGAAAGTATCATGTTAGAAACAGAGACAGTTCATCCCCTGCTTTCTAAAACCTTAAAGAGAAGGTTTAGAATGCAAGAGTTCAGGTTGAAGGAGATGCCGGACTGGAGGCTATGAGATCAGTAGGGCAGGGAGGCTCTGTTAAAGAGTAGGTAAAGAAAGGGTGCTTTGTGGCAAGCTCCACATTTGCACTGACCTCCAAGAAAGTTTCAGAGGAGGCTGGGGTGCCATCATGACAGGAAAGGGCAGCCACCAGGAGCCAAGAGCATCTTCATGGCAAGGCAAATTGTTACAGGAGAATGAGTCCAGAAAAGGGTGTCATTTAGAGTCCAAAAGACTGAATGAACCATTGTGAGCCTGGTAGATTGATGGAAATGACACTAATCACAGCCATTTGTTGTAAATTTTTTGAGACAGAAAAATAATTAAACAAGAAGACAACATTGGTACGGCAGAAGGAATGCTAGGCTTGGTGTATAAATCTCAGAGCATTTGTTAAGTACTGTACTTAGACTGTACCAGTCTTTGGCTAGTAAGCATTTACAGTTTTCTCTCTCATATAAAGGGGCCTGGGTTTGAATCCTGGTATGGCCCTTCGGCTGTCTGAATGTGGGGAATGAATCCAGGCACGGTTTTGCTCAATTGCACAAGATAGATGGATGGTGGTATTGTCTGTGTCAAAAGATATATGACCATTATGTAAGCAAATGTAAGAGAGGTAACGTAGCATTCAGTTCTGGCACATTTCCTCTCTTTCCTTGGGCCAGTGGTTCTCTGTCCTAACTGAACATTTATAATTACTGAGGGCACTTTTTCAAAAATACCAATGCTGGGTCCACATTCCTGACCAATTAAAACAATCTCTGGAAGGTATGACCCAGGCTTCATTTTTTCCTTTTCTTCTTTTTTTTTTTTTTAACTCCCTAGTGAACTTAATGTGCTTTAGACAGTGTGGCAATTATTACCCATCCATTTGTTCATTAAATATTAATTCATTTTGATCTCAAGGACCATAGGCTTGATCTACAATGAGTTAAGAACTGTGACTACCCAGATGTTATGGACTGAGTCTATGTGTCACCAGAAATTCATGTTGAAATGCTAACCTCCAATGTGATGGTATAAGGAAGTAAGGACCTTTGGGGGCTGATAAGGTCATGAGGGTAGAGAACAGGATTAGTACCCTTATAAAAGAGACTCCAGAGACCTCTTTTGCCCCTTCTGTCATATGAGGACACAGCAGGAAGACATCAAATCTGCCCACACCTTGATTTTGGATTTCCAGCCTCCAGAGCTGTGAGAAACAAATGTTACTAAGCCATTCAGTCTGTGGTATTCTGCTATACCAGCTCCAACAGACTAAGATACCAGCTGTGGTTGGGTGACTGTCATTTCTCACTTTTCTCCCTCTCTAGGATTACTTCCCAGCACCCCAACCTCCTGCCATGTCTGACCCCATCACACTGAATGTCGGGGGAAAGCTCTACACAACCTCACTGGCAACCTTGACCAGCTTCCCTGACTCCATGCTAGGTGCCATGTTCAGCGGGAAGATGCCCACCAAGAGGGACAGCCAGGGCAACTGCTTCATTGACCGTGACGGCAAAGTGTTCCGCTACATCCTCAACTTCCTGCGGACCTCCCACCTGGACTTACCAGAGGACTTCCAGGAGATGGGTCTGCTCCGCAGGGAGGCTGACTTCTACCAGGTTCAGCCCCTGATTGAGGCACTGCAGGAGAAGGAGGTGGAGCTCTCCAAGGCAGAGAAGAATGCCATGCTCAATATCACGCTGAATCAGCATGTGCAGACGGTCCACTTCACCGTGCGTGAGGCACCCCAGATCTACAGCCTCTCCTCTTCCAGCATGGAGGTCTTCAATGCCAACATCTTCAGCACCTCCTGCCTCTTCCTCAAGCTCCTCGGCTCCAAGCTCTTCTACTGCTCTAATGGCAATCTCTCCTCCATCACCAGCCACTTGCAGGACCCCAACCACCTGACTCTGGACTGGGTGGCCAATGTGGACGGCCTCCCAGAGGAGGAATACACCAAGCAGAACCTCAAGAGGCTCTGGGTGGTGCCAGCCAACAAGCAGATCAATAGCTTCCAGGTCTTCGTGGAGGAGGTGCTGAAAATCGCTCTAAGTGACGGCTTCTGTATCGATTCCTCTCACCCACATGCTCTGGATTTTATGAACAATAAGATTATTCGATTAATACGGTACAGGTAAAAGGACCACAACCACATTTATAGGTAAAAGGACCCCAACCGCAATGGAAAGGGGTTCCCAAGAAGCTCCATGTCAGCTAAGATCTTAAAGAGTGTCTCACCAGTAGTGTGAGGCAGGGCACTCTACTAATCTGTATTAATCATGTAGCAGGACTTGATTCCCCCATGATGCAGTCCACCTATAGGAATCCATGTGTCCTCTCAACAGAGCCACCTTTTTTCTTGCCATTTTGAGCTGGAGATGGGCAGTCTGTTATGACAAGCGAAGAGTCTGCTGATATGTCCTAAAGGAGGGCACAGGAGGACTTTCTGGCAAGACAGAGGAGCATCATTTATGGCATGGACTCCATCTCTATACCACTAGGCAGTGCCTCACTTACCCATTTGAATAAGAGCCCCCTGGTGAAGGGGATGAGGTGAGAACAAGATGCTCCCTTCAGTTCTTGCTACTCGTCCCAAGGATGCAGCCCAAGGATTTGTTTGCCTGAGGGCAACCATGTTTGACTGGCTTGGAAAAGCAGTATGTTCTCAAAGCTGTATTGGCCCCTGCTGGGGAAGAGATGTGAGCTGTGGCATGGCCTAGAGGAGTGAGCATCCAAGCAGGGTTCAGAAGATGGGGATATCCCTTTTGACTGGATCAACTCTAAGCATTTGGAGATTTCTGGCTTCAGAAATAGGCTGCTGTCCCTTTGAAGGCTTGAAAATCTGCAGCCAGTGCAATGAAAGGCACCTCATACTGTGGCCTGTTACCTGACTTTTGTAATCCTTTCCCCAAGAATTTGAGGTATCATTGGAACAAGTCATTTTAAACAAATATATTATGGACTCTCAGGGTTGGAAAATAATTCAACACCTAGTCCTCCCTCACCCCAGCATACCCCAACACATTTAGGGATGAGTTCCTCTCCCCAGTACCTCCAACTGATCACATATCCCTGCTTGCATACCTCCAGTGATGGGAAGCTCATGACCCCTAAGGCAGCCCCTGCTGTGGTTGGCTGGTACTGGCTGTTAGAAAATTCTTATATTGAGCCAAAATCTGCCCTTCCACTCCCATTTTCTGGCATTGGTTCTATTTTATGGTCTGGTTCTTGTCACCCAAATATGTATTTTCTCTTTCAAAACAGTCACCTTGAGAGACCAGACACTCATGCTGAAAATAATATTAGGATTCCCCTTTGGGATCTGTCTTCAGAACCAAGGCTGGCCCTCTTCCATCCCCTGTAAGTCAACCCCATTTTGTTATGGCTTTGCCTCCTTTGTGACCCCCATTTCACCCATCTTCCTCACCAGCCACAACTCTAGATACCCTCTAACCATCTTCTATTGGAAGATGAAGATTTGCTGTCCCTGAGGAAGTGCTGCCGGAGGAAGCAGCCAGGGTCCTGGAAAGCAGTATGCAGCAAGGAACCCAAGAATGGTCTGAACCATAACACTGCCCTTGGACTAAGAGTCCAGTCCCTGAGACACTGTTCTGAAGGAGGGTGCCTTCCTCTGTAGTACTGTTTTTTGGTCATAACAAGATCATGAACCGCCTTGGGGTGAAATCGAGGACAAGACACCCCAAGCCACTACTTCCCAGGGGGTGATGAGCTGTGCAGGCTTCAAAACTGCACATTATGATTCATCCCTAGAGTGAGTACAGCCTTGGGAGTCTCAGAGTCTTCCCCACTGGGTAGGGGCCCTCAGACAAAGCCAGGAAAGCCTGGTGGCACAGGCACCCACAGGAGGTGGGCCAAGGAGGGATCTTCCCATAATGTGCTCTGTGAGTAGGGAGCCTGTACACTGGGCTATGGGCAAGGCCATATCCCTTAGGTAATACAGGCCTTTTTCCCCTACAGTGGGACCCAAGAGTCTCTGACAGCTACTTCAGGCCACCAGGCCAATGGTACTAGAATGGAAGCTATGACCACAACAAAACAGTTTAAGGAAGAAATCTCATAAATTATCACTGCCTTTTTTCTTCTCCATAAAAAATCTTTTTCTCCACCTTTTCGGTGCTTCTTAATTCAAGCAGCTTGACTTTAGAGAAAGTAAAGGACCTACGAAGCCACTAATGTGCTGTGTGACTTTATGCACGTCACTCACCTCACTGAGCCACTCTGTTTCTTCATCTGTGAAATGCGCGTAACAGTAATACATAACCCTACCTACCTCACAGGGCTGTTGTGAGGATCAAATGAAATAATGTATGTGAGAATGCCATATAAATGATCAATGGTTGTTACTATTTTGTGTTTGTTTATAAGGGGAAAAACCCTGGCCTTGGAATCAGACTAACCTGGGTTTTGAATTCTGGCTTCATCACCTGCTGTGTAACCTTGGACAAGTCACTGGGCCTCTCTGATTTGTTTCCTCATCAGATAACAACCCCACCTCCCAGCACTATACAACTTAAATGAAGTACATGTGAAAATTCCTAACTAGGCCTGGCAAACAGGAGCTCAATATATGTTTGCTCTTTCAGGAGGTAATAATGATGGACTGTTATGCAGGGGACACCACTTTAATAAGCCCTTCTGGAGTACTTTGTGTGTGGGCCCTGAGGATGGAAATGGCCACAAATAAAAAGCCTAGAGGTTCACACAATGTGCTGTGAGAACTTGGAGAAAGAGTTTAATTCTCACAAGGCTTAATGGATGGTGCAGCTGGGCCTTTAAGGGTAGGCTGGATTGTGACAGAATAAGCTAAAGAGGGCACAGTGGGCATCGGAAATAGCATGGGCAGAGGCCCAGGGACCGGCAGGACGGGTGACAGAGGAAGGGTGAGCCTTCATGCAGAGCCGCAGCACATTCACCATGCACGTGTCTCACTAAGGTGAGTGCAGCCATCTGCTTAGCAAAACTGTGAGAAAGAGAACACTGAGCAGTGCAGGCAGCACAGCACCATCTCAGAGGACTGGTGAGTCAGAGTGAGTGTAGACTAGGAGGCAGGGCTGTGCTGCTGCTTGTTAGCCCCTCACTGTCCTAAGTGAGGCCTCATGGTGATCAGTGATCTCAACCAGACTCAGGTTATTTGGCCTTTTGCACAGCCAACAGCTTTGTCCCAAATGAAGGGCAATTCTTGGCACATGTGAGTTTGTCAGCTTTCTGTTCCTGCCCTAGGTGTGGAACCAGGCATGCAGAGAGGTCAGAAAGGGTACTCAAGGGAACCCTAAGGCACCCTGGTGTGACCACTTTGTGAGGGCTGCCACCAAAGACCAGCATTGTCTACCAACTTAGGCACTGCTCCCTATAACCTCACACCCTCAGGACCACCTAAAGACCCTCTGTTCTGCCTTTGAGCCAGAGCTCCCTATGCAGAGGTGGCCATGATCCCCACCCTTGCCCACACTTCAATGCCCAACACAGCCCTGAGGGCCAGGATGTGGTCACTCTGACTTGTAAATGGCTATGTGGCCTTAAATATAGCACTTGTGTAAACTGCCCCTTTCTTCACACCAAACTTTCAGCTTTCTTTTACAAATTACTCCTAAAACAGGCTACTGTGAGTGGGTTTGGCCAAGGTCTGCCTTAGACCAATTTCTTGGCTCATGTGGCCAGAGTACCAGCCCATCCCTTTCCTGAACTGCTGACTGCTTGTGTCTGTGTCCCAGAGGACTCAGGGCTGATGGGGGCAGCTGGCAGGGAAATGAAGCCCTGTGACTGTCTGCAGCGGAAAACAACCTTGATAACAGGCCCACCCACGGGAGGGGCCAAGGCTTATTTCCAGTCCCCTCCTGGTCATGGGTCCTAGCTCTGGCAGCTCTGTCTGCCCAGATGGTCCAGTGACCTCAGTCTCCTTCAGAACCTTCAGGACAGTGTGGCACCAAGCAGAGCTGTGGAGACAGTCTGGTGACATGTTCACCCCAGTCTAGGGCACAAGGACGAAGGAGGCCCTGAGGAGAAAAGTTGGTCTATGGAAGCCAGAGGATAGCCTAGCAACCCACAGCACCTGGGACCCCTCACTAGACACAAAGGACAACAAAACAAGTTCTGAAGTGCTACTGTCTGGCTCTGACTTCTGGGCAGGAAATTAATGCCTAGCCAGGTGCACCTGACCCTTACTGCCCTGTCTCCTGGTCCTAGTTCCTACCAACTTCCCTGGCCCTCCTACCTCAAAATACAGGGCATTGCAAAGCCTTTGTCAACATTTCCCACTTAGCTGGCAGCCCTAGAGTGTTCTAACCTATTCTTATGCCAGGTCTCTCCCCAAAACCTAGGTTCCCTTTTACTGAAGTGTTGGGTAAAGGCCTAGCTGAGTCACATTTGAAATCCTTAAAGGATCCTTCCTGCTAAAGACAAAGTTTAATGTGTTATGACATGGGGACTTCCTCCCCAACTCCAATGAGTTCACTTTATAAATCCAATATTGGATTTGTTAAATAAACACCCTTTTATTTGGCACCTCATAGGGTACCAAGCTCCTTCACGTCCCTAGTTTCTTTTCATGGAACTACATAATATGCCATCCCATTCCACACCTCTGGTGAGCTGCCCTTTCCTACTTTGTCTTCATAGCAAACAACGGCTCATCCTTCAACACTGCATGAGCCTTGCCTCCTTAGCTCGCCAAGAAGAGTTAGTCTCCACCCCCTTTGTGCCACCCTGTACCTGGGGAGTTCATTTATCATAATGCAGTTGTTTATAAGCACTGTGGTGCTGGTAAATATTTAACAATGAGCTCTCTGGGGGAAAAGCTCTGATTTGTAGCACTGGCCAATTTCCATGGTATATAAATACCCTCACCATGGTCGATTCCAAGCTACCAATGTGATGTCACTGATCATCTGGGAAGAGAGGCACACAATGGGCTCCAGAGAGCCAGAGTGAGCCAGCTCCAGCCACCTCCATGCATCCCACTGAACTGTGTGCTTGCGAGGGCAAGGCCTCTGTCTTGCTCTTTGTATCACCAGTGCCTACCACGCAGAAGGTGCTCAAGTGCTCATTATGTTTGAGGGACCTCTGCCACCTGTGAAGACATTTTACTCGCCATGATGTCTTTTCAAACTCTTTCCTGCTCAAAAGTTTTGCTCAAAAGTTTTCCTGCAGTACAAGAAAAAGTCCAAAGTTCCTAGCTCCTTAAAGACAGGCTTCAACCTACTTTAAGAGAACATATTCTAGAGTCATACTGCCTGGAATCAAATCCTGGGTTTGCCACTTCATGTTATGTGCCTTGGGCAAGTTATTTAAGCTCTCTGTTTCCTTGTCTTGAAAGTGGAGATAATAATACCCGCCTTGTATGGCTGTTGCAGGGTGTGATGAGGTAATACATCTACAGCTTTTTGAACAGTGCCTGGAGCATAGTGTTATACTTATTTTCCACTATCTTTCGTTGCTGTCTTACTTGCCCACTCCCTCAGGATCCCCTACATAATCTATATGGATTTTCATCTCCTGACCTTTGCCCAAGCCACTCACACTGCTTGGAATATCCCACCCTCTGCTTTCTAGTGACCCAAACCCTGTCCATCCACAATGGACACCCTTCTCACCCTCCACCATCCTCTCACTAAGATCTACCTCTTCTGGTCTTCCAGTGCCCATCTCCATGGGCCTCAGAATCAGATTTCATCACATGTTCTATTTATTTATATACACTGTTTAGCACCTGCCATATGCCATCCCCAGGGCTGGGCTCTGGGTAATCAAAGATGAACCTTGTACATTCCTCCTTCAGGAAGTGTGGTGGGTAAACAAATTCCAAATGGTGGGCAATGCTAAGGTAGAAGTCTGCTCCAGGTGGAGTGGATCACAAAGATGGGATAGCCAGCTTTAGCAATAACCTCTCAATGTACATACCACTATACCGTTTACAAAACACTTTGCTTCCTTTTTCCTCATTTAATCTACACAAGCAGCACACAGGGGCCTTTCTTTTTTTTTTTTTTTTTTTAAGTAGATGAGGACACTGAGGTTCAGAGAAGAGAAATGATTTGTCTGTGACCTCACTGCATGTAAGCAGAATGCCTGGCACATAGTAGGCCTTTGGCTAATATTTATGAAATTGAATTAAATGTCATTTAATTTAAGTGGCCAGGTTGAGGAGAGAACCCAGTCTAAATCCTTCTTCAGTATTATTTCTACTCCACTGTGAGGACAAGGACAGAAGCAGGTTTCCAAGTGCCAGGCCTCTGATCCAGGTTTTCCAAGTGATGTTCCAAGTGACCTCAGGCAAATCACTTCATGGTCCTGAGCCTGAAAGCTTCTTTGGCAAAATGCAGCAAGGTCGAGCTCAACTCTACCTACTAGAAGTCTCTTCTAGCCAGAGTTGGAAGGAAGAATGAACTTCCTAGTCCTGGACATGTGCAAGCAGAGACCAGAAAAATCCCTTGATGGGGCTGTCATGGGTGCTTCAGGCACAGGACTGGCCCATATGTCTTCCTGGCCTTTCATCCTGTGATGGCATGGTCCTGGGACTTTTGTATTTTCTGGTGTGTGAAATACTGGGCTCTATTAAGTGCTGCTGGTGCTAAAACAGCCTGGGAAGTGGAGTAACTCAGATCACGTCACACTACTGACATTCCCAAGTGAAATCAGAAAGCTTTCATGAGGAAGAGGCTCATTCCACCGAAACATCTCCTTAGAAGAGTCAAGATTAGACAAGCTGAGCACCACCATCCCTCTCATCATCATTCCTGAGCAGAAAGCAGGACTCCCTTAATATTAAGAGAGAGGACTGTCAGAATGTGACATACATTGGCCATTTTTTGGCAAAGAATCTGAGAATGTTGTGCTAGAAGGAAACTTGTCACTGGCCATTGAAGGTGAAGAGGAAAGAGAACTGACTTTGAGTAAAGCAGACCAGGTCCAAATCCTGGATCTGCCATGTGACCTTGGCAAGCACCACTACCTTTCTCAATGACTTCCTTTATGAAGTAGGGATAAAAATACCTGCATCACCTACTTCATATGGTGATTTAAGGGCTAAATGAGAAAATGCATGGAGAGTGCCTGGCTCCCTCCTCTTTGCTCTCTGTACTCCTTGCTCTCCATATTTCTCATGTTTCTATATCCCCTACCTTATAAATATAAGGTGTGAATCCTATCATTAAAAACCCAGTGCCAAGTAACAATTACCACTGGCCAGGCACCATCAGGAGTGTAACCTATATGCACTCATTTAATCTTAACAATCTGAGAAATTACTATCTTAACACTTCACTTTCAAGTAAAGACACTCAGGCCCACATAGATTAATTGGCCCAAGGGAATGAAGCCAGAAAATGTCAGAACTAAGAGTTAAGACCAAGACTGTCTGATGCAGAAGCCCAGAGCCACCAAGTCACACAACTCCAGGGGACTCTATCATTATAAAATAATAGAATACAACATGACTGCTACTCCTTGGAGTTGTGCAGCCCCCAATCTTACAAGCCCCCCTTTCCCCAACCTCCTAGTGTTTCTAATCTAAGGATATAGATGCCATTTCCTAAGCCTTCTGTGGGTCAAACACTGTTAGGCCTGGGGGCACAGACCTGAGCCTGTCCTCTGGGCTGGCATTACCATTGGGAAAGACTTTCTACACAATAAGATCACTGCTCTGTTAGAAAGGCAAATGTGAGAGAGACGAGGGAGAGCTGAGAGAACCAGGGACCACTTAGAGAGGAAATGGGACAAAGATATCTTCACCAAAGATAACCCCTATGATGGGTATTGCAGGATA
Organism: Miniopterus natalensis; assembly: GCF_054644295.1. Classification (NCBI taxonomy): domain Eukaryota; kingdom Metazoa; phylum Chordata; class Mammalia; order Chiroptera; family Miniopteridae; genus Miniopterus; species Miniopterus natalensis. The sequence goes on from NC_142091.1 coordinate 35,969,720, forward strand.
AGTAGAAGCTTCCTAGGCAGACAAGGCAAGGAGGGAGGAGGATTCTGGCCATATAGGAAACATGTACAAATAATAATAACAGCTAAGATCAATTAAGCACTCATTCTGTATTAAACATGATTCTAGCCACTGTACTTGTACTACCTCATTCAGTCCTCACAACAACCCTATGTGGTAGGTACTACAACCAGCTTTACAGATGACAAAACTGAGGCTTGGAGAGGGTGAGTAACTCACTCAAAAACTACAAAGCTGGTAAGTGGTATAACCAGGATTCCAACCCTGATCTACTGTTTCAAAAGCCTATGTTCTTACCACTACCATACTACCTTCATTGTTCAGAAGCCCTGGAGTTGAGAGTCAGTAAAAGAACTTTAATGTTTCCTTAATTTCTCTGATTTTTTCCAACTATGATTAATGGTGATCAGCTCTTTCTCTACCCTTTCTGACCAGAGGGTGAGGCTAGTATCATGTCCTGGGATATGCTGGACTTGTCTGGCAGTGAGATAGGGCAAGAGCTTGTTTACATTTAGGAGCTTCTAGGGGCCTTATAAAGTTTTCAGTATTTTTTGCTTTGTCTTTAAGAAAATCCCGACAAACCAGAAAACATTCCCTCTCAAATGAAAGGGAAAAACTTTGTAGTTTTTGAGCGAGTTACTCACCCTCTCCAAGTTGACTTGGTGCCCTGCTGGCCAGAGGACCCAGTTGAGTTTAGAATGTTTGATCTGCTTTTTTTGAGGACTGAGGTCAACAAAATACATCCCAGAATTATGACTCCCACATAAGACCTTCCAAAACTCACTCTCCTACCAGTACTCTCAAAGAAGTTCCTCTTTGGGGTGAGACATAAGACAGAATTAAGAAGGTGTTGAAGATGCATGAAGGCTTTTCCAAACTCCATGCACTGACAGAGTGGTTGGTATATGAGAGAGCAGAGCTGAAAGTCAGGAATCCTGGGTCTGGCCTTGGCTCTTTCCCTCACTAGCTCTGTGATGCTGGCAGATCCTTTCAACTCTCTGAACTCATTTCCATGTGAGTAAAGTAGTGGGATCAATTACTGATTCAACAAACATGAATGAAGGCAGGCACTGTGCTGAGGGCTGGGAATACTGAGGCACAAGATGTGGTTCCTGTTTCAGGAGAGCTCTCAGTCCAGGGTTGGGAGCAACTAATACCGGGAGCAAAGAGAAGAGAAGGGCAGCCTCCCCCCCGGTTGGAAAGGCAGGTTTGGTCAGGGACATGACATCCGGGCTGTACTTGAAACGGCAAGTAGTTTGCTAGAGCCAGAAATTGGGGAAATGAATTCCAGCAGAACCCAGGAGGCTGGAAAGAACAGGCCATCTCTGAAACAGAGGCTGGGAATGGTTGAGAGTCTGGGCAGATGGTCTGGCTTCAAATCCTGGCTCTACCATTTGCTGGCTATGTGACCTTCAGCAAGGTACATTACCCCTCTCAGCCTAATTTTCTCATCAGACAAATGGGGATAATAATCATACTTACCTGATAAGGTTCTGTAAGGATTAGATGAGTTAATGCATGTAAAACACTGAGACCAATGCCTGGCACCTATTACACACTCAATGAATAATTATCAATATTGCTATTATCCTAGGTAGTTAGTCAAGGCTAGTTCCTCTGCCAGGGGCCAAAACTTTTTCTGACCCTCAGCTTCCTTGCTGGATCCAGAAAATTGTCCAGCCCTGTCAGTCCTTCTGTCTATACTCTGGCCCCTGGACCCATTTCCCCAGTCGTAGGTTAAGGCTCTGCTTCATAAGGACAACTTCCCTGGAACAAAAATGCTTCCTGCCCCCTCCTGGATACAGGCCCTTCAAATGAAGCATTTTCAATAGGAATTGGGGAAACCCTTTGACATACCTCACTGAAGTGGTGCCTAAGGAGTCCAAGCTCTTCTGGCAAGTTCGGCATTAGGCAGTTATAACCTATTACCTGCATTTTCCCATGTACTAAATAGATGGGTAACTGGAAAGCTCAAATTGGTCCTCATCTGTTCCCTAGCTTACATTCAGGGTTTATGTTAATCTGGTAGAGGAAGACCTCCACTCTTCCTATGATGTCTGGTGCAGGCTGTATCCATGTGGCAACACCCAGTGCTCATGAACTTCATGGGAAGGGGCATAAGATGCCAAGAGCTCATGAGAGGTGGGATAACAAAGGGGCTGGTGGGCATGTAGCATTAGCAAGCTCTTGACTCCATGCTCCTCATGAGATGTAGGCTGTCATGGCAATGAAGGGTTGGGAGTTGGGCATTGGAAGAAAACTGTGCCATGTTGCAATGGAAGATGGGATATTTGAGACACAGACAGTTTGATCAAAATATAACCCACTGAGCCCGGCCAGGCGTGGCTCAGCGGTTGAGCGTCGACCTAGGATCCAGGTGATCGGGGTTCGATTCCCAGTCAAGGCATTTGCCCAGGTTGCGGGCTTGATCCCCAGTCGGGGTGTGCAGGAGGCAGCTGATCAATGACTCTCTCATCATTGATGTTTCTCTCTCTCTCTCCCCCTCTCCTTTCCTCTCTCTGAAATCAATAAAGATATATTTAAAAAAATAATAACACTTTAAAAATATACCCCACTGAGCTCAGTGGGTGATGTCCAGAGCTTGCTCCTGTTATGCCATTATGCATCATGAGTGCGGTATAATATACGGTACTTCTTCATATTATCCTCAAGACCCCAAGGGGTCAAGTCTTCTCAAAAGGGGCTTTTAATGAGGGAAAACACTTCCACTACATAGACTCCCACAACTGTGACCAGACCCATGCTCCAATCTGGATCTCAAATGCCAATGCCACTGTAGGTCCCATTCAAACTACGATTACTGGGCATGTACCACAGAAGAACTGTCCCCTGTCTGTACCCCACCTTCCTCTGCATGTCTCCTGGTTAGGCCCAGGAAGCTGTAAGAGAGCTTTACACATGTATTTCACTCATTTCTCTCTATTCAATCCAATATGTCAAATCTTCCAAGTTCTTTAAGATCCAGCTCAAATGGCCCCTCCTCCAGGAAGCTTTCCTTAGTTTCTCCCACCAGCTCTTATTGTTATTATTAATAACAATAATAATAATAGTAATTCATTAAGCCCTTACAAAGAGCCAGGCACCATGCTATTATTTACAAACATAATCATTCCATTTAATCCTCACAATGGCCTTCTGAAATAAGTGTTATTATCTCCATTCTATAGATGAGGAAACTGAGGCTGAGAGAGGTGAAGTGCCTTGCCCAAAGTCAGAGAGAGCTGGTAGGTGACTGAGTTAGGATTTGAGCCCAGCTGTTGCTAGTAACCACTGCATTATACTGTCCCACTGAGAGGGAGGACTTACTTCTTGGAACTGCCCTGGCTCTTTACCTGGACAGCCTCTTAGGGTGGTATAATTTCCTGATCCACTCCAGCTCTGGCAGCCTAGGATTCTGGGATCATCAAAGGGAATAGTGAAGGGGACACAGGGCCTTCTTGGTGGCACTCAAGGAAGCACTGCCAGGGCCTCTGTTGCTGAGTTCTTTTCTAAAAGAGTGACTTCCTCCCTCCCCCCACTCAGCTCTTTATGCAGGGGGCAGTTTTAGAATTCCTGGACTCAGCTTCTGAATATCGATTGTTTGCAGGAGCAAGTCAGCAATTTGTGGCTTCCTGACAATGGCTCTCTGTTCTATTATAGAACTGGGCTTTTTTGCATTTCCATCATCAGGCAGGGCACAGGCCTGGAATCTGGCCTACCCTTTTGCCTGGTGACCCAGGGGTATTTTGTGGTCAGGTCAACTGCCCCAACCTTTCGGAATGGAGAACCCAGGAGATAGAAGAAGGCCCAGCTCTGCTTTCAGAAAGATAAAACCCAAACAAAACTAGCTCTTGCTCAGAGTAGGGATTGTTATGATGCCCATTTTCTCAAATGTACGTTTTAGTACTTTAAAGGGAAAAAAGTAGGTGTAAATCCAAGTTGACAGTGTTGATAGGGGGTAGGGAAAAAAGCACCCTCATATACTATTGGTGGAGTGTAAACTAATGCAATCTCTTTGAAGGACAAGTTGGTACTATTTATTGACATTTCAAATGTGCAAAACCTTTAATGTAGCACTTCCAGTTCTAAAAATTTATCTCACAGATATTCTTGTCCATTAAGCAAAGCTATGTGTACAAAAATGTCTACTCTTGTATTATTTATAATACCAAAAAATATGAGTAATCTAAATGACCATCAGTTGAAGACTTATTAAGTAAATAAATAATTGTTTAACTATACAATGGAACATTTTTTAAAAGAAGTAGATTTGTATATGCTGAAATAGAACATTCTCCAAGGTGTACTGTTAAATTAAAACACCAAGATTCAGGGCAGGGGTGAGCTATGTGTGAAAAAGGTGTGTGTAGCCCGGCCAGGCGTGGCTCAGCGATTGAGCATCGACCTAGGATCCAGGAGATCGGGGTTCGATTCCCGGTCAGGGCACATGCCCGGGCTGCGGGCTAGGCAGCCAATCAATGACTCTCTCATCATTGATGTTGCTGTCTCTCTCTCTCCACCCCTCCTTTCCTCTCTCTGAAATCAATAAAGATATGTTAAAAAAAAGAAAAAGGTGTGTGTATGTGTATGTGTGTACACATACATAGAACAAAATTCTGGAAAGACAGTAGGAAAGTATCAACAGTGATTACTTCTTAGTAAAAGGCCTGAGATTCTGGACTAGGAGGGAGACTAACTTTTCAAACTTGACCACCACTTTGACGTGGTTTGACTTTTTCTCCATGTACTTATATTACTTTTATTTTAAAAGTATCCAGCTTGGAAAAAATATTCTTATCCAACCAAGACCCTGCTCTTCTAAACTGTTGCAAAAGCCTCTTCACTGATTCCCATAAACTTAACTGCTACTATGTCAAGCACGATGCTCTGCTTTATGCAAAATTCTGCTTTACATGTATTTTCATGTGTGAGGTAAAGATCAGTATTTCAGTTTTATTGCTGAGGAAATAAAGACTTAAGAAAATTCAGGCCCAGCCAGGCGTGGCTCAGAGGTTAAGCATCGACTTTAGGATCCAGGAGATAGTGGTTCGATTCTCAGTCAGAGCACATGCCTGGGTTGCAGGCTCAATCCCCAGTCCGGGGTGTGCAGGAGGCAGCCAATCAATGACGACTCTCTCATCATTGATGTTTCTATCTCTCTCTCTCCTTCTCCCTTCCTCTCTCTGAAATCAATAAAAATTTTTTTTTTTTTAAAAATTCAGTAACTTCCTGTTAGTTTTATGTGCCAACTTGGCTAGACTATATATAGTACCCAGTTATTTAACTAAACACTAAATCAAATCTAAGTGTTGCTGCCAAGGTATTTTGTGGATGTGGTTAATATCTACAATCAGTTGACTTTTAGATAAAGATTATCATCAATAATCTGGATAGGCTTCTTCCAATCAGTTAAAAAGGCCTTAAGAGCAAAACTGAGGTTTCCTGGAGGAGGAAGAAATTCACCTGAGTTTCCAGCCTGCTGATCTGCCTTATGGATTCCAGTCCCCACAATCCCGAAAGGCAATTCCTTGCAATCAATCAATCTCTCCCACCCTCCCCCTCCCTTTCTACCCTGTTCCCCATATCCTCCTACAGGTTCTGTTTCTCTGGTAGTATCCTGACTGAAACACTTTCTAAAATCTAAATGGGGTTCAAATCTAGGTCCATCTAGCTTCAGAGTGTTTGTCTCTCCACCAGATGTCAGAGTGAGCTTGACAAAACACAAACTGGTTCATGTCACCAGCTCATGTTAATCCTTTCATTAAGTCAGTCTCCTACAGGAGAAAATAAAAACTCCTAGCATGGCTATGTTTGCCAAATCTCTTTTGGTTGCAAGTAGAAGATGCAACTCAAACTGGCTTATGGAAATTTAAGAAGGAGATATGTACATTTATTGCCTCATATACTGGAGAAGTTAAATGGAAGTGCTGGTTTCACCAGGGCTAGTATCTCTCGCTCCATCTCTCAGCTTTGATTTATTATTATTATTATTATTATTATTATTTATTATTATTTTCTAATCTCTTTCTTGGTCACACTACCCCCTCATGGTGGCAAGATGGTGCTGTAGCTCCAGCGTGCACAAGCCTACGTCCAGTCCTAGGAAAAAAGGGAATTCATTTCTCCCATATCTTAAGTACAAGTTGTAAGAAAAATTGAGCTTTGGAGGCTTTGATTGGTCTAATGTGGGTATGTGTCACTGTCAGCAGTGTTGTGCCAAACATTGGTTGGTCTGGGTCTGGCCTGTGTATGGGATGGGACCTGCCCTGACCAACCAACTTGGACTGAGAATAAGGTAGAGTCAATCACTGAGTGAAAATCAAGGGTCGTTACTGGAAGTAGATGAAAAAATCCTAAGCAGTCCAAAATGTCCACTTCAGTAATACCCAAGGTCAGACATCACCTGGCCTTTACCCCACACCTTCTCCCACCCCCTACAACCTATGCTCCAGTTTTACCCAGACATTTACCATTCCTTGAACGTATCCCAAACTCTCCTTCCTCTCTGCCCCCTTTTTCCTGCTCTTCTCTCTGCCTAAAATACCATTCCTTCCCATCCTCCATCCTAAAAATGATTACCTTTTCTTTAAGACCTTCTCAAACAACCACCTCTTCCAGAAAACCTTAGTAGATATATATACCTCCAAATGAATTACTCTCTCCCTCCTCTTTGTTTTTATGGAGATACTTCTGTCTCTGCACGAGAACACTTAGCACATTCTTCCTGGTATCATGGTGATTTGGGCACCTGACTAGTTTCTCCTAGTCTGAGTTCCTTGAGGGGGACAATAAACTATCTTCATAACCCACACAGTGCCTACAAGAGTGTCTTGAATATATTTGTTTGAGCAAATGTTTATGAGGCATCTATTCTATGTTGGGCATTGGAAGAAGCACTAAAAACATAACTGGACTACACCTGCTTTTGTCTTGAATGGAATGGCAAAATCCACTTACCAAAAAAAAAAAAAAAAATGGAAAACGAGGTTAAGAGAGATTAGTCATTTGTCCAAACCCAGATAGTCAGGACATGAGGGAAAGAAGGCTAACTTCATTCCTTGTGCCTCGGCCCTTATGGTCCAGGTACCAGCAGCACTGACGTGATCTAGGAGTGTGTTAGGCCTACTGAATCCGAATCCGAATGTTACGTCAGTAAGTGTGGGAAGCAGGAGACAGCACCTGCCTCCAGCATGGGTCCCCTCACTCAGGAAGGGCTACACCAAGACCCTAGCTCAGAGTTCTAGAAGCACAGAACGTTTTTCACCTCTGTATCTCTGCTCATACCATTCTCTACCCGGAGCCGATGCTCCTGTTGTAACTCTCATTACAAGTCTGTCTCCTCCGCTAGCATGTGAAGGTGTCTAAGAGATAACAGTTTTCTGTCGCACAGGTACCTCAGCGTCAGGCAAAGTCAAGACCCGGAGCTGGCGCCCAGCAACTACTTGAACTTAAGAATAAAGTAATGGGGTGGGGGAAAAAGTGAAGTAATAAATTTATGAAACTTAACTCGTCTCCTCAGAGACCCGCGCAGGCGTACGAACCCCTCCCGAGTCGCTAGTGGGGCGTGGCGATGAAAGGACAGCGAGCGGGAGGTTTAAACGCCCCAGCACTGCGGTCCCGCTAGCGGGGCGGGGCGGGGCGGCGCATGCGCGCAGCCCACGGCGCCGGCTCAGAGGACCTTCCCCGCATGCGCGGGATCCCGGATGCGGATCTAGTTGGTGGAAAGCGCGCGGGTCGGCAGCAATGGCGGCGCTCGGTATTGCGAGAAGTGGTGGCAATTGGTTTTCGGCTTTGGCGCTCGGAGTGACTCTTCTCAAATGCCTTCTCATCCCTACCTAGTAAGGGATCCGCAAGGCCAGGGGCTGGGCTAGGAGGCCCGCGGTCGGTCAGGGCGGGAGAGAGAAGCGCGGTTGACCCGGGTGTGAGAAGGAAAAGGAACTTGAAGTTGCGTAGTCGCCGCTTCGCCTTTGCTACGCTTCCCATTCTACCTATTGATTGTTGCCTGACCTTATAACTATATCTTAGTCCCGGTTGTCTGGGTTCAGGCCAGACGTAGTCTTATTGAATGTTTGTGAGCCTCAGGGCCCTCATCCTGAATATGCAGGTTAGAAACACCCACCTCCACTCTTCATTCAGCTAATGTTTATCAGCTGCCTACTGTGCTAGGCACTGTTCAGAGTTCAGGAGATGCGGGGAGAGGAAGGCATTTCCCCTCCTCCCATGGGTGGAGTTGGTGGGAGTAGATAGACAAACACTGGAGTTTCAGGTTGTGACTGTAGGGCAAGGCTTTACTTCTCTTTTCAGAGGTGATGTTTCAGTTAAAATCCGAAGAATGAAAAAGAAGGAGCAATGTGAAAAGCAACTGAGACATAGGAAAGAGCAAGTGCAAAGGCCATGTGGTAGGAAATAACTCCGCGTTTTAGGGACAGAAAGTGGCCATTGTAGCTAGGAGCAGTAAGTGAGGTGAGTGGCACAGGATGAGGTGGGCAGTGGTCAGATAACAGGTTAGACTGCAGTGTAAAAAATGGATGCAGGACCAAGTCTGAGAGCTTGGAAACCAGCCAGAAAGCAACCACCAAGTTGTAATGTGTATACAGTGAGTACTTAATATATATTAATATTAGTTTCCATCTTCTGTTCATCCTTCCTAACCCTTCTCCATTGACTTTTTCCCTCATTTCTTTTTTCCCTTCCTTCCCTGTTTAGGGTTTGGTTTATTGGTAGCCTTTGGTTCAACAGTTGAGCATCAGCCTGTGATCCCAGAGATCAGGGTTCCATTCCTGGTCAGGGCACATGCCTGGGTTGTGGGCTGATCCCCAGTAGGGGGCGTCCAGGAGGCAGTAGATCAATGACTTGTGCAACATTGATGTTTCTCTCTCCCTCTCCCTTCCTCTCTCTGAAATCAGTAACGACATATTTTAAAAAGAAAAAGAGTATGTTTGGACTTTTGGTCAGCCCTTTAGATAATTCTGAGACCCTTTTCACTTGTAATTTCCTCGAATTTTCCAAAAGAAGGTCTGGCCTCCAGATAAGTGAGGTGTCAGGATTATGTAATGCCTCTTTGTGTCTTTAAAGGATAGTGAGCTGTGACTATGTAGGGGGTATTGGTCCATTTAAAAGCATAATGTTAGAAATGTGAAATTGATAATTGATAAAATTTCGTTTTATTCGTCTGATTATTTCCAATAGCCATTCCACAGATTTTGAAGTACACCGAAACTGGCTTGCTATCACTCACAGTTTGCCAATGTCACAGTGGTATTATGAGGTAAGTTTCAACTTTCACCTTTTTGGTTGTGTTTTGGGGAGGGGGTGTTTTTTTTCAAGATGATGTGTGACATCATAAAGTATTATTGATATTAAAATAGTTTCGATGTGATCATAAGTCAAATAAAGCCTTATAAAAAGTGTGTTCTTTCCTTAGTTCTGCCCTCTGGAACTATTAGGGAATTCTTTTACTTCAAAATGAATTTACCAAACTATAAATTGGTAATTAAAATATTTGCCACACCTCTTTTGAAAGCACATTGGGTTGGGAAAGAGGAAAAATTGGGTTCTAGGTCTGACTCTGCCACAGTGTTGAAAGTATATTTCATTTCTCTGAGCCTTAGTTTCTCATCTGGCAAATGAGGATTTGGAATGAATTATGTCTACAATCCTATCTTTCCCTGACATTTTGCAATTTATGAGGAAAGGAACAATCAAATGTGCTGTGTAGGCATCTGGTAATGTACGAACTAGTCTATTATTTTTTATAAAAACCATTTATTTTTATTTCTGGTATGAATTACTAAATTATATGTGATACTCATTTTACAAATAGGAAAGTTGAGTCTCTGAGACAGAACTTGAACCCAGGCTAGTGAGTCATTGGTTATGCCATAGCTTCCTTTTTGTATTTAGATGAATAGAACTATGTCATAATCAAGTTTATTATTACAAGGTTTTAGATTAATTTCCTTTGTACTGTAGTTGACTAAAGAAATTGAAGATCATACTTAGAGTACAGGTTTTGATGTTATGCTCAGTGTTAACAAAGAAAGTGTTCTGTTCGTGGCATATTTTAAATGCAGTTTCATTTCATGTGCTTCTTTAAAAATCAGAGAATCTTTGCACCCTCTTTTGTTTATTCAGTTACTTAGGATATGTTCTATCTTCAATTTTTACCACAGGCAACTTCAGAGTGGACCTTGGACTACCCCCCTTTTTTTGCATGGTTTGAGTATGCCCTGTCACATGTTGCCAAATATTTTGATCAAGAGATGCTGAATATCCACAATCTGAATTATACCAGCTCAAAGACCATACTTTTCCAGAGATTTTCCGTCATCTTTACAGATGCACTCTTTGTGTATGCTGTGCGTGAGTAAGTCTGAGAATGTCATTTTGTGTGGAAAGTATTGAGGAAATAATTACAGTATTAATCTATAACTCATTGGGGGAAACAAAGTTCATATATAGCAAAATTTAGAACAGTCCAAAACTGTGGTAAGCTGCACAGTGAGTCATTACAGTAAGCAGTCTACCTGAATCTTGTGAAAGAAAGTGGGGGAGAAAGTGAGGTTACAAGGCAGAGGTAGGACAAGTGATTGTGAGTGATGTGAAAGGTAGTCCCAAGTAGAGTTCCAAAACCATTTCTCCTCCCCAAATGGCTCCATATGCTTTTCTTTCCTTCCTTGTAGCAGCCCCCCACCCCCGAGGATTCCATGACCTACCCTGTTCTTTACACACACATACATACAGCACACTACACTCATGCACACATATGCATTGTGCTAACCACCAATGGAGTTTTCATTCTAGTAAACTCAAGAAATCTTATGGAATGCTTTTAGTTATCATCTGAATTCTTTCCTTCATGAAGACTCTTTACTAATTTTAAGTTGTGTTCCTATTTTGTATTTTTATGCTTTGTATCTTTTACCTATAAATTACTTTTAAGTACTTAAATATACATATATAGAACGTTTTGCACAATGACTTCCAAGTAGTAAGTTTTGGGTTAACGTTTTCTTTTCTGTCATAATACTTAGGCTTGCTGGTATGATTGTGACAGAGCAGTAACTGGTGTTCATTCAGTGACCCTTGTCATAAATAGATCATTTCTGTGTGTGAGACCTTCTAGACTGAACCCTCACCCCATTCAGGAAAGAGTCCCTTGGGAATGTGTTAACCCCTGTTTATTCACATGGAGTAACTCCTGTTTGACACCCTAATTTTCAGTCTGTTTATGACCTCACAAGAGTTGGAAGGAAAGGTAATTTGTAATGCACTCCCTTTTACTCAGAATGTTTGAATTCAAGCTCCCAGGGAAAATGTGTGCAAGCAGAAAGAGAGAGCAAGTAGAGTTCAAGTCCATCTGCAATGTAAAGAGAGCAGTTAAGTAAGATAAAAATGTTGAAATCTATGTGCCAATTCCCAGAACCAGGCACTATGTACAGATTAGTAACTTAATTTTTTCAATTACCCTGTAAGGTTACTATCTCTGTTTATGAGGAAACTGAGGCGCCTTGGGGGAAAAGCAGGCATTTTTCACTGCTCTTTAATTATATTATTGTGTTCTACTTTTTGTTTTAGATTTCTTTGTTTTTAGAATATGACAATATTCAAATGAACCACATTTTAAAAAATTTTAATAGAATAATACATCCTCATTGTCAAAACTTTAGAAACCAGAAAAGCACATATACACACAAAGTAAAAATGACCTGTGCTACTCCACTTAAAGCTTTCACTACCAACAATTTGGTGCATATTATTTCAGCCTCTTTTCTGTGTCCAAATATAATTTTTATAAGATAAGAATGGAATCAGCTGATATTGTCACTTAATAATATGTATATCACTACCTTTACATGACATACATTTTTATAAGGGTTTTTTAAATTATTTGGACAAGCAGGAGCTGCAAGTTCCTGGATCTGTTTTGTATTTCCCTCTGCCCCCTTCCCAAACTCTTGAAGCTCTGTTACTCATCTGGCTGGTATGATGGTAGATGATTTAGAGTTCTGCATCATCCTGGTCTGCTTTTTTATAGCCTTCACCCAAGGATATGTGTTTTACAGATTTTAGAGATAGGGGAAGGGAGAGAGAGAAACATCAGTGTATGAGAGAAACATCAACTGGTTGCCTCCCCTACCAGTTGATCGAACCCACAACCTAGGTATATGCTCTGACCAGGAATCCAACCAGCAACCTTTCAGCACTACAACCAACTGAGCCACACCAGGCAGGGCCTGGTCTGCATTTTTTACTCTTAAGGACTGAAAAAGTATGTGCCCTCTCGATATTCAAAATCATTATTTTGGGGATTTTAGTGGCTGGGTTTTTTTGTTTAAAATTTTTTTTAAAAAAATATATCTTTATTGATTTCAGAGAGAGGAAAGGAGAGGGAGAGAGAGATAGAAACATCAATGATGAGAGAGTCATTGATCAGCTGCCTCCTACACACCCCTGACTGGGGATCGAGCCCGCAACCTGGGCATGTGCCCTGACCAGGATTTGAACCGCGATCACCTGGATTCTAGGTCGATGCTCAACCACTGAGCCACGCCCGGCCGAGCTGTTTTTAATTTTATTAAGTATAAAGACTTTGTTTCAAATCAGCATAGCTGAGACAGAACCACCCTGCGGTCTTTGTTTCTACTATCACCTTTTAAAGCAGTAAAAAATTGCATGGGCAATTTTATTAGGAATGGCTAATGAAATGTACCAGAGTGTATCACAATGTATATACTCTGTGGGAGTGTTGTGATGTTCTAATGAAGATCAAAGTTGTTTCTGATTCTTTCCTGGTTTTTCAATGTAGGTGCTGTAAATGCATTGATGGGAAAAAAGCAGGTAAAGAACTTACAGAGAAGCCAAAGTTTATTCTGTCAGTATTACTACTGTGGAACTTTGGGTTATTAATTGTGGACCGTATCCTTGACATTTTATATACTGTTCTCTTATTCTGTTATATATTAATTATAAGATTAATTCTTTTAATAATGGTGATTCTGAAACATGAGCTGCTTATGGAAATGGGTGTGGGGTAGGTTAGTGGGTTCCCAAAACCTTAGTCTCTCCCCAGCTTTACCTGACTGTGGTTGTTAGGCACTTTGTCCCTGTAAATTTAGTGGTGATATGTGAGAATCAGTTAAACCAAAAATAAAGCAATATACTAGGATTCTTAGATTAATCTAATATGTAGTTATTAAGCAGTTTTATAACACATTATTCTAATACCTTCTATAGGAAAGAGCATATCATAGTGTTGCATATGGGAACAGATAGGACTTCATGCTTTTCTGCCTTCTTGGTTTACCACATATTAACAGGCAAAGCTCTAAAATCCTAGTAATAGAAGCCTAATTTTTACAGTTTTCACAGAAGTAGCCTGGCTTGGAGGAAAACACCCAGACTTTGATTTAGAGCTCAGACTACCTTACAGGTTCATTGTGAGGCTTAATAAATAAGATTGTATAATACTATAAACAGTGGAGTGCTGCATGCTCATGGCCTTCATTAGCTGTTAGGTCCCTTCCTTTCTGGTGACTAATACTAAAAAACATTAAAAAATCCTTTTGCCCTTTAGTTGCTGGGTCTTTAAGGTAGAAAAAACATGGGAGAATTTTCTGGTTTTCATAAATTTTAATTTAAGAGTTTATCCAGGATTTGGCTGTTTATAGAAAACACATTTATTAGAAGTCTAAACTAGTAGTTATATGTTTGTCTTTAATTTGCCTATTAAGAAAGCATTTGCCATTTTTAAACTTAATCTACGGGCACAGTTCATTATGAATTTGGTATCCTTTGTTGTCTTTTCTTGACCTAATTTCAGATATCCATTTCCAATACAACGGCTTTTTATTTGGATTAATGCTGCTATCCATTGCACGATTATTTCAGGTAAACACAAAATAGGCTAATCAGATGTTTTCCCCCTTACGTTTGTGTTTTAGCCTATAAAGGCAACAGTATGGTGAGTGATGGGTAAATTTATTTGAGTTACCAACCACTTTTATTGAGTATTTTTCACAAATTCCATCTTCTCTTTTGAAAATTTTATTCATTTTACAGATAAGAAAATTGTACTCTTAAAAACTTGTGAGAGTATGGCAGTCCTGAAGTAAACTTGAGTTTCTACATCTGGTTGGGATCATTTATCTAGGAGTGAAATCTTCAACAGTTTTTACAATATAATAACTATTATGGTGGGGCTTTACCATCAGAAGGAAGCATGTGGTATAGTGTAACGGAGGGTATGGGATTTGGAATCAGAAGACCTGGATTGAAATCCTGACCTACCCTAATATGCTGTGTGACTCAGACAGGGGTTACTCAAATGCATTGGCTGCTTCAGATTAGGTGCATTATGTATAATATCTTATTGAACAAACCTTGCAACTCTGTGAGGTTGTTATAATTATTAGTCTCCTTTTTATAGAGGGAAAAATCAGAAATTCAGATTTTGGGGCCATCCCTGTGCACACTGAATCAAAATCTCTGGGCTTGTGGTTTAGAAATCCCCAGGGAATTTTAATAAACTGTTAGGTTTGGGAACCATTAACCTAACACAAGTCCTTTAACCCTCTCAGCCTCAGTTTTCTCATCTGTAAAATGAAATTTACCCCTTGTTACATTTTTATTTGTAAAATGGGTTTATCTACCTCACAGGGCCTTTGGAAAGATCACATTTGATAATCTATTTTAAAGTTACTTGTCAACTATCAATGTCTGGATAAGTTGTGTGTTTTGTTTTGTTTTTAACTATAAAACGCCACATAGTACTTAAAACATAATTGGTATTCAATGAATGATTGTTGAAGGGTTGTTGAACAAATAAGTTAAAGTTTAGCTATAGAACCACCTAGACCTTCTCTGAATCTTAAATAAATTATAAAATTGGTGAAGAGAGATCTGGAAGCATCTTATTCTTTTTCCTTATCATTCCCAACTCATCTATTCTAGACCACACCTGATGAGACAGTGAGAGAAGGAACCTGGCCTTTCATGGTCCCTTTGACAGTTTCCTTTGCTGAACCCCAGGACATTATCCCATTTGATCCTTCCAAAATTCCTGTGAGGTAGGTAGAATTCACACTTCTTTAGTTACAGTCGACTCGGTTTGTTTGTTTTTTTCATCAGAATACCTTTAGTTCTCCTAGGATCAAGTACTATCCTTGATGCCGTCAGCCTGATAATACTATATGTTACCTGATCTATTATATAAGATTTAAATAATTTTTTGGTAGCGAAGCATTATATGTATTCATCCATACTCTCATTCATAGCTTCTCTCCAGAAATCAACTCCAGCTATTATAAAACTTTATAAGGGGGGAGGTAATTTAATTATCTGGGCTTTAATTCCTTAGGGAGAATTTGTAGTGTGTTGTCAGGATGATATATTTTGAACCTCAGCATCAAGCTTAGAACTTAATAAATATTTGTTGAAATAAGGAATTTATGAACCCACTAGACTCAATATAAAAGCCAGCTGGAATTATTTGCCTGTATTCACCTTATATTGCATGAACACTATTTGCCTGAATTATAAAAAAAAATTATTTTAGAAAATTTAAATCATATACAAAAGTAGAGAAAATAGCATAGTAATCTACACACACACACAAAGGATTATTTTGAAACACCTCAGACATCATATTTCATTGTTAAGTATTTCAGAATATATCTTTAAAAATATGTTGTTGTTGTTTTATAATTTTACATTTTATTTCCCTCACACTGCCTTATGACCTGATATACGGTGCATAGTTGTCTGAGATGGGGAAATTATAAAAAATCATGTACTCTTCATTTTCTATATTATGTTAGTTTACAAAAACAATGAAAAGGATTTGATTTTAATATCTTTAAAAATATATGTGGGGTTTTTTTAATTGTACTAAAATACACAACATAAAATTTACCACCTTAATCGTTTTTAAGACAGTTTAGTAATGTTAAGTATATTCACATTGTTGTGCAACCATCTCTGGTGTTTTTTATTGTGTGATAAATTTTATCTAAACAAATTTAGACTTACAGGAAAGTTACAAAGATAGTATAGAGTTCCTGTACCCCTTGCCCATTTCCCCTAATGTTACCATCTTATGTAACTATAATGTGTTTATCAAGACTAAGAAACCAATTTTAGTACATTCAGATTTCACCAGTTTTTCCACTAATGTCCTTCTTCTGTTCCAGGATCCAATCCAGGATACTACATTACTGCATTTAATTTACCCTGGATTTTAAAATGATATTTCCCTTTTAAATCTCCTAGAAAAGGCATATGGAAGGAGCATTTCTCTTTGCTGTTCTCCTACATTTCAAGCACATTTACCTCTACGTAGCACCAGCTTATGGTATATATCTGCTACGATCTTACTGCTTCACTGCAAATAAACCAGGCAAGTTTTAGTGAGAATAGCAAAACTTCCTATATTTTATTTTTTCTTGACTTGAGGCTTGCTTGGTGAGGGATCTTATGAAGCACACAGCTATCTCTCAGCTATTGAGCCTATGTCACCTTTACCCATTCTGACTTTTCTCTGCTCTTGCCACATCATAAAGATTGGCGTACTATCGGGATCCTCCCGGTTTCACAACATGGTGTAAGTTATGGTTTGCCATGCTCCTGGTTAATGAGAATGTTTCTTTTCTGTAGATGGGTCCATCCGATGGAACAGTTTCAGCTTTGTCCGCCTAATTTCCCTGGGACTGATTGTTTTTCTAGTTTCTGCTCTTTCGTTGGGTCCTTTCATAGCCTTGGTAAGCCTTTTCTTTTTTATAAAGTAGTACATGCTTGTTGTTGTTGTTGTTTAGAAAAAATAGTAAATTTAAGGATATAAAACAGACAAACCTAGTCCTTTTTCACTCCTCTTCAGTATGATTCTCCAAACACAGGGATGGTATTTCTTGAGTCATTTTAGTGCATATTCACATACGTATGTGTATATATTTGTATGTTTAACAATATGTCACACACAGTCGATCGTCATTATCACAGGCTCCATAATTGTTAGCTTGCCTACTTGCTAAAATTTATTTGTAAACCTAAAAGTCAATACTTAAGGCACTTTCACAGTCATTTCACTGACAGCATTTTAAAGTACCTAGAATGTTAAAGATGTTCAACAAATATTTTCTTTTATCCCTTCTTCCCTCACCCTGAATTCAACTGAGTAATTTTAATTCCTCCTAAAACTGGAAAGCACTGCATTTTTTGTAAAGTCTTCCCTGCTTTCACTTTCTCTTCAGTAAACTTGAATAAGCTGCAGCCTTTCTTTGCACCTCCTAAATTCTTCCATTATTATACTTGGACTGGCAATAGTATTGGACTGGCATTCAAAGTACTTCCGTGTTTCTTGTCCTACTGGACAGATGAGAAGGTTAGACAGAAGAGCTTCTGTGAACTGCTCAGCATCACACTACTTACTTGAAGGATCAAAGACTGGAACTCAGACCTCATAACGTTCTACATACTATCCATAGATGTGGTTCTCTTTTTGAATTTGGAAAAGATTGATCACTGTTTAATCTTTTCAACAGAACCAGCTGCCTCAAGTCTTTTCCCGACTCTTCCCTTTCAAGCGGGGCCTCTGCCATGCGTATTGGGCTCCAAACTTCTGGGCTTTGTACAATGCCTTGGACAAAGTACTGACTGTCATCGGTACGGTAGCAAGCTTTTTTACTTAGACTCTGAATATTGAAAGGACTAATCACATTGAGAAATGAAAAAACCTGCTTTGTGTTTTGAATGAGGTTGAACCATTTGTTCTTCAGTTCTGCATTTCAGCTTTTAGAATGAACAAGGGAGTCGTTCTAGGGACTGAGGCTTCATTGCAGTAAACAGTCTGCGTGTCTTATAAAAGCTCTGTGGCAATGAGGTTGTTGACCCTTTCCTTGCAGGAAAAAAATAAAATATTTAGCCATTTTTAAAAGGTAATTTTTGCCTTAAGTAAAACATTATTCAGTAGTTAACCCTACTTTTAAACTGAAATATGGAAAGAAGCAGGACAGAAGAATGTGTAAGTTGTAACTCAAAGTAATAAACCAATAAGTAAAATGATAGCCATGCATTTTAGCATGAGATGAGAAGAAATGGAAAACCTAAGCTATGTTTTTAATTTTGGATTGTGATGAAAAATAATTTATACCTTGAGATGGTTCTATAGAAAATAAGTCGTTTTGGAAAATCACAGTCTTCATTTGTGAATACAGCCTAGGTCAATGGGAAGTGGCAGGATCCAGAGAAGGGTCACAAACTTTTTCTGCAATGGGTCAGATAGTAAATATTTTAGGCTTTGCAGACCATGTAGGTGTTTTGTTTGTTTGTTTACAACCTATAAAATATAGAAACCATTCATAGCTTCAGGGCCATGCACAAAGAGGTCACAGGTTGGATTTGGCCCCCCAGGCTAGAGTTTACCAACTCCTTAATCTAGAATCTGATGACTTGGTTGGAGGCCCACCTGCATAAATTGCTGGCTGTGTGGCACTGGGCAAGTCATTTGATTCCTTTAGTCCTGCTTTCCTCACTCTAATGAGATAATAGTACTTTACCTATTTCCATGAAACGTGTTGTGTGAAACAAATGTAGTAATAAAGAAATGGTATGTTGTCAGTGCAGGGGCTTTGGAACCAGACAGAACTGGGATCAATTCTACCACCTATGGTTGGTTACTCCATTTCTGTGTGCCTCGGGATGGGAGGCTAAAAATAATGGCTGCAAATCCCTTGGCACATGGGTAGATGCTTAATGCATGGGGACTGTTTTTACTGTTTTTGATACATACTTGTAGGAAATCATAATTTGATACTAATCCTTCACCCGCTGTGAATCTAGCCTTGATGTACGTGGAATTCTTAAAAACTAATTTCTTAACATATCTCAAAAACGCTTTAAACAACCAGTATGGCATGAGGTACAAGGGCCACTTGCCTTGTCTTGAGTCAAGAAACTGCTAACTTACTTTGTATATCTGTCTTAAAGATGTCTTAACATGGCAGGTCTGTGGCAGATTAGGCAACTGTGTTTCAGGGAAATCGTTATTAGCTTTAAGAGAGAATCATCAGGCTGAAGGAAAAGGGAAGAGGTGAATGACTAGGAAATATTTTAGTAGTATATACTTACCTACATTTCACTGATTTTCAGTGGCTCAGGACAGGGTTGTGTAGGTGCTCAGACTTCCTGACTGTCCTATTGGCTTGTTTTGAGGTAGGGTTTGCATTATCGTCCTCGGGTCTGGTTCACTTATTAAGTATTTCTTTATATACACACACACACATTTATATATGGGGGGTTTTTTTAATTGATTTCAGAGAGAGGAAGGGAGAGAGAGAGAGAGAAACATCAGTGATGAAGAGAATCATTGTTTGGCTGCCTCCTGCACGCCCCCGACAGGAGATCAAGCCTGCAACCCAGGCCTATGCCCTGACCGGGAATCGAACTGTGACCTCCTGGTTCATGGGTCGACAATCAACTACTGAGCTGCACCGGCCGGGCTAAAAAGTATTTATTGAACTCTGATGTGCTGCGGATAGGACTGAATTACTCACCATTCCTGCCTTTAAGGAATCCCCAGTAGAGTAGAGGAAATAGGTATGTAAACAGATACAGTGCAGTGTAGTGAACACTAGATAGAGACTTGTAGAAGGTATACCTGGCCCACAGGAAAATGAGCTGTATTTCGTTTTGCTTTTTTTTTTTAAATCATCACCCAAGGATATATTCTTTATTGATTTTTTTGAGAGAGAGAAAAAAACATCAGTGTGAGAGAGAAACATTGATTGGTTTCCTCCTGTACACTCCCCAACCAGGGATTGAACCCACAACCTAGGTATGGAACCCACAGCCTTTTGGTGTACAGGATGACGCTCCAACGAACTGAGACACCTGGCCAGGGAAAGAAAAATTAGCTTAATTTCTTGATTTAGGAGTTTTCTCAAATGAGTAAATTAGGAGTTAACTTTGCAAAGTGAGTAGGCCATTCTAAGCAAAGGGAGTAACCTATGCCAAGGGACATAAGTGTTGAGAGTGGTATGTCAGTTCATTGTGGCCAGGTTACATTTAAGAAAATGGAGGAGATAAGGCTGGAGAGGAAGAAAGGGGCTCGATCATGGAAGACACTGTATTCTATGCTTAGGAATATGGACTTTATCAGGCAATGAAGGATCCAGAGCTGGGGTGTGGCATGGTCAGACCTGTATTTCAGAAAGCTTACTTCATTTTAGAGGTGGGAGCAGATTGCTCTTCATGTTGCCTACAATGGGGTTCCTGTTAAGCTGCACATATTTCCTGTTCCAATACCCACAGCTGCCTTACATGGTATAATCTCAAGACCAGCAGCATTTTAGATAGAATAGCACAGAATAGAGTCAATGAAATCTTAACTTTGAACTAATTATAAGATTTCATAGCTTATTTTTTCTTTCTCAAGGAATTGATTGGTAAAATTTGGTGTGTTGTTGCCTGGCCAGTGTGGCTCAGCAGTTGAGCATTGACCTGTGATCCAGGAGATCATGATTCGATTCCCTGTCAGGGCACATGCCCAGGTTGTAGGCTCAATCCCTGGTAGGGGGCGTGCAGGAGGCAGCCGATCAATGACTCTCTTCATTGATGTTTCTCTCTCTCTCTCTCCCTCTCCCTCTCTGAAATCAATAAAGATTTTTTTTTTTTTTTTTTTTGGTGTGTCATTGATCAAAACAAAACAAAATGTCTACGTACTATGCAGGTTTGAAATTGAAACTTCTTGATCCCAGCAAGGTTCCTAAGGCCTCAATGACAAGTGGTTTGGTTCAGCAGTTCCAACACACAGTCCTTCCCTCAGTGACTCCTTTGGCCACCTTCATCTGCACTCTTATTGCCATATTGGTAAGAATTCACACGTGGTACTCATCTTTTGAGTTTTCTCTTCATTTCTTTTGTGTGACTGGTTAAATTTCAACTTGCAAGTTTTTTCAACACAGCACAAATTCCATGGCTGTACCCCTGCTATAGATTGAGGCATGTCCTAGCAATTCTTAGAGCGACGGAACACCGTAAGGAAGGATCACTAGTAAAGCCTCTGTGAGAGAAAGATTCTTAGACCACTTGTTCATCTTGGGATGAGGAAGGAGAAAAGCCCATGGAAGAGGGGGCGTGGGCCACACTGTGGGGAAAGAGGAAGATGTTTATAGTCAGGACGTCCCAGGTTTATGTTGTTTTCATCCATGGCTAACTCATCCAAAATCCAGAGTTGATCTGGGCTGCATGGATATTGATGATGACGGAGTCACCAGTGGCTGTGAGCATCAGATGAGACTCTGATATGAGTCAGATGCTATTAGAGGCTTTGTGTTCTTATTTGTTAGGGATTATGATGCCTTCAATTCCATGGTGAAATTTTAGTAGAATTCAATAAAAATAACTCAATTCTATCGATAATTGTACTCACCTTTAATTTGGGTTTCTGAGTGATCAAGCCTACTGTCAAGACACTGTTCCCACTTAATTACGTGGCAGTACTGGTTGGTAATTAAGTTCTATGGCCTACTTGTTCACATGTTCTGAGGTAAAGCTTTCTTTTCTAATACCTCAGACTTGTAAGCTGCTTATGGAAGGCCATAGTTTTAGTACAAATTACACAAAGCTAGGTGTTTATCAGTATAGAAAACCTAATGTATTAGCCCCAAAATATCTACAAACTTTTGTAGTTTGACCTATAGGTTCAGTGACAATTATGAAGATGTAATAAGGGGTTATAGTGGATATCTTAGAACTTAATTATCATTTCTTATTAATGTTGATGAATTATATATATATATCTGAATGCCTTTTTTTCTTAATAGTTTTTATGTTAATTTTTTATGGACTGTTCACAAAGTGATGAATTATCCCAGTTTAGTGGAGAATAGTCTTAAGACCCACTGTTTTACAAAGATGATGCAAATTGTATTCACATAATGCCTATTTTAAATGATACTGAAGTTTTATCTTTGCCTGTTGTTTCTAGCCCTCTATTTTCTGTCTTTGGTTTAAACCCCAAGGGCCCAGAGGCTTTCTCCGATGTCTGATCCTTTGTGCCTTGAGCTCTTTCATGTTTGGGTGGCACGTCCATGAGAAAGCCATACTTCTAGCAGTTCTCCCAATGAGGTAAGCAGATAACTCAGTCAGTCAGCATTTCTGGAATATTTCACAGCGACACTATTGTTTTCTTTTTGATCTGTCCCTTCTTGACATGTTCAGTGGGGTAGGCAAAGGTAAAAATGTACAGGAATAGGTTTATACCTAACTTGGGATCCTTGCAACCTGTGAAGGTTCTGTGGTATGCAAAATTGTGCATATTTTTCCGGCATATATTGGTGTGAGGGGTACTCTGGTGGTTAAGAACCATGACACAAAGCTTTTAGGTCTGGAAATTGAGTGGCAGCATAGTATGAAAAAAACATGGGCTTTGGTGTCTTCACATCTGTGAAAATAAGGTCCACTGTTCCTTGTTAAGTGTTGTTAGTTAAGATTAAGGATGGAGTCCGTTATGCAATAATACCTAACATAGGTATAGCATTCAGATTTTACAGAACTGTTATTTTGGTGGTTTTCATTTTCTTTTTTCTTATTGCAGTCTTTTGAGCCTTACAACAACCTTTAAGATAATTAACATAAGTGAATATCATCCCCTGTCTTAACATCTGCAGAAACTGGGGCTCAGAGAGTTTAAGTGACTTATTCAAAGTCACACAGCTAGCAAATAGCAGAGTAGGACTTAAACCTGAATTTTATGTTGCTGAGTCTTACGATTTTTTCACTGTGCCATGCTAAAAAGGCATTTTAAATGCAATAGTGTCCATTTTATATGTAATGGAAACCCAGTAGATAGATTGTAATAGAATTAGCATTTTTTTCTTGAGATTTTTCTTAAGTCCTGAGAGAGATCATTCAAGCTCTGAAAGAACATGAAGCAAATTTGTCAGGCCAGTGTATGGTTTGCCTGGGTTCATTTAGCAACTTGGAGTTTCCAAATTTAAAAATAGAGCAAAATTTCTAATGTCTTCAGTTAAAATTCTTACTGAACACCAGCAAGTGCCAGGCATTATCCAAGGGAAGAGCTGTAGGGTTGGAAATTAAATTCCAAGTTCTGTTGCCTGGCTACCCACCACTAGGCAGCTCCCATCCCACAATATCCCTTTCTTGGGAGTAGGCGATTACTCAAGGAAGCAAGATTCTTTTTTAAATATTCCCCAATTCAGTGTGGTACATTTTTGTACCAATTTCTTAAAGATTCCCACTAAAAAATTAATATTCACAATTGAATTGGACTTATAGCAAAGATTAGTATGTTGTATTATGCTTAAGTCAGTTCTAGAAGTGACAATAGATGCAATTTATTCAAGCTATTTGTAAGTGTAAGTTTCATTTGTTGTTTTAAGGAATTATGAGAATTTTTATTTTTAGCCTTCTCTCAGTGGGAAAAGCAGGAGATGCTTCGATTTTCCTGATTCTGACCACAACAGGACATTATTCCCTCTTCCCTCTGCTCTTCACTGCACCAGGTAAACAGCTTCTTTTTAGCTCAACAGGTTTGATTGCCATGCCCTTTTCATCAGAGACTAGAGATTAGTACTATCTGATTTAAACAACCTTAAAATCTCTTACGAGAGAGCTCATCCATTCTCTTAAGTAAAACCTGCAATTTGTCCCTAATTCTCAGTACCTTTAGATGTCACAAAAATGTACAATTAAGCTCAAAAAGTACTACTAGCACTATATAGTTGTGTCAGAGTGTTTATATAGCCTTAAGTCTCATAGACCTGTTCTTATTAACTAAATTATCATCTGCTTTTTTTTCTTCTTTTAACAGAACTTCCCATTAAAATCTTACTCATGTTACTGTTTACCATTTATAGTATTTCCTCACTGAAGACGCTATTCAGGTAATCCAATAAACTGCATTTAATATTATATTTACTCTTGTGAATAGTTTGCTCCTAAATGTGCAATAAGCCTTTTAAAAATTATTTTTACTGCCCTGGCCCTTGTGGCTTAGTGGTTAGAGTATCGGACCACCCACAGAAGGGATGTGCCTGGGTTGCAGGTTCCATCCCCCGGCGTGTGGGAGGCAACCAGTCAGTGTGTCTCTCACATCCATGTTTCTCTTTCTCTCTCTCCCCTCGTGCTCCCCTTTCTCCATCCCTTCCACTCTTTCTAAAAAAAAAAAATCCTCAGGTGAGGATTAACAAAAAATAAAAAATTATTTTTACTAGCAGTAATATAACATCACAAAAAATCAGCAAATAGAGGGAGAAATTACCCATAATCCCATCACTCTGACATGACAACATAGGTCATATCTGTAACTTAGGGAAATATTTGAGGAGGGACTAGTTAGCTTAAATTAAAACCTTTTATGAGAACTAAAAAGTGAAACGTAAAATATGCATTATGAGTAAAACCACATAAATACAGATACATAAAACTAAAAATTCTTACATATCTTAGAATTATAGGTGGAGTGGAATCATGGGTAGAATGTTTTTCTTTTCTAAACTTTATGTGTTGTTATCTGTATAATTTTTAAAAGCTTGCTTCGTATCTAATTGTGTTCATAAAACTTCATATATTTAATTATACTTAAACTTATTTAAAACCATGTGGCCCAACAATTCCCCTCTTAGCTATATACCCAAAAGAATTGAAAACAAGTACTCAAACAGATACTTGTATACCAGTGTTCATTACAGCTTTATTCACAGTGTGTGTGTGTGTGTGTGTGTGTGTGTGTGTGTGTGTGTGTGTGTGTGTCAATATTATTCAGACAGAAAGAGGAATGAAGTTCTGATATGTGCTATAATATGGATGAACCATGAAAACTTAGGCCAAGTGAAATAAGCTAGACACAACAGGACAAATATTGTATGATTCCACTTATATGAAATATCTAGAATAGGCAAATTCATAGAGACAGAAAGTAGATTAGCAGTAATGGGAACGGGCGAGAGGGAATGGAGAGATCCTGCTTGGGGTGATGAAAGTGTTTTGAAAGTGGATAGTGGGAATGGTTGTACAACTTTGTCAGTGTGCTCAATGATACTGAATTGTATACTTAAAAATGGTAAAAGTAAAATAGCAAAATATATGTTATTTTACCAAAACAAATTATATATTGTTTCCCACATTCTTATTCCAATATCAGCATCCAGCCCTCTTCCAAATGCACGGCTAATTCTCTCTCAGAGCTAAGTGACAGCCTAGGTAGATGATAATTGGGTACGTTTGGATTGTTGAGATAATATAATGGTATATCATTATCATTTTTTTCTAAATGTCAAATTGAATGCACTCTTTTGACTCTGGTTCTGGCTGTACTTCTTGTCAAGACAGCACAAATGCGAAGCTTTAGCTGAGAAATGTTTGTAAAAAAAACAGAATGACTCATCTAAATCAAACCACCTCTCCCTTTTTCTTCAGGAAAGAAAAACCTCTTTTTAATTGGATGGAAACTTTCTACCTCCTTGGCCTGGGGCCTCTGGAAGTCTTCTGTGAATTCATATTCCCTTTCACCTCCTGGAAGCTGAAATACTCCTTTCTCCCTTTGTTACTGACCTCAGCGTATTGTGCAGTGGGCATCACATATGCTTGGTTCAGACTGTTTGTTTCAGTATTGACTGACCCTCCTGTTGGCAAGACAAAGAAGCGATGAATAAAGGAACTGCTTGGATGTATTCCAAGTAATTATTTCATGGGAAATTAATCAGAACTTGAAGAAAGTTGCTGGTGGCATGAACCATTCAGTAGATCCGTTTGAGAACCATTCTTCTAGGCTTGGCCTTCCCCAGCCTAGCAACCTGATTGTCACCATGGTGAGAAGCCACTTGTCCTCCATAAGCAGTGAAACATATCTGAAACAAATGTTTCCCTCCGCTGTTAAAATTGTCAGATCATTCAGACTGCTGTGCTTGCTCCAGACAATCAGAGAGTCTGATCAACAGAATGATTATTTGTAGCCTGTTCTAATCATTGTCAGGCTATAAATCACAATTAGAATCATGTGCTAAGGGAGATATAAATAAAATACCATTTTGTATTTCTGCACAAGAATATTTTGAATCATTACCACTCCTATACCTTCCTATTGGTGCACACACAAGTAGATGGTGTACTGTCCCCGTTCTGTACACCTTGTTCCAGGATTTTTTTTTTTCCATTGTAACTATACAATGACCATACTCACAAGGCTGAGGGAATATTTAATGAATGGTTTCGCCTGTCAGCAGAGATTATAAACCATATCTCTTAGATTGAGTTAAGGATATCTTGTACAGTTTCTTTATTCTAGCAGCAAGCACTGCAATTTTGATAAGGCTGCCATATCTCAGACTTTCCTCATATGAGCAAACTTAAGTGGTTTTAGCAGCCTGGTCTTGTCCTCGCCCTCCCCTAAGCATACTTCAAATACACTTTTTATCTAGGACCCCAATTTGCCTAATATCTGCTGCACATTGAAATTCAGCCAACATTTATCTAGCTGACACTAAGAACTTAGACACATTTTTATTTACCCAGTATCCCCTATTAGAGGATCGGAAAGACTCCAAGGTCATTGGCATCCTGGGATGTTAATCCAGCTATTCCATCTCTTAAATTCACTGTATTTTCCCAGACCTCTTTAGAGTCTCATTGCAGAGATAAAGATGGGAATTTTGCCAAAGGGAGGAGGGGGGAGTCTAGCCCCTCAAGCCTGTTTGCCTCACCGCACTGCCCCTTGCCTCCTGTGTTCCAGCTGTCCTAACAATTCAAAGTTCCCAGGGTGCCATGCTGTTTTGTACTTCTGCTTTCTTTCGTTCACGCCATTTACTCTCCTTCCTCTTTGCTGATTTTTCTTCCCTGTCATCTGATTTTTCATACTTCAAGATTCAACTTAACTGCTACCATATCTATAAATATAAAGGTAGTACAGTGTAGTGATTAAGAATTGGGGCCCTAGAGTTAATCAGCCTGATTATAAATTCTACCTCCATGATTTTTTAAAATCTGTAGCCAAGTTATTTAGCCATTTTTGCCTCAGTGGCCTCATCTTTAAATTGATCATAAAAAATTTAGAACCCTCCCTGAGACATACTGTGTTCAATAAGTATTGTCATATTTTTATGTTTTTATTGATTTTAGAGAAGAAGGGAGAGGGAGAGAGAAACATCGATGTGAGAAACATCAATCAGCTGCCTCCTGCATGCCCCCTACTGGAGATCCAGCCCAAAACCCTAGCATGTGCCCTGAACAAGAATCTAACCAGCGACCTTTTGGTGCATGGGACGACACTCAGCCAACTGAGCCACACTGACCAGGGTTATCTTCATATTTTTATGGGTCTTCCTCTCCCTTTACCTTTTCTTACCCTCCACCAGAATTGATACCCCCACCATGTGCTTCCATGCCAGGGGTCTACTACCCTTAACAGCTGTAATACTTGACTGTTTATCTGTTTTCCTCAGGAGACTAACAACTTGAGAGCAGAGACCACACTTGTTTTGATAACCCCAGTTTTTGGCACAGTTGAATAAATGAAACACACCACATAGGCCATGATTAAAATCTAAATGTTTACTAGTACAAGCAATAACAAAAGGGGCCCAGTGTAGTTCCTCACATCTTTGCCAATTGGTGTGTAAGCCAAAAAAAAATTGGAAGATGAATTTGGATACATCTCAACAAGGCCAAATTTAACTATGCTTTGTAGATTGTGAATGTGATGTGATGTCAGAACTGGAAGAGCTCACCTGTTGCAGAGATTTCCAGAATGTTCTACAGAACCTCTGAGGCTCTGGGCACTGTCCCATCTTCCACCAAAGCAAATATGCTTTTATCTACTTCATATATTAGGCTTCATGTAAGTTTTTGTTTGACTTAAGAGTTCAAAGTCTGAATATAGTTTTTAAAGCAATTCAACCTCTTGTATTACTAAGAGTGCAATGGCTCCAGAGACTGAGGAATAGCTTGTTGGTGCCAACACAGACTAGAACTCTCCCAAGCACTATACTTTGTATTCATGTATTTAAACTTCACAGAGATGTGGGTGGTTTTCAACAACAAATTGCTAGGTTTTAGCAATTACTAAATAAAGTGGTGTTTCAAAGTGTTTTGAAATCTAGAATTAAGCCAAGTCAAGAAGAACAAGCCAAGGTTGCTATCAAAATTTAAACAAGTAAGACCTATAAACAACTCACTTTTTACCTGCTGTTTAATTGATATACAGTGTGCCAAAATCTCACAAGATAAAAGAAAAGTGGAAGGGACTTGGTGTTCTTGGTCACTGTTTACCCAGGCCAAGGCACAGAGGCAGACCCGGGAGAGAACTGCAGGGAAGATGAGCTGTGTGCCCCCTGGCACTGGTGTGGTTGTTCTTATCAAGGACTTCCACCTGGAAACTACTTGGTGAAGGAAGCGCTTCGGTATCGGAGTAAATTGCCCCCTATGTACAGTGAGTACAGCTTCTGTTTGCAGTTAGTGGGAGAAAAAAACATGACCTTTGAGAAAGATGTTGTGCTCTTCAGTAATTTGAAATTACATTTCCAGCATGATTGTGGTTAAAATTTTTTTTACCCATCTGTCCCCTCTTTTGTGCTCCAAAGAAGTGAACTACTGTGTTAATGGCAGCTGAGATTAGCCGATTTTATAAACCTCAAAAACTTGAATCAATATAGCCATTAGTTTCTCACAATAAAGCCCCATATTCAGCATCCCCATTTTATAAAAGGTCAATAAGTGTACTATTTTTTTTTCTCTCTCAGATGTCAGAAATAAAAACAATATGCTTTATATATAAAATAACTATGAGAAGAACAGGACCCATAGTGTACTTATGTACAGGTCATGGAATCCTAGAATTTTAGAAAGGCTCTCAGAAGAGCACGTAGGCCAGATTTATTCTTCATAGTTCCCTGACAGAGAACGGTATAGCTGATTAGGCAATGTGGTGGTGATCACCACCTCATACTGTAGCACACACACACACACCCAATATGTGCAGCTTTTTCTTAGGGCATTTAATGCTGAATTAATATTTTACTTCCTCTGACTTTTACCAGTTGGTCTCTGGAGCAATACATAGTGAGGGCCTGCTCCCATTTATAGGACAGCCCATCAAGTGATACATAAAGAGAAAACCCCATATTGTGTCTCTTTCTGTTGAGTACCTACTATGTGCCAAGTATAGTACCATGCTAAACATTACCTCTCAGTCCTTCCTAAAACTTTGAAAATCAAACTCACTCATTGCTTTAAAAAAAACCTCACTGATTCCTACTGAGTGTTATGTACTAGACAAGGTACTGGAGATTAAAAGGTAAACAAAAACATTCCTGCCACCAAGGAATTTATATTCTAGTGGCTAGAGGGTGATAAGAGGAAGGAAGAGTGGTATAAGGTGAAGTTGGAGAAATAGGCAGGGCCTATTATGTTATGCAGAGTCTTTTAGGCCGTTGTAAGGAATTAAATTTTAAGTTAAATAGGAACAAAAGAGTTTAAAATTTTCTGAGTTACATTTTCATGTACATGGAGTGAAATTCAAAAGGTCCCCAACCACCCAGTTTCCTTACCAAGAGGAAACCATTGCTATTAATAATTTGTGTATCATGCCAGAGATTCCAGGGATACTCTGTGCACAGACAAGTACTTACATACACACAAATGATACAATTATGACCTTTTTAAAAATTGTATTTTGGAGTTTATCACTGGTACATATAAAATTACACCATTCTTTTAAGGGCTGCATAGTATCTGTATTAGTTACACATTGTGTAACAAACCCAGTGGCTGAAAACAATACATTTATTAACTCACAATTTCTGTAGGTCAGGAGGCCAGGCACTGCTTATCTGGAGCCTCAGCCTCAGGGTCTCTGCAATCAAGGTGTAGCCTGGAGCTGTATTCTCATCACAAGGTTCCACCCCAGTGGGTCTGTTTTCACACTCGCATGATTGTTGTAAGAATTTGGTTCTTTATGGGTTGTAGGTCCGAGGGCCTCAGTTTCTTGCTGACTGTTGGATGGAGGTCACCCTAAATTCCTTGCCACGTGGACCTCTCCATGATAACTCACAACATAGAAGCTGGCTTTATCAAAGTCAGCGAAAGAGACAGTAGGATAGCAAGACAGATTTATTATATAATGTAATCATGGAAGTCACATCCTGTCCCCTTTGCCACAGTTTATAGATTAGCAGGAAGTCACTTGTCCCACCACACTGAAGGGGAAGGGACTACGATAGGCATAATATTGGTGCAGAGATAATGGCCATCTCAGAGTCTGTCTATTACAGTATCCATGTATAGATGGGCCACAATTTATTTAACAAGTTTCCTCATTAAGAGGAAACATTTAGGGTTTTCTTCCAGTATGTTTGCCAGTATGAAAACTGCCATGAATGTCAATTATTTCATTCTGCACACGTACTAAGATTGTGCATGCTGTAGGATGAAATTTCTATTTTTTAATTTTTTTTTTAATCTTCACCCAAGGAAGGGAGAAGGAGAGGGAAAGAGAAACATCAATGCGAGAGAGAAACATTGATTAATTGCCTTCCATACACATGAACCCGCAGCCTGGGTATGTGCCCTGACCGGGAATCAAACCTTCGACCCTTCGGTGCACAGGACCACGCTGTAACCAGGTGAGCCACACTGGCCAGGGCAGGATTAAATTTCTAGAAGTGGAATTTCCAGTTGACGGCTATGTGCATTTATAATTTTGGTAGATGTTGCCAAATTGGTCATAGAAGTTGCACTAGCTTATGTTTCCCAGGGAAGGTATGGTGCCTGTTTTTCCACAAACTTGCCAACCTAGTGTGTCATTAGTATTTTAGATCTTTGCCAATGATATCTCAGAGTAATTTTTACTTGCATGTCTCTTATAAAAGATATTAGTCTTTTCCTATGTTTAAAAGCCATTTGTATTTTCTCTTCTGAAAACCGTGTTTATGCTCTTTGCCACTTTTTATATTAAATTTCTTGTTTTAGCCCGGCCAGCATGGCTCAGCAGTTGAGCATCGATCTATGAACCAGGAGATCACGGTTCGATTTCAGGTCAGGGCACATGCCCAGGTTGCAGGCTAGATATATCATTTGAGCTGAGAAGAGAGTTTGGACTAGAGTAATAAATGTTGGAGTCATCAGTATATAAACGATAATTAAGGCCATATACTCAGTGGAATAGAATCGTTGTAAACCGTTGAGTATACGGCCAAATGATCTTTCAACAAGAGCATCAGGACTATACACTGAAAGGACAGTCCCTTCAACAAATGGTGTTGGGAAAACTGGATATCTACATGCAAAAGAAGCAGTTGTACCCTTACTTTACTTACATCATATAAAAAATTAACTCAAAATGGGTTAAGCACCTAAATGTAAGACCTAAAACTATAAAACATAGGAAAACAGCCTCAGAACATCAGATTTGGAAATAATTTTCTTGGATATGACACCAAATCACAGGCAAGAAAAGCAAAAATAGACAAATGGGACTACATCAAACTTAAAAACTTCTGCATGTCAGAGAAAACAACAGGGTGAAAAGGTGACCTATGAAATGGGAGAATATATTCGCAAATCATATCTGATCAAGGGATTAATATCTAGAATATATAAGGAACTTCCACAACTCAATAACAAAAAGAACTAAATAACCCAATTTAAAAGTGAGCAAAGAGCCCTAGCTGGTTTGGCTCAGCGGTTAGTTATAGCCTCTGCCAGGTTTGATTCCACCCAACGGCACATACCTCAGTTGTGGGCTCGATCCCCGCACCAGTCTGGGCACATGCGGTTGGCAACCAATCAATGTGCCTTTCTCACATCTCTCTCTCCCTTCCACTCTCTCTGAAAAGCAATGGAAGAAAATATCCTCTGGTGAAGATTTAAAAAAAAGTAGGCAAAGAACTTGAATAGGCAAATCTCCAAAGAAGATATACAAATGGCCAACAAGCATATGAAAAGATGCTCAGCATCACTAATCTTATGAGATAATACCTCATACTCATTAGGATGGCCACTATCAAAAGAACAGAAAATGAGTGTTGGCAAGGATATGGAGGAACTGCAACCCTTAAACACTGTGGGAATGTAAAATGGTACAGCCATTATGGAAAACAGCATAAGGGCCCTCAAAAAATAAAAAATAGAATTACCATACGATCCAGTAATCCCACTTCTGGGTATATATCCAAAAGAATTCAAAGCAGGATCTTGAAGAGATATTTGCACACCTATGTTCACTGCAGCATTATTCTCAAGTAGCTAAGTGGTAGAAACCACCCAAGTGGGCAATGATGGGTGGTTTAAAAAAGAAAATTTAGTATATACATTTTATGATGGAATAGTATACAGCCTTAAAAAGGAAGACAATCCTGTCAAACGTGGATAAACTTCAAGGATATTATGCTAAGTGAAATAAGGCATTCACAAAAGGACAAATATAATTCCACTCATATGAAGTACCTAAGGTAGTCAAAATCATAGAAATAGAAAGTAGAAATTTGGTTGCCAAGGGCTGGGGGAAAGAGGGTGAGGGAATTAGTATTTAATGGTTATAGAATTTCAATTTTACAAGATGAAAAAGTTCTAGAGGTATGTTGCAACAATGCATATACTTAACACTATTGAACTACACACTTAAAAATGGTTAAGATGGTAAATTTAATGTTTTTTTTTTTTTTAAATATACCTTTATTGATTTCAGAGAGAGGAAAGGAGAGGGAGAGAGAGAGAGAAACATCAATGATGAGAGAGTCATTGATTGAGCCGGCAACCCCAGGCATGTGCCCTGACCGGGAATCGAACCCTGATCGCCTGGATCCCAGGTCGATGCTCAACTGCTGAGCCATGCCCGGCCAGGCTAATGTTAATTTTTAAACCACAATTTAAAAGTTAAAATTGTAGCCAAAATTTAGCAAAATTTCACCCAGAAGTGAAAAATTTTAAGGTGCTGCTGCCCAGGCTGAATTTCAAGAGAACTTAGCTAAAGAAACCAGCCTTGGGTTCTCTCACAACTGAACCTTAATTTTAGGCTTTGGAGGGTGTGACGGTGCAAATGAACCACTGGAAACCCAGAAAATGAAAACAATTTTTATGAGAATTCAATTAATGACATTTCTTGAAACTATCCATCGAGTTCACTTGAAGGTGTTGGATGCAAAGATAAATTCTTGCTGAAGGGTTATTCAGGGGAGGGAGAGGAAAAGACAATTCCGGGTGGTGACGTTAGGGCGGAAAAAAAGCAGTGTCTCCTGGTCTCCCAATTCGGCTCGTTCCGCGTGCTCCTCGACTCAGAGCTACGAGACCCCAGCTCCCCGTCAGCCGAGCTAGCGCCGGCGGGCAAGCTAACCGGGTGGGCCATTTAGTAGCCCGGAACCTCCCGGGCCAGTTCGTGCAGCCGTGCGCCCGGGGAAACGTTTGAGCGCTGCACCGCCCTGCGCCATGCCCTTCAGCCCGGCGCTCGGAGGAGAAACCTTAGGACCGGGGGCTCGCCAGTGGTCTTGGTGATTTTCTTTGTAGCTGGCGGTCTGAGGCCAGGCCTCAAGTAAGAGCGGCATCATCATGATGAGCGGACGGCCGGGCCGAAGGCCCTTAGAGTTCCTGCCAGATGAGGCCCGGAGCCTGCCCCCGCCCAAGCTGACCGACCCGCGGCTCGCCTACATCGGCCTCTTGGGCTATTGCTCCGGTCTTCTCGATAACGCGCTCCGGCGGAGGCCGGTGATGTTGGCCGGTGAGGGCTGCGCGGGCGGGAGCCGGTGGGAGGAGAGAGGGTCGTGGGGCTGCGGGCCGGCTCTGCCGTAGGCTGCCGGAGGTGCCCTCGCGGTGCCGGGCCTTTTCGCCTAGCAGGCCCCGCCTCGCCTTCCTGGGGCGTCCGTGCCCCGGGAGCTCTTCAGAAGTCGGCGGGGCCACAGGGTCATTTGGCTCTTTAGGAGACGGAGGTGCAGTGAAACCCACGACCTCACAGTGAGTCTATGAAACACCCGACAGTGGACTGCCTGCGCCCCTCTCATTTCGCGCTGTGGTGTGTGCAAAAATGAGCGGTCACTCCGTATCATGCACTACTGACACTACGTACATTACAGCATTTGATCCTCAAAACACCTTATGGGGAGATATTATTCACAGTGAGAACACAGGGCCTTGGAGAGGTGAAAGCAGCTTGCCCAAGGTCATATGGCTAATAAGTAGCAGGGCCTGTGTTTGGACCTCAGAGTGTCAAACTGAAAACAGCCCTCTCAAGCTTACTGTGCATACTACTAATAACCTGAGATCTTGTTAAAGTGCGTATTCTGACTCATTCGGTCTGGGGAGAGACCTGATGTTAACAAACTACTAGATGCTGCTGATGTGGAGACCCCACTTTGAGTGGGAGGCTCTAAACCACTGGGCTGTATTTGCTATTAGTATGTCAGTGGTGTCCTGTCAGAGCTGATAATAGCTGACACAGTAGCTGTGCTAAGGGCTATGGATCTCCAAAGGGAAAAGTGGAGGGAAACTGGAAGATTTTGAACTTAGTTTTGACTTATCAGGCAGATACTAGGAGACAGCCTTCCAGGCCCATGGGGCTAGTGGGAGTAAATGAAGGCAAGGGCCTCTGAGTGGGGGGTAGTTCGATTGAGTGTGTGTGCAGGGTAGGGCAATAAGGCTACAACGGATAGTAGGTAGATCATGCCAATTTATTCTCTAGGCAGACAGGAACCTTTGTAGCTTTCGAATGCAAGGGACTGGACAGAGATGGAATGATCAGACTTGTGTCAACTTTGTCAACAATATAAAGCAACACTGATTGGAGGCAAGGAGCCCAGTTAGGAAGAAACCAGGAATTACCTCATTTGTGTCACTTTTGCCTTCCAGCTGTATGTCGTACCTGGAGGTGAGCTTCCAGCTCCCCAAACCTCAGGGCTGCCAGTGCTCAAATAGTATTGGAATCCCTCCTCCCTTGGACATGGCTCTACAGAAAGGAGTGATCTGTGACCATTTCTGCCTATGGGGAGATGGGGTTTTCTCCCTTGTCATTACCACTCCACATTTACCAAGCCTTATTCTTTATGTAATAGAAAAAGCTCTACTTTGGAACTAAATGGTCTTCCTCCACTGCTTCCCAACTGTGTCACCTTGGGCAAGTTACTTAGGCAGTTCAGAGCCAAAGTTTCCTCATCTATAAAATGGGAGTAATTGGTCTTTGCACATTTGTTGTGACAATTAAATGAGATAGGTATGGACATAGATAACAGTATGGTGATTGCCAGAGGGAAGGGGTGGGGAGAAGTAGAAGAGGGTAAATGGTGATGGAAGGAGACTTGACTTCGTGTGGTAAACACACAATACAAATGTAGATGATGTATTGTAGAATTGTACACCTGAAATCTGTATAATTTTATTAACCAATGTCACCCCAATAAATTCAATGAAAAAATAAAAATTAAAAAATGAGATAGGTAAAATGCCTGGTACACAAAAGGTGCTGGTACCCTTACCTTAGCTCTAGTTATGCAAACAGTTTACAATATGTTTGTTCAACATTTATAGAGTTCTTTCTCTTTGCCAGGCAGTGTTACATACAGGCTATGTAGGATGGGGAATACCATCCCTGACCTTGAGGGGCTCCTAGTCAGGGAGACAAATAATAGTCCATTATGGGCCTAGGTGTGACAGTTACCTGTTTTGGTGTAAGTGGATGAGCAGAGAGTGCCTCCAGAGCATAAAGGAAGTACAGATCAGAGAGGACTTGTTCTAGTGGAAGTAAAGATTGACTGAAATGTGAAGTATATATCACTTAATCTCACAAAACCAAACTATGTTTCGTGCCTTTTCTGGGAGACAGAAGAACTTTGTGGTTAAGAGCACATGATTTTGGCTTTGACATCACCTCCACTCTATTAGCCATTTGATTCTAGGGAAGTAACATCTCTGTAAGCTTTAGTTTCAACTGTGAAATAGGGAGAATGACTGCTTCTTTGTGTGGCTATGAGAACTAGATGAGATGATGTATATAAAGTACTTAGCCCAGGGCTAGAGGTCAGAGTTCCTGAGTTCCCCGGATTTCCCTAAATTGCTTTGGAAACTTTAGTTCTTTATTGAAATGGTATCCTTAGCAGCATTTATTGAATTCATATTGTGTTTGTCTGGCTCAATGTCTGGCATATAGTAGTGCTCAATACATATTTATTTATTTATTTATAATCCTCAGCTGAGGACATCTTTTCCGTTGTTCCTTCAGAGAGAGCCGGTGGGAGGTGGAACATCGATTTGAGAAAGACACATTAATTTGTTGCCTCCCACACACCCCAACTGGGGCTGGGGCTCTAGCCTGCAACCTAGGTATGTGCCCTTGACCTGAATCGAACCCAAGACCCTTTAGTCCACAGGCTGACGCTCTAACCATTGAGCAAAACTGGCTAGAGCTCTAAGTATTTATTGAATAAATGAGTATATGTAGATTACAAGGAAGTATAAAACATGTTCTCAACCCTCCAAATATTTATAAACTGGATGAGCATATCCATTAAAAAGACAAATTGTGGTACAACTTTATACACATAGGGTAACAGGTGTGACAGAGTTGGAGGAGTGCAGAAGGCTTTTCAAACTATGGCCCTGGAGAGTACCTAGCATTCTGTGGGTGGTATTGGAATATTCTATCAATGAAATCAAACTGTGCAGATCTTTTTCAAATTAGCAGAAAATATTAAATAGAATTTTTTTCTTAAGCTTTTCACCTATCATTTGTTTTTAAACCCTTGTTGCTGGTTACCACTTACCTGCCCTATATTTAAGTAGTTGGAATCTAAGAGTAGCCCACAAAATTAAATATTTATTGATTTCTAGTTTAATTTATCAGTAATTTGCAGTGTTCTGCAAAGAGCACCATGGCTCCAAATTTAGATGAACTGAGTAAAGGAAAGAAGGGGAAAATGATTGTGGAGGGGTTGTTTATGTAGTAAGAGGGAGACTACCACTGAGAGAGAAGAGGGGTTAGGGAAATGGGGACTTGAGAAGAGGCTAAGCCTTGCCTTTAGGGCTGGGACACTGACAAAGTCTAAAACAGTATGGAGTCTTGCTGTGAGGGATATGGGTAAGCACAGAAATTCAGTCTTTGTATCTTTGAGTTCCAGTAGCACACGGGACAACCCAGCTAGCACCCTTTGGTTTGCTGTGTTGCAGGTGGCCAGTTTAGGGGAACAGTGGCTATTTTGGGCAAGGGAGACTGCAACAGAGCCTAGGCCCTATCCAGTCCCAGATCATAGTAATATTTTACATTTTTTTGTTACACACATTTTTCCAAAAATTTTTATATGCATTTTCTTTTGGCTTTTATACTACTACTGTGAGAAAGATAGGATAGGTATTATTTTTGTTTTAGAGTTAGTAAGTTGACTTGCCCAAGGTCATTCACCCCCTTAATTAAATATTAAATGCTGTCTTTGTGCTGGTATACCAAAATGAATCAAACATTGGCTTTGCCTGGTAGTGGAGAAGGAAATAATTACTATAGCAGTTTATATATTAATAGAGATGAGTTCACTCTTAAGTCCAGGAAAGTTTTAGGAAGACTTCTTAGCAGAAGTGATGTCTGAGTTGAGCCTTGAAGGATCAGGAAGTCACTGGGCAGAGAAGTAATCAGTGCATGGTATGTAGAAGCATGAAGAAGCCTAGTTTTGTAAGAAATTAAGAGTAGTTCAGCCCAGCCAGCATGGCTCAGTGGTTGAGTGCCACCCATGAACCAGGAGATTGCAGTTTAATTCCTGGTCAGGGCACATGCCCAGGTTGTGAGCTCAATAACCAGTAGGGAGCATGTGGGAGACAGCGGATCAGTGACTCATCTTTGATGTTTCTAGCTCTCTCCCTTCCTCTCTCAGAAATCAATAAAAACTTCTTTAAAAGAAAAAACAAAAAAGGTCGTTCAGTGCTGTTGGAGCACAGTGTGCTTATCAGGGAGTGTCAGAACATGAAGGTGTCAAGTTGCCTCATGAAGGGTTTGGGAGGTCATATGTAAAAGTTTGGAATCCTGTTGAGCATAATTAAAGGAGAAAGGAACAACAAGCTAGGTTTCTATTTTAGTAAAAATTCCTCTAATGACAGGATAAAAGCTGGGATCACTGTGGAGTCAAAAATGAAATGAAGTCCCGGGAGACCAGTTAGTGCAAATGAGATAATTGAGGAAAGGAAATATTTACAAGGTAGAATTGACAGCACTCAGTGCCTGGATGTGGGGAAGAGGGTAGAAGTAAAGGATGATTACTGTGTTTATTACTCAGGACTTGGATTCCAGAGTAAATTCTTGGAATTAGGAGGAAGAGGTGTGAGAATGAATGAAGGAAATGAGTTTGTTTTGGGGTATTTAAGTGAACGTATCTTTTAGACATTTGGATGTATCTATTATTCAACATGGGTGTCTGAGTTGGATGTACTTGTGGGTCACCAGCACATGGGTAGTAGATAAAAGTATAGAAATAAATGAGTTCTCCAAAGGAAGATGTGTGGGATGAGAACTGGAGGGCTGGGGATAGAATTCTGGGGCTTAGCTAGAAAATCAAACCTGCAGTTAGCCTTTTACAAAAAATATTTCCATATATAAAGATCATACCTTTGGATCTCCCCTTCAGACTTTAAATTTTGGCTTTCTCTAGAGTATGTAATTTGATTCTCTCCAGTTTCATTATAATAGAATGATTTTTTAAGTATAATTTTTTTAGGTATAGTTTTTGAATAGATAATGCATGCAAATAGGAGGAAATTTAGATAGTACAAAAGAGAATTGAGATATATTTGTAGTGTAGCCTGCTGTTTTAATAACCAAGTATAAATCAGTATATGGAGACCAACCAAATTTCTTTTAGACCATTTATAGGGGTCTTCAGCTCATCACATCCTGAACATGTCCTGGAATACAAATTAGTTTAGGTTTAAAGTTAACTTATAGAAGAAGAAAATATTTTTTTCTGTTCTCAGCCTAGCATTTGGGATGCGGTACTTGTCTGCCTTTTTCCATGAAGAAATTTATAAAACCTCAATTTTGAAAATCTTGGTTTCTATTGATAGTGATGTTTGTAGATTTAACGTAGCCTTTCATAATTGCCAAATTGCTTTAAGAAGACATCTCAAGGTCAAGACTGAAATAGCCATATAGAAAATCCTTTTTTTAAAAGAATTTTGGAAGAAATAATGATCTATCTGAAATGTAAGAATATAATCTTTAGTACATATTGCCTGACTGATTTTTGCTTTCTTTGAAATTTGTCATTTGAATTTCAGGTTTGCATCGCCAGCTTCTCTATGTTACTTCCTTTGTTTTTGTTGGATATTATCTGTTAAAACGTCAAGACTATATGTATGCTGTGAGGGACCATGATATGTTTGCATATATAAAATTACATCCGGAGGATTTCCCTGAAAAAGGTATTTCAAGTTAATTGTAAAAAAACTTTCTTACTCTGCATCATTTTCCCGGGTTAATCTTTTCCATGCCTATGGCTTTAGGCACCTTCTCTATTCTTTTGGCTCCCACATCGTCTGTAGGCCAGAATTCTCTTGAATTCGCATGTCCAGTTTCTGGCTAAGTACCTCAGACAGCAACCAGAACTTCATGTCCCCTCTGCCTGTCCAGACCTCCTGTTCTGTGTTCTGGTTCAGTGGTGGCACCACTGTCCAACTGGGTACTCTAGCCAGAAGCCTGGGAATCATCTTCAAGTCTTTCTTTCTTACTTCCCACTAGCTGTCAGGTCTTACTGTTCTACTTCCTATTTCTCAACTCTGAACTCTCCTCTCTCCCATTTCTACTACCCTGGTTCAGGCCCTAATCTCCTGCTTGCATCATTGCTCTTGCCTTCAGCTCACCTGTATTTTGGTCTTACTGAAGTTCACGTCTCAGGCTAATTGCCTAGTAGAAAAACTTTGCCCATACCTTTTACCCACCACATTACATATACATAGCTGTGTCCCTCCTTAGACTGAAGTTTCATCTTTGTTTACCCGGCCTCCAGCCCAGAGCTTACACATAGTAGGCACTTAATAAATAATAGCGGACCTGCACAACACAGAACCCTGCCTCATCTCCCGTAACTCACCCCCTGCCTCATGAAGTACTGTGTCCTGAACCTGCCCTGTGTTGCTTTGTACACACTATACTTTTTTCTTGACCTTCCTCTTGCTCCACTTCTACCTTGCCCATCTAGCAAATTCCTGCTCAAGGTTCATCATCTCAATGAAGCTTTCACCCAGCTATGGACAGGAATTTTCTCAGCACACTCTACTTGTCTCTGTTCAACTATAATTGTGCTATAATTGTCTTCTTGTTTTTATTTTACACACATACACACAATACGGATGTGTACATACGTGAAAGAAGGAAGGAAGGAAGAAAAAAAGAAGGAAGGAAATTTTTTTCTTTTAATCCTCACCTGAGGATATTTTTTCCATTGCTTTTCACAGAGAATGGGAGGGAGAGAAGGAGAGAGAAACATCTATGTGAGAGAGACACATGCCGTTGACCAGAATCAAACCCGGGACACTTCTGTCCAAGGGCCGACGCTCTAACCACTGAGCCAAACCAGGCAGGGCAAGGAAGGAAAATTTTGAACTTGTAAATATATGGATTTTAAATAGATTTTTCTAAATGTATAATATTAAGCATTGAAGCTTTATTAGACTGAATGATGATCTCTGAGTTCTTTTTTAGCTCTAAAATTTTATTACTCAATAGTCCCATAGCCTTTAGTCACATATGTAATGTTTATGGTGGATCAAAAAGGTAGATTTGTTTGTTTGTTTGTTTTGGTTTGGATTTTTTTTCAATGAAGATCTCAAAGACTAGTGCAAAGCCATGAACAGTGGTTGTGTCAGGGATGGGAAATTGTCACAACTGCTGGATGTGAGAGCTGGGAGGAATCTTGGGAATATTGATTCCTAAGAGTGAGACCCAATGGCAGAGCAGTTCTCAGTCCCAGACCTCTAGCTTTTTGCCTCTGTACTTCTACTAGCTCCCTCTGTCTGCCTCACAGGCTCATTTTCTCTCTGAGCAGCAGATTATTGGCAGGTTGGCACACATAGAGCCTCATGCACTGATGACGCAGGCATGGAGCGCCTGACCACCTCAGCTCTGGGCCCCTCCTACCTTACCTGTGCCCCTCCCTGTTCTTCCTTCATCCCTTCAGCCAAGATCCCCTGGCAGCACTTTGCTCCTCCAGGCAGCCATCTGGATGTCACCACAGATTCTTCAAAGTTCATTCAGTAGCAAAATGTCTCAGTGATCACTAAGCCGTGGTTGAGGACAAGAAAGGAAGGAAATTTTAGGGGTTTCTATCTATAAGATTATTAAGTTTTAATTTTATTCTTTAGGAAATGTGATTTAAAATGAAATTTCAACATAAATCTTTTGTGATCTTTCCTTTTACAGATAAGAAAACTTATGGTGAAATTTTTGAAGAATTTTATCCAGTGCGTTGAAGACTTCAAAATGCTTGCTTCGGCTTCACTGATAACAGTTATTTCTGAATTTTGTGGAACATATTTCCATGATATCTGAAGTTTATATTAATCTATATGTTAACACCTTGTGATTAAAATGGTCATCATGAACACTCTGACTCCTTTTTTGTCATAAGAAAAATCGCTCATCACAGAATGGTCAGTTTTCATTTGCCCAGTTTTAAGAAGACATCTGACAGATTTAAAAATGGAGTTTAGTTCTAGTTCAGAGTTGGCAGACTATAGCCTGTGAGCCAAATTGGGTCCGCCACTGGTACAGTTCTTTTGGAACAGCCATGCTTATTTGTTTACATGTTCATGTGTGCTTCCATGCTGCAGCAGCAGAGAACAGAGTTGTGCTGTTGTGACAAAGACCTTATGG
The DNA here is from genome assembly GCF_054644295.1 of Miniopterus natalensis. NCBI lineage: Eukaryota > Metazoa > Chordata > Mammalia > Chiroptera > Miniopteridae > Miniopterus > Miniopterus natalensis. Next base: position 36,011,577 of record NC_142091.1, read on the forward strand.
CCTGCAAACCCTGAAATAGTTAATATATGGCCCTTTACAGAAAAGGTCTGCCTGCTCCCATTCCAGGGCAAAGCAAGCCAGATTATGGAGAGTTTTGTAAGTTATGCAGAATAATTTTGACTTGATCCTCTAGGTAGTGGGAAGTCACTAAAGGGTTTTAAATGAGAATAACAGTCAGGCTTGTATTTCTGAGCTCTCTGAACAGTATAGCAAGTGACTCAAGAACAGGAGAACAGGAAACTGATACTGCAAAGGGGTCTTTGCTCTTAGATGGATCATCCTGGGGAAAATGGGCACAGTGCTAACTGTCTACTGAGCTTGGTGCAAATAGTAGTAAAAGATCCCATCTAACTGGAATGAGGTTACTCTTTATTGTTCATCAAATCCAAATGCTTGTCCAAAAAGTTTTTGTTTCTAAGCTCAGATTTTATAATCAGATTATTTTTTGGAGGTTAATAAAATTGTTTATATGTGATTTCAAATTAGGTGGTAGTATGAATATAAATGTGGTTTCTGGGCAAAATTGGGTGAGTTCCATCTCCTCGTGAGTCCCTCTTCTTAAATGTAAAATCATGTCTGAGAAAGTACTTTAGACGTTAATAAAAACATGTACAAATAGAAGGTATTGTTTTTTAATTGCTATTGCACTAAGGTTCATAGTTCACTTGTGCTTGCAGGTACAAGAGTGAACCATTCATCCCAAGGGCCTCTCTTACCTCTTAGTTCTGGAGTCTAAAAATCAAAGGCTAGAGCAAATACAAGGTGAGAGTGGGAGAAAAAAAATGAGCCTATAAAATAATAGCACTTACATGCCAGGTGCTTTTGATTCTATCTTGTTTAATTTCTAGAACAACCTTGTGAGGTAGGCAATACTATTCCCATTTTATAGATGACGAAATTTAGGTTCCAACAGGTTCAATAACTTGCCCAAGGTCACACAGTGAATGACTGCCAAGAGTTGGTTAGATGCTAAAACCTTGGCTCTTTCTCCCATACCACACTGGCTAGGTAACAGGTAGTCCCTCATCAACTACTGACCACTATCCCAGGCTGGTAAGGGGAGAGGAGGAGTTGTGAATAACAGCAAGCATCCTAGAGGTGACCCAGTGACAAGTCCATGAATTGGTGCTCAAAGGGAGATAGTGAAGCATCCTAGAAAACCACGTCTCCTCACTTCCAGCTGCAGGTCTAGCCTTTCTGGTCTCATCATCAGGGCTAGTGAACTGCTCCATGTCCTCCTCACAGAGTCTGCCTTCTACCATGTAAAGGGATCTGTGGAGCGCAAAAATGTTAAAAAACCAAGTCAGTGTAAATCCACATCACTAAGGTACTGTCATGTTCCTACTGAAATAGGAAAAGTAATGAAAAATCTCAATGGTGTTGCTGTCGAGGCCTATCAGTGTCACAGCACTGTAAGAAGAATCGGGTTATCAGAGCTGTAGTAACACTTCTGGTTTCACCTGTACATTTTACTAACAGGGAAACTGCAATGCAGACCCGTAAGTTAGCCCTGGCCAGTGTGGCTCAGAGCATTGTCCTATACACCAGAAGGTCGCAGGTTCAATTCCGGGTCAGAGCACATGCCTGGGTTGCAGTTTGGGTCCCTGTCGGGGCACGTACGGGAGGCAACCAATTTGATGTTTCTCTCTAACAATCAATAAAAACATATCCTCAGATGAGGATTTTTAAAAAAGAAGAAAAAGAAAAGTAAGTTATCCAGAGTCACACAGAGCCCATACAAGAGCCCAGGTTTTTTAACTTCCGCTACGCCACGAAAATCAGTAGTGTAGGGTAGAATTGCTGCTCTTGTCAGCGAAGCAGTTTGGGATGTTCTATCCACTTAGCCACCCCCAATTCCTACCTCCAGCCCAAGCTACAGAATCCTAAGGCTCTAAGGCAATTCACTAGCTAGAGGGAAGGAACTGGACGCCAGTTAGGCCAGGGTTCATTCACATCTTGGCTCTGCTATTTCCTGAATAACCTTGGACTCCAGTTTTTTCATCTGTAAAAGGGGATGATAATTCCATTAGATAATTGATAATGCAAGTGGTTTTAAACTATAAAACTATTCAAATGCCCATTGTTATTTTTACTACTACTGTTACTATTCAGTGAAGAAACTGACACCCAGAGAAGTGAGGCGGCTAAACCAAGGCCTCACAGCTCATTAGTGGTGGAACCAGAACTTGACCTAGAGCTGTTGACCCAACTCAGTTATATGCAAGAACCTCTGATAAGTGACCCAGGAAGCCTTAAGGGGAGAGTGAATGGAGGCTGAAGTTTGGATTTGGGCTTGAGGGAGTGGAAGGAAGAATGGCTGAGGAAATACCTGAGCAGAGATCTCCATAGACTGTGCCTTCTGGTCCCTGTTTAATCCCCATCATTACAGAGTGGCCTTTAGCCAGATTGGGAGGTAACACATATGGCCAAGATTGGGCGTGACGAAAAGAACACCCAGCTCAAAGTTGGGGCTAGTCTTGCTTTTGTCCCTTTAACTATATGACTTTCAGTGAGTCACTTCACTTCTGGCTTTCATTTCCTTACTTGTAAAATGGGGATAAAAATCCTGCCCACATACCCACATCTGTGGTTTTGAGATTCCCATGGACATGAACATGGTTTATCACCGATGAAGCCAGTTTGTGGGATCAGCGCTGGCAGGTGGCGCAGGATCAAAACAGGCTGATGGTGTCACCAAATTTCTCCCAATCTTTACCCAGGAGTGACCCACCCACAAAGGTCCCAGATCCACTTCCCATCACTTAGCTGGTGCCACCACCTGCTTGTCTAGCTTGCTGTCCACCCACAACTTACAACCCCAGCCCTTCTGTGTATAGACATATGGGCTCAGACTCCAACACATTTATACGTCCTCACAACAGTGCTTCCCTGTACACTGGTGTGCCTGGAACCAATTACATTGCCAACACAGCAGTCCTTCAGCTTTCCATTTGGCCGGCTGCAACCTGGGATGGCCAGAGCACCTCTACCAGGTGCAGGAATACTCTGAGCAGCCTCACCTGTTACCCCTACGTGACATAAAATATAATTTTTCATGTTCTGTGATTTGAAAAAATGTTGGATACATAGAATTCACAATTTACCTAAGTAAATACCCATTCTTACTAACAAATGTGCACATGCATAAACATGTATGTACCTGAGGTATGCAGTCACAGGTCACTTTTCCCTCCGTCTCCATAACAGTCACAACCATTACTCACCAATTTTGGGTAGGAAGGAGAGTAAGGCAGGCCTGGCCTTGGGCCTTCCCGGGTTGTGGTCCCAGAGCACTGGAGTGAGGGTGACTCTGTCTGAGACTTGGGCTCTCCCTCTCCCACTGGGTTGCACCACCACTCCCCATGCTCCCCTGGAATGTCCCTCAGTGGACTCTTGACACCCACTAGAATGGCTACCATTACCTTCCCTAGGGTCCGAGGCCTAAATGGCCAGTCCCATTATCTCCTGGTATGTCCTTGTCACCTCCTCGGCTTTCAGGGTAAGGTGGGTGAGAATGTGATGAAGGCTGGAGAAGTGCAGGTGGAACTGAGCTTCTAGGTCCAGCTGCCCCACGACCTCCTCACCCTCCTCCTTCTCTGCGGCTTCATCCTCAGCCTCATTGGCTTTACCACCTGCCATCCTGACCTGCCACTCCTCCCGGGGCAGCAGCCCGTGCTCCACATCCACGCGGATGGCCTTGAGCATGGTGAAGTAGTTGTAGAGACTGGGGGCTTCAGCCGGGGCCTGGCGCCCGTGCTCACTCGGCTGCATGTCCCGCAGCAGGCTGGGGAACATCACCACCTGCTCCATGTTCTGCACGGCAGTTGAGTACCGGTCCATGACGGCCAGCAGGCAGTTCTTGGGGTAGTGCTTGACAAGCACCTGCATGGTCACTTCTCGCAGGCTGAGTCCGGCAGACTGCCCCAGTGCTCTTTCTACACTGTTATTTGTAACGTCTGGATGCGATGGCAGTTTGACAGAATGCCAAGTCCCTTAAAACACAGCCCTGTTTGAGGCCAATCCCAGGATTTGGGCCTCAGTATCTGTATCAGGCGAGCTATCTGCTCCAGGACAGACCTGCCAGGCTTCTGCCTTTCTTTTCAGCAACCCTGACCGCCCGAGCAAGAGCCTGGCTCCTCCTCCACCAGCTCGTAGGACCAGTTACAGGGAAGCTTTGCTCTTTGGCAACTGGTGCACTTGACCCCAGGGCAGTAATTAATTTTCGGGGTCACCTGAGACCAAGCTGCCTTCTGCTGCCTACTTAGAGTAGCCTCCTAACGCGCAGCTCACATCTTCAACCTGGGGCGCCTTGACTGTGACATGAATTAGAAGGGCAATGAAAAGAAAGTGCAAAGTGGGGGGCAAAGAGCACTGAAGTAGGAGCCAGAAGCCTAGTCCTGCAGTTGCCTAGTGTGTTTTTAGATTTCTTTATTCAGCAGGCTCATTCAGCACCTACTTTGTTTCCATTTCTGCACTGAGCTCTTTCACAAGTTATCTCATTTCATCTTTCCCATAGCCCTAGGATGAATATTTACTCTTCCTGTTTAACAGTAAGAACACTGAGGCATAGATAGCTAGAGGAACTTGCCCATGATACGACTGGAGCGGGGTTTCCAGCCCAGGACCACCTCTCTCCCACTTCCAGCCAGTGCTGTAGACGCAGGTGTGAGGGTGAACGAGTTATACAAGTTCACTGGGTCCATATCTTTATCCATATCTTTATCTGTAAATTTGGGGTATTGCTATGAGGATCGAATAAGACAAAGCTAAAGAAAGTGCTCTGTAAGCCACAAAGCACAGTCCTCAGATGTATTTATCTGTGCAGATTCTAGATTCATGCTCAGATCCCTCCGAACTCTAGCCTGTAATTCCACATTACAGTGCTTCCTCATTGCCACTGACCTAGTCCTTTGACCAAAGGAAGATAAGGATCCTTTTCATAGCTACCTTCTCACAAGTAGCAAACTGCATTTGTTATACTTATTTATGAGATAACTAGGAAACTGAGGCCCAGAGGGAGGCTCAACATTTCCAAGTTAGTGTCAGAGTCTAGTGGAGAACAGGCCCGTCTGAGTTCTGGTTCGGCCACCTGCTCACACCACCACCTCAGGTGGAAAGATCTCTAGGTACCTTCTGCCCAGCAGGGGCGGAGAGAAGCAGAGAGCAGAGGGAGGGGAACTTGTCTCACTAAGCTACTCTTACCCCCACCCCATGGCAGGAGCCCCCTTTGCATCCCCAGTATTGACAGTCACCCATTCACCCACTTCCTTCCACTCCTATGGCCAGAGCTCTGAGAAAGTTCATCTTTATGTTGAACTGAATTCTACCTCCCTTTAGTCACTATCCATTAAGTTATAATATTCACCCCACCCCCAAATCACCAGTCTTAACTATGATATTAGCACAACAGAGTGGTGTGAAAAACCACATCCCAGCCTCTAACTCACTCAATGCCCACAACATGAGGCAGAAAAACAATAGCATACCCCTTTTCAGATAAGGAAACTGAGACTCAGAAAGAGGGAGGTAGTATCCCAAGGTCTCAGCCATGGCAGGAGGGGGCTCAGCCCAGCTCTTTGGGCCTCAGAGGAAAGCAGCAGTTGTCCTTCTCTCCAGGCGTCCTTTGTGGGCTGCCTGTGTACATAACTGCAGGTGACCTGGGACCTGCGTTGGACAGTTGGCCTTGCCTCTTCAGAACGGAGAGGGCAGCCAATTCAGGCACCTGCTGTGAAGGGCAAAGCTTCCACTTTAATCCTTTCTGTACTGCAGGTTATGGAGTGGAACAGAGATTATGGGCCAGCTCTTCCTCCCTCTGGCTTTGCGGCCCTGGGCTAGCCACTGCTCCTCTCTGAGCTTCAGCTTCCTCCTATGTTCTAATAATGATCAGAGCAAACATTGATTGAGAGCTTGCTATTCTAAGCAAAGTGCTTAGAACAGAACTCAGTCCTCCCAACAATCCTCTGTAATAGGTGTTCTCCATTTACAGGGGAAGAATTGAGGCCTGAGAAGGTAAAGTAAAAAGCCAAAGCCTAAGCCTAGCCCGGCCGGGCGTGGCTCAGCTGTTGAGCGTCGACCTGGGATCCAGGTGATCAGGGTTCGATTCCCGGTCGGGGCACATGCCCGGGTTGCGGGCTCAATCAGTGACTCTCTCATCATTGATGTTTCTATCTCTCTCTCTCCCTCTCCTTTCCTCTCCCTGAAATCAATAAAGATATATTTAAAAAAAAAAAAAAAAAGCTTAAGCACACAATTAGTTTAAGGTAAGGAGGAGCTGGGATGAGTAATAGCTCCTACCCAGGGGTAGTTATGAGGGTTAGAGATGATGTTTGTAAAATATCTGGTATATTGTGAGACCTCAGTAAATATGCACTGCCTCCTGCCGTTTCTCCTTTCCCACTCTGTGCTCCCCAATCCCTCATTTATGCCTCCATCCTAGGACTCACTACACACATTCCGGTTTATTTTGTATCTGTCCTGGGGCCCAGAACTGCAAATGCTCAGTAGATTCTGGCTGAATGGTAACCATTAGATTCACTTCTTGATACAGTCTAGGATCTTTGGCCGTAGTGTTCAGTTACCTTGAAAAAACAGGGTCCCTGGCTTGGCGGGAGGTAATAGTGAGGCTTTTGACAGGTGAGGGAGCCCAAGTGGCTGCAGCCACACTTGGCCACCCAGGAGCTGCGTGACACTGCAGGTGCTCAACACCATCTCACCTGACTCCAAGGAGCGGCTCTTTTCCAGAATGACTCCTCCGGAAAGGAAAGGATGTGTGCCATACTCCTGTCCTGACAGTCTTCGTTCTACAGGGTGCTTCCCCAGTTCTTACTGCAAATGAAAGTGTTAGCAAGACACATTAGTCCAATATTACCTCCACTGGTCAGTAGGGTGAAGAATTTGCATAAAATTGTGTCCTAAACTATGTGTGGAAAGAACAAGTTTTCTAAATTAATAAATTCAGTGGAAGAATTTCATTTTAACAGATTACTTAAGTAAACACTTGATTAATTCACTTCCAGCCCTAAAACATTTTTTGTTTGTTCACTTTTTACCTTTACTGGGGAAAACACTCTTAAAATGTTTTCTCCTTAGGAAAATGAGGTGTCCCTTGTTCTTGAACATCCAGGATGGCTGAGCAATGGGCATAGCCAAAGACCATGAGGCCAAACATTGTGGTTTGGGTTTGGGGGGCTGCTGCCCAGACCACTTAGGAGCAGGCTCCCTGACCTCCAATGTCCAAGGCTGTGAAGTAAAGTGTTTGGAGACCTCTGAAAGGGAGGCCTTTCCAGCCCTGGTTGGGTAACTCCTTCTGAATCCACGTGCAGGTCCCTAAGGGCATTACCCTATCTTAGTCCCTGTGTTTTTAACCCAGCTCCAGTGTCACCAACTCAGAACTGGAAAACATGATGTTCCAGTTCAGTGCACAGGGCTGGGAGAGCTGGCTCTGGCCCGATGGGTAAAAGAGGAGTGCCCTGCAAGTGGCAGCTTCCTTCCTTTTTTACCCAGTGGCCCGGAGCCACCCTGGGCCTCCATGGGCCACCCCTGCCTCATCTATTCAACAGGAGGGCTGATCTTGGTGGGGGCCTCTCCAGCTCAGACTTTGGGGAACTCCACCAGAGCACGTGGCCCCTTCACCCCGCTGAGTCATTCTGCCTCTGTGTTTGCGTGCTAAAGCCAGTCTATTCCCACACTTGTTGCTGACCCTGGCCCGGAAGGACCGAGTGAGTGAGTAAACGGGTGTGCTAGTGAAAAAGGGAGGGTGTGAACAAACTGAGAACTGGGGGATGAGTGAGTTGTGAGGGTGAATGAGTGCAGAACTCTGGAGTTGCCCTGGGAGCGAGGGAGAGGAGGACCCACCTGGGCAGGGTCGTCCAGCCAGCAGGCTATAGACAGACTGCCTCCAGGTCTACCTGGCAGATGGCAGGCCCTGGATAAAATGGTGGTGAATCAGCAGCTTCCAGCCACCCCGGATTAGAAGACAGAGAGCAGGGATCTAAGGGGGTAGGCTGGATGGCTGGACTCAAAATGCCCCATCCCAGGGGTGGGAAGTTGTCGGGTCCAACTGGGCACTGCAGGCGGGGAGTCCTGGCAGTGGAAGGGAGTAGTTAGCAGGAGCTGGATTATACCTCAAGCGTCATTCAGTTTCCCCAGGCTTCTCTCCTGCCCTCAGGTAGGGGAAACAGGCTGACTGGGGTACTTTACTGGAATGGCCTCTGCAGAGCTGCCTGTGGCCGCATCCTCAGGGATCTGCATGGCCCACGTTGAACAAACTGAACTGATTCCAGATAGACTGGGGTCAAGGTCCCAAGGGCCAGGCCAAGAACACCATGGGAATGTGGTGCCAGGGTCCTGCCCCTCAGCTGCCCAACTGCAAGTAACCCTGGCTGGGCTGGAACCCAGGCAGCTACAGAAGGGACTCAGACAAAGGTTGCAGCAAGCTTTCTAGTTTTAAAAATGAATTGTATATACACACATCGCCTGATATCTATGGGCCTCAGGCTGTTTTTCTTTTCCCATTGTCACTCCAGTCCTGACCTATTGGGGAACACACGGGCTCAAGGGTCAGGAGCTGTTCCACTCCCTCTCCTCAGTCACTGAGCCCCTGCTGTGTCAGGGGCCCCAAGAGAACAGAACAGGGTCCCTGCCCTCTAGACCTGACTCCCCCTGTCACCCAAGGGACCTCATGGATTGAGAGCCTGCTGTGTGTCTTCACTTATGCTGGGCCTGGGGCCACAACAGGGCATGAGGCAGACCTAGCACCCCACTCAGGCAACTTGGGAAGAGCTACAACAAACGTATGTATAAATAAATATAATAATATCACATTGTGACATGTACTAGGAAGAAAATAAAGTAAAATAATGAGTTAGAGCCTTGCTACTGCCAGTGTGGTCTGCAGACTGGCAGCGTCTAATCACCAGGGAGCTCACCAGAAATGCAGATTCTCAGGCCCTGCCCAGGATTTACAAATCAGAAACTACATTTCAACAAGATCCCCAGGGAATGCCTGTGGCCAGGGGATCAGGAATTCACTCCAAGTCACCGATTATTCTCCCAAGGAAAATAAATATCCATTGAGTCCTGAATGTTCTCAGCTCCTGGAGGATCTGTCTTCCAGGTGGAGGGAACAGCCAGTGCTACTAAACATGAAATATTCTCCTTAAAAGCACACCTAGCTCACTGAGTAACCTTAGTAAGTCACTCCATCTAGAAAACTGAGGAGTTGAACTAGAGGCTCTTTCAAGGTAAAGAAAAAAAAGAAAGAAAGAAAAAGAAAACAATCGTCTGAATGGAGCATTTGGGGCATCAAGAGTCAAATGACCAGCTAAGAAAGAGCTATTTGAGGGAGTGGCAGGGCCCCCTCTCTGGAGTCCTTAGGTCACCCCACTGGGCCCAGGCCTCTTCTGTTTGGGTATCTCTGTTGTTCTGAGACTCCACTACAAACTCACCGATACAAAGGCTCTGTGTGAATAGTTGACTGGAGTAGACCCAGAAAGCTGGCAAGTCTTCAGTCCAGCTTCTGCTCCCAAACACCTCCTTGTCACACCCCTCTGGCAGTTCTGAGAAAACCCAGTCCTTCCTCCAGCTGATGCAACAAATTCCCAGGGCAGCCTCAGCTTTCTGGGCTGGCTGAATTGTAAAGAGAAGGGTCCAAGTGTCAACAAAGAGCTCCTCCAGTCAGTTACGAAGGTCTGGATTATCAGAGCTGGATATACTATAGCGATCCTGCAAACCAGCCTTTATTTGATTGATGAGGAAACAGCATCCAACTTATATTTCTAATCATGCCATATATATCACTATAAGTCTATGATATTTTAAAATTCTGTGACAAGACTAGTCGCTCATACAGATAACTCGCCTGTCTCTCCTCTACCTGGGAGCCCCAGGGAGCAGGAAACAGAACAAACTCTTCCCTATGACCCCAGAACCCCAGGAGCTCAGGAATGTTTCCTTAGTTGGTTAATTGATCTGATGAATAAATGAAAACTGTGAGAATGTGCCTGCCTTTGATGTGTTGCACAGATATTTCTTCACTCCTTCCTTTGTTTTTTTCTCTCAACATACTTTTACTGAGCTCCCTACAGAGGAAACCTGGTCACAGAAGGTGCTTGGGTGGGGCGTGGGGTGAGAGGGGGGACTGCCAAAGCCAGGCCCAGGACTCCAGAGAGCTCAAATGTGATGGGGCCTTGGCTTAGCTACCTCCTTCTGAGGAGTTCCATGAGTCACCCTGGAGGGGATGGGAGGTTCTTACTCTCCCACAGGGCTGGCCCCCAGCCTGGGACTCAGGCCAGAGTTCAGGAAGTGACTAAGGATCCCCCCTCCACTCTGAACAGGTGTTGGGAGGGGGGCTTCATTGGGGAAGGAAGACACACTGATCAAGAGCCATAAACTCATACACAAAACTCAGCCTATGAACATCCTTCTTCCAGGCCTTCTCAGGCCTCCCAGCCCTCAATCCACCCCCAGCCATCTTCTGGGACTTTTCCTTTTACAGCCTGGGGTTCACAGTGACTCCTGCTCTGGCTTCTCCATTGATTCCTCCGTACACAACCAATCTTCCTTCAGTACAAGAAGCACCCACCTCTCCCTAGCTCAAATACCTTCAATAGTTCCTGTATTAGCTTCCTATGGTACTATAACAAATTACCACAAATTTAGTGGCTTAAAGCAACACAAATGTACTTACTATCTCAGTCCCAGAGATCAAAAGTCCAAAATGGGTCTTCCTGACCTAAAATCAAGATGTCAGCCTTTCTGGAGGCTCTAGGGAAGAATCCATTTCCTTGCCCTTTCCAGATTCTACAGGTTGCTGGCATTCCTTGGTTTGAGACCCTTTCTCCATTTTCAAAGCCAGCAACACCTTCTGATATTGCCATCTCTCTGGTTCTTCCTCTTCCAGTTACAAGGACTTTTGTCATTACATTAGGCCCAACTGGATGACCCAGGTAATCTTCCCATCTCAAGATCAGTTTATTAGCAATCTTTTTTTTTTTTTGCCTCACCTGAGGATATGGTTTTTATTGACTTTAGAGACAGAAGGAGAGGTGGGGAGAGAGAGACAGAGAGAGAGAGAGAGAGACAGAGAGACAGAGAGAGAGACAGAGAGAGAAAGAAACATCCATGTGAGAGAGAAACATTGATTGGTTGCCTCCTGCAACTAAACATGTGCCTTGGCTCAGAATCAAACCCGAAAACTTTTGATGTATGGGATGATACTCCAACCGACTGAGTCACGTGGCCAGGGCTGATTAGTAATCTTAACTCCATCTGCATCTTTAATTCTCCTTCGCCACGTCACCTAACATATTCACAGGTGCCACGGGTTTGGACGTTGACATCTCGGAGCTGTTATCATGCCCATCCTCACCCCTTCGCTTTCGTTTTTATATGCCATGACATTTCTTTAAGTGAAATTTTGCACAGAAGCCCAATGAATAAAACAAATTGAAAAGAAATTTATTTGGCAGAAGCAGGATGAAGAGGGCTATAGCTACCCATCTTTCATTAGCCCGTGGGTCACCTCCAGAGAACTGGGCAGACTCTGCAGAACACGGATGGAAAAACAGCAGCCACGACGCAGTCCAAAGCCTTGCCCTGGCATTCAAGGCCTCAACTAGCCTTTCTGGCTTTATTCTCTGCCAGCAGGACAACAAACCTGAGCTCCACCTCTGGGCAGGAGGGACACCCGGATTCACAGTCTCTGCCCCCAGGAAGCTTAGAGCCTGATGGGGGCAGAGGACAGACAACTAAGCAGGCCACTTCGATCTAGCTGGGTGAATATCCTAAGAGCACAGGGCACAGAGAGGAGAGGCGCTTGGGGAAGCTTCCTGAAAGAGTAACAACTTTGTGGAGTTAGCAAGGCAGAGCAAGGTGGGAATAATCTTAACTGCAGGATGGTAAGGGGGAAAATGTTTCTCTCTCTTTTTCTCTCTATATTAGATATACTCACTATACACACAGTACGTGCACAGTACACGCACTATGCACTATATATGTGTATATATGTAAATATTATATAATACCACAGTATAAATTATATATTAAAGTATATACAACAAATATTTTCTTTATAGTACATGTAATAAAGAACATATCTGTTACAATTTTCCTGACTTCATGCATCTATATATTATTTATGAATGCACACATATACAGTAAATAAAACTTAACATGGGAATGAAAACATGAATTTAAGGAGCCATATCTGGGGGAGGGTGGGTGAAAGGGAGGAGTACACTTTATATTTGTTAGGTCTTATTTCTCAAGCTCAGTGATGAGTACATGAATACTTACTTATATATTCATTCTCTAACATTTTTTAATACATTACGTACTTATAAAAAAAAAAAAGAAAGAAAGAAAAGGAAAGTGGGAAATGTTTTCCAAGTAGAGGTATCAGCTTGAGCAAAAGCTGAGACAGGAAATAGCAAGAATACTGATGACTCCTCCACATGCCTGCTCTGTCCGGAACTCCACAGTAACTTTCCAGTCTTCTCCCTCCCCTCTTCCTGCCTCACCTCCTCTTGCCCAGCCTCACGCCCCGAGGCTGACCGTTCTGACCAGATCAGCCCCTCCCCTGTCGGACAGGCTCTCATCCCACTTGCAAGTGTCCACCCCCCACCCCCGCCGTCGGCTGGTTCAGTTCACAAGCGCACGCCCCAAAGCCTGCAGAGCCGAGCAAAGCAGAGCGGGATCCAGCCCCGGAGCTCACCGCCCAGGCAGGAGCCGGCTGCTGCAGCTCCGGCCAGCGGGGGGCGCTGCCGGGCAGGCCAGGACCCGGGCTCCTTCCCTGCTGCGCTCCGCAGCCCGGCGCGAAGCGGTCCCTGAGCTCCCGCCTGCTCGCCCAGGCACGTCGCCTGCGGAAACACACGAGTCTCCAGGCGACAGTTGTCGGCCCCGTTTTAATAGAGAAAGGTTGGCGGGTGGGGAGGAGAGTGGGAGAAACTCCTCCCTTCGCTCCAAGACCCCGCTCCCCAGATACGCATCATGAGTGTTTTGTAGCAGCTTATTAAAGGGGCTTAACTCAGCAGGTGAGAGCAGGAAGCCGATTTCTTTTCTTCCTGCCACTGCCCTTTGGAAGGGATTTTAGAGACTCATTCTGTACTGTTCCTGGATGAAATCTCGGCAGCTCCCCTAGCTTTTCTGAGTCTCCCGTTTATCGCCCGGTAGTTTCAACTCGGGAATAAGCTTGGCGCAGGCCAGCGTTACCGCAGAACTGCCCCAACCCCGCCCACTTCCAGCTGCCCCGACAGGGCCACCTGCTGGCCGAGAAGGGGTGGGGGCACCGGGCAGCCTCTCTCCAGCCTCGCCTGGCTCTTCTGCTCCTCTCGCCCCTCCCAGGCTCTACAGGAGCACTTGGGTGGGCCCCTGAGAGACCCACCACACCATTCACCTGCAGTACCTCTAAAACAGGGGCGGGTTGCCTCGGCTTCCTTCAGGCTGCTGAGAGCCCCACAGCTTCTGCATCCCTCCCCGCACTTCCAGCCGCATTCTGCTGGGGTCCCCCACACCTAAATGGAGGCCCTCTTCCCCTGGGTCTTTTTCAAGAAGGCCTCCATTCTGTTCCTTTCTGCAGGGTCTACATGTGCCCTACCGGGGCGCACACACACACACACACGCACACGCACACACGCACACACACACACACACACACGCACACACACACACACACACACCCCTCTGTAATGTAGCCCCCTGCTTAGGAGCCTAGCACTTGCCAGCTCTCACCAATTACAGACCACAGAGGCTTCTCCCCCAAGACTCCCCAAACTGTTCCAAAGCCTCTTTCCCCAGGTTTGACGTGAGAAGAGAGCAGCTCCTTCCCTCCCTGGTGGGGTGTGGGTTGGAGGACAGGCAGGGTGAGTGCAGTGACAACTCTCTCCGAAGAGACTGTCCTCCCGAGTTCCTGGGGGATTTTGGCTTTCTCTGTGGCCAAAGGCACATCATTTTAGCTCCGCTTTCCCTCTCAGGTGGTCCTGCAAAGGTGATCCAGCCTCAAACTTTAGGGTCAGCAACTCTGGCATTGTTTCTCCCTGTGGAGCCTCAGCTGAAATTCGGAGGTGGCTGGAAAAAAATCTTTGTTTACATCTTATTAGTTTCCAGCCTTTGCCTGAGAGCAATCTCTCTAACCTCAACCCAGAATAGACCTCGCCAGAGGATCTACACAAACCACAAATCTGACGTCACTCCCCTGTGTAAAACCCTCTCCAGCCCCTCCGGTTGGCAGGCTGCATTTCAGCAACCGGGGCTTTATAGACTCTTCTAGAACCTCCTGCTTTCTCGCACACCTTTTCCTTTCCCTCCACCAGAAGAGTTGTAGCTTTGCTTTTCCACTTGGCCAACTCCTTGTGGACTTTGCAGACCAGAGTCAGCATGTCACCTCCTAGCCCTAGCCGTTGTTTTTCTATCCTCACCGGAGAACATTTTTCCCATTGCTATTCAAAGAGAGTGGAAGGGAGAGAGAGAGGAAAACATCCATGGGAGAGAGACACATCGATTGGTTGCCTCCTGCACGTGCCCCAACCAGGGCTAGGAATTGAGCCTGCAACCTAGGTATGTGCCTGCCCTTGGCTGGAATTGAACCCAAGACTCGTCAGTCCGCAGGCCGACACTTTAACCACTGGCCAGTTTGGCTCAGTGCCTTGGTTGGAGGCTCGATCCCCAGTGCTGGTTGGGCTGCATGCAGGAGGCAACCAATTGATGTGCCTCTCACATTGATGTTTGTCTGCCTCTCCCCCTCTCTCCTTCCCTCCCTTCCACTCTCTCTGAAAAACAACGGAAAAAAGTCCTCAGCTGAGGGGAAAAAAAAAAAAAAAAGAATGTCACCTCCTCCAGGAAGCCTTTCCTGATACCCTCTCCACTGTACTTCCACAGGCCTTATCACAATAGTGTTCTGTTGTAATTACCTCTGTCTGTATGTATCTCCTCACTTGATTCTAAGCTCTTTGAGGACAAAGTATTGGTTTTGTTGAGTGTGTTTAAATTTTTTATACAAAAAATGCCAAAAAGGAAGTCAAAATCACCCATAATCCCATCACTTTTTTTTTAACATATCACGGGAAGGACAAATAATCTTCCTTCTCCTGTCTGTCCTGCCAATCCTACCTCCAATGGCAACCACTTTTAAGAGGGTGATGTGTTTTCCTGGCACTTGCTCACGCACGCACACACACACATACAATTTTATAATTCTTATTCTGCATCTTGGTCTGCAATTTTCATTTTCACTTAATGGGCTAACTGGGCATCTTTTCATGTTAATGCATGTGGTTCTTATTCTTTTTTTTAAAAAATGTGTGTGTCTATATTTAAATATAACATAAAATTTGCCATTTTAACCATCTTAAGTATACAAGTTACTGGTATTAATTACATTCACAATATTGTACAAACATCACGACTATCTTTTTCCAAAACTTTTTTGTCATCCTAAACAGAAACTCTGTACCCATTAAACAATAGCTCCCCACCCTTACACACACACACACACACACACACACACACACACACACACACACACACACACGCAAACCCTGGCAACCTCTAACCTACTTTCTGTCTCTGAATGCCTCACTCTTTTTAGTGCTGAATATTATTCTACAGCAGGAGACATCATCATTTACTTAACTATTCTCTACTAAAGGACATTCAGGGTCTTCGCAATTTTTTGATAATACAAATAATGCTGCAACCCTAGATATTCTGGTTTAATAAGGATAAATGGAGCCCAGGAATGTAGATTTGAAAAATATCCTACTTGACCATTGTGATCGAGAACCACGGCTGTGGGGCCTGATCTGCTGCACTCCTGGGTCCCCAGCATCCAGCCCTGAGCCTGCCCACAGAGAGTGGGCTTGCTCGCTGAAGCGACACCACACACTCTGGGCTCCTACCCATACTCTACTGCTACCAGGCCAAGGCTGCCCTGGAGAGTCATCAGGCACAGGGTGCTGGCCCCTGGGGTGACAGAGCCTCTAAGAGAAGTTTGACGGACTGCGTATCTCCCAACCTGCAAGCCCTGAGCCACCCTGGTTTACTGGGCAGCTTCCAACTCTGTGATCTGTTAGCTTTCGCCTTTGTGGGAGGCAGACTCGCCGCTCATTCAAATCCAAGCCTACCAAGGAAAACGCTGCCTTATCTAGCCTGGGGAAATCATGACTCACATTGCCCAGAGGTGGGCGGGTGGAGAACTGAGAGCCACCGGGAGAAAGAGAAAAGAGAGAAACAGGGCTGGATTCTAGGTGGGGGGAAATGAAAAAGTGAAGGAGATAGAGAGGAAGAGAGAGCAAAGAGAGACACAGAGAGAAAGAGGCAGAGGGAAAGCAGACCAGAATTAGAGCGGAAACAGAAAGAAGACAGAAAGAGGAAAGTGAGAGGCGAGCAAGATGATAGAGGCAGGAGAAATAAAAGAGAACATGGGACAGGAAGTGGGTGGGTTCCTTAGGTGGCATTTTGGATCAATCCAGAAAAAACTGCTTGTGCTTCAGATGCCAGCAAGACATGTGGTGGAGGTGGTCCGGCTTGGTTCTCAGGCCCTGGCTGTAAGCTAGCTCATGCTTTCAGCCCTTACCTGCCGCTCTGGCAGCCTCGTTGAGGGGTCAGACGCTGAACCTGGGGCAAAAACATACATCTGCCCGCACACCGAAGGGCTGTGGGCTCGATTCCAGGTCAAGAGCACAAACCTGGGCTGCAGGTTCGATCCCCAGCCCCAGTCGGGGTGTGTTCAGGAGGCAACCAATGGATGGGTCTCTTTTACACAGACGTTTCTCTCTCCCTCCCTCTCTCCCTCCCTCCCTCCCTCCCTTCCTTTTACTCTCTCTAAAAAGCAATGGAAAAAATATCCTCAGGTAAGGATGAACAACAAAATAATGGTGCAGAAGAATCCTTAACAATACGGGGAAATCCTCATGATACTAGATAAAAAATAAGTACAAAGATGTTTAAATTAATCTTTAAAATGCTATGATTCAAATTTTGTCAGTGGTAAGGGTGTAATGGGGGTAGGGCAGCCTCTACCCTGGCTCAAAGTCTTCTTCAGTTCTGTTCAACCCTGTGCTAAAGAGACAGTTGTTTTTTGACAATCTCAAGTCCAGGCCCTAACCCTTCTCAACTGGCCCCATGATCTCACTTTTGGGGAAATTCCCATTAAAGTCTTGCCAGGGGATTAGTCCTACTCCCTGCTCCAACTACAGAAGCCCAAGTAATTGGATTCTTCTTCTACCTGCCCCTGGTGTAGCCATGGGCCTGCTTGTGACCAGCGGAAACCAGCCAGTTCTGCAATGTGATCCCTGCCAGGCTCCTGCCACTGCGCCCCGGGAGCTCCGGGTACCCATCCTCTGTCAACGTTGAGAGTCTTCTAAGAAATTCTCTTTTTGTTTCAGGAGCTGGCATTGACCCCTGTGGCTTGCCACCAGGAGCCAGATCTGGCACTCTGGCTGTGTTCAGCAGCATGGAGTCCTGCTATCCCCACCCATGAGATGTGCGGAGCCCCTCCCTTCGCTTGGGTTCAGGTGTCCTGGGGCTGTGCGGAAAGGTGTCTATGTGGGGTAATAATCTAGGGCCTCCGCACGGGGCCTGGGCAGCCAGTAAATGAGGAGCTGGATGGGCAGCAATTAATTTCTCTCCTGGAACCTGAATGAGCTGGCAGAGGCCCTGAGCACAGGCCACAGGACATGCTCTTCTCAGAGACAGTGGATAAACAGAAACCAGCCCCAACACAGTGCTGAGCCAGAGGCTGATGGCATGGCCTGAAAAAGATGGTCTGGTGGGAAATGGGCAGGGGATCCAATCTCCCACTCAGACTGGACCAGAGAGGGAAGGACGAGCTGTCCACCAGAAGCAGGCCCTCCATGACTCTGGAGGTCCCAGGACTTGGGGAATTGCCCATGTTGTTTACTTTGTTCTAATCTGTCTTTGCTGGGCAGGATTCAGTCAGAAACTCTTAGATGAAAAGACTCTTGCCTGGGCTGGTGTGGCTCAGTTGGCTGAGCATTGTCCCATGCACCAGAAGGTCACTGGTTCAATTCCTGGTCAGGGCATATGCCTGGGTTGTGGGCTCGATCCCCAGTAGGGAGTGTGCATGAGTCAGCCAATGGATGTTTCTCTCTCTCTTTCTCTCTCTCTTTCTCTCTCTTCCTTTCTCTCTCAAATCAATTTTTTAAAAAGAGTCTCTGGGTGTGTTTTAGAGAGTTTTTGAGGCAGGACGGCTGGAAAGACAGTTCTCCATTTCATAGCTGGTCAGGTAGGGAAACCCCGGGAGCATGAGTAGATAGCATGACTTTTTTTTTTTTTTTTGGTAAACATTTTATTAAAATATATACAGAGGAATGCAGCCAAGTAATTTTCACAAAAAGTAAACACACCTGTGTAATTGTAACCTAACCTACACATGTAGCCTAGTAGGTAGACTGGCACAGGTTAACCTTTGTTTAGAGTTTTGAGGCAAAACTTTGAGGCAAAGTTATAACTTTTAACCCCACTTAGATGACTCTAGAATTTATAAGGTCTGTGTAATGCTATCTTGCATTTTGCTAAAAGTCTCACAGAAAGACTATGACTTAGTTAGATGTTTATCCATATCTACACAATCCCTGACGTTGATTGCCAGAACTGTTTTTCAGGAACAAACCCAGGATGTTTTGCAGGGCCAGGGGGCAAACCTGCTAAACTGCCTGAGACCAGCTGGAGCAGCCTGAAGGACCCTCCAGCGACCTCCTCATGAACTTTCCTCTTTATACCCTTATTATAATACTTGAACATGCAATATATGTATATAACCCCTGTCTCCTGACTTCGAGGGCCCTGGAATGTCCCCACCTATACATGCAATGACAAAGTCTACCTCGATGTTTCTGCATGATTTCCTCTAATAAAAATGGGTTAGATGCTTTGTTCAGGGACACAATGCTCTGGGAAGGGTCTCTGGTGTGTCTTTGCTTGTTGGCTTGCAATAAAGTTCCTTCTCATAAAATCACCTCGGAGTTGCCTTTTGGCTGACAACTACTGAGCATTCAGACCAATTGTTCCAGTGAGATAATGATCACCCAGCCCAAAACAAAAGACATTGCTCAGCCTCCCAGAAGCCCCCCATTTCGGTGGCAATGATTTTAAAGAACAAAGTGGGCAGGGTCTTAGAGCAAAGGAGGAAAGAAGAGGAAGATCATTCCAGGTACCAGCCATGCTTGATGTGTGCTCCTGGACACTTAGCAGGAGGGCCCCCTTCTTTATTAGCACCAGCTGATGAACTGGCCTGCATGCAGGGCTCGGGACACTCCACACACTCAGTGAGAACTTGGTGGGCAGATTATTAGACACAGGCAGCCCTACAAAACAAGACAAGAAAAGGGTTTTTGCTGAGGTTCACAGGCCAGATAGAGCTGAGCCAAGAGCCTGAGGGCAAACAGGGAAGAGGTTGCTTCCTGGCTGGGCTGGGAGGGTATGTGCCCACTGGGGCCTGAGAGTGACCAGTGGCAGGGGAGTGGCCGCTACAAACACTATTTGCTCCCCGAAGTTTCTGTTGGTTCAGGAATGACTCACCTGAGTTCCACTGCTTAACCCCTCTTCCTCTCTCCCACTGTGAGCTCCTGTGTGGGGGACATAGGGGTACGTGGGACAAGTAGAGCTGTGACACCAGAGAGACCCATGTTTGAGCCTGGCTCTAGGCTGTGTGGCTTTGGGAAAGTCACATCCCCTCTTCTACCTTGGTTTCCTCATCAGCACAATGGAACAATGTGCACCTCATAAGACTATGCTGAAGAGGAAATGAGAAAAATCTATGTAAAATGCCTGACATTGGGCTGGCACTTGATAAATACTTGTTCTTACCCTTTTTTCACTTTTTCATTTTGCAAATACAGTAGTCCTCTCTATCCGCAGGGTATACATAGCAAGCCCCCCCCTCCCCCCCAGTGGATGCCTAAAACCACAGAGAGTGCCAAAACCTATACATACAATGTTTTTTCAATATGTGCGTATCTAAGATAGGGTTTAATGCCTTTTCTATCTTAACTAAGCACTTATCCTGCACTGTGGCTGTAACTTTTGCACCATGATTGACACATAGTAGGCCTCAGATATCTGTGTCCCTGCTCTCCAAAGGAGAATAGCCCTACCTGCTACCAATGTTGTTCTGAAGAGTAAATGGAACAAAGCTCTCCAAAGTGTGGATCCAACATCAGGTCAGTCTGGTTCAGTCCTGGACCATTCTCTAAAGACCTGGGTATTTCTCAAGCAGGCATGGAGCAGAGGGAAGGGAAGAGGGTTCTTGTGGGTTGGCAGGGATCTCCTTGCTGTGGGACTCACAATGGGAGCCTTGTGTGGGAGTGGTGGCAGGATGCCTTGTGGGACAGCTGGGCCCAGGGCTGCCAGGCTTGGGCTGAGCTGGGCTGGGCACTCAGCCACAGGCAGCCCTCTGAGGGTCCTTTCATCTGAGTCCCAGCTGCCACTTGCCTTGCTGGCCCAAAGCCCAGCTGCCTGTAGAGGAGAGGGGCTGGCGGCTTTGTCTCAGGAAGAAGAACAAAGAGTGGGGTGACCGGGAGGAGGGCAGAGGGAAGCAGTGCTTGCTCTTGGAATCGGGCCAAAGGAAAACAAGATCCAGTCATAGGCAACACCAAAGAGCTGTTTGAATTCCTTTGTTGCCGTAGCATCAAGCAAGACAGGATTGCAGAAACTATCTTAGACAGCACCCCAATCCCCACCGTGTTAGAAGTGGACAGCTGAGGCCCAGGGAGGGGCAGAGACTTGCCAAAGTTGACACACAAATGGCAGAGCCAGAACTAGAACCCCGGTCTCTTGTTTCCCTGTGATGAAGGGATCCTCATACATAAAGTGGAGGTGCTAATTCCTATTTTAAATGTTGAGGGTCAAATAAATGTCCTAATGGCTATAAAAGGAAGAGAAGGATCATTTGAGTCGGTCCTTGAAAGTTATATAGGAGTTTTCCAGAGAGAATGAGCTGGTGGGGAAAGGCATTCTGGCAGAAGGAACAGCATAAGCAAAGGTAGGAAGGCATGAGAGTGCAGGTCGTGTTTCAAGGCAACTGGGGCTGGAGGAGAAACAGAAAATAGGACTAACAGCCTAGGCTGCTTGGTACAGTCAGAAGTGCACACTATCCATTCAAGTGTCCAGTCCTCCTTTCTGGGGTGATGACCCTTCAGAACTCAGCTTCCCTGTGGAATCATCCTGACCCATGAAGCTGATCAGCCCCCTGGGGAGAGTGGGACTATAAGTAAGAGGAAGTGAACAGATGGGCTGTGCTGAGCCTGTAGGAAGATCCCCAACCAACACACAGCAGGCAGGGAAGCCTGCCTTGAGGAGATCACAGCTGCCTCCCCATCGCTCAGTCCCATTTGCAGAGTCATAATGTTCAAGGTACATACTTTGTCCAGCATTTCTGTCCCTTTGGGCTGCTATAACAAAAGTACCATAAACTGGGTGGTTTCTAAACAACAAATATTTCTTTTTCACAAATCTGGAGGTTGGAAGTCCAAGATGATGACTCTGGTAGATTTGGTGTCTGGTAGGAGCCCACTTTTTGGTTCATTGATGGCCATCTTCTTGCTGTGCCTTCATATGGTGGAAGAAAGGAACGAGGAAACTCTCTGGGGCCTCTTTTATGAGAGCACTAATTCTATTCATGAGAGCACCCTCATAACCTCCCAAAGGCCCGACCTCCTAATACTATCACATTGGGCATTGGGTTTCAACATATGAATTTTGGAGGGACACATACATTCAGATCATAGCACCTAGATACAAAACAATTATTCATGGTCACAGAAAGACAATTTTGGAGTAAAAAAGAAATGGGGCCTGAGCTTGGCTCTTTTAGTTACCAGCTTGTGACCTTTTAACCATTCACTTCTTTGAGCCTCCGTTTCCTCATCTGTCGAGTAAATCTAACTGCTTGGAAGGATTGATACAAGGATCTGTGTTCAGTGCAGTGCTCAGCACATAATCATTTACTTCCATTTCCCTTCTTCACTTGGCACAGCTGACCCCTGTGCTGGGAAGAATTCCCTACAGGCCTCTCTCAACAAACCTCTCCCTCCTTCAATATCCAGCTTACTTGCCACCTCTTCCATGAAGCCTTCCCAAATTCCCCAGATTGAAAAGCTGACTTCATCCTGGAATACCTAGTGCTTGTCTTACGGTGCTGCCTTTTCCGTTCCTCCTTTATAGTTTTTCATGTTCACTGAAACTAGTGACACAATAATCAATAATTGTCCCTCTCTGTTTCAACCCCCACCCTACTGAATAACCAATGGTAACACCAGTGTCTATCATTCTACACCTTTCTGATTATTTGCTCACATAAATAGATAGAAATTTATAGAAGAGGTTTGTTGTTTTGTGTTTTTATACAAATGGACTCCCACTGTATACACCACTGTGTTATTTATTAATTTATTGACACATAAATTAACCCCTTTTTTATAGGATAGCAATGTTTCAAATTGTGGAGCTTCTACTGGTCTTTCGACTCCTTCAGTCTTCTGATGGCAGACTTTACTGTGAGGGCAGAAGTGGTGGTGTAGGTTCAGGCACCACCGGCTACTGTTTCATGCAGGAACCGCAGTGCCAGATCCCACAGCTCGTCTTTTCATCTTGGTTTGGCTACAGAAGGAGCAAGTGTATTTGGAGTGCTGACTGATTCAATTTTCTTCACAATAGTGAGGGAGGCGCCATAACAAGTCCCATATTTCCGACCTTCTTGGTGTGTTTAGCCATGTTGCCTTGAACTAGGTCAGAACCCAGAGAGCTCCGATATTTATTTTTAATTGCTTAATAAATCATGGATGAATGAATAGATGTAGGATCTACTTCATTCTTTTAAATAGTTGCATAGTATTCCAAGGCATGAACAAATCATGATTTATTCAACCATATCTCTTTGTTTCTAATTTTTGCCACTACGAACAAACCAGTGATAAACATATTTGTTTGTATATCCTTTCAGAGTTCTTTTATTTCTATTAGATAGATTCTCAAAAGTAAAAATACTGAGTCAAATGATGTCTATGTGTTGCTGTTTTTCTAGTAGATATTGCCATATTATTCCCTCCCCCCCAAAATCACAGCAGTTCACATTCCACTCAATAAGTTTGAGGAGCTGTTTTCCTGCATCCTTACCACATGTGGCATATTATTATTGTTAGCAATATTTGACAAAATGATGAAAAACAGTACAACATTGTTCCCTTTATTGCATGTCCTCAACCCCTACTAAGTTTCAGCAACTTTTCATTTCAGTCATTTTAATTTTTCATTTCTAGCAGTTCTATTTGGCATTTTTCAAATCTGCCTGGTCATTTTTGATCATATCTTCTTGCCCTTCACTCATGTTTTAAATACATCCTTATATTTATTTAAGCACATTAAACACATATTCTATATCCAGTAATCTCAGTATCTGAGGTGGTTGTGGATCTGTTGACTCGTGTGCAGGGTAACCTTGTTTCTTTTGTGGCTTGTGACTTTAGATTGTGAGCTTGCGTTTGTTGGACTCTATTTGTGTGGAGTCTATGAGGCTTGATTTGACTGCACTTTTCCTACAGGAAGAGATTTTATTTTCTTTGTCAGGCATCTGGGGGCACTACCAACCCAGGTCCATTTTAAATGAAATTTCTGTGTCTTTAATAAATAAATAAATAATAAATAAGTAAATAAATAAATAAATCTACATTAAATTAAATTTCTGATTGTTGTTGCCAGTTTTGACCAGGAAAAAAGTGACTATTGGGCCACCAGATCTGCTTTAGCTCTAGCTTATATATAGCCAAGCATTTTCAGGGAAGACTGTTCTCCATCCAGAATGAGACAGGTAGGTTTCCACAGCACTCACTTTTGAGTGGCACATTTTTATAGAGGAAAGGGGGGGGCGCAGTTTGGAGGGGCTGTTACAAACAGTCCATTGAAGGAAACTGGGAATTCAAAATGTATTGGCTTTTCATTGGCTAAGTTTTGACAGACTGTCATTGGCTGAGCTATTGCCAGGCAAGGAGAAAACCTTCCTTTCTCCTACTAGGGTAATAAAATAGAAAACATCGCTGGTCCCCGCGTGGCTCAGCGGTTGAGCATCGACCTAGGATCCAGGCGGTCAGGGTTCAGATTCCTGGTCAGGGCAAATGCCCGGGGTTGCGGGCTCGATCCCCAGTCCGCGGTGTGCAGGAGGCAGCCGTCATCTCTCATCATTGGTGTTTCTATCTCCCTCTCCTTTCCACTCTCTGAAATCAATAAAGATAAATTAAAAAAAAATAAAAAATAGAAAACACCTTCCTGTTGGAGTTGCACGGTATCCATTTCTCCCAGTTTAGGGGTAACTGATCATGAGTAGTAAAGCTTGAGAGCCCCGCTACAGGCTGTAGGGACTCCAACTTTAGTTATTTTCACGGTTTTAACAAGCAAAATAACCCACGCAACAGGTATCTTAGCTCTTTCCTTCCCAGGTCATGCTTTGTACTTATAGCAGCGGATCTGAGGTGGGTAAATAGTCCACAATGGCCACTCTATCTCCTGGAGCCTCACTTTTCTCATCTGTAAAATGGGTGCTGGTGATCCGTCACCCCAGGGCTATTGTGAACAGAAAGTTTCCCGCTTTCAGTGTCAGTTCCCTCTGCCTCCCGTTTGGCTGTCGGGGAACTCCGGGATGAGAGACCGGGAAGTGACTCACTAGGTTCTCACTGGAAGTCAGGCCCACTCCAGGCCAATGGGGGTTCTAACCACACCCTGGGTCCAGCCTCCCCCACCCCAGGGCTGGGAGCAAGGCCACTTCCTCCGGTTACAGGCACCTCGCACGTGGCGTCCGCGCGGTGCCAGCTGCCTGCAAGGCCAGGGCGATGGACCCCACCTCGGAGCCCCGCTCCCAGCCGGCCTTCCGCACGGCGCCCCCGCCAGACGTGAGTGCGCCTGTCCTGTCGCTGCTCCCTCCTTTCACTCCCTCTGGTGTCCCGGGTCCCCCGTGCCCCCCCCCCCCCGGGGGTCTGCGTCCCCCAGGGGTCTGGAGCGCGGTCTCCCCCTCTGGCTGGGCGCTCTGCTCTCCCGGCTGTTTCTCTGGCTCCCCCCCCCCCCCCACGGTCTCCGTTCCCGCCCTGGCTCAGTCCGGCCTCCCCTCTTTGCCCTCTTTCCTGCTTGGCTGCCCCCCCCCCCTTCTCTTCTCTTTGTTTTATTTCGCTGCTCTGCGTGTGTCCTCTCTCTGCCCTCTGGCTGGTCCGAGTCCACCGCGCTTCTGCCGTCTCTCCCTTTCCCCTGCCCCATCCCTCCCGCCCCTGGGAGAAGCGGACCCAGCCCCAGGCTGCCTGTGTGTCATTCCCTCCCGCACCCCCCAGACCCCCACCTCCAGCCCGCCCCTGCCCTCTGGCTGGGTCCTGGGTCCGCCTGCCCCCTCCCAGCGCTTGGGTGAGGGGAGTTTGGGGGAAGGTGAGGAAAAGGCCCAGTGCACTCGGGGAGCAGAGCATTCTAATCTCTCCTGGGCTAGGTGCCATCCTGAAGACTTGGGGGAAGGGAAGGCAGATCCACGAGTGAGGAGACTGGCTCTTCCCATAGGGTGATGTTAACGTCATTGTTGTTGGCTACTGACAAAATCAACTGCCCAGTGCCAGGGCTGCCCTAGGTGCTCAATAAGTGTCTGAATGAATTACCGGGCAAGGGAGGGAGCCAGCATGGTGCATGATGCCAGGTAGGGCAAGACTGGCCTTTATCGGAATACCAGGTGCTCCTGTAAATCAGTGCTGCAGGTAAGCTCCATTCAATTCAACAGACATTTATTGAGCATCCCCAGGGTGCTGAGTCCTGTAGTAGGTACTGCTGCTATAAAGATGAATCAGGGATAGTCTTCCCCTAGGAAACTCACAATCTAATGGGGGATACCGATGATAAAGGGAATTACAAGATAGGTAATTACCAGACTGTGGAAGTACAGGGCCCTCTGGGATCACAAAGAGACAACCCATCTAGAGAGATTCCTGGAGGAAATAACTTGAAGGATGAGTGGGCTAAGTGAAGAGAGCATGGGCAATGAGTGGAGTCCTGGAAACAAGGGGACCCAGCTTCCTCTGGTTGGGTGGGGGTAGGGAAGCAGCAAGCAGTTCTGGTAGCTTATTGCCAGCCTTATGAAAGGCCTAGTAAACCTTGTTAAGGAATCTAGAGTTTATCAGGAAGGGAATGTAGGGTCACTGAAATGTTTAATGCAGGGGGAGACAGATCAGATTTGCACTTAAGAAAAACTATTGTTTTTAGAGTAGAGATTGGATTAGGGGAGGGCATTTGAGGGGGACAGGGTGCCATGGAACTGAACAACTGACCAGGATTTGGCCACCGATTGTGTGTGTGTGTGTGTGTGTGTGTGTGTGTGTGTGTGTGTTTGTGGCCGGGGGTTGGAGGGAGGTGGAGGTTGGGAGCAGACTGCAAGATTATAGCCTACGTTTTGGGCTCAGACAACTGAGTTAGGAAACAATGGAAAAGGTCAGGGTTGTGGGTTTGGGAGAGATCTTGAGGGGCATGGAGTACATGTGAATTTAGATGTCCCTCTGTTGGCTCCAATAAGGGTGACCTAAGGAAATGTATGAATGTTTGGTGGGGGGGTTGCAGATGTGTTAGGGACTCTTTTGACTAGAACTGGGTGAGAGCTGGGCCTGTTTGATTCATCTCTGTGTCCTTATGGCCAGCACTGGCCTTGCACCTAGCGGGGACCATGTGTCCCCAGCCCGTGCACACAGGGCCTGGGACAGGCTTCCCCACTCAGGAATGCTTTGGCAGGGTGACTGGTAGAAAAGGTGGGGAAGAGGTGTCACAGGAAGGGCAGGTGGTCCAAAGGAAGGGTGGAAAAGAAGTCTTTATCTGCTAGAAACACATACTGTAGTGCTTATGGAGGAGGTGGGAGGCCTAGGATTTCCAAAGAGACTGGGGGTTTTGGAAAAAAGGAGGGGAAGAGGGACAGAAATAAGAAGCTTGGGGACAGGGCCAAGTCTTATTTGATAATCAAAGAAATGGGGCTGAGGATGCCAGGGCAGGAAGCTATTTTGTGAAGCATCTGGAAATGAACTTCAGAAATGACATTTGAGGTGAGTGGATACATTAGACTTTCAGAGCTGGAGAGACTCCTTTTCACCCATTTGCCTCCATATTTCACAGATAACAAGCTTAGGCCCAGAGAAGGAAGTGAGCTGCCTCAGGCACATAGCTAATTATTGGCAGCAGTGGGACTGGATGTTGGGAGTGGTGGAGATAGGGGACCCATGTATGCTGGAGTCAGACTGACATGGATTGGTCCCAGTTCCGATTTCATCACTTCCTAGCTGTGTGACCTCGCCTGTAATGTGGGGACATTAAGAGCACCTGTGAGCTTTCAGTGGTGCAGGAGTGATGAGAGCCATCAATCCATTCAAGGGTTAAGTTAACCAAAGAGCTTTGCCAAGGGGCCTTGAGGTTTATGGGAGAAAGAGGGAGTCACAGGTTCTGGGTTTATTTTTCTCATAGATGTATTACTTGGCTGCTGTCAGAGTGCATCCTCTCCTTTCCCTTCTCCCCTCCAGCCAGCAGAACTGTCCCCTGGTAGGAGCTGTTGCCATGGCAACTCGATTCTTCACCAGCAGCTTGGCTGTCTTTGGCTTTCTTAATCCCAGTATTTTAATCTTAGAGCTAGAGCTCACAGAGAAGTTGAGAAGGAGGTCACTCCTAAATCAAATGGAAGGACACATTCCTGAGCCCTTGCCCTGCAACGACCTGTGGTTAGAGTTCTCAGATTGGTAATTCAGCCTTCAAACATTGCACATATCTTCTCTGCAGCAGCAGCCATCACATCTCCTAGGAAACCTTCCCTGACAACCTCCAACACACATCCAGAAAAAGCTGACTCATCCTACCTTTGAGACTTCCTTCGTAGCTCCTACACATCTAAGCCATTTGTTTCCCCCTCTCCCCTGAGAGCTTCTTGAGGGCAGGAACTCTATGGTATTCATCTGCCTAGGAGGAGGCGTGAATGGAATAGGTCCTCCTTACTTTATTTTAATTTTTTATCTTTATTGTTTGAAGTATTACAGATGTCCTCTTTTTCCCCCTATTGATCCCCTCCACCCTGCATCCACCCCACCCCCAGGCCTCCCCCATACCAATGCCTATGTCCATGGGTTATGCTTATAAACATCTAAGTTCTTTGATTAATCTCTCCCCACCCACTCTCCCATCCCGCCTTCCCTCTGAACTCCCTCAGTCTGTTCCATGCTTCTATGTCTCTGGATCTATTTTGTTCATCAGGTTATTTTGTCTATTATATTCCACATATGAGTAAGATCATGTCGTACGTGTCTTTCTCTGACTGGCTTATTTCACCTAGCATAATACTCTCCAGTTCCCTCCATGCTGTCCCAAAGGATAAGAGATCCTTCTTTTTTACAGCTACATAGTATTCCATGGTGTAAATGTACCACAGCTTTTTTATCCACTCATCTACTAATGGGCACTTGGGCTGTTTCCAAATCTTAGCTATTGTAAATTGTGCTGCTATTCATTTTGTAGTCTATTTGGTCTGATATGAATATTGCTATTG
Organism: Miniopterus natalensis; assembly: GCF_054644295.1. Taxonomy (NCBI): domain Eukaryota; kingdom Metazoa; phylum Chordata; class Mammalia; order Chiroptera; family Miniopteridae; genus Miniopterus; species Miniopterus natalensis. The sequence continues at coordinate 36,040,120 of NC_142091.1, forward strand.
CAACTTTTTTTTCATTTCCATTTGCATGGAAATTTTTTTCCCATTCCTTCACTTTCATCCTGTGTGAGTCTTTTGTTTTGAGGTGGGTCTCTTGTAGACAGCATATTTTTGGGTCATGTTTTCTTATACATTCAGCCACCTTATGTCTTTTTATTGGAGCATTTAATCCATTTACATTTAAGGTTATTATTGATAGATACTTATCTATTGCCATTCTAATTCTTTATGTCCATGTTTCTCTCTATTTCTACTTCTAATTACAGCAGTTCCTTTAACATTTCCTGCAATGCTAGTTTGGTGGTGATAAACTCCTTTAGACTTTTTTTTTTCTGGGAAGCTCTTTATTTCACCATCTATCTTGAATGATAGTCTTGCTGGATAGAATAGTCTTGGTTTCAGATCCTTGCTTTGCATTACCTTGAATACTCCATGCCATTCCCTTCTGGCCTGTAGAGTTTCTGATGAGAAGTCAGCTGACAGCCTATGGGAGCCCCTTTGTTGGTAACAGTTTGCTTTTCTCTAGCTTCCTTTAAGATTCTCTCTTTGTCTTGAATTCTTGGCATTTTAATTATGATGTTCTGGGCTTGGGCCTCTTTGGATTCTTCTTGCTTGGGACTCTCTGTGCCTCCTGAACTTGTGTGACTTTTTCCTTGACCAGGTTAGGGAAGTTGTCTGACATTATTTCTTCAAACAGGTTCTCTAACCCTTGCTTATCTTTTTACCTCCTCTGGCACTCCTATAATGCAAATATTGTTACATTTCATGTTGTCCCACAGCTCCCTTAGACTGTCCTCCTGTTTTTTAATTGTTTTTTCCTTTTGGATCTCTGGTTGAGTGATTTTTTTTTCTACCCTGTCTTCTAATTTCCTCATCCGATCCTCAGCTTCCTCTAATCTTCTGTTCATTCCTTCCAATGTATTCTTTATTTCTGCTATGGCATTCTTAATTTCCCTCATAGCTTCTCTAGCTTTTTCCATGCTGTTGAGCATCCTTACAATCAATATTCTGAACTCTATATTTGATAGATTGCTTATCTCCATTTCATTTAGCTCTTTTCCTGGAGACTTCTTTTGTTCTTTCATTTGGGGTTTGGTTTTTTGTCTCCCCATTTTGGCTGCCTGTTCGGGGTGTTTTTTTTCTATGTATTAAGTAGATCTGCTAGGACTCTCAGTCTTTTTGGAGGGTCTCTGGTGCAGGCCAATGTCAGATGCAGTTTGTGACTGGCCCTGAGTACCCTGTTTGGAGTTATCAACAACCCTCGGCTTGAGGTCCCCCTGTTGGGGCTGAGTGTGTTTGGACAGGACCAAGATGCACACCAAAGCCTGCTTTTCCAAGGCCCAGGTCCAGAAGCAGATCAGGCAAAGACTCAAAGCACTCTGAGGTTTGCCTCTGCCTGTAGGCTGATTAATCTGATTCTCTTAATGAGCCTCAGGCTGTAGGAACCCCTCTGGGTAGGGTGAGGGGTTTTCTAGCAGGGTGGGGCAATTGCTTCCCCCCTCAGGAAAAAGCAGCAAATTGTCTGCCTGAGAAAGATGTCCTAGTCATGACTAGGCACAGGAATCCAGATGGGTGCCTTCTGATCTCAATCTCCAGAGCCCACAACCCTAGGTTCTCCTCACACAGCTCCAGTCCATTCTTCCCTCTCTCTGCTGGAGCCCAAGGTGAGTGGCTGCACACAAAACTCTGTGCATTGGCTCTTTAAGAGGGTGCCTGCATTTCCAGCCGTCTCTCCCTGGCAGACAGAAATCTGGCTGCTTTTCACTGCCAGTTGTTATGTGGGCACCTTTCTCAGTTCTGGTGCTCTTGGCTGGGGAGCCCAGCCCTGGGGGTTTAGGCCCCAGGGTCCTCAGTGGGAACTCCCCACAGCTGAGCGATCCCTCTGGACCCTCAGCTGCTGCCTGTGGGAGCCCAGCCAGCCCTCTCATGCCTCCCCACTTCCTACCAGTCTCTATGCGGTCTCCACTTTTCCTCCTTGGTTATGAGGGTGCTCTCCGGCTCATCTTCAGTTGCAGTTGACTATTCAGGATGGTTTTTCTTTATTTTAGTTGTAATTCCAGTTTGGTCCCAGGACAATGTCAGTGTAGCGTCCACTCAGCCTGCCACCATCTTTAATCCTCCCTCCCTACATTTTTTGAATGAATGAGTAACTAAGGAAAAGAAGAGTGGAGGTGTTTGAAAACTAATTTATACAATGACTAAGAGCACAATCTTCAGGGTAAATTCAACCTGAGATCAAATGCTAACATCATCACTTAAGAGCTGGTTGATCTTAGGCAACTTACTTCACCTTCTTAAGCCTTAGTTTCTTTATCTGTAAAATAGGGATTTAATACATTCTTCTTAGGATAGCTAGGAGAATTGAGTTAGAGACTATATGCAAAGTGCTTTGCACAGTTACTGGACTCTAAGGAGAGGGACTGTATTCTGCTTTTCCTCACTGTGTCCCATTTATCTGGCACAAAGTAGGCACATACATATTTTATCGAATGAGTGAGTGAATTTTATTTTTTTATTTTTTGAATGAATTTTTTTGAATGAATGAATTTTAAATAACAAAAGTTGTTCGAGAAGCTGGTTTGTAAGAACAACAACTGATACATCACCTCACATGTAATAACTGCTACATTATCTTCTGGTATTTTTGCTAGGTCTGCGTAGCAGTACTTAGTATTCCCCAAATGCAGCCTATCAGTCTGTTTCCACACCCCTGTCTGCACTGGGCTGTGGGCATCTCTAGGCAGGCACTGCATGGGTCTCACCCACATCTGTAGTGCTCAGTCCAAGGTCTTGCATAGAGGAGAGGCCTCTAAAAATTCTGTTGAACAGCTAAACCTAATTTACATTTGTACGAACAGTTTATGAGGCAGTTTTATACTCATTGCATCTGGTGTTACTGGCCTTTTCACCACCCAGGATATTTCTGTTATTTAATCTCCATGGGCCCATATTTTGAAAAAACATCATCAAACAAATTCCATTTGTTAATCAAAGCCATGCCAACTGCTAACCAGAACTTCTGATCTATATGAAATAAGGATTTTTATCCCCAACTCCCAGCATAGGATGTGGATACACAGTAAGTACTCAAGAAATGCTTCCTGAATGAATACATGTATGATTTCTTAGCCTTTCTGAAAAGTTGAAAATGTTTTGCCCCCCCAACTTTTTTTTTTTTTTAATTATTATATCTTAGACCTAAGCATCCCCATGTCAGGAACTCCTGACTTCACAACAGCTCCATATCCCCATTTTATAAATGAGGACACTGAGGCTCAAGGAGGGAAAAAGCCTTGCCAAAGACCATAGACTTTGGAAGTACTGTCGCTGGGACTTGCTTCTGCAGCAGCCTCCTATACTAATATTCTGTGATCCACAGAAGTTAAAATGCTTGAATGGGTGTTCTTATATCAAACTGAAATCTTTGTCATCTTTAAAATGCCCATTCCTGCCCAGCCAGGCATGGCTCAGCGGTTGATCATGGACGTAGGATCCAGGAGATCATGGTTTGATTCCCCCTCAGGGCACATGTCAGTTTGGGGCTCCATCCCCAGCTCCCGGCATGCAGGAGGCAGCTGATCAATGAGATTCTCTCATCATTGATGTTTCTAGCTCTCTCTCTCCCCCTATCCCTTACTCTCTCTGAAATCAATAAAGAAATACTTTTTAAAAAATAAAATAAAATGCTATTCTCTGGAGCTATACGGAATAAATATAACCCCTTCTGTTAAGATGGGCCTTTCAATAGCTGAAGCCAATCATGGCTTTCCTAAATTCTCTTGTCTACGAGGTTATTCTTTGGATGAAAATATTATGAGCTCCCTGGAGGTGGCGCTATTGGCTCATTACCTTTTGTTCCCCCAGAGGTCTTCCGTCGTGAAGCTGAACGTGGGGGGCAAGATCTACACCACTACCGTGAGCACCCTGATAAGAATCCCGGACTCAAGGCTGGCAAAAATGTTCTTCACCTTAGCCACGGCCAGCACCGATATGGATGAGGAGGGCCGCCTCTTCATCGATCGCTCCAGCACCTATTTCGGCGCCATCCTCGATTACCTGCGCAGCGGGCAGCTGCCCAAGCAGCACATCCGCGAGGTGTACCGTGAGGCTCAGTTCTTCGAAATTTGGCCTTTAGTCAAGCAGCTGGAGGATATGCCCCAGATCTTTAGTGAGCAGGTGGCTCGGAAGCAGTTCTTGCTGCAGGTGCCAAATTACAGGGAGAACCTGGAGCTCATGGTGCGCCTGGCGCGCGCCGAGGCCATGGCCGCGCGCCACTCCCACGTGCTGGTGTGCGCGGTGCGCACGGAAGAAGATGCCGCACACTGCGCGGATTCCCTGCGCGCCCTGGAGGCTGACAAGAGGCTGGTCGTCAAGTTCGGGCCTTGGAAGGCACCCCCGGTCATCAGGGACCTCCTGGACTCCGTGCGGATGGACATTGAGGCTCAGGGGTACCAGGTAGCCTATGACTCCTGTTCCAAGAAGACGTTCCAGCCAAAGGCCGGGGCCCAGGAATACTTCTACACGTTCCAGTTCACCTGGTGGTGATTGCCAGGGGCGGTGGCTGTTTGTTACGGGCTCTGGTGGGGCTTATGAAGTTAAAAGTTGCTTTCGAAAGTCATATTACTTTAAAATAAAAAATAAACATCAAACCGCTTCCAGGGTGGTCTACAAAGCTTGCCCCCAAATATTTACCTCCCCCTTGAGGACATTCCACTCATTGCAACCGACTCCACTGTACATGCCTAGTCAAGTGCAGTTGCTCTCTCTTTATAATCCTCATGCAAGGATATTTTTCCCCCATTGCTTTTCAGAGAGAGTGGAAGGGAGAGAGAGAGGAACATAGATGTGAGAGAGACCCAACATTGCCTCCCAGCCGAAGATCAGGCCTACAGCCGAGGTCCCTTGACCAGAATCAAAAAGAGACCCTTCCACGGGCAGGCCAACGCTCTAACCACTGAGCCAAACCGGCTAGGGCTGTAGCTGTTCTCTCTTTAAAGCCTCAAGTACCTGCCAGACCCTCCCCTTGAAGTCTGATAGTAAGGCTGAGATGAGTTGGAATGTTTCAAAAATGCTTTGGCTGGAGATGCAGGATGTCAACAGGAATATAACAGGATACGATGAATCTAGATAGTCTGACCTAAAAACACGATTTACCCAGCTTCAGCCTGTGGGCCAGTCCTCTCGTCCAGGTGTGTGCCTTCATGATGAGGGAGGTGCCAAGTTAGTACCTGTAGTAGATGCCGCTCAGATCTTCTTTCCCAGATGCTGTGAGTGTTGGCGGCTAAAGCCTCACAGCTGTCCTGTCTCTAGAAGTGTTTCTCAAAGTGTGGTCCCTGGGCCAGCAGCAACACCTGAAACTTTTTAGAAATACAAATTCTCTCTCCTCCACCTCAGCCTACTGAATCAGAAACTCAAGGAGGAACCAACTCTGGTACAATTCCTGTTCCAGAGCTCCTTGTGGGATCAGACTGAAGTCAGTCTTCATCTGACACCATGTTCTTGCTTAGCGTTTTCCTTCTGCACTATCCTGCTTCCCTCGCACCCCTTCCTGAAAGCACATCAGCGACAAATGACTTGCACAGGAGATTCTGTTTCAATTTCTGCTTTGTCAACCTAAAACATAACTCTAAGGAGGACACATGTAGACACTCATCCTTCTCCAAGTCCAGGTCTGGGAGAGTTGACCCCCTTCCCTGCTTAGAAGGCTGACTGGCCATCCTGGGTTCCCCAGGACTGAAGGTCAAGTTTAACTGTCAAAGTTTAAGAAATTAATACTGAGTCAGGGAGTTTGAAATTTAAACATAAGTCCTGGCCAATGTGGCTCCGTAGTAGAGCCTCAGCCCTTGCACCAAAGGGTCCTGGGTTTGATTCTGACCAAGGGCATATACCTGGATTGCAGGTTCAATCCCCCGCCCTTGTTGGGGCGCATGAGGGAGGCAACCAATTGATGTCTCTCTGTCTCTCTCTCTCTCTTTGCTCTCACTCCCACCCTTCCATTCTCTCTAAAAATCAATGGAAAAAATATCCTCAGGTGAGGATTAACAAAAAAATTTAAACATAAAATTGCTCAGAACAAAGTCATTTTCAACAAGCATTACAATTTAGTAACTGCATCTGTATATTTTTTATTTTCAAAACTTGTTTTATGTTTTCCTTCTTTGGTATTTAATACACCTGACAATTTAAAGTGGAAAAAAATCCTGAATGTCTATTTGAACTTTTTATCATGAAGCAATTCAACATTATTTACCAAGTGCCTGAAAGAGTTCATACCCTTTGATTGGTAATTACAAGTTTAGATTCCAAGGACACACCCTGCTTCTTAAGATGTAAGCAGAATTGCTTATACTCTCAAGTTCACGAATTATGGAAGAGTCAATGTTCTCCCCCAAGATTTCTGCACACTCTTGGAGGGCTTGTCTTCTCCCGGGCAGCTCTGGTTCTCTGCTCCTGCTGCATTCATTCAGCATAGGGATCATCTAGATGTCTTGAACCTATTGTTGCTGTTCTGCACAATGCTCACCCAGATTTAACACTCAGATATTTTTCTTTCCTTTTTAATTTATTTGATTTGAGAGAGAAACATCGACTTGTCCCACTTATTTATGCATTCATTGGTTAATTCTTGTTATGTGTCTTGACCCGGGGTTGAACCCATAACCTTGGTATATCGGGATGATGCTTTGACCAACTGAGCTACTGGCCAGGACTCAGATCCTTTTCTTAATTTTTACAGATTCCACTCCCATGAGCTATTTGTGCACATAGCAGACTATGGGAAATACAAACAAATAAAGGGGAGAGAGTTTACAATGCAAATAGTTTCAAATTGAATATTGGACAAATCTATTCTTAAAAGTGTGCAGTTGCCCACATCGCTAGGGGCTTTTCACAAGTAGATTGTGTTTGTTTCCTATGCTTTCTTCCCTCCCTGTTCTTGACATGCTTCTCAGTAGGTGGGAGTAATTGTCCCCATTCCACTGACTTCCTGCTCAGCCTATGACTTAATCTGGCCAATGGAGTATGTATGGAAGTGCTGGTGCGCCAATTCCAAACAGACTTTAGAGTTTGGAAGTTTCCACCAGCTCTGTCATTTGCCAGAAGACCATGTTCCAGTTACCTTTTTTATTGCTCTCGCTCTAGCCTGCATCCCTGAGGATCAGACTCTCTTCCTAAACAACTTACCAAACTAGTTTATTAAACAAAGGTAATTCCAACCTCTCCCTCCAACTTCCAATCCATAATACAATTAAGAAAACATAACTATTTTTTAAAAAAATGTTTTTATTGATTTTAGGGGGGGTAGGGAGAGGGATTTGAAACAACGATTGGCTGCCTCCTGCACACCCCCTACTGGGGATCAAGCGTGAAAGCCAGCCCTTGCCCTGGCAGGGCATTAATCCATGATCTGGTTCATGGGTCGACGTTCAACCACTGAGCCACGCCAGTTGGGCCTGCCTGACCTTGATACCTTGGTCTTGGATTTCCCAGCCTCCAGAACTGTGGGAAATAAATTTCTGTTGTTTATAAGCCACTCAGTCTACGTGCTCCATTATGCTAGCCTAATATCTCTCTCTCTCCTGTTGGTTCTGTTTTCCTTGAGAACCCTATTACGCCTAACTGCAATGTTTCTGTCAGCCCTACCATTCGTGGTTACCTATTCATTTTCATGTTATTTCACACATTGCTTCTGCTTAAGGAGCTTATTTTATGGTGAAATAAGTTTGGCAAAGAAACTCATTGGTCTTTCCAGGTACCCCATCATTCAGATGTAGTTGCTATTATAAAAACAATGTAATGACCTTTTGCAGACTCAGTTATACTGCTGGCTGAGAGACAACACATTGTGAATTTGGGGTGCTGTCTTTACAGGTTTGTGGTATATGCCTTATACCAGCAATTTTCAACTGGTGTGCCACAAGAATTTTTAAAACATGCAATACCTGACTATTTAGTCAGGGGTAGTGACCTCTTTTCCCTTAGGTTGTCAAATAAACAAACAACAGCCAACACAACAGCAGTCATCCGGTGTGAATGAACCAAAATTATACCTAGTTTTTGTCGCATCCGCAAAAAATATATTTTTTGGTGTGCCACAGAATTTTAGTAATTGGTTTATGTGTGCCATGAGATGAAAAAGGTTGAAAATCACTGCCTATACTACAGCTAAAATATAGTACTGTTTCTCCCACAGTTAGAACATGAGTTTGGGAACTAAGGGATGGAGTTAGGAGTGGTTCTTGCCACTTTCACACCTAGTAACTCACTTATGAATTCTTGGGTTCAGTGAGTTAGGAGTGCTTAGTCCCCAAGGGAGGAACACTTCTGTCCACTAAAGAACACAGTCATTGTTCTATTACATTGGAACATGTAATGAGATGGTCCCTGGTCATAAAGGGCTCTTCTTGCTGAGCAAACACGCAGAGAAGGGGTTACTATGCCAGTCTGAGGGACTGACCCTAATTTCCAAAGGGAAATTGAGTTGCTGTTATACAATAGGGACAAGGAGGACTCTATCTGAAGCCCAAGGGATTCACTGGGGCATCTTATTGTGTTCTCGTGTACAATAATGAAAGTCAATGGAAAATGTCAATTCACTAAAGAATTTTTCATTTCAAAATTAAAGAATGTGATTTAGTTATGAGAAAATAAAAACCTTAGCATCACAAATATGACAAAAAAATTAAAGAATGTGAAATGTTCTCGTTTCTCCACCAATCTGGCCTCAGCTTTTCAACTTTATTTTTACTGCTCCTCCCTGCTCCCTGTATGCACTCTACTCTTAATATGAAGTGAATTTCCTTTGGCTTTCTGAGGGCAGCCACAGGTCTAACAATAATAATGATAAACTCTGTATCATTAATGCTTAGGTGCACATTTAACATCTCTGAAATCAGGTCACAGTTTAAGATTGCTGTTGGCCAGGTTTTTGTATATAGGCTGGGTCATAGCAGTTCATGTTGTTTTCAATTGCCATTTAATGCATCTTCAAAGAGATTACCCTATAAATTGCCTTGAAAAGTTTTTATGTGCACATAATGAGTGGAACCACAGCAATATGACAGGATACAAAGAGATCTAAGCAATAAGAAACTGCTGTTTTTAATTTCATCACTTTTTCTTGTTACATAAAAAGTGGTTTTCTTTACAATTCCTGGCAGCTCAGATTTGACAGAATATAGTAATGATAATAATAATAGCTGCTAACATTTATTAAAGGTACTGTTTGCTAAGTGTTTTTCATTTAGCTCAATAGATTTGTATATGTGGTAGTCTCTGTGGTCTGGGATGCCATTCTTTCTGAAAAATTTACCATAGGCATAGCTTGTTTTATTGTCCTTCACTTTATTTTGTTTCTTACAAATTGAAAACCCTCCACCAGCAAAAAGATTAGTACTTGCCTGAGGCTCAGATAATGGCTTTTTTTTTTTTTAAGCAATAAATTATTTTTAAATTAAGGCAGTATATTAAGACATAATGCTACTGCACACTTACACTACAGTAAAGTATAAACATAACTTATATGCACTGGTAAACCAAAAGTTCATGTGACTTGCTTTATTGCAATATTCGCTTTATTGTAGTGGCCTGAAACCGAACCTGCAATATCTCCAAGATATGCCTGTATTTTAAATCCAGATTAAAAATCCTTCCCTAAGTAAAACTTCCCTGAGACATCCTGAAGGAGTTCGGTCTGTTTGAACCACATTCTTGTTACCCAGCACACTTTGGATGCCCACTAATTATCAGCTTGGGTGTCTCCCTTCCCCATTATACTGTAGGACCTTGAGGGTAAATAAAGATCATCTTTTAATGCATTCTTGGGTCTTCTGTACCGACCACATCCTGCTTTTTTTTTCTTTTTCAATTACTTTACGTTCAATATTATTTTGTATTCGTTTCAGGCCTGCTGCCTTTTCTAAGCATCTCACATTAACTCCTTTGAAAGACGAAACAACGAACAGCTGAAGTTTAATGTAGGATGTAAAATTACTTTGGATTTAACAACACAAACACAAGAACTACACATTGTGGGAACTGTTTTTGCACTGTCTCATTCCATTGTCACAACATTTGTCAGGTGTTACCAGACCGTCTGCAGTGGAGGCTACTTTTTATTAAGTGCCAGTTGTAGTCTGAAACTATGTTGCTTGACCCTTGGCCTGAGGATTCTTTCCACTCCACCGTAGCTATCGGAGGAGGGGTTGATTCCTTAAAGGATGGGCAGCTTTTGAACAACTGGAGTAAAGAAGCAGGAAAAAGCACCCCGGGCTAGGCGAGGGGTAGCGCAGTGTGTCCAAACGGAAAACTCAGGGAAGATACAAGCAGCACACACTGTGTACAGCAATGATGATGGGAACGTCAGCTCCGCTTCTTTCCGTTAACTCGGCCTCTTTCCATTACCTCGGTGTTCAAAATCGTTACGCAGCACCGGGTTTTGCTTCTAGCCCTGGTTCACTTACCTCGCGCTTCCTTCCTCCCTTCGCTCGGTTTGGTGCCAGCCTCTAGGACGCTTTAAGACCACCGGCAAGCCCCCAAAAGCTCCCATTGGCTCACCCGTCTCCAGAGGCTCCGCCCCCTCCGCGCTACGTTCTCGTTTCCGCTTCTCCTGCGCATGGGGCGTAGGCGGTCGGCCAAATGCCGACGTACTGCGGCGGGGCAGTCAAGCAGCCGGAAGCGGCCGGTCTTTCTTGGGATCCCACTGCCTTGTGGGACGGTGGAGGGTTTCTCCGGCCTCTGCAGGTTTTCCGATTCCTTTGCCCCGCCTCCTTCATCAAGTACGGAAGCTGACAAGGTCCGCGGGCAGCGATGGCGGCGCACCTTAAGAAGCGGGTGTACGAGGAATTCACTAAGGTGGTTCAGGTAAGCTCCGGAAGGAAAAGTCCCCGGACGGGTAGTGGGTTGGGGAAGGTTATCTACGCCGTAGGCACTTTTCCCAGAAAGTGCGCCACGAACTTGAGTTGAGCGCCGACTACTCTGATAGGCTGTTTGAGGGCACACTTTAGTGGGCGTGTTCGTTTGCCGCTGCTGTTAATATGATTAACTAATTTGTGCAGTCTGGCACTTAAAAAAAATTATTAGCAGAAACAAAAAAAACGCTTTACAATTTATGAGAATATCTTATCCGTTATTTTATTCAGGTTACATTATATCTGTCGTTTGACAGATGTGCGCTTAGAAACTTCTGGAGCGGGTACGAGGACACGGAACCAATTAGTGGCGGAGTCCCCCACCCCACGTCCGTTACCAAAAAAAAAAAAAAAAAAAAAGTGCCCTTCGGATGAATTGGCTGTGTGCAGAGCTCTAAGGGGTTGGAAGAGAAGTCTATGGAAATCCTCAAACCCCAGTCAAAGCTGGCGAGGGTCCCAGGCTTCATGGGGCTGTGGAACTTTGCGTTGGTGGGACATCTCACCCAGGAGGGAAGGCAGCACCTTCCTCCTCTGGACTTGCTTAAGGACTGGTGGCCCAGCCTCTGTCGGAACAATCAGTGATTCTCCGTATGCCGCCTCGTAGATGTCGCTAAAGTAGAAGTTGATCCCAAGACATCCCTTCTGTCATGCTTCACAGACTTGATGTGTAAACTAATCACCGGAGGATCTTATTAAAATGTAGATTCCGGCGGGGGAGGTGAGGCAATAATCTGTATTTCTGACAAGCTCCCAGTGGATGCCAGTGGATCAGTAGCAGCCTTAGAGCCACAGACCGCCCTTACATCCGTCTACTTGTAGAGTAGTAGCAAGACTTAGACCACCCAGCAGGATCCTTAAACATTTCATTCATTCCTTCAACAAGTTAATTGAGGGAATGAATGGTTACTATGCAACAGGTATAGTGAAAGTTGTTGAGCTACAGTGTCCAATACACATTAGGGCCCCTGTCCCCTAGGAGCTCATAGGCTAGTGGGAGAGAGAACAGCATATATGTGATTTATACTACAGAGAGATAATTGCACTGACAAATCAGGTCTTCTTTTTCAGCCCCCTCTTTCCATAAAAATTCCCTAGCCAAACTCCCTAGCCCTTCATGATTTGACAGTATTCCTTCTTTTTTGTTTTGTGGACTCATCTTCGTAGCATATTCCCATTGTCTTTACGCAAGTGATTCTCCTTATTCTTGTTGTTTTTTTTAAAATAACTTTGAGATTTAATCTTGACACTTTTTTTTGGCTCCTCTTTATGTGAAGTTAGTTTTCCTAAACTTTTAGAATTAGTCAAGATTAAGGAAAGTTTTACAGAGCTCCCTCTTCTGTGGCTTGCTTTCTGGAATTTTCTGGCTCTGTTTTCCTTGCCTACTTTAAAAAAAATTGTGGTAGAGCATACATAATATAAAATTTACCATTTTAACCAGTTCAGTGGCATCAAGTACAATCATTTTGTTGTGCAGTGTCACTTTCTTTCCAACACTTCTCAAGACTACTTATCCCTCCTTTAGCATGCCATGTGTTTGCCCATCTCCAAACTTTTGTACGTGTTGTCTCTTTTAGGTAAAATGGTTATCATTTTTCCCTTTTTTTTTCTTCTCCACCCAGTGGGCTTATATTTTTGCTTCAAGACCCAATTGAAACCTCAGCAAGAGTTTAGTCCCTTCCCCCCCTGCTTCTTTGGTACTTGGTTGTACTCATCTATTTGTAGCTATCACTCAGTTGTACTAGGTGTACATGTCTTCCTACTAGTCTGGGCTCTTTGAGGTCAGAGATAATGTCTGGTTCATTTTTGTATCTGCTCGATAGAGTATAGGGCCTGGCTCACTAAAATGTTATTGAGGTTGATCGGTTGTACATATTGGTTTGTCCTCCCCTTTATACACTCTTTAGGGAAAAAATACTTTCAGCTTTTGAGCTAACTTCAGCTCAGATAACACTGAAGACTGGATTTGTGTGGAATAGGATGGAAATGGGTAAGTGGTTATTGAAACCAAATTCCTCTGACTTCAAAGCCCCTGGTCTTTTTATCATGCCATGATAGGCAGAACAAAATGTTAGTGGACCTACTTTTCAGAGAAAGAAATGGAGACTTGGAAAAACTAAGTGACCTGCCCAGAGTTGTAGGAGTTAGTGAAAAGCAAAATTGGGGCTCATAGTCTTGTCTCTAATTCAGGGCTCTTTTTCCAATTCATAACACTGCTTTGTCCTAAGGCTAGGTCTATTACCTGAGTACATTATTTGGTATAAGGGCAAATTATTTCCGTCAAATGAGGTGAAGTAAAATTTGCAGACTCTGTGTTTTCAGTTAGATTTTCATGTCTTAACTTTTTTATCTCTTTGCAGCAGCAGGAGGAAATTGCTACTAAGAAACTCCGTCTAACAAAACCAAGTAAATCTGCAGCACTCCACATAGATCTATGTAAAGCTACTTCTCCAGCAGATGCTTTGCAGTACCTACTTCAATTTGCCAGGAAGCCTGTTGAGGCAGAAAGTGTGGAAGGAGTAGTCAGGATTCTCTTGGAACATTATTATAAGGTAAGATGGTTTTGAGGACCTGGTGGGAATATGTATAAGAATTGTATCATGTCTGCAGAATGGGTTAATGTTGCAAAATAGACAAGAAAGCACTTATTCAGCAATCTTTTACTGAGTGTCTTCCATGTACTAGGCATTGTGGATAGAGATAAAAAAGATGTAAATCCTGTCCTCAGAAGCTTACAGTATTTAGAGCCCTCGGTTGACCCAGGGTTTCTGCTGGCTTTTCCAGACTTCCCCTTCCTCTACCACAAAACTCAGCACCCTGGATGGTCACTAGGTAAATACTGTGCACTGATATACCTGCCTCCAGTGCTCTCCTTCAGCCTACGCACATGCAGCGCCAAATACCCATCTCTGGAATTAAACAGTTATAAATATTTTGCCAAATTTGCTCCCTCTATTTGTTTTCCTGAAGTTTAAAAAATATAATATTTTGCCTGGCCGGGCGTGGCTCAGCGGTTGAGCGTTGACCTAGGATCCAGGCGATCAGGGTTCGATTCCCAGGCAGGGCACATGCCCGGGTTGTGGGCTGCAGCCAATCAATGACTCTCTCATCACTGATGTTTCTATCTCTCTCTCTCCCTCTCCTTTCCTCTCTCTGAAATCAATAAAGACATATTTAAAAATATATATATATATATATATAAAATATTTTTGCCTAAATAATTCAGTAAATATCTCTTAAAAAGGAACTATAAAAAACAACGATAACCACCTAGTCACATCAAGTAAAACTAAATAATTATTTAATGTCATCAACTAGTCCATATTCATATTTCTTTAGTTCCCAAAATATGCTTTTATAATTGATTTGTTCAAATAAAAATGCAGACAGTGTCCATACATGGCATTTGCTCTTTTTTAAATTTAGAAGAATTTTTTTACTTTGGTGACATTGACCTGTTGAAGAAACTCAGTCAGTTGTTTTGTAAAATGTCTTGTTTTCTGAATTTATTTCCTTCCTTGGGTGTTAATTTGCTCCTCTATCTCCTCTCTGTATTTACTCTAACTACAAGTTAGATCTATTTGTTAGATTCAGGTTAAGCATATTTTTGAGAATTTTAAGAATATTTTATAGATAGATGATTTGTATTTCATATTGTATCTGCCAGGATGCATATAATGTCTTGAAGTCCTACCTTGCAAAAGCTTATCTTTTTTTCTTCAATCTCCCTTCTTTCCATAAACTATCTTTATTTAAATCTTTTATGTCATATAAAGGTCCTTTTCTTTACATATATAATATTCTAGCTCAATCAGAATATTTGCAGTTTTCCAAAGACCTTGTGTGTTTTCAGAAATCAGTGCCTTTTCACATGCTGCTCCCTCAACTTAGAACCCCTCTCCCTGCCCCTGCCCTCTAATCTGATCTGCTGTTTTCACTGCCAAGAATATTCTTTCCTCAGAGTCTTTACACTTACGTTGTCTTCTGCCTGGAACACTTCCCTTAAATGTTCATATGTCTGCTTCCCACACTTCATTCAAGTCTTTGTACTCAGACACCACTTTTTCGTTAAGGCCTTCCTCTATCCCTTTATTTGAAATTGAAACTGCCTGTCCCCCCCCCCCAGCACTTCCTAGCCTCCTTCCTTGATTTTGTTTTCTCCATAGCACTTACCATCTTTTAATATTCTAAATGTTTTTCTCATTTAATTTTACCTTGTCCGTTTCCTCATACTGGAACGTAAACTGTGCTTTAACAGCATTTTTGTTTGTTTTTTTAAACAGTGTGTGGTGAAATAAATATTTGATGGAATGAATACTTTTGTGATACTTTTTACTCAATTAAAAATTGCTTATTATATATCGGGCATTGTTCTGGGCACTGGACAGTATCCTGTTAGCACATTTATTAGCTCTTGCTATTGTCTGTGTGTCAGACTTTGAGCCCCTAAATTCAGAGACTACAAATTTATTAATTACTGTCCTAGTGCCTGGCAAGGTAGAGGAACATTGTAGGGGCTTAATAAATGTTTCCCTCATGTTTTACATGAGTGAAATCAGAATTCTGCTCTCAAGAACTTTCTAGTCTCTTAGTGATCTATTTTAGTTATCCCCCTATTTTAAAGCACTACTTACCAATTATTATTACTATGTACTAATATAACTCTATTACCAATAATCATCTGTAATAATTTTTCTAAGAGCAGTTAGCATTTAATATAGCTTGTTGGAGTTTATAAAGCTCTTTCCACATGTAATAGTTTATTTAATCCTGATGGCAACATTATTGTTATCCCTGAATTCCAGATAAGGAACTAGATTTAGAATAGTTTAGTATCCAAGGTCACCCAGATAAGTAAATGGAAGGTCTGGATTTGAATGTAGGGTGTTTTTCCCCCCTGAACTTTTTGTTATGGAACATTTCAAATACATACATATATATATATATATATATATATGTATATGCGCGCACGCACACACACACGCATATGTACACGTAGAGAGAATAGTTTAATTCCCATGTACCCATTATCCAGCTTTCACCATTATCATTTCATGGCCAAGCTTGTTTCATTCCCAGCCCTCTCCATCCTCACTGTCCATTTCCACTTCCTCTACTCTGACTGTTTCCACCAGATTCTTGTGGGAAAAAAATCCTTGGCATCTTTATCATTTTATTCATAAATTTCACTCTGTATCTCTGAACAATAAAGACTCTTTTAAAACAATCACAATACCATTATCATGTCTAAAAAAAATTGAATTCAGGTATTCTGATATCAGACCCCATGCTCTTTAACCAGGTCATGCTGCTTACATTGGTCTAGCTGATTCTAGCTACAAAAGAAGTGAGGGAGGGATGCCAAATGGGTCCACTTCTAGACTGATGGCCATAGCATTTGTTTACCCTTTTGCCTGTTTTGTGCAGAAATGTGGTATCTGGTATTTTAGTAGATAAATTACCTTGACTTCTGCTTTTCTTCTCTAAGCCTGTCTGTGGTTAGGCAGCATCTGAATGATGAGGGCTCTTCATTACATGACTGTGCTAGTTGCTGGGGAGGATGTACAACTATGAGTCATGCTCCTTATCCCCTAGGGACTGGAAGTGTAGTTGGCAGACCAAATAATATATGTTGCATATAGACAGTAAGGGCTGAAGTTACTTATTTGTTCATTTTTTTCATTCACTCAAAATATTCTGAATATTAATTCTGTGGTAGGCTTTGTGCTTCACATTGGCAATACAGAGATGAATAGATGACCCCTGATCTGAGCTTAATTGGGTAGGTAAGACAATAAATGGATAATAATACAGGGTTATAGGTGCTCTGAAATCTGAGGCAGGTTATGATGTTGCCTCAAAGAAGAGGGTAATTTCTATTTGGGAGCATGGGCCTAGAAAAGCATTATTTAATAGTAGTGATGCTTGCAGTGAGTCTTAAAAAAACAGATTTTTGGCCATTTGGAAAACAGGAGGAAAGGCATTTTAGAGAAAAGGAGCAGTTGTGAGCAAAGGCATGCAGATGTGAAATAGCCTGTAATGTTAGAAGTTGGGCTGGTATAGATTTTAGGTTGAGAGCTCTTTAAGAGATAAGACTAGAAAGATTGAAAGGGGTATGATTCTGAAGGGTCTTGTGCTCTACTTTGTGGGTTTTGTTTTAGACATGTCACTCTGTGCACAGTATGCAGGATGAAGGAGTTGGATGAGGGCAAGACAGGAGTTAAAGTGACCAACTAGGAGACTGATAAGTCTGAAGCAATTTGAAAGCCTGAACCAAGACAGTTTTAATGGTGAGAAGAGCAGTTATTAGAGAGGGCTTCCCTGGAGGCAGTTTGTTTTAAGCATAGGTGCAAAGGAAATGATTTATGTGTTTCAGTAGAAGGGGTAGTAGGGGATTGTTTGAGAGAGAAGAACTTGAATAAAGTATCCAGATGGATAAAGAATGTCTCTAGGCTAGATACTCTTGTATTCATTTTATTCCCATTCTTTCCTTTTTGCCTCCCCCTTACCTGCTAAGTTTACTACTGCTTTCTGCAGCTCCCTTGTGTTTGGGAGGTCTGTGACTCCATTCCAGACCATTGAAAAGCTATATAGCTCTTCTCCTATTCTCTCTCACTGCAAGGTTAGGGTATTTGACTAGTCCATTGTCTCTGAAAGACAGTTACTTGATTCTGTGATGTTATTTCAATGATTTCAAGTCAATAAAAGAATTGGCTTTTTATTTCTATTCAAAACTGAAATCAGTATCTCCTTCCATTCTCAAGGAAATGGTGGCACTGCCATTAATATAGACTCTTTTTTTAAAAATATTTAGCATTTCTGAATAATAATATATTTAACATATTATTGCATTTCTTTTTTCCCTCTAATAGGTAAAATGCTTTGCCAGGTACTGTATGTGAACAGCTAAAAGGAGAGCTAAATTAAAAACTCATTAATATAGACTCTTAAATCAGAAACCTGAGAAGATCCTTTATACCTTCCTCGTCTTCACCCTTTCCTCTTCCCATATTTCCTTCCTCACCAAGTATTGTTGATTTTACCTTCTAAATATCTCTCGAGGCCAGCTACCTCTCTGTTTCTACTGTTGACCTCAGTAATCCAAGTAACTACCATTTAAACCTACACCCCTAAAAACAATGATTTGTCATTTTTTTTAAATGTCATATAATTAGAGAATACAATATGTATCTTTTCATGTGTGGTTTTTACTTAAAATCCTGTTTGTGAGATTCATTTACATTGTTGACTATAGCTATAGTTCATTCATTTTTACCACAGTATAAGATTTCATTGTATGAATGTACCATAATTTATTTTTCTATTCTATTACTGATAGATATTTAGGTTGTCCCAGTTTTTAACTATTATAAGAAATACTTTCATGAACATTTCTGTATAGCTCTCTTAGTATATGTGGCTTGCATTTCTGTATGGTAAATACCTGGGAGTAGAATTACTGAGCCAGCTGTTTTCCAAATTGGTAGTACCAATTCACACTCTTGTTAGTACTGTATGAGAATTCCAATTGCTCCACATGCTTGTCAACAGAATTGTCCATCTTTTTTCTTTTGACAGTTCTTATGGATGTGTAGTATATCTTCGTGGCCTTAATTTGCATTCCTTAGTTTACTAATGAAGCGGAGCAACTTTAATATGTTTAATTGACCATTCATATATCCTTTTGGGTAATGCCTATTTATGTCTCTTGCCTATTTTTACTTGGTTTATTGTTTTACTTGTTGCTTTGTGGGAATTCTTTATATTCTGGGTACAGGGTACAAGTTTTTTTCTCCTTGATTTTGGATAATAATTTTTTTTCAATTATAGTTGACATACAATATTATATTAGTTTCCGGCTTACAACATAGCGAATAGACATTTATGGGTACAAGTTCTTTAATGGCTATATGTGTTATAAATATTTTCTCCTTTTCCAGTCCCTTAATGTTATATTTTGATGAAAAGAGGTTCTTAATATAGACTAATTTGATAGTCTTTTCATTTATATTTTGTGTTTTTCTTGTCTGATATAAAAAGGGTTTATCTCTTTTGAGCTTATTAAGACATTTTGCTACATTGTTTCTAGAAACTTTATTATTTGCTTTTCACACATGGAATTGATTTGTGTATGTTGCTTGGGTTTATAGAAATCCAAATGTCTCAGCACCTTTTATTGAAAAGAATGTTCTTTCCTCATTGCTCTGCAGTACCACCTTAGTTGTCAATCAAGTGTCTAGATGTGAAAGGTATGTTTCAGGCCTTTGTCTATTCTTATGCCAATACCATGCTGTTTGAGCATAACATTATAATAACTTTGACATCTGATAGGACAAGCTCTCCCACCTTGCTCTTCTTTAAGAATATTTTAGTTATTCTTGATATTTTCATTTCTTTATAAATTTTGAAATAAACTTGTAAAATTCTGTTCCCAAACAGAAAAATCTTATTAGAATTTTGCATTAACTTTGTAGTCCAGAGGGAGTTTAAGGATCGACATTTTACAATTTTGACCTATCCATGAACACGGTATACCCTTATTATTTTAATACCGTTTTATAGTTTTTTGCATAAAGGTTTTGTACATCTTTCTGTTAGTTATTCCCATATATTTAATGTTTAATGTTATTGTAAATAATATATTAAAAATTTTTTATTTTCTAAGAGTATATAGCTGATATTCAGAAATGCAGTTGATTTTTCTTTTTATAAATATGTCTTTACTGATTTCAGAGAGAGAAAGAGATAGAAACATCAATGAGAGAGAGTAATTGATTGGCTGCCTCCTGCACACCCCTTACTGGGGATTGAGCCTACAACCCAGGCATGTGCCCTGACTGGGAATTGAACCGCTATCTTCTGGATCATAAGTCGATGCTCAACTGCTGAGCCACTCCGGCCTGGCAATGCAATTGATTTTTGTTTAATAATCTTATATCTAACAACCTTGCTACGTTTATGTAATAATTTTAATAAATTCTGCATAGATTATTTTGGATTTTTTTACAAGCAACATATGAGCAAATAATGGCTTTGTGTGATATTACTATAGCAATACCACCTATCTCCTGATTAAAGTTTGCATGGCATGCCCAGTTCTGGCTTTTATTTTAATCATTTTGATAGCTTTTTGTTTTAGATATGAGCCATGTAAACAACATGTGGTTAGTTGTTGTTGTTGTTTTTTAAATCTGATCTGACAATTTTTATTTTTTAATTGGAGTACTTCATTACATTTAATGTAGCTATTGATATATGTGAGTTTAAACCTACCCTTTTATTTAATGCTTTCCGTTTGTCTTATACACTCAGTGTTCTTTTTTTCTCTCTTTCTTGACATCCTTTAGATTGATTCTATTTTAAGTTCTCTCTTCCATCTCTCTTTATTAGCTTGGGAGTTATACATCCTTTTACACTTCTTTTACTGGTTAACCTAGATATTACAACATGAACTCTTGACTTTTCAAGATCAAATATTAAATGGTACTTTTATGTTCTGTGGACAGTGCAAGCATTTTTAACTCCATTTATCCACCTTCCTGACTTACATGTGAGTATAATTGTATACTTTAACTCTCCATTTTTCCCTCTAGGAGACTTTGTTATTTTACTTTATTTTTTATTTTTTTCTTGTTTAATTGAGAAATAATTGACATACATCACTGTATAAGTTTAAGGCATAAGAATGATGGTGTGATTTACATATATAGTTAAATTATTACCACAGTAGGTTTAGGTAACATCAGTCATTTCATATAGATACAATAAAAAGAAAAGAAAAAAGAAAAAAATTCTCCTTGTGATGAGAACTCATAGGATTTACACTCTTAACAACTTTCCTATATATCTTATTGCATTGCTAACTATAGCCATTATGATGTATAGTATATCCCTAGTATTTATTTTTTTATTACTGGAAGTTTGTACCTTTTGATCACATTCCTCCAATTTCCCCTCCCTCTACGACCTCCACCTCTGGTAACCGTAAGTCTGATCTCTTTTTCCAAGTTTTTTTTTCATAGCTTCCACATAAAAGTGAGATCATACAGTGTTTGTCTTTCTCTGTTGGACTTATTTCACTTAGCATAATACCCTCTAGGTCCATCCATGTTGTCGCAAATGGCAAGATTTTATTCTTTTTTCTGGCTGAGTATTCATTTTATATATATGTATATATGTGTACACACACACACATATGTATGCACAAACACACCACATTTTCTTTATGCATCTGTCTGTCAGTGGACACTTAGGTTACTTATCTTGGCTATTGTAAATAATGCTGCAGTGAACACAGGAATGCATGTATCTTTTTAAATTAGTTTTGTATTTTTTTGGATCAATACCCAGAATTAGAATTGCTGAGTCATACGGTAGTTCTGTTTTTAATTTTTTTAGGAGCCTCCAAACTGTTTTCTGTAGTGTCTGCACCAATTTGCAATCCCACTAAAAGTGCACAAGGTTTCCCTTTTCTCCACATCCTCACCAACACTTGTTCGTTGATTTATTGATGATAACCATTGTAACAGGTGTGAGGTGATAACTCATTGTGGTTTTAATTTGCATTTCTCTGATGATTAGTGGAGATACTGAACATCTTTTCATATGTCTATTGCCCATCTGTATGTCCTCTTTGGAGAAGTGTCTATTCAGTTCCTTTGCCCATTTTTTAATTGGATTGTTTGGGTTTTTTTGGTATTGAGTAATATGAGTTCTTTATAAATTTTGGGTATTAGCCCTTGATCAGATGTATCTTTGGCAAGTATCTTCTTCCATTCAGTAGATTGTCTTTTGTGTTGTTGGTGGTTTCCTTCGCTGTAAAAAAAAACCTTATTTCAGGAATTTAGATGATTCAGATCTGAGCTATAGTCCCTATCAAAGTCTATGTATTTTTGTTTCACCTGTACTTATATTGTTGTATCTTTTGAGGTCCCAATCCAATGGGGTTTATTATTTATTAGGCTGCCCCTGCTTCCCCTTCTACCTTAAGCCTTACACTGTAGTCATTGCTCCCTTGGCCTCACGTGGCTGTCTGAAGCACTATTTACTTTGCCTCTCATCCATCCATCCCCTCACCTCCCCCAGTTGGCAGAACCTTAAGAAAAAGCAGCCCCCAATTCCAGGTGAACCTTCGTGGGTTTGTTACCTTCCTTATATGATCTTCATTCTTTAATTCTTCATTTATCTTTTAGTTTTCTAATACCTTCAAATACACACACACACACTCTTCTTTTTTGGCATCCTTAGTACTTTTCTAGTTTACTCAGCAGGAATGTGGGTCTGAATTGTCTAGTCTGCCCTTATCAGAAGTGAGTCTTGCCATTGCCTTTGTCTGGACCTTTGCAATATACTCTTACTCTATCTCTCTGTCTAGTTTTGCGCCTTCCATTCCAATCATTATATTAATACTGGACTGGTATTTCAAGATGACTTTCCCAAGGTTATATATACATGGTAAGTGGTGTGCCAGGATTCTAGGTCTTCTGACTTTATAACTATTGCTCCTTCTCCTGCTGAGGCCTCCTTATTGTGCTCAGTTACCTGTTTAGGAACTTAGGATGCTGTGTTACATACTTGAGAACAGGGGATAAACAGAAAGACATGGTTCTTTTGTCTTTGGGGGAAATTTCTCACCATAGGAATCTTTGTGCAAATTAGAGGCTACCTCCCAATATTGAAACTAAAAGGGCCAGACTACTCATTTCTTAGTCTTGCTTGTCCTATACCTAGAGACCAGGCACAAGACCTAGACCCAGTTAATTAGATTTACCTGCCCCAAACTTCTGATGAGGATCTGGTGATCCAAAAAACAAGTAGATTGAAAATTTTTTTTTCTGGTGATAGCATTGGTAGCTGCAGCACCCAATTTCCAGGGGCTCTAAGAGCAAGGTGCTGGCAGCAATGTTGGGTGGCCAGTGTTGGTAGTGCAAGTTGGTGCAACTCATGTCTAACTGCACAGGAGACGAAAGGTACTTTTAATCCCCAAAGCACATTTCTGGTTAGAATTTAATACATGAGGAAGGCATAAAAAAGTTCCCATTCACTTTGCAGTACTTGGCTGTAATATATGGATTAAGAAAGCTCTCTCTTCTGAAGCATATGAAATTAAAGCCTTAGAATACTTGGATTATTGGATCTCTTTTGAAATGTTAGTTTCCCATGTTCTCTTTTTGGTTAGCTGAGAGTAGAGCATCAAGGTAATAATAGCTTCTTTTGTTTCAGGAGAATGATCCATCTGTGAGACTGAAAATTGCATCATTATTGGGGTTATTGTCAAAGACTGCAGGATTTTCACCAGACTGTATTATGGATGATGCCATTAACATCCTGCAGAATGAAAGTAAGTTGCAATTTAAAAGCTGTACAATTAGAGCAGAAATCTTTAGTTCCTTTTGTATAGAATTTAAAACAAAATATTGTGTTGGTATTCAAAAGGAATTTGAGGATGATTCGATAAAACCATGTACATATATTTACCAAGTGACCTATGCTTAAAGTATTTTACATATGATAGAAGATAGATGTTATTGTCCCTATTTTATAGGCGGGGAAACTGAAGTTCAGAGAAGTTAATTAACTTGTTAAAGGTTAAGTAGTATGGGACAGAGGTGATGTTTTGTTGACTGCACATTAACTCAGAAGCCATGAGAGGTGCTTTCCTGGTCATGTGTGGTCTCTCATAGTTCAGTCCCTATAAAAGTGACATCCCCCAGGTCTCACATGTTGTTGCTTTTTCTATTTGTTCCTTGTTGATGCCCAGTAACATTATTTCTGTGTTTAGGTGAAATGGAAAAATACTTCACCTTTTTAATGTTCTTGATCATTTGTCTGGGTTTGTTTTTGTTTTTTAATGTACAAGATTATGTTATAGAGTTAGTTTAATATTTAAAAAAGAAATAAAAAAGAAAAGTATTTTGGCCCTGGCCGGTGTGACTCCATTGGTTGGAGCATCGCCCTGTGTACTGAAAGGTAGTGGTGGTTTCAATTCCTGGTCAGGGCACATACCCACGTTTTGGGTACAATCCCCAATCAAGTAGGTGTGGGAGGAAACTGATCGATGTTTCTCACATAGATGTTTCCCTCTCTCTCTGTCCTCCCTCCTCTCTCTAAAAATCAATTTAAAAATATTTTTTTAAAAAGAAAAGTAGTTTATAAAATATACAGTCAAGCATGGATCAGTCTGATGAATCTCACAGGGAAGGTGGGTGTGGGTGGGTGGGGAGAGATTAACCAAAGAGTCTGTATGGGTATATACATAACCCATGGACACAGACAATAGTGTGGGGTGGAAGGGGTCAATGGGGAAAAAAAGGGGACATCTGTAATATTTTGAACAATTAAAATAATAATAAAATAGTAATACCTCTTAAAATAAAATAAAATAAATAAAATAAACTATACAATCAAGATATCTCATGGCCATCCTGGCCTGGTGGCTCAGTTGGTTGGAGTGTCATCCCACACACCAAAAATGTTGTGGGTTCGATTTCTGGTCAGGGCACATACCTAGGTTTTAGGTTCTATCCCCGGTCAGGGCATGTCTGGAAGTCAACCGATCGATATTTCTAACATTGATGTTTCTCTCTCACATCTGTGTTTCTCTCTATCTCTCAGATTAATAAACATCCTCGAGAAAGGATTAAATAAAAAGATATCTCATGGCATATTAAAGGGGAAAAATTTTTTTTTTTTTTTTTTGGTGAATCCTCACGCGAGGATATTTTTTTCTGTTGGGTTTTAGAGAGAGTGGAAGGGAGGCAGGGAAGGAGAGGGGGACAGGGAGAGAGAGAAAGACAAAAACATTGATCATTGATCATTGATGTGAGAGAGACAAATCCATTGGTTACCTCCCCCATGCACCCTGACCTGGGGCCAGGGATTGAACCTGCAACCCAGGTATGTGCCCTTGACCTGGAATCAAACCCGTGACCCTTTGGTGGGCCGGCTGACATTCTAACTGCTGAGCCACACCTGCCAGGGCTAAAATCTTAATAGCAAAAATAAAGAAAGAAACCTTTTATTGCTATTTCTGAAAATATTGTAATTTGTTTGAATTAGTTGTGGTTTTAGAGAATAGTTTTATTTCATTTGGGGTATATGTATATAAACAAATGTGGCTATTTAAATATTGGACAACATTTAGTCTATAAACTTTCGAGGTTATGAGAGAAATAAAGGGCCAGTGAACTCAGAGACAATCTAAATTTATTTATTGTGCAACTGTTTAGTGTTAACAAATACCTTACATATGTGGCTCATTGGCTGAAGTTGAGAACTTTTTAAAAATTTTGTTAGAAACATCTTTATACCAAAATTGTACTTGTATTGAATTTTGACCAACGACTTTTTTTAATCCTCACCTGAGGAGATGTGTGTGTGTGTATTTTTAATACGTCTTTATTGATTTCAGACAGAGGAAAGGCGAGATAGAGAGAGATAGAAACATCAATGATGAGAAAGTCATTGATCTGCTGCCTCCTGCATGCCCCCCATTGGGGATCGAGCCCGCAATCCGGGCATGTGCCCTGACCGGGAATTGAACCACGATCTCCTGGATCATAGGTTGATGTTCAACCACTGAGCCATGCCAGCCAGGCCTGAGGATATGTTTTTATTGATTTTAGAAAGGGGGGGAGAGAGGGAGAGAGAAAGAGAAAGAGAAGCATTGATGTGAGAGAGAAACATCGATTGGTTGCCTCCTGTATGCATCTGGACTGGGGATCAAACCCACAACCCAAATATGTTCCCTGACCAAAAATCAAACCCGCAACCTTTTGGTGTCTGGGATGATGTTCCAACTGACTGAGCTACCCAGCCAGAGGTCAACTGAAGACTTTTAATTCACAGTAAACAATGAAAGTATTTTTAAAAAATTTTATTGAGAGGGGAGTCTGTGTTATTGTAATGCCAATGTAACCACATTAAACAAAGTTTTTTAAAAATTTCTGTTTCCATAAAAATTTATTTTACATACTACCCTTTACTTATATACATTTTATATGGTTGTACTTATAGTGAATGGTGTACTATTTTGTGTCTTACTGTTTTCACTTAACATTACATACGATTTTTTCCATGTTTCTACATTACCTTCATAATATTTATGGTGTTGATAATATATTAAATACCCATAGGAACAATAGCATTTTTCTAATTTTTCGCTCTTGAGGATAGTGGCAAAAAAAATCAATTTCTTTTAAAATAACCAAAATAATTACATTGCCTTAATACAGAAGCATCCTTTTTTTCCATAGAAAGTTCTTGAAGTAGAGCTATCTATATGCATGCAAGGATTTCAGTTCATCAGATGTATGAGTTCTGTAACTCATGGGTAAGCACTAGGCAAGGCACTTCGATGGTGTTATGTATATATGCTTTTCTAGTACGTTTTATACCACTAATGATAACACAAAGCTTGTTTTAGAGAAGGTATAATCAGAATACTGTGAAGCAGAGGAGAGAGTGAGATCAGTGTTGACTGATGGGAATTGAGAAAGGCTTAGTGGGGAGATGGATTTGGAAAGTCAGAGATGGGCATAATAGTGCCAAGAAGGAACATTATGATAAAGGTAGAGAACTGGGAAAGTGCAAGAGGTATTTGAAGAACTGAATTGTTTTGTGAGAGATCAGCAGGGAGTAAGGGGCTTTAGAGGAAAACAATGGTAATTGGTTTGAAGCCAAAGGATAGGTAGTCTTGAGTGCTGAGGATTTTGAATGTTATTTTGGAGGCAGTGGGAACCATGTAAAGTTTTTCTGAGCAAGGGCATGAAATGATCAAGTGTAGTTCTAGAAGGATAATTTGGTGGTTCTGAGGAATTTGGTTTGATGAACTAGGTGGCTTAGAGATGTTGAGGATTCATTATTATCCATGTGGAGATGTCCACCCAACCTGCAGTTACAGTGTAGGTCTAGAACTCAGGAGAGAGGCTAGGATTTAAGACTTAGATTACGTTTTTGATTTAACAGAGGCAAGAGTTAAGCTTAAAAAGATTTAGCTAGCTTTTCTTGGATGTTATACAGAATCATCTTTTTGAAGAAATAAATTATAGGGTGGTGTTGGAGATTTTTTTCACCTCTCTTCTATTTTCTCTCATTACCTTCTTTTTTTTAAATCACAAATAGGATTTTTTATTTGTCACCATTAAATGTCTGAAATTTTCAACAGATTATTGGACTGGGGGCTCATATCCATCAGCTCATTCAACTTTAGTGCCTGTCTTTTCCCCAGTAGCTTTTCCAGAACTGCTACCTTCACCATGAAGTTCCATGAGTTTTCCTAAATTAAACTTGGGCTTCTTCAGCATTTTGACTTTTCTAAGAAAGTGTGGAGCAAATAAATAGATTGGCAAGTGTTTTCTGTGTCCTTGAATTAGTCAAGCACTAAACATTTTTGGAACACTTTGGCCAACCTGTGGAGGATTCAAATACAGGGTGTCCCAAAAAAATGTATATACACTTTAATAGCTGACAGCTTAATTGATGTTTCTTTCTTTTCAGATTTAATCCATTGGAATTAATAATTATTCAAAGTGCGTATACATTTTTTGGGACACACTATTTCAATGTGGTCCCTTTAGGAACAGGCTTTAGTTGAGGGGAATCAAGGATCAAACAGTAGAATGTAGCTGACAAAAAACCTATATCCTTTACCTAAGTAAACTTAGTTTCTTTAGTAATCTTCTTTTGAAATTCTATAACACAACTTTCCATCTTCCTTTCTAGAGTCTCATCAAGTCCTAGCTCAGCTGTTGGACACTTTGCTTGCAATTGGCACCAAACTCCCAGAGAATCAAGCTGTCCAGATGCGATTAGTTGATGTAGCCTGCAAGGTAAGAGAATAATGGTTAGACACAGGATTGCTTCTTTCTTTTTTTTAATCCTCATCAGGGGATATTTTTTCCATTTATTTTTTGAGAGAGTGGAAGGGAGGGAGGTAGAGAGGGAGAGAAAGAGAGAGGAAGAGAGAGAGAAACCTCACTGTGAGAGAGACACATTGATTGGTTGCCTCCTGACTTGGGCCGGGAATGGAACCTGCAACCCAGGTACATGCCCTTGTGCACTTGAGCAGGAGTAGAACTTGCGACCCTTTGGTGCTCAGGCTGATACTCTAACCACTGAGCCATACTAGCCGGGGCACGATTGCTTCTTTCTTGAACTGTTTGCATTATCTGTTAGTGTGAGCTATTCTACAATGTAAATTTGTAACTGAGAATTGCCAAAGACTCTTAATGGTTTTAAGAGCTATCTAATTTTGTTGTTTCTTGATGTTAGATTAGGAATAAAGCTGAGTAATTTGTTAGAAAATGAACTTCCTTTTTTCCCCAAAAGAAAAGAATTCTAGTAGTTACCATGTATATTGTGTCAAATATAAGCACTCTCCTTATTATTGTACCTTATATCCAGTTTTTCAGTTGTTCCTCACAATCCTTTAGGTAAGTGTTATCACTGTTTATAAAGATGGGAATTGAGATTTAGGGAGTTTAACATATCCAAGTTTTTTTTTTTTAATATGTTTTTATTGATTTTTAGAGAGAAAGGAAGGGAAAGGCAGAGAGAGAGAGAGAAATATCAATAATGAAAGTCATTGATTGGCTGCCTCCTTCATGCACCCTACTGGGGATCGAGCCCGGAACCTGGGCGTGTGCCCTGACCAGGAATTGAACCAGTTATCTCTCGGTTCAACTGCTGAGCCACACCAGCCAGGCTATCCAAGTTTTTATAGTTAGGAACTTGCAAACCAGGGTATAAACTCTGGTTTTTCTGATTCCAAAGCTCATGTTCTTTTTATTTTGCTTTGTTGCCTCAATGAACAGACCAACTAGACCCAAACAAGTGTTTAGGAAATGTGCTTGTTTTTAAGTTAATTTTTTCTGATTATGAAAGAAATACACATTAGTTGTGCCTTTTGACTTAATTTGGAACTTTTAATTAGCTGCCTTTTGTACATAACAGCAGCTCCTAACCCTTGTAGAATTGGTTTTACTTTTAATTGTTGTGATAAATTGATTTTGAAGTTATAAGAAGACAAATATGTTAGAATTGTAGAAGAGTATTATATTCATAGAATTAGAACACTACTTCTGTGCCCCAGGAAAGAGTGTTCAAGTTTTCTTAATAAACAACAACAAAAAACAAACACAAAACACTTTGACAATAATATTAAGATCCTATGTGGAAAAAAGTGGGGATTGTATGTTTGAGAGAGTAAGTATATCTTCCTGTAAGAGAATACATATATATATATATATATATATATATATATATATATATATATAATTGTGAGGTTGTGCTTGTGAGAAAGGTGTTGTTCTAAGTGAGTTGTTATGCTTGAAGTGGCAGTTTCTTAAATTTGATTTAAATAAACTTTTTATTATAAAAATTTATACTCATAGAAACTTTGGAAAGAAAACGAAAGGTATAAAGAAAAAACTACACTCATAATTCACTACCCAAAGTGACCATTATTTGTCTTTTGATGTATTGCTTTCTGATTTTTTCCTGAATACAGATTGTTTACTACTTTTTAAACACATAGCTGTAATCATATTTTATATACTATTTTGCTTTTTGTTCTTTTACTAACATTAGAGCGGAAGTATTTTCCTTATATTATAAATGTTCTGTAAACATTTTTAATGGATGCATGATATTTTGAAAAACAATAGAATTCAAATATCAGAGTACATCACAAGATGTAAGGGTAAATACTGTTTTGTTAAATTTTCTGTGTATATATTTGTGTGAGTACTATGTTGCAATATAATGGCTATTTCTTACTGTGGGCCTCAGTCTACAAAGTTTAAAAGACAGAGTTCCACACCATATTATGACCTACTGTGCAACCTCATTTCATTAAGGTATTTTTATTTCCTATTATTGCACTTTGTAAATAACTTATTTTAGTAGCTTTGGACTAGTTATGAGAAAGAGATAACTGATACTTTGTTTAAAATGCTGGTGAGGCCCAGCCAGTGTGGCTCAGTGGTTGAACTTTGCCCCACAAACCAAGAGGTCATTGGATTGATCGATTCCCAGTCAGGACTGGATCAGTTCCCAGTCAGGGCACATCCTGGGTTGCAGGCTGGATTCCCAATGGGGGGTGTGCAGAAGGCAGCCTATTGGTGCTATTTCTCTCTCATTGATGTTCCTATCTCCCTATCCCTCCCCCTTCTTCTAAAAAAAAAAATCAGTAAAAACATTTTTAAAAAAAATGCTGGTGAGAAGAGATAAATTGAAAAAAGATTAATAGTACTAAGTGTTGACAAGGATGTGGCAAAACTAGAACACTTTTAGAATACTGGTGAAAGTGTAAATTAGTCAAATTAGTATAACTGTTTTGGAAAACTATTTGGCAGTGTCTTCTTAAACAACATATGTATGTTCTATGACCTAGCAATTCCACTCCTAAGTATATATACAACAAAAACGTGAAGGTGTACACCAAAAGCCACATTCAAGAATAATCATAGTAGCATTATTCAGAGTAGACAAAAACTGGAAATAACCCAAATATCCATCAACAGTAGAAAGGACAAATGGATTGTGATGTATTCACATGGGATGCTATGCAGTAATGAGAATGAATGAATCATAGCTATAATGCCATATTATGCTCTCTAATCTCACAAAGATAATGTTAAGCAAAAGCCAGACACTATTTGATTTTATAAAGTACAAAAATAGGCAAAATAAATCTCTGTGTTAGAAGTTAAAATACTGGCTATTTTTGGTGGTGGTGGAATAGTTACTGGGAAGGGGCACCAGGGGCTTGCTGGGGCATTGGACATGTTCTGTTTCTGTTTTTTTTTAAAAAATATATATTGATTTCAGAGAGAGGAAGGGAGAGGGAGAGAGAGAGATAGAAACATCAATGATAGAGTCATTGATCTGCTGCAGCCCGCAACCCGGGCATGTGCCCTGACTGGGAATCGAACCCCGATCTCCTGGATCCTAGGTCGATGCTCAACCGTTGAGCCACACCCGGCTGGGCAACATGTTCTATTTCTTTATCTGGGTGCTTGTTATATGTGTGTATTCATTTTGTGAAAGTTGAGTAGTACACTTAAAATTTTTATATATTACTGTATGGATATTAAAAGTTTTAAAAATTTAAATTTCTGTTTTGTTTTTAGATTTGATAGCAAATAAAATGCAATTTAAGAGGCCATTTTTAAAGTACCCACTCCTACTTTTACAAGGCAAAATGCCAGTTGATGGGACTATGGTGGTAAACAAATGGGAGTCTTATTTTTTATTTTCTAAGGACTTATGATTCTTTTTGGAGGACACACACTCAAGTAACATGATACTAGACAGGCTATGGTGAGAATATAGTGTTCAAAGTCATTCCTGAAGCTGATAGAATGCTTTTGTTTCTGTTTTTTTATTTTTATTTTTAAGGTATCTTAATCATGTCCTTTATTTCTCTCTTTTCTTTTTATAGCACCTGACAGATACTTCCCATGGTGTAAGAAATAAGTGCCTGCAATTACTTGGCAATCTTGGCTCTTTGGAGAAAAGTGCCACAAAGGATGCTGAAGGCCTAGCTGTCAGAGATGTCCAGAAGATTATAGGGGATTACTTCTGTGACCAAGACCCACGTGTCAGAACAGCAGCTATAAAAGCCATGGTAAACATGATAATGGAAATTAAATGGGAACAGTTTTATTTATTTGTTTATTTTTCATATGTACAGGGCTAATGCTGCCTTGAATACACTCTGAATTCCCCCAGGATACACCGTATGCATACTTTTCAGGAAGGTGTTGGTGGCATCACAGAGCTCAAAGGCACACATTTCTGTATAATAGGTGTGCTTTTCTTTGGGCTTCTCTGATAGTTTTCACCTGTATTTCTGAAACATAGCAGCCCCCTGCCTTTTGTATTAAAATAGGTTCAGATTTACCTTCCATGTTTCAGAAATGTAGGAGAAATTTACCAGGGTGGGGTGTGCTTTTTAGGAAGAAATGGTGCTAATCATTTCTGCCTCATCCTTCTTATCGTTGTTTCATATTTTTCTAATATCTCTTTGGGAGAGTCCATGGGTTAAAGTTATTAAATGTTTGAATACATCTACTAAAAAGTCTTTGACCAGGTTTTCTATTTTTATAGCACTGATTTTGGCTAATGGGAACCATGTTAATCCGATATAATGGGGGAAAGTATGTGAGATTGTGGGGAGACATTGGAAATATGTATTCTTTTTTCACCAAATACTTAAACTATATCTTTATTTTATAGTTGCAGCTTCATGAAAGAGGACTGAAATTACACCAAACAATTTATAATCAGGTACCTTAAATGACTATCCGCAAGGGGAGGGGGAGGTATCATGAAACTGGGAGGGTGGTACATTGGTTGTCAGAATTTGAAAACAGAGTTCAGCTAGCTAAGAGGCAATATTAATTGGGATGCATTGAAGTTGTATTTAAAACATACATTCTAAGAAGAGAATGAGGATTTGTAATTGAATAGCACTAGTATATGTGAAAAGGACTTTAGGGAGATTTAGATAGGTCAGTATATATAGCAGAGTGTACAAAGAGAAGTGTAGTGCTCAGAATAAGGAAAGTGGTAGTCTTGCTGATCTCTGGCTGCTTGGGCTAAACCTGAAGTCAGTCTGGGCACCACCCTTGACAACCTGGAGGAGGATGACTAAGGCCCTGGGATCATATGAAAAGTTATCACATGAGTGTTGTAGTGTTGGTGAAGGAAGGCACAGTGAATTTATAGTATCACTACGAGAAGCTGACTGACTGCCTTACCAAAAGGCTTTACAAAGTGATATTTCTCTTGTAGAATAATGGCAGGAATCTAGAGGCAGGCAATCTAAATCCATGCTCAGAGACCAGATTTTGTTAGTCTATCAAAGTAGTTTTATCTTTTTCTTCTTTTGGTTAATCCTCACCCGAGGATGTTTTTTCCATTGATTTTTAGAGAGAGTGGGAGGGAGAGAGAGAGAGAAACGTCAATGTGAGAGATTGGTTGGTTGCCTACTGCACAGGACCCGCCCGAGGCTGGGGATCAAACCTGCAACCCAGGTACAGAACTGAACCCACGACCCTTTGGTGCCTGGGCGGATGCTCTAACCACTGAGCAACACCAGCCAGGGCCAAAGTGATTTATCTTTCAGAGGAAGATAATCAGACAAGCCTTTATGACTGATGTATACACCAGGTTTATTTTTTTAGAAAATGAAGTAGAAGTTCAGAAAGGTTGTGTTGACCTGACCAGCTCCTTCTCTCCCTATTGGAAAACTATATGGGAAGCCAGGTAATTAGCATTACAATTGTACAATTATTTCAGATGGACTGCTGATCAGAAATTTGTGCTTTGATTTTACAGATAGGGAAAAAACCATCTCTGGTATTTGAACCTGTGAGAGCAGCAGTGTGGGCTCCCAGCAGGCTTTGCTGGAATCGTGCTATTCTAGGTGGCTTTTGTGTGATCAGCCTGTGGTTCTACTTCCAGACTTGGGGTGGGAGGGTTCACAGTCAGAGCACAGAGAGCAGCTGACAGAAGCCAAGAATTCTTTGTTGGGGCAAAGGCTCAAGTTGTTAAAACTACCCACAAAGATTGGCATCCTTACCTAGCCACCTTACCTTCATTGTGAAAAGAGTTTGAACATCACCTTGGGGGACACAAAACTAACAGACTTTGGAATCCTTGTTTGCAGGCCTGTAAATTGCTCTCTGATGACTATGAACAAGTGCGCAGTGCTGCAGTCCAGCTTATCTGGGTTGTCAGTCAGCTCTATCCTGAAAGGTCAGTGTGGGTGTAAGCCAGCTTTTGTTAATTGCTAAGCCAATTTTCTCTCCTCACACCATGCAAAAAGCCCACCTCCAGAAAAGGAATGTTGGTTAGATTTTTGGAAAGCAGTGTGAAATAGGGAAAAAGCACAGACCCTGAAAATCAGGATGGCTGGTCCTTATTCTTCAGCTCTGTCGTCCTTTCTGTGTATCTTGGGAAAGATACTTCAACTCTCTGGGTCCTAACCTCCTCTTTTGTAAATGAAGAATAAATGAAGGGATGGGACTGTCTTTCTCAAGTGCTTTGCAGCTTCCCCCCCACACCCCTACCCCACCATTTTAAAATCTTTAAAATTATTTGGATCCCATTTTAGTTAATACAGATGCCAGAGAAAGATACCAGGTGGTTTGAGAATAATGATCCCTTAGGTAGTGTTTTCCTGGTTAAAATTTTTGCAGTAATCAAATCATTCTCACAGATTCTTTGAGGTGGAGAGACAAATATTAAAAAAAAATAAAAATAAAAGACTAATTGGAATTTGCCTCTTCTTTTAGGAGCAGATATGCAAGTATGTTTTATATTGATTTATTCTGAGATTCACTATATTGACAGCAATGCAAATATAGAATAAATATAAAGATAAAAGTACTCTGTGGTAGCTAATTTTTGTTATCTTCATAAATC
Source organism: Miniopterus natalensis (assembly GCF_054644295.1). Classification (NCBI taxonomy): domain Eukaryota; kingdom Metazoa; phylum Chordata; class Mammalia; order Chiroptera; family Miniopteridae; genus Miniopterus; species Miniopterus natalensis. Next base: position 36,074,457 of record NC_142091.1, read on the forward strand.
TTTGTACCTTTGATGAGTTAAACACTTTTATTCAAGACAGTGAAAATTTGCAGCATAACTAAAAGGGTTGGTTTATACTCCCAGAGTCATTTGTTTGCTATGAAATGTGTTTCATCATTCTAGGATTTTAATTAATCAATTGTCATTTCTATTTTCTTTGTTCATTCCCAGTTTATTGAACCTGAAGCTTATGTTTTGTTATTTGTGGGGTTTTTTCTTTTAATTTAGCATTGTCCCAATCCCTTCTTCTAATGAAGAAATTCGCTTAGTTGATGATGCTTTTGGAAAAATTTGTCACATGGTTAGTGATGGGTCCTGGGTGGTTCGAGTTCAAGCTGCAAAGCTTTTGGTAAGTTACACTTTCTTTAATGAACATGTTGTGTGTTACACTTATAAAAACCATTTTGAGAAACTACAGGTAGGGACAGTTGTAACCCACTATTAGAAATCCTAGTATTTCTTAAAATAGAAAGAAATAGCCCAATTTCCAGTGGAGAAGTAGTCTTTTAGAACTAGAAAGAATTTTAAAGACAATTCTATATATACTTGTTAGCATATGAAATAGCTACGGCCTAGAGAAAAAGGAAAATAATAAGTCATTGCTACCATTTATCAAGTAGCCATTATGACCTAGATACTTTGCTATGAGGCTATTTACATGATCTCACTTACTCTTCACAGTAACCCAGCCAGGTCGATGTTGTTATTCCCATTTCCCAGGTGAGAAAACTGAGACTCTGAGAAGTTAATTATCCAACTAATAGAAAGTTATGGAATGGGATTCAGATATCAGTCTCCTGACTTTTAACCTGGTACTCTCCTAGTGTTTTGCCTTTGGGGACTCATAGTACATTTGTAAAAAAAGTTGACTTTTTAGAGATGGAACTGTCTTATAGAAGGAGTATTGACCCGATAATAGTCTTATTTTATATCTATTACCTTTGAGATGTCACTTGATCTTAGTTTCAGTTTCCTCATCTCTTAAGTGGGTTGTAATATCTCTCATATTTACTTCACTGGGTTGTCATGATGCTCAAATGAGATACTGTCTATGAAAATGTTTATAAATTGTAACATATTCTACTATGTGTGATGGTGAAGGTGGTTATAGTATATAAATATATATAAGTACCTATAAAATTTTGTGAATATCACAGCAAGAAAATCTGAGATTCTTTTTGAACACTTTCTTTTTTAAAAAAAATAATATTTTATTGATTTCAGAGAGAGGAAGGGAGAGGGAGAGAGAGATAGAAACATCAATGAGAGATTCATTGATCGGCTGTCTCCTGCACGCCCCCTGCTGGGGATCGAGCCTGCAACCTAGGCATGTCCCCTGATGGGAATTGAATCTCCATCTCCTGTGGTCGGTGCTCAACCCCTGAGCCATGTTGGCCAGGCTGAACACTCTCTTTTTGAGGGTCTCCAACTCTGCCAATCTTGGTAAGATTGTTGGCTAAATACTTTGGACCTGACTGTACTGGACAGAGATCCAGTGATAGCCCTAATTCTATGACCAATATTTATGGGGTAATTACTAAAACCTGTGTGAAGCATTTTCATGGAATAATAAGGAATTTGTATGATTTCAGCGTTTCCTGCTTATAAATTGTATTGCTTGTTCATAATAAAATACAGAGTTAAACCAGTTGTTATTGATGTTTTATTTTATTTCACATTTTATTTTTTTCATATATCTATATTGATTTCAGAGAGAGGAAAGGAGAGGAAGAGAGAGAGAGAGAAACATCAATGATGAGAGTCATTGATTGGCTGCCTCCTCCTGCACGCCCCTGACTGGGGATCGAGCCTGCAATCCAGGCATGTGCCCTGCCTGGGAATCGAACCCTGATCGCCTGGATCCTAGGTCGACGCTCAACCACTGAGCCATGCCCAGCTGGGCTATTTCACATTTTAAAACTTTGTTTTGGCCCTGGCTGGTGTGGCTGAGTGGACTGGGAGTCGTTTTGTGCACCAAAGGGTTGCTGGCTCAATTCCTGGTGAGGGCATATGCCCTGATGTGGGGTGTGCAGGAGGCAGCTGATCCATGTTTTGCTCTCATATCAATGTTTTTCTCTCTCTCTCCCTCTCCCTTCCTCTCTCTCTAAAAATCAATTTAAAAATCTGAAAAACAAAAGACAAAAACTGGGACTAATAATAGTATTTACTTCTGAAGGGGACTACATGAGCTAATGTATATATAAAGCACTTAGAACGGTGCATGACACAATAGGCTCTATTTAGGTGCTAGCTGCAGCTGCTATTGTTTTTATTATTTTCCAGATGATTCAGAACCCATAGGCATCTTTAGTATCAAGAGTAATGTTATCTTTACACATTTAAGTTGACTGCAAAGTTTGACTATTAAGATAATGTTCAGGTGCTAAAAGATGTTCAATTTGTTCTGGATTCTTTCTTTTTACAGGGCTCTATGGAGCAAGTCAGTTCTCATTTCTTGGAGCAGACTCTTGACAAGAAGCTGATGTCAGATCTGAGGGTAACATGAATTCTCTGTTGTTTAAACTGGGTTTCTATAACTAACATCAATGTAACAATATATGCCAAGTTGATGTTGATTTAATTTTGCAGCCCATGCATTTGTTAAATTAATGTAGGATGATTAGATTACATTTAATTTAAAATCTTAGTAACTTGAACCAAATTACATGTTACTTCACTAAATTTTAAATTATTATAACAAAATACTTTCCACGAGTTGTGTTTTACACAGAACAACCAGTATTTTTCTTATTGCTAGAAACTGCAAAGGTCTGGTCTTATTTTTTGAGATTGTGACATCTTAGGACTGCTTTTCAATCGTAGTTCCCATAGAAGAGTGAGTAAATTCTTTTTCTGACTGTACAGAATGCCTCTTATTGAATGCCTTTAAGCTTTTACTGTGACAGTTCTCTGATACAGCTGCCAAAATCAAATGAGAGTCTGAGAATATGATATGTTCATTCATTGTCAATATCTTTTTTGTTGTTGTTAACCCTCACCCAAAGATATTTTTTCCATTGATTTTTAGAGAGAGTGGGGGGCGGAGAAAGAGAAACATCTATGTGAGAGAGACATCAATTGGTTGCCTCCTGCATGTGCCCCAACTAGGGCCAGGGATCGAGCCTCCAACCTAGGTATGTGCCCTTGACTGGGAATTGAACCTGCAACTCTTCGGTGCGTGGGCTGATGCTCTAACCACTGAGACACACAGGCCAGGGCCATTGTCAATATCTTAAATTTTAAGTTATAAAAGCATTAATAAAGATTTATAGAATCTTTGATGAATAGAAGGAGAAGGGAAAAAATTGACACTTTCCCACTACTCTTAACACAATGATTTTTGTCATTTTGGTGTCTTTCTCCCCAGCTCTTTTTCTTATGCATGTTTTAAACATTGTATGCAGATAGTTTAGTAGTCTACTTTTTACATTTGCCACAGTATTATATGCTTTTTTTTCATATTGCCAATTTTATACTTAGCTTTTTTACTGATTGCATAATATTCTGTTAAGTAGATGCACCATTATTTTTCAGCCCTTTGTTATACATTTAGATCCTTCTAATTTTTCCATCTTAATAGGTCACATAAAGAGTATTACCTTCTGCATATTAGCTCTTTTCTTCTTTTGAGTTCTTTGGTAAGATAAGATAAATTCTAAAGAATGGTTGAGGAGTTGATCTGAAATATTGCTATATGATTTTACTGAAGGGTATTACCTTCATTTGAGGTAGTTGATTAAGTGTTCTTTGTGTATTCTGGGATAGAAGTGTGAAGAAGGATATGCTCATGATGAATGGTGAGGGATGGGTGATCCAAAGGTATCTAGGACGTCACAAAGTACAAACTTCACTACTGGGTCTGACCCACATCCTTATAGGCTCAGGTGCTGTATTTCATCAGTGCCTTTAGAATGATCGGCCACAAGGATATGGACTCACACCAAGAATGTTCATAAGCGGATTATAAAGTATTCATATATAATAAGAGTTGTAACTCTCAAGTGGACTGGATATTTAACCAGTATATTCCCCTTTAGGCATTCTATGCAGAAAGTGAATTTACTAGGTTGCTTGGAAGCACAATGTTGCTCAAATAGAACAAAGTGTTAAATAGAGATGTAGGTCTACTGGGATTGAAAAAAATTCTTTTCTAGGGCCAGTATATTATCTACCCATCGTGGTGCTTAGAGGGATACTACCATTATTTACTTCTCTGGTTCTCCCTTTCCTATGTTGTCATTGCAAACGTGAGTGTCTGTCTGATCCACACATTCTTTCACTATCTTTAATAAGGTTACTGTCAGCAGTGACAGACCTGTGAGCCTTTGGTCTTTAAGTTGAATTTGCATTTCTCTGCTCTGATCTATTGAGCTTTTTTTTTTTGAAAGTGTAACTCTGAGAGAGCAATCTTATGTCCATGTTTTCAGGGTGCATCTTATTGTTCCTTTATGAACCTCCTGCAAGTGGTAATTGTTGTTGTCCCCTACAGAGGAAACGCACTGCACATGAGCGTGCCAAGGAACTTTACAGTTCAGGGGAGTTTTCCAGTGGCAGGAAGTGGGGAGATGATGCTCCCAAGGAAGAAGTAGATACAGGGGCTGTGAACCTGATCCAGTCAGGAGCTTGTGGAGCCTTTGTTCATGGATTGGAAGATGAGATGTATGGTAAGTGTGACTGCATAATGACAGCGCCCATTTACTGAGTTACTGCTATGTGTAAGGCATCGTAGTGATTGATATGCACACAACTATCTCATTTAGTCTGTACAGTCAAGTGTACCTACTATTTTTTTAAATCCTCACCTGAGGACATGCTTTGAGAGAGGAAGGGGGTAAGAGAGGGAGAGGGGTAGGGGGAGGGAGAGGAGGGAGAGAGAAACATCAATGATGAGAGGGTCATTGATCAGCTGCTTGCTGCAGGCCCCCAACTGGGGATCAAGCCCGCAACCCAGGCATGTGCCCTGACCGGGAATCGAACCACCATCTCCTGGATCCTAGGTCAGTGCTCAACTGCTGAGCCACGCCCAGCCAGGCCATTGGTTGATTCTTATGTGTGCCCTGACCAGAGATTGAACTCAAAATGCTGGCGTATTGGGATGATGTTCTAATCAACTGAGCTACCCAGCCAGGGCAAGAAAATTACTTTTGAAAGACAATGTTTTATTAGTAGATATGAGAATTGGCTTATTCTATACAATTTGCTGTAAGATATTCTGTGTATGTAGAAATTAGTTAAAGCTACCTCTGCTTTTCTGTTCTCTGTGAACTTGATGAATGAATTATAATTGAAAAGTGTTAAATAATTAGGAAGTCCAGTTATTAAAACTTGTTTTATCCTAAGACAACTGGAATCTATTTTGTTTCTACTAGCATTTTTTATTTTGTTTAGTTTCTACAGTTGAATTTCATCACTATTAATGTTTATGTGGTTTAGTTCTACAGTTTTCAGTTTATCACTAAGGTTTAATTGAAGGAACTTAACTTTGGAAAGTGAGTAGATCATTTCATTGGCTACAGTCTCTAGTACCACCCATACTTTTAATCCTCTAGTTGTTACATTTCCTTCCTCCCTCCTGGGCCTTTGTACATATGGTTCCTCTGCCTAGAAATGTCTTTTTCTTTCTTTTGGCCTAGCAACTCCTTTAGGCATTGTTTTAGGGGTCACTTGTTCCAGGAAACTGCTCTGATATTATCGAATGGGCTTTGTGCCTCTTCTGCATGTTCGTGTACTCCCTACACTTTTCCATTATACTATTCATCATGCTGTAGTGCAGTTAACTAATTATTCTTGCAGGTTGACTATGGGAGAAGTCTCGGTTTTGTGGATCTTTATAACTTCAGTATTCAGCACAAGGCTAGTAAATAGCAAAGCCAGGATTTAATTACACATGTTCAGACAGCAGAGAAACAATCTTTCCCCCTCTTCTCCCCCGCAACATAGCAAATTCCTTTTCTCAGCCCTGGACCCTTAAAAAGACTATAATATACTTTCAACGTTCCAAAAAGTCCAGTAGAACTGTTGATTTACCTGTCTGTCTCCAGGCAATACATGCAAAGTAAAACACCAAGTTTCTTTGTTTTTGCTTGGAATTTTGTCAGCTCTGGTTATCTCATGCTGATAGGAGTTTCTCTGTGATTCCTCTGATGGAGCTGCAGGAGTTACACAGGAATCAGTGTGGTATAATAGATAAAGCCCTGGGAAGAAAAGCCAGCAGTTAACACATTTGGGTCCATTTCTGGCTTGCTTTGTAATTAGCCATTTTGTATTTAAATTACATTTTTTTGTGAAGTGGAGCAAATTCTTCCCTTCTCATTAAAAGGAGGAATTCCTAACTACTAGGAAAAATCTGTCATCTACCTTGAATGTAGTGACTCTGCTTTTAAAGTGTCTATAAAATTTTCTTATACAAAACCAAACTATATTTGTGAGTTTTAACCACACTTTAAGTGTTTTCTTTTTTGAAACTGTATATTGTGTTGCAGAACCATGTGGGAACCACTGGAACGAAACTAGCATTTATGAAAGTCTTGTGAACATTGTAGCTTACTATTCTCTCATCTGTCTCCCAGCACTTAGCACAGAGCCTGGAATGTAGGTACATGTTCAGGAAACATTGTTAGTGAATGAAGGAAGGGCTTCCTAGATTCAGTAACTCCACTGTTACATGTTCTGAGCATGCAAAGAGGTAGAAGACATGGCTCTGTTTTCAGAGTGCTTACAATACCTTGCTATAGCTAATGTTTAGCTTTTAATGTGTGCCAGGCAGTGTGCTATGTGCTTTACTTACATTATGTCATTTAGTCATTCTGACTACTCTGTAAGGAAATGAGTATTATCTCCATTGAACAGGTGAGAAAATTGAGGTGCTAGGAAGTTAAGTTACTTATTCAAGATCACTTCCAAGTTTGTGGAGGGATTACTCTTCACAGTTCACTGTGAGATCTCAGTCATCCCAGAGCATCTACCTTTAACCATTATACAGTGCTAGTCTATATCATCAACCGACCTGGGCACTAGTCTTATCTCTGCTCTTACACACTTTGAGACAAGTTAATGCACGTTGCTGAATCTTATCTCTAAAATAAGAATAATGATATCTAGCCTGTTTTAATAATATTATTTAAAAACTTCCTTTTTTTAAAAAAAGCACTTTACTGTGGTTGGAATAGTAAGATAAATAAAAACTTAGTTTTCAAGAAATTCAGTTAATGGAGACAGGTGTGTGACTCGATCACATGTCTGCACAGTCAGGATCTAAACCTTAGTCCCTGTGACATCAAAGCTCTTGTTCTTAGGTCGAAGTGAAGGTGGAAGCTGAACCTGTGGGCATGGAGGGGATCTCCCAGACAGAGTTTGTAATGGGAGAGGAGTAGAAAGCAAAAGACAAAGCTGAATGAGAAGGAATCCTTGGATTTTTTTCCATGGCTCTTAACTTGATATGCAATTGTATTTGTCTCCTTTTGTCTAGAGGTCCGCATTGCTGCTGTGGAGGCTCTCTGCATGCTGGCCCAATCTTCACCCTCTTTTGCTGAGAAGTGCCTTGATTTCCTGGTTGACATGTTTAATGATGAAATTGAGGAAGTACGTCTGCAGTCCATACATACCATGAGAAAAATCTCCAACAATATCACCCTCCGAGAGGATCAGCTGGACACTATCCTGGGTGTGTTAGAGGTGAGTGTTCACAGTGTATTACTAATTTCTTCATCAGTACCTACTTGGTGCCACTTTTTTTTTTTTAAACCAGGCATTTTGCTAGGTTTTGGTGGTACAATAGTGTGTAAATAGCACAGTTCTGCCTTCTGATCACACCACTCCACCAGTATAGAGGAGACTGATGTTAAACAGGAAATTCGAATAAAGCTTAGTGTTGCTGTGGTCAGGAAAGGATGGGGTACCCTGGGAATACATAGAGTATCTAACCTGAACTGTTACAGGAGATATGGGAGAAAGAAGGAATGGCGTGGAGACTTGGAGGAGGAGGAGGACTTATGAGGCATTTTCCTAGGAAGGAGCAGCTCTGCTGGTAGAGTGCAGGAGCACCAACAGAAGGAGTAATGTCTGAGGACCCAGAGCTGAGAGTGGCTGTGATATATTCAAGGAATTAAAGGGAATTCATTGTGAGGACATCTGTAACACTTTCAACAGTAAAGATAAATTTTTCTAAAAAGAGGAATTCAGTGTAGCATAGAGTTGAAGAGATGGAGGCGAGGAAGGAAGTGGCTGTAGATAAGACAGGGACTAAAGAGTAAAGAATTCTCAGCCTTTGATTTAATTCTTCTAGTGAGTCATAGGATGTTACAGCAGGAAGGGATGTCAGGTAGGGGTCAGTTCATTCAACCCTGGAGTTTTACAGAGAAAAAAGTAATTTGTTTGACGTCACACAGCAAGTACTTGCCTGTGCCAGGATAAAAACACAAATTTGCCTCCCAGGCTGTGGTTCTTGATTTATTTTTCTAAAGTGTCTGGATTTTATTTGTAAGTACTGAGTTTTTCAGAATATTACTAAGTGAAATTTGGCCTCTGGTTTGTTTTTTTCGGGGTGGGGGGAGGATTTCAGATATTGTGAAAGGGATAGCAGTTTGACTTTTAGTCATTAGTACTTGTTACAGATTTCTCTACATACTTCAGAAAACAGACTGGGTGTTTTGATTTTGAAGTTCTCTATTCTTTCAGTTCTTTAGTACTTCAATTAAGATTTTTCCTGAGTTATCGTTATTTATAATTTTTCATGTCTTTTTTTCCTAGGAAGATAAGTTTGTATTTTGTAGATTGTTCTTCATGGATGGTCTCTGTAATGTCTTTTTGGCTTTCCCCCCATCATTCTCACCTTGAACTCTAGGTAGTAGTCATTCCCTAATCACTATGCTTTTCTTCACTATTTTGCCCTCACTGTAATTTTTCCCCCTTTGCCTACAAAATGTCCACTTTTCACCTGACAGACTAGTTTATTGCCAGGATCTACATTAGGCAACATATCTAGGAAGCCTTCCCTACCCACCTCCTACCCCCCACATGGGCTAAATAGCACTTCTCTGTATTTTCATTTATTTTTCATTTTTATTTTTTTAAATATATTTATTGATTTCAGAGAGAAGAAGGGAGAGAGAGACAGAGAAACATCAATGATCAGAGAGTCATTGATCTGCTGCCTCCTGCATGCCCCCCACTGGGGATCAAGTCGCAACCCGGGCATGTGCCCTGACTGGGAATCAAACCATGATCTCCTGGATCATAGGTCGGTGCTCAACCGCTGAGCCAGGTTGGCCGGGCTCTCTGTATTTTTTTTTTAATTTTTTAAAAAAATATATCTTTATTGATTTCAGACAGAGGAAAGGAGAAGGGGAGAGAGAGGTAGAAACATCAATGATGAGAGAGTCATTGATCGAGCCCACAACCTGGGCATGTGCCCTGACCAGGAATCGAACCCTGATCGCCTGGATCCCAGGTCGACGCTCAACCACTGAGCCATGCCCAGCCGGGCTGTATTTTTCATTTTTAATATATCTTTATTGATTTCAGAGAGAGGAAGGAAGAGGGAGAGAGAGAAACATCAGTGGTGAGAGAGTCGTCATTCATTGACTGCCTCCTGCACGCCCCAACTGGGGATTGAGCCCGCAACCCGGGCATGTGCCCTGACCAGGAACTGAACTGCGATCTGGATCCTAGGTTGATGCTCAACCTCTGAGCCAAAACCGGCTGGGCCTCTCTGTATTTTTATAACACCCTGTGTATACTGCTGTAGTATTTATCAGTATGTGTTCAGCTTATTTAATTCTTTATTCCAGAAGACTGTGAGCTTGTCAAGGGGGCAGGGTCTTGGCTTTAGTCATTAGGGAAATGTAAATTAAAACCACAGTGAGGCCTGGCCGGGCGTGGCTCAGCTGTTGCGCCTCGACCTAGGATCCAGGCGATTGGGGTTCGATTCTCGGTCAGGGCACATGCCCGGGTTGTGGGCTTGATTGATGACTCTGTCATCATTGATGTTTCTATCTCTCCCTCTCCCTCTCCTTTCCTCTCTCTGAAATCAATAAAGATATATTTAAAAATAAATAAATAAAACCATAGTGAGATATTAAAAACAAAAACAAAAGAAACCCTGACCATATCAAGTACTGTGAGGATGAGCAGCAGCTGACACTTTGATACACTACTGATGGGAATGCAAAATGGTAGAGCCACTTTGGAAACCAGTGACAGTTTCTTATCGAGTTAAACATATGCTTACCATATGATCCTGTAGTCCCACTGTGAATTGTTTACTAAAGAGAATTGAAATAGATTCGGTGACATAGAAGCATGGAACAGACTGATGAATCTTAGAGGGAAGGTGGGGGGGCAGAGAGAGATTAACCAAAGAATTTATATGCATATATGCATAACCTATGGACACAGACAATAGTATAGTGTGGTGAAGGCCTGGGGCGGGGAGTGGGTGTGGGGTGGAAGGGGCCAGTGGGGAAAAAGGGGACATCTGTAATATTTTCAACAATTAAAAAAAAAAAAAAGGAAAGAAAACTTATGTTTCAAAAGCCTGTATGCAAATGTTTATTGTGGCTTTAGCGATAATAGACCCAAACTGGAAACAATACAGACTCCTTCAGTTGAAGGGGTAAATAAACTGGTACATCTATTCAATGGAATACTACTCAATAATAAAAAGAAATGAGCTGCTGATACACGTAACACTGTGGATGAATCTCAGAATCACTTTTTGAGTCAGTTGGAGAAGTTTTGAGTACTGACTAGATATTGGATATTAAGGAATTATTAAATTTTTAGACATGATATTAGTTTTGTGTTTTTTTAAGTAAAGAATTATTGCCCTGGCTGGTGCGGCCCAGTTGGTTGAGCATCGTCCCTTGCACTGAAGGGCCACCAGTTTGATTCCTGGTTAGTACACATGCCCAGGTTGTGATGTTTCTCTCTCACATCAATGCTTCCCCCTCTTTCTCCCCATCTTCTTCCTCTTGCTCTAAAATAAATTTAAAAAAAACCTAACATATTTTAAAATAAATAATTATTTTTTAAAAGACATATTTATGAAAATATTTACCAGTGAAATGCTATCATTTCCCTGTGATTGCCTTCAAAATAATCTGATTAGGAGGAGTGGGTGAAGGTATAGACGAAACAAGATTGGCTAGAGTTAATTGTTGAAACTGGGGGATTTATTATCTCTACTTTCGTCTGTGTTTCAAATGGTCTATATTAAAAAGTTGTAAAGAATTGGAAAAAAATACTGTGGAGGTTTCAAATAAGAGTAGAACCGATGTGTTCATTGACTTTAGCATTAAGAAATTGTTGGTGACCTAGTCATTTTAGTGAGGTTGAGCAGGAGATAGATGTTGAGAGGGAAAAGGCCACTTTCCTGACATCATCTTGTACTACTCCCTTTGTTTACTCTGCTGTAGCCACACTGGCTTCCTTGCTATTTTTCAAACATGTTTCCACCTCATGGCCTTTATGTGTGCTGTTCCCTTTGATTATCTGGTGTAAAATATCCCACTTAACCCAGCACTCTTTCCCTTAACCTGCTTTACAGTTTCTTCATAATACTTAACAATATCTGACCTATATATTTAGCCGTTTATTTTTGTCTTTGCATTAGAATGAAGCTCCTGAGAGCAGGGATTTTATTTATTTTTTTAAATTATTTTTTTTAATTGTTCAAAATATTACAGATGTCCTCTTTTTTCCCCCATTGACCTCTTCTACCCTGTACCACTCCCCTCCCCAGGCCTTCACCACACTGTCTGTGTCCATGAGTTATGCATATAGGGATTTGATTTTAATCACTGTTAAATCTCTAGCATTTAGTACACAGTAGGAACTTGACAAAGGTTTGACTGTTTACTAAGTGCTCAATAAATGTTGAATGTGTAAACAAATGACCAAATGAATGAATTCTTCAAATCTAAGTTCATATGTCACCTCTGTCTTCTCAACTACTAGCCCTTCCCCTCCCAGAAAATTGAGACTTTTTTATCCTGTACTGTCACTGTAACTTGTACACTCCTCCATAAAAAACCTAATCCATAGTGAGTGCTGTTATTATTATCTTTTTTTTTTAAAGGATTCATCCAGAGATATTAGAGAGGCTCTTCATGAACTCTTATGCTGTGCTAATGTTTCAACCAAAGAAGGGATTCATCTTGCACTGGTGGAGCTGCTGAAAAATTTAGCCAAGTACCCTACAGACAGGGACTCCATATGGAAGTAAGGACTTTTTTGTTCATTTGCTCACTGAGTCAAATAATGTGGTACATGTACATTGTTGATATTATTCATTGGATCATCATAGATTAAGGATATGGCCCTGCATTTTGCCTTAAATATGGAAACCTGATTCACCTTAACCAGACTCTCTGGAGTCTGATTCCTAAGTGGAATATTTTACTTTAGATTATTTATTCATTTGTTGATTCATCCACCTAGCAAATATATGCCTACTATGTGCTTTCTATGTGCCAAGCCTTATGGTAAGCATTGGAAATCTAGAGATGAACTGATTAGATTTCCTTTTTCTCCAATATAGTGTTAATTACTGCTTGTCTAGTTTGCATTTTGTACAAGATCACAACCATCATTGAGAGATTAGAGGCAGGGCTGGCACTTGTTCCGAAAATCTCAATCATTTTTCCCTTGATTACTTCTAGCTTTATTGACTAGAGTCAGACTGTTAACACTGTTCATGAATTGCTGTTTGAAGAACTACTTGCTTACATTTAATATAAAAATGTGTGTGCTCCACATATTTAAATGAGCTTATGTGATGAGATCACTCCAACTATGTAGTTTCTTGATTTTTGAAAAATGTGTTACTGAGAGTAGATAAACTTGGTCAAATCAGGTACTTGGAAGATATATTAAAAACTAAAAATACCAGAGAAGTCTTGCTTTAGGTAAAATTTTTGATATCTGGTTATCTGTTTTGCTGTTTCTTCATGTTCAGTTCAGCTCAATTCAATATACATTTATTGATTATCTTCAAGGAGCACTCAGTCATTTGGTGTGTGGGGGTTGGGGTGGGGAGAAACACCTATATCAATATCAATATCTTTACTTCTTTGGGAATACAGAAAGAATCCATTTTGCTTGATGGAAGGGATTGTTATAGAGTGTTTAGCAGAACCACCTTCTTGCCTTAAAATAAGATTTGCGGTTATTTGGTTCATCTGGAATATTTATGTTAAGACTGTCTTTATTGGATAATTGTAAACAGAAAACTCCTTCACCTTAAAGTGCTCCAAAAGATTTTGAAGTGACCTAATTATCACTTGATTTTTTTTTTCCACCTCTTCTCTTGAATGGTGATGTAACCAAACCCAGATTCTGCTGTCTGCCGCAACGAAAGCCAAACTTTTGAGACAGGTGCTAATGAAAAGTAAAGAGGTTTATTTGAGTGCTGGCATCTTGAGAAGATGGAGGACTTTTCCCAGTCCTCAAAAACCTGTCTTAATACTCAATTTAGGCAGAGGCTTTTATAAAGATGGAGTTGGAAAGCAAAACAAAGAGATTAGGGGGAGGGGAATGTGAAGCACAGCTTCTTCTGAGAAGGGGGAGCACAGGAAAGGGAGAGGGCTGAGGGACTGGGAATATGCCACTTTTCGAGCTTCCTCCCCCCATTTTGGGGCTCTCCTCAAACAGTAATTTGTAGATTTACTGTAGACACCGTAGATCTTCATGGCTGGCGCCAAGCAGCCCTTTCTCCCCCAGAACGGACTTCTCTAAGCTGTAAAAAAGGCTAGATAAGGAATGAAAACACAGAGCTTTATTTACACACTTCAAGAAAACCAAGGGGTGGCTGTAGCCTTGAGCAAAGGCAGACTATACAGCCTTTTATCGCTAAGTTGAAATGTTAAGTCAAGGTTACAGTGGCTTTATTTAGAAATATCAAAAAAGAATGTGTTAAAACTGTGAAGGAATAGTCATAGTGGCATGTTTTTAAGACCTTGCTAAAGATACATACATAAATGAAAGTTTTGAAGGAGATAGTTTGGTCTGTTTATATACCTTTAGTTCCTTCAACAAATGCTTATTGAACACTTGTTAATAACCCAGTCACTGTTAGGTGCTGTAGAGATTTAAAAATGGATTAATCTCAGAGACCTAACCCTCAAATAGCTGGAAGGGAGAAGAAGGAAATGTATAGGTTGGGAGGTGGATGAGATAGTAAAAAATATTACAAGTCAGAATTGAAGTCTAGCTTTAGAGAGGCCCGGATACTTAGGGGTCCTGAGGGAACCTAATTAATAGCTCTTGTATTCTCCACCTGAGATCTAAATAGAATGAGAGATGGAAATAAAGGAGTGGCACCTAGAGGCCAAACTACAACCTTTACAAAGTTCTCTGAGGCACAGTGAGTAAAAACCCCGAGAGAAGTCAGAAAATGAGTGAAGTTGTTTCCACATAGAAGGAAAAACAGGACTGGGAGAAAGTTTCCTAACAATATCAAATGTTTTAAATGTGATGCCTTTCATACCCCATATATCCATGAATTTGTTCATGGTGTTTGTTGTCTCTCTTTTGCCAGTCTCCCTATTCTCCAGTCCCTGGTGAAGTCCCATCTCCATTGTGAAACTTTCTCTGATCATAATCTCTTCTACCTTTGACAGGCAGAAAGCAGAGTATCATTCATTTGATAGTTCATTACCTTGTGTTAGTCATCTTTGCCTCAGCTGGATTATAAACTCACTGAGAACAGAAATTACGGTTTATATTTCTTTTCAATTCAGCACACCTTCTAAACCAGAACTTAACAAATACAGAATAGTAAAAATGCATAATTACCAGCACATATGTAGTTCTTGATAGCTTATAATGAACCTTAATGTAGTCATAATGATTAATTGATAGCCAATTAATAGCTAACTAATAGCCAATTGAGTTCTTACTATATGACAGATACCAGATACCTCATTTCTACAGCAGACTTCCCCTCTTGCTCCATTGACCAGAACTGGGTTATTTGATTGATTGTCTGCATACCAGTCACTGGAAAATATGGATGGGGTTGCCATCATGGGTTTAAACCGTTTGCGATTGAGTCCTTGGGCTGGGCCTGTGTTCTCTAAGCACTTTGCTACCTACCTGATACCTGTGTAAAATCAGAGTTCTCTTGGCAAGGAAGATGGAGGAAATGGCTGTTAGTTAAAAAACCAGTAGTAATATCTGCCATATCAGCTCTTTTGCCTTCATAATAACCAATTTTTTAGATGACTGAGTATTAGAATAACTGAATGACTTATCTGAAGTCTTAGAGGTAGCAAAAGTGGATGGTTGAGAATTTTCAATTCTGAATCAGGCTTTCTGATTCTAAACCCTAATACTTGAAAAAGCACTTCTTAACTTACTAAAGTGGGTTCTCATTTTGTTTATTTTAGATGCCTGAAGTTTCTGGGAAGTCGACATCCAACCTTGGTGCTTCCCTTGGTACCAGAGCTCCTGAGCACCCACCCATTTTTTGACACAGCTGAACCAGACATGGATGATCCAGCATGTATCCTCTGCACTTAGGACAGACACTGCTGACTTGGCAGGGAATTCTGGCATCTTTTTCTGTAGTGTAGCTTAGGTAGTCTGAGTTTTATTTTTTCATTTCTTTTAGACGAGAGTATATCCTGAAGGAGCCTACCCTGGTGGTTATTCTCAGCTTTCTTTCTTGTTTTCACAGTAATTCGCCTTTGCCATTTAAAACTAGTAATTTTTACACCACTTATTGAACACCTGCTATATTCTACATACTGTTTAAATGCTTTATACGTTTTATCAATGATCTTCCAAACAACCCTGAAAGGAGGTATTATTCCCAGCTTAAAAATGAGAAAACTGAGGCTCAGAGAGTCTAAATGACTCTCTAAGCATTAAATATGGGATTCACAGTTGAACGTCTTTGATTTAAAGCCTGTAGACTTTCCCCTGTGTCTTATTCCATGTTTAATTTGATCTGCAGCCTGAATGAGTGGATGGGGCGGAGCTGCTCTGCCTCTGATACAAGTTCAGTGGGTTTGTGATTGCCATGGACAGCATGCCATGCAACTGGATTGCTTTCCGGTGATGGGAATACATTTACATTACTGCATCCATGTTCTCCCTTGGTTCTTTTTGCTCTGTGGCAGACCCTTGGTGAAGTTTAGGGGTTATATTGAGACCTGGGGATCAGCCAGATAACTGGCTATTGTAAGATGTCCATTGTATTCTCTCTTAATTCTGTTTATTTTTACAGTGCATTTGGAGAATTTTTTAAAAAGATCCTTGCAATTGATGTATTAACCAATATTCAACTCTGTGTTTACTTCTTTTTGGCTTTTTTTTTTTTTTTTTTAATATCTTTATTGATTTCAGAGAGAGGAAAAGAGAGAGATAGAAACATCAATGATGAGAGAGTCATTGATCTAGCCCACAACCTGGGCATGTGCCCTGACCAGGAATCGAACCCCAATTGCCTGTATCCCAGGTTGACGCTCAACCGCTGAGCCACGCCCGGCTGGGCTGTGTTTACTTCTAAGAAAGGCACATCTCAGACCTACCTCTAAAGGTGCAGTAGTGTAACTGTTTGAAATTCAGCTCATCAGAGAGGGGCTTGTGGGCTAGGTATTACTACAAATCTCACATGGCATATCAAAAGGTTCTGAATCTGAAGGCTCTTTCACATTAAAAACAAAAACAAAACACTTTTTTTTTTTTTTTTAAATATATCTTTATTGATTTCAGAGAGAGGAAAGGAGAGGGAGAGAGAGAGATAGAAACATCAATGATGAGAGAGTCATTGATCAAGCCCACAACCCGGGCATGTGCCCTGACCAGGAATCAAACCCCGATTGGCTGGATCCTAGGTCGATGCTCAACTGCTGAGCCACGCCCGGCCGGGCAACAAAACACTTTTAAAAGCCTATTAAGGTACTTTTCTGGGGGGTAGTTGGAGGATTGTGTTATTTAGGAAATATGTTTGGCTGTAACAGAGATTGCCCCCAAATGCTCCTTAAGCAAATTATAGTGTTTACTTGTTTCTAGTGTAAAAGAAGTTGGAGGTAAGCAATATGGCACTGGTATAGCAGCTCCACATTATCCTTGGTGATCCAGGCTCCTTCTGTTTTTCTGTTGTGCCATCTTCAGTTGCCTATGACTATTACTAGAGCTCCAATCATCAGGTTCTAGGTAGGAAGTTAAGGGATATTTGGAATAAAATCAGTATTCTATTAGTAAGGAAAAAGAGAAGAATGAATCCTGGATAGGCAAACAGCAGGCTCTGCCATAGGGGTATATACAGAAGATGGGAAGTTACGTTTATCTTTTACTTTTAAGTTTCTGAGTTTTCCCTGTGTTGTAAAATCAATATGCATAGAAAGAAAATCCAAAAACAAATTAGAAGAAACTTTGTGTTTAACACCCAAAGTTCTACTAACCAAAGTAATCAACAGTTAATATTTTGGTGTATTTCTTTCTCCCTTTTTTAAAATCTGGGGGTTGGGATTTTCTGTTTTTTTATTTTTAAAAAATATATATTTCTTCAACAAATATTTGGTAATAGATAGCTATCATATCCTCTATATTTTAGAGCCTGCTTTTTTCACTTGTGACAAAATGCTTATGATACAATATTGTAAATTCTTTATAAGTATAATTTTTAATGATTGTGTAATACTTCATCAAGTAGATGAAGCAAAAGTTGTATAGTTATTCTCCTGGTTTTGGATATTTAGGTTGTTTCTGATTATTTGCTATTATAAATGATTCTGTGCTATCTGATTATTTACTTAGAATAGATTTTGAGATGTGGAATTACTCAACATTCATAAGACTCTTATTGTCTAATACCAAATTATTATCTAAAGGGATTGTGTCAGTATGTGCTTTAGTAGCCAATATACCAAAAGTTTCCATTTATTTGTATTCTCAACAGTATCAGGCATTATTTTTAAAAACCTTTGGTAATTGGGGTAATTTGGAGTAGGATAATCTGTCTCTGTTTGAATTTACATTTTTTTATTAGAAAATTGTAGTCATTTAGTGGGAATTTTGGGGGCAGGAAGTGGGGACACCCACTTCCTGACCAAGCGCTACCTTTTATTCCTCCAAGTTTACTTAATTCACTCATCCATCAGACATTGCAGTTTTGGTTCTTATCTTCAATGCTGCTAAAAGCTGTCCAACAATGCCAGCATTGTTCTCGGATCATACCTTCAGGCACTATGCCTACCTCCGGGACAGTCTTTCTCACCTTGTTCCTGCCTTGAGGGTATGTTGAAAAAACATCTTTTGTCTTTGTTTTTGATTTTTTAATGTTTGGTCTTTTTGTGGTTGTTAACTATCAGAAAACAGACTGTATATTCTCTGAAAAGGTTTCATTCATTCTCTCTCTCTTGGGCTCTATCCCATTGTTTTGTGTTTTCACTTATTACCTTTTAAAAAGATTCATTTTTTAAATGTTCCTAGGTTATTGATTATGTTATGTTAGGAGCAATTGGTTAGAGCGTCATCCCAGTACACCAGGGTTATGGGTTCGATCCCTGGTGAGAGCATATACAAGACTCAACCAATGAATGCATAAATAAGTAGAACAACAAACTGATGTTTCTCTAAAATCAAGAAATAAATTAAAAAATCGGGGAGGATCAAATTAAAACTGGGCTTAATGCAGTAAATAGATTGGTCTTGATTTGACTCTGATAAAAATGAGGGTAATTTTAAATAGAGAAAGAAAGAATAAAAGTAAATGTGATAACAATACTTTTTTGTTGTTATTAGTCCTCACCTGAGGATATTTTTCCGTTGATTTTTTTAGAGAGTGGAAAGGAGGGGAAAAGACAGAAACATCAGTGTGAGAGAGACACATTGATTGGTTGCCTTTCATACATGCTCTGACCAGGTCTAGGGATTGAACCTGCAGCTGAGGTACGACGTGCCTTTGACCAGAATGAAACCTGGGACCCTACGCTCTACCCACTGAGCAAAACTGGCTAGGGCAATAACATTAATTTTTAGTCCCATTTCTGTGGTTAGCCCATTTATTTCAGTTAACAATAGAAAACAATAGTATACCATTCTCTTTTCTTTTTCTCCTTGCAGCTTGTGGCTATGTCCAGTAGACAATGTTCATTTTCTCTCTTTTTCCCTTTCTCCCACTGAAGCTGGGGAAGGGAAGAAAGGTTATTTACAGAATCCCCTAGCTTTTTGTCCCCTTTACTTTGTTTGACTCACTTTTTTTTTCCTGATTTCTTTGTGTTACACAAAGTTGAGCCTCAGAATATGATGACACTATAACCTGATTATGTTTGCTTAGTTATCAGGTAGAAAACTTGTGTCATCAGCTGTTTACCCCAATATCACACCTCAAGAAGATCCTTCCCATCAGTTCCTGCAGCAGAGCCTTGAAAGGGTGTACAGTCTTCAGCACTTGGACCCTCAGGGAACTCAGGAGCTGCTAGAGTTCACCATCAGGTGAGGCAATTGTCCCTTTCCTTAGAGTTAACATTGTTCTGCTCAGCTTGACTGTTTTGATTTCCAGTGTTGGTTATAGGCTAGTTTTTCTGACTATAGGCCAACACTCATGCATGGTTTTATGATTTTTTTATATTTGGGTTAGATTGTGGTTTGAACATATTATATACAAAGCAAAACTCTTTCTGTTCATGACCAGATTGACGATTAGTACAAAACTAGAAAGAGTTACAAAGAAGCTGTTTTATCTTTTTCTTTCCTTGTGTATTAGCTAGTACGAGTGGTGGAAAATACAAAATAATAGTAGTTTAAATAGGAGAAAAGATTAATTCTTTCTCATAGGCAGGACAGAGTTGAGATGATCATCAAGGGCCTAGGCCCAAAACTCCAAACTCTATCTCCTCTGTATTCCTGTAGGAAAAAGGAAAGATCATGAGAACAGTATCATTTCTACCCCCACCCCTTTTAAAGACACTCCCCCAAAGTTGCATGTTTTAATTTTACTTGCTTCCCATTGACTAGAACTTGAGGTACATGGCCATATCTAGCTGCAAGAAGCTAGGAAATATAGTCTTTGTTCTGAGTGACCAGTGCTGAGTTAACATTTGGTGACCCTGTTACTCAGGAGGAAGGGGAGAAGATTGGGGAACAACCAGCAGACTCTGCCAGGTCTTATTAGAATGTCCTGAATGATACAAAAAGAATTGAAATCCATTTGCCTTTAGCAAGAGCAATATCTGCCTGCTTTTATTAACGAGGTTTAGTTGAAACACAACCACACTTTTAGGTACTATCTACGGTTGCTTTCATGCTATAATGGCAGAGTTGAGTAGTTGCCACAGAGACTCCATAGCCTGCAAAGACTGAAATATTTACTCTCTGACCCTTTACAGAAAAAGTTTGCTGACTCTGAAGTGATGCCTCAGTCACACTGAGAGGCCACTGTCTGAAGTTGTTGGCTCCGAGCCCAGGAAAATAAACTCCATTTCTTGACTCAACCCCACCTAAATAAACATTTAAGTTTTGTCCTTGACAGTTATTTTTATCATTTTAGCACTAAAGCAAGTACAGAATGCACAAAAGTAAGCCAATATGGTCATCAGTTAGTCATAAGTACATGCTTAGTAAACACCCTTTGATTTAAGTGATCTGTATGATCTGGGTTGTATGAGGTGATAGTCCTGCTGGACTGAGCTTCCGGCTGGTCAGACCACTGTTCTAGTGCTGTGGTCAGTCCTGGGAACTGTTTCTAACCTGAGTGTATTCTGAGGAGGATACCAGAATAGTGAAAGATACAGAGAGAAAAGCAAATGGTGACGCAGTTATTGATGACTGACGATGTTTTACAACCATTGGAGGTAGATGTTCCCATTTCATGAAGTAGAAATGGAAATTTGGAGAAGTGAAGCAGTTTACTAGGAAGTAGCAGAACCAGGATTTAAATCTAGATTTGTGTGACTCTAAAATTGATTTTCTGTGATATGCAGCAGTGAAGGAGATTCTTATATCAAGTGGAGAATACATCAGATGACCCTTGGGGCTCTTCAGAACTTACAGGGGTGGACAAGCGTAAGTTTACAGTTGTAAAACAAATAAACAATGTAATAAATAATAATAAAAGAATAAGCTCTGTGTTTTATATACTCACAACTGTAAACCTACTTCTGCCCACTCCTATATACTTCTATCAAAGCAATTAGTTACCTATAAGGGAGCTCCCATAAGACTGTCAGCTGATTTCTCAACAGAAACTTTGCAGGCCAGAAGAGATTGGTAAGAAACCTTCAAAGTGATGAAAAGCAAGGACCTACAACCAAGGTTACTCGACCCAACAAAGCTATTGTTTAGAATTGAAGAACATATATAAAGAGCTTTCAAGACAAGAAAAAGCTAAAGGAGTTCATGACCACCAGACCAGTATTACTTAAAATGTTAAAGGGTCTTCTTTAAGAAGAAGTAATAAAACAAAAAGATAAAAAAATATGAATAAGTTTACCAGGTTAGCAGTGAACAGGTATAGGAAGGTAGACTAATTTATTTATGTATCTCCTTTAGTATCTTCTGAATTCTATATCTTATCAGTGTAATTCTATAAGCTAGGTATGTATTATCTGTTTCAAAAATTAAAATTTTTAAATTAGTAATCTGAGCCCCAATACAACTATTTTATCTGTGTGTCACTTTCTATTTTCTTGTCTACAGGGAGATATTTCTTTTTTCTGGTAGTACAAAAAATACTTGTTCATTGTATAAAACACTTGGAAAACAAAGCATAGTTGGGAGAAGGCACTAAAAAGCCCCTAAATACCTTTATCCAGAAAATCATTTTGCTGTATTTTTCTCCGATATGTAGTTTTTACATGGATGAGATCATATACCTTATTACCATTTTATATTTTAATGGCTATAGAATATTCCATTGACTGGATGTACAGTATTATTTAAAATTCCTCTACCATTGAATATTTAACTAGTTACTAGATTTGACTATAGTAGTCCACACAATGTATATTATGAGGCATCAAGTATTTCATTTGTTTTGAAGATTTTTCTTAGAATAACTTCTCAGCTTAAAGCTGCTGATCAAGCCCTAGCCAGTTTGTCTCAGTGGTTAGAGCATCAGCCCACGGACTGAAGGGTCTTGGGTTCGATTCCGGTCAAGGGCATGTACCTCGGTTGCAGGCTTGATCCCCGGACCTGGTCTGGGCTGTGTGTGGGAGGCAACCATTTGATGTGTCTCTCTTTCACATCGATATTTCTATCTTTCTCCCTTCCACTCTCTCTGAAAAGCAATGGAAAAAATATCCTTGGGTGAGGATTAAAAATAAATAAATAAAAATAAAGCTGCTGATCAAAATATTTGACCATATGGGTGACTTTTATAGCATAGTACAATTTTACTTTCCAAAAGAATTGTATCAGCTTAAACTGCTGTCAGAGTGTGAGTGAACCACTTTCATTGTAACCATTCCAGCACTGGGTGCTGTTTTCAAAATTTATGACCACTTTACTAGGTGTAAAATGGCAAAATGCTTTGACATGATTTTTATATTGGTGTCACTATCCTTATGCTATGTTTGGCTTGGGGTTTTATTTACTGCAGGGATCTGCAAAGACTTGGAGAACTTCAGTCTGAATTGGCAGGAGTAGCTGACTTCTCTGCTGCCTATCTTCGGTGTCAACTTCTTCTCATCAAGGTTGGTTTGGACCCATTATGCTTTGTAAGTGTGATGCTAAGGACACACTTTAACAGATCTGGCAGTGTCTGAGGCCATAATTGGAACAATATATGGCCTTCTGCAGCCACTTAGCAATGGAGAATTATGTACTCTGTGGTGTAATTGTATTTGGCTCTAATTAAAGAATTGTTAACTCATGTAGGAATTTGAAATTTTTTAATTTGGCATAATTCTTTATTACATCAATAGAGCAGATCAGATACGTAATCATTTTCTTTAGAATGCCAAGGATTTTCATTGTTTTTTCTAATTTGATTGCAAAGAACTTGTATGAACTTCTATATTCTTAAAATGCTAATTTCACTTTGTCAAAGTAAAATTAGTCAAAGGTTGATTTCATTGCTCTTAAAAGGGCCAACTTGCTGGCATTTCATAACTAGGTAGTCAGATTATATATATGCACACACAAAATTGGTACTCAAGAAACTGTTTCAGTTTGATGAATTGGAAACCAATTAAACTAGTTTAGTAGCTTTCAGCTTCTGCAGCAGAGTGCAGAGTTCTGCTATAAATTTAGGCTTAGGACTTAGGAGAGCCCTTCTTACTTGATAAACCTTTATCTTGGCTTTAGCTCCAAATGTTATTAGTCTTCAAAATGATTAATGATATTTGTTCAAAGTCAGAATAAATGGAGAAGTCAGAAATTATTTCCCACTATACGATGTGAGAGCTTAAGATTTTGCAAGTATGTATATACATGTGAAGGTGAGTGTGTACACTGAAGTGGGTTGGGATTTAAACAGCACTTGTTCAGCAAGATAGATTCTTTAAAATGTATATACTTGCATAACCACTACCACAGTCAAGATATAGCACATTTCCATCACCCAAAAAAGTTTCTTATGCCCTTTTGCAAAGTTGTTGGCTTTTCTGAGCTTCTGTGAAACAGGGCTAATAACTCTCTCCAGGTAAGCATTGGTAACAAGCAATGTGTGTGAATGCCTTTGGCATAGTGTCTGGTACGTAGTAAGTGTCATGTCACTGTTGGTCTTTTTCCTTCTTCTGTGGCTTGCTATCTTCTCCATGGGAATACAAGAAGGCCTTTGAAAAGAATCTACTTTTCTATAGTAGGAAATGAGAAGAGATTACTCCTAAAAAGAAAACAGAACTATGTTGTTTACTCAGTGTCATGGAGGCAGGGTAGGTAAGGGACCCAGACTTAGAACCCTAGGCAGGCAGGTATTTGATAATCAGAGACAAGCTAACTCAATTGTGGCACATCTACTTTCCAGTATATTCTGTAGCCAGTAATGATCTTCATGAAGAATTATATAACAGTATCACAAAATACCATGTAATGTTAGGTACCAAAACATGCAAAATTACTTCAGCCTTCTGACTACAATGTTATAAAAACATTCATATGAGAAATTATTGGAAGCAAATATTCAAAAACAATATCTCTGATAAGATAGTATGGTTTTGCCCTGCTGGTGTGGCTCAGTGGTTGAGCATTGACCCATGAACCTGGAGGTCACAGTTTGATTCCTGGTCAGGGCACATGCCTGGGTAGTGGGCTCAATCCCCAGTAGGGGGTGTGTAGGAGGCAGCCAATCGATTCTCTCTCATTATTGATGTTTCTATCCCTCTCTCTCCCTTCTTCTCTCTGAAATCAATTTTTTAAAATTAATTTTAAGAAAAGATAGTATGGCTTGGGGGATTTAAAACTTTCTGTATCTATAGTCTAGACCTGCCACTGTGTAATATGAAAATCACCAGGTACATGTAACTATTGAACACTCGAAATGTTAGTTCAAATTGAGATGTGCTAAAAGTACAAAATGCACACTGGATTTCTTAGATTTTGTATGAATAAAGCATGTAAACTATCTCAGTAATTTACCTATTTCTTTTTACTTTTAAAAATGTGGCTACTAGAAAATGTAAAATTACATACATGGCTCGTTTTGTGTTTCCATTGGACAGTGTTAATTTAGGTTTTTGTAGTGTCATTGGATTGTGTCTATAATTGAGAAGGAATGTGGAAATTAGAGACTATAGCAAAAGTTTAGACAAGAGATGAGAGATGGGGCCATATGGATGGATAGAAGAGGAGAGAGAGAGAAGGCGAAGTCTATGGCTTTAAGTTATAGTTTTGAGTGTGGAAAGCTTGAGAGAGGGTGGAATCTAGGAAAGCTATGCCAGTAAGGTGATGGGACTATTCAGAGAATAGTGAGCATGGGGCAAAAAAAAAAAAAGAACCACCGTCAAGAAAGAAGGGTCTAATGTACCCCGATGTTCATAGCAGCACAGTTTACAATAGCTAAGATCTGGAAACAGCCCAAGTGCCCATCAGTAGATGAGTGGGTAAAAAGCTGTGGGACATTTACACCATGGAATACTACGCAGCTGTAAAGAAGAAGAATCTCGTACCCTTTGGGACAGTAGGGATGGACTTGAAGAATATTATGCTAAGTGAAATAAGCCAGGCAGCGAAAGACAAACATCACATGATCTCACTTATACGCGGAATCTAAAGAACTTAATAAACTGATGAACAGATTAGATTCAATGACATGGAAGCATAGATGAGACTGACAAATGTCAGAGGGATGGAGGAGGGCGGGTGGGTAGAGGGGGAGAGAGTAACCAAAGAATTTATATGCATATATGCACAACCCAAGGACACGGACAATGGTAGGGAGAGGGACTGGGGAGGGGGAAAGGACGGGGTGGAACGGGTCATTGGGGAGAAAAAAGGGACATCTGTAATATTTTAAACAAAAATAAAATAAGGGAGGGAGGGAGGGAGGGAGGGAGGGAAGGCAGGCAGGGAGGGAGGGAGGGAGGGAGGGAGGGAGGAAGGAAGGAAGGAAGGAAGGAAGGAAGGAAGGAAGGAAGGAAGGAAGGAAGGAAGGAAGTAGGTAGGTTTAGGCAGTCAGGGTAGTCCAGTGGCTCTGGGAACAAGGAGCCTCGGAAGCTGGCTTGCCTGGACTTCTGGTAATACCTTCATGGCTCTTGCACTCTGCTTACAAACACTAGTCTAGGACATAGGGCCTTTGGTCTAGGAATTGGATTGAATGGGGAAGAGCTCAGTTAGCTCAAACCATTGGTTTTCTCGAGCTCCATTAGTAGGGCTTATTGGCTTAAAGGAATAAGACTGAGAGGAAGTCCTGATCACAGTACATTTTCAAAGCAAAGTAAACATGTAAGTCTCAAATGATATGCCAGTCTTTGTGATCTCTGTTCTGTCCTCTCCTCACTTGTCTGTGTAGGCCTTACAGGAAAAGCTGTGGAATGTGGCCGCCCCTTTGTATTTGAAGCAAAGTGATTTGGCCTCAGCAGCAGCAAAACAGGTAAGCTAATTGAAACCTTCTCCTCAGTAGACCTCTGTCCAGGAATTATCTCATTCAAGTCAGAGCCAGAGGCCTTCACAGGGCTCCACTGCTCTGATGTGGCCTCCCCAGTTTCAACCTGTGATGAAAGAATTTAGTGATAGGAGAAGCAGCATAATTAGGGGTCACAACACTGGCTTTAGAGTCAAGGGACATGGGTTCTAGTCCCAGGTGCACCTCTAATTTGCTGGATGATATTGAGCAGATTACTTAACCTCCCTGGATTTTTTTCTCCTCTTTAAAATAATGGCTGTTCAATTAGCTGATTTCTAAGATTCTTTTGTGTTCTAAAATGTTATCAGTTTGTATTTCAGATATACTAAAATTCAATAAATGAATCTTTTATCTGAAAATGTAGCTGAACTCATTTTCAGGCTGTGTATATTTTTAGCCTGTACCATTTCTTGAATGTTAAAAGGTTCTTACGTTTCTCCCCAGTTCATTAAGTAGCATTTCATTTTATTTGCTTTGAGTTTATTTATTTCTAGCTTTGAGTAGTTTCCTTTCATTCTTAGGTATTGGGATTTGGTGAACTTTTCAGGATAGTGAGTCTGTACATAACCCAGTGATTATGACCCGTTAGAAAGCTAATGATGGTGACTGTGATTGGTACTTTACAGTTCACTAAATGATTTCAAATTTATTTTAATTAACCCTCACAATAATTCCAGTAGGTAGGAATAAGTATTAAGGCCATTTTACAGGTGAAACAATTAAGGCTCAGCAAGGTTAAATTCATAGAGCTTATAGGTAGTAGAGTCAGTGATTTGAGTCCAGATCCTCTAATACCCAGAGCTATGTTTTCTTTCCACTACTCTGCTTGATCTCTCATCTGATCTAGACTCCCTCTCAGACCTATTATGTGGCTTATTGTAAGGGAGTAAAACTTAATGACTGGAGTGCCAAAATGGACCATGTTGGGAGGGAGGGGATCAGGGAGCAGTAGTCTGGAAGAAAGAGAGGAAAAGAATTACAATTGCTATGTGCCAGATACTGTGTGCAAAGGTCTTTCCATGCCCAATTTAATCCTTTAAATTTTTTAACGTTGGTACTGTTCTTCCCTATGTACAGATGGGGAAACTGAGATACCATGTAATTAAGTATCTTGTCTACTGTCAGTTGTAGGAGAGCCTGGAGTGAATTCTCTGACCCCAAAGCCTTCAAAGGAAGGCAAGCACAGAAGGGGAATAGAAGCATCATTTGGGTGGGGGTAGCTCATTTGTCTAGAATAGAGCAAGGACTTAAGATGCACTGGACTGGAGCTGAGATCATAGACATTGTTTTCTGCACTTATCCCAAACTCAATGCCCATAGGACAATCTGTCTGGATGGCTACCAGTGGTTCATGATGCTAAATTCTTGAGGACTTTTTTGGGGGATTTTTTAATCCTCACCTGAAGATATATTTTCCATTGCTTTTCAGAAAGAGTAGAAGGGGGAGAGAGAGAGAGAGATAGAAACATTGATGTGAGAGAGACACATCAATTGGTTGCCTCCTGCTCTGTGGCTGGGGATTGAGCCTATGGCATATATTCATTTGTTCCTACAGCACAGTGAGTTTGGTTTAAGGTAACAAGCAGTACTTTACAATTTTATCAGTGATTAAACTTTCATATCTTCACATTATCAACTAAGATGATTTTATTACCAGAAGAAGGCCTTTTGTTTTTCAATTGACAAAATAGTTTATTTTCTGTTTTGCAAGACGTGCTAAACATTTTTCTTAACACTTACATTAATTTTTCTCAAATTATGTTAATTTCTCTCAACATAGGCACTTAAAAATCTCAGTTCAGAATTAAAGTATAAGCATAAAAAAACTCACCTCAGAGTTTCACCTACAATTCTATGCTGCTCTCAAGGAAGACTTGATATTTTCACTGGTCATTAATCACCTTTCCTTTATAGATCATGGAAGAGACCTACAAAATGGAGTTCATGTACAGTGGTGTGGAGAAGAAGCAGGTGGTGATCATACATCACATGAGGCTGCAGGCCAGAGCCTTGCAGCTTATAGTAACGGCTCGAACTACTCGAGGGTAAGATGTGCAGCTGGCCCAAAGGGGGGCACGGCCTTTCAAAGACATTCAGCGGTCTCACCAAGGTTAATGATAAGTAAAATGATATTTAGGGAACATTAGCTAAGGGATAGCACTATTCACTTTTTCAGATATTCCAAGTTCTGTTCTCTGATTAGATCCCTGGAAAAACCTGCCAGTGGCTCTTTATTGCCTACAGCACAACATAGGACTTCATCTGGGAACATGGACATTAGTATGGTCCTTGATAGATTTCTTTAAGAATTTAGTACCAGGAACCAATTTTTCCTCTTGTAAAGGGACTAGTAAGCTCTCTCCAAGGTAATAAAGACAAATTAAGAGAATGCACTGTACAGTGAGACTACCTTGTTCAAATCCTGACCTCTCCACTTATTAGTTGTTTGATTATGGGCAGGTTTTTAAATCTCTCTGTAGCCTCATTCCCCTGTCTATAAAATGAGAATGATCACAGCATCTATCTCATGGGGTTTCTGTGAAGAATGAATTGGACAATACATGTAAAAGCACTAGCATGGTACTTGGTACATAGTAAGAACTCAATATAATGGTAGATGTTAGACTTTCTGATGATGAAAATTGCCATATTTCATCAATTCAAAAATGCACATTTTTTTACTTCTCTGAAATCAGATATTTTGATGGTGTGCCATAGTTTGATTGAAAGTGGGGTTTTTTGTTTCTTGTTGTTTCATAAAATAAAGATGCATCTTAGGAATGATAGCATCATAGATTTGATACAGTACAGTATTTATGTAACTTGTTGCCAGATCGAAGACACATCTGATTCCCTCAGTTCAGTATTTGTTTCTGCTAAATGTGATATAAAGAAATAAAAATGGGTGTTTAAGTAAGCACTGAAAAATACTAGATCAGAAAGAACATTCGAATATTATTTTATTTCTTCACTTATCTTGACAGTGCCTTGATAAACTCAGGTAGTAATTTAATTTTAGAGATATCTATACATTCATTTAACAAATATTTAATCTCCACTACTCAGTCACAGCTGAGAAAAGATAGGTGCTGTGATGGCATCTACACTTTTTATTTAAAGAAAGTAGATGTATTTTTCAGTTTATATATGATTTTTGTAAAAATTTAAATATTGCAGATTAAGTGAAGGTTCTCTGTTAATCCACTTCTTCTAGAACAACTGTTAGCAGACTTTCCCCAAGCCAGATAAACCTGTAGATTATAAATGCATCTTTATTAACGTAAATCAAATTATAAGATACTTTGCTGCTCTGCCTCCCTTTCTTTTCATTCAACAATGTATTTCATCTTTCCATGTCATTATATAAAGATTCTAATATATTTGGTCTTTACTCATGTTGTATTATTATTTTATATTTTCCATTTGTATGCATTCCAGTTTCTATTTTTCTTTCTTGATTTTTGATGGATCAATTATTTTCTTTGTTTTTTTCTTCTTCCAGTGGTTTAAAAATTCTGTACCCTCATTGTAACCTATTCAAGTGAGAAGCAGAACATAGTAAAGAGGGCTGTGGTGCCTCATTGAATGGGTTTAGATATTGACTCCACCATTTGCAAACTTAGTGTCCTTGGATAAATTACATAAACCTCCTGTGCCTCAGTTTGTTCCTCATAAATTAGACTGGGATAATAATAGTACCTGTCTCTCCCTCATAGGGTTATTGTAAGGGTTATTGAATTTTATATATAAAGCCCTTAAAAACTGCCCAACACAGAGTAAACACTTGATAAAAGTTCATATTAGTTGTGTAAATAGTATTTTCACATTTATTTATTTATTTAATATATTTTTAAATCGTCACCCAAGGATATTTTTTCCATTGCTTTTCAGAGAGAGTGCAAGGGGGAGAGAGAGAGAGAAACATCAATGTGAAAGAGACACATTGATTTGTTGCCTCCTGCATGCACCCCTACAAGGCTGGGGATCAAGCCTGCAACCCCGAGGTACATGCCCTTGGCCAGAATTGAACCCACGACCCTTCAGTCCATAGGCTGATGTTCTAATCACTGAGCCAAACCAGCTAGGGCTCACTTTTATATTTTTAATAAACATATTGAACTTATACTTACCAGCGTAAAACAGTTAAATAGTATTTATGATCACTTCTATCAAGATCACCTCAGATCAAAATGAAAGTTTTAGTGTGCTTTTATTTAATTGTCTCATACTATTTAATTTGGAATTTTGTTTCAGCCTGTGTTTTTATAATATAGCTCTTATTTTAAGAATCCTTTTTTTTTTTTTTAAATATATCTTTATTGTTTTCAGAGAGAGGAAGGGAGAGGGAGAGAGAGAGAGATTTCTATGAGAGAGTCATTGATCAGCTGCCTCCTGCACACCCCCTACTAGGGATAAAGCCCACAACCTGGGCATGTGCCCTGACCGGGAATCGAACTGCAATCTCCTGGATCATAGGTCGATGCTCAACCGCTGAGCCACGCTGGCTGGACAAGAATCCTTTCTTAAACTATGCATTAATTTTAATATATACATTATCAAAATTATTTAGCCCCAATTTGCTGTCCACTGTTATTTTTGTACCACATTTGACATTTAAAATTTCTTGTTCTCACTATTTATTTGACTGAACACATTTTCTAGTAATGCTTTTCAGAATAAGTGTGTAAGCAGTGTACTCACTGAGATGTTGCATGTCTGAAACTGCCTTTCTTTTGCTCTCATACATAAATGGAATTCTTTTAGAACTCTGTAAATAGTGCCTGTTGCCTTTTAGTATTTAATGTAACAGTTAGGATGTCTGATGTCAGTGTGGTTCTCTTTCCTTTGTAAGCAGCTTAATTTTCCTGGCTCAAAGCTGTAAACTTTTCTTTTTCTCTTTAGAATTCAGAAATTTCACCAGGATATGTCTAGGTATGTGTTTCCTTTCAATATTCTTACTGACCTTTATTGAGACTTTGAAGTCTCAACTCTGTTTTTAGCTCAGGGTTCCCCCTGCCCTCCATGATTTCTTTAATTACTGCTTCTTTCATCTAATCCAGTCTCATACTGGATGTTGTATCTTCTGGATCTATTTTCCCTGTATCTTATCTTTCATATTTTTTTCTGTTTTTCTGTTCTTTATTCTGAGTAAATTCTGCAGTATGCTCTTTTTATTTACCATTTCAGTTTTCATCATTTTCATTCTAGTATTCTTTGACTGTTGATTTCATTACTACAGTAGTCCTTCCTTATCTGCAAGGAATACATTCCAGGACCCCCAGTGGATGCCTGAAACCACAGGTATTATCGAACCCTGTATATACTGTGTTTTCTCTTATACATACATCCTTTTTCACTTAAAAGAAGCACTTTACAGCTTCTCTTTGACATATTTGAATTGCCAGCATCACTGCTCTTATGCTTTGGGGCCACTGTGAAGTAAAGTAAAGATTACTTGAATACAAGCACTGTACAATGCTTCAGCAGTAGATCTGATAACTGAGATGGCTACTAAGTAACAAGTGAGTGCATAGCATATGCAGTGGGGGCAAGCTGGGCAAAGGGGTGATCATTCATGTCCCCGCTGGGACGATGTGAGATTTTATAACACTACCCAGAATGGGTGCATTTTGACATTTATGAATTATTTCTGGAATTTTCCATTTAATATTTCCATTTAATTTCCCATGTAATACTGTTGACCACAGGTAACTGAAACTGCGGAAAGTGAAAATGTGGATAAGGAGGGACTGCTGTAGTGATTATTTGCAAGTGTGCTGTATTCTCTCTGCCTTTTTTGTGGCAATTTCTCTTTATTAATACAGTACCCTTTCAGATCTCCTCTTAAGTCTCACGGTGGTTACTTACTTGAATATTTTTTAAAGGTTTCTCTGCTTTCTTGCCTTGACTTCATCTCATTGATATCTGCTTGATCTCCTTTACAGCTCCTGATTATCCTCATAACATCTAGTAATTTTCCAGTGTCTTTGCACACTTATACATGAAAGTCTAGACTAGTTTAAGTTGATAATTGGTGTAGGCTTTCCCAACAGTTGTAGGTCAGTGCTGGATTTCCTCTAGCGGGCCTCACTCTTCCCTTGCTTTCCTTCCTCACACCAAGGAAAAAGTGGGAGTTCTTAGTGGTAGATGCCACCTTTATGTAGCATGTAGGTGAAGCTACCTGCTCAGTTGTGGGGAAAGTTCCCAAATCTTTTTGTTTTTTTCTGCTTGGAAGCTCTCTAAGCTGGATCTATAGAATTAGGCCAAAAAATGGCACTGCTTGGCCAAATTGCTTTCCTTTCAGCCCCTGCTTAGCTGGAATTCTCCCATCCAGCCCCCTCACCCCTGGAGGTCTTTGGTGGGTTAATTTCACTGTCACTCCGGTAGTTTATCATAGTTAAGAAAGTTTCAAGTGCTACCTGTTTAGGAAACTAATATAAATGAATGTTGCTTGTAGAGTAAGTTTTCATTTGCCATTTTTCATTTATTCATTTATTCAACAAATACTTATTGAATAACTGCTTATGGCAGGAAATACATGATGAACAATACAAAGTCCCTACTCTCATGGAACTTACATTTTAGTAGAAAGACTAAAATAGGTTATTGAGAACCTTGACACCATTCTCTTACATGTTTTTTCTTTTTCTTACACAGTTTTATATAAAGAAAAGAGCATTTGTTTTTCTTCACTGAAACTTTACTCCTCCAATGAATAATGTATCGATATTGTATAATAATATTTTGAAAATAAGTGGGAAGTTTCATGCAGAAATTACAGGAAATAAAAGAAAATGCACACAGATCAAAAGGAAAAATCTGTTGTGCGATTAGCAACTTCAGTAGCCAAGCATGTTGCTCAGGTTATTTATGGGTGCAGTAAGTTTTTACTCTAATGAAATACTCTACTATGAGACTGAAGAAGTCAGGATAAAGAGGAAAGTATATAGTCTGTGTCTGTGGGCAAAACAGTGACAAAACCTTTTCCCCCACTGCCTGAGATTTTGACCTTTGGTTAATTTTATAGTTCTGTTCCCTGGAAACCTGGTAATATAGTCAACTATATTACTAGGTGACACTGCTGTGGTAAAAATGATCTCTGAGAAAATTGCATGTAGATTAGAAGGAACTGTAATGATGCAGACCCCATAGCTTTGGGCTCCATTGAGTGCAGTGATTCTTGTAACTGAGCATATCCTTTGTGGGGACCCTGGAACGTATGCCCATGGGTTGTTTCATCTGATAGAGATCTCATCTCCTTGCACTCAGCCTGTGAGCCGCAGAGTCAAAGCTCCCAGACAGCTCTGTGGGCTGCTGAGTGGACTATTGCAAGGACTCCCACAGAGGAGACCTGTGACACTGCACTGCCTGCAAGCTGTGCTCTGATCTTATATTCTTAGTGAATCTGCTGCCAAGTGTGGCCTGTGATAGTCTTTGAGTTTGAATGTCATCGAGCCTAATGGGCACTGCAGTGTTTTAATCCAGTCTTGGGATCCTGGCATATATTTCCCCCTAGGTCCATTAGTAGTCCTATATTCCTCTTAGAGATAATTTTTATAGTGTAATATTCTCATTCTCCTTTCATGTAGGCTCAGTTCTGGGACTTAGGTCCTCACTCCTCAGTTCACACATTTTCACAAGCAGATAACTTTTTTTCTTGTCTACAGAGT
This sequence comes from Miniopterus natalensis, assembly GCF_054644295.1. Taxonomy (NCBI): domain Eukaryota; kingdom Metazoa; phylum Chordata; class Mammalia; order Chiroptera; family Miniopteridae; genus Miniopterus; species Miniopterus natalensis. The sequence goes on from NC_142091.1 coordinate 36,108,138, forward strand.
TGATCCCTTATTTGGAATGTGTGAAAAATTTTTACAGGAAGTGGATTTTTTTCAGAGGTAAGTATTTCATCACTCTTCTAGTGTGTCCTAATTAGTGCATTTTCTTTAGTAGTGTATAAACCTCTTTAACCTTAGCTTCAAACCTAAACCTGCAACAACAGAATAATAAAAACACCTGAATCATTTGGATTCAGCACTCAGCTAGACGGTAAAAATCAAGTATTATGTGGGAAAACTCACCAACTCTTGTTGAAAAGTCACAACTTGTCTGTTCTTAAACTGTTTTTCAACTTGCATATTTCTCTATAATCTACAAAAAAAATTGTTCCTGCCCGTCCGGCATGGCTCAGCGGTTGAGCATCAGCATATGATCTAGGAAATGGCTGTTTGATTCTGGTCAGGGCATATGCCTGGGTTTGGGGCTTGATTCCCCAGCAGGGGGCATGCAAGAGGCAGCCGATCAATGACTCTCATCATTGATGTTTCTATCTCCCCCCTCCCTTCCTCTCTCTGAAAATCAATAAAAATATATATTTTTTAAATTGTTCCAAAATAAAAACAACTTTTATTTTGTAGAATAGTTTTCTCAGAGTTCTATATGATACAAATTAGTTAAAACAGATGCAGTAGATGAGTGGAAGGCCTGGTGAAGAAGTGGGACTCTAGATAGTGACCACACCTGTGGTGTACAGGCAATATACCAGTGGGGAGGCATTTATAGGATTTGAAAGCACTTCATTTAGTCTGATATTCATTCTGCCATCCTTTGTCCCTACCACCATGGATTATACCAAACCTGAGGTTTACATGACTAAACTCAATTCTTTTTTCGTTTGGATGACGATAGCGTCCTCTAGGGCTGGGTTGCAATACCACTCTTCACCAGTAGGTGCTGTTCTGTAGCAAATAAATAGTCTAGCTTGGCTCTGTTAAGATCCTACCTTCAAATGTGAACTAAGTTCATGCCTTTTGGTTTTAGATTGTCTAAGGTAGTGTTTTTGCCCAGTGGGGTTGAAGAGATTTTTAGAAAGGTGACAGCTCTGAATTGCCAAAGTGTTTCATTTGCACATTTTTTCTTTCTTTTTTTTTAAATGTTTTTATTCATTTTTAGAGAGAGAGGAAGGGAAAAGGGTAGAGAGAAACATCAGTGAGAGAGAAGCATCATCGATTGGCTACCTCCTGCATGCCCCCCACCAGGGATCAAGCCTGGAACCCAGGCATGTGCCCTCACCGGGAATCGAACCATGACCGCTTCATTCCTGGGTCAACGCTCAACCACTGAGCCACACCCAGCTGGGCTGCATTTTTTTCCTTAATTTAGCCTGTGATACCTTATACGGATGTCACCACCGCAGTGAAATATTTTTTGACTAGCCCTTCCACAAGGTAGAAGTGCTGTGGAATCAGTCAGAGCTGGGAATAAGTTACTTAACTTTTTATTTTTATTTTTTTAAAAATATATATCTTTATTGATTTCAGAGAGAGGAAAGGAAAGGGAGAGAGAGAGATTGAAACATCAATGATGAGAGAGTCATTGATTGGCTGCCTCCTGCACGCCCCCAACGGGATCAAGCCCGCAACCCGGGCATGTGCCCTGACCGGGAATCGAACCCTGATCGCCTGGATCCTAGGTCGATGCTCAACTGCTGAGCCACGCCCGGCCGGGCAGTTATGTAACTTTTTAAAGCCTCAATGAAACATCATCCCCTCTGAGTCTGAGTGTTCCTATGGCTTGAATATAAACCCCATTAAGACAGGTATTTTCTTCCCTTTTGTTCACTGTTATGTCTAAAATAGTACTTGGCACTTGGTAAATCTTAAAGACATATTTGTTAAAGTAATTAATGAATCAATAATATCAAAAAGTAGTTCTAACAGTGCAGAGGATTGCTGGGAATGTTAAATAAAATAATGTAAAATACTTAGGAGTATACCTGGCACATAATGGGTATTCAGTAAATGAGGTTGTTATGATGACCATGTCAATAGAACATAATTAGCTGGCTGTCTCAGTTGGGAACCATGAGCTCCTCCAGTTCATTACTTTTTCTGCCTTGGTGCTTGGCAGATGTTTGGAGCTCAGCCTGTGGCAAGTGAATGCATAGTCATTTGCTTCTGTTTGTCCTCCAGGTGTTTCATCGCTGATTTGCCCCACCTGCAGGACAGCTTTGTGGACAAACTTCTTGACCTTATGCCCCGACTCATGACATCCAAACCTGCAGAAGTGGTGAAAATTCTACAGACCATGCTCCGGCAGAGTACCTTCCTGCACCTCCCCCTTCCAGAGCAGGTCAGGGTCTGTATCATAGCCCTTCAGGCGAAGTCTGGCCAGACAGGCAGAGCTGCTCACCTTGATGATCTTTCATCTTTGGAGCAGCTGGACTAGGGCCTTCTGATTGGCTCCCACATGCCTATCTGTTAGATAAGGAGACAGGCAAGGATCACGTTTTGTTACCCAGGGATGACCTGGCTTTAGAATCATCATATTTTCTTCTTGTTTACAGATCCACAAAGCCTCAGCCACTATCATTGAGCCAGCGGGCGAGTCAGACAACCCTTTGCGGTTTACATCTGGGTTGGTGGTGGCCCTGGATGTTGACGCAACCCTGGAACATGTGCAAGATCCTCAGAGCACTGTGAAGGTCCAGGTCTGTCAGTGTTTGGTCCCCACAGAGCTTCTGTACTGACTTTGGGTTGAAGCATTTAACTTTAGCACCCTTTTTATCTCTACCTGAGGGATGGAAACTGGGGGAGGAGAAGAGATGAGTCTTTTTGGAAAAGAGCTGGGCTTGAACTCCAACATTACTTCTAAGTGTGGTCTGGTGCAAGTTACCTTAAACCCTGAACCTCAGATTCTACAGCTAACAAATAGGAATAGTTGACATTGAAATGAGATGATGTATACAAAGCCCCTGCTACCCACTAAGGGTTCATGAAATGACAGTGCCCTTTCTGTTTTTTCTATGTGAGATTAAGAGTTGGTCTTTTCAGGGCTTCAAGCAAGCTGCAACAAACAAGTCCTTTTCAGGCTGTGGGTAGGTCAGCTTGGTGGACAAAATTTATATGTGGGGGAAAAGCAGTCACTAGGGCGTATTTTTTTCCTAGTTAGAGATAGATGCATTAGAGACATGAGAGAGATAGTAGAGCTACTTACCCGTTTAGACAGTCTGCAAAGAGCACTACCCATTTAACCATCCATTCATTCTTCCTTCTATCCATGCAACAGTGTTTATTTGCAACACATGCAAAGTGCTAGTGTTGCAAAGCTAATTATGTCAGAACTCCTGCCCTCAGGATGCTCAGTTTCAAGGAGAGACAGACAAATGATTCTAGCCAAGAATCTAGAAGTATAGAAAGAAACTTACTTCCCCCCACAAAGTTATTTCCAATTTTTGACTAGTATAAAAAATGTGCAGTATACTTTTTTAAAAAATATATGTCTTTATTGATTGCAGAAAGAAGAAGGGGGAGAGAGAGAGAGAAATATCAGTGATGAGCCATTGATCAGCTGCCTCCTGCACGCCCCCTACGGGGATTGAACCCGAAACCCAGCATGTGGCCTGACTGGGAATCGAACCCTGATATTTTGGATCATAGGTTGGTGCTCAACTGCTGAGCCACACCAGCTGGGCTGCAATATACTTTTTAAAATATATATATCTTTATTGATTTCAGAGAGAGGAAAGGAGAGGGAGAGAGAGAGAGAGAAACGTCAATGATGAGAGAGTCATTGATCAAGCCCGCAACCCGGGCATGCGCCCTGACCGGGAATCGAACACTGATTGCCTGGATCCTAGGTCGATGCTCAGCCACTGAGCCACGCCTGGCTGGACCTGCAATATACTTTTAAAAAATACTTTTGAAAATACTCTGGAGAGGCATGTAATTTGGAGAATGTGGTGGAGGCTGAGGGAAAAACACCTTTCTGGAGATGCTGGTGCCCGGTGGGGTCTGAAAGGACGGAAGGAGGGCTTGCGGGCAGGAGGGGTAAGCGCTGGCAGCAGGTCTAATCAGAAGGCAGAAAGAGCCTGGAGCAGGCGGGGGAGGCTTCTTGGAAGAGACCAGGATGAATCAGGCCTTGAAGATGGTAATATTTGTCTGGTGACAGCAGAAGAAATAACCTTCTGGCTTCCCAGCAGGAAACCTTGAGACCTTCAGAGAACTGATTCTGAGCTGGCTGTGAAATTGTGCTGCAGCTGGTTTTTTGTTTTATGGGCCTCCCCCCTCACGCCCCCCCCCCCCTTAGTGGTTTTTCACCCTAGTAGCTGTACTTTAAAGTTATTTTTATTTTTTATTTATTGATTTGAGAGAGAGAGAGGAAAGACGAGAGAGAAATGTCTATTTGTTCCACTTACTTATGCAGTCGTTGGTTAATTCTTGTGTGTGCCCTGACCAGGGATTGAACCCACAGCCTTGGCATATTGGGACAATGCTCTAACCAACTAAGCTATCTGGCCAAGACCCCCTAGCTGCACTTTAGAATTACTCAGAAAGCATTACAAAGTGCTGACATACAGGCCTCAGCTTATCCCAGTTAAATCAGAATACTAACAGTAGGATCCATGGGTACCAGGTTTTGTTTGTGTTTTAGCTCACAGGTGATTCTAATGTACAGTGGGTGAGAAACATTGCTTCACACTGTTCCTGAAAAAAACTTCACTGACCAACTAAGCATAAATGAGATTGTAGGAAGATTATTTAAGGGTCATCAGTTGGACTCTACTGGAAACCCCTCCAGAGCAGCTCCATTACATGTGTGGCCATACTATTTGGGTGCCTCTGCAGTCAGGGAGATGGGAAACTCACTGGTCATGAGGCAGCTCTGTTGATTGCAAAGTGCTGTCCAATCCAGCCACCGGGCCTGAACACTCCTGTTCTGGACAGTGCTTTAGGTGCTAGGGATGTTGCAGTGAACACTGAGATTACATCAAGATTACATTCCCTGTTAAAATAACATATATCAGCTCTTTGAAGCAGAATGTACAGGAACTCCATTCAATCACACTTTTGTAAGCCCAATTCAGGTCTACTAGATTATACCTGATAGAGGAGGTGCGATTTTTTTTTGTTTGTTTCTGAAATTCAGAATATAATTCATACTGTCCTACTTGGGCCACATATTTCTTGGATCTGTGAGGAATGAACGAAGGCTCCAGTGACCATTTCACAGAGGGGTCAGAGCCTTTCACCAAGGGCAGTTTTGCTGAGAACTCTGGGAGATTCTGCTGCCTTTATCATTTTCTTTCCCATGTTTATTACTGTTTTAGCCCTCCCCTATCCCTCCTTAAAAAACTAAAGCCCAAGTATTGTCCTTAAAGATAACAAGGATCAAGAAGGTGGGATACTTGCATCTTTCTTCTCTAGTAGATTTGGGGCCTGGAGATAGAGTAGTAAGTAGCAGCTTTAAAAAAGAAGGGTAGAATTGGGGGGAGGCTGAGATTTGAGGAGAGATGAAGTGAGCTTATGAGGCAGGGGCGCTGAGACATGCCTCTCAGAGTTTCAAATTGAAAGACCCATTCAGTTCCCTACTTTGCCCTTATCAGTATATTTACATAGTGCAGGTCCTGTGTGGTTCCAGGATAAGCTTCATTTGTTCATTTAGGTCCTTTGTACACTGTGCAGTGTCAGGCCTCCTGAGATGCTGAGGAAAGAACTCTGGCAGTTTGTGAGATTTGAAGAACTGGTCAGTGATTTGAGCACTGTCATTGAGCACTCTCTGTAGAAAGAGACAGATAAACAGCTTCCTAACTGCTTGCAATCTAGTGGAGCGAATACAGTTACAAATTTACTTAACACTGGGTGGGTGGTGGTAATGCTGGGCGACAATATGATTCAGAGCCAGGAGGAAGAGAGTCATCCTGGTGGTGCCTGGGAAGGCTTTTCATGTCAGGATTAATATTTTACCTCTTTGTACTTAACAGAGATTCTTTATTCCGTTTACTTGTTCACTATGGATTCAGGAAACGTTTACCAAGCACTGCTTTGTGCTGGGGCAGGGTCTCTAAAGATGTCAGCAGTGTGGCCCTCCCCACAAGGAGCAGTCTTTTGTGAAGGCTATTGTCGTCTTTCTTTTCCTTTTGTTATGGGGTTCACAACAGATGTCACCAGCAATTTTGTTGAAAGCTCATGGCTCTTTCAGCCTCTTTTTCCCATTTCTGTCACCTCTTAGGTCTTATATCCAGATGGCCAGGCTCAGATGATCCACCCCAAGCCTGCAGACTTCCGGAATCCTGGCCCAGGGCGGCACCGGCTCATCACTCAGGTGTATCTCTCCCACACTGCCTGGACAGGTAAGGAGTCAGTGGGTCAGGGTGGCAGGAAAATATGCACCTGGGGATCACACCCACCCTTAGGCATTTGGTTTTCTGCATGGTTGAATCAGGCCTGCTGAGGGTTGTACTTGATTTCTTAGGGAGCTTAAATCTCAAACTGGGTACATTTAGACTAATTTGCCGCATTGCTTTGATTGCAAGAGGCACAGGATTTTGTCAGAGGATACACGGGTTACAGTAGAGTAGAGCCTCAGGGAAAGAGCCCTGGGGCTGGATGCCAGAACACTTATATTCCTGTCCTAACTCTGCCACTGACTTGCTGTGTAACCTTGGACAAGCCACTCTCCCTTCTGAATCTGTTTCCTCACCTGTCAGATGAAGGTGATAATTCCCAGTCTACTAGTTAGTTCTGGGCATTGCTCTGTCTGGAAATCAAACAGTTTTATATTTCTTACCAGAAATTTAAAATCATTCTGTTTTTGCATATGAACAATTAAGTTCATTCCCCCAAAACAAGTAAAATGACAACTGTCGTTCCCTCTGACATGGGCTCGTTTGTGGGGTAACACAAAGCAAGATGATTTGATCTAGTCAGGCTTATCCTCCCTTATAGTGGCTGAGTCGAGTCTTGATTATTTGTGAAAAGACAGGGAGGTTGCATAAGTATATATATATTTTAATTCATAAGAATAAGATGGGAGAACAAAAGTGCAAAGACATTCCAAAGCGTAACACTGCTTTGGAACCTTGAAAAGGAACTCAGGTCGACAGAACCTAAAATGTCAAGATGGTTCAGAAGCATGGCTGTTACTGAAGAAAGTGTTCATGCCACCAAATTTGGTTTATTTTAGAAATAGGTAGATGCTTTCTGGAATTTTCTTTCATGGTGTTTTAAAATTCATGAATAACTATTGAATGCCATTATTAATGGTTTCCCTCTATCAGGGGTATTAGTTTATAGGTATTAGTTATAGACTTTATAAAGTTTTCAACAAAAAAGAAGTACAATTGAATGTCAGGGCAGTCTTCTCGGGGGACTGGTGACTCTGGGCCTGGCACTAGTCCTGAGGGAGCATCCAGTAATGCTTTTACCCAGGATCTGACTCCCTGAGTATCCCTCATCCCGTAACCTTGCTGCCTGGAATGTTTCTATTTGCCAAACCTCCAGCCCCACAGGAAGGTAGAATTCCATATTCTAATCTCTTCTGATGAACAGATGCTAGATGTGGAGAAAAGGCTATGGGACAGCATTTCATGGAAAGGCCAAGGCTCAAGCATATCACAGCATGCTAGAGCTCAAAAGAGCTTGAAAGGTCCTGGGGGGCCTCCTCACCTACCCCTGGTCACACAGCAAGTCATTGTTTGAACCAGGGCTATAATTCAGGCTATCTTGAGCCTGAAGAATTATAATTCATCTAGGATCACCTGCCTCCTCTGAGAGGTTGCTACCCAATCACTATTCTGTATCTCTTTTATAATTCTCTGTGTAGCAATTACTGATGTCAGGTGTTTTCTCATTTGTTTACTGCCTTTCTCTCCAGTTAGAATATAGTTTCCTCTAGAGCTCGTTTTTACTTCTGCATCCCCAATACCTCTATATCCTATGTCCCTAAAACCTGACATATAGTAGGTGCTCAACAAGTAATGAAAATTGAGTATAGGATTTTAAACGTGCAGGTGGAATTCATTTAATCCTTAGACCAACTTTCTGGGGGGAATTAGTATTCTATTCTTTGTTTTATGGGTGCATAAATGGAGGCCCACGTAGTTGGTCCATGGTGGTGCTGAAGCTGGCACTCACATTTCCTAACTGCCAAATCCCTTATTTTTGCACTATACCGTGCTCCTGACCTGAGACACTAAGATGAAACATTCTGAATGTGCCTATGCCCCTTTCTCCTAATCCAGGAGATGGGGCCTGGTGTTAGTAGGGAGCTCCTCTGTCCAGTCCCTCAGCAGCGCCTCTAGGAGGCAGGATGCTGCCAGGTTAGAAGCTTTGAGTCACATAGACCAGGTTCTAAATTCTGCCTCCCTTGCTGTGTGATCCTGAGAAAGTTCTTTTACCTCTCTGCCTTATTTTCCTTATCTATAAGATGGGAGTAAGAATTACACCTCATAAGAATTACACCTACTTATATTCCAGAATATAAGTAGGTGGCAGTGATTTGTCCCAGATGATCTTTTGTCTTTTCCACTCTCCTCCCTCTTGTTTTCTCTCCTTTCCCCCTTCTCCTGATGGCAGTGACTGGAATTGCCAATCTTACCACATGCTGGTAAGGGAAGGCATAATGACCAGGTGGGGTTGTGTCCTCTGACCTTACCAGGGTTTGGCTCCTGAAAGTGCTGTGAGCCAGTGCTGGGTTCTGGTCAGGGGTTGGCAGCAGCCATGTAGGATAAAAGAGGAAAACATAGTGGGGAGCTGATACTGGAGTCTGGTACCCGAGGGCAATGCTGGTTTTATTAGTTACACTCAAGGCTGTTACAAGGCCCCATATTATGTGGGCGTGTCCACACCACAGGAACTCTGGTCAGTGGTGATGCTCAGGCTGCTCTCTGGGGTTGGGGAGGTTGCTCTGGCTGCCTGCAAGCCTTTCCCTTGCTGGAGGAAGGCAGTTCAGTCTCTGCTTTCATCTCTAGGGAGAAGTTAGGAAGAGGTCTGGAGAGACATTGAGAAGTCTTGGGACCTCTGCCCTGTTCATTTAGATCCATTCAGCCCTCATTCCTGCCAAATGAACTTCTTAGCCTTGGGCTCATCTTTAACACTTGCATTTTTTGCTCCACACACAAAATTAAGGAAGACATCCCAAGGCCATGCTGTTCCCAGCCTTTGCTCTTGCCCTTAGATTTTTCTGAAATCCTCTCCCCCTTCTTTATTGAAGCCACATGGTTAATAGAAACATTAATTGCTTCAGTTTGTGTACTGGGCCCAAATTGTCACTGTTGTGGATTTGGGCAGTCACTTAGAACCTCAGAGCCTTGGAACTTTTTTGGGATTGTGACAGTTTCTTTCATGGTGTGGCAGGGTAAGAATTCTTGGGGTTACGTGCTTAGCACAGAGCAGTCTTGGGCTCCCTCCTCAGCACTTCTTACAGACGATTGGAGCATATACTGTGCTCTGTGCAACTGTCTCCGTCTCCTCAACCAAATTGTCCGCAACTTGAGGGAGGTCTTACTTTCACTGGGGCCTACCACCTGCAGACACCAGAATGTCACATCATAAAAGAACAGAAGCTTTAATGACATGATTTTAGGTTCCTAAAACATGTTCCTTTTCAGTGGGGAGAATTATTTGTCAGAATCATTTCCTAATCAAAGGCTTCTCCACTAAGACAGTAGAATCTGCGGTGCATGCAGCCCTGAGGCCTGAGATCAACTGCACAGGAAGAGCATGATTATCTGGGCATGAGAATTGGCCACATCTGTGTACCTTGTGGACCTCTGTCTTGAGGCTTTAGTTTGCTCTCTGATTCTCAGCAGCCATGGTTCTGAGCTGCAGGGATCCCACAGAGACCCAAAGAGAAGGTGATGGCAGAGAAGCAGGCTTAGGATCAGCCTCACAGGGTGCAGGCTGGCAGTGTTTTTGTTTGGTGGAGGGGAGGGAGGGATGTGGACAGATGAAGAAATGTTCTTGAAACCCTACTACTTCCATCTTTGATGTTGATTTTACATGACATTTCACCCCAGTTCCTAGCAATGCCCAGTCATAGAAGATTTCTTTTGTCTTTTATTCTAGAACCATGCCAGGTGGAAGTGAGGCTGCTACTGGCCTACAACTCCAACTCACGCATTCCAAAATCCCCCTGGATCGAGGGGGGAGAGATATCAGCCCAGGCGGAAACCAGCATCGAGGGCACCATCCCCTTCAGCAAGTCTGTAAAAGTTTACATAATGCCCAAACCCGCAAGGCGCTGAGTCACAAGCAGTCTTTATAGCCATGTCCTTGAGGGCCCTTCTTAGGTATCAGAGTGAACCAGAAGCCAAGAGGACTTCATCTGGAAATGGTGTATAAGCGTAAGAAGAAACAAGTGACCCTTACAGTCTCATCTGATATCAAACACAAGATAAATTATTTTGCATTAAGAAAACAAAAACCTTCAAGTACATGCCCTCCCCCTGAGTTCCTCCCTGTAATAAAGTTGAGAAAACAAGCTGGACCTTAAAGGAATTTGTGTGGGATAGGTTCAATATTTTTTCCATAAGCTTCCATTCCTCAGGTGTGAAACAAAGATCCAATTTTCCAGCCACCTCTGAAGAACCAGTTATTAGAGTCATAATCTTTTTTCTTAAAGCAATAGTCTGTTTGCCGGGGCAACTCCAAAGCAGCTTTCACAGCTGTACTTCTTCACCATAGACAGTTCCTGAATGTCCTTAGGCATCATTATCTGGCTTCGAGGCTCCTTCATAACTCAGGCAATAGCTAGGCCAAGGACTGAATGAATAGCTGAACAATGAATCATTTTCATCCCTGAGGGAGATTCTTGATCTTGTCTTATCCTTAGACCCAAAATAAAAGGGCTGTATTTTAGAAGAGAAACCAGGATTATGGGAAAGCAGAACCCAGTGTGAGAAATAAAGCCACTTCCCACTGCGTCTCTGCTGACTCCAGTGCTGGAGCTGCATGTGAGTAAAAGTACAGTTGGGTGTAAGTATAGTAAGTCCTCCAGAGATGCTAACTGGTAAGGGCTATATTCCTTACCGGTCATATAATCCTCACCACAGCCAGGTATCTTCTCTTACTAAAATAATGGCAAGATCATGCAGTTACTCAGAGGTAGAGCTAGAATTTGAATTCAGCCATGTTTGACTTCTGGTTTAATGAACTTCATTATTTATTTAAATTTTTTTAAATAATTGATTTGAGAGAGAGAGAGAAACATCAATTGGTTGCCTCCCATATGCACCCTGACAAGGGATTGAACCCACAACCTGGGCATGTGCTCTGACTGGAACTGAACCTGCAACCTTTTGGTGCATTGGACAGTGCTCCAACCGAGTCACACTGGCCAGGGCTGGTTTAATGCCCTTTAATGTGTGCCCACAGTGTTGTAAGCCCTTTAAATGAGTTAAGTCATTTAACCCTCACAACGGCCCTATGAAGTAGGTGCTGTTACCTTCATTTGATAAAGGCAGTTGAAGTTCAGAGAATTAAGTAACTTGGCTGATGTCACACAACTAGTAAATGACAGAGCTGGGATTTGAACGCAGGCAGTCTGGCTCTAGAAGGTTATAACCATTATAAAAGGACTGAGGGAAGAAAGATAATCTCCAGGGAGCTTGCTTTCTAGTGTGTTTGCCTATTTTGTACATCTCAAGGATGTGCTATCAGTTTTTGTTTGACAAAAGATGCCCTGAAAAGAGTGCCCTCCTTGGAGATAAAATGAAGCTTGAAGCCAGGCTGAGTAATACCATGGCCCTGACATAAGCAACTAATTATGATTGTGGATTGGAGCATGGACAGCAACATTAAGACCTATGGCTGCCAACTGAGCCCCTTATGCCGTAGCTCCAGAAAACCTTCTAAGGGAAGAATATGTTGGATCCTTTTCAGATCTAGTACTCCTTTTATAAAAATCCTCCCAGGTTATATAAAAATCCTTTTATAGGTGGAGAAACTGAGGCTTTGAGGTAATGTCTTTCTCTAAAGTAGCAAAGCCAGGACTTGATTTTAGTTGAAACACAAAATATAGTACTTTTTCCACCAAAGGTGGAGCTATCTTAGGGCAGATTTTGGCTTAGTATCAGGATAAGTGTTTTAAAACTGTGAGAGTTGAATGAGCTGCACCAAGAGATAAGGAATTCTCCGTGCTGTATGTGTTCAAGCAGAGGTTGAACAAGCTTCTGACAAGTTTGTTGCATAGGAATGTATATGAAAGGTTGGGCTCAACCTTTTAAATTCCTTTTACCCTGAATTCTTGGGTTCTGTGAAATATGAGAATCTTGATATTTCTGCATCTGGTTCCACACTTTCTCCCTGAAGTGAAATAATGACATACTACAAAGACAGGGAGGGAGCGTAAAGATCACTGGAGTGGCTTCTTCATTTTACAAATGAAGTGCAAGCTCAGAGAGACTGAGTTAGTGCTGAAGCCAAGGCCGAAACCCAGGCCTCAGGTTTTTGTCCACTCCGGTCCTCACCATAGGAGTCTATTGCTCTTTGTCGGCAGTCTGCCCTGCGTCCAGCAGTCAGAGCCAGAAATCTGTATCACTTTGGACTCCTTCACCCCTCATAGAAAAATAGCCATCAGGTCCTTTAGATTCTACTTCCTGAAATGTTTCTTGACTCAGTCCTCTCCTCATTGTACTTACTATTTCTATCCTGACGCAGTCCACCAGCATCTCTCCTAAAGTGTGGCATTGGCTTCCTAATCTCCTTCTCTCAAATCTTGCCCCCTTCAGCCCACTCTTCACACAGCTGTCAGAGTAATCTTTCTAAAACCCAGATCTCATCACACGAGCCCTCAGCTTTAACCCCTTTAAGCGGTTCACTTCTAGTCCCAGGATAAAGTCTAAACTATCCTTGAAGGATCGTCATGCCTTTGCTATGTCTCTAGCCGCATCCTCCCCATCCCAGACATTTCTCTGTACTTCTCCAGCTGTAATTACCTGCAGTTGTTTCCAGTCCCCACCATGCTGTCACCTCAGACCTGTGGACCTCGTGAGCCCTGGAATGTGCTCTTCAGATCCTCTCCTGTGGTTCCTTTCCTCTCCTTCAGGGCGGAGCCTCATTCTAGAACCTATCGTGTCTTCTGGAGGCTTGGTGCATTGCTTGTTTGTGCCCACCTGTACATTCTTCAGGCACAGTATTTATTGCAGGTTCACAAACACAAACCCCCAAAGAGGGAGGTGGGGAAAAAAGGAGTCAAGAGGCTTAGAGGAAGGTAATAGACTGAAGAATCCGAGAGCGTGTTCTTGGTTAGAAGGCAGATGCTATGCAGCCCCCTCAATTGTTTATAAGTGTGGGCTTAGTGGTATCAGATCTTCCAGTTCTTCCAGAAAAGCCAGAAATCTGCATTTTCATGTAAAAACCCAATTTAAGAAATCTTGGTTACTAAAGCAAATGTTAAAATTACTGAAACAGCCCAGCCAGGTGTGGCTCAGCGGCTGAACATTGACCTAGGATCCTGGAAATCGCTGCTCAGTTCCCAGTTGGGGCACATGCCCGGGTTGTGGGCTCGATCCCTTGTCAGGGGCATGTGGGAGGCATCCGATCAATGACAACTCTCTCATCATTGATGTTTCTATCTCTCCATCTCTGTTCCTCTCTCTTAAATCAATAAAACATTTTTAAAAAAAATTACTCTGAGACAAAACACATCTCCAGATAGATTGGTGCCAGTTTGTGACTTCTGCATTATCGCTGAATATTTACATGTCTGTTTCTGCCAACTAGTATGTGAGTACCTGGGCAGTAAGAGATCTATGTTGTATCCCCAGCACAGCTCCTGGCACATACCAGGCAAGGAAAGAATGAATGAGTATAAGACTCTAGAGCAAACTTAGCACCATGGCATGCCTGCGAAAGCCAGCTCTGAGATTCAAGTTTCTGAAAGGATTTTGTATTTGGCTTTGATATGATTGACTTCAGCAAACAAAATTATGGGGAAGAAGGATATACACCTGGCACTTGGTGTACTTCTCATCTTAGGAACCACTCAAGCAAGAAGAAATTAAGCAGTGAGGGCTGTGCAACCTGAATCGAAGGGTTTAATAATTAAGGTGTGGACTAAGATAGCGTCATGTAGAAAAAGAGTTTCTCTCCAGGTCCTGCGCATTTCCAGCATTGACCATGTAGAGCAGATTCAGTGGGAGCTATTTATTAGCAGGTTTATATAAGGTTTAATAATCTCACTTCCAGATACTTCTGTGTCTTAAGAAGAATTTGTACTAAGTTCTCTTTAATGTGGAGACAACTCACTTAGGACCACTGATTACACCCACACCTAATTCAGAAACCGCTGGAGCTGTCTCACCTTACATTTGACTGAAAAAAGAAAAGAAAGAAAAATTTGATTGCATCAAAAGAAAAACAGTTTGAATTTTATCAAACATCCTAGCCATATATGTTCCTGGCTTCATGAGCTGAGGGAACTGAGATCTAGAAAAGTCCTGTCCTCTGACAAATACCTGGTTGCAGAAAAGGGACTGAGCAGGACCTCCCCATACCTCTAGGCTGGGTGTTAGGCGTGTGAGGATCTCATTCCCATGGCCCTCCTCAGGTGAATGGCAGAAAAAGATTAAGACACAACATTGGGTCTTAGTGTTCTTTGTTTTTTTTAAATATCTTTTATTGATTTCAGAGAGAGGAAAGGAGAGGGAGAGAGAGAGATAGAAACATCAATGATGAGAGAGTCATTGATCAAGCCTGCAACCGGGCACGTGCCCTGACCGGGAATCGAACCCTGATCACCTGGATCCTAGGGACGCTCAACTGCTGAGCCACGCCTGGCTGGGCGGGTCTTAGTGTTTCATCTGACCCAGGTGAAGACTTCTATAGAAGACTGACAGAGACAGTGTCTTAAACTAAAAGGGTAACTCTAATGATGGAATTTCAGGTAAGCACATCTTTGGTTTAGATGGAGAGAAACTAACCAGGGCAAGCAGAGGATGAAGAAGGCTTAGGGAACAGTCCCTTTCACACTTAAAATTTTAATTATAAGTTCCAAATAGCCATGCAGACAGTAACAGCATCTTTATTGGACCATTAGGGCATTTAAATGAGCTAACATATATAAAGTTCCAGATGTAAGACTTGAAATTCAGTAAATACCAATTTTTTCCTTGTATCTTCTCCCCTTTGTGGATGTGGGTTGCCCTGTGATCCTTTGCTGTGTATTTCCTTCTGGTTATTCAGCTAATAATTCTGTTTAATTCTAAAGACTTAGGATGTAAAGAAGGAACTGAGTGTCAAACCTTAGTGTTGGGGATTTTATATAGTCTCATTTAAAAGTTGGCAAATAGACCTATAAAGACTAGACCTGCATTAATGTCAACATTAAAAATTTTTAAACTACAGAGGTAAAAAAAAAAAGACTAGTTAACTACATAAAGTTAACTAGACTTATTGTGGTAATCATTTTGCAATATATACCAATAGCGATTCATTGTGATGTACACCTGAAACTAATGTAATGTTATATGTCAATTATACCTCAAGAAAAAGACGTTATATATTAAAAAGACACAGCATTGGATTCTAACTGGGTCTGCCACTTACTTGCTGGGTGAGTTTGGAAAAATCCCTTTGCTTTCCATTCTGATGGTCTTATCTTTTCTTGCCGATCCACATCTTAAAAGTTGCTATTCTGTCTACGGATTGGCTCCCCTTAGGTCAATGCCCAACTGGGCGAATCAAGTGATAGGAACATGGGGAGCAAAAATCAGTTTTCTGGGGCTGCTGCATGAACAAGGGTTAGGGTGGAGCAATTTTGTTTGTTTTTTGGTGTGACAAATACCATGCCTGGTAATTGTCTAGTTGAAGACTTGCCAAATATTTGTTTGGTGAATGAATGAACCTCTCCTTCTTTAAGACTCAGCTTGTGCTATGTCCTTAGTCATGTCTTCCCTAATTTTCCTTCCATCCTGGTAGAATAAGTTAGTCCATCCAGTGTGCCATCTCTGGACCTTGTGACTATTGCAGTGTTAACACACTGTATCTTTGTTGTCTGTTTATTTGTCTCTTCCACTAACTCCTGAGGGTAGGAACTATAGCCAACTTAATTCCTGTACTCCCAGGGCCCGGTAATAACTGGTCATAAGGAAATTAGTAAGAGACTCTCAATAAATGGGCATGAAAGAATTACTGAATAAACGAGAGACAGAGTAGATAGTTCCTTTGGGCTCCATAAAATGAAACTAACTGGCTTTATACAGCAGCCCCATTAATAGAAAGATAATGACAATAATGGCTTCAATTTATTGAGTCCTTACCACATACCAGGCAGTGCACTAAGATTTTCTAAGAATTACTCCATTTAATACAATAACTCCAAGTACTAATATTATCCCTGTCTGACAGATGAGAACAGTGAGATTCTGAGGATTAAATAAGTGCCCAACCACTGAGTGGCAGAAAGCCACAGTTCATAGTCAAGGCTATTTGACACCGAAGCCCATACTTACAATTCTTTAAAGGGGCGGGGGGGGGGGGGGGACACACAAGTGAAAAGGAGATGCTCATAACATTCTAGGCCTGTCCATCAATTCCAAGGCTTCACAAAGGCCGCCTGGCATTTAATAGAACAAGGACTCTCCATGCCAGTAGAAACTATTAAAGGGCATCTAGTTCAACCCCATCACTTCATAGTGAGGGAATCAGAGGCCCAGGGAGAACGGTCTGGAGAGACAGATTTAGTTAGTAGAACAGTCTGTCTAGAATGAAGTATTGGGACATAGCTCCTTTCAGTGTTACTGAAGTGCTCTCTGAATTAATTCAGTATGTCAATTGCACAGAGACTTTCCCTGACAACATATGTGAACTAGCTCTATTACTCCTTGTCTTCTTATCCTGCTTAGTTTTTCTTCACATTATGTATTTATTCATTTACTTGTTTGTTTATATAAGACTCATGAAAACAAGACTTTTAATGATGTTTCTCTGGAGTCTATAGCACTGCCTGGCATATAGGATACTTGATAAATACTGGTTGACCTGATGGCTAAATATTCCAAAGCATCAATTGTATGGGATTTTAATGCATTGAAGTTTTTCTTTGTCCTTCAAAGAAACATTTTTTTTCTATATTTTTGCCTTCCCTTTCTCAAACTGGCCTAACACCACTTTATTAAACTTTGATAAACATCCATCCCCTCTCCTGATTTTTAGTGTCTCCTGTCGCCCACTAAGGACAGGGACCTTGCCTTAGTCATCCATACATCCCAAAGCCTACCTAGCTTGGGAACTGGCATGAGCAGCTGTTCAAAAAAGCTTGGGGAGGTTGGTGTGGAGAGTAGTAAGAATGATAGTCATGGGCATTATTGCTTAGTGATTTATCTTTTTTAATTTATTTATTTTAACTTGATTTTAGAGAGGGAGGAAGGGAGAAAGAGAGAAAGCGAGAGAGAGAGAACACTGTTGTCAGAGAGATGCACCGATGAGTTGCCTCCCACACTCACCCAGACTGGGGATCAAACCCGCAACCTAGGCAAGCTAGGTATGTGCCTTGACTGGAAATCGAACCTGTGATCTTCTGGTGTATGGGACGACTCAACAACCAACTGAGTCGCACCAGCAAGGGCAGTGATTTATTTTCTTAAGGCTCCATCAGCAGGTGGAATGGAAGACCCCTCCCACCCTGACACCTTGGGCAGCCAAGGCATTGTACTCCTTTACTGCCTGCTCTGTCTGGAGGACCCGCACATCAATGCCTTGTTTCTCCAGGTACTCCAGGGTTGATGGGGGTACCTGGGAAGAAGGAAAAAAATAGTTAAGTGGTGGGGGGAGGCCCCTGGAGTTTCCTTACTGCCTCAAGGCAACTATACAGAACTAGACAGGGACAACTGTCACTGCTCAATCACCCAGAGTGTCACTGGTCCAAAATTTGGCATTGAGCCCCAAGAAGTCAAAAAGACTTCTGAGAAGTTGACAGAAGCGTCATGATATGTATGCATAAAGCTCAGGCGAATAGGAATGGAAAGAGCATGGATTTTGGAGTTAGCCTTGGGTTTAAATCCTTGCTAGCAGTGTGACCTTGGGTAAGTGAATTAAGTTATCTAAGCCTTTGTTTCCATGTCTGGAAATAGGGATAATAATACCTAGCTCACAGGGTTGGTATGAGAACTAATTTAGCCAAGGTATGGAAAATGTCTGGCATAGTGCAGACCCCAAACCAGGTAAATGTTAAATGTTTGAGTCAGTACAGCCTGAGTCTAATTCTAACTTTGCCATTACCAATCAAAAGACTTTAAGCCAACTATTTAAAGTCTCTCAACCCCCTATTTCCTCCCCTGTAAAATGGGGATGATACATATATCCCAGGGGTGGTGTGAGGATGAAGTTAACTAGGTACATATACTGCAGCCCAAACACATTCTCAGGCCTCTCTTGACCACCCCATTTACAGGAGTCCCTCATAAGTCACCATTTTCTTCACAAAATTTATTATGATCTGGAATTGTCTACTTTTATATTATCCATGAGGGTCAACCTTGTGTGTCTTGTCTTGTTGTCCCCAGTGCCTAGAATAGTATCTAACGTATAGAAGGTACTGAATCAATATTTGTAAATGAGTTTATATAAAAGTTTCTCAACAGTGGCAGCTATTATTAGATATTCTGAACTTTGGCTTGTCTAATTAAATACATTTTAATTAGACTTTGCCTCTTCATAAAAATTCTGAAATATTTTAAAAAATGTCCTATATTTTCTATATGTTTGAACAATTTTATAATAATAGTAGCTTTATAGATAGGAATTATTTTAATGGGGGGGAAAACTAGGTTAAACTGAAAGGTATAAATAAAGGGCACCTTCATCAGTAGGAAGCTGGATTTTAGAACATTTATATAAAGGAAAGAATGAGGTAGATCTCCATATACTTATGTGAAAGGCTGTCCATAATGTAATAATGTAAGTGGATAAAAAGTTACAGAACAATACGTATAGTGTGACCCTATTTATGTAAAAATAGTTGTAAGTGTATTCATGGATGTGTAAGTGTAGATATTTGCAGATGCACAGAGAGTTGGAGCAGTGTACCCAAGTGTGCAGACTGAGGGGGGAAATCTTTTACCTTTTTCTTCTACATTTCTGCATTGACTCTTTTCTGTAAGTAAAATTAAAATACATTTTTTTTTCATAAAGGGAAAAACATAACTTGAGTGCATCTATGAAGAGAAAAAGTATTATAAAATCTAAAAAATATAAAGTACTATAAAAAAATCTAAAGAACCAAATGTTGATAGTTGTAGAGTTTGAGAAATTCCAAGATTGAGGACTTTCTAAGAAATACTTGAAACAATACAATACAGGTCCAAGGGTTAGGTAGAGACTGGAGAGTCCACGCCTGATAAGGAGAGTATTACGCAGCCATTATTTTATCCTGGGACATCCACTGGCTCGCCAGCAAAATGCAGGTGCATGATATATAGAGATAACTCCCAAAAGGACATATCTCTAAGGTCAAAGTCCAAGAGATTGGCAACTGTCCTCAGGATGCTATGTCCACCAATACCTACCTTCAGGGCCTCACTCATCCCTCGGCCAATCACAAGGGTCTGCACACCCTTCTCAACAACTTCCTCCACATCTGCAGGCTGCACACCAGGAGAATGCTGGGTGTGGAAAGAAAAAGCATACCAGCTACCCGTTCTTTTAATCTTTCTTTGCAGTTGGCATTCTTACGGGATTCATTCATTCACCCATTCATTCACTGAAGAAATGTTTTGTTTTGGGCCCTGGGAATAACAGATGATACAGTGCTGCCCTTCTGGAGCTCTAAGTCTAGTGAAAAATATGGAAGGCTAAAAAGAAAATAGCTTTACAAATGTCAGAAGGAAGTAAGCTCATGGTGTTGCAGAACATAGTGAAAGAACACTGAAGTCAGACCTGGGGGGTGTGGAGAAGAGACTTCCATGACATGACCACTGTCTGTCCTGTAACCTGGACCCAGGCCAGAATGAGGTCTATTTCTGCAAACCCCCCTTAGAGATTGAGTGTTATTTATTTTCATTCTGACATAAAACAGCACCCCTCTCTTGCCTCCTGCTACGTGCTGGTTCCTGGAACAGGTTATTGTCCTGACCTGGTCAAGCATGTAAAGTAATTTCCTGTACCTGGTAGCATTCACACACTATTACCTGTGACTATTCCCTCTGCCTGCCCCCCTCCCCCGCCCACATCCTATGTAATTCTCTGGCCCTGCCAAGGGACTTGTGGGTCCATCTCGTCTTGCAGCTGCCCATGACATGCCTTGTATGTAAGTTTCCCTTAATAAATTCTATTAATTACCAGACGGGAGTAGCCAGCCTTTCTTCAGTCTCTGCCCTCCGCTTATGGAGGTCAATTTTCAGTCTCGGGGCTTTTCCCTGGTCTGAGCTTACTACTAGGGGGCTTGGGGCAGGTGGTCAGGGAAGGCATCCAGAGGAGGTGACATTTAAGCTGAGACCTGACAGACAAACAGGAATTAGCCAAGTTAAAGGAAATCAGGGAACAAGGCATTCCAAGTTCAGGGAATAGCATGTACAAAGGCTCAGAGGAAAGAAAACCTAGTGAGCTACAGGTAGTTGAGTATGACCGGAGTGTAATTGACAGCTGAGGGAGTAGAAAGAGATGAGGTGGAAGCAGAAAGCACTTGGGCACGATGCCAAAATGTGGACCATGGTAAGATTTCATAAGAATCCCACACTATTCCTTTTTCTGAGCCCCTTTCCCACTTAGCTCCAGGAGAAATTCTGTTGATGCTTTAAATCCTATCACTTGGTAAAGTCTTCCCAGATTCTCCCATGGATAATTAAGGTAAGATGTTCAACGAAGATTAATCCAACATTAAAGGATGGTAGCTTCTGAACTGCTTCCACGTCAGCCAAGGGGATATGGGAGTGAAGAATTTGGGAAATACCATCCCAACTACTGGGCTTCACCAATGATGTGTCTGCACAAGGATGACACACAGCACTGAAGCTTGGAGAAAGAAAGACTTTCTTCCCTGATTTGTCTCTCTTCTTTTATTCAGCCAACAAACATTTACTGAGCACTTACTCTACACTGGGTCTTATACCATGCTCTGAGAAGTACTGAGATGAATTAAATAGGAGCTTTAGTCAGGTAAGATCAGTGAACATATGGAAATAGTTTCAAAATAGTTACAAAAGGATGAGAGAACAGAACTGAGGATCTCGAAACTGGGATAATTATGAGTAGTAAATTGCTGTGGAAGATACGGTTTTTGAACTGGGTGTTGAAGTATGAGTAGAAGTAATGCCTTGGTGTGGTGGTTGTGGAAGGGATACTTTAAAATTTTTAAATTATTTTTTTATTTTTATTTTTAAAATATATCTTTATTGATTTCAGAGAGAGGAAGGGAGAGGCAGAGAGAGAGAATCATCAATGATGAGAGAGTCATTGATCGGCTGCCTCCTACACGCCCCCCACTGGGATCGAGCCCACAACCTGGGCATGTGCCCTGACTGGGAATCGAACCATGATCTCCTGGATCCTAGGTCGATGCTCAACTGCTGAGCCATGCCTGGCTGGGCTAATTTTTATTTTTTAATAATTAATTTTGCTTGTTTCTTTTTTGTGTGTGTGGGTGTGTTTTTTTATCAGAAAGAGAAGGGGAGGGAGAGGGAAAGAGAGATAGAAACATCCATGAGAGAAACAAAGATTGACCACTTCCTGTACCCACCCTACTGGGGATCGAGCCTACAACCCGGGCATGTGCCCTGACTGGGAATTGAACCAGTGACCTCTTGGGATGACACTCAATCCACTGAGCCACACTGGCTGGGCAGAAGGGGTACTCTCCAATCCTAGGCATGGCGTAGGGAAAGAGCTGCTGAAAATAGCACATATGACTTCACTTGTGACTCATCTTTTGAACATTTAATGAAAATCCTCCATGTGCAGAGTAATGGTAAAGAAGCACTAGCAAATCCAAGGTTGGTTCAAGTTTTAAAAAAATCAATGTAGTTCCCACAAAGTAAAGAAAACAAAGCATGTAATCATCTCAATTGATGCAGAAAAAGCATTTAACAAAGTTCACCATGTCTTTATAATTTTAAAAAAGTTCCCAGCAAATTAAACTAGAAGGGAAACTTCTTTAGATGAAGGACATCTAAGAAAAACCTACAGCTAATCATCAAATGTAATGTTGAAATATTGAACATTTTCTCTCAAGGACTGTACATAATGGTATCAGCTAGACATTTAATTCCTTCTTATCTCTTGGACATGTCCATTCCTCTCCATCTCCACTACTGCTACCCTGATTTAAGCTGCCATCACTTCTTATTTGGACTATTGCAGTAACTTTCTAACTGGTCTCCATAAAACCACTTCAGCCCTTTAAAATGATCTGTTCTTCAACTACAGCCAGAGGGGTCTTTTAAAAACACAAATCCATTCATGTCACTGCCCTGCTTAATAGCACTCAATGGTTTTTTTCACTGCCTTTAGAGCAAATGCCAAACTCTTTAACATAGTCTGCAAGTTCCCAGCTGCCTCTCCAGCCTCACTGCACACCACTTTTTTCATGTTCTATATCCTTTGGACATACAGGCTTTCTATCCACTCTTTAACCATAGCATGTTCTCTCTCACCACTGTGAGGAAACATGAAAAGAAACTCCGTAGATTGGGAGAAAATATTTGCATATCACATACCTGACTTATATCCAGAATATATAAAGAACTCTCAAAATACAACAATAAGAAAACAATACAATTTTAAAAATGGGTAAAGTATTTGAAAAGACACTTTCCCAAAGAAGATATATGGATGGCTATGAAGAACATGAGAGACGCTCTATATCAGGTCACTTTGGAAAGGCACATTAAAACTACAATGAGGTACCAGGTGCTGGTGAGGATACAGACAGATTGGATCTCCCATGCCTCGCTAATGGAAATATAAAATGTAGACCTACTTATGGAAAAGTTTGGCATTTGCTTACAAAGTTGAATATTGCAACTCAGCAGTCACACTCCTCGGTACGTATCCTAGAGAAATGAAAACACATTCACACAAAAACTTGTAATATGAATGTTCACAGCAGTTTTATTCATAACAGTCCCAAATTAGAAGCAACTCAAATGTTCCTCTGCTGGTGAACAAATAAATAGATCATGTTATAATCCAAACAATGGAATACTATTTGGCAATAAAAAAGGACAAATTACTGATACACAGGACAACAGGGATGACTCGAATGTTTTATGCTAAATAGAAAAAACTGTAGCCCTGGCTGATGTGGCTCAGTTGGCTGGAGTGTCATTCTGTACACCAAAAGGTTGTGGTTTCTCTCTCACATCGAAGTTTCTCCCTCTCCCTTCCTCTCTCTCTAAAATTAATAATAACATGTCCTCAAGTGAGGATTAGAAAAAACTATATGATGTCAAGGAAACTAATATTCTGTAAATAATGAAAAAAACTATCTGATTCCAATAATATGACAAGTAAATGTGACATTTGTATTAGGTCAATTGGCAAAATATTAGTAAGATCTGTATATTAAGTAATAGTATTGTATCAATGTTAATTTCCTAATTTTGATCACTGTATTATGATTATGTAAGAGAATGTCCTTGTTTGGGGAAATACATACAGGTATTTAGAAGCAAAGGGGTATAATATCTGCAACAGTTAAAAAATATATATATATCGATGGGGAGGATGATAAAGAAAATATGATAAAGTGTTAACATTTGGATCTGGGTAAAAATGAGAATTCTTTGTACTATTCTTGTAACTTTTCTGTAAGTCTAAAATTATTTCAAAATAAACAGGAAATTAAAAAGCAAATAAAGTAAAAAAAGCAGGAAGAGTGTACATACATCCACATACTTCCTGATTTATTTAGGCAAGGAAATAAAACTGAACAGAAGGCAGGTGACTACAAAGAGGAGCAGAGGCAGAGTCTTTGGGGCTTTCTCCATGTCTCTTGATTCCCTGAGGGGTGTGCAACTGCTGCTGACTTTGTTCACTTAGTCAGTGAGTGCTCCAGAGCTGATAGCAAAGCCAGGCTCTCTTTTATATTCAGACTTGCCTCCTCAGCACCTTCTTAAGGAATTTACACTAAGACTGCACGAGCTTGGGTTTAGGAATGTCAGAGTGTTCTGAGTTAGAACACCTACGTGTCAAAGAGTGAACCAAGCTGATCCGCAGCAAGGGCACATCCTCGCCTTCAGAGAGGCTGCAGAGCTAGTGCCCAGGTGTCTCTGAACAGTATCTCTGCCTCCAGCTTTCCCGGGATTGGAGTCTTGTTCTATAAAGTTATTTAGGTTCATAAACTTTTAAAAGGCAAAACAATTGGGGATATCATTTCTGGTTACAATAAATGGTCCTTAAAGAATGTAAGAGTATGGGATTAAATGCCATTTCCCACAGCTCTCTGATCAATCCTGGAACCACCCTGCTCTGAACAGTGATGATATCTTCATATCATCACTATAACCTAAAATTTTTTTCTATGGAGCTATGACTAAGGTAAATACTTAATAGAATTACACATTAAGGTTGGAAAGCTTCACCTTCCTTAAGTAAATGCATTTACATTTACCTCAATTATTGAATGATTCCTTCATTTAACTTTGAAAAGCACCATGCTGCCCAGACTCTTAAGAGCTCACATTCTAGTAAAAGGAAACAAGGTGACGGCTGGGGGTGGGGTGGGACGGGGGGAGTGAAAGGTCAAAAGAGTTCAAAACCATAATCATCTGGAGAGTCAGAGACTGGAGACAGCAGCAGCCCATCAGAGTTGCCGATCAATGGAACTCAAGTGACGAATTCGGCTGCTGTGTGCTATACTGCTGGTCCAGGGTGTCACATGCAGAGCAATGAACACTCACTGCAGCAGCCTGTGGATTCAGGCGTTGGCGGGTGATTACTCACAGCCTTGTGCAGAGGCCTGTTATTGAGGTGTCTTCAACCTGCCACCAGCTCCTCCTCTGCTTCTTCCAATCCCTCAGGGCAAACCACTAAGGCTCTCTTCCTTAACTGTCTGACTCTGTTCCTCTTTTCAAAGAGGCTTTACATCACAGGATGTTGTAAGGTTGTAAAAGCTTACTGTGTTTTCTTAGGGGGGAAGCTATTAATTGTGGTGAAATGTCCAACTAATACCCATTATGCCAGCTAAACAAAAAGGTGGCATCCTATATGGTTTGGACATTTCCCCCTTTTTTATATTAAACTTGAAAACATTCCTGAATTACACTTTCAAGGAAGCAGTTCCTCCTGCCAAAATGAAGTGAGCATAAATGGTTAGTAGCAATGCTGTTATCTGGCTGTGTTGCTGATAAAAGCAGATTCTGTGAGTGAAGGTTAAAGGATCTCTGGAATCTGTCTCTGTGGGCACTGCCCAAGTCACGTTCTCTTTATTGCCTTGGGAATTAACAGCCTCTTAAATGATCTTCCTGCCTGCCTCTAGCAGAAATCTGTTTTGTGTGCCACAGGTCACTCTGGCAATCAATCGGGTGGAGCTTATGGCCCCCTTCTCACCATAAAGTTTTTAAAAGCTTCAAAGAAAATATATAGGATTACAAAGGAAACAGATTTTATACAATAAATTTATCAAATTGTTAAAAACAGGCCCTGGCTGGATAGCTCAATTGGTTAGTTGGTTAGAGTGTCATCCTGATACACCAAGGTTGCAGGTTCGATTCCCAGTCAGGGCACATACAAGAATCAACAAATGAATGCATAAGTAAGTGAAACAACAAATCCATGTTTCTTTCTCTCTCTAAAATCAATCAATAAATAAAAATTTAGCCGTGGACAGTTTGGCTCAGTGGTTAGAGCGTCAGCCCTCGGGTTGAAGGGTCATGGGTTCAATTCCTATCGAGGGTGCGTACCTAGGTTGTAAGCTTGATCCCCAGCTCCGGTTGGGGCTTGTGTAGGAGGCAACTAATCAATGTGTTCCTCACATCGATGTTTCTCTCTTTCTCTCCCTTCTACTCTCCCTGAAAGGCAATTGAAAAAACATCCTCAGGTGAGAATTTAAAAAAATTTTTTAAACAGATGGTGTGGTCTAGTAATTTGCTTCTTTATTAGTTTAGAAGAATGGAAATCTTTTCCAAAAGTCCATTAGACTTATCCTCACATCTCATAGTAGCATACTGCTAATTCTTTCAAAACCCATTCTGTCCCTTTTCTGCTGCCCAGCTAGACTCCCTTTTCTGTGCTCCCTTGCAGCTCGGTGTGGAACATGTGACTATACTATCACCAATAAAGTTTTAATGGAGTATGAGCAGAAGAAATAATGCCACATCTAGGTTTGAGCCTCGAAACATTGGGGATAAGCTTTTCTTCTCTTTCTCCTTCTATTAGGTTAGACTTCTGGCATGGCTACAAGCCATTCCCACTATTCAAATGCTCTAGAAGAGGGTGGAACAACACAGAGGAAAAAGTCTGGGGCTGTTAAATTGAGATAGAAGTATTATTATGAACTCATCACACACACACAGGCACACATTTTCTGGCTCTGGATACTGAAAGGACTTAGATATACTGACATCTCTAGTAATTGAGCTCACCTAATACCCAGCTCTTGGTTTCTAGATACCATTTCCCACTAAAAGGAATCAGGGCTCCTTGGATAAATGGCTGAACCCAGGAAAAATATATCTTGCTATGCCAGAAAGCAATGCAATGGTAAAAAACTGATGGGAACATGTTACAAGGACAGTGGCTAAATTTGGGACAATTTAAACCTAAAAAAAATACTAATAATGGTAATAGGTTAAAATATTTTCTTATTCTCATTGGGCCGCTAAAACAAAATACCACAAACTAAGTGGCTCATAACGAAAAATTCAATGCAGCAAAAATATATTGAACTACTTTATAGGCTTGCTTGTCTAAGACTCTTTTTTAAAGAAGTAATTCAGTCCTTTTTATAGTAACCAAAGAAGCAATTTGATCATTTCTGTAGTAATACTGGGAGCAACTAACAGTCTTGAGCATTATTATATGCTAGACACTGTGCTAGGAAACTCAGTAAGAGAAGAAAATCAAGTACTACTATGTGACAGGCACCGTGGTAGATGCTTTCAAAGAGGAACACATCTAGTATTCAAAGCCACCCCATGAAGTACATCATTTTTCCATCCCTACCCCCAAGAGATTCTGATTCAGTAGGTGGGGAAAATGAGGGAGATACAGAACACGCATTTTAAACAAGCACTTTAGGTGATTCTGATGCAAGAGATCCACGAATCACACTGAGAAATACTGGTTGAGAGAAAGGAAAGAATACATTTGCATGAGCAAGGCAAGTTGCATGCATTTTTAAAATTGATTCTTCCCAACCCATGTGTTACTTTTACATCAATCCACAACAAACAAACATTATTATTCTCATTTAAGAGATGATTAAACTGAGGCACAGAGAAGCTAATAAGTTGTTTAAGGTTACCCAGATAAAGTGTGACAGTTCTGAGACCTATGACTCTAAAAAACCTACTAGATATCTCTATCTAGATCCCTTAAGATAATTTCAAGCTCAACATATTTCAAAAGAATTAATCATTTTCTCTACCTAATCTCTGCCCCAAAACAAAAACATCTGTTTTTCCAATAATATACCCAATATCAATGAATGGCACCACCCATTTATCTATTCTAGAATTCTTTCTCACCTGCTAAATCTAACAAATCACCTTATCCTATCAATTTCACTTCTTAATAATTTTCAAATTTGTTGTCTCATTTCCACCCACACTACTACTAACTTAGTAACAGCTTCATTTATTGAGTGCCTACACCACATCTAGCACAGTACATTAATCCTTAGATCAACTCTATGGTAGATATTACTACCTCTCTTTTATAGATGAGGACTCTGAGGCTTAATAGCTTTGATCCCAAGTCCTTTTGTATCTACACAGATGAGCTCTGGATCAACACCTTAGCTTTTCCTCTCATCTTTCCCAGTTCTAACCTTTCCCAGTTCTAGAATACTCGCCTTGTGTATTCTGCTGACAAATGATACTTAACAAGATAAAAACTAAATGTATGGCAACCCTTTCCAAATTTCTCATTATCATCAATGGCACCTTAACAGTTTTGCACATTTAAAATTTTTAAAAATTTTTATTGATTTTGAGAGAGAGAGAAAAAAACACACATCGATTTGTTGTTTCACTTATTTATGCATTCATTGGTTGCTTGTGTGTGCCCTGACCAGAGATCAAACCCACAACCTTGGCATATAGGGACAATGCTCTAATCAACTGAGATACCAGGTCAGGGCCAGTTCTGTACGTTTTAATCTTAAAATTTATAAGGGGGGATTGTGATGTTGTATAAAGGAATGAGGAAAAAAGGTGGAACCTGATCTGGGTTTAGTATTTGATATCACATTTTTCTAACTCTGTATCTGTCCAAGTTATATACACCTCTCTGTGCTTAAATAAAAAACAAAGTTAATAGTAATATTAATAATCCAGCCTTATATAGGAAAAATACAATATACAGTGTTAAATCCATTTTTGAGGGGAAAAATTACTCCATTATGGCACATTTATAAGTTGGTACTTCACTATATCTTAGTCTGGATAATCTTTGTCAGACATATCAATCTCCTATATAAATAAAGTGGCTATGCCTTGTCCACTGAATAAAATGTAAACTCAGCTTTGCAGATACTTTGTCAACCATACTCTTGCAATAATCCAATGAGATCAACCTGTGAAATAATCCAATGGGGTTCATTTGGTTCACAAGTATTATGACTTGTTTTTTGTTTTTTCTTTTTAATTTTGAGAAAGAGAGGAAGGGAGAGAGAGAAACATTGATTGGTTGCTTCCCATATGCACCCTGACCTGAGATTGAGCCTGCAACCTGGTTATGTGCCCTGACTGGAATTGAAACTGCTACAACTTTTTGGTGTATGGGATGATGCTCCAGCCAATTGAGCCACCTGGCTAGGGCTGGCTTCTTATTCTTTAGTTTTCTCTCATTCTGTTCCTTCTGTATCTCAATGCCCTAACATTCCTTTTTCCAATCCGTTGTAGTATTCCTTCCCTTAAGATCCAGGTGGTTAGCTAACAAGCAACTAGGTGTCTGGGTCAAAACAATGAGCGCATGCAGTTCAAAACTAAGGCATGAACAGAGAGTGTGTTTGGGGGTTCTCTTTTTATGTGGGCCTGATTATGTAGGTATGACTGTTTACTATGCAGACCAATGTGATAGATTATAAAACCTGAGAAGTTTCCTGGAAAAAAATGCCTACAAATGTTGGATAAAAATGAACATCCCTTGAAATGCATAGCTGGGCCTGCAAAAAGGAAAGAGAAATTCCCAGAGGCCAAAAATGAAGAGAGAGTTTAAAATTAGAATGGTGAATGATACTGAAGGAACACTGGAAGCATCTGCCATTCTCATAGCTTTTTATGAGACAGTCTGAGACTAGGAAATAAGACTTGTGCAAGGTGGGACACTGGAACAGTAGACACCCTTCCCAATTATGCAAAGTACCCTTCTCAAACCCATCAGTGAAAGGACTGACCAAAAATATCAACCCACTGAAAAAACGGAAAAGACAAGGAAACCTGTCTGCCTCATCCTGGGCTCTAGTTGGGGGGAGAATGGCCCCTGAGAATTTTTTTTTTTAATTTTATTTTTTAAAAATATATCTTTATTGATTTCAGAGAGAGGAAAGGAGAGGGAGAGAGAGAGATAGAAACATCAACGACGAGAGAGTCATTGATCGAGCCCGCAACTCGGGCATGTGCCCTGACCGGGAATTGAACCCTGATCGCCTGGATCCTAGGTCGACGCTCAACCGCTGAGCTACGCCCGGCCGGGCACCCCTGAGAATTTATAATCACAAACCTGCCTGAACATCAGTTTGGGGTTCAAATGTACACTATCAGCCTGGTCTGGGAAGCCCCCAGTCAAGAAATTAACTTCTAGTCCCAAATTGAGAGTAACATAGAATGCCAAGAATAAGCAAAATTAATCTTTGTCAAGACAAATGTCAAGAAAGACAAAGTCTGACCACTGAATATTCCCACTGATAGAGTGCTGGAAAAACTATTGTCAACACAGAACATCAATAAAAATTACGATAAATGAAGACCTTGTAAATTAACAAAGTTTTCCAGCAATTCAGGGTGTGTTTATTAAAGAAAAATGGCTGAAAAGTGGGTTTTGTGCAGTTCTAACTTGCCCTATTCCAATCTACCCCATTCCCAATTCTGTGGTAGTCTTGAAAAGCAACAACCTGCAATCACAGTGAAAAGCACCAGACTACCAGTCACACAATGATAGAATAATGGATTAAAGCTCCTTCAAATACTCATTCTCAGAGAACTGTCTTTATTTAACCTGTTTGTTGGTTCCCTGGAAGACCCCGCTCATAGGCTGTGTTTATTTTATCTGACTTGGAGTTTGCCATTGCAAAGTTTGCCTTTTCCCCCCAGAAAAGTTTGTGAAAAACAGTCAGAGGAAATTGTTTAACAATGCAGCTGCCTGAAGCAGTAGATAACAGGGGAAACAAGAGGTTAAACAAAAATTTGAAAGGAAAAACTGGGAAATGAGATGTCCATAGGGGCTTTGAAAAGATCTGATATGAATCTTGGTATTGAAAAAGCCATTGTATGTCCAGGGTTGTGCACATGCTCAGGAATGATATAAGAAGGCCTTAAGATCACAACCCTGGCTAACTTTGAGACTCTGCATAAGCAAGAAACAGCAGAGTTTTAAACTGTCTGGCTGAGTGTTGACTGTGTACCGAAATTGCAAAAAAAAAAGGGGGGGGGAACCTATTGATTCTAGGAATGTAAGAAAGCCTCTGTCCAATTATTGTTTCAAAAACCATACCCACAGAACTAAAGGAAAGTATGAGAACAGCATCTCACCAAATAGAGAATATCAATAAAGAGATGGACCAACTAGAAGTGCTGGAGTTGAAAAGTACAATAACTAAAATAAAAATTTCACTAAAGGAGCTCAACAGCAAACAAGAAACAACAAATCTGAAAAATAAGTCAATTGAAATGATCAAATCTAAGAAAAAGGAGAAAAAAAAGAACAAAGACAATGAACTCAGAGACCTGTGGAACACCATTAGACATATCATTATACTCATAATGGGAACCAGAAGAGAGGAGAGAGATGGGGCAGAAAAAAATATTGGCTGGAAACTTCCCAAATTTAATGACAAAACAACAATGTACACATCTGCAAAGTTCAATATATTACAAGTAAGATAAACTCTAAGAGAGCCACACTTAGACATATCACAGTCAAATTGTCCAAAGTAAAAGACAGAGAATTTTGAAAGCTGCAAGAGAGAAGCAATTTGTCAAGTCCAAGGAACCTTTATAAGAATGACAGTTTATTTCTAACTAGTAGCCAATGAGGCCAAAAAACAGTAGGATGGCACATTCAAGGTGCTGAAAGAAAAAGACTGTATATAAGGAGTTCTATATCCAGCAAAGCAAAACTACCCTTCAAAATGGAAGGATCAACCTCCATCATTACAGGATGAAGAGCTCCATAACCTGCTTTTAAGTGAAAATTATTAAAAGAAACAACAAAAACCTACCAACCAACCAACCACAACCACTACAACCACCACCACAACTGCCACCACCAACAAATAGGGGGAAAAAAATCTTTCAAAGCCTTTGGAAATGATCCTAAGAGCGAACAGCAAATTAAGAAACATCTATTAAAGGATATCTATAAATATTTGGTAGGAAAGGTGAGAAATTGTGGTGTTTAAAGAAAGACTGCTGCATGTCTCCCCACTCCCAGATCAATGAGGTAGAGACTCCACTCCAGACTGTTACAGCCAAGAACATAGGGCTGTTTCTCCTCTCATCTCCCAGCTGGAAAGATTCCTTCCAGGGAGAAACAGGACTCCATTGTGTGGTTGACAGGTAGGGGGTCTGTTGTTTCACCCAACCTCCACGCATGGAACAGATATTCTACCTTGGGCATTACACACTGATAATATTGGAGGAAGTGCAATACAAGGGAAATGCAAATTCAAACCACAATGAGATAACATCTCACATCCACTAGAAGGGTATAACAAAACAAAACAAACAATAGTGTTAGGGTGAAGAGATTTAGAAAAATTGAAAACATCATACATTCCTAAAATCTAAAAATGTAAAATGGTGCAGCTGCTTTGGAAAACAGTCTGACAGTTCCTGAAAAGGTCAAATATAGAGTTACCCAGCATTTTCAATCCTAGGTATATACCTAAGAGAATTGAATAATTCTGTTTATGTAGAATGTCTAGAATAGACAACAGCTACAGCAACAGAAAGTAGATAGTTGCCATGAGTTGGGGGAGGGGAAGAATAAGCAGCGACTGCAAAGGGTTATGGGGTTTCCTTTTGGGGTGATAGTATATTCTGGAATTAGTAGTGGTAACTATTGCACAAGTTTATGACAATAAAAACTCCATTTGAATTATATCTCAAGGAGAGGGAAGGAGGCAGGGAAAAAAAGGGAGAGAGACTGCATTACTTTTCACTTGGTCATTATAGCTTAGGAGGTTGAAAATCACTTGGTCAGCTTTATACAGTGTCAACCAAACACTAATAGCTTACCTCAGTTCCTGTTTCTCTCCAATCCCAAGCCCGACTTCCCCCAGGCCACACTTTGCAGTCTTTATAGGTTTTAGTAGAGCCTTGTACTTTCATTTGCCCCCATGAAAGGGAAGCAATTTCAGGGGAAGACATAAGGAACTTAATTGAAATCTGAAATTTAAAAAAAGTACCAAATCAGTTATCAAGTAAGATTGAAATAGCTCCAAAATACAGAAGGTACACTATATAAAAATATATTTAAAAATATAATACTATAGGCCATTGCTCTCTAATGCCAGCCCTGCCTCTAGCTCACAGAGCTCTAGCCAAAGGAGAAGGGAGGTAAGTAAGGAGGTCTCTATATCAGCGATTTTCAACTGCTGTGCCGCAAGAATTTTTTAAACATGCAATACCTGACTATTTACTTAGGGGCACTGACCTCTTTTCCCTTAGATTGTCAAATAAAAAAAATGACAACCACCAACACAACCATAGCCGTCCGGTGTGAATGAGCCAAAATTATACCTATGTTTTTTGTCAGATAGGCAAAAAATATAACATACTTTTTGGTGTGCCGCAGAATTTTAGTAATTAGTTTATGTGTGGCATGAGATGAAAAAGGTTGAAAATCGCTGCTCTATACCATGGCTTGTACAAAGCAGACTGCCCCCAAATTGACCAGTGGTAAAGAACCGAGGAAGCTACTGGCTACCAAAGCCACTCACAAGAGTTCACCCTTTACTGGAGGGGTGAAGAAACCTCACCGTTACAGGCCTGGTACCGTGGCACTCCATGAAATTAGACGTTATCAGAAGTCCACTGAACTTCTGATTCTCAAACTTCCCTTCCAGTGTCCGCTGCAAGAAATTTCTCAGGACTTCAAAACAGATCAGCGCTTCCAGAGTGCAGCTATTGGTGCTTTGCAGGAGGCAAGTGAAGCCTATGTGGTTGGCCTTTTTGAAGACACCAACCTGTGTGTTACTCATGCCAAACGGTTAACAATTATGCTGAAAGACATCCAGTTAGGACACTGTATGCGTAGAACGTGCTTAAGAGTCCACTATGATGGGAAACATTTCATTCTTTAAAAAAATTTCTTCTTCCTGTTATTGGTAGTTCTGAACATTAGATATTTTTTCCCCATGGGGTCCAAAGATACCTAAGTATATGACTGCAAGTGGAAAATAGGGGACAGAAAACAGGTATTGGCAGTCTTTCCATTTTTATTTGTGTGTGAATTTTTAAAAATACAAATGTGGGGACATAAAGCATTAATGCAAGTCAAAATGTTTCAGTTAACAAGTTTTAGCAGTTCAACTTTAAAATAATTATAAATAAAACTTAAATTTTTCTGAACAATGCCAGCATTTGGGTTTTTTAAAACAATTAAATTTCTTATTATATATATAACACTATATACAAATACAAAATATAGTTAGCCCTGGTGCTCTATGGGTTAAGAAGCATCTTTCTCATTTATGTGGTTGTCACTTATTCTTTAGAGGTCTAAAAAGTAAATTGTTATTCTTGGGACCCTGAAACATCCAGCCTTGGAAACTAGATAGTATAATTATTACTTCTTGGACCATGGAAGGAATTCTCAGGATATTTTTTTGGAGATAAAATTAAAAGGTGGAGATTTACTTCACATTATGGAGTGAGGAGGTTGACAACCCTTTTCTCAAAAGCAAATATAAAGCTGGACAAAACTATCAAAAATATCCACTTGGCACTCTAGAAATAATATTAAATGCATGTGTGTAAACTGAGAAGTGTTTATTTATGACAACCACTGAATTTCAGATAAGAACAGTAAGATATTTGTTGTTCTTGCCTGGGACCACTCACATGCCCCCACATTGATTCTGTCGGCACAGAGGTTCAACTT